>NC_135577.1:124105000-125355000 GCF_965152235.1 Eretmochelys imbricata | reverse complement strand
ATGCAGATTTCTCCTTAATAATGAGAATGTGGAATACATTACCGTTGTTTAGTTATGTAAAGTTCTTCAAGCAAATGTTGCTCCTCATAGCTCATCCAACAGTCTTCAAGATCCTCCTCTTCCTTCTGCAACAATTGTTCATAGAGTCTTACTGGATTCCAACCAGTCATTATGTCGTAAGTGATTACACATCCAAGGGAATGTGACACAATTGAGACTTTCCCTCCTTTTTCTTCAAACTCTGGATTCCGAGAACAGAACAGCATATATAACCGGTTCAGCTCCTGTTGAAGGCCTTTTACTAGCTGTTTTAAGAGAGAAAACATTGTGTTAAGATTTCATCATTATCTATTTAATCTCCCTGTTTCTGTTCATCTTACTATGAGTTCAAAGATGGGACTGCTTCATGGCTATGTATGTGGCCATTCAAGTATGCACTGAATGTGACTGTTGCACTGTAGCTCACTCAGGCCTTGAGAATTTTGCTTTAACAACGAGTAACTTAAAACTGTCCAAAAGATAACCATTTATAGAAGAGAACAAACTAATCTGGACTCTAAATCTCCTGTTTTAAAGAAATGTTCTAAGGATTTTATTCTTAAATTACTGACATGTACTCTCTATCTTAACTCCATTTTAACTCAGTTCTCTGGGAATTTCCAGGGCTTTAGACATGTTTATGTGCATGTGCTAAGAGTCAGGGAGCAGGGTCTCTATGGTGCTTTGGAACTACAAATGGTTCCTAGGTCCACAAGCTGCCACCCATGAGTCCTCCTACGCATCTACAGTTTGATTCCTGCTTACCCTCTCAGCACAGGGCCCCATGATACATAAGGATCTGTTAAGATATGCAGCTTGTCCTGAAAATGTACAAGAGTCAGCAGAGAGGCACCCTTGACTAGGAACAGGAATTAAGGTATGGAATCTGTGGAGGGCCAAGAAGCAAGGAGAAGAGCAGGATCCACTATGGTTAGGGGAAATGTGGAGAGCTTAGTTATTCAGGCATTCTGACCCGGCAATAAGACACATCCTGTGCTCCTTAGGAGCTCTGTAAGACTACAGCAGTCAGCAGGTTCAGAACTGCAGTCCAGCTGCCTTTGCTGATGGACTGATGCTGATTCACTTGTATACGGGGCATTACAATGTAAATCCCTAAGGCACCCTAGTGTTGTATTAGCTGTAAGAAAGTAATTTTATAACAGTGCTCACGGAAACTGTGACTTCCAGAGACCTCTGACTTTTCTGCCCCGGGGCTGAAGCTAAGCAGGCAGCCCAGCAGCGAGCCCCCAGCAGCTCCTAGCCGCCAGGCAACAGGGGAGCCCCGGAGCTCCTAGCTGCTGGGCAACAGGGGGACCCTGCAGCTCCCAGCCCCCCAGCAGGCAGTTGGGGGTCCCCTGGAGCTCCCAGCCACCAAGGGCAGTAGGGGACCCGCAGCAGCCCAGCTGCGGCGGGCAGACCCCACAGCAGCCCAGCCACTGTGGGTGCTGGACCCGCCTCCCTCCCCATTTTGTCAGGGGGCATTTTTAGTAAAAATCACGAACAGGTCACAGGCTTCTGTGAATTTTTGTTTATTACCCGTGACCTGTCCGTGATTTTTATTAAAAATATCCGTGACAAAATCTGAGCCTTAAATTATGAATCTTTTGATTCTTTGTTTCTCTGTGATCATCAAGACTTTCCCTTACTCCCCAAAATTGGGACCAGTAAGTGCCATCGGCAAGGGGGGCAAGCTGTGCCACTTCATGTCCCTCTTGTGGAAGTGAAAAAGTGAAAATTTTGCTGCCTGCCTATGGTTAGATAGGGGCCTAAGATAGACAGTGAGTACCATGCACAAACCAACTCAGATGGACCCAGAAGTATTAGCTCCAACTCCCATAGGCATTCAACTGGCATAAGAGTTTGAGAGGCACCCAGCATACAGAAGAGACAAATAACTGAATACATCTCTTTGGTGAGTGGTGGTATAAAGGTTGACAGCAGCTGATGACATCCAAGGCTTCTGATTAAATATTTTCCAGTAGTGTCACTCATCTCAGTTTCCTAATTGTACTTTACCCAGCAATTCATGTATTTTTCCAAAATCTGCTTTCTAAATGTAGCAACATTTAGATTCCTTCATATACAATGTGATATTAAAGGACCAATTAAGACTACACTCAAATTTTGCATGTTAGTAATGTGCCTCAATCATCTAACTATAACAGCTCTATTATGTTATCACTGCTTGTATAAAGATGTGTCACAGACAAGTGCATTTACAACCACACCTCAGGCTGAGACTGTGTATTATTCTTTACATGGACTAATGGCATACATGGTTATGGATTATTTAGAGCTCCTTGTGTTCAATAGTACTGATCAGCTTCAAAGGGTTTATGAAGATATTTTGTGTCTAAAATTCAGAAAACATTTTCCCCAAATTGCTTCTAAGTCCTGTAAGCGTTACCTGATCTGATCAAGAACTTTATTATTCTGCTCACTGCTTGGTTAAACTATGCCATAAACAACTCCTCTGAACACTGCTCTGTCCCATTTCTCCTGCTACTGGGCATCTCTGCAATTAGCGTCATTTACCTATTATACCAAAAAGAATTAATAAAAAGCTCCACAAAAGGCAGAAAGAAGCTGTTCTGGAAGAAAAGCACAAATGAGATAGGTGGAGCTGGCATCCACTGAATTTGAAACGCAGAGAACAATGCTCAAGAAGAGAGGATCGAAATGTTAACAACAATGCACTATAGTCTACAGGCATGTATTCAGCAGACTAATCCTATGGTAGTCCTAAAATGATGGTATATTGTTCCTATGCTAGTTCAACCTACCAGAAACTTGTAATCTGCTCTCAAATCCTGTGTGCGCACACATGAATCACAAAGACAAGATTCACGGAGAAAACTTGCCTTGGCAGAAATACCAACAACCACAGCGGTTAAGGAATGAGACCGAAATAAAAGCAGTTCTACATGTAAAACCCAACCCACTCAGTAACTGAAGTGATGTTTCCAGAACTTGGCATAAGGGGTGGCCAAGAACATGCTTTCATTGGTGAGCAAGTGCAGTAATGGGATGGCCTGGTATTTACCAGACGTGGTTTTTGCCAGGTAAAATCATAGTTTTTACTGCTCTGGGAAAAACTAGTTACTCCCAGTTTAAAGCATTTTCAATTTTTAAAACTGTTGATTAATGCATACCACATTATACTTAGTTTTAGTTATATACAGTATTCAAATTGCGGTTACATAAGGCAGTAGATTTGTAGATTAATTTAGGGCTGCATAAATAAAAAGTAAAACTGCACTGGGTGTAATACTAATATATGTAATTATAATACTGAACATCAGAATGCCTGTATACATTTTGGTTTGGTATTTTCTCAAGGACTCATATTTCAGTTTTCAATATTATATAAACAGAAGTCAAAAACATTTGATTATAGGAAAACCAACAACAATGCAGAGCTGTGGGCTTGAAGCATTAAGGAACCAGAAGCAGGCAGAGTTGCAGGGGTTACCACTCTAGGTCCATTTGGCCATACAGCGTTCTATAGCAGAAGACCAACTTTGATGTAGTGGATAGACCGAGCCTAATCCCCAGTTTTGAATGGATGTATTCAAAATTTGAAAAGACTCGTTCTACGTTCGCTCAACTTGCTGGACATGGATGCAATTATATTTCTCCGTGTCCTGGTTTAAACCTGGTGTAAGCCAGTATTTACCAGCACCCTCTCCTAAACTAGTTTTTCCCAAGGAAATGCCAACCCTTCCCATGCCCCCAAGATTGCTACAGGAATTTTAATTAAAAAAAAAAAAAAAAAAAACCACAGAGAGCAAGAATTCATTTTTTAACTCGTATTTTTCCAGAATGCTGTATTCTATGAATCACTACTGCATATAAATATGAATGGCAGCTGTGGGTACAAATGTTTGCAGTATGTTTCACAGCCAGACAGTAATCATTTAACATCCTCAGCTTCATAACATTTTAAAAACATTAATGAATCCTTACAACAGCCGTGTGAAGTAGGCAAGCATGATCTCAATTTCAAAGTAAGTTCTTTGGGCCTGGGACACTGCCTACTTTGATGTTTGTACTGAGTCTAACGCATTTTGGGTACTACTGAAAACAAAACAAACCATACTATGGATAAAGAAATGGATTCAGAGAGGGTTACCCAAGGGCACAGGGGGAAAAAGAAATAAATCAGTGTCAGAGCTGGAATTAGAACCCAAGACTTCCCGCCTAACAGTCTTGTGCTCAGATCACACCATTCCTACATGTTATGTTTTTCCTGGGATGGCAGAGACCTTACGTGGAAGAAGAAAAATATAATTGGGGAACCCCCCCCCCCTTCATTTCATGGACACCTGCATTGATAAGTGACCTTCAGGCATCCATGGCACTACATTATGAATTTCTCATTTTCTACACATTTTGGGGTAGAACAGGGTATGTTCCTCTCAAGCACATCTGAAGTATCAAGCTATCAACCTGATAGGATGCTTCTATCTAGTCTTTAAAAACATACTGTTATTGGAGAGTTAAACACACACACCAAAACGTATGTACAGCAGAAAGATACTCTGCACATGGACTTCTCAGCAGCTGTAAATTCAGAAGCAAAAGAGAGGCCTGATGACCAGATTACAAGGCTGTAATAAAACCAGATCAGCTGACGGAGATTGTTTCTAAACCCTAAATCACTGTATACATAACCTATTTGCACAGTATAATTTACTACTATAGCTAAGCTGTAAGATTTCCAGTCACCATTATCATTAAAGTGTCATGAATTAACTTAGTACCCAAATATTTTGCAGCTATAGTAAAACAAACAAGAAACTCTAATTGCATCTGTAAAGCACCATTTGTTTCTCTGACTACACGGGTCTATATCAGCATTAGGATTATATAACTGAATCTTTTGGTATTTAGTAAGCAAAAAAAAGAAAAGAAAAGAAAAAGCAGCTTACATGTTAAGTCCCAGCTAAGATATGACTTGGGTACTCAGTGTATGTCACAAAATTAAGATATTATTTAACCCTCAATAGCTTTCTCAATCTTAAAAGGACACAATATTTTGGCCAGCAAAAGGACACCCTGGTCTGAGAAAATTCTTCATCTTGTTAAAAGGTATTTTAACCTCACCAAATCAGTTTTGTCATTTTATCCTGTTATAAACCTCATCTCCTCTCTAGAAAATAAAAGGAGTACTTGTGGCACCTTAGAGACTAACCAATTTATTTGAGCATGAGCTTTCTCTAGAAAATGCATTCAGTACAAACTCCTTTATGCTTCTTAAATCAGTGGCCTTACTTTTTCACGTCCAATATCAAAAGTACTGCTCTAATTCTCCATTTACTTTCCTTTTCTAGACTGCTTTTTTAAAAATTCAAATACAAACAATTCATTCGCTACAACTACTAATAACTGAATATTGGCCTGTCTTATACAGGAGATCAGACTAAATGACCATAGTGTTCCCTTCTGGCCTTGGAATCTATAAATATTTCCAGTTAAGTTACTTCAAAATATTCACTTCTCTAAAAAGGTTAAATAAACCCAACTAATTTACCTTTTCCTCATAAATGATTTTTTTAAAAACAACTAAATATGCTTAGATTTGGGGATAATATTAATTCTCATGAGAATGTAAACAAAATTGCACACTGTTCTGTATGCTGCAGGCTTTAACATCAGTCTTTGTATCATCACTTTTTATATTTACAAAACAGAGGTTAAAGCCCAGTGGTTCTCTTTACTGGCTTTTCTCTTTTTTAAGCAATATATTTTTTGAAGGGCTGCTGTCCCCCTTCAACCACTGAAAAGTTAAATTAATATTTAGTAGCACAAAAACCTCAAATTGATGTTTCTTAAAAAAAAAAATTAAACCCCAGATTGTTTCAAATTTAATGTCGGCTCTTCAAGGGCAAGAACCATGTATTTGTATAGCACCTAGCATAACGAAGCCCTGATTTTGATTGGGGCCTTTGAGTGTTACTGTAACACAAAAAACAATAAAAAAAATTAAAATACTTCAGTTGTTTGGATTTCTTCCTTAAAGAGAGGGTCCCTGTCTTTCTTGTTTCTCGACAGAGACAGCATATACCCTCTAAGCACTTCATGGGTTATGTAAACCCGAAAGGCCAGGTCTAGGGGGCTGACAAGAAACTGTAAGTAGGGGGTTGGTGCAAGGTGGGATATGAATCTACTCATTCAGAAAGTTACTGGTATTGCAGCAGGGGGTGCAAACAGCTAGTGTGCCTCAGTTTCCCCTATGTGTCACACAAGTATCTAGGTGGTGGAAAAAGGGTGTGTGATTGTTTCAGAGACCCCGAGAGGGCAGGTGTGACTGCCATATAGTAGCCTGGACATTTTGTAACTTAGCAACTGATGGCTCAGAGGCTCACTCAATCTTGGGAGCCAGCCAGTTTTGATCAGCAGGAGAACAGAGGACTGAAGAGAGAGCCCAGGTGATCTGTTTGCCCAGGAAAGAGACAAAGGATGGAGGAGGGGCAACTGAGTGTGACAGAGGGTGGGCTGCTGGTCAGTCTCCTGGTTTGGAACTCAGGAAGGAGAGCCCAAGGCTCTGGATCCCCTCCCCCAGATGGACTTTGCTGAAACTACTTTCTACTGACTTCCTACTTTCTGTGCTGACAAGAACTGTTCTACACTGTGTTCCAGATAACTAATAAATTGTTCTGTTTTACAACGCTGGCGGAGAATCACTGCTTATTGTGAAGTTGGGGTGCATGGTTCCTTCAGGGGCGTAAGGCCTCCCCAGGTGTCCCTATCCAGGTGGACTCACTGCAGGGAGCTCATGGTGTGAACAAGAGTGCTGAACGCTCTGAGGTCAGACCCAAGGAGGCCTCCCCTAGTGAGAGCGTCCCCTGAGGGGTAGTCACACTATAAGAGGGTCCTGTCTGAAGTTCATTCAGAGAGGTTCTAGAGCACTGATACTGTTCTCCGGTGACACTTACCAATGCAGAAGCGCATACAGATGTCATTTGAAGCACCACAAAGGGTTTCCTCTAGCCCTGAAGCAAAGAATAGACCAAAAAAGCTAAGAGTGGGAACACACCCATGCTTCACCCTGCTTGTGATTGGAAATGGATCTGTTAGATCACCATCAACGCTAATTCTTCCAGCCATACCTCCATGGAACTGCCAAATGAAGTTAATAAATTTGTCTGTACACCCAAATTTAGTGAGCCATTTCCAGAGGGCAGTGTGGTTGACCGTGTGGAATACCTTGGTTAGATTCAGAAACAATGTACAAAGGTTGGTGCTTTTGGCGACATTTTCCCTGTAACTGTGGAATGATGAAAAACATGTCAACAGTGCTCCACTGAGCACAAAAGCCACACTGTGACGGAGATAGAATGTTACTGATTTGGGTCACAAGACAGGTCAAGAGGATCGGTGCAAGAATCTTGTTGGCCACAGGGAGCAAAGAGATACCATGGTAGTTACCACAATTGCTTTCAGAGCCTTTACGCTCTGAGATGTTGGCATATTTCAGTTGCTGTGGTATAACTAACTGCTTGAAGCTAGATGTAAGAAAAATTCGAAGAGCTTGTCAATGCAAAGATTTCCTCCATGTCTGAAAACCTCTTCTGGAATGGCATCGGGACCAGGGGATTTATTATTTTTCATTACTTGAACACATTGGCTCATGTGGGTGGATCGGCAAGTGCAGCAGATGTGGACAGTTTACAGACATTATCCAGTGACTTAACAGGAACGATTAAGTGGTTCAATAAAATGTTCAAACCACTGTTGGTAGATATCAGTATGATCTCTGATGAGAGATTCACCATCAGCACTTGTTTACAGTGTCAAGGCAGATCAGGCAGGGCCATACATAGCTTTGACCACCTCATAGGAACCGTTGGAGTCATGTTTATCAGCAAGGGCCTGTAGCTCCTCTGCTTTAAGGTTAAATCACGTATTTTGCATTTGGTGGAGTTTGTGTTGGAGTGTACTGCAAGCTGCCTTATACCTGGCCTTTTTCAACCCAGAGAACAGGACAGTTAAGAGCACAGCATGTGCTTGTTGCTTTACATCAGGAAAATTCAATACATCAGGATCATTACTGTCAAACCAGTCCTTATGATGGCATCTCATATACCCAACACAATCCATAATGGTGTTATAATGTCACCCAGAGGTACCCATTCAGCAGATACATCACCACTGATTGTTGGAAGAGATACAATGGTTTAGAAAAAACAGTAGTTAGCTACGTTGAAAATTGTTCGGTGATTGACAGATCATTCAGCCAAGCAACATTTACATACTTAACTGACAGAATTTTATGCATTTTCAACCAGATAGAGAGGGAAAGCTTTGATCAAACAAGACAATGATAAGTCCAACAATAAGCTCTGCGTAATACTCAAGTTATGTGCACATCCTGTAGGTCCCGCTGTCAGACCAACACATAGTCAATCAGATGCCAGTGACTCGAGCAAGGGTGCATCCAGGTCGTTTTGTATTTGTTGAAGAGTCAGAAGACAGTATTTGTAACAACTAGATGCTGATCAGTTAGTTCGCGAATGAAGGGCAGAAAAGAAAGTTCCAAGATTTCCCCATATATGGTAGCAAACTGACATCATCTAAAATCTAGGCATGTTTACAAACAAAGCAAGAAATTTGACCTCACAGGATCAAGTTGCTCAAAGATCAGCAGCTTATATCTCATGACAGAGGGTAAATGCATTATGACCTTCATGAACCCGATTAAGGGCTTTCTACATGCTCATGGAAAGCCATAATGACAGTCAGATAAAATTCAAGGGGAAGATATCTATAAACCAGACTGACAATTAAGCAGCTTGAATGGGTCCTGAGAAGCACATTTACACTTACACTGTGGTGTAGCCTCTTGAATCTGAATTGGAGGAATAAAGGCTGAGAGGATGTCACAAAGATAACTACAGGGCTTATCACATTGGACTAAAGTGTACACTGCCATTCAAGTCTCTTGACTTCTGACAGGGGCATTCTACTCTGTTGCCTCTGTTTCAAGGCCTTCTGATCCAACTTCAAGCCACACTTACTGAAAGCAGAGGGTGAGACCTTCTCATATCCTTTTTTTGCTTCCCCTCTGCCTAAATAGCACAGCTTCCTGAAGTACCTCTGTTCTACTCCTCTCACCCCAAAAGAGCTGCTCTCTGCTGCAGGACACCTCATTCTGTTGAAATGTTGAGGCTGGCCAACTGAAAAACTCATTTTCAGAATCTGCTACAGTCATTTGGGACTAAATTTAAGTATTTTGGTACAGGCACATCCAGTATACTGGCATATTACAAAGCTGAGAAAACATTAAAGGACAAGCAGATAAATTATGTAGAAACGAAAAACCTGTAAAGCAGTTCTTTAGCTATTCGGTTCAGCAGACTAAGCAAAAACAATATTGCATCAATCTCAGTTATCGGCAAAAGTTAAAGCTTCTGGCTTCACAAACCTCTCACTTTTAAACACAAAAACAAGTGCACTCTCTTGCTGCCAGGTAGGCTGTGCAATGTCAGGAGGCTTCAAAGGTAAATTTGACATCAAGAGGGCACTACCGAGAAGCTACAGTCTGGACAGCGAAAATATTGGAAAATGGGTTCCTTTTCAGCTTATCCTCTTTAGGTACTCCAAGAACTACCTTTTAAAGATTATGCTACCAGTGTGATGTAGTTTGGAAATATTTCCTGAATACTCGAGGTTTCAAGTTCCAAAAACAACACAGAAGTTTCTCCAATTCAGGTCCATACTCTGAAATATTGGTAATACTTAATCTTCATTTAAATAATCCTTTCAAATATGAAAGGATGTTAAAAAAGTAATATTAGATATGAAGCCTGTCAAGACTTGTGCCAAACCACTGCATCTTTGTAAACAGGGTTTTAATACAGTAATTTGCAAGATATTAATAATGCAAAGGTTAGTAAATTTTTTATTTGTTCAAAATTGCAAGAGTATAACTAATAAATAATTATTACTGAATATTTAGATATTATGAAAATACCAAGTAATTTAAAGGAATACTAGGGAATATCTGCACAAGGAATCTCCTTGGTATGCAGTCTGTGCATTTTAGTTTATTAATTGGCCTTGTACAGCACATTATCTTCCTTTTCTACATAGCAGTCATCGTTCCTCAGATCTCACTAACTACAGGCTGAAATGGACAGATGGGAGACCTTCAAGAAAAACTTAGCAGCTCCAGAAGCAGAGTCATCTGTTAGTAGATGGCACATTTCTTTAAATACTGAATCAATGCCTAATACAGTGATAGGGGACACTGTTTCTTTGAAACATAACACAGATGACAGATCACAGTTTCCACGGTATGCATCCGATGAAGTGAGCTGTAGCTCACGAAAGCTCATGCTCAAATAAATTGGTTAGTCTCTAAGGTGCCACAAGTACTCCTTTTCTTTAAACACTTGTAATCAAATGGAGGTTTCATGAAATGTTCTGTTAGAACAGAGTTGTTAATCATGATGTCCTGGCCAAATTTTAATTTGTTCAGTTCTTCTGTAGTTTCAGCTGGTTACAGTATTTTTCACTTCCTGTCCTAAGCTATTGTGAAATGTTGCTTTATGTTGTTAAATAGCTGCAGTGTTCCATCCTAGCAGTGGTTGCATTTCAATAGTGGGCAAAGTGCTCCATATGCATCTCCTACCAACTGTGGGTAGGTGTTGCAAGGCTTAATACAGAGAAAATGTTTAGATATCCCTGGATTAAACGTGCAAACTACTATTTATACTCTATTCAGAGGCCATTTTCTGCCAAGAAAATACATATAAATAATGTACAGATTACAATGAGCTTGGAAACTTTTAAGTATAGTGCAGACCACTGAAATAAGCATTTAACAAGAGAAGATAGGTGACAAAATGCTAAATGTATATCATGTCAATTAATCTTTTTAATCTGTCAAAACCCTTTGTTATTAAAGAAACACAAAGGTCCTGTTACATGGTTGTGAAACTAAGAAACCCACTGAAATCATCTTCACATAGTTACAGTACCATAAATGGACACCAAAGAGGAGAGTCTTGAGGTAAGTGATAACTGTTCACATATATGTAGGAGATACCAGCATATCGCAACAAATTTTATCATAGTTTCCCACTATTTTCTACAGAATTTAAAACCTTAATATGTGAATAATATGCTACATGAGTTATTCATACCAGCCAGCTATCTAGTCAAAATCAGAAGCAACTTTTGGAGTTCTGCCTCTGTGTTACAGAAAAATGCCAACTAATGTTGGAGGTGGGGGTCACCTGCCATGTTGTCATAGTATTCAGCAGAGCAATCCATCTACATTAGCAGTGGGTTTGTGTGCTGCTTC
This sequence comes from Eretmochelys imbricata, assembly GCF_965152235.1. Taxonomy (NCBI): domain Eukaryota; kingdom Metazoa; phylum Chordata; order Testudines; family Cheloniidae; genus Eretmochelys; species Eretmochelys imbricata. Next base: position 125,343,650 of record NC_135577.1, on the reverse strand, counting down.
CTGGTTGGGACTGAGGGTATGTCTATAGTGCAATTTGGGGGTGGGTGGGTAGGTATGTGTGTGGGGCACATATAGACATACACAAGATAGCTTTAATCTAACTAGCTTGGGTACCAATAGCAGTGACACTGAGGCAGTGCAGGCTTCAACCTGTGCTTGCCTACCTGAGTAACTACACAGGATCCAGGGAGGACTTGTATAGCTTGTACTGAAGCCCATGTCTATGCATGCAGTAATTAATTCCCCCGGTGCGCCCATGCCCCCACCCCCACACTCTGCAGTGCAGACATATCCTAAGTGACATGACTCACTTCAGTAAGCGAGAGAGCAGCAGAAGTAAAATGGTAGATACCGTTCATGAATACATTTGTTCAGTTTGCTTACAGAAGAGTCAAAAGTTGTAAAGCAGTAGTTACACTAGTTCTACTCTGTTCTAAATTATTAGGTAGGTTTACTAGGTAGAATAGCTGCTGCATTCCTCCGCAGATCCGGCTGAACTGATTCCTACTCATTGCTTAATCTACCTCACAGGGGCATACTGAGGTTTAATTAGTTGCTTGTAAAGTACTTTGAGATATTTGGATGAAAAGCATTAGAAGTGTGAGCTGCTTGAAGAGAAACCACTCAATGTGATTGGCAAACAGGAATGCTAATTCCAAGCAGGAAGCATCCAAATGAATACAATGAAAACAAATCTACAACAAGGAGGCTAATTTAAATTAGAGTAAGTGCTCTGAAAAAGGTATCACAAAACAGCGACATAGTAAAACATTTGCCAAAATACAGTTCTTCTTTCAACAAGATGCTCTGCTTGATACTATTTGATACTATGCACCACAAGCTTACTGAAAATGAAAAGGATAACAAAGGACAGGCATTTTTCTCCCCAAAATGTTTTTGCTGAAATAAAAGAAATTTCAACACAGACAAGTTGTCACTTTGGATGGGCTATCACCAGCAGGAGAGTGAATTTGTGTGGGGGGGTGGAGGGTGAGAAAACCTGGATTTGTGCTGGAAATGGCCCAACTTGATGATCACTTTAGATAAGTTATTACCAGCAGGACAGTGGGGTGGGAGGAGGTATTGTTTCATATTCTCTGTGTGTATATAAAGTCTGCTGCAGTTTCCACGGTATGCATCCGATGAAGTGAGCTGTAGCTCACGAAAGCTCATGCTCAAATAAATTGGTTAGTCTCTAAGGTGCCACAAGTATTCCTTTTCTTTTTGCGAATACAGACTAACACGGCTGTTACTCTGAAACCATTCTAATACTAAAAAGCTAAATCAGACTGAAGCAAGCTCCACATAAATGGTGTTGATTAAAAATCGTCAGACACAAATTTCAGTACTGTTATTGGGATATATAATATAAACCACACTCAGCATATTACAAGGTTTGAGATTTTTAAAAATTATTTAAATGTTTGTCTTTACCATACTGACACCTTTTTGTAGTACTCATAGAATCACAGAACATTAGGGTTGGAAGAGACCTCAGGAGGTCATCTAGTCCAACCCCCTGCTCAAAGCAGGATCAACCCCAACTAAATCATCCCAGCCAGGGCTTTGTCAAGCCGGGCCTTAAAAACCTCTAAGGATGGAGATTCCACCACCTCCCTAGGTAACCCATTCCAGTGCTTCACCACCCTCCTAGTGAAATAGTTTTTCCTAATATCCAACCTAGACCTCCCCACTGCAACTTGAGACCATTACTCCTCGTTCTGTCATCTGCTACCACTGAGAACAACCGAGCTCCATCCTCTTTGGAACCCCCCTTCAGGTAGTACGATTTTATTTGTTACGGAAAACCTACATTGCCCCATCACAGACAACAGTGCACTGTGAAAGAAATAATTATATACATGATTTTGCCATAATACAGGCCTTTCGTAAGTCTAACTAGTAGCTTCTTTTGTAAAACAACTGAACATCTAGTTTGAGGATATTCAAAGCAACTGAGCACCTACAAAAATGACACCTACAAAAAATGCACCAAGGTTTCTGCCTTACCACACAGTGCAACAGCCAGTGCTGAGATGCCACAATCTTATTGCTGGAACCCATCCTCACCACCCTCCCTTTATTGTTTTGCTACCACAATGTTGCACCACTTGTGAAACTGGATTCCACACACTGGGACAGAAACCCATTTGTGTTGCACAGGACCTAGCAAAATTCTGGGAGCTATTAATACTAACTAAACTAAAGACAAAAATCACCATATTTAACAAGGTTTTTATAGTTCATAGACACCCCAGAATAAGCCTTTTTAGAAGAGGGTGTAAATTTTTGTTTAAATTCTGAAGTGCAGTTTCATTTCACAGCCATTATTTGCCTTGCTCTAGAGCAAAATACATAAAAAACACTTACTTCATCTCTATAAAGAGGACTTGTATAATACATTATATCCATTGCACTGCTGTTCAACATATCCCTTAAACCACGCACTTTATCAGGAGTAATGGAATCAACAGTGTCTGAAAAAAAAAAAAAAAAAGAGAGAGACTCAAGTGTTAGATTCAAAACCTTACAAGGTATATTGATAAATAAAATGTGGAAAAAAATCCAGAATATGGCTACATACTTCTGAGAACACAATTACAAAATTACGATTAATGATACATCTAAAAGGAGTTAAGTACTGAAATTAACACTTCAAGCCAACTTAAGTGTCCACTTTTCCCATATTTGTCCCAAAGAGAAGTACTTTCCAATATAAATTACCATTTTGTTAATACTTGTGCATGCTTAAAAATTGTATTTTCAGTAACTGTACCTCCATCAAGAGCAAGTTTTGATCTCCATTCAACAGGCAGAAACTCAACATGTGTTGCAAGATTGCAAAAGTACTTCTCTTCTATTTTTCTTGCAGTATCTCGCATCCTAAAAAAATTAAAATTGCTATGTTAGCTAAGATGCAGGTTACATCAAATAAAATTACAATATTTCAAATTAAAAGTTACCATAATGTACACAAATCAAACTTCTCACACTGTTACCTTTTAATTATTGCAGTACACATTAATTAAAATATCATGCTTACTGTTACTTCTAAATACCATGTGACCTTAAAATGTACTATACTAAGGTACTTAATTCTTATATAATGGAAACTTTGTATATTAATTACCCAAGAGATAAAGTTTCTGAAATTGCTACTGAATTATATTAAAGCCATGACCCAAAACCCATTAAAGTCAGAGGGAGTCTTCCCATTAACTTCAGTGGGTTTTGAATCAGGCCGAATGGTGAAATCCTGGCCTCAACTGAAGTCCGTGCCATTGATTTCAATGGGCTCTCTGGATTTCACCCAAGTGATTCGACTTGTACATAAAGAAGCTAATTTAGATTTTTAAAATATGACCATGAAAACAATTATCAGTTTGACTACATGTAGTCTGAGGAGTTAGACTGTCACTTTAGAAGTGAGATGGCTCCCAAGGGAGAGGTTGGAAGGCTTGAAAGGCCTCAAAGCAAGCAACAGGAGCGTTTATTAGTATTCAGTCTGGTGGCAATGGCTGCAAATAAACTAACTGTTCTCTAAAGCTTCTCTTCTTTTTAAAGCACATTTGAGCATAGGCATTCATGGGCCTTATTTGAATTTAGTTAATTAAAAAAAAAAAGTATTTTCAAGTACTGAATGTGTCTCTGACTCCCTCTGCCATTTTTAGGGCTTTTATAATCATTTCCCTTAAAAAAAAAAAAAAAAAGTCCCCCTCCTTTGCCTCTGTGTGAAAGACTCTTAAAAACAAGGGAAGCTGGCTAACCACCAATTAAAATAAGACAGTAAAATATATATAAAAATGCTATACAATGCACAAAGTAAACAAACAAGTAAAGGAAGCTATGCTTTTCTCTACTCTCTTTTAGTGATAGTAATCTTAGTTGTTCCTGACAACGCTAGCAGGTAACAATTTTCAGAAAGAAGTGTGATTTATGTTGATGGTGTTCCTTTTTAAAAAAATTGTAAAAGCACTCAAAGAGAGATTTTAAAAGGGCAGTAGTCCTGAGCTAGGAAGAGCCATTTCCAAAAGGACTGTTTATTCCCCAATTACAGGCATTAGAGTTTATTCTGAAAAGAGGAAATGAGACTTAGTCCAGTGCTCCAACATGCATATTTCTTTTTATAAGCAAACTCCTTTTAGTGCCTTCAGTTGGAGCAGTATCATTATTATAGACTTGCCTACAACTAGGCAATTTTAGAAAAAACATCCCATTGATATTGAAGCTAGTGTAGACAAGTCTGTCAGTTTCCAGGGTTTTTTCCCCCCTTTTTTCTTTTTAAAATCATCACATCAATTAACGAACAGTGAGAAAGTCAGAAGTGCCGGAATCCGGTCTACACTGGGGTTCCCACACAGGAAATACTAGTTCAGATGAACTGTTGGAAGCTGATGTGAGATTTTTTTTTTTCCTTTAGGTTCTCTGGTGTACATATATTGTCTATTTTGGACACAACTGTATAAAGAGAGTTTGTCACCTCTGTTTTGCAGGCCTGCCTACAGATTTATGGGTAAGCTGCACTTTTGGCGTTAGAAGCAACTGCATCTATTGGAACGAACTTGCAGCAGGAAACCAGGTAATCCCAAGTTCTACCCCAGCTCTGCCACTCATTCATTATACGCTGCCTGATTCAAAGCTCATTGACTTTGATGGAGAGATTCTAGGGTGGCTTTGGGCAAGTCACTTCCATGTCTCTGCTTTAGTTTCCCCATTTGTAAAATACAAATAATACTCACCTCTCTGACTGGGAGGTTGTGAGGAGAAAGTAGGTGATGTTTGTGAGTGCTTTGAAAAATATATTCTCTACCAACATCTTAATATTTGGACATAGATTTTTTTAAAAACAATTCCCTCCTCAAAAAGTACACATTACATCCCTCAGAAATCAGACAGCTTTTCATTTCAATAGGCAGTTGAAGCTAACTATTCCATAAACTAGATATAAAACTATTTCATTTTGACTGAAAGGATTTTTATTTTTGTTTTTTGAGGGTGGGAATGAAAGGAAGGGAAATTGCCTTTTTCACACTCATATTAAAACTGTTGGGCTGACCAAATGGCCTGGAGACACAAATAACCTGTGCCCCCATTTTTAAAACCTGGGTTTGGTTGTACTCCTAGCCTCTTGATCCCCAGACCTATGGGATGGTAAGTGCTTAAGAGGTACAGCAGCATGCTCAGCCCACAAGAGAAGGAAACGGAGGAGTCTACTCAGCCAGACAGTTCATTCAAAGGATAAAGAAGTGGAACTGACTGGCTCTGAAGGAAGCCCTATTAGTCCTCCTCAGAAGGATGTCTCTGATATGAGTAGAGTTGCCAACTTTCTAATTGCACAAAACCAAACACCCCTGCCCCGCCTCTTTTCCAAGGCCCCCACTCTCTCCACCCCCCCCCCCATCACTCACTCTCCCCCAACCTCCCTCACTTTCACTGGGCTGGGACAGGAGGTTGAAGTTTGGGCTCTGGCAAGGGGTGTGCGCTCTGGGCTGGGGGGTTTAAGGTGCAGGAGGGGGTTCAGAGATGGCGCAGGGGTTTGGGTTGCGGGCTCAAGGAGGGAGTTAGGAGGGGGCTCTGGGCTGGGTCAGGAGGTTGGGATGTAGGTTCAGGGTGCGGGCTCCAGTCGGGTGGCGCTTACCTCAGGCGGCTCCCAGTAGGCAGCACAGTAGGGCTAAGGCAGGCTACCTATGGAGGAGGGTGGAAACTGTCAGCATCTCCCTCTGGAGGGGCCAGGGCGCTCGTGGCGGGGGTACTGCGCGGAGCCCCCATGGCCGCCCCTGCACCTAGGAGCCGGAAAACTGCTATTGGTGGAGAAATGTTCCCGTTGCAGTTTTACCACTACACCGGCTGCTTCCGGGAGCCGCAGGGAGCCTGCCTTAGCCCCGCTGTGCCGCCAACCGGACTTTTAGCTGCCCGGTCAGCTGTGCTGACCTGAGCTGCCAGGGTCCCCTTTTGACCAGGCATTCCAGTCGAAAACTGGACGCCTGGCAACCCTAGATATGAGGCCAAAAGAATAATGTGGTGGGGCTAAATAGAGCAGCAGAAGAAAGGAAATCCTCAGATTTCTTAGGGACATCCTCAAGGGAAGGAGAAGGGAGGAGATACAGAATGACAATACAAACACCTCAACCACAAACTGATCTAATGCTGGCAGGTAAAGACTCTACTATGCCATTTCTTACAAGATGGCTCCAGAGAAACTCATTTGAGAGCCTAACTTTACCCCCACAGAATCTCCATTTTAGAGATCATCAAGATGATAATGCAGGAAATTCAGTAAATATATTTATAACACCACCCTTAGCAAGCCACCTGCATAGCAAAATAAAAGAAAATACACCTGACTGAATAGAAGAAGTTCATCATATAGCACAAGACACAGGAAAAGTTAAACTTTAAAAGCTAAATAGCAGTTCTTGGAAATACTAACACTTCTTAGGCAGAGACTAGAGAAGTTCTTGCCTCTTCTGAGAAACAGAACAGTTTGTGGCCTACAAACAGGAGTTCGGAAATACTAACATCGATATTAAACAGGATGCAATCAGCTACTAGCTTCAAACAACTGGTAAAAGCGCAGAAGCACCGGACATGCAGAATGCACAGAATTCCACACAATAAGTACAAGAAGTTAGGATAGCAGAGTAACACCTTTGTGAAATAACTGTGTCCTAACAGTAGCCGGAGAAGGTACATAAAGGATTCATACAACAGTGGAAGTTGCAAATATAAAAAACAGTACAAATTATAAACAGGAATAAAGTATTAACTGAAACAGTACATCAGAGCCCTTTAAGACTGGGATGATATGTCGTCAGATACTGCAGCCTTCTTTCTATCAATTAAGTTACTAACCTTTGTTGGGTTTTTAAAGATGTTTAGTTGTCTGATAAAATTCACCCAAAGCTTGGAGGGTTATGGGGCCACAAAAGTCAATCTCATCTCATGTATCCGTGGATCTCTTCTTTCTTTTCAGAAGCAATGGGGTATAGTCTAGGCAAATTGGAACCTTCACGTCATGGAATACTGAGTTCTCAGAGGCCCAGGTTGTGCGCAGGATTCTATTCCTGTTTGGAAGGGTTTGGCATATTACTAAAACCACCCTTGGGCAAGATGATGAAGAGGATTTCCTGGTTAGTCTCCATTACAAACAATCATCCAAATTTGGAGAAGCAGTCCACCCTAGCAACTCTATCAGCAGTTCACCAAGAAAATCCAGCACCCACACACTATGACTTTTTTTTCATTTTTCTCAGGGACACCAACCAAGCACATTTTCTAGTTTGATATTTATTTCCGGATTTTTTTTTATTAAAACCACCTTAAGACTGTAGAGACATTGTCCAGTCGCTAGTAGCACTAGTCCAAACCTTTTGTCACAACAGATTAAAGGTAAAATTTACAAAAGCAACTAAGTCCCATTTTCAGAAGAGATTTAGGCCTGGTCTACATTTAAAGACTAGATAAACCTAGCTAGGTCACTCGGGGCTGTGAAAAATTCCATGCCCTGAACTCCATAATCAGGTTGACCTAATCCCCAGGGTAGATACAGCTAGGTTGGAAGAAGAATTCTTCCCTCGACTTAGCTACTGCATCTTAGAAAAACTGATTAACTACATTGATGAAAAAACCCTTCTGTTCAGCAGCAGATGTAGTGTAGACATGCCTTCAGAGACTTTGGAGCTTAAGTCTCATTGAAAGTTGACAGGATTTATACACATTTGAAAACATCATAAGTCAGCGGTCCACATAACTCTCATTCTGGGTGATGAGGACCAGTCCCTCAGTCACTGTAGAAGAGTTGGCTTTAACATTGAGGAATGATAAACAAAGAGGGTACAACAATATCCTGTCAGCTTTAAGAAAACATATACAGAAAGAATATGAAAAACTGACAAAATCTGAGCAAAACTACAATCTCTCCATTTATGACTTCCTCATATCTCTCATTTTGTATAAGAGTATCCTGAATTTCTAGTTGGTTGTTTTTTTAATTTCCACTTTCCACATTTCAAATCATATTGCAATCAAGTTCCTCAAAATTGGTTTAAGTATTTTCCAGATACATTACACACTGGCCAAGTTTGTCTGACTAAACATATTTGCAAGTCACTAAAATATATTGCAAGTCAACTTACAACTAGATATGATTTATTGATTTATTCTTTTTTTTCCATCCAGTAAACATTCCTGTGCTGTCCATCTCAATGTTTACAATACCAGGGCAAATACAGTCAAACCTACATGGAATCAAAAGGTCCTTCCACTGGACTGGCTCCCTACTCCCACTATCCCACAGTAGCAGTGCCACATAAGGTTTCTTCGGGCCATACAGTTCTCTCATACATTGAAACCGTTTAGCAAATAGCTTATGCAATCAAGGCAAGGGTCCAATGGATAAAGGGCTCATCTGTACAAACATCAATATACAGTGGCTTCCCACTTTTTTGATCAATTTCATCCCTTTAATTTTGACCAAAATAAAAATCTGTTTGAGTCTCCTTGCAGATAGCCAGGGGTATACATCACGATGCACAACACAGGGTTTATAAAATTAACATATGAATGTCTTTTGGGGATAGCCCTTTTATCATAAGACTTCTTTTATTGTGCTCCTTCTCATTCAATTTACTGAAGAATTTTAAGCTACTTTATTAGGTAGCACCTCTCTGTAGCAATGACAGGTTTCAGAGTAGCAGCCGTGTTAGTCTGTATTCGCAAAAAGAAAAGGAGTACTTGTGGCACCTTAGAGACTAACCAATTTATTTGAGCATGAGCTTTCGTGAGCTACCACGGTATGCATCTGATGAAGTTTCCACGGTATGCATCTGATGAAGTGAGGTGTAGCTCACGAAAGCTCATGCTCAAATAAATTGGTTAGTCTCTAAGGTGCCACAAGTACTCCTTTTCTCTGTAGCAAGTGACTGAATTATTAATACTCAACTGAAGTGACAGAAACTGATCCAAAACAACAAATGGAAAATTGTCTTCTCCCAATTACAAATGATCTTGTTACTGAAATTTTGATCATATTAAAGGGATAGCCTTCTTGTAAATCAAATTAGTGAAAGTGACTGTAATTCTGTTATTTTAGGATTTATATAAAAAGACAAAAGAATATTAAAAATGGATGCAATGCAGACCTTGAGACATTTTGTTACACAGATATAATTTTATGTATTTAGAATGGTGTATTGAAAATAAAGGTTTTGGGACACGTCATGAATAAAATTACAGTGCGCTTTCATTCTGCTGCCTTTATTTCTGTGATTAAAATAATGAAATTATGATCCCTTAATTTAGCTGATGTGCATTAGAGGCTTAAAAAAATCTTTACAGTTATCACTATGACTTTCTCTTTCATTACATTGCATTACTAAGCTTATTCACAACCAGTATAAGAAAGGTCCAATACAACACTGAGAACTGGAAAGTCTGCAAGCAAATTAGCTTCAGAGTTAGTATAGCAAGTTTACAGATTCAATTTAATAGCTGATAACAAAGAAAAAGTATAGTGTCTGAAGAGCTGAAAACATTATCCAGAGTCATTAGTGTCTACTCTTCTCTGCTAGTGCTTCAGTCTGAGACCATCCATAACTATGAGAGAATAAATGGGTCCTTAACCCAACTCTCTCAAGATCAGAAAATATTAACACAGCAGTCAACTTCCCAGAGACTAGTCTGGTCTCTTAAAAACTCTACAGACAGGGCAATGAAAGACACAGGACTAGGAGTCAGAAGACTCAAGTTGTATTCCTGGCTCTGCCACATGGTGACAGGGATAAATTAAAATCTCGATACTTCACTTTACTAATCTGTAAATTGGAAATACACTCTTTGTAGGAATGTTGTTCACGCATATTAATACAAGGGGTTTAGAGAAAGCTTCATCTATTGAGGATCATAAATTCTTCTATTTTTTTCAGAGAGAACCAGTATATAAATGTATGGCTAGAACAGCAAAACCAGTAAGTCATTCCCAAAGTAGTATAAATGGGACAGTCCTAAAAGGACTCAAATTAAGAAAGCCTTGTGGAGGTGTTTCTGTAGGAGGAGAGATAATCACCATAGGCCAAAAACATTCCTTCGACTTCGACTCTTCTGGATTTTGTTTTCCACCATCTGGCTGACTGGTTGGTGGAGAAAAAAGGGCAGAAAGGCCAACTAGATGAAATAACTGGCTCTTTGGAGTATATCTGCACCGCAGCTGAGTATGCCACCCAGCCCAGATAGACAAACTTGCAGCTAGCTCCACGGGAGTTTTCACGTTAAAATCAGCAATGGGGACATTCCAGGAAGGGCAGCAGCTTGGGCTGGCCACCTGAGCTCAGACCCAGGGAGTCAGGGAGCTTGGAGTCAGGCAGCTAGCCCAACCTACCTTCTGTACCGAAATGTCCACGCTGCTATTTTAGGCACGGTAACTCAAGCAGAGCTAGCACAAGTCTGTCTACCCAGTCTAGAAGGCTCATTCCCAACTGCAGGGTGGACACACTCTTTGCCACCCCAAGTGCTGCTCTTTCATCCACAGCTGGAAGGAGTATGCTATTTTAATACCTGGGAGGAACCATAACAAAGGGTGACTTTTGTGAGGAGCAGATCCAGGCTAGGGTAAAGGAAGGGAGGACGACATGATGATCAGTATAGTCTCCGTGACCTTGTGCTCCCTCCTGCTGTTTTTTGTATCCGCCTGTTCTCTCATCTTACACTAAGGGCTTGCCTACACTACCGCGTGGGGTCGATCTAAGATAGCAACTTCAACTATGTGAATAGCGTAGCTGAAGTTGTCGCACTTAGATCTACTTACCGCGGTGTCTTTGCTGCAGTAAGTCGACAGCTGATGCTCTCCAGTCGACTCCGCTTGTGCTCCTCGTTCTGGTGGAGTACTGGAGTCGATGGGAGAGTGTTCAACGTTCGATTTATCACATCTATACTAGACGCAATAAATTAACCCCCGCCGGATCGATCGCTACTGGCCAGTCTGGCGGGTAGTACAGACAAGCCCTTAGATTGTAAGTTCTCAGGGACAGGAGCTGCTTGTTTGTAATATGCCTGTACAGTGACTGGCACAGTTGGGGGTGTGGACTCTAGGCACTACCACAATACAAACAATAAATACTACTACTAACAAAAATAAACTTGTTACAAAAACTCAGCTGACTGCTTTTCTAGTTCTTGTTCTACCACCTGAAGAATTCTTTACTGGTTGCCAGATGCCATTTTCAATTATTCTTTAATGGAAAGGATTCCAAAAAAAGTCTTTTTAGCGGACACATCAATAAGCATTTACTTTGCTGGAAACATAGGCTTCTTGGTAGGTCCAAGTAATTTTCAGAATGATAAAAGTGGCAGCATGCACATCTTTGATTCCACCAGTCTTTAAAAGTCTCCTTCACTAACAGGCCACTCAACCACCTCGATTTGCAGAGATGAAATTTAACATCCTGAAACCTGAAGGCATAAGACTTCCGCAATTCAGATATTCTAGAGACCTAATCAACTTGTAATTTTCAGAAAAGCTTCTATTCACTAAGCACTACAAGTGAATGTGAAAGACTTGGCTCATCTGGTGCAGAGAGCACAATCTGAATCCTATTCAAGTGACCTTCCAAGGTATCCTGGAATGTTCTGTTGGCAGGCTTCCACAAGGGACTGAACTGTAGCTCTCCAAGTGACAGCATTACAGGCATTCAGTCCACAACCCGAAACAAAGGGAGAGCTGAAGTTGACTATATCCAGTTTTACATTTGTTAGTTTTATTTTATTAGTAACTTTTCTCCCCATAGGTATTTTGGTCTCTTGGTAACTAAGACATCATGATTTACCATCTAATATGCATCCCATATTTGCATATAAAATTCTAACATATCTAGTTCTTGTTCCTCCCACTCGGGGAAATTATCCTTAATACAAACTCTTCCCAGAAGTGGAGGCCAGATTAATAGATGCTTTCATTATTAGAAATGAAATTACAGGTCAGGAGTATTGTTTCCACTTTTTGGCAACTGTTTCAAAATCAAAATATTAAAAAGCAGATTTTGCACAGAAAGCTCCACTTACCAAAAAGTTTGAGCCCTACCTATTATCTAATATTTTTCTAATCAAGTAAGTTTGCTTCAACGCCACCTCGGAGATTCTTAGCATAGTACATCAAGTTCCTCTTATACAGCAGTTAAATAATACTTTTCAATAGTGGACACAAACTGACAGTGCAGGATAAACTGAACTTATGTGGCTAAAACGTAATGGGAAAATATATGTAACCTAAAACGCACCTGCACATTCTTGATTTAATACATGTAGTTATGAATTAGACGTCTATAAAATAAAATCCACAATGCAAGATTTTAGGAAAGCATTTAAAATTCTTTCAGTACCAGCTGCAGTAGACATTCTAAGCTGAACAGAATTTTTATTAGTTATGTTAAGAGGCTTTATTCAAGTGCTATCGTTTTTTTCCTCTTTGCTGCCAATTAGATCCTGCTAAGCTCTAGTAAAGCTGAAGTACTGAACATTTCACTTCATTTACCCTGCAAGACAATCCCCAGTTGAGAATGTTAAAACAGCATTAGCCATTTGATTTCCTCAGTTAAAGATGGAAATTTAAGTGTAGCCACCAATGACAAACTATAAATAGGCAGTTAGCGGTGTCCTTATCAAAGCCAGACTCTTGTCTATCAAAACCCCTTACAAGTCAGAGTCAAACAGGTAAAAGGAAAACTTAAAACTGCAACAGCACCCTTAATGCAGTCAAGTTGTTTCAAGGATAGAAGAAACACATATGAGGTGCAATATGTCCCTTGGATCTAAGTCATTAATTGCTATCTACACTTGGAAATTTCCCAAAATAACAATTCCAGAAAATTTATTCTAGAATAGCTATTTCAGTAAAATTTCTGAGCACAGACAAAAAAGGCCAGCAAAACTTTGAGAAAGTTAAATTCAGGAATAAAGGTAACCTAGAGAGATTAGAAATATGGACAGAAAACAACACTTCAACTGTGGAAAAATATGCCAGCTAATATGCCCAAGAAAAAATAATGCTCTGGAAGAGCAAGTGCATTGTCTGTTTCAACAAAACTGAACACTATGAATAGGCATCAATCTAAAAGCACAAAACACAAAAATGTCCATCCAAAGAGGCTCAAAAAAGTATGTAGGCAAATTAACAGGATATCAGAGGTGCATTTTCTTCATTTAGGATTGTTCAAGATTAAAATCCCCAAAAGAGTAAGGTTGGGTCACAGGGAATGCGGGGAGATCCAAAACCAGGTGGGATGCATTTTCCAGAGAGACAGTACTGAAGAACGTCTTTCCATTCTTACAGTGTAATGCTGCGTTGGACTGTAAATCAAAATAACCAATAAAATAAACTATGCCAGCGGTTCTCAACCTTCATTGCACCATGACCCCTTTCTAACAAGAAAAATTACTATGTGACCCCCCAGGAGGCGGTACTGAAGCCTGACCTCACTCAAATGGGGGGGCCCAAGACAGAGTTCTACCACCTTCGGTCAGCGAGCCAGCCAAAGCTGAAGCCCAAGGGCTTCAGCCCTGGGCAGGGGGCCTGTAACCTGAGCCCAGCTGCCCAGGACTGAAGATCTTGGGCTTCAGCTTCGGCTCCAAGCGGTGAGGCTTGGGCCCTAGGCCCCAGCAAGTCTAACGCTAGCCCTGGCGACCCCATTAAAATGGGGTCATGACCCACTTTGGGGTTCCAATCCACAGTTTGAGAACCACTGAACTATGCCAATACTCATGAGATTAGAAACCTATGACATTTTCCTCTGTAAGCAATAATGATCCACTCTGCTATGCTATCCAGACAGAACATAGTGAAATATTTTGTTTATGTTAAGTAAGGTGAATAATTGTTCTAGCTGAGCAGGAAGTACTGTCCCTTCTTAAGATTAGTTTTGTAGCTAATATCAGCTTTGACAGGAACAGCTTGTTGTGCCAGCTGCCACGCTACATTTAGATAGGAAATGTATTTAAATACTACCGTGAAGAAACAAAGTTAACAGACACATCATGCCACGTCCTTCAGAAAACAATTTCATTTGGAGCTGCATTCTATATATCCTATCTACTTACAGGACAACTTCCATCAGTAATGTATCTGAGCACCTCACCAACAATGACAAGACTGAACTCCATATTTTTATGCAATTAATACATGAAGTTTAAAACCATACTTTATAAAGTAGAATTTTGTTTTGACCTTTGCAATGAACACCACCAACCAATGGTGACTTCTGTCTGACCCAGTAACTTGAAGACAGAACACACTACAGGCGCCTTGGGCAAGGTCACTAGCCTATCCCTAATCTACAGTTAAAATGTCCTCCAATTGGGTCCGTGTGAGAACTGTGAAATTTTTAAAATGGAAATTAAAAAAAAAAAAATCTATGCAGTAAGGCTGGATTTTTTTTTTTTTTTTTGCCATGAGCAGAGGTGTAGATTGTACATGACTTGGAAATAAAAATATGAGATTCATAGAGAGGCATACCAGATACAGGAAAAAGTTCCAGTTTATGCTTATGCCCAGATCACCTCCCCCAAAGGTCAAACCCATAGGAGGGTACTCTAGGGCAGTAGTTCTCAACCAGAGGTCCGGGGCCACAAGTAGGTTTCAGAAGGGCCTCCAAGCAGGGCCAGACTCACTGGGTCCCAGGGCACAAAAAAGCTGAAGCCCCACTGCATGGAGCTGAAGCTCAGGCCCCTGGGCCCCGCCGCCCAGGGCTGAAGCTGGAGCGTGAGCAATGTAGCTTCATGGGTGGCCCCTGTGTCATGGGGCCCCAGGCAACTGCCCTGCTTGCTACCCCTTCACGCCAGCCCTGGCTTTTATATGCAGAAAACCAGTTCTTGTGGCACAGGTGGGCTGTGGGGTTTTTATAGCATGTTGTGGGGCAGGGACCTTAGAAAGAAAAAGGTTGAGAACCCCTGCTCTCGGGGTACCTTTTTCCCCGACCCTCCAAAAAAAACCTATGGGGACCCACAAGGTTTGTGGCGGACCCAAGGAACAACTCCTCCCCAGCCTCATTGGAACCATGCCCCCAGGGACCTTTTATAGCCGCAGCAAATTCCTGATGCCCTGTTGGAAAATTTGTGGGAAATTATACAGTCTGAAACCATATTAGGCTCAATAATGACCCCTTACATGACAACAATGATCATGAGCGAGGGTAAACAAACAGGGGCAGGGAATTTAGCAGGGAAATTAGAGGGCAATTATTGGGCCGAGAGTAAGACCAGAACTGCTCACCTGGGAATGGGGAGGGCTGATGATTACAATAAAGGGGAAATGCAAAAGGATCTCGGTGTTCCCTCCTCGGGATGTGGGGAAGGTAAATAGGTGGTACAGCTATGCTTCTGCAGGGTGTAGTTGAGCTTCTGCTACAATAAACCGAGCTGTAACCGAAGACTCCAGTCTCCGTGCGTTCCTATGTGTGTCCGTTGGTCGTGTCTGAAAACACAGGATACTCCAACACTCTGAACAGGTCATTTCATTGTCTCGGAGCCATGGAGTAGCCATGCCCTCAAGTGGAGTCTTGCCAGGTTCGGGTGGTAGACCTGGCCCACGTCCTGATACAGGAGATGAAGCAGAAGTGGAAGAATGTGTGGTGGGCACATAGACATCTTCAAGAGGTAAGAAAACCATATTTGTCTGGGCCACATGGGGGCTATCAAGATGACCCTGGAGTTATTGGTCCTTATCTTGTGTATGACCTTGGCTAAAAGTGGAGGGTCGGGGGAAAAAACGTACAATAGATGTGCATCCCGTTTGAAGAGAAAAGCATCGCCTGGGGAATGGGGTCCCAGTCCTGCTCTAGAGCAAAAGTATGGGCATTTGGCATTCTGGGTTGTTGCAAAGAGGAATATATAGGGAACTCCCACTGTCTGAATATGCTCTACAGTACCCTGACGTTCATTTCCCACTCGTGGTCATGAGAAATTTTTCTGCTCAGTGCATCTGCAGTGGTGTTTTTGCATCCTGGTAGGTAGGAAGCTGAGATGTCGATATTGTGGTGGATGCACCAATTCCATAGTAGCATGGCTTCTGTGCACAGGGAGTGTGGCTGTGCCCCCTCCCATCAGTTTATATAAAACATACAAAGTGACATTGTCTTTTCCCTGATCATGGGTATGAAGTGTGAGCATTCACTGCGGACTGCCTGCATCTCCAGTAGGTTTATGTGTAGTGTTGATTATAATGGGGACCAGCAGCCTTGGACTGTGTGGTTGTGCAGATGTGTTCTCCAACCTAGCACAGAAGCATCTGATGTGAGTATCATTGATGGAGAGGTCTATGCAAAGGGAACTCCTCTGCAAAGATCGTGTGGTTGAGTCCACCAATATAGAGAATTTTTTAGTTTGGTTGGCATTGAAAGATGCTTGTTTATATTGTGTCTGTGTGGAATATACACTGTCCTGAGCCAGTCTTGCAGGCATCACATGTGCAGTCTGGAGTGTTTGACAACAAATGTCATTGCTGACATATGGCCTAACAGTTGTAGGCAGGTCCTGGCCGATGTCTGTGGGCTGGCTTGCATTGTGGTGACTAGAGTGGTAAACCTGTGACAGGGAAGAGAAGCTGTAGCCTCCAGAAAGTCGAGGTAGGCACTGATGAACTTGTCTCTGCCCCTGCCCCGGTGTGAATGTTGATTTTTGCTATTTGTAGACCAAGCTGTGTGAAGAGAGCTGCTGTCTTTTGGGTAGCTTTTAGTGCCTCTTCTTGAGTCAATGCTTTGAGTAGGTAATCGTTCAGACAGGGGAATATTATTCCCCCTCATCTGGAGAGGTGGGCTGCCACCACCGCAAAGACTTTTGAGAATACTCATGGAGCACAGGATAATCCGAAGGGGAGTACTTTGTACGGGAAATGATCTGTTCTCAGAACAAACCTGAGAAACCTCCCTGTGTGAGGGATGTATCATTATGTGGAAATATGCACTCTGGAGGTCAAGGACCAAGAATCAGTCTCCTCATTCTGGTCCTGGAATTATCATTGCTAGTGTGACCATCCTGAATTGCTGGGTCTTCACAAATTTGTTGAGTCTTCTTACATC
Source organism: Eretmochelys imbricata (assembly GCF_965152235.1). Taxonomy (NCBI): domain Eukaryota; kingdom Metazoa; phylum Chordata; order Testudines; family Cheloniidae; genus Eretmochelys; species Eretmochelys imbricata. The sequence goes on along the minus strand of NC_135577.1, from coordinate 125,326,590 downwards.
AAGAATGAGCCTCAATCCTCCAGTTTTTTTCTGGGTTAGAAAGTAATGGGAGCATAAACCCTTCCTTCTGGGTTGTGTTGACACTGGTTCTGCTGCTCTTAGGCATGTGGAATGGTTTACCTCCTGTTGCCGTAGATGTTCATGAGAAGGGTCTCTGAAGAAGGTCGAGAAGGGAAGTAAATTGGATGGACTATCCAGTCTCAGTGATTTCTAATACCCATTTGTCTGATGTGATGTTTCACCATGTTGGATGAAATGGAGTCAGACGGTCTCCAAATGGATGGATGGTGTTGGATGGGCCCAGCAACAGAAAAAAGTGGGATGTGTCTCTGGTCCTCAACCAAACCCTGAAAACTGTTGTTTAGAGGGAGGTTGTTGGGACACTGAGGGCTGGAAAGGGTGCGGTATCTGCAATCCTCTTAAACAGTTCCTGAAACTGTTTAAAGTCATTCCCCACTGTGGGTGGGGGCAAGATACAGGATGAAAAATTTGCAGCTGATGTGACTTCCTGATCCAAAGTCTCCTCCAATTCCGCGACTGCCTCTTCCAGAGGTTCTGAAGGTATGGGTACAGAGGGTGATGGGGAATGCCTTGACCTCTCCCTGAGTGGACTGGGAGGCTTAGGATAGTGCTGGTGGTATGCTACCGATGGGTCCCAGTAAGGCCACCGGGGTGGAAATGGCATAGGTGGGGGTATCCATGGGTGTCTGTATCATCCTGGAGTTTCACGTACTCTGGTGGACCTGGTCTGGCAGCTGGATGAACAGGCAAGGAGTGACGGGAGGAGTAGATATCCTCTTCATCATCATCATTCACGTAGCTGGATAAAGGAGGAGCTGATCTGGGTGGTGTGGTAAGTTGGCATGGTACTGAGCGTGCTGGAGTAAGGTCAGTACCGACGAGTGGAGATTCTGGCGCTGAGGAGACCAGAAGATCTTTATGGCAGAGAAACTGCAGAGCATCAGTACCGATGAGGGTGTGGTCAGTGGTACCGATCCCTTTACTGTGGTTATCTGTGCCAAGGGTCGTGCACTATGCGCTGTGGAGGCAGAAGGCGGTGCCATAGACTGCAGCTGAGCTGCTCAGTACCCCCTGTTTAAGCAGCACCAGCGGTACGGAGGCAAGGATGGTAGGTTTCTCTGTAGTGCCTTTTTCCAAGCCAGCCCACTTAGGGTCTTTGGTTCACATGGTATCTGTGGTAATGGATGGTCCCGCTACCTCAGAGTGGATAGGTTTGGTGCAGTTGGTACCAATGGGGTCTGACAGGTCAGGAAACATTTCTTTTTGGCAGATTCCCAAGGAGGGAAAGTTGGAGCAAGTTTCTTTGTTGCCTTTTTGGAGGAGTGCTCCTTCCTCTGAGAGGGTAGTGGGGAACCTCTGTCAGATGCCACCATTGGAGACTGGGGCCCAGGAGGGGTCTGTGATCCTGGACACAGAGACTTTTCCATCATGAGGAGTTTTAGCTGTAGGTCCTTTGCTCTCCTGGCATGAGCCCTGAGATTGTAGCAGCGGGAGCAGTTTTGTAGTATGTGTGTCTTGCCAAGGCAGTGGACACACTGTGAGTGCCCATCAGACACCAGGATTGAAGCTCGGCAAGTGAGGCAACGTTTAATACTTGGGGAGCCGGGCTTGCCCCTTAGAATAGGATTTTTCCTGTGAGGGTAACTATACTATACTAAGGGGTATCTGAAATACCTGAAACTTAAATTCCTAAGAATTTTATTTTAAAGAAAGCATAAATGGGGAAGAGGTAGGGTATTAAACTATTAACTAACTAACTAGTGTTCTAAAGTTAAGCTAGACTAAAGATAAAGTTCAGAGGCACTGCCAAATGCTCCATCTCAAGCCCAGGGTGGTAGAGAAGGAACTGAGGAAGGGTTGGTTGCACAGCGCTATGTAACTGCCTGAGATAGTTCAAGACGGGGACAGCACCTGTGCGACCCAATCAGGCACGGCTACTAAAAATCTCCAATTATAAGCGCAGGGGTGCAGATTCACCTAAAGTGGAACACCCACAGGGACACTCCTTGAAGAAGAATCTAAGGTTTCATACGTGTTGTTTTGGAGATCAGCCCTGTCATTTTATCAAGGGCTACTGGTCTCTGCCCCTTTGTTTTACATTACTTGCTCTTGAACTTTTAATATGTAGGAGCAGAAAAGCACTAGAAGAGAATCAGGCTATGTCTACACTGCAAATTACTTCGCTATAATTTATGTCGCTGAGGGGTGTGAATAATCCACATCCCTGAGTGATGTAAATTATACCAACCTAAGTGCCAGTGTGGACAGTGCTATATTGGCAGGAGAACTTCTCTCGCTGACATAGCTACCGTCTCTCACGGAGGCAGGAGTTAAGTAGACAGTAGAGCTCTCTCCCATCAGCTTAGAGCACCTTCACCAGAAGTGCTATAGCAACGTAGCTGCATTGGTGCAGAAGCGCTGCTGTAATGTAGACAGTCTCAGACCAGCACATTGCTGCTGTAAGACGACAACTTTTCTTTTACAGTTGTTGAAATAAAAAGGTTACTTGGTTTATGTGACTAGTACAGCAAGAAATCTAATCTATCCTAAGAAAAAACCACAGAGTTGAATGACAATTTAAGTTAGATGAACACTTAGATAACATACTGGTCCACTTACGAACTACAGCAATCAAGTTATTGATGTATCAGCACTGGACCTAGATTTTATTGAAGAATGTATAAATGAAGGTTTACAGAGTAGCTTTCATTTATGAAGTCAGGTAAAAACGTATAACCCAATGCTGCAATTACTTTCACACGCAATATTCTTGTTAGTAGTTCCACTGACTTTAGTGAAAACATTAGTGGAACTACTCATATGATTCACGTTACTCACATGTGCTAAATTGTATGCAGAATCATGTCCATAACATGAACCATCATCAGAAGTTTTTAAGAACTGGTTAAACACACACCTGACAGGGATGATCTCTGAGTATATTTAATCCTGCCACAGTGCAGGGGGCTGGACTCCTCTTGAGGTCCCTTCCAGCCTTATCTGTCTAGGATTTATGATTCTATTAAATGAAATTATTAAATCTTTACCATCAATGTACCTGACAAATACATAAATATAGTTTAGCACCTCAACATGAAGACTCCACAACAATTTCTTCTGTTGTCTAGCAAAAAAACCCCAAACAAACATTTCCTGGGCATGAGTTCTCCAAGTCCCAAGCATGGCTCTTCCCTACTCCCAACAGCCCTCTAGCACGGTGGTAACCTGGCCTCTGGAGAACAAGTGACTTCCTGTGCACTCCCAGGCCCCATCAGCTCAAACTTGATTAAAAAATTATGTCTGGGCATCGCTAGCTCGACTATTAGACTGGCTAGGAAAACAAATTTGAAGGCTTCTATTATTACATTTTTATTACCAAACTAGCTCTTTAAACTAAATGAAAAACATTTAATAAGCAAACCAATCTTACACGCACCTCCTAAAAAGACTTATCTACTCAGATCTCACTAGGACACATCAGTATTATATTGAGCTGCCACACAAGACAAATTAAAAACTGGACTTTCATTCTTAGAATGGATGAGGCACAACATACTCCGATAATCAAGTACACTTTTTTAAGAGACAAAATGCTGATAACCGTCTTACTGTAGATGATTTTAGGATCAGCCTTCATAGACCAGTGAAGAGTCATGAGCTTGGTTACCATACACCATAGCAAGCATGACTGTCAATGAGTGTATGTATATATATTTTAATGTCTTCACAAATTCATAACATTCACTTATCAGTCTCATCAAAAGATGTTTAAGGTTTAGTGGTCATTACTAAGCTTTGGATATGTGTTTCTCTTTACAGCAGATCTCCGTGCAGAATAAGTCAACCTCCACTCATACTTAAATAATCTTGGCCCTCTACTGTCAGAGTGACAATAGCAAGACTGACTCCTCATACTCCTTCTAAGATCCTTTTAAACTTACCTACTATTCTGCCAGTCAAGGACAAGATGATATTCTCTCTTATTTGAAGCAGGGAACACCTCTCCAAACCTGACCAAGTGAGCCACTGACCACCAGTTCTAGAAATCCTCTGACCTGCCCCCTTATGGCGAAGGATACTGGCCAGGGACTAAAAGAAACTAAAGGCCATGACTGTAGGTACAGTTCTGCAGCAGTGCAGTGCGTCTGGTGAAGACGCTCTATGCCGACAGGCAAGAGCTCTCCCGTCAGCATAAAAAAAACCTACCCCCACAAGCGGCATAAGCTATGTTGGTGGGAGAAGCGCTCCTGCTGGCATAGAGCTCTGAACACTTATGTCAGGATAACGTATGTCGCTCAGGGCGGAGAAATATTCACACCCCTGAGCGACATACGTTTTGCTGACATAAGCTGCAGTGCAGACATAGCCTTAAAATCTTGTGCTTCTCCTAGGCACTGCTCTAACTAGGCACAAAAGTTTAAACTTTAACATGAAAAGAACAATGAACATTTGTGCATCCACACTATCAAAATAAATGGCCCCAGAGAAAAATATGTTTTACACTGAAGGCTGTCATTTATAAGTTACTTGAATAATGTCAGCAGAGTCCTGATATGTCTATCACAGCCTCCTTTTGACTTCAGAGTCGCTATTGCACATATAATAAAGCACTCACATAGCTGTGTTTTTGATGATTCTTCCTTGGTCCATTTTCTGCCCAATACCATGCACAACAAACACAATGTGAGTAGTTTGCGATGGCTTGTCTTCTAATGTAGCTTCTTCTACATAGCCTCTATGAAGCCTTGTCCCACTACTTGAAGCTGTAGAAAAAAACACATTCTCCTGGATCACAATTATATTCCATTAAGTAAGACAATTCCATACACACAGACAGAACAGGCGCCTGCTTCAAACCAGAACATTACAAATTATATTTTGCACATAAAATACATTTACAAAGATCAGCATACACAATGCTGAGATTTTCAAAGCCGCCTAAGAGATCTGGAAAAACAATTTCTTTGACCCTTATCAGCCACCTATGGATTTACATGTAATTTCCAGGGAGGATTTTGCTAATTTTTAGCTGTTTTGGAAAATAACTTTACCGCAGCTGAATAATGCACTATCCATTTTGTTATACAGATAACTTTCTATATGCTTAAGTCATTAATCATTACTTTTTCTCACAGTTCCACAATACTCCTTCAGTGGTCAGTGTATACGTAAAGACTCTTGGCAAGATTATTTCTAAACAATGGGTGAGAAAACATCATCAGCATGACTGATACACAACTCTCGCTTTCATCTATGAATAGAGCTGGACCTAAAAAGCTCAATAGGACCATTTTCATTCAAAATTGAAACACTTGACATGATTTTGCTCATTTTGCTCACATTTTGTTTCAGAGGAAAACATGGAAAAAATTCTCTGAGAATGCTGATATGTCTTGTTTCAACATTTTTGGAATGAAACTTTTCAATTTTTGTTTTGAATTTTTTTTATTTTATTATATAATATAAAATAAAAAATAAATCAAAATAAAATGAGATTAAAACATTTTGATCAATCTGAAACAATTTTTTCCCCAAAAACTTTTTTTCAGAGAGAATTTCAAAATTTTAGGGGTTTGGTCTGCACAGAAATGAAAACACATTTCAAAATCTTGAAATCCTTTGTGAAACAAGTGTTTCCTCCACACAGCTCTATCCAGGAACTCTGCAAGCTCAGTCTATGGTCTGAAAAAATGCCTGAATTATATTGCCAGCTGGATACATCAGGGCTATCTCACCCACAGCTTTTGGAAGACCTATGTCTTGTTTTGGGTATCAGACATTAATAAGCAGAGGCATTAAAGTGGAATGAGTCTGTTTGTATAAAAAGGATTCGTTCCAATACAGTGAGTTATTTTAAGAATACATACTGGTCTCCCTTTTTGCTAGGACTTCTACACAAAATCACATCTGATGTGATAAGCAAGTTTCCTCCCCCAGCCTCTGTTACACCATTTGTACCCATGGTGTCTTTATTCTGTGACAATCTCATAACAGCAACACATGCCCTTGGAATTTCAAAAGCCTCATTTATTGTAAATTTTTCTTTGAAGGGATTTCAGCAGAGATGCTCCATTGCTTGTTTGCAACAGCAAAATTGCTGATTGGTTTTAGCTAACACGACCAAATTATGCTGACCTTGCATGTTATATATGGGTTGCCTGCAAAGAGGTGGACTGACTTTAAATTGGCACAACTGAGCTTTAAAATTCTTAGTGGTGCTAGTGCTGGCTATATTTGACAACTGCTTCTACAGGCTAATATTGATGATTATCTACCATATCTTCCTCAAAATCTTTAAGGATCACCACATTTTAAGCTGACAAGTGACGTGCTGGACTCTATGGTATGGACTCCAGAACACAGACCCGTATAAAAATCCAGCTCATTTTATATCACCTCCCTTTTAAAAATATTTTGGGAGGAAAATATTTTGAGACTATAACCTCCTCTTCTAATTTCATTTGTCAGGGTCTGTGTGTGTGGGTGTGTTTTTTAGCAGGGTATTTTACTATATCCCTGTACGTAGTTTTCTTTTGTTCTACAATGTTGTGTGGTATGGAAACAGGGCAGAAGCTGCTCCTGTCTTCCCTTCACAGGATGCAGGAAGAGGCCAGGGAGATAAGGTTGGAAGAGCACACTCTCTGGGCCTTGCAGAACCTGGAACAGAACCTGTTATCCCTCAGTCTCAACGTTCCTTGGTTGTCTAGCAAATAGCTGTGAAACCAACTGGCCAAACATGTGTCCATCCCCCTCTTGGGGCAGGTCCATATAGAAGAAAGAAGCTTTGTACCGCTACCAGTTACTCCATCAGTTCAAGTGGCAGAGGATTGTGCTGTGAATCTGATTATCCCTGCTGATGGCCACGTTGGGAGTCAATATAGTTCCATATGATAATTTTATTATTTTTTTTTTTTTTAAGATCAGTTAAAAAAAACTTATGAAATTACAGTAAAAAACCTGTATTAGAAGGTCAGACAGACTGCTCAATGAATGGCAGCTATGTTTATCCTCATCGTTCAATGTGAGGCCCTATGTATTATTTACTGCACACCACCCAAAGCCTGCACTTAGTACAGAATTATTTAATTTCCCCAGGAGTTTTTCTATGGTGTTCTCAACATAACATCTTAGTTCTTTACAAACATTAATGAACTATCTTCACAACCGCGGTGAGGGGTGGGGATATTATTATCCCAATGCTACACTTGGGGACTGAGGCACAGAGATTAAGGCCAAAATTGTCAACTAATTTTGGTTGCCCAATCGGAGATGCTTTGGGTCTGATTTTTCAGCGTTCTTAGCATCTTATCGCACTTTATGTGTTCAGAGCAGAGCTCCCACTGTCCCGAGTTGTAGTTAGGGACGCTCACCACTTTTGTAAATCAGACCCCAAATACCCAGAAAATGAGGACACATGGTGGCCACCTGTGCACATTTTAGTTTAGTGACTTGCCCAGCACCATAAAAGAACTCTGTGCAAGTGGCAGGGATAGAATCCAACTATCCAGGGCACCATTCAACAGACAACCTCTCTCTTTGTGCAATCCCCTGCCTCATTCACTACACATCTTTCAACTTCTGCAACAAAATGACCCACGGTACTATGGGCAAAAGCCTCCTTTGCTACATAACCCTTACTCATCACCAGAGCAGGTACATTCTGTGCAGTGAATGAGGCAGGGCTCCAGTGGGAAAAAAAAAAAGTATGTGATCATGTAATTAAAGACCACTGTAATGGCTTCATATTGGGGAGGATCGAATTAAGGTTGCACAGAAAACATTAATTCTGGCACTTCTTAGCTTCGGAATGCTTGACTTTGTAACCTTAATGTACTTTTTAAAGTGATATGAAACTGTATCAGAGCTATTCGGTAATAAGATGCAGTAAACCTGTTTTATTCTTAATTACAAATGTGCATGACAACCTAACAATGCCTTTGAGTTATTTTCCCACAAGAGTGCAATGACAAAAATTAACTATGCATCAAACAAAAATTTCAAACTTGAAATTATGGATGGAACCTGGAATTTTCTTCTCACAGCATTAAGTAACGAACCATTAAAGCAATAATCTTTACAAAATTATTTACAAATGCTGAGAAGTATTACCTTTGGAAAATCCCAACTTTTGCGTAACAGTTCTTGCAATTTTAGATGTTGTTGCATCACTGTAAAGATACACTTCATCTACACTGTGCCAGTCCACATGGTTGCGACTCAACTTGAAACTATGAACAGCTGTAGCAAAAAGGAACAAACCTTTATTTAAAAGTGTTAAAAAAATATGGCTTTAAAAAGCCAGGTAAGAGAGAGATGCACAAAGGTATGACTGTACTCTAGATTTCAATTTAAATTCATTTATAAAGGTAAATATTTCTTCTTACCTTTATATTTTGGATCCATATCAATTGGGTAGTTCCTTTTGGGAATCTTCCCACCCCCCCTTTTTTTTTGGGGGGGGGGGGGGGGAGTAGGGAGGAGAGACTCCCTAATGGAGAATACCCTTAGCTGAAAGGAAAACATGAATGCTCGCTCTCTCTCTCACACACACACAAATTATGCCAAACTGCCCAAGAGCAAAAAGGAAAATTAAGATCCACATCCACAAGGTGAAAGTGTTTGCTGAAAGCCATACCACTGATACACCAGGGGGGCTGTGGTGGATACATCTCCCAAAATAACGCTTAAGTAAGTTGATGCAGTGGTAGGTGTACATTTGTGCCCATAATGTTACACTCATGCCATCTTTTTGTTCTGTTTGTACAGCTCCTAGGCACTGTGGGGTAATACAAACAAATAATAATGGTAATAATGAATATTCTTTCTGGGCTACATTACTAGCAATGAATGTTAACGCATGCAGTCACTTTGCAGACTATACTGTACTAAATTTATGAATGTTTTCTGTATTTTGTGGACCAGTGATTGTAAGCTTCTCTACTGTGTGTGGGGGAGGGTTACCACTGTTCCCCCAAGAACTAAAAAATAGTGGGTGTGGAGTGGTGATTAATTCAGTCCCTGAGATTATAAACAGCTCCAGAGTACCACCAACCCCTGGGTGGTTTGCATATCCTGGGTCAAACTGTTTTTTCCAGAGACTCAAACAAAGAAGAGACTTCAGATATAAAAAGCTGAGCTTGAACAGACACGGGATCTCCTTTTTGCAGACAGGATTTTGGGTCTTAGGGAGACCCCCAACCCTTGCTGAAAAGGTGGAAAGACTTAGGCTTACAAGGGCCCAATGAGATAGGTGGATCCTGGTATGTTTTCTAAGCGTACAGAAAGCAATAAACATTCCTATATGCTTTCTCTGTAATGCTTTTAACCTAGAGTAAATTTATTTTTGCTTTGTGAAAGCTGGTTGGTAATTAGCATACACCATTGCTGCCCTTGGAGAAAGGTTAACCATAGCTGCTGGACCTGGGTCAGATCTGCTGGCGAAATCACAGTGAGATGCAGAGGGACTGCACCCTGAGTCTGGAGGGGAAGAGAGACATGGGTCTCCGTCTGAGAGAGGCAACGGCCAGGAAGCCCAAAACCTTGATGAAGACTGAGGGGTTGAGATGGTGGTGATGGGGATCAAAGATGCAGTTAACCCTGAAATCGGTACATATATAGTAGCAGTTATGACAGTGGGGAATTGCCAGTGAAGTGCCAACAGCAGCGAAAGCAAGTACTATATAAGGGAAAAAACACAGAGAAAAGTCTCAGTCTTTTCAAGACAGGAACAGCGAAAAGAGAGATGGTAAAATGAGTTATGAACAGCTGAAAAAAAGTCATCTAATTGAGACATGCAGAGAAAGGCAACTCATTTCTGAAGAAAGGACAAAGGCATAACTAGTCAACTTCCTATACTCTGGAGGATCAGAAAAAAGAATGATTGTCTAGGACAGTGGTGAGCAACCTGCGGTCCGCATGCGGCCCAGAGTAATCTATCTGCGTGCCGTGAGACATTTTGCTGATGTTGACCGTCTGCAGACACAGCCCCCCGCAGCTCCCAGTGGCTGCAGTTCGCCGTTCCTGGCTAATAGGAGCGGGAAGCAGCAGCCAGCACATCCCTGTGGCCTGCTGCTTCCTGCAGCTCCCATTGGCCGGGAACAGTGAACCGCAGCCACTGGGAGCTGCGGGGGGTTGGGGGGGGACTATGCCTGCGGACGGTCAGTGTCAGCCAAATATCTTGTGGCCTGCAATCAGATTACCCTGATGGGCTGCATGCAACCCACAGGTTGCCCACCACTGGTCTAGGATCACAGGGACATCCAGCCCGCTGTCAGAGAGTCCAGCAGGTGGGGAAAATCTTGGAGACACTAGAGAGGATCAGGGAAGAGGCTGACAGAGACAGCAGGCACGTTCCATCCAGAGCGAATGCACTACTGCAGCAGAGATACTGGACAGATCTCCAATTAGAGCAAGAGAAGCTGGATGGGGACACAGTGTGTCTGGAAACCCAGCTGCTTGCTGGCAGGAAAAGAGAGAGAGAGAGAGAGAGAGAGCACACGCACAGTCTGGGAGAACCAGCATCAGCACAAGAGGGAGAGAAGGACAAGGAATGTCAACATGAGCTTGAAATGGAGAGACTATGCCAATAAAACACCGATCCAGTAGGTGGAACCAGACCCCACATACGCAGTGGATGGCACAGACTCCAAATTATTTCCTCGCTTTAAAGGAGAGGGTGATATGAATGGGATATGAATTGAACAAGGTGGGGCACAAGGATATGGTATGGTGTCTGGCTCCACTACTGTCAGGGAAGGTCTTAGGCACTTTCACCCATATGGACAGAGGGTGATAGAGATAATGGGGTCTATAAAAGAGAGTTTTCTTGCAAAAGTTTAAAGTGACCCTTCTCCCACAAGGGTACAGAAGTTCAGAAAACAGGGGATACGAAGTAGAAGGAGGTTTCAACCTGGATTAGGGGTTACATCAGAAAATGGAGAACTGGTTGTGAAGTTACAACATGCAAGTGATTGATTTCCTTGGCTACACCAGGGATTTAGACTACTGAGTAGGTACATGGAAGGGTGAAATCAGAGTTAATTCCAGCCTAGACAAGGCCTAGGTCTTACGGTCCTATGCAAGGAAGCTACATTTTCTGGAGAGGCAAGAGCAACGGCCCTAAGCCAAACAATACGATTTAGCAATGTTACCAGCCCACAACAAAGAGTGTGGCCTGAACTCAAGTAAAGCAGGTTTTTTATGACAGGTGAAGAGGTGTGCTCTGTTTCCTATTTGAGGCCACTGAAGAGGATTTCTTTCTGCTCTCATGAATTCATTCAGGGAAAGGTTGAACTATTATGCCTTGAACAGTTACACTTCACGTTTAAGTCAATTACGTTACAAAACAGCTACACAGAAATGAGCATTCATGCCTGCTCCTGCTGCATGACTTTTGGTCTCATTGTCAGGGTATGTGGAGCTAATGCCATCTGATGATAAATTAAGTCAGCACAAAGGGCAACAATGAATTAAGAGAGGATGAAAACATACCCATGATACAAAACTGCTTCACGGACAAATAAGTGAAACTACATAGTTGCTCTGAATTGGCAGCTCCAAAGCACAGAAGAATAAGTTTTAATCTGACACTAGACAAACAGAAGCAGAAAGATTTTTAAGTGGCAGAAAAAACAAAGAGAAGGTATGTGGATTTAGGGTGACCTTTGGCACATATAAAAGGCCACTTTATATAATCATTCAGTGGATTATTGAATGACACTTCCATTTAAAGTTAGCCATTGTAATCTTAGGACTCCATGCTCACTTTATTTCTAAGAGCAGAGATGAGACCGTGTCCAAGGATCTCTGCTTGGAGATGAGAAGGGAAAGGAGGGCTCTATGCCATACTTCTCCTTCATGACATCACAGAATTCCCTGTGCTTGGGATGTGACTCTGAGTTGGAACGAGGCTAGGAAGACTAGGAACAGAGGCAGACAACTTTCCTAGGTATCTCTGTGGAATTCTTCCCTCCCCAAAATCCACGATCACAGAAGTGTATATTTATTGCATACCAAGTCTGCAAGAACTGATGCTGCTTCCAGGTTCATGTTGTGGAACATCACACTGAAGTGAGTCCCTGGGGAAGCTGGGGATCAACTTGGAAACGTGGTCCCCGCAAATGCCATTATGTTCAGGCACTGTAGCAAGCTGGGATCTGGGTTAGGCAGCAGTGCAGTGGTAAGGGGAAGTTCCTTGGTTGGGGGAAGTTCCTTGCTTTTGGACAAATGTTGGCTTGGGCTAGCAGAATCCTTGACCTCTTCCTGGGACCAAACCCTGCCCTCCTAATGGCAGGATTCCACAGAAACTCCACAAGGTTCTACTAACCCACTTGGGTTATGGAGAATGGGGACCCCAACATTTGCTGCTACATTATTCTCCAAAAAAGTATAAACTGAATGGTACTTTGTTTGCTTCCCAGCTGTCAAAGAGCAACTAAGAGCCACAAGTTTTGTAAAAAGCAAGCAAAAAGTGCAACAATATTTCTCTGCATATTTAGCACTGGATATAAGAAACTAATGTTAAAGATTGGGGCCTATTTTCATCATGAGCAGCATGCAGAACTACCACTGACATTCACTAGAACTGTATGAGTCCACCATGTTAGAACACAGTATATTTCCTTATATCTGTTGAGTTCAAAAGTTAAATACCTTTTAAAATAAATATTTGAAAAGCATCTGCTCATTTTGCACTTGCTAACCAGGACCAAAGTGTAAAATGTATTGCTTTTTATTTCTGCTGTAAAAATCTACAAAAATCAATCCAGATAACTACAATCCCTGAAGTGCTGTAGCAATTAATGTAACAATTGTGCAAAAAGGAAACCCTCTTTGGTCAGATCTAGTATCCAAAGGAGGGGAACCCTTTAACAAATTTACTTTTAAACTTTATGTCTGCATGTTCACACATTATATATTTATTTTTAAAAATGTTTCATGTTGGAACTTTTGTGGATAATAGTAACACAGGCTTCATTATCAACCACGTGCAACAAGGTGAAGGAGATGCAGATGCGTTATGAAATCTAGAACCAAATTCTCCTCTTCAATACATGCATGATTTCCTAGTGACATCAGCAGGAATGCCACAGCATAACCAGGAGTAAAATTTGGCCATTTGTCTAGACAATTCTGAAGTCCTGATACATAAAGTTGAGGCTAAAATCTCTGCTGATCTAAAATGGAGTTTTATTTTTAAAGAAACAGAAGTGTTGCTATTCAACCTAAAAAAGACTATTGTTCTTAAGTAAATAGGGCTGTTCTACATTGTTCTCTTTATTCACATTATAGCTCAATTTATTCCTCGGCATATCAATTTGTCAGTGTCACAACATACCACCTTAACATCCACTTTTAATTCAAATGCATTAAAGATCACAATTGCACATGTTTGGGTAAACCAAGTGTTACTATTAGAGTTATATTTCTTGTATGCAAGTAAAAATGCAGAACAGTACAATTATTAAATGATTACAGACCCAATCCCACAAAGATTTACTCATGTGCTTTACCTTACATACTGCAAGTAATCCCAAAAAGACTTTTTGAAGTCAGAAAGGCCAACATTTATGTTCCTCAGTTTCCCAATTTTTAACATGGGAATCCTTGTTTATATTTGTAAAGAGCTTTGAGTCCCACTAACGAAAAGTGGTACACGAGAGCTAAATATTAACAGCTTGTATTCAGAGATTTGCATTTTGGGCTCAATTAAGGAAAATGCAATTAAAGAAGTCAGAAGGGCAATATTTTTGTGTGCCAAATGATACAGTCTTTTGGGTCAGACATACTTAAACACATCTATATCCAGGGTCACCCAGATCTAGGAGAATACAGGGACAATTCACAATAACTTCACAGCTACCATCTAAATTTAAACTGTAGGTCTAGGGTTGGATTTTCAAAAACTCACTCAGTGTAGGGCTAACTCTGCTCCCCGTGAAGTCAACAGGATTTTACCATTGCCTTCAAAAGGAGCAGAATTAAGCCAATGCTGAATGGGACTTTTGAAAACCTACCCCTAATCACTAATGGTTCTTAAGGATCGATCCTGTTTATGAAGTGCACTGATTTACATCATGTGAATTCAATTACTTAAATTACAAGTTTCTTTTTCTGACAAATAATGTCCTGATCCCAGGTGCAACAACCTCCCCTTTCTCTTTCAATTCCCTGAAGCCTCATTTCAGATCAGCACTGACTCCCATTGCAAAATATTAATTTAATAAAGAAAAGGAAAATACACATACAGTGCAACTAAGTGAAAAAACACACACACAAATCTACATTTTAAAATGTCAAAAACAATTTTTAAAAATGAGAAAATACGATGCATGTTACACAAAAAAGTGATGACACAAAAAAAACCCTCATAATTCTATCTAGTGTCAACCTTTCTTTCCTTTAGCTCCTATTTCTTCTGACATAATTTATCTCTAGGTCACATCTACTTGTGATTGTAAGCTCTTTGGTGTAGGGACCCTGTCTCATTGACTGAAAAGCTCAGAACATACTAACAGCGCTGCAAAAAAAAAAATGCTTACATTTTTCATGATTGTCACAAACACCATAACTAAGTGCTAGCACAATTATATTGTTAGTTTCTACTTTTCTCTAAGAGTCACAATGCTTCTACTTTTCCTCTAAGATTCAAAATGCTTTTTCCTCCCCTTCTGAGGGAAGATGACATAAATATGGCGCAAGAAATGGAAGCACAGAGATCTAACACATTTCACTGAAATATACAAGCTACAATTTAAAGCTTCCTAAGCCAGGAGGAAACGACAAGAAAGAAATCTACAATTACTGTACCTTGGGAACGCTTTCGTTTAAGACATGCAGCATCTGTACTCTCCTTATATCCTCTCCATTTGAACAGAGAAGGGAGGGAGAAGGGAGGGAGGTGGTAGACAACTAAAAGTAAAAACACTGAGCTTCAAAGTAAAATTTTAAAAAGGGGCATCATTTTTCTTTTCATTAGTATTATCACTGAAATGAATGGTCAGGTTTGGCAAATATTACTCAAAAATACTGCAAGCACATAATTTCTTTTTTTAAATGGATTTTGTAGCAAAAGTGTCAATTCATGTTAGCCAAATGTTATTTCTTCAGTTCTCATAAAACAAACATTTATATCATCCTGGCTATGGCACATTTAACACCATCAGTAAAAGACAAACCATGCCACAACGTGATTATCAACCTCACTCAGTGCCTTTGCATTGGCACGTACAGAAACAAAATGTAGTATATTCGTGCAATGGGTAGTATGCAGGAATCTTAAAGGTAATCTGTAAACAATAAAAAAGTTAGTAACTTTAAGGTCAGCTACTGGATGCCTCTCTCAATAGTATGAGGACACGGTCATCAGAAGGAAGTTAGGCTAAAATATCCTACTGTTTCCCTGTTTCGCAGGTCTGTAAACAGCTGCCTCTCACACAGTCAGACAGCACAGCATACACTCTGCTTGAGATATCCCTTCCATTCCTGAACAGCACTGGAGTTTTCCCATGGTGGTAAGGCAAGTACGTCATTTTTGTAAGGTTTTCAATAGTCTCGTTTCATTCCTTCCAGGATATAAAGCAAGACTATTGAAAAGAAAGCCCTGGGACTACTCTTCAACATTTGATGGACTTACCTTACCCTCATAGGGAGGCACCAGTGCAGTTCAGTTATGGAAGGGACACCGTGAGAGGAATGAGAGTTGCAGTATCCACCAGGCAGGAAGTTAGGTGATCTGGAAGAAACTGCTCTCACACACCTGTGAAACAGGAAAACAATAGGTACCTTAAAAGTCAGTTTTGATTAACTGCTATTGTATTTATTTGGGGCTTCCAGTAGCTAGTCTGAAAGTGAGGCTCTCCCCAAAAAAGTGACTGTGTAAAAATGGCGGCATCTTACTAAGTAAAACTGTTCTGTGTGTATTCATTCAGTCATATCTTCTTTCTTTAGTGACTAAGGGCCTGCCTACATGGTATCTCAGTCCACACTAGCTCAGGCGTAAATTCTAGTGCACACTAGCGTGTTGCACACTAACTAGTCCGTCTGGACCCTGCTTGCACACACTAAAAGTTCCCTATTGCATGTTAACATAGTACTGCTTGAAACAGGACTATATTAATTTGCACTAAGGAACTTTTGGTGAGTGCCAGAGGGCTCCACATGGGCCAGTAAATGTGCTAGATGCTGGTGTGCACTAGAATTGACACCCCAGTTAGTGGGGACAAGCCTTAAGGAAGCTTTCCCTTTTATTACAAAATTCTTTTAGCTCCAGAAAGCCAATATGGCGAAGAATATGTGATTAAATTCTGAGAGAATGAAATGGATTCTCTATTCTGGTTCCTGTATCAACAAAATCACTAAGTTCCAATTGCAGGGACAGGTAAAACTTCCACAACCCTACTGAAAACAATGGGCTGGATTCCTCCTTTCACGTAGATCAGTATAAACTGGGAGGAGGTCCACTATGTGAAGAGAGTTACAGAGGTATAAAGCTGATGTATGAGAGCAGAGAATCAAACTCATAAGGGCTGCACTTGTGTAACTGAGGAGAGAATTTAGTCTGCAGTTTGTCGCTGCCTGGTGATTATACACTAGGCAGGAAATACCTGGGTTTTTCTTTCCCAGGTTGAATTTGCCAAGCTGGCAATTAAACAAAAAATCCTCCTTTAAAAAAAAAAAATTAGGGATGTCAAGCAATTAAAAAAGTTAATCGTGATTAATCACACTGTTAAACAACAACAGAATACCATTATTTAAATATTTTTGGATGTTCTCTACATTTTCAAATATAATTGATTTCAGTTACAACACAGAATACAAAGTGTAGATACAGTGCTCAGTTTATATTTTTTATTACAAATATTTGCACTATAAAAAGCAAAAGAAATGGTATTTTTCAATTCTCCCATTGCAAGTACTGTAGTGCAATCTCTATCATGAAAGTTGAATTTACAAATGTAGAATTATGTAAAAAAAAAAACCTGCATTCAAAAATAAAACAATGTAAAACTTTAGAGCCTGCAAATCCACTCAGTCTTACTTCTTGTTCAGCCAAGTTTGTTTACATTTGCAGGAGATAATGCTGTCTGCTTCTTGTTTACAGGTTTCAGAGTAACAGCCATGTTAGTCTGTATTCGCAAAAAGAAAAGGAGTACTTGTGGCACCTTAGAGACTAACCAATTTATTTGAGCTGTAGCTCACGAAAGCTTATGCTCAAATAAATTGGTTAGTCTCTAAGGTGCCACAAGTATTCCTTTTCTTTTTGCGAATACAGACTAACACGGCTGTTACTCTGAAACCTGTCCTTATGCAAGGCACTGCATTTAGCAGTATGGAGTGGAAATCTATCAACTGCATCCGATGAAGTGAGCTGTAGCTCACGAAAGCTTATGCTCAAATAAATTGGTTAGTCTCTAAGGTGCCACAAGTACTCCTTTTCTTTCTTGTTTACAGTGTCACTTGAAAGTTAGAATAGGTGTTCTCATGGCACTGTTGTAGCTGGCATCACAAGATATTTACATGCCAAATGCCCTAAAGAGTCACATGTTCCTTCATGCTTCAACCACCATTCCAGAGGACATGTCTGTGCTGATTAAGGGTTCTGCTCAATAACGATCCAAAGCAGTGCGGACCGATGCATGCTCATTTTCATCATCTGAGTCAGATGCCACCAGGAGAAGGCTGATTTTTTTTTTTGGTGGTTCGGGTTCTGTAGTTTCTGCATTGGACCATTTCTCTTTTAAGACTTCTGAAAGCATGCTCCACACCAAGTCCCTCTCAGATTTTGGAAGGCACTTCAGATTCTTAAACTTTGGGTTGAGTGCTGTAACTATCTTTAGAAATCTCACATTGATACCCTTCTTTGCATTTTGTCAAATCTGCAGTGAAAGTGTTCTTAAAAGAAATAACATGTGCTGGGTCATTATCTGAGCCTGCTATAACATGAAATATATGGCAGAATGCAGACAAAACAGAGCAGGGGACATTGAATTCTTTGGGGGAGAACTGTGTCACAAATTTAATTAATGCATTTTTTTTAAACGAGCGTCATCAGCACAGAAGCATGTCCTCTGGAAAGGTGACCAAAGCAAGAAGGGGCATATAAATGTTTAGCATATCTGGCACATAAATACCTTGCAATGCTGGCTACAAAAGTGCCATGTGAACGCCTGTTCTCACTTTCACGGGACATTGTAAATAATTAAGCAGGCAGCATTATGTCCTGTAAACGTAAAGAAACTTGTTTGTCTTCACGATTGGTTGAAGAAGTAGGACTGAATGGACTTGTAGGCTCTCAAGTTTACCTTGTTTTGTTTTTGAGTGCAGTTATGTAACAAAAAACACAACAAAAAAAATCTACATTGTAAGTTGTACTTTCACAATAAAGAGATTGCGCGACAGTACAGGAACTCCTCACTTAAAGTTGTCCCGGTTAACGTTGTTTTGTTGCTGATCAATTAGGGAACATGCTCATTTAAAGTTGCACAATGCTCCCTTATAACATTGTTTGGCAGCCGCCTGCTTGGTCCACTGCTTGCAGGGAGAGCAGCTGGTGGAGCTGGTCGGGGCTTGGAACCAGGGTGGACCAGCAGCCCCCCATCCGCTCCCCGTGCGGCAGCTGCCCAGCAGGCTATCAATTGCTGGCAGTTCAGCTGTCCCTCCCTCACTGCCGTGTGCTGCTCCTGCCCTCTGCCTTGGAGCTGCTTCCGGGAGCCTCCGGCTTGCTTAGAGTGATTTTCTGCAGCTTTGATACAATAGAAAGGTACTAAATTTGTACACTCTGCTTATTTTCAAGTTCAACTTCCAGCCTTACTCCCTTCTAATTAAATGTGAATACACATGAAAAACCATCCATCCAAAGATCACAGACAGTGTCACAAATGCAGTTAATATTAAACGGTTAAGTGAAATGCTTTAGAACAGTGGTGTTCAACCTTGTGGCCCAGGAGGGTGAAGAATTTTTTTATTTAATTAGAAACTGAAAATGTGTTCTCTGAACCATGCCCTGCATTTTGAAATATGTTTGAATTACCTCTATCTCTACAGCGAGCAAGCTAGGAGGGCCACCCTATCAACTGCCTCCCTTCACTTTACCTGCTGCCCCAAGAGTAGCTCTAGTCTGAGCCAGGAACACACGAGGCAGCTGCAATCCCTTCCCTGTTTGCCACACCCCCACAGGTCAGCTCCTCAAATGCAGGGGAGGAAAGAGAAAGTAGCTTTAACTTGTGCCAACTGGCTATTGTTTCCAAGGGACCATCTGCCAGCTGAACCCAGCTGGAGCACGCCATTGTACAGCCACTCTTCCCATTCCTCCCCTCCAACCAATACGCCCCATGTCAACCCTTGATATGCCCTGTACACCAGGAAAAGGACCTAGGGGTTACAGTGGACGAGAAGCTGGATATGAGTCAGCAGTGTGCCCTTGTTGCCAAGAAGGCCAATGGCATTTTGGGTGTATAAGTAGGGGCATAGCGAGCAGATCGAGGGACGTGATCGTTCCCCTCTATTCGACATTGGTGAGGCCTCATCTGGAGTACTGTGTCCGGTTTGGGCCCCGCACTACAAGAAGGATGTGGATAAATTGGAGAGAGTCCAGCGAAGGGCAACAAAAATGATTAGGGGTCTGGAACACATGACTTATGAGGAGAGGCTGAGGGAACTGGGATCGTTTAGTCTGCAGAAGAGAAGAATGAGAGGGGATTTGATAGCTGCTTTCAACTACCTGAGAGGTGGTTCCAGAAAGGATGGTTCTAGACTATTCTCAGTGGTAGAAGAGGACAGGACAAGGAGTAATGGTCTCAAGTTGCAGTGGGGGAGGTTTACGTTGGATATTAGGAAAAACTTCTTCACTAGGAGGGTGGTGAAACACTGGAATGCATTACCTAGGGAGGTGGTAGAATCTCCTTCCTTAGAAGTTTTTAAGGTCAGGCTTGACAAAGCCCTGGCTGGGATGATTTAATTGGGGATTAGTCCTGCTTTGAGCAGGGGGTTGGACTAGATGACCTCCTGAGGTCCCTTCCAATCCTGATATTCTATGATTCTAATTGCAGGCTACCAACTCTATGCCTCGTAGGGATTCCCCCATGCCAGGGGAATCTCTACAAAGGGAATTGTGAATGGTTTTATCTACCTTTGTGCCACCTGAAGCCAAAGAACAGAATAAAGAATCTGTGCCAAATACTAACTGTGACCCCTTGACTTGAAATATATTCAGCCCTCAGGTCAGACACCACTGCTCTTAAAAAAAACCCAAAAACATGTTTTTTCTGTTTAAGATCTTATCTTAGCAACACATTTAGCTTTAAGACAATAGATTTACTTTTAAAACCTGCCATGACCTGAGTTCAGGTTTCTGTTTCTCCTACAACAGCTGCAGACATTCCACGTAGACCACTAAAGAATATAGCTCTCTGCACTTGTTTTAGGTAAACTACTGGATAAAAAAACCTAAACTTTAACTCTAGCTCTGGCTAGTATGTAAAGGAAAAAGTGATTTCTGAATTCTTTGTGTAAAAGTGTATTTTAAGTCCACCCTGCGATTTAAGTTGATGATTTAAGATCTTGTAAAGTGTTTTGTACTCACTTCAAAAGCATTTTTTCAGTTGAAGTACTGCTACATAGAATAGCAAATGTGAAATTCTGACACTATTTTAAAATTTTTCATTTCAGCCTTCTTCAAGAATTTCGGTAAGTCTATAAATAAAGCTACTGGGTACATGCAGTACAAGAAAAGCCAGTGTGGGACCTTTAAGAAAGCCAATATTTCTAGAAAAATAATCTGAGATATAAACACAAATTCTAGCCATGATTAAAGAGACACTGAAGGTTTTATTTTAAAAAAAACTAAAAAAAGTGATGGATCACAAATGCTTGGAAGCTTGAAACTGAGAACTACATCCTTAATCAATAGTGATTTCACCTTCCATCCTATGTTCAGACTAATTTATAATTGCTGGGTTCATGAATGCTGGGTCAGAGACAATCAATTTTTAGAACAAGAATGAACAAATCTGATATGGAAAAAAACTACAGAGTTGGATGAACTATACAAAAAAAGTATTTAAAAAGTTAATTTGGGGGCCTTAATATGACACCTAACATTGGTATTTAAAGAGACAAACATCAAGCAAGCAATTGCCATATTTCTGGTCGGTGTTTACCATAACAGAACTAACGCACAGTGTTTGAGGTTTTCAGCAGTCATCAGGGGTGTGACAGTCACGTTTAAGGAAGGCCACATGGCCAAATGTCAATCTCTACTCCAAATAAAGCAACTATGAAATAATGCATTTATTATAATTGTGTGTTAAAATTTGATAATTTGATATACAATTATTTAAGTACAGGCAGAATTTTTTTTTCCCCCTGAAACTGCTGATTTATTTTTGTGACTTGCATTACCCTAAACACTGCCTGTGGAAAAGTTCTCCACATTGAAGCAATCAGACAAATGCAGCCCAACATCCTATCCTCCTCTTCTTCAAGTGTGGCCCTGTCTATAGCTGAAATTATTGTTACTCTGCTTTACAACACCTGTGTCTCTGCACCCTTTCCTACAGAAAAAAACCTCTGGGACAGGTGTCTACTGGTTTTATTCAAGTCAGAACACACAAACTAGTAGATGAGGAAAAATCTGTCTGAAACTTGGCCTGCACCAGAACAGATTCTAGGGTGAAGAGACAAAGGTGACAGGAAAAGGCCATGATGTTACTAATGGAGAAAGTAAGAAAAGAAGCAAACTAAAGGAGGAAGAAAAGAAGATGGAGAACTGCATCTTAGCCTCCTTCCCTGATTCATCTTAGAAGATAACCACTTTGACCTCTCCACTCAAAGGAGCCAGATGCAAAAAAACGTCTTGAGTGTCCTGTCTAGTGAGGCTGAGCACAAATGACTCTTTTGTAGTTTCTTTATTTCAGATTTAATAATTTTATTAAGATAACGTTGAAGTAAAAAGAAAACGGTACAGAGTTTAAGCATAAAAGTTTCTGGTTATCAGGGAATAAGGTACAGATTATCAAGGGGTGCGAAATTTGGTTTAGGAATGGGTGGCGTAAGAAATGCATAATCTGCAATTTCCCTGATTGGGGGTAAAAGTTTAACGGGTTGTCAAGGTTCCTCCCCCACTCTGCACTCTAGGGTACAGATGTGGGGACCTGCATGAAACCTCCTAAGCTTACTTTTACCATCTTAGGTTAAAACTTCCCCAAGGTACAAATTAATTTTATCCTTTGCCCCTGGATTTCCACTGCCACCACCAAACTTTAACTGGGTTTACTGGGGAAACGTAGTTTGGACATGTCTTTACCCCCAAAATCCTCCCAACCCTTGCACCCCACTTCCTGGGGAAGGTTTCGCAAAAATCCTCACCAATTTGCATAGGTGACCACAGACCCAAACCCTTGGATCTGAGAACAAGGAAAAAGCATTCAGTTTTCTTACAAGAAGACTTTTAATAGAAATAGAAGTAAATAGAGGTAAAGGAATCACCTCTGTAAAATCAGGATGGTAGATATCTTACAGGGTGATTAGATTCAAAACACAGAGAATCTCTCTAGGCAAAACCTTAAGTTACAAAAAAGATACACAGACAGAAATAGTCATTCTATTCAGCACAATTCCTTTCTCAGCCATTTAAAGAAATCATAACCTAACACATACCTAGCTAGATTACTTACTAAAAGTTCTAAGACTCCATTCATGTTCTATCCTCAGCAAAAGCAGCATACCGACAGACACACAGACCCTTTGTTTCTCTCCCTCCTCCCAGCTTTTGAAAGTATCTTGTCTCCTCATTGGTCATTTTGGTCAGGTGCCAGCGAGGTTACCTTTAGCTTCTTAACCCTTTACAGGTGAGAGGATTTTTCCTCTGGCCAGGAGGGATTTTAAAGGGGTTTACCCTTCCCTTTATATTTATGACACGGGTCAAAGTACAGACATTGAGATATGGGGGTATGTTGTCCATATAATGGCTATGTTCAGGTGTGGAGTATAATGAGTGTATACCATGATGAGGATGGATCTACCCTCCTTTGGTGCGATTTAATGTTCAGCGAGTTTATGGTTCCAGTTCATATGGTCCAATGGAAAAAGTCTCTCAGTCCCTTTCCCATAGTTGATGCACGATGTCGTACTGGCTCACACCTCCTGGTACTGTCGGTGGCCGGTGATGTGTTCGATGTAGATGTCCCTGGACCATCGGATGGTGTCTGGGACCATGAGGCGCCCCATGAGCCATGCGTAGCGTCGACCGATCCCACAGGTCGGTGTTGTCTCTCTCCACACAGAAAAACAAGGGACCAGATTCTGGCCCATGCAACAGCCCCTTTGCTCTGCTCTGTGGGGTCCTGAGAAGGCACAAAGCCAGCTCTACACCCCCCTTACCTGGCAATCCTATCTAGATAAAAACAACGTGCCAAGGACATGATCGTGGAGAGGGTGTGGCTGAAGCATAGTGGGACTCTAGATCAGTGGTTTTCAAACTTTTTTCTGGAGACCCAGTTGAAGAAAACAGTTGATGCCCACGACCCAGTGGAGCTGGGGATGAGGGTTTGGGGTGTGGGAGGGGCTCAGGGCTGGGGTAGAGGGTTGGAGTACAGGGGTGAGGGCTGTGGGGTGGGGCCGGGGATGCGGGGTTTGGGCTGCAGGAGGAGGCTCTGGGTTTGGGGCTTGGAGGGGGGGAGCCTCAGGGCTGGGGTAGGGGATTGGGGAGCGGGGTTGGGGCATGGGCTTGCCTCGGACGGCTCCCAGTCAGTGGCACTGCCGGGGTGCTAAGGCAGGTTTCCTGTCCTGGCACGGCAGACTGCGCTGTGCCCTGGAAATGGACAGCAGCAGGTCAGGCTCCTAGGCGTAGGCTCGCAAACCACTCAGCATGGCTCTCACCTGCAGGCACTGCCCTCCCCCCCACAGCTCCCACTGGCCAGGGCTCGGGGTGGGGGCAGCGCGTGGAGCTCTGTGGCCCCCTCGCCTATGAGCCGGACCTGCTGCTGCCCGCTTCCAGGGCGCAGCGCTGTGTCAGAACAAGTAGGGACTAACCTGCCTTAGCTGGGCAGCGCTGCCGACAGGACTTTTAATAGCCCAGTCGTTGGTGCTGACCAGAGCTGCCTGACCCAGTGCCTTACATTCCACAACCCACTACCGGGTCGTGACTCGCAGTTTGAAAACCACTGTTCTAGACAACCCCAGTCAACGTAACAGCCCCTCACAAGCTGGTTAAATTACAGTAGCCTCATGGTCACTAACATGTTCAGGACCAAATCAGCACCCAATAGTCATAGGGAAAAGGAGAATGCCAACCCTTTGCCTCTGTACCCAGATGCAGCAAGTGGAGCTCTGATGCAGCATAGGACCCGCCTAAAATTTCTGATAGGAAGAGCCATAACAAGGAACTTCAGATAACATGAAGGCTTCTTGGATGCAGATACAGATCAATCTGGATATTGCAAACCTGGAGGTCTCGTTACTTTTCTGGACCTTCTTAAAGGACAAAAAGTGATCCTGTATTTCTACTGTTTTTACACAATACATAATTAATCTGTGGGACTCACTGCTACATGCCACCACTGAAGCCAAGATCTTAGTAGGATACTAAAAAGGATCAAACATATACATGGCTAACAAAACATCCGGCTGCATCACACAGACTAAACAAATTTCACATCTCAAAAGAATAAGACCTATGCTAAACTGACCTATGAAGAAAGGTTGAAAAAAAAATGTGCTTGTTTAATCTGGAGAAGAGAAGATCGAAGGGGTACATGAGAATGGTCTTCAAGTACGTAAAAGATTGTTATCAAGAGGAGGGTGATAAATTGTTCTCCTTATCCACTAAGGACAGGACAAGAACTAACAAGCTTAAATTGCAGCAAGCAAGATTTAGGTTAGACATTAGGAAAAGCTTCCTAACTGCAAGGGTAGTTAAGCACTGGAACAAATACCTAGCAAGATTATGGAATATCTGTCATTGGAGGTTTTTAAGAGCAAGTTACACAAATACCTAGCAGGGACAGTCTACACAATACTTAGTCCTGCCTCGATACAAGGGGCTGGACTAGATGACCTACTGAGGTCCCTTCCAGTCTGACATTTCTTGGATTCTAATTTATGAGGCTTAAGAAAGAAGGAAATCCCACCATGAGCTGGTTATTCCATTAGGGGGTTTCCTGCACCTCCCTCTAAAGCATCCAGTACTCACCACTGCAAGAGACAGGACACCTGACTAATGGAATACACCCTAATCTAGCAAAGCAATTCTTACTTGCCCAAGACCTACCACTGATATCTCTTAAAGGTCCTGAATAATTCATGATTATTTTCCTTGATGAGGGATTGGAATCCAGGATCAGAACTAAGGAAAGGGATAACTTGACTCAGGCTTCCTCCTCCTAGAGAGTGGGACATTCCCCTGAAGGGAAAACACAGAACTAAGAAAGACACTGATATGAGAGTAGCACTTGGGCTATGGCTCTTAAAGTATTATGCCCTTCACAACAGGTGCATATGGAGCCCACCGCGATGACTTTCTGCAGCGCAGTAAATACGAATACATTCTCTCTCCTTGGCACTTACTTTTTTGGGGTTTGCATCTACTGGGATTATTCCTGTCTAAAGAGAGGAAGCAGCATCACTTGGCATACACTTAAGCAGTGTGATTCTACTGCAAGTGCTGCATTGTGGGATTGCAGAAAAACGGAGTGAGAAACATTTGATAAGCTACTGGTTTATTTTCTACAGAGGATCAGCTGGGCAATGGCAACGGTAGAGACGATGAAATGGTAGAGAGGATGTGCCTCGATCACTAGGCTAAAGGATACCACAGGTTGTCCCAGGGTTTTCAAGCCAAATTAGGGAGAAAAAGTTGCCCCAAAAATGAAAGCAGTTAAAAGGAACTAAACTTCCTGTCTATAGGGAGGGAGGGAGATTTCTGCTATGAAATTCTTCATCTTGCAGCCACCGTCTACATATGGCTGGGGCCAGCTCCAATAATATAATCTGGATTACTGATCTCTGATATATTAACAATGTACTTTTTTTTATAATATAGGTTAGTTTTTAAATATAGATTAATATTCCATAGTATATTTTGTGACAGTAATTAAGTCTCACTATTCTGCTATTAAATCTTTGCTGAGAATTTAGGACTTCTGTTGCTGTTTTGTATTAGCATCAGCAAATTTCTACAGTGCTCTCAAACAGTACAGCTATGAGTGATAATTAGAGGCCTAGTCTACCATCAATTAGTATTAATGAGAGCTACATATGAGCCTGGAGAGGGTAAAAGACTGCTTACTGTAGCACACTATTATATCAATTGTAGCAGACGTATACAAAACATTTAATGAATTTATACACATAATACACCACTTTCCCAATTAACTACTCAGGGGAACACTTCCAAGCACAGGGCCACTTTCTGTAATTGCTGTCCAAAGTATTTTTAAATGTATATTTTTTTAAAAAAAGTTTAACGGTAAAGTTGTCTTAATAAAAAAAAATAAAACCTAAAGCCCTATTTAATTAATTTATATTTTGAAACCCCTGTAATTGCAGTCCTTGGTTTAATGGGAACTTGACAAATAGTGGCAGTAAGGACAAAAACTAGGAAGTTAAGAATACTGAACTTTTGTTGTGCTGTACTTACCCAGAGCCACTGATTCTACTGCCTGTGGTAATTAGTTCAACAACAGTAATTTCAGCGGTGTGATCTTAAAAATGTGAAATGAGTTTGATTCACAATCTTGAGAAACATCAGCTCAGTGTTCTCAGCCTGGTCATTAAAATACACGGATTTCCATCAAAAAAGCAACACACAGAATTTAATGCAACTGCAAACTACTCTGATAGTCCTGGATTGAGCCAGAATGAAAAATGAAATATCCGATCTGTGAAAATGATGGTCCCTTCATGGCAGAATTTAGGTAACTGGCTGGACTTTTAGAGCCAGTTTAGACTGAGGTCATCAGCACTTTTCCTGGCCCATGAACAGAAAACTTTAGTTTCAATAAGACTTTCAGATACAATAAAAAGCCACAACATGAAATGAGGCAAAATGCTGATATGACAAGAAATTCACCCATGAGTTTAGTTTTACATAGAACGCTGTGAATGATACCATTTTTGTGATTCAGAAATAAATCCTAGAACCACCAAGCTACATTGAAAAATGGGAAAAGCAACCAGAGCAAATAATCGCTAGTCACCATGCAAGATTACCGAATACACGAAACATTCATATTAATAGAAATCTGTTTCATAACCACAGTAATACAAATAAATAATAATGATATGAACAACAGTACAGGCAATATCTCTTACCTTCTTTCCCATCTACAGGTTTTGATACTTCCATATCAAAGTTCTCTTGCATTTGTTGGCCTCTGAAACAATTGAGATGTTCTTGTTCTATTAGATTACTTTCTTCTTCTTCTAATGGCTGCCATGTACCATCAATAAACCACTGCCCACGCATTACAGGGATTTTATCCGTTTCTAAAAAGCAAACAGGAGGGATTTAGTATTTAATATACCAGAAATTAGCACTAAATAAGTAAAAGAATTTTAATTTTGTTACGTTTTGATGACAATCTAACTTCACTGTTGGAATCCTTAATGTGGTAACTGCTGTTGACTTATTACTAAAAAGTAACTTTTCCTTTGTGCCCAATTCAATATTTTTAAAATGGTCCAATTTACATACGGGCAAGAAGCTGATTTTTAGGGATTTCTTCAGTATGGAAGCCAGAGATTCTATTAAAACATAAAACTGCACTCTCACTAAGGGCCAAATTTTTAGTCTCACTCCAACCTCTAAATCTTCATGAAACTATTTGTATTTACAAAATGAATAGCTGGGCATTCAGCTTCCCAGTTTGCATACAAAACATCAGAGGCCTGTGCTGAAAGTTTGCACCAAAGCGTATCCTTATAGTCAGTAGTGGCTGTTGCCCAACATAAGTGGAGGATCTGCAGGTAGCAATCTGCAACCCCTTTCCATCTGCAAGCTAATACCTTCAAAGTGAAAAACGGGCACACTGTAGTCAGGGCGTGTCACCATGAAGCGTTTCAGTGGAGGATAAGGGAGTTGGTGGAGAAGTGGGAAGCAAAAAGTGCATCCTCTCCCCCTCTCAAAAATGAAGGACTGGGACACTTTTACATAAAGAGCCCAGTGGAAGAACACAGTTTTTATCCTTTTGTGACCATTTTGCTGTTCTTTCCTAGACCCAAATCATTCACCTCAAATCACTCCTACCCCTTCATCACTCCTACACTCTCTCTGACACCTACATCTCCCGGCTCAGAACTTCCTCCTCCTACCTCACACCCATCAACATCAAGCTCCAACACTACGCTAGAGAACGCATCTTCTTCCCCCAACACACAGGAACAAAACCAGGAACAAAAGCTGAAAAGAGCATAGGCTGCTTCTGCATGGCTGAAC
The DNA here is from genome assembly GCF_965152235.1 of Eretmochelys imbricata. NCBI lineage: Eukaryota > Metazoa > Chordata > Testudines > Cheloniidae > Eretmochelys > Eretmochelys imbricata. Next base: position 125,298,137 of record NC_135577.1, on the reverse strand, counting down.
TGATATAGTGCCACAAAAGCCTATAATCCTGATCTGTGCCTCCTCCTTTGGTGCTTTCCGTCTAATGTACTGCTGAGCCACAAGTCCTTGGTGGAAGTCAGTTGTTCTGCAGTCTTTGGGTTCGAGCAGACCAAGACTCACCAGAAGTCCCTCAGAGGAACCAGGTGAGCCACTGTTTTCTTACAAAGGTAGGCTCCAAAGAGGGGAGCCAGGAAAACAACTGGGGCATGCATAGCGTGTGTATTTACAGCTAAACAAATTCAGACATGTTCTATATGTATGGGAGCTAAGAACTCTCGACAATGACAAGGAGAAGTTCTTCAGAAAGAGACTAACAAAGAACTTGGCTTCATGACTGAAAAGAGCCAGGCCACCCTGGAAAGAGAGAGATTTTTTTGGGAGAATGGAGAAAGCAGCTCTCCTCTGAAAAGAAACAAATGGAGGCAGACAAGGACTGTAAGGTTATCACCACTAAGCTTTCCTCTTTGTCATTAGGAATTCTAACCAACTGTAGTAAGGTTCTCTGCAGAACTTGCCTACATGAGAATAAGGCAGATGTTGTTCTGTATTTTAGTCCTTGTTTTTACGAGTATTTTCTCCTTTTTGTTTACAAGACACCCCTGAGGGTTTTTTTTTTTTTTTTTGAGCTTTCCATCTAACAATACACATACTGCATAGAGGTATAGTCCTTACAGATTCATGGGAGAACCAAGAGGGCTAAATCTCTCAAGCATTCTAATACAATCGCTATATAGCGCATACTGGTTGCATTACATTGGAAAAACTATTTGAAAAGAGGTTCACAAGAGCGAGAAGCTGCTTCCAGAGATTCCTGAATGGCAACCACCTTCCTGTCTCCCTGTAGCAGGAAGCTGGGACATAATGGGAGGGGAAAAGAAAGGAAGAAATGCAGCTACAGCCATTTTGGGAGCAGAGCTTCCACTGGTTCTGGAGCAACTAGGTATAGCTGGGGGTGGACGGGTGGTGATCCTGGGGTGTTGAGGCAATCAGGGTACTGGGGTGGCCTGCAGGGTCAGGAGTGTGCGGTGGATAGCTTGGCACAGCTGGGAGGTGGGGAGAGCAGAAGGCCTGCAGCAGCTGGAGGATTAGTGATGGGAGCTTTCAGAGTAACAGCCGTGTTAGTCTGTATTCGCAGAAAGAAAAGGAGTACTTGTGGCACCTTAGAGACTAACGAATTTATTTGAGCATGAGCTTTCGTGAGCTACAGCTCACTTCATCAGATGCATACCGTGGAAACTGCAGCAGACTCTATATATACACAGAGAATATGAAACAATACCTCCTCCCACCCCACTGTCCTGCTGGTAATAGCTTATCTAAAAGCCATTTCCAGCACAAATCCAGGTTTTCTCACCCTCCACCCCCCCACACAAATTCACTCTCCTGCTGGTGATAGCCCATCCAAAGTGACAACTCTTTACACAATGTGCATGATAATGAAGTTAGGCCATTTCCTGCACAAATCCAGGTTCTCTCACTCCCTCACCCCCCTCCAAAAACCCACCCCCATACACACACAAACTCACTCTCCTGCTGGTAATAGCTCATACAAACTGGCCACTCTCCAAGTTTAAATCCAAGTTAAACCAGAACATCGGGGGGGGGGGTAGGAAAAAACAAGAGGAAATAGGCTACCTTGCATAATGACTTAGCCACTCCCAGTCTCTATTTAAGCCTAAATTAATAGTATCCAATTTGCAAATGAATTCCAATTCAGCAGTTTCTCGCTGGAGTCTGGATTTGAAGTTTTTTTGTTTTAAGATAGCGACCTTCATGTCTGTGATTGCGTGACCAGAGAGATTGAAGTGTTCTCCGACTGGTTTATGAATGTTATAATTCTTGACATCTGATTTGTGTCCATTTATTCTTTTACGTAGAGACTGTCCAGTTTGACCAATGTACATGGCAGAGGGGCATTGCTGGCACATGATGGCATAAATCACATTGGTGGATGTGCAGGTGAACGAGCCTCTGATAGTGTGGCTGATGTTATTAGGCCCTGTGATGGTGTCCCCTGAATAGATATGTGGGCACAATTGGCACAATGGGAGCTTGTTGCAGGTGGCCTGGGAGGAGCCTAGGGCTACAATTAGCCTCCTTTGCTTGGTGCTGCCAGCTGCTGAAGAAGCAACAAGAGAGATCTCCTAAGCTGCCTGCAAAGTATGCATCACAGAGTCCACTAGTGGCTAGGGGAACTGCAGGCAGCCCCTGTAAGGCAGCAACAACACTTTAAGTCCCAATTCCTCACCACAGACAGCTTCCCAAAACTCAGGCTCCAAACAATGCAGGCCGCTCTCACCCCCAAGTTCCCCTAGATGCTAGATATTTTCCCCCAGTCCCAGCACATCCTAGCTAAACCCGTTCCAGGACTCCCCAAAGACTCCCCAACTTCTGATGTTCCCAAACTCTGCTTCCTTTCTAACCAGAGCTCAACTCTCTCTGCTGCCCATTCTGCCTCCCTGTGTCACCAGTTACGTATAGAGCACAGCTTGTGAGCCAAGGCAGGCATATCATTCAGAAAACAAAAGCAGCAGACAACTCAAAAAGATTTCATCAAACTTATGGTTGCACAGCTCAGAACAGTTATTCTGTATAAGGATCAACAGTTGTCTATGTCCAAGATAGAGAAAGCGAGAGAGGGGGAGGAGTGAGTGAGTGAGTGAGTGAGCGAGCGAGCGTGTGTGTGTGTGTGTGTGTGTGTGTGAAAGAGAGAGGTTTGGGATTTGTGAGGAATCTGGTTAACTACAGGAATATAAAAATGTGAGGAAAACAGCAAAATTTCAAAAAGGGTCTACTTTTAAATGTCTGCTCTGCAAAAGATAGTAAATATTTCATTTGACATAGAAATTCAGTTGTCCTATAAAAAGTTATTATGTCAACTCTGGAGTCTAAATTCAGTCATTAAAATGTGAAATAAAGACATTTTTGGTCCTGTTTAAATACAAACTTTAACTATGGAGTCACCAGCCACCACCTCCATAATACAAGACTAGGGTGGGGAGCAAAAAGTGAATTTCAGCTAGTGGTGTCTCATGAAGCACTTATTCATTTTAAACTGTGCTGTATTACCCTATATTTTACACCTGTCAGATATGTGTTTCATGATGGAATTAATTTGTACACACCCAGTAAAGCTACTCTTTGCAACAAAGGAATGTGTGTGGTAAAACTGAATTCACATGATGGTGTGGGTGTTCATGAGGGAATACATTGTTAATGGAAGCCAAGATGCAACTATTCCATGCATAAATCTTTACAAGAAATTCTTCAGTTCTTCATTAAGTACTCTGATCAGATTACACTCCTTCCATAGCTTCTTTAAAGCTGTCATCAGAACAAGTGACTCCAAATTTTACATTACAGATTAAATGACGACAAACATCCGCTTTCAATTTTTAAGGACCCCAAACTTTTCAACTGTAATTTTCCTGCCCACAAATCTTCAAAACCTAAATTTTAAAATAAAAAGTTTAATTTTAACATTTTCAATTCACCCCCGACAGAATTTCTCTCGGTGGTGCTTTGCTGCTGCAGGCTGTAACATTCAACCGCAGTACCCAGGCTATTGACAGGGACAGTCTCCCCCTCACAGACAATCTTAGTCAAGAGGTGAGACTAGTTTTGAACAGCCAAAATTTGATTTTAAAAAGTTGTTAAGGTGGCATAATTTTGAAGGAATCCAACCTTATTTCAGGTTCCATGTATGGAAAGGGTATGAACACATGTGAGAGTGTAACATTAAGTACAGACCCAAAGATGCTTTTTTGGTAGAGTAGTATTGTTGACCATGATTAGAGTAATTGCATTCTGCCTCCCTAAAGTCCCAACCAAGTTTCAAATGGAAGCAGCATTCTTCCTTTCTTCCTCTAAACTGCCGTGCAAGACAGCTGTACCCAGACTACCCGAAGCTGTAATCTTTTCAGATTTCACAAGGTAAAACAAGGTCAGTACTTCAGTGAGAGACCTGGAAGGAAAATCGAGATGGTACAGGAAATCAGTCAGTAAGTGGCAGTTTTCCTTCCATGTCTGTAATGACTTTATCCTACCACTGTCTTAGGGAACACTAACTTTCAGATGAGAAACAACCAACCTTGTGACCATTTAGGATCACTGAATATTCCATGGGACTTCTCACAAGAGTGGGAATGTTTGGTAAAGCTGATATGAACAGTTTTTCATTAACATTTGTGTTTAATTTTCTTCACCGATACTACAGTAATGGGTGTATTAAAAAGGTTTAGAAATGGACTTTAGTCCTGGTCAAATTCTAGTATGGATTATGATGTTCTACTGACCTAAAATCTCCCTGCATTTTCAGTTGTACACCATAGTCTTCATTTCCTGCCTTTAAACTAGAGTGTAATAAATGCTGGATATTGCTAATCAGTTGTCATGTTCTGCTCACAAAGAGACTGGACTTCAGTAGCGAGTGGAGCAACTATATATCAGGGTTAAGCAATTATACTGGGTCAATTAGAGGACCAAAGGAGGTAAGGCTGGGAAAATATTACACGACTTTTTTTTTTTGGGCAGGCTCAAATGGTGTTGGGGGGGAAGGGGGAGGGGGGCTGGGACTATGTCTTAGAGCTATGCCCCTGGCTTTGAATGCCAGAGTTCCTGGATTCAAATCCGAGGGATGCTTTGGCAGCTGGGATACATCTAATTCTCCTTTAATTGTGGTTTGTGTTATGCAGTAGATCAGATTAGATGATCAAAATGTACCTGTCTTGCCTCAAAAAAAAAAAAAAAAAAAAATCTATGAAAAGTCTAGAAATCAGTTTGTAAATTGCACTTAAAAATTAGGATAGGCACAAAAAATTAAATGCAAAAAGTTATTACAGTTTCTACCAATGTATGGTGAAATCCCCAAACTTCCATTTCAGCCTCATAATTGTTTCAAGCGAATTCTTCATCTTAAACTTTTGTGAATGTTTAAGCAAAATCAATACAGCCATTTTGATGTATTTAAGTGTGAAAGACACATACTTTCCCCTGATGTTTCAACTGAAATTTTTGCCAAAGCATAAATAAAGCCCAGCAGACACCTAAAAACCACACTTCAAACAAAGTATACTTCATAGTCCTCACTACAGAACACTGCTGTTTTAAGAAAAATCAGTTCTTTCAACAGCCTAACCTGTGCACTCTATAGAACGTATTTGATGCGCCTACTCCTAACTCCCTAAATTAAAGATGTGCTGTGATATTTGTTCCTTCTTTTCCCTCACACCTTTTAAAGAAAAGGATGGGGGTGTGTGGGGAAATTAATGGTATTTTAATGCCAATTTTTGAATTTAAGGTTGAGAAATCAAGCACTTAAAACCTAGAAAATTCTAAAAATTAAGGATGTGATTTTTAAAAGCACGTAAGTAACTTAGAAGAAAAGCCCAATTGTGCTCCTCAGCCACTTAGACACTTTTGAAAATTCCAACCTACAATTTCTATTATATTATCTGGATATGTTGCATGTACTGTACCTACATTTTGGCTCTGATTTCCTTGGAAAATTAAAGCCTTAACATGTTATTTAGGATCTAGCTTACACTATAAAAATGAGCTAATTTTGTGGCAGAAATCTTCATTTCTGGAACTTCTTGACTTTGATGTGTTTATTTCTCAGTCTTAACACTGAATCAATGCTCTTTTTCTTTCACATTTAATGTTTTACTCCTTTGCTTGCCACTGGTGAAGTTTTACAAATTTTGTTGCTTTGCTTTACTTTGTGTCCACAAAAATTTGATTCATAGGGAGGTATTTCCCTTGACTTCTTGACTGCTCCAATTTTTTACACATATAATCTATAGTTTGCAATGACTCAGGTGTGAAGATATCAATATGTTTGGCTGGTTATTCATTTGGATGGTGTGTATATATATATGATCTTTAAAAATAAATTTCAATGCCAGAGATGACAAGTGGAAGAAAAAGGTGACAAACCAGAAAGCATTTTGTTCTAACTATTCACATAAATTTTACTAGTCTCAGAAAAAAGCAGTTTAAGCATGAGAAATTAAACTGCACAAAAAATTACTCGATTTCATTCTTTCATAGATAGCAGACTTTTTTCTGGAAGGAGTTGTAAGAATGCTCTCACTGCAGGGAGTATGTTCATTTTAATGTAACAGTAAGACCTCTATTTGATATATAGTTTTAAAATCATTATGCAAAGATCAATTTTTAAATCATACAGTCACATAAACCAAAACCGAAGAGATGTGGCTGACTATTTAGGCAGGCATTCCTAGCAATCAGGACTGAATACACCCGACACCATAGAATTTAAAATAATAAAAAGCAAAATAAAGCTATGAATCATCAAATTAGTGGTAGAATGATGATCGATAGTTATTAGGAATAAAGGACTGTGGATACCACTCTGAATGGCTCATAAGTCCTTTTGAAGCGGGGGCGCGCGCGCATGTGTGTGTGTGTAGGAACTGAATACTGCATCCAGTTAAAACTCAACAAGTTCTGTCAAAACAGCAATTCCTCTTCACTTCTCTCTTTCGCGCTGCTACCTGCACCTTGTGATCTGCACACTACAATCACACTGATTAAAATACTATCAAATTTTTAAATATTGACAGATACACATTGACTCAGAAAGTGAGGTTCAAATAATTCCTCACTCATTCCACTTGAATCAGAACTGTAAATTGCTGCACTAAAATGTACAGAGACAAATTATTAAAAAATTATGCTTGAACAAAAAGCAACGAGGAAACCTGTGTAAAGCATATCAATAAAAGCTACTATTCAATATGATATCAGAGTAGCAGCCGTGTTAGTCAGTATTCGTAAAAAGAAAAGGGGGACTTGTGGCACCTTAAAGACTAATCAATTTATTTGAGCATTAGCTTTCGTGAGCTACAGCGCAAGCTCCAGCCCGAGTGGCAACTTGAAAGCACTGTCTACACAGCTATTTTTAGCGTGGTAGTGGGAGCCCAAGTCTGTTGGCCTAGGCTGGCAGTCTCACTGCCGTGGGCTGTGTAGACATACTGTTAGAGCCCCCGGCACTCATCACTTGAAAAATTCCCACTTGCTACTTGTAAATGGTGTTTTTTCAAGCCCTGCTAGCAAAAGTTATTCAGCTTCTTTCTTCAAAGTGATCTTGATAATCACAAATAAGTAAACTGTGACAAGATAGCAGATGTTTGTATGGTGGGTCCTGCTGTTTTCTTGGGGGGTAGCTAAGACGCCACTCTTTGCCCCGGGCGCTGAAGGCCCTGCTAGTGGCCCGGGAAGGTAGCAGAGGAGGGAAGCAGGGGAGTGATCTGGGTTTCCTCCTTTCTCTGAGTCCCAGCCCCTCTCAACCCCTGCGGGTTTCTTACCCTCTTCCCCCTTGGGTGGGGTTACCCTCAGTCCTTAGACACTGGGGCAGGGCAGGGTCTCCCCTACTTTGGTTCTCTGGTCTTTCAGCTCTCATAACACACCTCCAAGCTCCAGTCCTCTCTCCTTCCTGAAGCAGGCGGTTTTATTAGGCTCCTGACTGGGCCTTAATTGACTACAGGTGCTCCAATTAACCTGTAACAACCTTCCCTAGTCTTCAGGGAACCACGCCTTAATTAGCCTAGGGCTTATATATTTCCCCTCGACCACTGCTCCCTGGCCCTCCTGTATCACAAAACATAAAAAACTAAAAATCAATTTGAACCACTGGAAAGTACATGTGCTGTAGCCCTTTATCCTTCCCTACTCCATCTCCTTCCTGAAGTCTGTTACCCTCTTTCATAGTATCGTGTCTAAAATTATGTCTTCTGCACACTAAAAAAAGTGTGATCTGTAAAATTCACTTTCAGTGCAGTTTCACTGGTGGTAGCAAGAGTGTGATTATTGTAAGTTATAAGGGATAGAATTTAGGTGTTTTTTGCCACTGTGTTAACCCGAGTCCCCAAAACACTACAGCTTTAACTATGACTGCCACTAGAGATGCTACACTAGTTGGTAACAAAAAGAAAAGGAGTACTTGTGGCACCTTAGAGACTAACCAATTGTGGCGAACTGCTGGCCCTATTCTTGTTTAGTGTGTTAATTTTTTAGGATAGGGAACTTGCCATTCTATTTGTTCTACTTCTCCAACAAACCTAGCCAAGAGTGCACCTTCTTCAAGGGAGAACTCAGAGGATAGGAAGTTTTATTATAAGAATAGCTGATTACAAAAAAACAGAGTAAACCATCCAAGACAGATAGTGACAACTTTTTTTCTACATAATGTTTGAAAGGAAAGGTCTGTGCAACGAAAGCCAACCACTTGGAGTAAGTTCAATACTTGATATCATCTGGGCAACATCTTGGATTCCTTTTACAACTTAGTACTGTACAGATTTCTACCTATTCATCAAAAAAATGATTTCAGAATGCAGTAGGTTACTACTATGAAAATGAATGGAAGCATATTTAATCCCATTACGTTGACCTTTCTATGTTTTAATGGAAAGGTGCGCAAACTGCTCTGTTCTATTGTGAGGAACAACATAACCTTAAGAAGGAGACTTAAGGGTAAAATTCTAGCCCCACTGAAGTCAATGGCAATCTCTCATTGACTTAATATGGTCAGGATTTCATCCAGCGTCCCAACTCAGGGGAGTAATTTCATTTATAAAGTGGTGAGGAAACTTCCCCTGCTCTACTCCCAAACAAATATTTCCAAACTATTTATTGAGGGATTTGCAAAAATTATAGGGGCGTGGATATTCTTGGTGGCTAAAAACATTAAATGCAATCTGCTAAACAGGGTGGATAAAAAAAATCAATTTTTTTTTTTTTTAAAATCTGATTTTTTTATTTAAATTAGATTTTTTGATAAATTGCTTTTTGAGGAAAAAACCTATCTAAAGATTGTTTTAATTAAGATATCTTTGAGCTATAATGTATCTCACCATGGAATAGGGATTATAAATTCTAATTCTATAGTATGAAACAATATATTCATGTAATATTTAAGAAAAGTTTTGTAAAGGAGTTCCAACAGTTCATTGATTAGGGACCCAATCTGATGGGGTTCCAGTATAGATTATTTACATTAATCTTTCTATCTACCCAATGGGACTCAGTGCTCAGTCTAGAAGATATCATCAGAGATGCTTAGTTCTGCAGTTCTCAGAGTGTGGATTTGTGTCTCCAGAGACAACATGCTTGTTAACAGCAAAAATGTAAGACAGACAGACAGGTGAGAAATAACAGACCTTAACCCTATTGTCCCTCTGCAAAATCTGTGTACACGGAGTCAATCCCTTATCGCTCTCTAAAAGTGCAAAGTTTCAAAAAGTTTAGTGAATAGAAGATGGTTGCAGGCGGAATAGATCTGGACAAGGAGAAGAAGTTTGGAGATAAATGTGAGAAGGGAGGGACAGGCAGAAGAAACAAATGTGAAACTGTTTGAGCAGCATATTCGAGAAGTCTTGAGGTCTTTCTGAGTGTAGCCTTCATTGATTTGAGATCTACCATACCATTCTCTCCCTAGAAGGGATAGCCTATAATGGCAGCAGGCTGTAAGAGAGACTCAGTTTGGGAATATGAACCATTCAAGAAATATATGTCTGCTGACGATGTTTTAAAGAAAGTCACACCAGTGAACTGGTAGAAGTCACTTAAGCACTTGGATAGAGACTGTTGAAGTGAATCTCACTTTTAACAGCAGTAGCTTCTTCTGCCGATGTAGAAAGAATATTTTCTTCCTTTGGACTAATTCATTCCAAATTGAGAAATCATTTGGGACCTGAAAAAGCAGGAAAGCTTGTTTTTCTTTTCCAGATTATGAACAAACAGGAAAATGAAGGTGAAGACGACTGCTTCAGTTAGCTGCAGAAGACAATATTATAAGTTTCTCATGTTGACCTGGCTGACATAGTCAATTTAATTTTTGTTTTTTTAAATATTTCATTTAACTATTTTAGTTAAAAACAATGTAAACAAAAACAAACCTCATTTTAAAAAACTTCAGTGTTTAACTAAATTCAAAAATTCATATGCTTGTTTTGTTAAATTATTATATGTTTGCTGTTGAAGAAAAAAATCCAGAACACATAACGTTGTTTTAGTTAAATAAAACAATTTAAATGTCTGTCTGGGGATGTTCTCCTCCTAATACAGCCTGACAAGAAAATCCTCTGAATATTAATGATTAACCTGAAATGGAGATAATCATTGGGAGGTGAACTTCATAAATATCTGCTTCAATTACCTTTGGTAAATGAAATAACCAAACCATCATTCATTTTGAGATATAGCTGTAAAACTAATCTGAAAAGTTTTCAAAATAAATCACTTTTAAAAATGTATAGTGTGCACCTTCTAAAAATGAAACCTACATCTATCTCTGAGTTGTGAAGAATATGTATTAAGGTTCTAACAACCAACAAAAATGCACTTTTATGTAGAAATCTATTACTACATCGAGTCTTCCTGTCTAGTGATTTAAATCATGATTGAAATCAATTTGATTTCAATCAAATCCACCCTGCTGCTAAACAAAGAGATTCTCTTCTCTTTCCAGATTTAGGCCCTGATCCCACAAACAGTTACACATACAAGTAAAAAGAAAAAGGAGTACTTGTGGCACCTTAGAGACTAACAAATTTATTTGAGCATAAGCCTATGTGAGCTACAGCTCACTTCATTGGACGCATTCAGTTACCCATTCAACTCAATTCTACTGTCACCCAAGTGGACTAACTGGGGAAAGAAACAAGGATTCCACTACCTCTGTGAAAAGGAAATGTGAAGTTGCCTTATGTAAACTAGCCACTTCGGGTATTCTGCAACAACTTGTAAACACATTTCTATGAAGCACATTTAATCAGTTTATAACATTGACCGCGGGCTCCAAAACAATAAAAGACTTTCACTCTTCAGATCTAATTCAAGTATCACACATAATGTACACCAAAGAAAAGGGAAGACGCCTCCAAACTCACACTCAGGTTACTACTATATATCACCATAAAATAAAGATTCTGATCCCACTGACTGGAAGAAAAAACTCATTTAATTTCATACAATCAGGAATCATTCAGCAGACCAGCAACTGTTTGAGGTGAATCCTTTTGTTAATCACTCTTTTTTCAAGCCATTAGTAAAATAAAAGATTCTGTTTCCACAGATCTTCCATTAACAATCATGTCAGTTCCTTAATCAGGTAAACGCTACAGGGCTACAGTTCCAGCTTTTAAGAAATTATAGTTAAAAATACAGCCCCATCAATTAAAAGTAACGAGTTTGCATCAGACTTCAGATTACCATAACTTAATCAGATATGTAAAAAGCTTGAAATCCATTTTACATCGGTGTAATATGAAGGTATAGGAAACCAGCTCCTTTGGACTTTGCATCTGTAATCCAACGATACTTTGCCTGGCAGAGTGGCTCTCGTTTTTAAACTAAACAGAGCAAATTGACAGGAGACTTTCCAGCATCTATGGACAGCAATGCCACACTCAAAACTTTGGTTTCCAAAAACATACAAATTAAGTATGTTGCAGGCAAGAGAGGTAGGGGAATAAATATTTTTCTTATCAGCAGATCCATTTGAGTCTTGTTAAACAATATTAGGAGATAAATTTCAGTACAGGTTTGTGAATATTCTTCTGTCTGAGCCTGATTTTTTTAGAAAATAGTACTGTACCGGAAATTATATAATTAAGAACCTTATGACACTTCACATTTTAGTGCCCAACCCAACGAAGTTGGTAAAATTTAACTTAGGTCACGTAGGGGCAATTTTGCCAGCCTATCCAGTAAGAAGTCTCCACTTACAGGGCTCTAAAGTGTCTGTTAAACAGAACTACAATTCAGACTCTGAAGAGCATAAATACATACCTTACACACACACATTCTGAATAATAGTAGGCACGACATTGGATGTATGAATGACAATGGTCAAAGAGTTCTTGAGCTCTGTGCCAGTCAAGGCCTATCGGTGACTAACACCTTCTTTGCTGGTAACATCAGAAGAACATTATTGTGGAGACACCCAAGGTTCAAGCACTGGTGTCAGCTGAACTCGGTATTGACAAGACATACATATTTGAAAGATCTTGCATAAATGATCCTTCCAAAGTGTAGTGCCAATCTTTAAAAAAGGGAAGGAGGAGGATCCAGGGAACTACAGGCCAGTCAGCCTCACCTCAGTCCCCAGAAAAATCATGGAGCAGGTCCTCAAGGAATCAATTCTGAAGCACTCAGAGGAGAGGAAAGTGATCAGGAACAGTCAGCATGGATTCACCAAGGGAAAGTCATGCCTGACTAATCTAATTGCCTTCTATGACAAGATAACTGGCTCTGTGGATGAGGAGGAAAGCAGTGGACGTGTTATTCCTTGACTTTAGCAAAGCTTTTGACACAGTGTCCCACACTATTCTTGCCAGCAAGTTAAAGAAGTATGGGCTGGATGAATGGACTATAAGGTGGATAGAAAGTTGGCTAGATTGTCGGGCTCAACGGGTAGTGATCAATGGCTCCATTCCTGGTTGGCAGCCGGTATCAAGTGGAGTGCCCCAAGGGTCGGTCCTGGAGCCGGTTTTGTTCAATATGTTCATTAATGATCTGGAGGATGGTGTGGACTGCACCCTTAGCAAGTTTACAGATGACACTAAACTGGGAGGAGTGGTAGATACGCTGGAGGGCAGGGACAGGATACAGAGGGACCTAGACAAATTAGAGGATTGGGCCAAAAGAAATCTGATGAGTTTCAACAAGGAAAAGTGCAGAGTCCTGCACTTAGGATGGAAAAATCCCATGCATTGCTACAGACTAGGGATTCAATGGCTCGGCAGCAGTTCTGCAGAAAAGGACCTAGGGGTTATGGTGGACGAGAAGCTGGATATAAGTCAACAGTGTGCCCTTGTTGCCAAGAAGGTTAACGGCATTTTGGGCTGTATAAGTAGGAGCACTGCCAGCAGATCAAGGGACATAATCGTTCCCCTCTATTCGACATTGGTGAGGCCTCATCTGGAGTACTGTGTCCAGTTTTGGGCCCCACACTACAAGGAGGAAGTGGAAAAACTGGAAAGCGTCCAGCGGACAGCAACAAAAATGATTAGGGGACTGGAACACATGACTTATGAGGAGAGGCTGAAGGAACTGGGATTGTTTAGTCTGCAGAAGAGAAGAATGAGGGGGGATTTGATAGCTGCTTTCAACTTCCTGAAAGGGGGTTCCAAAGAGGATGGAGCTCGGCTGTTCTCCATGGTGGCAGATGACAGAACAAGGAGTAATGGTCTCAAGTTGCAGTGGGGGAGGTTTAGGTTGGATATTAAGAAAAACTTTTTCACTAGGAGGGTGGTGAAACACTGGAATGCGTTACCTAGGGAGGTGGTAGAATCTCCTTCCTTCGAGACTTTTAAGGTCAGGCTTGATAAAGCCCTGGCTGGGATGATTTAGTTGGGGATTGGTCCTGCTTTGAGCAGGGGGTTGGACTAAATGACCTCCTGAGGTCCCTTCCAACCCTGATATTCTATGATTCTATGGAAACGTAGACTGTGACACAGACCACTCATTTGCTAAAAAGTGAAATTTCAAGCTAAGAAGATTCACCATAATAAAACTGCACACAACCTTGTATTCACTTGAGCCAAATCAATGATCCTGTCAAGAAACCGCTTTTTAATGAAGTACCAACAAAGACAGCTGGAACGAATGAAACTGCTTCAGATGCATGGGAAGTCCTGGAGACAAGTTCATACAATGCAGCAATCAAGAGTTTTGGAAAGAGTACTAAGAAAAATGTCGACTGGTTTGTAGACCATTCTGAGATACTGCTGCCACTCATTGAGAGGAAAAGATCTGCCCTGATCACCTACAAGTCTACTCCTACTACTGATTCACTCAGCAACCTAAGAGAAGTTTGTAAGGCAGTTCAAATAGCTTCCAGGAGGTGTGCTCAAGAATTTTGGCTGTGACAGTATCCAAAGGTGGCTGATGCAAGTGACTGTAGATGGTTGTATGAGGGCATCAGAAAGGCCATTTTGCTGATAAAGTACAAGACAGCTCCACTGAAAGATCTGGATGGCAATATCGTAACTGATAAAAGGAAGCAACTTGCGAGGTAGATTGAGCATTATGGAATGATATACTCAAGGGAGTCTGTATTAGACTGTGTGTTAGACGAATTGCCTGGGTTTGAAGTTATAACTCCACTGGATGCCAAAGCTACACTAGAGGAACTTGAACAAAGCATCAAAAAGATTCCAAACAACAAAGTTTCAGGATCTGACTGTTCACCTGCTGAAATCTACAAATGTGCAAGCAAAGACTTGCTGCAAAGATTGCACGAGGTATTGCTACTCCGTTGGAAGGAAGAAACTGTTCCTCAAGTTTTTAAGAATGGTCATTTTATCCAACTCTATACAAACAAAGGATACAGAAGTGACTGTAATAACCACAGAGGTATATCTCTTCTTAACATTGTGGGGAAAAATCTTAAGCTGTATTCTTTTACCTAGATTTCAAACTTTAGCTGAGAGAATCTACCCTCAGAGCCAGTGTGGCTTCCGCTCAGGAAGGTCCACAACAGACATGGTCTCCTCTGAAAGACAACTTCTGGAAAAGTGCAGAGAAAAGCATATTCCATGGTACATGGCTTTTATAGATTTAACAAAAGCCTTTGACACGGTTAGTTGGTCAGGGCTTTACATTGTTCTGAAGAAGCTTGGTTGTCCACCTACATTGCTAAACCTTGTGAAATCCTTACACAATGGCATGAAGGCAACTGTAACGTATGAAAACCAGGAGTCAGACTCATTTAACATTAACAATGGAGTGAAGCAGGGTTGTGTACTGGCTCCTATATTGTTTAATATTTACTTCTTATTCCTGCTTGAACATGTGTTCCATGTTGCTCGAGAGGGTGTCTATCTTAGCACTAGACATGATGGAGGTTTGTTTAAAATTGCAAGGTTCAGAGCTAAGACGAAGGTGAAGGAGATCATCATAAGGGACCTGTTTGAAGATGATGCAGCACTGATGGCTTACAATATCTTAATACCAAGTTCTCCGATTCATGCAAAATCTTTGGACTAGCAATAAGCTTGAAGACTGTTACCATGCACCAAGGCTCTTCAGAACCAGTTCCAGATATCTACCTTAGATGGTATTCGTCTGGATGTTATTGACCAATTTTGCTACCTTGGCTCTACTGTTACCAGCAATGGAGATCTTGATGCTGAGCTCACTAGCAGAATCAGCAAAGCAGCCGGGAACTTTGGTCATTTGCAAGACAGAGCCTAGAACAACAACAAATTGTCAACTAAAGTGAAAATCCATATCTAAGAGACGTGTGTCTTATCCACTCTTCTATATTGCTCAGAAACATGGATGACTTATGCCAAACATACCAAAAGACTAAATAGCTTTCATATCAGATGCTTGCGTAAAATTCTTCAAATAAGATGGCAAGACAGGGTGACAAATGTGGAAGTGTTAAAATCTGCTGATGTGTCATTAATGGGAACGTTGACTAGTAAGAAAAAAAAACCTCAGGTGGCTTGGCCATGTCAAGTGAATGCAGGATTACAGGATCCTGAAGAGTGTGCTGTACTCTGAAGCACGTGAAGGGTCTAGAAAGAGAGGCAGATTACTGCACAGATTTCGGGATGCTTGTCAAGATGATTTAGTATCCTTTGGAATCTCTGTGGATGATTGGGAAAGGAGTGCAGAATGCTGCTCTGGTTTGTGGAGTCAACTTGTAGATGGATTGAGGCACTGCAAAGTGAACTGAATCAAGCTTTGTGATGACCAGCATCAGAGGAGGAAAGAATCTGCTGCTTGGATTCGTAGCACTGGTAGTGAGTGGGTGTGCCCTACCTGTGGATAGGGCTGTCATTCGCATATCAGACTCAGCAGTCCTCAAAGAACTCATTAGCGCATACACCATGCTCTGAAAAGAGCGATGGTTCAATTGAATCCAGACTTGGAAGAGCATAAAAACACGCCTTACACACACACACGGTCTGAATAACAGTAGACAATTTAGTACTTAGAAGTGAGACAACTACATAAATTACGTTCACCACCAGCATTCTATGGATAGAATAAACATCTCTCCTACATTTGCACAGTTTAAATCACTATACTATCAAGCAATTAGGCAATTAGCAAATATTTGTTTAGAGCACTCATCTCCACTAGCAGAGGTTGGAAAACTTTCATCCCTCATAGTAAGTCCAGTCTTACTTCTTTGTAATACTTCAAGCCTGTTTATTTGACAATTGCTGCATCTGGATAACTGCACCAAAATATTAATACTGTGCAGAATGGTCTCTCTTGAATATTCAGGTTTCTCCTTCTTTTACAAGGTCTCCAAATAGCAATGTCTCCCAAAGCTGATGTTTTGGAGTCAAGAAAATTTGAGTACGAGTTTTCAAAGGCCTTAATTAGAATCATAGAATAACAGAGTTCGAAGGGACCTCTGTAAGCCATCTAGTCCAACCCCCTGCCCAGAGCAGGACCAATCCCAACTAAATCATCCTAGCCAGGGCTTTGTCAAGCCTGACCTTAAAAACTTCTAAGGAAAGGGATTCCACCACCTCCCTAGGTAACGCATTCCAGTGTTTCACCACCCTCCTAGTGAAAAAGTTTTTCCTAATATCCAACCTAAATCTCCCCCACTGCAACTTGAGACCAATACTCCTTGTCCTGTCTTCTGCTATCACTGAAAATAGTCTAGATCCATCCTCTTTGGATCCATCTTTCAGGTAGTTAAAAGCAGCTATCAAATCCCACCTCATTCTTCTGTTCCGTAGACTAAACAATCCCAGTTCCCTCAGCCTCTCCTCATAAGTCATGTGTTCCAGACCCCTAATCATTTTTGTTGCCCTTTGCTGGACTCTCTCCAATTTATCCACATCCTTCTTGTAGTGTGGGGACCAAAACTGGACACAGTACTCCACATGAGGCCTCACCAATATCGAATAGAGGGGAACGATCACGTCCCTCGATCTGCTGGCAATGCCCCTACTTATACACCCCAAAATGCCATTGGCTTTCTTGGCAAGAAGGGCACACTGTTGACTCATATCCAGCTTCTCGTCCACTGTCACCCCAGGTCCTTCTCTGCAGAACTGCTGCCTAGCCATTCAATCCCTAGACTGTAGCGGTGCATTGGATTCTTCCGTCCTAAGTGCAGGACTTTGCACTTGTCCTTGTTGAACCTCATCAGATTTCTTTTGGCCCAATCCTCTAATTTGTCTAGGTCCCTCTGTATCCTATCCCTACCCTCCAGCCTATCTACCACTCCTCCCAGTTTAGTGTCATCCGCAAACTTGCTGAGGGTACAATCCACACCATCCTCCAGATCATTAATGAACATATTGAACAAAACTGGCCCCAGGACCGACCCTTGGGGCACTCCACTTGATACCGGCTGCCAACTAGATATGGAGCCATTGATCACTACCCATTGAGCCCGACAATCTAGCCAACTTTCTACCCACCTTGTAGTGCATCCATCCAGCCCATACTTCTTTAACTTGCTGACAAGAATACTGTGGGAGACCACGTCAAAAGCTTTGCTAAAGTCGAGGAATAACAAGTCCACTGCTTTCCCTTCATCTACAGAACCAGTTATCTCATCATAGAAGGCAATTAGATTAGTCAGGCATGACTTTCCCTTGGTGAATCCATGCTGACTGTTCCTGATCACTTTCCTCTCATCTAAGTGCTTCAGAATTGATTCCTTGAGGACATGCTCCATGATTTTTCTGGGGACTGAGGTGAGGCTGATCGGACTGTAGTTCCCAGGATCTTCCTCCTTCCCTTTTTTAAAGATTGGCACTACATTAGCTTTTTTCCAGTCTTCTGGGACTTCCCCCGATCGCCATGAGTTTTCAAAGATAATGGCCAATGGCTCTGCAATCACATCCGCCAATTCCTTTAGCACTCTCGGATGCAACGCATCCGGCCCCATGGACTTGTGCACGTCCAGTTTTTCTAAATAGTCCCGAACCACTTCTTCCTTCACAGAGGGCTGGTCACCTCCTCCCCATGCTGTGCTGCCCAGTGCAGTAGTCTGGGAGCTGACCTTGTTCGTGAAGACAGAGGCAAAAAAAGCATTGAGTACATTAGCTTTTTCCACTGTCACTAGGTTGCCTCCCTCATTCAGTAAGGGGCCCACACTTTCCTTGACTTTCTTCTTATTGCCAAAATACCTGAAGAAACCCTTCTTGTTACTCTTAACATCCCTCGCTAGCTGCAACTCCAGGTGTGATTTAGCCTTCCTGATTTCATTCCTACGTGCCCGAGCAATATTTATATACTCATCCCTGGTCATTTGTCCAATCTTCCACTTCTTGTAAGCCTCTTTTTTGTGTTTAAGATCAGCAAGGATTTCACTGTTAAGCCAAGTTGGTCGCCTGCCATATTTACTATTCTTTCTACACATCGGGATGGTTTGTCCCTGTAACCTCAATAAGGATTCTTTAAAATACAGCCTGCTCTCCTGGACTCCTTTCCCCCTCATGTTATTCTCCCAGGGGATCTTGCCCATCAGTTCCCTGAGGGAGTCAAAGTCTGCTTTTCTGAAGTCCAGGGTCCGTATGCTGCTGCTTTACTTTCTTTCTTGTGTCAGGATCCTGAACTCAACCATCTTCCTGGATTGTCTGTGCACCGCTGTATTGCTCTCCCAGCAGATATCAGGATGATTGAAGTCGCCCATGGAAACCAGGGGGTGCGATCTAGTAGCTTCTGTGAGTTGCCGGAAGAAAGCCTCGTCCACCTCATCCCCCTGGTCCGGTGGTCTATAGCAGACTCCCACCATGACATCACCCTTGTTGCTCACGCTTCTAAACTTAATCCAGAGACTCTCAGGTTTTTCTGCAAGTTTCATACTTGAGTTCTGAGCAGTCATACTGCTCCCTTACATACAGTGCAACTCCCCCACCTTTTCTGGCCTCCCTGTCCTTCCTGAACAGTTTATACCCATCCATGACAGTCCTCCAGTCATGCGAGTTATCCCACCAAGTCTCTGTTAGTCCAATCACATCATAATTCCCTGACTTTGCCAGGACCTCCAGTTCTCCCTGCTTGTTTGAAGATGCGGAGCATAATCTTTAACCTAGATTTTTCCCCCAATTGTTTGTTCAGGCATTTGAGGTAAAAAATATATTAACAAAATAAAAAAAATGGATTTTAGTGAGTGAAGAAAATTTCCTTCTTAATTCCACAAGCGTCTCCTTGGTATTTGTGATGACATAGTCCTTTTAGCTCTGCAATTGTCCATACAATCTTCCAGGAAAGACAGGGTAGATGAGACCTGAATTACTAGTACAAAAAGAGAAGCTTAAAAATAGGTTCTCTGTCTCCAAAAAAGAAGAAGGAAAAAAAAAAACGTTTCAGGCTCTTGCCATACATTGCACATCAGCAAAAAAAGGAGGAACAGTGCCAAAGGGTTTCTTCTTTGTGGGTCAACTTTAAGGGAAGTGGCAGTATTACATCTCTCTTAACATATAAGCAGTATTCTCATGCTCAGGTAGGTAATGTCCAAAGGGGTGGGGGTGGAGGGGGCACAAGAACATTTTGTTTTTATCCTGACAACAAAATTCTTGGCTCAAGTTATAAATTTCTACTGATAGATGTCAGTTTACATGATGGACAACCCTGACATGCAGTTAGAATTCAAAATAAAGAACATTCTGAGAACTAGAGTTATCAGCAGCAGCAGGATTGATTTATGAGAACAGATTAAAAAAAGCTAAATATGTGTAACTTGGCGAAGAGACTACCAAAGGGGAACACAAACAAAGACAAAATGCCAATCTACAAATATTTGATGGGTGTGAACACCAAGTGGGATGAAATTAAAAATAGGAAAATTAGGCTATCAGGACAAACCTTCCTGTCACCACTATGATTAGGCTGTAGAACAGACTGACTTGCAAAGGAAGGGGAAGAAACCCATATTGTTTGGGATTTTGAAAACTAAACCGAGCAAAACTATAGAAAAATGTATTGTAGAAAGAGTCTTGCATTGGCAAGGGGATGGATTGGATGATCTAACAGAGTCACAGAACTCAGATGGAAGAGACCTATGAATTATTGCTATGTGTAATCAAATATTCATTGCCATATTAATGGAAGAGACCGAATGAAACTTCAAGTTACATACTTATCTAGAGGCCTCCTCCAATAACTTTACTGATTTGCATGGTACCTTTGCTAGTTTGCAATATTCATTAAATAAATCTCCACTCACTGGGTAAAGATATTCTCAATAATTAATCTCTTCAAGCTGTAACACAATCTGGTGGTTCTGATGTTATAATTGATTCCTCAGATGAATCTAGGATATCTGAAGACTTCTAGTGAGGAAATATTGTAGCAAGCAAAAGGTTTTAATCAAGTCCTTCCTGTCACTTGGGCAATGAATTTCATTGATTAGTTAATGAATTGTCAGTGTTCATCACTATCAGGCCTGATCTACACTACAGAGTTAGGTTGAGGTAAGGCAGTTTAGGTAGAGGTAATTATATCAGTGTCTACATTACAGCCTTGCTCCAGCCGATGTAAGTGTCTTACTACAGCGGCATAATTCCACCTCCATGAGAGGCGTAGGACTTATATTGGTGTATTTAGGGCAATGCATTAACTTACATTAGCTGTTTGCTGTCATTCTTGTCAATTTCACAGCTCCTGCTGGAGCTGTGAAATTGACAAGAAAAGCTGGTAGGTTTCCTGCTGTGAACCTTCTGCTGGGCTCACAGCTGGTGCGGTCACCCAGAGGCAGATGGGGGGGCTCCAGCTCTGAGCCCAGCTACTGTCCAGGCTCTCAGCTCCCCATTGGGAGACCAGCTGCCCCCACCCCCAAGCTCTCAGCTCCCCGCCGGAGCCGGGCAGCAGAAACAGAGCAGTAGGTATCAGGGCAGCACACAGCCAAGTGATGCAGGCCTGCTGGGGCTGGACAGGCTGCCTCACTTGGTCGGGACAATTAAGGACTCAGAAGTAGGAGGAAGATGAGAGCCCATACTAGGGCAAAGAGAGGATGAAATGTGAGAGTAAAGAGGGGGAGCTAGAGTAACAGATGATCAGAGAGAGGTCCCTGAAACACCAGAGGCTCTGTTTATCCATAATCCAACCCTGATAAGGTCAAGCATTGTTGTTTCAGGTAGTTTTATGTGGACAGAAAAGCATCCATCATCCTTAATCTTCTCAGTACCATGAGTTTATTTTCTCTCTTATACAGTGCTGCTTTAGGTGCTGGCATCTAGGAATCTCTCCTTTCAAACCTCAGAAATCCCTCTCTCTGAACAACATGTTATTATTTAAAACTTCTGTTACTCAGACTTAATGAGACTGAATCAGATTTCAAAATGGACAAGGCACAGGATCAAGAAATTAAAGCTTTCCACTGCTGGTCTGCATTTTCTCCTGCCCCACCTCACAGGTGTGTTCACTTACTCCTGTTCTGCCCCCGGCACTGTTGCTAGGGGGAAGAGAGCAGCTTTCCCCATTCCCAGGGTGACTTGTATAGTCTCCTCTCTGCTACCAGGGGCCAACTGTGTCCATTATCCACTCTCCCATGGCACAAGTGCCAAGGTTGTGGTAGGTGGGGAGAGCTGAGAAGAGAAACCCTTCTCTGCCTGTTGCAGGGCAAAGGGGAACAGAGAATATGAGGGATCTTCATGGTCTTCTCCTCATCACCTGGTACCTCTCTCTCAGAGTCTGTCTACACAGCATTTTGGAGTGAGCCTCCAATCCGGGGTCAACAGACCTGGCGATAGCAGGACTCGTGCTTGTACTCTAAAAAACAGCTGTATAGACAGCACTTAAGTTGCGGCTCGGGATGGAGTTTGGGCTTTGAGGCTTAGGGAGCTGTCTACACTGCTATTATCAGAACACAAGTGCAAGCCCCACTAGCCCCAAATATATCAACCCAGACTAGGAGGCTCGCTCCAAAATGCGTAGTAGACATCCTCAAAGGCCCAGAACATAGTGGAAGGGAAAGGATGCATCTCCCAGTTCCCAAATAAACTACACTTGCTCCCCACTCTTTTGCCCATTTCACCATGGCTCAGGATGTATGGGGACCAAGAGCAGTGCCCCCTATGTTGTGCTTCTTCCACTACAGCTCTGTGTCTGTGTGGGGGATTACCTGAAAGAGCAGATAAACCCTACTCCACAAGTGACCTTCACAGCCCATACCCCCCATGATGTACGGGGAGAATAGAAATCAAGTGATTTCCCCAGTCTCCAAGGGATCTGCACTGCCTCTCCAACCTGTGCCATTCCCACTATAATTCAGGGGGTGGGAGACCCTGGGGGAGAAGACATGAGTCTCAAGTCTCCTTCCTGAGTCTGTTCTGTCCAGGATGTGTGTGTGTGGGAGTGACCCCAAGTACACAAATGAGCCTGACAGCCTGCCTCCCTCCCACACGTTCCCACCCAGGTGCGGTCTGAGGGGAGCAAGGGGAACCTGGTGCCTGCTGCTTCCCAGGAGCTCTCCAGAGCAGGTGTTCGCCATCTGAGTAGGGAGTGATGGGGACAAGGTGGAGGCAGATGCCTGTCCATTCTCAGAGGCTCTCCAGGGCATGTGCCCACCCCGGGCAGGGACTGAGGGGAGCAGGGGCTGAGGAGCGTGCAAGGGCCTGCTCCTACACGGGGGCTCTCTGAGGCTGGTACCCTACCTGGGTCTGAGGTGGGCAGGGCCTGAGGGAGGCAGGTGGGGGGGGCAGGCGCCCAGCCCCGGGCGGGGCCTGAGGAGTACAAGGGGGGGAATGGGCAGGTGCCCAGCCCCCGCCCCCCAGGCAGGCCCTGAAGGAGACAGGTGGGGGGGCAGGTGCCCAGCCATGGGCAGGGCCTGAGGGGGACAGGTCGGGGGGGGGGAGGGAGGCAGGTGCCTGGATGCAGCCTGAGGGGAACAGGTGGGGGGGGGGAGGCAGGTGCCCGGGCGGGGCCTGAGGGGGACAGGTCGGGGGGGGGGGGGAGGGAGGGAGGCAGGTGCCCGGGCGGGGCCTGAGGGGGACAGGTCGGGGGGGGAGGGAGGCAGGTGCCCGGGCGGGGCCTGAGGGGAACAGGTCGGGGGGGGGAGGGAGGCAGGTGCCCGGGCGGGGCCTGAGGGGGACAGGTCCGGGGGGGGGGGGAGGGAGGCAGGTGCCCGGGCGGGGCCTGAGGGGGACAGGTCCGGGGGGGGGGAGGGAGGGAGGCAGGTGCCCGGGCGGGGCCTGAGGGGGACAGGTCGGGGGGGGGGGGAGGGAGGGAGGCAGGTGCCCGGGCGGGGCCTGAGGGGGACAGGTCCGGGGGGGGGGGGGGGAGGGAGGGAGGGAGGCAGGTGCCCGGGCGGGGCCTGAGGGGGACAGGTCCGGGGGGGGGGGGGAGGGAGGGAGGCAGGTGCCCGGGCGGGGCCTGCGGGGGACAGGGGGAGGGGCGGGGCCCGCACTCACGCTGCCAGTAGACCGGGTAGCACTCGGCGCTGCTCACATCCACCTCGTAGAGACCGCCGCGCACGCAGACCGGCGGGCCGGGGCCGGGGCCGGGGCCGGGGCCGGCGGCGGCCCCCAGGGCGCGGTAGGCCAGCTCGAGGCGCAGCGAGTCGTAGCCGATGAAGGGCTTCCAGCTCTTCCTGTCCTCGCGGTAGAGCCAGCGCACCTCCTCGGGACCCAGCTCCCGCACCACCTCGTAGCGGGCCCGCCCGCCGCCCGCCGAGCGCGGCCGCTTCCGCTCGGGCAGCGCGCTGGCCGCCAGGGAGAAGCCGCTGCCGCCGCTCTCGCTGCTGGCCAGCCCGGCGCCCTCGCTGCCCTCGCCGCCCGTGGAGTAGCGCAGCGACGTGCCGGACTCGGCCGAGTCGAAGTCGTAGCCGCCGCCGCCGCCGGCCTCGTCGCTCAGGCTGGGCTCGCGGCGGCGGGCGGCGGCGGGCTCGCCCTCGGAGGAGGAGGACGAGAGCGCCGGGCGCAGCGGCGGGAGGTGCTCCGAGCCCCGCGCGCCGTCCTCGCCGCCGGAGCCCCGGGCCGAGTGCTCGTAGCAGCAGCCGTAGCCGGCGTCGCTGCCCAGCTGCCAGGGGCCGTGCGGCGGGCCGGGCTCGGGGGACTCCATGCCGCGCACGGGGCCGCTGCCTCCGCCCGCGCCCCCCCGGCCCCCGCTCACACCCGGCCCCGGCTGCCGCAGCCGGCTCCAGCCCAGCGGGGCGGCGCGGCGGCGGCAGCGTCACGCACGCGGGGGTGGCGCAGCCCTGCCCTCTGCTGGGGGGGGGGGGGGGCGGAGGGACCGACCATGTGACCCCCCCCCCCGTGCCTAGTGACTGACTGGTGGGAGAGAGACCAGCCACGTGACCCCCCAGTCCCTCCTGACTAACGGAGGGGAGACTGACCGTGTGACCCCCTCCATTCCTTGCTGACTAACGGGGGGAACGGCCATGTGACACCCCCCCGTCCCTACTGACTAACGGGGGGGGGGGGAACGGCCATGTGACTCTTCCCCCAGTCCCTCCTAACGGGCGGGAGAGCGACCGGCCACGTGACCCGCCCACTGACTGACGGGGGCGGGGGACCGGCCACGTGACCCCCCCTCAGTCCGTACTGACTAACGTGGGGGGTGGGAACCAGCCATGTGACCCCCGTCCCTCCTGACTAACGGGGTGGGGAAGCGGCCACCATGTGACACCCCCCAAGCACCTACTGCCTGGAAGGGGAGACAGGCCATGTGACCCCCCCCCCAGTCCCTACTGACTGATAGGGGGAGGGAACCAGCCATGTGACCCCCCCCAGTCCCTACTGACTAAAGAGATGGGGAACTGGCCACCATGTGACACCCCCCCCCCAAGCACCTACTGCCTAATAGGAGGGAGAGGGGACCGGCCCTGTGACCATCCCAGCTGCTTACTGCCTAACGGGCGGTGGCGGGTGAACAGCCCTGTAGTACCTAAGGGGAGGGGACAGGCCATGTGAGCCCCACAGCCAGCTACTGCCTAATGGGGGTGGGGGGAGACCAGCCCTGTCCACCTACTGCCTAACAGAGGGGGCACCAGTCATGTATGTGTCCCACACACCCATGCCTCCATCCGCCTTATTCCTAATTGTGGTGCGGGGGTGGGGAGGAAGTACTGGCCATAAACCCTATTGCCTAACAAGGGAACCAGGTACCAGCCATGTGTGTGACTGTCCTACTGCCTAACCTGGGACAGGGATTACCAGCAATGGGTATGACCCCCTCCCATCCACCCTGCTGCCTCTTTGGGTAGTGAATAGCAGGCATGTGTGCAACCTCCCCCATCTTACTGCCTAGTGGGGTGGGGTGGGAGGTGCAGCGAGTACCAGCCATGTGTATGACTTCCCCCATAATACAGGGGAACAGGTAACAGCCATTTGTCTGACACCCCCAATCTTGCTGTTTAATTGGGAGTGGTGGGCATGGTACCAGCTTGGCTGGGTACACATCTATCAGGGGAGGTGCGTTTTCACTTGGCACAGTGTGAATCAAAGAGAATCCAGTAACCATAAGCTTGGCAGAATTCAATTTTTATTTATTTTTGCAATTTTGATGGATAGTATCACTTGTCTATTATTAAGCATTTTAATATATTTTTTAATTTATTTAATTGTTCACAGTTGCAGGACATAATGGGCAGATCAGGCAATTATTTAATGACAATAAACTTTAGGATTTAAAAAGTTAGTTTTATATCCATTAAAACATAAATTGTTAATATGTATGTCAAAATATACAGAGTAAATATCCTTTAATTAAACTCTAATAAGTTCTCAAGCAGCATATTTCTTACCTTACCGATCTGTAAATTTTCATTTCTCAATGAAAATACTTTTTTTGTTTGTGTGTTTGGTGAAATTGATATTTCCCAACATTTGCTGATAAAAATCAAATCCTTCCAAGCCTAAGTAAAGGAAATGGGCACCTGTGACGAGTTGGACCCCCCTTCTGGGATGCCACCTGATGTACTTGGATTTCACTGAGCCTTCCTGCTCCATTAGCCTGGGGTCCCGCTCCCTGTTTTGCTGAATTAGGCTCTCCGGCCTTTGGTAGCACACACCCACAGGTAGGGATGCACCAGCTCTAGAATCTCACAGTCTGCAGGCAGCTCTCTATGAGAAGACACAGCGAGGAAAGGGCCCAGCACTCAAGTGCAGCTCCCCTCTGGAAAGTACACCCAAAATAACATTGTCTTGCGCTGTAGAGAAATCTATATAATGTAAGCTCATAAATTTGTCCCCTCCCCCAATGTGGAGGAAGATATGCTCAACTTCTTGTCCCTTCCCCCCAGTTATAAATTGCACAAACTGGGTTTAATAATCAACAAAAACAAGTTTAACAATTATAAAAGGCAGATTTTAAGTGATCATAAGGGATAGCAAACAGAAGAAGGCAGATTACTAAACAAATAAAACAAAACATGCATACTAACCTTAAGATCTTAAAGAGACTGGTTTCAAGAAGTAATTTCTCACCCTAAATGTGGTTTTAGGCAAGTTGCAGATTTTTTGTAGCTTGGAGTTCCAGGTATTTCTCTTCACAGACTAGACTCCTGTCTTAGTCTGGACTCAGCCCTTGCCTTTCCCTCAGGTCAGTTCTTTTGTCTCTTCAGGTACTTTCAGCATTCTGTCTTCGTGGGTGGGAAGGCAGCGAAGGGAGAGACCTGTTTGCCTTACTCCCTAGCCTTAAATAAGATTTACATAAGGTGGGAATCTTTTGTTTCCCAGTCTTGACCTCCCCCTCCTATTAGTGGAAAATTACTAGAAGTCCAAGATGGTATTTAGTACCAGGTGACAGGACCACCTGACCTAGTAGTGTCACAGCTACGTCCCAGGACACCTCTCAGGAAGGAGAGAGATTAGTATCTTCAAAGTCTTATTGTTTCTTCCTAATGGCCCATCAAGGCTGATGGCCTATTGTCTGGTGGGTGTCTCCTAAATTCACACAGAGTTGTAACTGTTACATAGTCAATATTCCTAACTTTAGGTACGGAAATGATACATGCATACAAATTGAATAATCACATTCAATAAATTATAACATTTCCGATGATACCTTATAAGACCCAGCTTGCATAAAAATAGATCTCAGTTATGCCATATCCATATCATAAGCATACTTCTATAAAGAATATGGGATGTAACATCACAGCACCATCTTTCTCCTCCACATCCGTCTTCCAAACAGAAAGGGGGATTACAGTACAGAGGGTAAGATCTCTCTCCAGAGGAGCTGGATCCTAGATCTGTCAGGCAGTCTAATACTGTATTAATTGATATAGCACCAAACATGTTAGTTGCTTTACAGACATGTAGAAAGGCAAGATTAACCTAATGCTGGGGGGATTTTTAAAAACTATGTTCATGTATGTATTGTTTTCTTTAATCATTACAATTATAGTACCAAAAACACACAACACACAATTCCTTTAATTCATTAATAATACTTTGCATTTCTGTAGCACAACCTACCCAAGGATCTCTGAGCACTTGACTAACATTAGTGAATTTAGTCTCACAGCAATTCTGTGCCAGAGCATTCTCATTTTACAGTTGGGAAAACAGAGGCACAGACAGGTAAAGCATTGAACATATAAGAAGTCAGTGGCAACACCTGGAATAAAATGCAAAGTAGAAAATCCCTCCAGCATTAAATTATGAGTGAGGCCATAGCAGTGAGGGGTGTCATTCAACTGCCCGTAGCCATGGTCTTCTTGGAGACCGCATTGCCCAGGAATTGGCATCATTCAACAAGGAATGGGGTGGACCCTAGGGCCTGTAGTCCACTCCAAGTAGACCCCCCACTTTGAATGTGTGGGGAAGAGGCTTGCTGGGATAAATAGGCAGGCCTGGGAAGAATGCTGGGAGGATGATGGTTGGGTCATTAAGGTGGGAACCTGACAACACCTTGGGTAGAAATCTCAGATGAATCTGCATCACTACTTTATCCTTGTGTACTCTGGTATAAGGCAGACAGTTACTAGAGCTGAGAGATTGCCCACTCTGTGAGCTGGAAACATTGTCACAAGGAAAAACATTTTCCACTTAAGACAGGTACTAAGCATCTCAAAGGTGCTGTCATACCACATGATGTACATCGGTATAGTCAAGGCTTTCGGTAGAACATAAGAATGGCTATACTGGGTCAGACCAAAGGTCCATCTAGCCCAGTATCCTGTCTTTTGGCAATGGCCAATATCAGGTGCCCCAATGGGAATGAACAGACAGGTTATCATCAAATGATCCATGCCCTGTCACCTAATCCCAGCCTCTGGCAAACAGAGGCTAGGGACACCATCCCTACCCATCTTGGCTAATAGCCGTTGATTGACCTATCCTCCATGAATTTATGTAGTTGTTTTTTGAACCATGTTACAGTCTTGGCCTTCACAACATCCTCTCGCAAAGAGTTGCACAGGGTTGACTGTGCATTCTGTGAAGAAATACTTCTTTTCATTTATTTTAAACCTGCTGCCTAATAATTTCATTTGGTGACCCCTAGTTATTGTGTATTGAGAAGGAGTAAATAACACTTCCTTATTTACTTTCTCTACCCCAGTCATGATTTTATAGACCCCAATCATATCCCCCCTTAGTTGTCTCTTTTCCAAGCTGAAAAGTCCCAATCTTATTAATCTCTCCACATATGGAAGCTGTTCCATACCCCTAATCATTTTTGTTGTCCTTTTCTGAACCTTTTCAAGTTCCAATATATATTTTTTGAGGTGGGGCGACTACATCTGCACGCAGTATTCAAGATGTGGGTGAACCATGGATTTACATAGAGGCAATATGATATTTTCTGTCTTATTATCTATCCCTTTCTTAATGATTCCCAGCATTCTGTTAGCAAAGCAACCACAAGAACTCTTTATTAAAGAAGGAGAGAAAGGATTTTATCGAAATTATATGCACATAAAGGAATACATGTAAAAATGCACACTTATGCATGGTATTTTTAAAGCAATGGCTTATTTATTATTACATGTCATTTATATAATACAGAGATAATATCACCTCTCCACTGCTCAATAGTCCCTTGTTTATTCATCCAGGGATGCTGTTAGCTCCTTTTGCCACAGCATTTCACTGGGAGTTCATGTTCAGTTAGCTATGTATAGTGATCCCTGAGTCCTTTTCAGAGACGTTGCTTTACAGGATACAGTGCCCAATCCAATAAGTATCGCCTGTGTTCTTAGTTCCTAGATGTATGACCTTGCACTTGACTGTTAAAATTCATGTTGTTAGATTGAGCCCAGCTTACGAATTGATTTGCGTTGCCCTGTATCAAGGACCTGTCTTTATAATTATTTGCCACACACCAGGCTTTGCTTTCAAAGCCAATTAGGGAATTAATTTAATTTTAATGGCAGTTGTGTGTTTAAATCTAGCCAGTTTTGAAAATCTCAACCAAAGTTTGCAGATGACACAGGTCCAGAGCCTCTGTCAAGGTTCCTCCCCCACTCTGAACTCTAGGGTACAGATGTGGGGACCTGCATGAAAACCTCCTAAGCTTACTTTTACCAGCTTAGGTTAAAACTTCCCCAAGGTACAAATTAATTTTATCTTTTGTCCTTGGAATAACCACTGCCACCACCAAACTCTAACTGGGTTTACAGGGAAACGTAGTTTGGACACGTCTTTCCCCCCAAAATC
Source organism: Eretmochelys imbricata (assembly GCF_965152235.1). Classification (NCBI taxonomy): domain Eukaryota; kingdom Metazoa; phylum Chordata; order Testudines; family Cheloniidae; genus Eretmochelys; species Eretmochelys imbricata. The sequence goes on along the minus strand of NC_135577.1, from coordinate 125,268,552 downwards.
CTCCCAACCCTTGCACCCCACTCCCTGGGAAAGGTTTGGTAAAAATCCTCACCAATTTGCATAGGTGACCACAGACCCAAACCCTTGGATCTGAGAACAATGAAAAAGCATTTAGTTTTCTTACAAGAAGACTTCTAATAGAAATAGAAGTAAATAGGAGTAAAGGAATCACCCCTGTAAAAGCAGGATGGTAGGTACCTTACAGGGTAATTAGATTCAAAACATAGCGAATCCCTCTAGGCAAAACCTTAAGTTACAAAAAAGACACACGGACAGAAATAGTCATTCTATTCAGCACAATTCTTTTCTCAGCCATTTAAAGAAATCATAATCTAACGCATACCTAGCTAGATTACTTACTAAAAGTTCTAAGACTCCATTCCTGTTCTATCCCCGGCAAAGCAGCATACCGACAGACACACAGACCCTTTGTTTCTCTCCCTCCTCCCAGCTTTTGAAAGTATCTTGTCTCCTCATTGGTCATTTTGGTCAGGTGCCAACGAGGTTACCTTTAGCTTCTTAACCCTTTACAGGTGAGAGGATTTTTCCTCTGGCCAGGAGGGATTTTAAAGGGGTTTACCCTTCCCTTTATATTTATGACAGCCTCAAAGATGCATCAATGGCTTTTAACCAAGATGGTCAGGGATGCAATCCTATGCTCTGGGTGTCCCTTGCCTCTGACTGCCAGAAGCTGGGAGTGGACAACAGGGGATGGATCACTTGACTGCCTGTTCTATTCATTCCCTCTGAAGCACCTGGCATTGTCCACTGTCAGAAGACAGGATACTGGCTTGATGGACGCAGTATGGCTGTTCTTATGTTCTTAATCTACTAACTTCCATTGAATACCTTTGAGGCAGGAGAGGCAGAAGCACCCTAAAAGTGTGTGGGGGGCCACAGGCGCCCAAACCGTGGCCTCACCCTCCTACCCCATGCCACCCCCAAGGCCCTGCCCACACACCACCACTTCCCCCAATACCTCCCACCCCGCACCACTTCTTCCCCCGAGGCCTCGCTCCCACACCGCCTCTTCCCCCCACAAGATCCCACCCCTGCTTGCTCCTTTCCACCCCCTCTACCCTTACAACCCGTAAAAAGTGAGAGGGGGCATAGCCCCCTGGCCCGCCTGTTCTGGCGCCCCTGCTTTGAGGATCTGCTCTGCACTGATTTCATATCTTTTTCCAGATCAGAGATAAAGTCAGATAAGAATAGCAGTGGGACAAAAATTGGGGGCTGCAGGACCCCACTAGAAGCACCCTTTACTCATTGATGATTTCCCTTTCACAATTACCTTTTGAGATCTAACATTTAACCCATTTACTGCATGCCATGCTGATTTTGTAGAGTGCTGATTTCATAATCCAAACACCCTGCAGTGTTAAGTCAACACACCTACTTTTACCCAACCACACCTGTAATTTTATCAAAGAACAATATCAAGTTTATTTGACAAGACCTGTTTCCCAAGAAACCACGTTGACTGGCATTGATTATATTTCTGTTTTCCAATTCTTTATTGCTTGACATCAGCCATTCCGTTATTTAGTCCAGGACTGATGTCAGGCTAACTAATCTGTAATTATTTGGGTCACCCCATTTACCTTGTTTAAATATTGGCACAACAGTAGCTTTCTTCTAGTTCTCTGAAACTTCCCTTTTTTCCCAGATTTATTTTAAAAGAATCATCTAGCTAGAGAGCCAACTCCTTTAAAACGTTGGAGTGCAAGTTATCTAGACCTCCTGATTTTAAAATGTTTAACTTAGCACTCCTGTCTAACATCCCCCTTAGTAACTGTTTGAAGATGAAGTATTTCATCATCATCATACCACAGAGGTACACCACACAACTTTGTTCCAAAAACAGATGGGAAATATTTATCCAACACTTCTGCCTTTTCAGCATCACACCTATCCAAATATATTTCAGGCATTGAGGGCATTATTAATTAGAACCCACTCAAACACTCTTCACCAAATTAAGCAAAGCTCTGAAAAAGCTGCAGAACTTTGCTTACAGCAGGAAACCCGCCGCAAAGGGAATTTTAACCTGCCTAGCTGTTTTAAAAGGGGTTGTCGCACATATCAGTTAGCTGGGTTAAACATCCCCCCACGAGAGAGTTTTGTGCTGGTGGCAAAGCTGTGAAGCTTGTTTTTTTCTGACGTTCTAGTAGATAATTCTGTATAGTTGTTGTTTCAAGGTCAGTTGTGTCTTTCGCTGGAGCTGATATGTTCTTTCAAAGGTACAGCTTGAAATTCTTTTCCTCTCTGCTGCAAACAGCAAAAGAAGAGTAGTTCATAGGGTCTATCATTTAAAGGAAAGAATGGGGCAATGGAGGGTCACATACGTGAATTCATATACTATACCTAGCAATGCAATGTTTTCTGTAAATTGTATGTGCTCTTATGCTGCTATTCCACCGCAAATAAAGAAGGGAAAACAAAGTAACAAATCCTGGCATAAATATTTACTCTTTTAGGCCCCAATCCTGCAAAGACCTATGCACGTGCTTAACTTTACACACGTAAGTAATCCCACCTGTGCTTCATCAGAGAGGAACTTGTAGACAGTAATCCGCAGACAAATTGCTGGCTAAGGCTGCAGCAGGAAGGGTGGAATGAGTAGCTGCACTGCTCACATGACCTCAGCTCTCGCTCCCCTCCCCTCCCCCCCCCCCCCCCCGTATATCCCCACCTGCTCCTCCAGAACTAACAAGGGGCATATATTTTTGGCAGTTTTACTGGGCAGCATTACAGTTGGATGAAATGTGTACCTTCGGGTGATAGTGAGTGATGTAGGATTACGTGGCAGTGGTGAACTGTAACCAAACATGCAAATATGGGTAGACGTCAGTGGATACATGTTTTGGATGCAGAATCCCCCTCCCCATCCCTTTACTAAAACAATGCCTGGCTGTGATGGGGCATGGGCCTGAAACACTCCCCTTGCAGGAGCGTAACATGGTCCTGTGAGTGTTCTGCCTCAGTTTGCCGTCGCTCCCCCACACATCCTGTGGCCTATCCAGCCATAATATCAGCGTAACCTGCCAGCCAGGTGATCTCTAACTGTCTGACCCCTTCCAAGGGAAAACAAAATCCCAAAAGATACAAAACAAAGGAATCTTCCATCCTGCCAGGCTCTACTTCCAGGCCCTGTTCCTGACTATGTTGTCCCACACCTCTCAGACAGATAGTTGGGTTCAGTCACTATAGCCCTGATCCATAAAGGCACTTAGGTGCCTAAACCCCAGACTGAGGCTCCACTGTGATTCACAGAACTCCTGCCTCAACTCCCTCAGCGCTTACGTTTCTGCCTCTGAGCACGCGCGCTGCTACCTCCCAATAGGCTTCTGGATGCCTATCGCCCACCTACGCCCCAGAATGATCCACAAATAGGCAGGCCATTCGTCTGGTTTTAAGCTAGTCTTTTTTGGGTGATTTGTCTCCCGCCCAGTACTGAGACAAAATTGGACGTGATTTTGGCTTGTGTCGCATGGGGGACACCACTTGGAAGAGCGCATCGCTCCATCCCCACCCGTGTGACCTCGCATGCACTGTGGGGGGCCTGATCCAGTAGGCGTGCTCAGAGCAATGCCCACAGCTAGGGTTATGAATTTCATTTCTCGCCAACCACTAGATCAACAGCAAAAGCATGAAGACTGTGCTGAGGAAAACAGTTGCAGACCTTTGGGAAAATAGAAAGCTGATGTCAGCTATATATTATATAAAATAAAAAATGAAAGGCAGAGAAGGAAAGAGCAATCTCACTCTCACATGTATTCACATGCTCAACTATTAGTCCGATGGTTGACCTTGATATTAGGGGGCCTGGTTTGTATACCAGCTTCTCCATATCCGTTGATGAATTTGTACAGTACCGAGACACAGATTGAAGAGGATGGAACTGTGGTGAAGAGGGATGGGGGAGGGAAGCTGCCACCACTTTTTAAATTCATGGACTCATATAAATGTATAAGTCAGGCTATGCCTGCTACTGTAAGGAGAGTACACGGTACTACCTGTGGCTCATCAACCCTACTGCCTTGTGGGTAGCCCATGGGGGCGAAAGGCTGAGGGAGCAACCCTGACAGAAAAGCCCCCCTGCCTTATGGGTGAAGTCAGGAGAATGCAAGGCTATGAGAGTAAACTCAGACAGAAAATCTGGAGTGGAGCCCCAAAGGTGGTTAGGTACTAACTAGGGCTGTCGATGAATCACAGTTAACTCACGTGATTAACTCAAACAAATGAATCGCTATTAATCACAGTTTTAATCACACTATTAAACAATAGAATACCAATTGAAATATATTAAATATTTTGGATGTTTTTCTACATTTCATATATATTGTAATCTGTGCTGTAATTGAAATGAAAGTGTATATTTTTTTTATTACAAATATTTGCACTGTAAAATGATAAACAAAAGAAACAGTATTTTTCAGTTCACCTCATACAAGTACTGTAGTGAATCTCTTTGTCCTGAAAGTGCAATTTACAAATGTAGATTCTTTTTGTTACATAACTGCACTCAAAAACAAAACAATGTAAACCTTCAGAGCCTACAAGTACACTCAGTCCTACTTCTTGTTCAGCCAATTGCGAAGACAAACAAGTTTGTTTACATTTACAGGAGATAATGCTGCCCTCTTCTTATTTACAATGTCACCAAAAAGTGAGAACAGGCATTTGCATGGCACTTTGTAGCTGGCATTGCAAGGTCTTTATGTGCCAGATATGCTAAACATATGCCCCTTCATGCTTCCACCACCATTCCAGAGGACATTCTTCCATGCTGATGACGCTCATTAAAAAAAAATGCATTAATTAAATTTGTGACTGAACTCCTAGGGTGGGGAGAGTTATATGTCCCCTGCTGTTTTACCCACATTCTGCCATATACTTGATGTTATAGCAGTCTAAGATGATGACCCAGCACATGTTGTTCATTCTACGAACACTTTCGCTGCAGATTTGACAAATTGCAAAGAAGGTACCAGTGTGAGATTTCTAAAGATAGCTACAGAGCTTGACCCAAGGTTTAAGAATCTGAAGAACCTTCCAAAATCTGAGAGGGATGAGGTGTGGAGCGTGCTTTCAGAATTCTTAAAAGAACAACACTCTGATGCGGAAACTTCAGAACCTGAACCACCAGAAAAGAAACTCAACCTTCTGTTGGTGGCATCTGACTCAAATAATGAAAATAAACATGCATCAGTCCACACTGCTTTGGATTGTTATCGAGCAGAACATGTCATCAGCATGGATGCATGTTCCCTGGAATAGTGGTTGAAGCGTGAAGGGACATATGAATCTTTAGCGCATCTGGCATGTAAATATCTTGGGACGCTGGCTACAACAGTGACATGAGAACACCTGTTCTCACTTTCAGGTGACATTGTAAACAAGAAGTGGGCAGCATTATCTCCTGCAAATGTAAACAAACTTGTTTGTCCGAGCGATTGGCTGAAGAAGACGTAGGACTAAGTGGACTTGCAGGCTCTAAAATTTTACATTGTTTCATTTTTGAAAGCAGGTTTTTTTCGTACATAATTTTACATTTGTAAGTTCAACTTTCATGATAAAGAGATTGCACTACAGTACTTGTATTAGGTGAATTGAAAAATACTATTTCTTTTGTTTTTTTTACAGTGCAAATACTTGTAATCAAAAATAAATATAAAGTGAGCACTGTACATTTTGTATTCTGTATTGAAATCAATATATTTGAAAATGTAGAAAACATCAAAAATATTTAAATAAATGGTCTTCTAGTATTGTTTAACAGTGTGTTTAATCGTGCAATTAATCACGATTAATTTTTTTAATCGCATGATTAATCACGATTAATTTTTTAAATCGCTTGACAGCCCTAGTACTAACATCTTAGTATCTTTCCAGCAACTCCTGCAGCAGATCAGGTACCACATATATTGGTTCTTCCTCTCTTCTGGATTTTACTGGTGGCGCCAAGAGGTAGGTCCTGATTCATGGGCAACTCAGGGCCTCCAGATCATCTGACCAGGCTTGTGCCCTGGAGAGGTAATCCAGTTTTCTTTATCTTTCAGGGGCGCATACCCATGGTCTCTCGAGACTGAAGGCTGCCTACTACCACTACTCATATAAATGTAGGGCTGGAAAAGCGTGACAGGGAATTTTTAATGGCAGATACAGAAGGGCTGAAGCTGGCATATTGAACGGAGGCAGGAAAAGATTATAAAGGAACAAAATTAAAATCCCAGAAGATTTATTTAGAGAGGCCTGCTGACACAGAACTGAACAGAGGGAAGGTTCTGCAGCCCCCTGGGGCTGTGACAGAGATCAGAGCTGCTGGGGCCCTTGGGAATGAAATCAGGCCATGAGTGAAGAGACTTTTCAGAGCCATGTCCCAGAGTCATGGCCAGAGAATTAGCATCTCTAAGGCGACACAGATACTTTTTCAAGTATAACTTCAGCAATGGTTGTGTGTGTCTCAGGACCTGAAACTTTGGCTCCACAAGGAAATCGGAAACCACTATCAATAAGGTACTGGGTGAAATCTTGGCCCTACTCATATCTTTGGGAGTTTTGCCATTGATTTCAATGGGGCCAGAATTTCATCAGCTGTACACAGTTAGTCTTCTCCCGTGTCTTTATTATTTTCAATTGATCAGACAGAGTTACTGGGAATGGATTTCTGGCCCAATCTTAAAATGGATGCTATGTATGATGAAACCTCTAATGGCAGCGACCCAGTGTAATGCTCCAATGATAACTGTATACCCTATCCCAGGAAAGGACAGTGGCAAGGGAAGCTGGGCATTGCAACCCTCATTCAGAAACGTACTTAAGAATGTACTCAACTTTAAGCATGGGAATAATCCCCCTGACTTCAGTGGGGATAACTCATGTATTTAACGACAGGCCTGTTCTTAAATATCGTGCTGAATGGGAGCCTATATTAGAAAATTGGAGACACCAGCCCTTGCATGCATCCACAGGTTTTTACCCTTTTTCAAAACCAGCCTTCAGTAACAGCTAATGATATTTAAATGACATTTGGGATCATATTTGTTTAGCAGACACTGATAAATTGGGAATATTTTACAGTTAAGACCGTAATTCATTTTTATTGGTTAACATGGTTTGGCTATAGTGTAGTTACAGCACGTCAAAATGCAAAGGAGGGTGTATGTAGAGGTACGATATTATCATAATACGGAAGGTCACGCTGTGCTGTCAGTCTACCTGGAGCTATTCCATAGGTCAGGTGACTGTGAGGACCTGACTTAGACTGACTTATAAATATAACCCATTGTAGTAATAACACTTAAATGCTTTCAACCCAAGATTGAGTTCTACAAGTTGTTGATTTCTACAAGTTCCAGAACACCCCGGTTCTGCTCTTTGTTGAATATTCCAGCTACCTTGGTTTGTCTCCATTGCATGATTTATTCAGTTCTCTTCTAATTTACCTTTAAAAAATAATTACTTTAATGCCATTTCTAGTTAATGGATTGAGCTTTAGATCTACAAGGCTAAGCAGGACATAAGGTCACTTGGTCCATAAGCACTGGACCAGGTATGTATGAGGCAGGATACGTCCTCTGTTTTTATGGTAAAGAGCTTATACAATAATAAAGTGCATGGCAATAAAGCTCAAGGAAGGGCCTCAGAGATTAAGCTCCCATCAATTAAACTAATTAACTCTCACTGTATCCAGGATATCCATGTCAGGTAATGCAGTTCCTAAGTATAAGGTAATGTTTGGAAAACAGACAAAACAGCTGTCTCTGTGGGAACCCCCTCCCCCAGCAACTCTCTTATGTAATGAAAAGCCATTAGAGGCTAAAACTATGTAAGAAGTCTTCAGAGGGGTTTCCTCCCCATGTTTCTTCAGCAGTATACGGCTGGGGTAGCCAAACTGTGGCTCATACTGGGGGAGCATGGGACCTCTGCCTTGCAGTGGGGTGGTCGGGTAGGAACTTCTGCTCAACTTGGAGGGGGGTCTTGGGGCTTCAGCCCCATGGGGTGCCCCTGCCAGGGCTCTGGGCTTCAGTAGGAGTGGGGCTGAATCCCCGAGCCCCTCTAGGTGTCCCCCAGCTCCCAAAAGTCTGAAGATTGTCCTGTGTAGCTGGGAGGATCAGTAAATTTGGCCACCCCTAGCATACAGTCTCCTAATTGTGGAGCATGCTCTTTCCCTGTCAGATGTTTGCGTTTAACCTTCAACATAAAAATCTAATCCAAACAACTACCATTGATACAATGCTTCTGCGTGGTAAGACATGGTGGTATTTCCAACATAATCTTCCTTGGACACATTAAGTGTATTTATTCTCACAGCTACTCATGGAATCAGCCAAATCATGCCGATACACTCCTGAGAAGTTGTATGGAGGGCAGTGGTAGACTCTTTTATAGGATCTATTTTTATTCATTACGTTCAAATTCACTCCTGTGCAGATGGCTGGCACAAGGCCTATGGGCTTCTTTAAGTCCCAAGTCACCAGCTCTCTCTCTTCCAAGCTTAGAATTAGACTTTTACAGCCATATTTTTTAAAGGAGGCCTTGCAGGTGCAGCTGTGTGAGTGTCACTGAGCAGAATCACCCAGAAGCAGGCAGATAAGGCAGCGGAAAGCCACGGTGCTTAGTCTTCAAGATGAGCCTTTTCGAAATACGTAGAATTCCTTGCATGGGTGATGCAAAGACAAATGAAAGTGCACAGCATGTGTTCCAGCACACAGTATATACAGGCAAAGGTCATTCCCTTGATAGTTTCTATTGTGTGGTGAGTATTTGCTTCAGGCTGGGGGGCTATCTGTAAGCAGGGACTAGCCTGTCTCCCAAGGTCTGTGAGAGTGAGGGATCGTCCTTCAGGATACATTGTAGATCCTTGATGATGCGCTGAAGAGGTTTTAGTTGGGGTCTGTAGGTGATGGCTAATGGCATTCTGTTACTTTCTTTGTTGGGTACCCTTCTGGCTCTGTCAATCTGTTTCTTCACTTCCCCGGGTGGGTATTGTAGTTGTAAGAACGCCTGATAGAGATCCTGTAGGTTTTTGTCTCTGTCTGAGGGATTGGAGCAAATGTGGTTGTATCTGAGGGCTTGGCTGTAAATTTGGCCTGAAAAAAGACTCAGAGGGCTGGGTTACTACAAAAAATAATTTTCCCTCTGATACTCGCACCTTCTTGTCAACCGCTGGGAATGGGCCGCATCCACGTGGATTGAATTGGCCTATTAGCACTACAAAAAGTAATTTTCCCTCTGTTGATATTCACCCCTTTTTGTCAACTGTTGGGAATGGGCCACTTCCACCCTAATTCCAGAGCTAACCCAGCCTGCAGCTGTCACTGGCATAATCTCAAAGACCAAAGATAGCCGCAATTAGAACCAGTGTTTTGAAATCCTTGGGCTAACATTGATCAGAAACGTCAGTTTGGGGTTTTCGTTTGTTAAGGGAATAATTTCTCTGGTCTCCCCCTCATATCAAGCTGTTTGGATTTGATCTTCCTAAGGAACATCTCTAGACTGGATCCTGAGTCACAAAGGGAAAATGAAATGCATCCACATGCAGCATGTTGTTTCTTTAAGCCCAGAGCGATGTGAACAAGTAACAGAGACTACTTTAATGTATTGAAAAAGTCAGCTATATATAGCAAGTCTCGGGAACTGCATCTCCCTGACATTTCATTCTGTATTGCTGTCACTGTAACAGGTGAAATCCTAATAGCATTTAATTGTTTTTAAGCTTTGAGACTGCTCTTGTAAAACAACCTGATTTGCAAGTGACAGAACTAATTTATTTCAAATGCACTTTTTCCTCTTTTGTGACTGCCCAGCAGACTCTGCTGGGAATATCTGAGAAAACCAGAGAATGCAAAGCTTTTCTGAGACTCTTGAGGACATATGGATAGATATTATATTATTAATTATTATTATTATTCATTTAGAGTCCCCATCCAAGACCCGGCCCTATATTGCCAGGTGCTGTACAAACACGCAGTAAGAGAGTCACTGCCCCAAAGCTAAACAGACCAGACCAAGGATGGGAAGTGCTATTATCCCCGTTTTACAGATAGGGCATTGAGGCTAAAACCCAGATCCTCCAAGGTATTTAGGTGCTCAACTCCCATTGGTTTCAGTGGGAGTTGGGTGCCTAAATACCTAGGAGGATCTGGACCTAAGTGACTTGCCCAAGCTTGTACAGGGAATCTGTAGATGAACCCAGATCTCAAATGACCTGTCTGCTTCCTCAGCTTCCTGGCAGTGTAACTCCACTGAAGCTGCAGTGCAAAGACTTACTCCAGCCAGCGTCTGGCCCTTGCAAACCCTCTTAAAGAGGAAGGGGGGGTCCCTGCCATGGAGGTAGCTACATCAGAAAGGAAATGTAGCCTGAGGCTGTATTACTTTTTCCTGGAGAGTTTTGGGGGGCCAGTGGGAGAGATGATGCATGTCTCCCTGCAGCCCTGCTCCTGGCCTACCTACTCTTTCCCTGGCCCTACCACCCTCCACCTGGTTGGTTGCCCAGAGAAGAAGGATAATGTTGCCATTGAACTAACTCCCTCCTCCTGCCATGTGGGGAAAGGGAGATCCATGCATGCAGGGGACAACGTACCCAGATCAGTGGGGCATGAATGCACCAAAGAGAGCAATGGGGAAGTAGGGAACATACTTAAGTGTAGAAAAGTTGGCTGTATTTGTGTGTTAAATAAGACTGAATGTTATTTAATAAAAAGCTACCAGATGTTAAAGTAACTGGCATATGAGCATGGATGGCATGTGCACCCCCGTTCGGGGAGGCTAGCCGCCTGCTCCGACTCTTCTGCCCAAGGTCCCATCCCCGCTCTTGCCGGCCGGCCCACCGGTGCAGCCCCAAACCCGGCCAGTGCCTGGAACAGTCCCAGCTGGCCTGCCAGCTCCTGCAGCAGGCTGTGAGCAGGAGCCCGGGCCGCCCAGAGGAGCTCTGAGCCCCGCAGTGTCCTAGCCCCAGGTCTGCAGTGCAGAGCGTTAGCTGAGGTTTGTAGAGACCTAGCCTCCCCCAGCCTCCATTACCTGCTGCACATGCATACAAGCCTTTTTGAAATTTGCCAGCTTTTCCATAGCAAGACAATCCCAAACTTTTGTAATGCTCAGTGAAGGTGAATCTGGACGTGCCCATTCTGCTCATCAGACACTTCGACTTCTTGCCCTTGTGCAAATCCAACAGAGTCCATAAAGGTGAGAATAGCAACCCTGGCCTCACCATTTCAGAACTGTACTGAATAATGTGATTTTTCCATTCTACCTCACACCTAGGGAAATGCATCCCCTCCAACACTTCCCCACTAGTACATTATTCCTTTCATTTATTTTCTCCAGAGTGAAGTGGCATTGACAAAGAATTTAGTGATTGTGTTATAAGATGTGAAGTAAACATATAGATTTTGCTAATAAATCTAATGACAGACAGCCAAAATTAGTCAGGTCTTGCACATCAAACTCTCACTTGCAAGCTATAATTCAGGACTCCTTTTTAGGAATCAATGATGAGAAGAGGAGGAAAAGACACGTGAGCACTTATTGTTCTTCCATCATTGGAATAATTTTTTCTGACTCAGTCAATGGTTTAAAGCCATCATCTGCAAGGTGGGAAAGAACGAGATTCATATATAAATAATGAGGATGTGAAACGGCCTCATAATCTTTGCTCTATACACAGAACAAGGCTCAATTTCAATTAGAGAATTGCATTACTCAGACAGCTAATTTCCCCAAGGTCAGCGACCACAGATTGAAGTTTTTTGCTCTAGGTAAAACTCATCAGACCTCAGCCAATTTAATCAAAAGCATTATGATCATATGCCTTGGATCCGGCTTTTGTGCTTCATAAGACCATGAAGAATACTACTTAGCCAAATGTCATGGAAGAGGCTATGTACTTTCTTTTTGTGCTGTAGGAGCCAATTTCTGCAAAGTGTTGAGTGCTTCCTGCAAAGTAAGTGGGAGCTGAGAGTGCTCAGCGTCTCGCAAGACCAGCCCTTTATGAATACTCTTTTGAAGGAGATAGCTGGCACGCCAACATCTGGGGCAGTGAGCCGACGGGGGCATGAATCTTGCAGCAAGCTCAGCATGGGCACAGGGGTCCACCCACGCAGAGCTCGCTGCATGAACAATGTAGGCAGCTCTCTCCAAAAATCATCAAAGAACCGGCGTGAGCATCAAGCTCCTACATTCTCTTCAAGCAAATACAATTAATGCCAGTCAGTGCCAGAGCAGGGGCATCAATGTGAATTACACAACTTGGCAGATGCATTGCATTTTCAATAACTTTTATGTTTCTAGCACACCTTGTTTCCAATGGCTCTACAGGAAAGAACAGGTTTCATGCTGTCTCTCTCACCAACAGAAGTCAGTCCAATGAAAGATATTACCTCACCCACCTTGTCTCTCTCTTGTAGGCTGATGTCAGATAGCATTATCTTCCTGCACCTGACACAGGTGAGGAGTTTCTTCCTTGTACATGGAGAAGACTCGGATAAATGATTCCAGGGGTGTGCACAAGGTGGGGCAAGCAGGAGCCATGCCCCTCCAATAATCGTTGGCGACACAGAATTCCTCCAGCCCCAGGGCTGGGGTGAGAGGGGGGAGCGAGCTCCTCCCTCCTGGGCCTTGGCAGGGGCACAGAACGTGACCCTCCAAAAGGGGTCAAATTGAAATTCCTGAGCATGCCCCTGATGGATGATTCTTACAAAACATTGTTAGTTCTTTGTTTCATCACTTATGGGAACCAATATATGCAAAGAGCTTGTGTGTACTTTATAGATGAACCTAACTCAGTTCAACTTGCAAACCGAATGTCGTCGAACAAGGGGAAATGGCTGGTTCTTTTACCTTCATCTGTGAGTGCCATTTAAAAGACAGCATGAGAGTTGTACCCAAACTTTAAGAGAAGGTCCCACCAAACTGCCAATACATCATCCCTGCTAGTAAGCTGCAGGGGTATGACTCTTTGTAGTGCGGTCGCAGCCTCAGTCATGGACCAGAACACCGTGGTGCTCGGTATTGTACAAACACAGAACAAAAACCATCTAAGAGCTAACCCTTGCTATGGTCTCACCGAGTTTGTTTTTGATTTCTTTTGTTAGCAAGGACCATTACTAGAACTGCTGCTCAGTCATTTTTAACGTTGACCCCTACAGAAAGCCTTCCTAGGGCCAGATCCATTAGTAGGTTCCGGCAGCTTTGTGCTGTTCCGGCAGTGCAAAACTGCTGTAAACCCAGCGGACCGGGCTGGAGTTGCTCGAGTAATGCAAAGTAGGCAGAACGCGCTAATGAATCTAACCTCTCCTCTTCCCAGAGTAGGGAAACAGAAAGAATTGCCTGCCCCACACTTTCAGATACAAGGGGGAAAATCACTTATCACCACAACACAGATCTGCTGTCATTTGCCTGGCACAGTGACATGGGTGTCTAACGACTGGTCTGCACTGAAAAGTTAGGTCGACCCAGCTAAGGCACTCAGGGATGTGAAAAATCCACACCTCTGAGAGACGTAGTTAAGCTGACCTAATCCCCTGTGTAGACAGTGCTAGGACGATGGAAGAATTCTTCCGTCGACGTAGTTACCTCCTCTCGTGGAGCTGACTTCAATACAGTGCCAGGAGAACGCCCTCCCACCGTCGCTGTAGTGAGTACTTATACTGAACCGCTACAGCAGCTGTGCCAGTGTCTCATTTTAAGTGTAGACACAGCCTGTCACAAGTGGTAATCTTTTTTTAACTCAGTTATAGTTGGCTTTCACAACATCCCCTGGCAATGAGTTCCACAGGTTGACTGTGTGTTGTGTGAAGAAATACTTCCTTTTGTTTGTTTTAAACTTGCTGCCTACTAACTTCATTGGCTGACTCCTGATTCTTGTGTTATGTGAAGGAGTAAATAACATGGCCTTATTCACTTTCTCCACACCAGTCACAATTATATAGACCTCTATCATATTCCCTCTTAGTCATCTCTTTTCCAGCCTGAAAAGTCCCAGGCTTGTTAATGACTCCTCATACAGAAGCTGTTTCATACCCTTAATCATTTTTGATGCTCTTCTCTGTACCTTTTTCAATTCTAATGTTTTTTTGAGATGGGGTGACCAGAACTGCACACAGTATTCAAGGGGTGGGAGTAGCATGGGTTTATATAGCAGCATTATGCTATTTTCTGTATTATCGACCCCTTTCCTAACAGTTCCTAACACTGTTTGCTTTCTTGACTGCCGCTGCACATTGAGCAGATGTTTTCAGAGAACCTTCCACAATGACCCCAAGATCTTTGTCTTCAGTGGTAACAGCTAGGGCAGGTCTAGACTACAAACTTACATCAGTGCAGAGCGCATCTGGTGAAGAAAGTCTAAGCCATTGGTTTAATAACTCCACCTTCGCGAGAGGCAGTAGCTGTGTTGGCAGGAGAAGCTCTCCCATTGACATAGCGGGTTAAGGTCGGTATAACTGCGTTGCTCAGGGGTCTGGATTTTTCACACCCCTGAGCGATGTAGTTATACTGAAGTAAGTATGTATTGTAGACCAAGCCCTAATTTCAATCCCATCATTTTGTATGGATGGGCGAGATTATGTTTTCCAATGTGTATTACTTTGCATTTATCATAATTGAATTTAATCTGGCTATTTGTTGCCCAGTCACCCAGTTTTATGAGATCCCTTTGTAACTCTTCACAGCCAGCTTTGGATTTAATGATCTTGAGTAATTTTGTATCTGCAAATTTTGCCACCTCACTGTTTACTTCTTTTTCCAGACGATTTATGAATATGTTGAACAGCACAGGTCCCAGTACAGACCCCGGGGGACACCACTATTTACCTCTTTCCATTCTGAAAACTGATAATTTATTCCTATCCTTTGTTTCCTGTCTTTTAACCAGTTACCAATCCATGAGAGGTCCTTCACTCCTGTCTGCTTAGTTTGCTTAAGAGCCTTTGGTGAGGGACCTTGCCATAGGCTTTTTGAAAGTCTAAGTACACTATATCCATCAGATCACCCTTGTCCACAGGTTTGTTGACCCTCTCAGAGAATTCTAATCAATTAGTGAGGCATGACTTTCTTTTACAAAAGCCATGTTTACTCGTCCCCAACAAATAGTGTTTATCTATGTGTCTGATAATTCTGTTCCTTAATATAGTTTCAGCCAATTTGCCTGGCACTGAAATTAGTTTTACTGGCTTGTGATTGCCCCGAGGGCCTTTTTTAAAGGTGTCACATTAGCTATTTTCCAGTCATTTGGAACAAAAGCTAATTTAAGTGATAGGCAGTAGTTCTGCAATTTCATATTTAAGTTCTTTCTGAACTCCTGGGTGACCAGAAGTAGGAATTAGCTGGTCCTGGGGACTTACTACTGTTTAATTTATCAATTTGTTCCAAAACCTCCTCTAGTGACACCTCAATCTGGGACAGTTCCTCAGATTTGTCACTTAAAAAGAATGGTTTAGGTTGGGGAATCTGCCTCATTTCCTCTGCAGTGATGACTGATGCAAAGAATTCATTCTCCTCCCCCGAAATGGCCTTAACTTCCTTCAGTGCTCCTTGAGCATCTCAATCATCCAGTGGCCCTACTGAGCATTTGGCTGGCTTCCTGCTTTTGATGTACTTAAAATTTGTGTTGTTAGTTTGAGTCTTTTGCTAGTTGTTCTTAAAAGTCTTCTTTGGCCTGCCTAATTATACCTTTACACTTGACTTGCCAGAGTTTATGCTCCTTTCTGTTGTCCTCAGTAGGATTTGACTTCCAGTTTTTAAAGGAGGACTTGTGGCACCTTAGAGACTAACAGATTTATTTGAGCATAAGCTTTCGTGAGCTACAGCTCACTTCATCGGATGCATGCGAAAGCTTATGCTCAAATAAATTTGTTAGTCTCTAAGATGCCACAAGTCCTCCTGTTCTTTTTGCGGATACAGACTAACATGGCTGCTGCTCTGAAACCAGTTTTTAAAGGATGCATTTTTGCTTCTAACCGCATCTTTTATTTTGTTGTTGGCACTTTTTTGGTCCTTACTATGTTTTTTTTGTTAATTTGAATTGAGACTCTATTATGGAGTTTTTAAAAAGATTCCATGCAGCTTTCAGGCATTTCACTTTTGTGACTTGTACCTATTACATTTCTTTTTAGCTTCCTCATTTTTGTGTAGTTCCCTTTTCTGAAGTTAAATGCAACTATGGCAGACTTCTTTGGTATCCCATTCCCCCCCGCCCCCAACAAGGATGTTACATTTAATTATATTATGGTCACTATTACTGAGCGGCTCAGCTATATTCAGCTCTTGGATCAGATCCTGTGTTCCATTTAGGATTAAATCAAGAATTGACTCTCCCTTTGTGGCTTCCAGGACTAGCTGCTCCAAAAAGCAGTCATTTATGGTGTCTAGCCTTCTGCCTACAATCCCACAGGTCTGTATAAGCTGTTTACTGGATAGGAGTCAGAGAAAGAACTGTTTGAATCAACTTGTATTAAACCTGTTAAAGCTTGTCACTAAATGTTGCTTTAAATCTATTGCAGTTTTTCCATAGTGACATGCAATGTAAAAAAACCCCAACAATTTAGATTTAAGAATTTCCTGCTTCTGTTGGTTGAAAATACTGGCTTTCTGACATTGAATGCACTGGCAAAAAGGATCAATGATGTGATTTTTTTCCCCTAACAGTCTGTGATTATAAGCCATGAACTGTGATATTTTCCATCAGGGTCATCCTATGAAAATTGTTTCCCAGGATTCAAGCCATTAATAATCCTAGGAAAATATTATTAGCAGGATTCTCTAATGAAGGTGAATTATAAGGTAGTAGAAAGAAAGTATAAGGGATTAATAAGATTTATCTGACCACCAGGTGGCACCTGGAGTCTGATCATTATTTTACATACACAGTAGCTACTGCAGAAAAGTAAATAATTTGCCAATTTAGTTTTAAATAGCACAAGACAAGACTCCACACCTGGGAATAAGAACCTGCAACATTTCAGCTCTGAACTTTTTTTTCCTGTTCAGTTTGAATGAACTACAAAACATCTGACTCCTTCCACTTCTCCAGCCATTTCTTGACTATTCAATAGCAAATACATGATTTAACCTATTTAATCCCCGTTGATATGAACATAGTTGTGCATCTGGTCTAACACTGTTTGGATCTACCCTGATCTGACACCAAATTATGCAGAGGACCTCTAGCCAACCCACCTTGTCCTGTCAACGATTGCCCCCATGATTTCCATTAGAAATGGGATTCTTATTTGCTAGTAAAATGCTTTATTCTTAAATTGCTGTTTCTGTGGATTGTTACATAGATGCTGTGTTCCACCCCAGAAGTAACTGCATTTCAGTAAAGTGATCCCTATATATTCCTGCCCTTCTGTACAGGGGCATTGAAAGGTATAAATTATTTGGGCTCCGGTACTGCAAAGGTTTAACACATGAGTAACTTCACTCATGGGAGCAGTCCCAATGAAAGTCAATGGGACTATTCATACAAACAAAGTCAGACACCTGTGTAAGTGTTTGCAGGATGAGGGCCTAAATGTTTGTAAAGCTCGTCAAGATCATCAGCTGAAAGGTGCTAGAAGTATAAATTATCACATTAATATTGACATAATGTGTGATTGCAAGGGAAAATTGGGGTTTAGAGCAGGAATTAATATCAGCAGAGGAAAATAATTAATAAACATTTTTAATTGCACGTAGAGTTTATACAGATAATTAATTAATAAGTATTTAATTGTACATAGAGTTTATTTTCCTCTGCTGATATTAATTTATATATTGATATTAATTTACACAGCCTGGGAATACTATTGCTCATAATGGCAAATATTTTGTTATGTACATATTGCGTTGTGCTCTTGAGCAATCTGTAGGATGTGCAATTTTCACTGTCAACCTTTGTTAATTCCTACAATAGGACATACCCTTAAAGCCTGGTTTTTGTAAGTATTTAACTTGTGGCACTAGGTGTCAGTTATATTAAATAGAAATTTCCTAGGATCTATCACATTTAAGGCACTTGAAACCCATTGAGCAAACCTACAACTTATTGCAAAAATTGATATAGCAATACAAACTAGGAGGCCTGGTAGCCTGCAAAAGGGAGGGTGGGTATGAAGGAAACTATTTGCCAAAGAAGCTTGTTTGTAGAGCTTTAAATAAGAAAGGATTTGAGCTATGAGTGTGTTCCGAGGAGATGTGCAAAGCTCAACAATTTCTCGAAGGTTTTGTAGTCACGCCAAAAGTTCAGATTATTACCAGAAGTTTCAGAATCCACTTAAAAATAAAGATTTTCAAACACTTCCTCTGTTTTCCTTTCTTCTCTCTCATGGATTATTTGTGTCACAGTAGCACCTAGAAGTCTCAATTGAGATGAGGGTTCCACTGCGTTAGGTGCTGTACAGACACATTGTAGCAGATGGTCTCTGCTCCAAGGAGTTTACAATAAGTAGCTAAGGCAATGGTGGGAGGGGAATCAAAGGTACCAGAAGGTGAAATGACTCATCCAATATCACAAAGCAGGTCAGAGTCAGGAATAACCTCATGTTGCCCAGATCCCAGGTACGGACCCACTCTGCCGTTACTTCCGAAGATAAAAGAGCATAACCTCCCTATCTCTGCCAGCCTCTTTTTCTTCCAACCTTTTTGCTTTCATATTTCATTAAAAATAGTGTTACATCTCCTACCTGAGGCACTTGAGCTTCCTGCAGGGCCATTCTGATGTACAACACAGAGGTACTGGGGAAATTGTGTGGAATAAAGGGTCAAGAGTTGTCTGCCATGGAAATATTGTCGCAATAAGCTGGGTATCTCTTGGGTGGATTCATAGTGTGAAACGAAATCTACAAAGCTCCAGGCAAACTTATAGATCAAGCTTTCCTGCTTAACAGGATAGGCTCTTTACACAGGATATGGTGAACATGCCCAGACGTTGGCTTCAGGACAGTCTTTTAGCTTCTTTTCTCTGATCCAGTGTGAATTGTTTACAAAGGTCTGAACCAAGTTAAAACTGAAGTGTGGGCCAGCTCAGAAAATTCCTGTGTCTGTTAGGTAATATTATACAGCTGCTATTCTGAGACCTGATCCAAAGAGCACAGAAGTCAACAGGCCTCTCTCCGCTCATCTCCATGAGCACTTGATTGGAGTGGATGCATTTGGAAGAATTCTTCAAATATTTTAACTTGACATGGGCTGAAGCAGTCGTGTTGGATTCAGTTTAGGGTTATGGGATTCAAGCCCAGTTCAGGCCTAGGTTTTGGTGTGGTAGTTTATTATTATTTATGACTTAGGAGAATCCAAATTATGCTAGACACTATCCACATACACAGGAGGAAGAGAGAGTCCCTGCCACACAAACTTACCATACAAGGCCCTAATCTTGAAAGCAGTTTCACCTTCCTGGACTCTCATGCCTGCGTGGAGCTCCATTGAAGTCCATGGGGCTGCAATGGGCACAGAGGTTGGCCAGAGTAGATTTGCTTACAGGGTCAAAAACTAAGAAGCCAAACAGTGCTGTGACAGGCTGTACCTCAAAGTAGCACCCTGGAACCCACATATTCACCACTGTGATATTATGAGGATAGGTTTTGTACACAGTATGCCTTGTGAGGTATCATTTGGTAAGACTTGATCTGTTGAACGTTAATATCCCGTTTCATTGTATGTACTATCGTGGTACGTGAACTTATGAAGTATAGCTGTATGTGTTACTGAAATATGTTGCAAGGTTGGGAACACCCACAACCAGCCTTTCAGTTACAACAAAGGAGTAGCCATCAATAGGCAGACAGCGTTAATGGCTCATCAATACCCATCAGGAAAAGAATCCACTATCCCAGGGGCTCCTTATAGAAGGCACATATGCAATGGAGAATGCATGATCCCCACATCACAGCAAAGATCTTTCCAGCAATCTGGAAGAAAGTGTAAAAGAGGGGAAGTGACATTATCACTTGGCCTTTCCTGACCTCCTCCCCCATCTCAACACCCGGAAGCACATCTGGAAGACAAAGGCTTTGAACTGGGGAAATTTGGTCCGAGGCTGGAAAGGGAGTCTAGCCTGTGTATTGAGGAACTGTAACCTGCTGGTACCATCTGTGAGGGTAAGAAAAAGTGTTAGATTCAATTCTTGCTTAGACTAAAACTTTAGGATTTAGAATGCATGTTTACTTTGTATTTTCTGAAGGTAACTATCACTGACCCTTATGCCTACCACTTAGAATCACTTAAAATCAATCTTTCTGTAGTTAAACTTATTTTAATGTTTCATCCTTACCAGTGAGTTTGTCTAAAGTGCTCATCTGCTCAGGTTACAAAGGCTGGTGCATGTCCACTTTACTATGAAGAAGTGACAAACTAAGTAATGAGCTTACACTGGTCAGGCTTGTGACCAGTGCAAGATGGTACAGTCCTGGAGTGCAAGAGTGGCAAGCTGGGGGGTAATTGGCTGGAGCCTCTCTATTGATGGTTCATGAGTGGCTGGGAGATCATTCATGCAACACAGTTGGGTGTGTCCCTACTTGTGGATGGCTGTGCAAGCGTAGTGCCTATCAGAAGTTTGTGGCTTGACATCAGCGTCACAGCGTGAGAGCCCACCCAGGTTGGCAGATTTTGGAGGGCTCAGTGGTCCAACAGTCCAGGTTGCATCCTGGGGACCCCATCACAAATGCACAAGGTGAGGGAAGAGGGATTGAAGGGAAGAGGATATGGCCTTACAAAATATTTCAGGGAGGGCATTCCATGTGCACAGGGCACTGTGGGGAAAAGATTGAATATGGTTGTAAAAGAAGCAGATAAAGGGTGGTCAAGGCTAGCATCATTAGCAGATGGGGATGGGAGCAACACAGACACAAGAGGAGAGAAGTAGTGAAGGGCAGAGCTGTGAAGAGACTTGGAGACAAGGAACTTTATGCAGTGGATAAGAGGCAGCCAGAAGATGGATTCAAAAACAAGGTCAGAGTGATGGGCCAGGAAGATGAGTTTAGCAGATGCATCTTGAATGGAGAGAAGGGGGAAAGAGGTGGTTATCGGAGCAGCCAGAGAGTAGGAGGCTGCCGGAATTGAAAGGAGATGATGGGATCCTGAATGAGATTGAAATAAAAGGTCAGATTCAAGATGGCACCAAAATCTCATGAGCCGCACTAGATCTGACCCAGAACAAAAACAATCATGGTGGGTTCAAAGGTCAGAAATCCATCAAAAGGTACGCAGAGTCTTGGTCTTAAGCCATTTTAATCTTTACCAAACTAAGCTAAAATAAATAATTCATTTGGGCACAATATTTGCAGGGAAATAATCATCATCAGAATTTGTCTGGTTTCAGGTTGCTGAAATGGTCAAAAAACAGGATCAGTTTTGTCGTCATTTTTGAAGTTCTTTACAACATTTTGCATGGATTTCTTTCTTCTTTTGCTGTTAGGGGACAGCAAAAAGGTGTGGCAAAATTTTCACGCCTCTTGTTTGAAATTGGAGATGGGTTTGCTGGTTGTGATTAGTGCTGGTATATATATTTAAAAAAAGGTAAAATTTTTAAAACTCTTACCAGATAAAATATTTAAGGAGAATTTTTCATTGAAAATTCCCCCTTTTATTTGAGTTAAAATTTGAAATTTCAATAATAATTTGGTCAACATTTTGAAAATTTCTTAACATCCTTAGCTGTGGCTGATCACAAGGTATTGGTCTTTGTTTTCTGACTGACTGAACCTGGCCTATGTGATCAGCAGGGCTAGCAGAAACCATCTTGATTCACTTCCACGGGGGTTAATGGCAGCCATGTGTGTGCCCAAGAGTTTCCGTAGTGATTACTCACATGGGACTTTATGGAATCTGCCGTTTTTCAGCCCCTGTGAACTGGTGGCAGCAGCAGGGAGTAGTTCTGTGCTGTTCCTTGCTTCAGTGAGGGGAACACGGCTTGCTTGTCATCTCCCACTCATTTAATGCTATCAGGAATTTGAGGGTGGCAGTAACCTTGCTTCTCTCCAGAGACGCTGGAGGGAAGAGCCGCTCATCCACCAAAGACTCGAGGAAGTTAGCAGTCAACAAGTCATTCTCCACAGAGACACCAGCCAGAGGCGATGGAGATGCTGGGCTGGGCTGAGGGGGAGATGTCCCAGGATCTACGGGATGGAGGGGATTCGAGTGAAGACAGAAGGTCTCTCACAGATTTGCATAGTTCAGATATGCCTAGTTCAGGTTCTGCTGAGGTTCCCCATCACTAACATGACTATGGTGAGACAGTCATAGGTGGAGTTTGGGAGGACATGGGAGCACTGCCCCCCTAAATGGCAAGCCTCAGGCAGGCAGCCTGAACGTGCAATGCAATCAGTTCTGCACAGGAGACAGAGATGTGCTGCTCCCAGCTTGCGCCCCTGAGGCAGGGAGTCAGAATTTTGTTTATGAACAGAGTGATTAACAGGTGATTAAGATAAGAAAGGGCTGTTATGATGTTTCCTAAAGTTACATGATCTGTTCTAAGCTTGGTGAACTGCAAGAAGTAAGTAGCCTAAATGATAGAAAGTAATTGTAGACTTTTCGACAATTGTTTCAGTTGTTGTATTCAAGAGGTGGCATCTTTCTTTGTGAAGATAACTGATTGTTAAGACAAAAGAAATGCAGTAGATCTAAGGCATTTGATACAGTTCCACATGAGAAATTATTAATCTAATTGCAGAAGCTGGGGATTAATATGAGAACTGAAAGGTGGATAAGGAACTGGTTAAAAGGAAGAAGTAATTCTTCCGCTCTACTCCGTGCGGATTAGGCCTCAACTGGAGTATTGTGTCCAGTTCTGGGTGCCACATTTCAGGAAAGATGTGGACAAATTGGAGAAAGTCCAGAGAAGAGCAATGAAAATGATTAAAGGTCTAGAAAACATGACCTATGAGGGAAGACTGAAAAAAATGGGTTTGTTTAGTCTGGAGAAGAGAAGACTGAGAGGGGACATGATAACAGTTTTCAAGTACATACAAGGTTGTTACAAGGAGGCGGGAGAAAAATTCTTAACCTCTGAGGATAGGACAAGCAGCAACGGGCTTAAATTGCAGCAAGGGAGGTTTAGGTTGGACATTAGGAAAAACTTCCTAACTGTCAGGGTGGTTCAGCACTGGAATAAATTGCCTAGGGAGATTGTGGAATCTCCATCATTGGAGATTTTTAAGAGCAGGTTAGACAAACACCAGTCAGGGATGGTCTAGATAATACTTAGTCCTGCCATGATGCAGGGGACTGGACTAGGTGACCTCTTGAGGTCCCTTCCAGTCCTATGATTCCACAACAGGTCATACTGAAAGGTGCAGTGGTTCTCAACCAGCGGTACACATACCCCCGGGGGGTACGCAGAGGTCTTCCAGGGATACATCAACTCATCTAGATATTTGCCTAGTTTTACAACAAACTACATAAAAAGCGCTAGCAAAGTCAGTACAAACTAAAATTTCATACAGACGATGACTTGTTTATACTGCTCTATTCACACACTATACGCTGAAATGCACACACAATATTTATATTCCAATTGATTTGTTTTATAATTATACAATAAAAGTGAGAAAGTAAGCAGTGTGCTGTGGCGCTTGTATTTTTATGTCCGATTGTGTAAGCAAGTAGTTTTTAAGTGAAGTGTAACTTGGGGGTACGCAAGACAAATCAGACTCCTGAAAGGGGCACAGTAGTCTGGGAAGGTTGAGAGTCATTGGGCTAGAGGGAGGTTACTAGTTGAGTTCCTCAGGGACTGGTCTTGGGACCAATCTTATTTAACATTTTTATTACTGACCTTGGCACAAAAAGTGGGAGTGTGCTAATAAAATTTGCAGATGACACAAAGTTGGTAGGTATTGCCAATACAGAGGAGAACCAGAATGTCATACAAGAAGATCTGGATGATCTTGTAAACTGGAGTAATAGAAATGGGATGAAATTTAATAGTGCAAAGTGCAAGGTCATGCATTTAGGGACTAACAACAAGAATTTTTGCTATAAGTTGGGGAGCTATCAGTTGGAAACAACAGAAAAGGAGAAAGATCTGGGTGAACATTGATTGTTCACAGGATGACTATGAGCCATCAATGTGATGCAGCCATGCAAAAGGCTAATGTGGCCCTGGAGTACATCAGGTGAAGTATTTCTAGTAAAGAGAGGGAAGTGTTAGTGTCATTATACAAGGCACTGGTGAGACCTCATCTGGAATACTGTGTGAAATTCTGGTCTTACATGTTAAAGAAAGATGAATTCAAACTGGAACACGTGCAGAGAAGGGCCACTAGAGTGAGCTGAGGAATGGAAAACCTACCTTATGAAAGGCGACTCAAAGAGATTGGTTTGTGGGTAGGCACGGAATTTGACCCCCCACCCCCACTCCCCTGCTCCACTGACCTGACTGGAGCCAACTTCCCCTCCTGCACCCCCAAATATAGAAGTCAAACTGCACCTGTGGTGAGGCTCTGTATGTTTTTGGCTGTGGTGAAGCTGATGTTCTGTGAGTGCTTATTAGCTGTGTATGAGAGTATGGAGGTTCTCATGGTTTGTTTTTTTCCCCCCTTTGTAGCCACAGGAGCTGGGTACAGAAGGAATAGGAGGTGACTGTTTTTGTCGAGAATTCACAAATGGCTTTAGGGATTAGGGCTTAATGGGCAAATAGCTGGGGGGCAGGATCCCAATGTTAGGGCCCAGCCTGGAACTTGGTGGGACTGTCTTGTAAGGTGGGAAGGGAAGCAGTCGGATCTGGGATTCAGGAGCAGCAGGGTAGAGGCTGGAGGGGAAGCTGGAGGAGGGGGAGTGCGAGCAGCACACAACATTCAAGGACTCTCAATTTACCACCATCCTGTGTATGCCTAGAAATACAATCAGCACAGCTGGTCAGGAATTTTTCATCAAAATATTTTTTTTTAGCAGAAAATGTGCTTTCCATAAAATCCAGTTGTCCACAGGAAAATGTCAATTTTGCGAAAATGGTTTTTGTATTTTTTGTCAGAAAAATTGTTACAAAATGTTTTGTTTGGGGTTGTGTTGACATTAATCTGTGTTCTGCAGGGCCTCTTGCCCCTCTTCTCCCTTAGGGGCTGGGCTCCCTGTCCATCCCCTAATGCGCAGTAAGGGGCTCAGTCCGAGATAGTGAGGTGAAAACAAATGGTGAGCTAATGTACTTTCTTTTGGGACAGAAATCCCCAGGATGCCTTCTAGAGCTCAATAAAAAGCAATTAACTGATTATGTCTCACCACATTTATTCTTCTTTTTCCTTCATTCCACTTATTCTTTCCTTTTGCTGACTTGATGCACCTTCTCTTCTCCAATGTTCTCCTTTTTCCCTTCCATCATATTGCTTGTCCTATTAACATCGGAGCTTTTCCCTGTATTTCTTTCTCCCCTTCTAGACCCTTTCCCCTGTCGTGTTGTCTCCCACCTTTTCCATGTTGTTTCAGTTTCTCTCCTCCTTCCCTATCTTTAGTCTTTCATTCTCTACTGCTCACTCTTTCTACTGTCTTCTCTCTCACTCCGATTCCTTCTCTTCGGGTTGTGTCTACATCAGGAGGATTTAGGAACAGTTCCCTCTAGGGATAATATGAACTTGGCTGTACTAGCAGAATCCCTAGTATAGAGGAGTTTCCTATAGTTTCCAGAGGAAGGAGGGGTTGGGCCAGAGCAGCAGCAAGGGAAAGAGAAGGGTAGGGAACAAGCAAGGGAGCTAAGTTGTGAGCACTTATTGTTGCAGCCCTTTGTTTACAATTGGGCAGGGGACTGTGGCTGGCAAAAGTGAATCCTTAGATCTGGCCCTGGTCACAGTAGAGTGTAGCCAGCACTAAAGTGAGTGTGGTGTGAGTATGTAGGATACCTGTCACACCCACACCAGACCATACTGAGAGCCCATGCTCAGGCCAGCACATAACACTCAGTGTCTAGGTCAGACCTCGTGATGTGTCAGCAACACATTTACAACAGCAGGGAGGGATCCTGGTAGGGTTCCAGGCCAAAAGGTCTGTCTGATCTGATCCTATCGCCTCCTCGACACGTCACCCTTCTCAATGCCCATGTGCAGTGCACACATCATAGGAGTCAGGGGGTGACCTCCTCCTGGCCATGCACAAGAGCCAAGCATCCATCTTCCTTTTCATGGCTCTCTCTCCAACATCTGATTCTATTCTGTCTGCCACTTTTGATTCTGTTCACCATAAGCTGGTGCTGCTAAGAAAAGTGCATAGATGGCTCCTGTCCTTCCTCACGGACCGCATCAGAGTCACAACAGGTAACGGCACCAAACTGAGCAGGGCTTTCCACTGGACAGGTCTCCTTCACGACAGGCCATTGCTCAGCCATCCCACTGCTGAACAAAATCAGCTTCTGGAGGAGAAGCAACTTGCAACTACAAGCAGGAAAGGAGGAAGTGGGTTGGGGGGAGACACGGAGAAGAACTAGTCAACTTCATCCTCTCACTTGCTATAGAGGTCCTCTGCCTCACCATTATCAAAACTGTATGTAGCCCAGGAGTCCTTAACAGTAGACACCCAAATAGTGAGGAGCGCAAGAAACTCCTTATTCCATCCTCAGCTGGCCAGGAACCTGCACCCTCTCCTATCAGACACAGACCTTGCCACAGTGATATATACATTCACACGCTACTGATTAGATCACAGCAATGCACTGGACATAGGCGTGAATCCACAGACACTAAAGGAACTCTGGTGCAGAACACAGCAGCTTATCAGCTCTGACATAGCTCAGTACCTGCTCCCACTCAGCAGCAAGATTTGGAAGTGGCTGTCCACTACTTTATGAAGTCTGATGACTCCGCTTAGCCTGGCACCCTGCAGAACCAACCATGGCATGAGCTCTCTTGGGGATGCAGGGCTGTGACACGTCTAGAGATGGAACTCGAGTGTGAGAGTCACAGGCCGGTTCTGGCCTTGCCTGAGCTGCTGTGCCTATATAATATATGTTGCTCTATCCTCCTCTGGCATTTTCCCCCAAGCAAGACTATCCCAAATATGGCTGCTATGGTACTTTGGCACGAATTGACAAGCTCAGCATGGATTTGGCAAACCAATTCATGAACCATTTTCAAGCCCTTGCAATCGAGGATGTGAAATCCTGAAACGCAGACAAAATACCAGGCATGAAATGTTGTGAGAAACCTGTCCCCACCCCTGGTGATAAGTTTACATGAAGTGTGGCTATACATTGCAGTGCATTAGTTCACAGTGGTTCATACGACAGGGTGCTACCCATAAGTCCTGAGCCAGCTGAGGTTATTCTATGCAAGTCATTTCCACATGACTTGCAAACAGAAGTGCTTTGCAAAGTTCTGCCACGGCATTGTTAATACGCCTTTGTCTCATGCACATGGCACCTAGGCTATTTTGATTCAGAGCCCTTCCTAAGCAGATGGCATCTCACTGCAGTGAGAGGCTTTGTAATAGTTACAAAGAGAGGCGAGGAAGGGGACGTATCCTAAGGTATGGTGGTTTCCAGAGGTGAAATGCTAGTGCAATCAGCCTGTACTTCCATAATGAAGCATCCAGACTGCTGTAGGGTGTTTGGGACTTTTCTCAATTCACTACTCCACATTCCCAGTGCCAGTACAGGAGTATTATTCTCACTGTGGAGTAATTGTAAGAAATATTTATTTCCCTCTAACACAGCACAAGAAGGAAAATGGACTCCATAGGAGTTTCCACTGGCCACCATCTGTGGTTTTGCTAAGTACAGCCATGCTTAGGTGAACTGCATGAAGCCTCCTGCACTGACATTGGTGCCAACTTTTCTAAACCTTCCCTGGGACAATTTGGAGAAGAAGACAGGGCTCCTGCACTTGACCCATGAGAGGTGGCTGTATGTTGGTGAATTTAGGGGATTGTAAAATGAATCTCTCCATGCCTAAGGCCTCAGAAGTTCTGGGTGCTCTGCCAAGGACCCAGAACCCCAAAGACCCTTTCCCATCCCAAAAAAACCCCTCCCAATAGGGGCTTCACCCCACCTACAGCTGGCTTCCTGGTTCCCAATGGAACCATCCTTGCAGGGTCTCCCCCGCTGCAGCTTCCCCTTGAACCTCACTCTTTAGAAGGAGTCCTATAGCATGGAGAAGGGAAGCAGCACAAATTAACACCTTCAGGCTGTATTTACTAGTGCACAGGCTGCAGTGACTTGTTCTCGGTTCTCCCATGGATTCGAAGTAGAATCTGGAGGAGCCCAGCCTTCTCTCTCCTCCCCTCCCATGTCTGGCCCACTCCCTCCCACTCCTCCAAGCCCCAGAGAGAGGGGATGGGGGGAGCACACTGCAGAGGCAGAACTCCCTCCTTCAGCGAGCACAGTGCACAGAGTGGGGCCATGGGTTCCTTTGTTTTTACTCTGAGCTCACCTATGCAAAGCTCTTGGGACAGTAACGTCAGTCTCATATGCCTATGGTCAAGTGAAAAGGACTTTAGGTTGCAGTCTATAGCTAACTTTGTATAATGCAGGATTTAGGGCCTGCTCCATAACCCAAAGTTAGTGGGAGCCTTTCCACTGACTGCCTGGGGCTTTGGATTGGGCCCTCACACAGCCTGAGATTTCGGGTATAAAGAGTATTGTTCATTAAGAAAGTGCCGGGCTGCAGGTCCCACCGTCCTCCACATTGCTGGGCAAATGGATCCCACTTAGTAAAATGAAAAGGAATAAAAAAACCTTTCATCCCTAACCACATTTCGTTCATCTTCTTTGTCCGTTTTGCGGGAAACTTGCTTTTGCTTTTTCTCCCTCTGCATGACTACGTCAGGAGAAAGTGTTAGAAATAAATGGGCACCAGTGCAAGATCGTTCATAGGGAATGGCAATGGAGAGAGACGCTCCCATCTCTGCCTGATGGATCATCCCTGCCCACTCCTGGACGTTTGGGAGAACTTGGAAGATTTCTCCCCAGGAAAATAGGATTACGATGAATTTTCTTTCAAATCTATTTCAACGGTTGAGAATTTAGCTAAGCATTAAACAGATTAATTTTTTTGCCTGGATGCAGCCTTTTGATTACGCAGCCGTTGTAATGAACTCAGCGTGGTGGTTTCCGATTTGGCCTTGTGGCGTTTGGCAAGAAGCCTTTGCCTGAATGTGAGCCCTGTTGAATCCAGATTTGATTCCTCTCACTTGGCACTGCTTTCCTGCCTGCTGATGGAAGCTTTAAAGAAATAATAAAAAAAACAACCCTTGCATCTGAAATGCTGCCAGAAAACATCAACGTGCTTTCAGGCTGCCATCTATTGTGCAACGCAAGCCTCTTAAGATTTAATATTTCTAAAACGGCAGTGCACCTGCTTGCAAGAAAAACTACCTTGTCACTTGATGACATGTTTTGTTAAATCACTTATTTTTTTGTATTTATTAGCTTCATAATGTGGATTTCCCCCTCCCTCTGACTTTTATATTGAATAACACTTCCTCCTAGAATTACAGCTCATAATAACATGATGCATTTACCAAGATGCCTCAGTTCTCAGTCATTCACAAATGAACGACTTCTATTTACGGTCACAGCTTAAATGATTTTTGGTTGTCCTGGCCTAGTCCTTAGAGCATTGCATCCTGCTGTACAAAAGCACTGCTAAACCCAACTTGGCATACTTTGAAATTATGCCGGTGCTCTAAAGGTCAACTTGATTAACTCTGGAGATTCAATACCCCTTGTCTGACTGAAGAGGGCACGACTATCAGGCCAAAGTTGGTCCCACTCGGTTGCTACAACGTACGGTTTGTTTTGCTGATTGGGGAGAACTTGAAAAAAGGATAAGTTTCCAACTCAACAGGTGTCTTGCAAAGCACTGGAATCTGACACGTTGCTGTGCATTCTGTGTGTCTCAAGTGGGGAAGGAAATCTCCCGGTGCAAAAGTATATTCTGAGCACATGGCACCCTTTTACTCTGTGTCCACATGTTGGATCAAAGTGCGGCTCTGTGATAACCACTAGCCAGTTATCTTCTGCATATAAATATGCAGAGAAGTCACGTCAATGACATCACACTCTCCCTTTTACAACCCGCCACTGGCTCCTTCACAGCAGACAAAAACTATTTGTCTTTGCCTAAAAGGCCCTTCTTAGCTCAGCCCCGCCCTACCTATTATCAAGCCATCGACCCCAGCCTCTACTCTGCTGTAAATGCCAGACTTCATCGCTCATCAGTCCAATTGTCCCTCAAGTTCCTCTGCATTTTCTCCAGTGCATAAAGGGCAACCTGGAGTGGGGAGGTGGGGCTCTCCTTATAACTCTCCATAATAGAGTGACCAGACAGCAAGTGTGAAAAATCAAGATGGGGGTGGGGAGTAATAGGAGCCTATATAAGAAAAAGATCAAAAAATCGGGACGGTCATTTTAAAATCAGGACATCTGGTCACCCTACTCCATAATATCATGACATCACCCTGCTTCAGATCCCCACCTCTGCTGCAGAACCTACAGCACACTTGACAACGATGGGCATTGCTGCCTTCTAATGCCAGATAGGATCATTTCGCTCTTGCCTTCTCTGCCCCACCAAGTACTGTCTCTTATTACATGTATGCACAATGCCTGGCCCAAAAGGTGGTGGCTAGGGCCTCCCAGTGCTGCTGAAATGTAATTAAGTATCGCAACTTTGTGTCCAAGTTCCCATCTTCAGCATTGCCGCCACAAACAGCAGAGTGCAGCAGAATTCACCTGGGCTACATATGCCCATCAGTAAGAGGGGTTTGTGCAGGCCTGTGTGTATAGTGGAGGGGTATTTTCCACACTCGGGCTTTGGAAGCAGGAACTTTGGGTGGCTGTACCTGGTCCAGTTTGGAAATTTTCCCTGCGGCTTTCGGGGGCACTGGAGAGAGGAATTCTGAAGCCAAGAGGACTGCTGGTGGCTGTTCCTTTGAATACCTCCTGCCCAGAAATCTTTCCCAGAGATTGCCATGGAATCTGAACACCTCCCAGTCTTGGATGCCACAGAGTTTAAGGCCAGAAGGGAACAGCAGACCATCAAGCCTGACCTGTGTATCAGACCATCCACACACTCCCACACCACAGCCAACAACCAAAGTACTACACCATTAAACCAATGTATTACATCCCTCAGAAGACTAACACAGGCAGCGAACAGGAGAGACTGAGGTGCACCAATACCTGAGCCTCTGCAGTGGCAGGGAATCGATTAAGTGAGATACGCCCAGATGATCCAAGCAAGTGACCTGCACCCCATGCTGCAGAGGAGAATATTTATCGCCTGTGAGGTAGAAGAGTACTTTTACAGCTGGGGAACTAAGACCACAAAGAGACTTACCCAGGATCACAGAGAGAGTCCATACAGAGCAAGGAACTGAACCCCGGCTCCCCAAGTTCCAAGCTAAAGCTCTAGTCACCAGACCATTCTTCTTCTAGATTTACAAGCAGCTTCTAGTAGTTGAGCTCGGTGACATGCTGTGGGTATGTCTACCCTGCAATTAGACACCCACGGCTGGCCTGGGGCCGCTGACTCAGGTTCATGGAGCTTGGGCTAGGGGCGGTTTGATTGTGGTGTCGACGTTTGTGCTCGGGCTGTGGGGAGGGTCTCCAGCCCGAGCCTGAATGTCTACACTGCAATTAAACAGCCCCTCAGCCCAAGTCAGCAGGCATGGGCCAGCTGCAGATTTTTAATTGCAGTGTAGACATACCCTGAGAGGCTTGAGTGTGCTCATGTTGCTGCACTAAGTCCTGTTTGTGCGCAATTTACCCTTGTGATATATACAAATAGGAATTATAATGGGACCAACACTCTTACTTTTACCCGAGACTGATGCTGGGAGGTGGATGGCGCTATGAGGTGACAGGCAAATGCACTAAGCTACCTGTTCTCTCTACGACATCTAAATAGATTATTGAATAATCTGAGAATCTAAGACACTTTGTCAATATTTATCCTGCCTGCATATAACAGAGCAGCTTTAGTAAATTAGGCTCTGCACTGCAATTGGCAAGCAACGTCTGATTGTTCCAATCAAGCCTTGCCAAATGTTCTAATTTATGAAGAGTATGTCTGCTGTGCTGGCTAGCAAATCAGCTACTCGCTGGAATGTTTAACTCTATTGATTGCTGGTTAATTAGCAACACGCTCAAGAACAAATCCAATCCACTCTGATACTTGATTTTCCACAACATGATGGTGCAGCTAAAGGCAACCAATCAGATTCTGGCTAATGCAGGGAAAGGGGCATGACCTTCTGATCCCACCACATGGGTGCATCTCTGTTCCTGTTGGCCAAAGCTTTCCCACTGGAAACCTCTCTTTGTAATCAACACCCACCCTTATTGTGCCCCAAACCAGTCCTACCCACAGACCTCAGCACGCTCTAATTTTGCTAGGAGTAAGAGTGATTTGCCTGCATATAGGACCATTGTTTGGGCCAGGCATCCACATACACGTAAGTGCATATTGGTGTGGACGGTGCCCATTTACTCCATGGCCATGGCTTGGTTTTGTCCTTCACTGCGAATTACCAATACTCTGCTAAATATTCCCCTGTCCTTCTGCAGAATGGAGCAGGCCACTTCCACCCACGGGAGTGGAGACATGCACATCTTCACAGAACGATTTCACTCCACGCCTTTACATTTTCCCCATAAACCTCAGTAATTGAAATGGATCCAAAATTGGTTAGCAGACGTCATCATTTTTTTTACTGTTGTGGTAAAATAAAAAGACAGCACCAAGCATTGCCAATGATGTCGCAAGCACTCACTTGATTTGGGAGTTTGTTTTCCTAGATGAAATTGTGGGAGTTAGTACAGACCCTGGCTTGACTGGTAGGTCAATGCATCTCTTTCATTTCAGTGGAAACCAATTTAGCCAAAGCTTCTGGTTGATCCTAATTCTACGGGATATTCCAAGAGTCCTTTGTAATGGCAACAAGCTTGGCCATTGAATACAAACAGTGTTTAAGACGCATTTCCTCTAACTCCAGAATAGTCCCGAGTTACCCCCTAATCTCCGAATGGGCCTATTCCAAAGCCCACTGAAGTCAATGGGAATCTTTGCAATTATTTCAGCTAGCTTTGAATCAAGCCCTGTATGTTCAAACAATAATGGGCAAATCTCATCTCCTGCCTTATCAATCTTGCTTTCGAATAGATACCATGATTCTCTTCTTAGAATGGTTGTGCCCCAATTAGCTTCACACTGAAAATATGCAGTATCAATCATAATTCAGATTATGACAGCCTTGTTCTCTCTGTAATGGGAAATTATTACAACTATAGTTGTATAATTTGGCTGTTAACTAACCCTAACCCATGTTTTTGTTGTAGTGATTTATGATTTAGTTGTATGGGCGCTTTCAGAATACTATCAGATTTAAGATTTTGTTATGTGATCTTTCAGAATGTTATCAGATTTCATTTTTCACACATATCTTAGTGGCTTTTCTGTTATTAGACTTCGCTGAAACATCAATCATTTGAAGTTTAAACACTGGTAAATTTGACTTTACAGTTTATCAGATCAGAAGTAAAAAGGCAGAGAAAACAGGCTTATTCTAAATTAATGAGCAGGGTAATCTGTTTCTCATAACCAACAATGAAACACTAGATAAATGGAAAGCCTTTCTCTGGTTGTATGAGGACATAACAGATGGTCATAAAATTTATGAATCTATCAAACAATGCAAGCAGTGGCATAGATTTGTTCCCCAAAAAATCACAAGCGGCTTTAATAGCTAGAAATCATGGAAGATTCAGTTTAATTTACAGTGAAGTTGTGTGTGAACCTATTTGAATAAATGTTTAAGTAAAAAAAAAGATCCATTTCTAGTTATAAAGAGAATTACAACCAAAGTAGTAATGCTATATAGAAGAAATGCCTATATCATGAACAAGGTATATAAATCAAATGGACAGTCCCAAGGTCTGCAGTGAACAAAGTCTGGGAAAGTTCTATAGCTGCCAATTATGGAGTCCTATGAGGGACAAAACAGACCAGAAGGCCATGGCTAAACTTATTTTGGTTTATGTTGTTCTTTGCAAGATAGCTCCATGAGCTAAAAACAGATATTTATTTATACTCCAGAAGAGGCATTAGAAACACTGGTAAGACTTTGACATAACCAAAGTTATGGCGGGCAGGGATAGCTCAGTGGTTTGAGCATTGGCCTGCTAAACCCTTGAGGGGGCCATTTAGGAATCTGGGGCAAAAACTGGGGATTGGTCCTACTTTGAGCACAGGGTTGGACTAGATGACCTCCTAAGGTACCTTCCAACCCAATATTCTATGATTCTGTGAACCTAACAAAATCGAGCAAGATTGAAATGTACCATGCTATATCCTCCAACGCCAAGGCACAATGGGATGCATGAAGAAAGTGGCTAAGAGATACCCCATTGTTCCCCAGTGGTGGGAAGACATACAAGGCCAGGTCCTCAGCTTCTGTAAATGGAGACAAATTAGCTCCATTGATGAGGTGGCCCATGGTACATTTCAGCCTTCATTGTGAAGTTCTTCACTTGTATTGATTGGTGTTCCAGCTGCACTGAATTTTTTAATTTCTGGTTTGGTGAGTGAGTTTCCTTGTTTGAGATAACCTGCAAACATGAATTCTGGAGACTTACCTACCTTTTGTGGGCATTTGTAGAGCACTTTGAGGATGGAAAATGCTACAGAAGTGATACAAATAATAAATGACAATAAGAAATCTTATTGGAGGTGAATGTATGGACTAAAATTTGTCTGATCCTGCATCAGAGGACTTGCAGGGGAATTCATGATCAACCTGTATCATATGCTTGTAAAATGTGTGCAGTGTCCCACTCTAGTCCCTTTAGAAGATAACAGCCCACTACTGCTGTCAAGCTAGTAGAACTATTCGTCTAGCTCAAATGGGAAAGGTCCATGCTTTGGTGCTGAAGGTCCTTGTTTTAATTTATAGGCTAACGTCCCAAAAGGATGCAGGATTCCACTGGGAGCTGAGGGCACTCAGCACCTGGCAGGATCTGGTCCAAAGGATTGGATGGCTGTCAGCTCCTGACACTGGAGCTAATTGGATGGGTCAGACAGAGGCAGGCAGGCAGCAGTACTGATTACAGCCCAGGATTATAACTGTAATGCAATTATACTGGAACAGACCACAATGGGACTAAGCTACACTGATACCAAGGGACTGAACTGCTCAATGACATCGGCTGCAATGTGTCCAGAAATGAGACATCAGAGGCTTGGTGACTTTCCTTCAAAGAGGCTCACGGAGACACGTGGAGCATGGCTTGACTGCAAGTCCCTGCTCCCGCGGCATGATAACTGTAGTTACATTCTCAGATTGCTAATGGGAGAGAAGTCACAGCTGCTAGGGAAGCCGTTAGCACGCACTGCCTGCGGTGGTTATGGCAGCATAAACACAGAGAGCTGATGTAAATAAATGTTTATCTGCCCATGCTCCCTCACACGGTCATGGAGAAGCCGTAGGAATCCATGACCTTTGCCAGGGAGCAGCAGGGATGGATCAGACGGGGCTGCAGGGACTCTGCTCCCTTCCCCATGTGCCAAAGGTTGGGAGCCCACTATGGAAAAGGCAGTTTGGTTGGACAATGTCACTTAAGGTGTTGGAATGAACCATCCCACCGAGGTGCCAGGGAATGAACGCCTGCATTAGCTCTTTCTCTCTGGGGGATGGGCAAAGAGGGAAAGGGTGAATGTCACCCAGTCCCAGACAGACTGTAGCTTTTCTTCTAGAAGGAACTGAACGACAGCTAACATGCTACAAAGGAGAAACACAGCTCTGCAGTCAGCTGGCCAGCACTGTTAGAATGAACATGGGTGCAAACTTTATAGATCAACAAAAGGTAACAATCACAGACCATGTGCCCCTCTCCTTGCTAGGTGAACACAAAGGAAGCATTTAGGTCTGAATTCCACCTCAGCCTCATGCACACAGCTCCCACTGACTTTCAGGGCATGCATAGCCAATGGCAGAATTTTGCAGCTAATGTTTAAAAACGTTTCTCTACATAAAAAGAAAAGGAGGACTTGTGCCACCTTAGAGACTACCAAATTTATTTGATGCATCCGATGAAGTGAGCTGTAGCTCACGAAAGCTTATGCTCAAATAAATTGGTTAGTCTCTAAGGTGCCACAAGTCCTCCTTTTCTTTTTGCGAATACAGACTAACACGGCTGCTACTCTGAAACATTTCTCTACATACGCACCCTGTGACACCCTCTACCCCACTTTCACATTGTTAGGATATGTTTTGTATAAAGTATGCCCTGAGCGGTATCATTTGAAAGCGCAGTCTGCTGAGCGTCATTGTCTATTAAGATGCATGTGACATTGCTTTATGTAAAATTATGATATTTTGCTATTTCATTGTTACAGAAGTATATTGTCATTCTGGGTGGTGCCTACAAACTACTTTCTTAGAGACAAAGGCACACTGGCAGGCCAGCAAGGTGCTAATGAACCATTGCTGGTTTAATCAGACATTCACCAGCAAAGGGGGAGGTGTGAACAAGAAAGTCACAGTTCATTTGAAGGGCAGCTTGGAGCTCACGTAAACAATGGAACTGCCTGCCCCCATGACCCAGCAAGGATTTTTTCAGCATAAAGAGTTGGAGTATAAGAAGGGTAGAAAAATGTCCCTGATCACCTGTAGTGGCTTGGAGTGGTTCCTCCTAGTCAGTGTCAAAGGGAGGACACTCCGCCTCCCCATGCTGCCTAGTGGCTGAGAGCTGATCAGCAGGGGATTATCTCAGTAAATTAGTAAATAATCTAGGGCCCTGGCCCCTCAGGACAGGGCAATTGGCAGCGTTTAGCCCAGCTCCATGGCTGGGGCAGACAACCACCACAGTCAGGCTCAAGCCCTCTGGGCAGGGCAGAGCAAAAGCAGTCTATGGCCCAGCTCTCTGGCTGGGGCAGACAGCAAACAGGCAGAGGCTGTACGGCCTAAGGTGGGTAGCCTGCAACCCCAGGGGTGGGGTTGGCACTAGGGGGTAGGGGGACCCAGGTCCACCCTACTCCATCAGGTCCCAGCCCAGGGCACTAACAGTGATGAGAAATCCTGCCATTGGGTCAGTGGGGATCCTGCCAAAACACATTAACTGTGGTTTTGGCAACAAAACCAGACTAATGTCTGGTTTCTTTGGACTACTTCCTACCCGCACCTGTTTGTAGGGCTTTGTCGCTCATGGGCCCTCAGGCTCCTCAGAGTACTTGGCAGCTGGCAGCTCCAGCAGGTCCTCCGGGTATTCGCCTGGCAGCAGCTTCTCAGAATATTTCTCCAGAGGCAGGGGTGGAGACAGCTTGGTCCCTGGTTCAAGAGGCAGCAGCATGGTACCAGTGTCCAACTCCTTCCCTGCCTCTTATAATTCCTGTTCTGCCCCTTTGCTTCTGGCGCAAGGGGTGGGCTCAGTCTGGCTCCACCCATCAGGAGCAGGAAGTGGTTCCTCCCTGTCAGCGTCAGGAGGTGGCCACTCCATGTTGCTACACCACCTCTCCGCTCCACCTTATATATTTCTGCTCATAACATCAATGAATACCTGAAGACCCACTGAGCTAAGGGGAGTGGTCCCATGCTGAAAGGAAATCCAGACTGTGAACTCAGAACTGAACTGTCTGAAGCATCTGCTGTGGTGAGAAAAATATTTGCTAAAAACCTAGTTAGCTTGGTAAATTTTGGAAATAGCTTGCAGTTTTATCTTTTTATTTCTTTTTGTAACCAATTCTGACTCTTATGCCTTATCACTTAAAATCTATCTTTCTCTAGTTAATAAACTTGTTTTATTGTTTTCTCTAAACCAGTGTGTTTGATTGAAGTGTTGGAGAACTCTCTACTTGGGTCAATAAGGCTGGTGCATAGTCATTACCCATTGTTAGAATGACAGACTATTTATGAGCTTGTGCTGTCCAGTGGGCTACTGAAGAGTACAAGACACATTTCTGGGGGGCAAGGCTGAGACTGAGGGATATGCGGGTGTTGCCCTCTATCTAATTCATGGATGGCTGGGCATAGCATTCGTGTATTTAGCTGGAAGTGATTTTACATGCTACTGGCTGTTCACAGCAAAACAGTGGAAA
The DNA here is from genome assembly GCF_965152235.1 of Eretmochelys imbricata. NCBI lineage: Eukaryota > Metazoa > Chordata > Testudines > Cheloniidae > Eretmochelys > Eretmochelys imbricata. The sequence continues at coordinate 125,230,558 of NC_135577.1, read as the reverse complement.
CGGCACCCCAGGCTGGTGGCTTAAAGGGACACAGCAGTCCAGGTTGCACCCTGGGGAATGTCACACACCCCTCTTCCTTCTTTCCCTCACCCTGTCTCCTAGTAGTGCCACACCCTCTAAACGACCCTGCCGGTTCTCCTCCCTGTCAATTGACTCCTAGTTCACTCGTCTCCTGATCTCATCAGCACTTCTATCCAGCCACAGGGACCCTCCATCTCTTCCAGTCTCCCCAGTGCTGTGGATCTACTTCATGAGGGGGCAGTGGTATAAGATGATGGTACAGAACTGCAGAAATGCCATGGAAACATGAGACTCAACTGGGCCAGGCAGAAGTTGGGGCCTGATTTTGAAACTGCCTCAGATTTGCAGACACAATTATGCAATAGCTGTGTTGGTCTCAGGATAGTAGAGAGACAAGGTGGGTGAAGTAATCTCTTTTATTGGACCAGCTTCTGTCTCACCAACAGAAGCTGGTTCAATAAAAGATATTATCTCACCCACCTTGCCTCTCTTACCCTAGATTAAGCACTTATGCAACTGATCAGGCCTGATGCTAACTGCTAGACTCTAGTAGGCCTCAGACTTGTTGCAAAACCTATTTCTATTTATACATATTGCTCTTCCCTACTGTGATGGGGTGTTCACGCCACACTTGCCCTGAAAGGGTTAATGCAGGCTAAAAAGGGGACCAATAAGCCAGACACGCCACAGTTGAAGGAAATCAGTTGGTTTAAATAATCCGCTAACTGAATAATGAGGGAGTCCAGCTGAGAAGGAATGAGCTGGGCTGGGTTTATAAAGACAGGAAATGGGCAGCAGAGAGGGGGCTGCAGGGAAGTAGTCTGCATTCACTCCCTGGGAGGAGGGAGTTTTGGAGCTGGAAAACTCAGAGAAGGGGGGAGTCAGAAGGGCAAGAGAAGGCTCAGGGAAAAGGTAATAAGTCCAGAATGGAACAGACCTTGGCTGTTGATTAGAGGGTCCCTGGGCTGAAGCCCAGAGTAGAGAGTGGGCCTGCGTCACCCTGCCAGCCACTGGGGAAGTGGCACCAACTGGGCAGTGAATGTGAGGACTGCCCGAGCCCGTTTGTAAGAAGAGACATTGGTACCCTGGAAGGGGACGGTTCGTGTAACTTGGCTAGAGGGCTAAGCCATGAACACAGAGCATCTTGCCACGCTGAGAGGGAGGAAGAGAAGGCAAGGCATGTGGCGAGAGGCAGACAGGAGGCATCTATCTGGAATTAGCTAATTCCCAGAGTGACCAGGAGGAGGCACACTAGTGGTGAGCAGACCCCGTGTCATCTACTTACATTACCACTTTAATATCAGCATCCTAGATTTTCCTAACACATAGGTTGGGAAAGGCAACCTATGGCACACAAGCTGATTTTCAGGGGCTCTCACACTGCCTGGGTCCTGGCCACCGGTCCGGGGGGCTCTGCATTTTCATTTAACTTTAAATGAAGCTTCTTAAACATTTAAAAAATCTTATTTACTTTACATACAATAGTTTAGTTATATATTATAGACGTATAGAAAGAGACCTTCTAAAAATGTTAACATGTATGACTGGCACGCAAAACCTTAAATTAGAGTGAATAAATGAAGACTCGGCACACCGCTTCTGAAAGGTTGCCGACCCCTGACATAGGTTATAGTTTAAATGTAAGCATAAACCGGTCAACCTGGGACAGAATTTGGCTCCCTAAATAAAAGGGATAAATTGTTTAGCCACTTCATGTAAAGCACTGCCGGGCGCTCACATGCTTCGTCAATGTGATGCTTTCAGTATCTTCGCTCTGTCAGCCTATTACATATTTCCAGCTTCTGGAAAAATGAAACATTCAGGACTCAAAGGTTTGTGTCTCCCAGGTACTTTACACAGCATCGTTTCACACTGCTTTCTGTCAGATCTGGACCATGCATCTTGCCAGCTGTCTCAGGGCTGGTTAAGTGTCTGCAAAGATGTTAGACTTTATTTTCAGACAAGCAAAGGAAACATTTTGCTGGCTTGGTAGCTGTCTGCATACTACTGAGCACGAGGACTGGATTCAAATTCCAGACTTGGTCTCCTCTGATGGGGAGGGAAATGGATGGAGGGAAACAGGGGTTCTTAGCCTTGCCTAACAGGGACACGTGATAGCTGAGCCAGGTGTGACATTAATTTCACCCCAAAGAGAGCTCATGTCAGCCTTTCTAGCCAGAGAACAATTGTAACAGTGTGAGGCATGTGGATGCAGGTGCAGAGGCAGCTGCATGCGGGAAAACTATCTTGAAGGCCTCCAAGAAGTAAGAGGCTTGACTAAGACCTCTTGGATTTTATCCATATGGGCTAGATGCTCTCAACCATTGCAGAACTCAGAGGGGAGAAAATGAGCAATATTTCTACTGATGTGAGGCTGGGGAGTGCACAAGGAGATCGGTGGTATAATCCAGCACATCATCATCCCCTACTGAGTAGCTACCAGCAGCCCCTCTGGAGCAAGAGAGCAGGAAACCAACATTAACATCCAATAACTAAATCAGAAGACCTAATCTGACAAATCTTCACAATGGACAGACTGGAAGCAGTATCTTGCAAGATTTCAAATGGCAAACTCCACAAAAACCAGGAGATATACAGGTATCTTTCAAATTCATGCGATGGGGAAGCAGGTAGAGCAGGTCTTTACACCCTTTGACTTTATTGAAGATGGTCACAAAGATGACTGGGAAAGGGTTCTGGCTGTGTTTGATGCATACTTTATACCCCAGAGAAATGTGGTTTATGAAAAAATGTTTCCATCAGAGAATTCAAGAACCATTGGAAAATGGTGAATGTTTTGTAAGAGCTCTGCATACATTGCCGGGAATGCAAAACATGAAAATATCAGAGACAGGCTGGTTATTGGGTTAACAGATAAAAACCTTTCACAGCAGCTATGACTGACTAAAGAATGAACCTTAGCCACATCTATACAGAGAGCAAAGCAGTCTGAGCTGGTGAGACAGCAAAACACAGAGCAACTTGACAAACTTGGAAAACCCCAAACTAGCTTTGAAACTGTAAACAGACACCTGAGTGTTAAAAGTCATTATCATAAAACCCCTGAAGCAAGGAGAAAGAACTCTTGAGCTAAATTCCAAACTACATGCACAAGGTGTGGAAAAAGTCACATCCCAAGAGATGATGCATATCCAGCCAGAGGCACATGGTGTACTAAATAGATGAAATATGGACATTTTGCAGTTGTTTGCTGCAATAAAGAAGTCAGGGAGTCAACTAATTTTACAGACAACCAAGAGCCCTTGTTTCTGGGATCTCTTACTTGTGATGACAGATCTTGTCTAGAGAGTGAAACTGAATATTCACGGCAAGACTATTGACTTTAAATTTGACTCAGGAGCTGATGTCATAGTCCCTTCAGAAAGAACTTACAATCACCTTCAACCCCTCACACAGCTGAAGTCATCTGACACAGCTCTGACTAGCCTTGGAGGTATTCTGAACTGTATGGGCCAGTTCACCACAGAAACAACTCACAAAGATAAAAGCCATGCATTCAGAGTGTATGTAATGAAAGGACCACAGACGAATAATCTTCTCAGCTGCAGCATGGCAGCCATGATGGGCCTACTGAGAAAGGTGGAAGAACTTGATGGAATATTTGGTAATATTTGACTTTTGAAAGAAGATCCAGTACAAATAATGTTGAGACAATGCTGAACCATATAGCGTACATACACCTTGCAGGATTTCTATCCCGTTACTTCATACAGTGGAAATGGAGTAAAAGAAAATGGAGCATAATCAAGAAAATCTTTGAGTCAACAGCATGGTGTTTGATCCAGGTCTTTTCCAGTGATGAGGGTTACAAGTGATTTATGATCTGTTATCAGTGTAAACAAATCCAGTCCACACTGATACCTGTAAAAGTTCTCACGCTGGCAATTCCAAAAGGTAATCTGTGAAAGCAAAGTCTTCCAAAGGGTGTGATAAATATAGTCTGTTTAACACTTTCTTTGGCTAAAGGGATAGGGCTGAATCCACTCGAGGCATCCAGCTTGGAGAATGTTATAGCTCCTTTCACTTTGGGGGGGGAGAGGGAGGGAAGTCATCCGGTTTTGGGAGGATAACTTTTCTCTCACAGCTGCTTCATTAGGTCTTTTAAGATCCACATAAGTTTGTATTTTTCCATTTTGCTTTATAACTAGTATCATTAACTGAGATGCCAGTGTCTATTGTTAAGGATAATGCAATTTAATGCAATTGCTAAATATGTTCCTGGGAAAAAACTGGTAGTAGCTGACGCTGTCACAGAGCCCAGCATTGCACTCAACCACCCATGAGCTCAGAGATGACGTAAAGACAGATGTGGATGCTGTGGACACGTCAGAAAAGAGATTAGTCCAGCTACAAAAAGCAAACTCAACAGACCTGCAACTTTTGGAAGTTTTAAGTTACATTGGGGGTGTGTAGCCCAAGCATCTAAAGAACTCTAAGGAAGTGACAAGAGACTACTTTGTGGTGTGTGGACAACTGAATAATTAAACAGACTCATTATTAAAAGGAATTGCATTGTAATTCCAAATGGAATGAGAGGAGAAATCCAAAACCTCAACCATGGAGGGCATCAAGGATTAACTAAATGCTGTGAATGGGCCAGCAAGTCAACATCCCCTGCCTTTATGGGAACCGATAGTGAGGCAAGTCTACTTGGCTCTCCCACTGAGAATATTTTGGCCATTATCGTTGAAAACTCATTGTGATCGGGGGAGGTCCTGGATGATTGGAAAAAGGCAAATATAGTGGTCCATCTTTAAAAAAGGGAAGAAGGAGAATCCGGGGAACTACAGACCTGTCAGCCTCACCTCAAGTCCCTGGAAAAATCATGGAGCAGGTCCTCAAGGAATCCATTTTGAAGCACTTGGAGGAGGAGAAGGTGATCAGGAACAGTCAACATGGATTCACCAAGGTCAAGTCATGCCTGACCAACCTGATTGCCTTCTATGATGAGATAACTGGCTCTGTAGATATGGGGAAAGCGGTGGACATGATATATTTTGACTTTAGCAAAGCTTTTGATATGGTTTCCACAGTATTCTTGCCAGCAAGTTAAAAAAGTATGGATTGGATGAATGGACTATAAGGTGGATAGAAAGTTGGCTAGATCGTCGGGCTCAACTGGGGTAGTGATCAATGGCTCGATGTCTAGATGGCAGCCAGTATCAAGCGGAGCGCCCCAGGGGTCGGTCCTGGGGCCGGTTTTGTTCAATGTCTTCATTAATGATCTGGATGATGGGATGGATTACACCCTCAGCAAGTTCGCGGATGACATTAAACTGGGGGGGAGAGGTAGATACGCTGGAGGGTAGGGATAGGGTCCAGAGTGACCTAGACAAATTGGAGGATTGGGCCAACAAGGACAAGTAGTTCAACAAGGACAAGTGCAGAGTCCTGCACTTAGGACGGAAGAATCGTATGCACTCCTACATACTGGGGACTGACTGGCTAAATGGCCATTCTGCAGAAAAGGACCTGGAGATTACAGTGGACGAGAAGCCAGATATGATGCAACAGTGTGCCCTTGTTGCCAAGAAGGCTAACGGTATATTGGGCTGCATTAGTAGGAGCATTGCCGGCAGATCGAGGGAAGTGATTATTCCCCTCTATTCGGCACTGGTGAGGCCACATCTGGAGTATTGTGTCCAGTTTTGGGCCCCCACTACAGAAAGGATGTGGACAAATTGGAGAGTCCAGCAGAGGGCAATGAAAATGATTAGGGGGCTGAGGCACATGACTTACAAGGAGAGGCTGCGGGAACTAGGCTTAGTTAGTCTGCAGAAGAGAAGAGTGAAGGGGGGGATTTGATAACAGCCTTCAACTAACTGAAGGGGGGTTCCAGAGAGGATGGAGCTCGGCTGTTCTCTGTAGTGGCAGATGACAGAACAAGGAGCAATGGTCTCAAGTTGCAGTGGGGAAGGTCTAGGTTGGATATTAGGAAACACTATTTCACTAGGAGGGTGGTGAAGCACTGGAATGGGTTACCTAGGGAGGTGGTGGAATCTCCATCCTTAGAGGTTTTTAAGGCCCGGCTTGACAAAGCCCTGGCTGGGATGATTTAGTTGGGGTTGGTCCTGCTTTGAGCAGGGGGTTGGACTAGATGACCTCCTGAGGTCCCTTCCACCCCTAATCTTCTATGATTCTATGATGTTTGTGCAGAATGCTGAGCTCTTCTGGTCACTGTTTGGGAAACCCGTAAGACCCCAGCCCAATTAGGATAAGGGCAGTCAGGTTCAGTGCTGCCAGATCCATAGTAGGTTGAAATATGACTTGTAACCGCCAATAAAAAATAATGAAATGGGGGGAGGAAGGTGTTGAGGGTTCAGGACCCTACAGCAGCTTTAGAGAGGTCCAGGCTGATTCTGAAAGCTACAACCTGGACTTCAGAAATCACCCAACTGAACTTGAAATAAAACAACGGGAAGGTTGAGAGAGCAGGTCTCTGCATCTCTTCTATTGCTGTCTGCCTGGGCAATGGAGGTTCCTCTTTAAAGAGCCACATCAAGAAATTGCCTTGTCCCTTTTCCAATTCTTTCCTTCCTTCCATCTGCCCCTCCCCGCCAGGTCCTTCCTCCCTTCCCATCACTTCCCCCAACACTCCTCTTGTCTCCTGACTCCACTACTTTCCTCCTCTTCTCCACTGGATGATACTCAGTCAGATATCTATGGCTTTACTGTGGGCCATGTAGGGATGAGGTGCAGCAGCAACAGCTCCTGTAGATATTGGGTCTGAAATAGGCACAATGGGCACCCTATGGCTCCTCTGTGCTAGCTCCCCCTGGCAAGGGGGAGTGTCTGGAAGATGTAGGGTCAGAATCACTAACTCTGTGCCACCCCTAGCAGGAGCCCGGGTGCAGGGATGATGGTGGAGGCATTCCTGGAGTAGTCCTATGTGCTGTCTAATAACTGCTGGAACAGCTGAAGGTATACACTGCAGCTGGGAGTGATCCTCCCAGCCAAGTAGACAGACTCACGGTAGCCTGGTTCAAGCTAGTGCACAAAAAATAGCAGTGTGGACATCCTGGCTCTGGCAGAGGCTCAGGCTAGCCACCCAAGCGCCGATCCTGGGTGTCGGATGGGCTCAAGAACCTAAGTGCTGGCCGCCAAAGCCACAACATCCGCACTGTTATTTTTAGAGCACTAGCTTGAGCTGAGCTAGAGCTAGTCTGTCTACCTGTAGACATAGCCTTAGATGGGGCTGCAGGCAAGTGGGTTCAGATTAGAGCAGCTCAGTGGCTGCTCTAAGTTGTGCTGACAGCTGGCCTGGCCCTCACCAGAGGGGAGGCACAAAGGAGGAGATGAAGTAAGGGTAGCAACCATTGGAAATTTTTGGCACAAAGCCTTGTGCAGAGAAGGCCTCAGGGCACGGGTGACCGGTGACCCGACCGTTGGGGGAGGCTAGCCCTGGCCCCTCCCCTTGTGACCAAGGCCTCGCCCCTCCCCATCTGTCCTCCCTTACTTCCCCGCCTTGCAGGAGCCCAGAGCACCCCCACTGCGGCCCTCGACCCCAGCCCTGGGCAGCCAGGGGCCATGGCCCCAGTCCCAGTACTCTGGGCGGAGTGGCCAGCTCTGGTACGTGGGGCGGCAGAGCTCCCAGCCCCGGTGCTCTGGGCAGCCGGGTGGCGCAGCCAGCCCCATTGTGCCAGGTGGCAGAGCTCCCAGCCCTGGGGCTCCAAGCAGCCAGATGGGGCAGCCAGCCCCAGGACTCCTTTCGGGAGGCAGGCCAGCCAGCCTGGGCCAGCCAAGGCAGAGTGCTCTGGGAACCAGAGTCAGGGGCCTGGCCTGGGGATGGAGTGTGGGCCGGGCCACGCTAGGCTGTTTGGGAAGGCACAACCTACTCCTGCCTACGATACCCGCCACCCATGCCTCAGGGTCTTGCCTGGAAGGGGGCTGCAGCCTGGCAGGGTGTGGCCCCAGGCAGTGAGTAAAGGAAAGCAGAAAAGAAGAGGGTGCTCCCCAGTTCTGGCAGCCATTGAGAGGGGTGAAGGAATTTGCTGGAGACCTGAGTTCAGACAGGAGCACCATAGCCTGCCAAGCTGAAGAGCGAGTGTGTGTTCATTCATTCTGCTCTATTAAACAGCTACTCGAACCTGCAGCCCCTTGCCCTCCTCAAACCAGAGCTAAGATCCCCTCTCCTATCTGTAAAACAAGTGCATCTCGGATCTAAACTCAGGTCTCTAAGGTCAGTCCCTGCCCACGTGCCAGTTCCACCTCTTGACATGTCTAGCAAACACCCAGGTGCACTTTATTGCAATATTTCAGTCCCACTTTCAATACAATCATTTTATTGCCGGGGGCGGGAGGGGCATGTTTGTTTGTTTACACTGTTGAAGTCTCTAGGTCGGGCCTTTACAAGAGTCACAATTGCTTCCTTGCTCTCCCTTTCCTCTTGGGTGGGTGAGTAATCAGCTACTGCCCCTTTCCAGCAGGGGCTTATAGCCAGTGATGACTCAGCTGAGCTGGCCAGCGCTCAGGGCCTGAATAGTCAAGCTCTGCCTGCCCCCAGCCCTTCTGTGCACACTGCTGCAGGGGCACTGGGCAAATAGCCTGGTGGAGCCTGTTTTGGGTCAGACCCACAGAGTGTGAGAGTGCTCCTCTCTCCTGGCTTGCTCCTGCATTCATTGCAGTCAGGGACAAACCCCCAGAGTGAAATCCTGGCCTCATGGGTGCCCAGGGGAGTTTTGCTGCTGATTTGGAGGGGGCCAGGATTTCACCCCCATCGACTGCACTGGGTGAAGGATTGGGTCCCTCTGTGAGTTCAGTGTAGGCAGCATGCATGTTCCATCCATGCATGTTTTTATCCCCCATTGCTGCAACGTCTCAGAGCCTACCCTTTCCGCTCTGGTTGGTGGTGGTGCCGAAGGCCGGGTCCTGCGGCGCAGTGCACAAACAGTGGAAAATTAGAGCCGTACTGTGAAAAGGCAATGTTAATATTCAAGTCTCAAAATCTGCTCTGAGGTCAAGTATCTGCTGCCTTTGCCAGTAAAAAGAACCCAGATGTTTTTCTATTTATTTAGGCAACCTTTCCGAATGCAGGTTAGCAAGCTAAAAACTTTACATTTGTAATGTTCAGGATCCCTGTTTGAAAAGTCCCAGGCATAAAATACACGCTGTGAAACAGAAGGTCAGGGTGCTGAAATGATTTAAGAGGCTTCGTTTCGACTAAAGAATTTTGATGGGGTCTGTGCATTTGTTGGGTTTCTGGATTCTAATATCAATGAGAGAATTAAATCATTATATTAAAACATCAAAACCCTAATGCTTTGTTTTTATTGGCAAGGGCCAAAATGAGCTAATTCAAATGCCATGAAATATCAATTTTTTTTTCGCCGATGAATAATAAGACCTCTGGCCGCTCGTGATAGTAAATTTCATAATGTCAGTGATTCCAACAGTTTGAATCCTAAACATGAAGAAATGTGTTTTACCACCCCCTCTGCTCCCTTTCTTTCTGTACTACTGTCAGGAAGTTTTGTGGCAAATAAGCCAAAACACATAGATTAGAGCATATCATTCACATATGCCATACGGATGCCAAAGTATGAATACCCACAGCAAACCTCCCTCTCCCAGGTGGTCTGAATTTGCTTATAGCTGGGTCCTGTAAGAAGATTTAATATTTCATAAGCACTACTCCATCTCATGCCTACATTATTGACACCACATGGATGTCAGGAAATTGGGTCTTTCTGGGAACAGTTTGCAGAAATATGCAGCCTGTCAGCTCCTTTCTCCTGGGGTACATTAACAGAGAGGCTCACGATTACAAGTAATGAACCTTCGCCAGATGTCTGCAGCCACTCAGCTCCAACTTTATCTTCGACGTATGAGATGGATTGGACAAGATGGATTATTTGTGGATATAATATAACAACTTTGAAAAAAAAAAGTGGAATTCCCAATTATTGCAATAGAGGCTAAGTATTCAGTAGTGGAGGAATGCTGTGGATTATCCTCTGTATAAACAACAACAACCAAAGAGGAAATAAGTTCTGGCATTTCCCCTTCTCGAAACGACAAATGTTCCCATGCTGTTTTAATTCTTCCTCTTTACGATACCGTTTATGTTACACACATTAAAGTTAAGTCATGTCTTTAATAAGATGGAACCTGGAAGTGAGATTTAGAAAGAAAGGAGCTGGGCTTCTTAGCTTCATTCTGCACTTGGAGAGCAAAAAAACAAAAAAACCCAGAGAGGATGGGCTCTACCAAAGCAAACAATTTTAATTGTCATCTTCCATGGAAAACTGAATCCAATCATTCCCCGCTGAAGCGAGTGCCAACAGACTTCTCTATATATGGCTGGATGCTTATTTTAGCAAATTGGCTGCATGAAAAAGTGAAGTTTCTTGGGTAAAAATCTGCCTACAAATGATGCATAGGCTTCTTGGGTTATAAATTATGAGATGGCTATTTCAAGGCCTGCCTAAAGTAATTGGGACAAATCTGTTTCCCTTTGAATTTGATTAAGAGTGATAATTCCGTACTAAGACTCTCTTAAGGCGCACTTGTCAGGCTCGGATGAATGGATGCTGCATTACCTTTCAGTTAAATCCCCAGTCTCTTGGTACCCTAGTTGCAAGACTGGGCTCTCCTTTGGGAAGTATTTGTACATCTTCAAGGGCTGCGCTGCAGCGCTGTTTGATGTGGACCGTCAAGATAAAATGACTGTGTTCCAGATGTTATGGTTTAACTCGAAATGTTTGTACATAGGGATTTCCTTGGTCGTTGAAGAGAAGAGAATCAAAACAGACTCAGTCACTCAGACGTCTATTTCTAGCACACACGTTGCTCCGATAGGCTTTAGGAGGAGGATTTTGAGAGAGGCTTTTATACACAGGCATTTCTTGTTCACAGAGGAGTTTTGTTTATTGGGCAACATGCAGAGCAGACCTTTTCAAGACTAACATCTTGTTAAAAATGGAACTGTTGATTTAAACCATCATTGTCCCACCCCCCAGCCTTGCCCCTGCCTCTCCCCCTCAGCTCTAACCGATCTTCCAGTTTCACTAGGACCAGAGAATAGAGGGGGAAATTCTATTCAATACCCCTCAGAACAGTCAGTGGTGGGGACATGCGGGTTCCGTGTAAAGGCTGACTGCTGCCCACATGTCCAGGAGCATGACTGAGCCAACATGATTTAGGCTCAGTCCGGGTCAACCACAGGAAGAGGGCTAGCATATTTACTGGCTTCCAGTAGGATGAGCAAGACAAGCAGAGAGTGTCAGAATCCCGCTACTGACACCAACCGATGCGAACCAGGAATTCCTTCTCTAGTGGAGGAAAGGCCTAAAAGTCTGTCTGTTTTCTCAGAGAAATCCTACACACGTACAGCCCCATCCTACTGCCACCAAAGTCAGTGTCAAGCCTCCTACCAACCTCAATCAGACAAGGAGCCAGCCCTTATAATTTATGGGCCCTCGTAGGTCATCCTACAGTGGGCTTATGCTGGTGCCATGTGCTTGGCAGCCCCACAAACCAATCAGAAAGTAAAGTGTGCAAGAATTCACCCCGTCAGCAGACTATGACATGACTGAAAGTCAAATGTTTAGAATGGTGTTTGTTCCTCTCCATTCAGGAAATGCACATTAACATAAGTGTAGCAGAGAGGCACCGTTAGCATCCATCAGGAAACCAGCACCTATTCTGAGAATGAACCAAAACGCACACAGCATGGTTGAGTGCCGGAAGACAGGCTGTAAAACCACTAATAACAGGTGCCCTCTGCAATTTGGGCCTGAAAAGTGTTTCAGAGCAGCAGAGAACATGTATAAAGGACAGGCTCCTTCAGATGTCCATATGCAAGTGTGATGAATGCAAGCACTGGTGATTAGCATGAGGGACAGCCAGCTCTTTGTAAACAAGGCTAAACCACTGCAGGCCTGATTCACCAGTGCATTAATCCAGCGTGACTTTGGTTCAATGGAGTTATGTGGCTAGCTGTAGGGAATCAAAGCCTGCATCCCCCCCCAGATCAATCAGTAGACAGGCACGTAAGGGACTGCATTGCTTGGACACAGAGTCCAAAGGAATCTGTAGCAAGTCCAACAGTAATTATTCTCAACTAGCAGAACATTTGGGCTAGACCAGCTGTCCCACCAAAGGATTTTGCCAGCACTTTGTGTGCATAGGACTTGCTTGTTTCCAGGTACCTACCATCAGAGAAGTTGCCTGCTGTCTCTCTGCTCAGACCATGGGGAAGAATAAAAGCTGGGGTGGGAGGAGATAACTGAGGGGGGGTTGTGGGAAGCAGACCAACTGTAGGGAATACAGTGGTGTGGTGGAGGGAATGAAGATGATCGATCTAGTGAAAATTAGAGTTGAAAAAGTTCATCAGGTTCCTACCAGTTCTAGATGGACAACCAGGATTTGGAACACAGCAATGGGTCTACTGGCCCTCCAGATGAAACCAATAGGGACCAATTTAAGGATCCTAAGGGGATCTTCTGGAATTTGTACTAGGGATGGGGCCTGAAGCCTGCTCCGCAGGCTGAGAGGGGAGTGGCATCCCTTGTGCCTGCTCATCCCTACAGGCATTAGAGTCATGCCCATCGCCATGGGCCTGGGCTCAGAGGACCCAAAGCCGTCTGTGTGTGTGCCCATGTTGAAAGGCGGAGGAGGGAAAGGCCTGTGTGAGACACGTGGGGGATTGCAGTCCATGGCGGTAGAGGAGTGGGGGGGATCTGTGGGCAACAATGAGGGGTGAAGGGATTGATTTGTCCTGGGCTCTTGCAGGAAGGTATGGAGTTGGGGGTGCAACCCCCTGACCCCAGCTCTGCTCCTAGAGGATCCCTGCAGTTCCCTGACTGTGCGTAAAACTGTTTCTCTGCTGTCCCTGCCCCTCCCGTAGCCCTCGCCAACGGCCTCAAACTGACCTGCCTCTTTGGGATCTGTCAGCATTTATGATTTGCATCCTGGTAGCGCCTGCTAGCCCCAATAGAGATCTGGGTCCCATTGTGTTAGGAGCTGCACATGCTCATACTGGGACACAGACAGTCCTTGATTAACATGTCCAAAGCCCCCAGGGTGTCTGTGGAAGAGCTGGGACTTGAACCCAGAGTCCTAGCCCAGGGTCTCGCATTTGCTGTCGATACCGGAATGATGGTGGCCGTGAACCTCCATTCCCTCATTCCTCTGAGCCCTACAGCATTTTGAGGAGGGAGAATTGTATATTCAAAGACCAGCTTAAACGCAAAGCTTAAAACAAACACACCCTGCAGTCACCTCTTGGATCCTTCCGAGCAGCCCTGGAATCATGAGGCATGTTGATGTAAGGGCAGCTCTAAGCTGAAAACACATCCTCTCCTGGTGTTATGTTCTCCTCTTCCCTCCTCTTCCACTCAGCGTGCCAGCAACATAGCCGGCACCTGTAGCCACAGATGAGGTGTGCTTGGCAGCTGCACAGACCAGATGCCAAGCTCTAATGTATTTTTCCAGTAATAGCATCTGGAGCTCAGGCTGGCTTCCTGCTGGCACCTGGATCCACTGCTGTCTAGGGTGGTGGTCTTGGAACTGCCTGCTGCTCTGAGGTAGGACTGGCTGCCGAAGGGCCGTCTGAGAGGAAGGCACTCACTGTTATATTCGTTGTGTGGGAATGAGCCCCACTGATGTTTCCTAGGCTGTCCACGTAGAAGGCCCTTTTGTAGTATGAAAGGATGTTCCTCCAATCTCCACCCAGCCCCGTTCAGAGTAGTGTGTTCTGAGGGAGCCATGCAGACCCCCTTTCTTCTCTATCCCGCACTTGGATGTTAAGGGTTCTTTGTAAATCCAGAGTAACATGGGCTGCCTCCAACCCTTACACTGGGAATATTTTTGTCTGCAGCTCACCAGAGGCCCTTCTGCTGAGTAAGCCCTACAAGCTGTACCTTTTGGTGCTCTGGGGTGTATATAAATTCACCCTCCCACCAGCACTAACCAATGCCCCAGGCAGGTCCAGGAGAGTTTCAAATTTTGTTCTTAGTTGCTTGGCTTTCCTTCGCTTAGACAGACATAGAAGGAGCTTTTAACACAACGCTGTGTTTGTTCATTCTTAACAATTCCCTAAGCCCCTTTATGCTGCTCCAGGGTTTAGTGGGAGTGCCCCTGAGCTGGGATGGAAAATTGACCCCCGCATATTAAATTGGCATACACAGATTGATGCGAAATTCAGGTCTGGGGTAACTGACAACTCCCTTCAAGATCCATGAAGTGGTGCCTGCTTATGTCAGGTCTGCATTTGACTAGTCAATTAGTGCTGCATGGTATCTCCAGCCCATGTAACTGTTGTATAATTTAACACTGTCACTGTAAAACTAGATGTCAGGTACGTGTGACATACTGTAAATTGTACTGTAACTAGCTGGTTCTATCTCCCCAGCTACTTCTAGGGGCTTCATCACCATGGTTCAGAGGATAATGAGACACTCTTTGTTCCTCGCTCCTTTGGCTTTAAAAGAACAGCCTTTCCGTGCAGTGTGCTATCAAAGCAGCAGGCTTCACATCAGTCAGGCTGAGAACACTTTGTTCTTGGATGCTGATTACAATGTGATTGCTCGGACAAAGACCTATGAGCCAGCATAAATCATGGTTTAAAGTTTTCAGTGACAACACGGGGAAACATTAGTTTAAGGATCATTTAATAAAACCCACATTGTTTCAATTTGGAAGCTTTAAAAAGATCAATATCAAGAGCCAACTGAATCCAGACCTTCAAGGCAGCAAGTGGAACTATTAATCTGAGACTCACCATTTAGACAGAAACACAGGAATCAGGACTGAAAATGGACTAATCCAACAGTAAAAAGAAAAGGAGTACTTGTGGCACCTTAGAGACTAACCAATTTATTTAGCATGAGCTTTTGTGAGCTACAGCTCACTTCATCTGTAGCTCACGAAAGCTCATGCTCAAATAAATTGGTTAGTTTCTAAGGTGCCACAAGTACTCCTTTTCTTTTTGCGAATACAGACTAACACGGCTGTTACTCTGAAACTAATCCAACAGTAGTTTGCCTTGTGGGCCCTTCTTGCAGGGTTTGGGATTCTGTGCTATTCACTCCATTCCTTGGGAAGGAAACTATTTTATAGATCAAGGAGACCCCAGTGGAGACTCCAGCATGGGGCCCTCAGTGAGAATTGAGAAGATAATGGATTTTTTGGTTCACGGGCAATTTAGAGATAGAAATACAAAAAAATTCATTTCAGGGCAAACAATGTTCCATTCAACCCAGAATGAAACATTTCATTTCAATTTTGAGCCTTTAAACATGTTTAATGGCCTTAATACATTTGAAGAAAATATCAAAACAAAAAATAATTTTGAACCGAAACACTGAACTTTCGTTTCAAAAATGCCAAAGCGAAATATTTTAACTTTCCTGATTTTTCTGTTTCGTTTTCTGTGATATCACAATTTGGTGACACTGACACGCGTTCACAAAACATTTCGGGTTCGTCAATTTAGCGCAGTGAAAAGTTTCAGCTGAAAAACCAAGAACCACTCTTGATATTTTTCTTTACCCCCGTCACATTTGGAAAGCTGTAGGTCTGCGCTTACATGGACCCTGGCCGCCTGTGGGCTGCCGTCAAACTGGCTGGTTTAAAATATAGTATCAGAATGAGAATCCATTATAATTAAATGGATTAAAATGAGAAAGGTAGTAGACCAAGTGCCACTGTACTTTAGAAGAGGTATTAGGGCTGAGAACAGCCTGTGGTCAGACATCCCGCAGGATAGATAGATTGGTCTAGTTTCCTGTCAAAACTCAATTTAGCAAGATCATTCAATTTTCCTGGTAGAGATGTACAAGTCAGTGCCAGGTCCCAGCCAGGGGCATTATTGGTTTTATTGTGCCAGCTGCTGTCTTGGCAGACAATATATTTCCATTTCCCATTTAGTAACGAGAGAGAAGTTTGGAAGTTTCACAGCCTGTCTTGTTTAGATTGTACAAGCCCGTTCTCCACATACACATCTGTAGTCCCCCATGTCACTCAACGAGCAATCAGAGGGATGTTTTTTTGTTTTTCCAGCTTTTTTTTTTAGAATTCATAGGAACAGGAAATGATTGTTCTGAGTGAGAGTTAAAGGGTGAGAGGCGGTGTTCCCAACTGTCATGATTATATTGCAATATTTGGTGTTTTCCTTAAAGTCCCAGCTCTCGGAGCCTTGTGATTAGGTGAGAATCTCAGTTTTCATTTAGAAAAAACTAAGTTTCCAGCCGTGGAGCTGTGGGGAAAAGCTTGAAAATGTGACCCAAGTGTATTGTAAAGGCTCAGAAGTCAGGAAGCAAAGAAAAAGAACCCAAAATGTGTGTGTGTTTTTAAAACCACTATTTGAAGCTAATTGTGATTTTGGGGGACCTGACTTGTGATTTTTTTTAACCTTTGGGGTTGCCAATATTTATACCACCCATGTACCCTGAATGTAGCATTCTTGAGGAATAACAGAGCCCCAGGCTTCAGTTTAATGTTTTAGCCCTGGACCCCTGCTGCGTCGCTGACCGGACTTTTAGCAGCCCACTCAGCAGTGCTGTCTAGAGCCGCTAGGGTCCTTTTTCGACTGGGCATTCTGGCAAAAAAAACAGTTGCCTGGTTTACTGGCTTCCAGGATATGAAATGTTGGAACAGTCAAATCAAAGTAAAGTAGTACTAAACCCAAGTGTGATGGAATGCCCTCCCCACACTGGGCTCTCAGGGGTTAATGTGTAGGAGGCAGCCAATCACAGAAGGGCTTATAGAGGCAGCCAATCATGGCTGGGCAGGCCCATATAAGAAGAGCTGCAGTACAGAGCACTTTCAGTCACATCCTGGAGCTTGAGGAGGGAGAACTGGCTGCCTTGCAGGGGGAGGGCAGCAAGCACCCTGGACCGACCAGTGCTGCAGGCAGAGACCCAGGGAGCTAAAGGCAGCTCCTGGCAGGCTGCAGGGATCTGCAGGATGAGGCCTTGAGGCCAGGGCAAAGAGGGTGCTGGGGCCACGGGGAAGTGGCCTACGGAGATCTACAGAGGAGACAGCAAAGATGGAGTAAGTGGCGACCACCTACAGGGTCCCTGGGCCGGGACCCGGAGGAGTGGGCAGTCCTGGGTCTTCCTTGTCCCCACTGAGGAAGTGGCTGAACTGAGAGACTGCAATATTGTCCCCCAGAAGGCGGGGAGCAGGGAGTGTGGCATGGCTGGAGGGCACAGCTGACAACTTTCATGCGGTAAATCAGCACCCCGACTTCCACAATAAGCCAAAAATCAAGCTAATCCCATTTCAAAACAAGCCAGTCCCTAAGAACCCAACACTCTATGTGACTAGATCCCCACAGCCTGCAGTCTGGTAATGGGGTGGACCTGCTGGGCACCCCTGACTCTCTCCCCACCTTGCCCCTGCTTGCCAGGAGCCGATCAAAAAAAAGAAGCAACAAGCTACAAGCCAAAAACTAGCCAACAAGCAACTCACAAGCCAATTAAGCCAAAAACAAGCCCAATTTCTGTTTTTTTTCCATGGGTTTGGCATGTCTGTCAAAGGGCTGTGTCACGAAGAGGACGCTGTGGTCCTGGGAATGACGCGGGTCCCTGGAGCAGAGGTGACAGCAAGAGAGACACCACCAGCAGGAGGTGCCACAAGGGTGAGTCGCACCCCGTCACACCAAGTAAAAGTCCTTCCTGTGTTATTTGTGTACTAGCAGGGAGCAAAGTTTGTCCATAGGAGAAGACAGTTGGGGAGAGAAAGATCTAAGGCCCAGTTCTCCCCCGCTTTGTACCTTGGGTAGGCGTTTATACCTGTGGAACAAGAAGGCAGAGTGCTATTGCCATTCGCCAGTGTGACTGGAGAGTTCTTCTGGTAGCATTTTGCGCCGGTGTCAATGGCTACACAAGGCAGCAGAGAACTAGACCCACAAATATGGGTGAGCTAAGGCCTGTGGAAGCCAAATGTTAGCAAAAGTAAAGCAGCCCCCTGGGAGCTCAGTTCTCATCCAAGAAGCAGCTCTAAGATCATATCCAGGCTGGTTTGCTAGTCCTCCAATTATTACACTTGGCTGCCTTAAAACCTTGGCTCAGTAGCAGGAGGGGAACGCTCTCCTAGTCACCTACTCAAAGGACACCAGGTGGCATCCCTCTCCCAATTTCTGATGACTTGCTACCCTCTCTCATCACTTCCTCTTCTCCAGTCATGAGCAATGAGATGACTAAAGGGAGCCAGGGCCCATGCTGTATTGCCATCATAGTTCTTTCATTTTTCTTGGCAAGCCCCGTTTCTCTCCCTTTGCTGCGTCCTGATGGCGATGTACTTTCAACCCCTCCGTTCAATCTGCGTTACATGCTGGAGGTCTGCGCGAAATCAGTTCTCCAAACGTTGAACTGGCCTTTCAGCAAATCTAGCCATTCTTCCCGTGAATCCTCAGGTGGAACTGCGCGGTCATTTTACCTTTCAGCAGGACCCAGCAGCTAGATTTATTTGGTTTAAACTTAGTTCTGCCTCCCTTGATTAGTTTATCTTATGTTGATAACTGCCATCTACTTTGAATTACAGACCATGCCTAGGTAGTTATTGCAGTATATATAGCAACCCTCCCAGCTCCCATGGGGCTGCTTTACTTTTGCTAACATTTGGCTTCCACACTCCCTCTTGGTAGATTTCACGATCAGATTCATTGCTTTGTCAAACTCAATCACTGATACGTACAACCCATCATGGTTCCTTTTTCTGCTGTCTGCTAGTCTAATTTCCTGGCCAATTCTAAAGCCCATGAAAATTGTTCTGAATTAATCTTTTTTTCATCTGCTGCTCTTCATGCGAGATGTAGTAGCTTGCTAAGGTTTTTTCTAACACTCTGTGTGTTTTGTTCATAGACGCATTTGCTAAATGCGACCAAAATACTTAGGTGTTTTTGTTTTGTGTTTTCAAAATTTTGCTTCTCTTGTGAATGCTGAAATCAATTATGTTTGCTTGGGAAAGCATGGGGCCATGTTTTTTGAAATCATATAACTGGTCTTTAGATCGGTTTTCTTGCATAAATGTGCTATTCTATGAGTTAGGATACCGAAGGTTGAGAGTGAATGGCATGTAAAAGGAGATGAAATGCTTGTACAATTCAGCAACTGGGTGTTGGCAAATTAAAGGAACGTGTGTTACCAGGGCATATTGGGGTATTGCTGACAGAGGGAAGAGTTAAGGTTACCTGGCCAATTTTAATTGTGCATTTCCTTGTTTTCAGAAGCTTGAATTTTGCTCTACTCAGTGTTCTGAATGGGGACAATATACTACCAAGCAACCTTAACTCTGCACTAACAGTTTTTTGCCATTGAATTTGCTAGTTTTTTTTTTTTTTTAAGAGGAAAAGACACGGTATTAGTGGGAGGTAGCAGTCATTTTGGCAGTTGTATATATCATTTGCATATTGAGCCAAATCAGCTTGTAGTCAGCAATCCCCATGTCACGGTATGCTCCCTCAGCGGTTAAGGTACCTGAGTTGTCAGTGTCAAACTTCCACACTGTGCGTCTTTGGAAACACCACATTAATCTGCCTTGTGATCAAGAAGTAGCCATTTGCCTCCACCTTCCCCTGGGGCTAGTAAAATACAGATTTTCCTCAAACACCGAATCCAAAGCTTGCCTACCACCCATCCTCATTGCCCAACCCCTCCGCAGCCGCAACTCCTCTCCCTGTCCCCTCTTCCCCTACCCCACAAAGTCCTTTGGCTCTGGCTCCTCCACACCCAAAATAATAAAAATGTTGGTTAGAGTGGCTGCTGAATATTCTGCTATGTTCACAGTAAGCCTTCCGTTAAAATAAAGACACTTAATATTATAACAGAGACAACTTGTTGCAAGCAACATGGCTTATTAAATCTTTCTTGCACAAGCGTACAAAGGTTTGGACTGGAAATGGCCACGGCGGGATGTTTACCAGGGACAATGGCACTTGAATTACCCAGACGAGCAGAAAGAGGCTGCATTTATTGGCGAATGTGCCCTGTAATCCTTCCGGACCGCACAGCTACACAAGCGAAGGCGTGAACCTGTTCATGAAGACGGTTCACAGTTTGGGGCCCCCAAAGACTTAGTGGATGCCACACACTACGATGAGTAAAAATTGACCAATTGAGACCAGTTTCACCTGCATCGCAGCAATCTTTTGATCTCTAGCTCTGCGCCGGAAAACCTCCACCTAGAAACTTTTTTTAAAAAATGACTGTATAATAAAGAGGGAGGGAATCGCTTTGGTAACCAGGACCCAACCAGTATACAGCTATAGAGAGAACTATCGGCAGTCACAACAACTCCCAGAAGCAAACAGGAAGCTGGCATAGTTCTCAGAAAACTGGTAGATGCTGAGCACTTTTGAAAAACTGCCCCCTTAGTATGTTGCCTAAATAGGAGCTGGGATCTTTGGAAAATCTGGTCCCAGCTGTGGGGGCTGAACCTTACTGAACATTCTGGACGACAATTCTGTCCTTCAAAATTCCCGAGCATCTCCAGACGAGAGGATGTCACACTTATGAAAACCACCAGCTGGTCCACTGAGCAGTATGCCAGTACTAAGCAGGATGGCACTTTCCACCATCCCTCCACTCCATCAGCTGCTCCATTCAAGACTATTCATGTTGGCAAGGATCCTGCTCAGAGGAAGCACACCTAGGAACCAACATAACACTGGGTCTTTCCCACTATTTCAGAGGATGGATGGGAAACACGTAGGGAGTATTGCATTAGCAAAACCGCCGGCAAGCCAACTTATTTATGGCGAGAACAGGGGTGTAGCCAATAAAATGTCTCCACACACTTGACGTGAGCTGTATGGCAATGACAGAATAATGGATGGGGTGAGCCCCTAGGAAATTTTGGATCTTGAATGCTTTCAGATGCTGTGTTAAATCTTTTATTAAAAGGGCATTCAGGGGAGTTTCCCCCGGAAACATTTGCTTTATATATGCTTCATTTTCTAATTAAATTCTGCAGGGTTGACCAGCAAAAAGGAAGGGCCACACAGCCTGCCAGTAAGGACATTAAGCACACTTGTTGAAATTTCCACTTTGAAATATCAAGAAAAGCCAAGTAAGCATATTGATAGCACAGCACATAAAGGGGCTTTCTAGCACAGCTATCCCACACATGATGGCAACAGGCGGTACCTACTGCACAAGAGCAAATGACAAATATAGCAGCCGGTGACTAAGCTACACGGCTCACAATCACATAAGCGGGGTTCAGGATGGCGCACATGTGAAGTGATAACACGGTGGCAGTGTGCAGACTTTTACTGTAGCTCTCGTGGCAGGTGAAACCACCTTCCACCATTTGTCTCGCATACACAAGAGTCAACGCTTAGACCAAGGCCCCAATCCTGCAACAAACTCTGCCCAGGTGAAGCCCATGGAGAGCATAGCACAGAAATGGGGCCCAAGTGACAAGCGCATGAGCAGAACTTCATCGGGCTGGCCCATGGGGAAGCACAAAATTCCACTTTAAATGACATGCAAAGAATGGCCCACTAGAGTCAAGTCAACATTTCCTGGGGAATTAGTTATAAAATTCCTTAGCAACTAAGACAATTTTTTTTAACCACAGCGTCAAGAAGATCCAGCAATAGTTCTGATTAACGTCGTCTCCCCATGTTGTTACCAGCCAAAAGACAATGCCGGGAAATAAGGGGAGAGAGACATTTACCGTTCAACATGGCGAATGTGGATTTCAGGCAGGCTGGCTGCTAGCTTTTTTGGCGACTTGCGGCATGCTCTCCCCAGGGTGATTATCAGCACCAGCCACTCCCATGTTTCAAATTACCTCCTCTTTACACGGTATGTGGAAGGCCCCTCTCAGTCCTGACTCAGGGTCTGGAATTCAGGCACAGTGCCTTCTGCCGCACAGGGCCAGATTTTCAATAGTGCCCAGAACTCATCTTACGGCCTGTGTGCTGAGATGGCTTGCAAAATTCGGGCCGCTTATTTCAGTGCCCAAATGAGAGCGCACAGCTCTTTGGAAAGTCTGGGCCCCACATGCCCAACGCCAGGTGCTTTCGAATAAGATTCATATCCCAACACGACAGCATTCTGCCATCCAATGCCCTGCCCTCCACAGAGCTGTGAGATGTCAGTTGGGTCAATGCAAGGACACGCAAGTCGCAAACGTAGAAGATGTCTCCTTGCAGCACCAGAGGAATCACCCAGCAGCCAACTTGCAGCAGAAGAAAAATGCTCCCCTGCCCACCAGGTAGAGAAGGAACAAGCATGGCTGCCTATTTATTGCCTTTGGCCCCATCCGAACTATCAGACCACTGCTCTACAGGCAGCACAGAGCCTCATGCAACTTGTATGTATTGCCTAGACCCAGTGGTGGATTAGCCACTGGCCGACGGGGCCCATGTCCAGGGGCCCCGGCCAATTAGGGGCCCCTGGAAAAGCCCGGAGCCCCGGAAGAAGCACCAGGTGGGGTAGGGGAAGCCCCTGCACCCTGACCCCTCTTCTTAGCAGAAGCACCAGGTGAGGAGGGTGGGGGAAGCCCCAGCGCCTGGACCCTGGTTGTGGCCCCGGGACTGGAGGAGCTCTCGGTCCCTGCCATGGCCTCAGGGCTGGGGGAGCGCTCACTCCCTGCTGTGGCCCTGGTGCTGTGGTGGGCAGGGGAGGCAGAGCTTCTCCGATCTTGGGGGGCAGAAAGGAGCAAATAGATTGTGGGCCGCAATGGGGTGGGGGGGGGAGGCGGAATCGTGGGTGGAACAGGGACAGGGCCGCGGGGGGAAGGGGCAGAACGGGGTGGGGCCATGGGCAGGGCTGCAGGCAGAAGAGGTGGGGAGGACCCCACACACACTTGCTCTTGCCCAGGGCCCCACAAAACCTTAATCCACCTCTGCTTAGACCTAACATTGACTATTCTTCTAAGGGGCAGTTTTAATCCCATCCGTCTTGATGGTGCCTCTAAGCCATTAGAGCAGGCTCTTTGGAATGATATCAGATGACCCTGGCAGGAGAAGGGACGTTAGACGGGGTGGGCCACTGTTCTGAAGCTGTACAGAGAATGATCTGTCAGCTGCTTGGCTGGCTGGTTCTTGCTCACATGCCTGGGGTCTGACTGACTGTCGTTTTCGGGCTTGGGAAGGAATTTTCCCCCCTGGGTCAGATTAGCAGGGGCTCTTGGGGTTTGTTTTTCCCCCACCTCCTCAGTTTGAGACATGGGTCACTTGCTAGATTTCATCTGGGCAGATTCCACCAAATCATTTCCCTGCCATTGCAGGGGCTTCAGGCACTGGTGCATCTTGGTCCCTCCTGTTCTCAGCCTGTGGCATACAACAGTTTAGTCTTCTGAGGGCTGTAAAACTTTAATCCAGGTTACTGGGCTCAATACAGGGGTGACTGCATGGGGCTTAGCGGTCTGGGATGTGCAGGTGGCCAGACTAGATGGTCTGGTGGTCTCTTCTGCCCTTAAATCCTACATGCCTATTTGTTTCCTTCAGCTTTTACGTACCAGGCAGGAATGTCTGTGGTCGTGCTTGCTCTTGATTTAAAAGTGTGTGTGTGTGTGGGAGGGGGGGGAGTGAAAACCCCATCCCTGGGGTGGTGAGGGAAGAAATAACCCACGTTCCTACAAAAGGACCACATCTTCCTGCCCTTATGGCAGGAATTTGCAAGGAATCAGGGCAAGGTCTGCTCTGGAGGGTAGGGGGCTTAGCAACCCTCTCCTGTCTCCTTAAAAGGGGGGCAGTGGGAGATAAGGGTGTTTCTCGGCTGAGCTACCTTTCTATATCTTTATCTATGGGATAAAGTAAGTCCAGCTCCGTTTCTGTTTGGTATGTACCCCTGTGTAAAGGCTTTGTTTGGCTTAGCTCTGCATGCCCGGGCATCCCACAATGGCAAATCAGAGCAGCTCTGAAGTGTTGGTGGTAACTGGAGAAATAGGGTGGTAATGGATAATTAAAGGATGCAGCCTGTCTTCAGGCAGAGAAGGAATCTGGTGGCCACATGTATTTTCCTCCAACTTGATGACTATGATGAAAGATGTCATGCTAAGAAACTACGGAGATCGAAGACACACAGACCACAGACCTGCATTTCAACAGAAAACACAGCTTCCAACATATGCGGAACCTTGGAATTTGCACCTTGCAACACAGAAATGTACATCTGCAAACTAAAGAAACATCCTTGTGTACACACACGTTTTATACCATTACGGCTGGAAAGACCAGGAGGGGGCTTTCTTGTCCCTGACAAATTGCAAGGGGAGAGCCCCAGTCACAATTGTTCCATTTGGACTCAGAACATAAATCCTTGAGTTATAGCAATTCCCAAGATCTTCAGTAACTAGTCAGTCCTGAACCACTTGTCCCAGTTTCGCAAGGACAAACTCCAGAAGGTGGGAAGTCCTGGCCATATTTAGCTGACAGAATAGGATGCATTCAGTTCTGCCCTGAGGAAAAAATTGCTGGTCAGTTGGAAGTAATTTAGGACACAATTTTCAGAAGTGACTAGTGATTTTGGATACCTTAAGAGACCTTCAGAGCACCCTCATTTTCCAGGCTGGGTGTGTAGCATCTTCTGAAGCTCTCTGCAGAAAGTTGGGGTCTCTCAAGTTGAGGCACCCAAATTACTAGTCACTTTTGAAAATCTTGGTTTAATTCTTTATGGAATTTCCCACTTACAGAACTGCCTGGTTGACAGTCAAGAATGTCTAGCACCAGATTTTGCTCTTAACCTGATGTGAATTAGGAGCAATTCCACTGAAGTCACAGGAGTTAAACTGGTGTAAATCAGGTCACTGGCCATCTTCCTTTTCCTTTTCTCAATGAGTAGCCTGTTTCTGCTGTGATCTGCCCAGAGGGAGCATGAGTCCTGCTCCCTTTAAGTGAATATCAGAACTCCCATGGACTTCAGAAGGAGCAGGATTATGCTACATAATAATTAACAATAATAATATTTAGAGAAAATGGGGTTGTCTAATTATTTCCCAAGCATGTGTAACCCCCACACCTCCTGGGTGCAGTGTTCTGTCCCATCTAGTGGCACTGACACTGGGGCGGGGTTGGGGGGAGGAAAGAGGGAGAGAGAGTTAAATGAGTCTGCTCTGTAGCCTTAGCTAACAGCTGGTTGGCTTTTAGCTCATGCACTAAGCGCCAGAGGTCCCCGGTTCGATCCTGCCTGCTGCCAACTGGGGTCTGTCGGCATTACATATACACTGCTAACCTCTATTGGCCTGAATCTAACTTTCCACATAGTACACCACCCTGCAGCTACCTAGCCAATGGGGCAGCTTTCATTCTATTAATCACTTACAGAAATTATTTGCAGATGTGCACCTTCAAAACAGTCTTTTTGCCATGTGAGCGGAGCCTTAGAAACATGCAT
Organism: Eretmochelys imbricata; assembly: GCF_965152235.1. Lineage (NCBI taxonomy): Eukaryota > Metazoa > Chordata > Testudines > Cheloniidae > Eretmochelys > Eretmochelys imbricata. The sequence goes on along the minus strand of NC_135577.1, from coordinate 125,205,221 downwards.
CTGGCAATTTGGACTTTACAGCATAAACAATTTGCAAGGTATATGGGGAAATATATCCTATTCTCATCAGTGCGGGCTGTAAACTCTAAGCACTACATATTCTCCTAAGCCACACTTATGTTGAATCGGGTGTGGTGCTCTGCAGAAAAGCATATTAGGTTAAGCAAAGTTCTCAAATCACAAGCAAAACCAAAACACAAACTGATTTGAAATGAATTATGAAAAATATATATATCACCCCAGAAATAGAATGCATAACAGGAGCTCAGGGTACTTGTTAGGATATAGATATTCAAGACTGACTGTAAAGACCTATAGTGTAAGAATTTAGGTGTATGTTTATCATTTAGCTAGTTATAGAGGTGTAACCCTTCTGCCCGTCAAAGTTGGCAGCAACAAGGGCCAGGTTCAGTATCTAGGGGTTCCATTCCAATAACACAATGCAAAACTGGCTTGAGCCCCCACCCAGTGACCTGGGACAATTATATACCACCCCCACCGGGTGCCTCTAAGAGGCAATACTTCCCCTCTTGCAAGCACAGAGTCTGAGTGTAGCAAAAGCCTTTTAATAACAGAGAGAAACAATGTGGCATTATGTTGGGGAAATGCCACCAACAGGATTCATAACACAACCTATGAGCAAAAAACCCACCCCAAGCAAACTGGGGCATGTCCTTTCCCTTTGATTCTTGAGTCCAGCAACCCAAAAGTCACCCAAAGTCCCAAAAGTCCAACAACCCAAAAGTCTCTGTCCCTGGTCAGGGCAGCCCCAGAGTTCAAAAGTTTATCTGCAGAGTTTTACCTCCCAAGCTGGGTGGAGATGGGGGGGAGGAGGGCTTAACGGACACCTTACATGGTCCAAAGCCAATTGCCCCACCTCTCCATTGGGCTCCGCTCCGCCAGCCATCCCATAGCTGCTCCAGCCATCCCACAAACTGCTCCACTCCACCAGCCGCTCTGCTCTGCCAGCCGTCCCATGAGCCGCTCCAGCCGTCCCACGAGCTGCTCCACAATATATCTTCAGGTCCTGCCCCCACTACTTAACACAACACTCAGTGATTTCAGCTGTAACCCTTCTGCCCGTCAGAGTTGGCAGCAACAAGGGCCGGGTTCAGTATCTAGGGGTTCCATTCCAATAACACAATGCAAACCGGCTCGAGCCCCCACCCAGTGACCTGGGACAAATATATACCACCCCCGCTGGGCGCCTCCAAGAGGCAATACTTCCCCTCTCGCAAGCACATAGTCTGAGTGTAGCAAAAAGCCTTTTAATAACAGAGAGAAACAATGTGGCATTATGTTGGGGAAACACCACCAACAGGATTCATAACACAACCCATAAGCAAAAAAAAAAACCCACCCCAAGCAAATTGGGGCATGCCCTTTCCCTTTGGTTCTTGAGTCCAGCAACCCCAAATCACCCAAAGTCCCAAAAGTCCAATGACCCAAAAGTCTCTGTTCTTGGTCAGGGTAGCCCCAGAGTTCGAAAGTTTATCTGCAGAGCTTTACCTCCCAACCTGGCTGGAGATGGTGGGGGGGGAAGGAGAGAGGTAAGGGGCACCTTACATGATCTGAAGCTGACCGCCCCACAGCTCCATAGGCCTCCGCTCAGCCAGCCGCTCCACTCCGCGGCCCACAAGCAGCTCCCGCTGCCCCACAAACTGCTCCACTCCACGTCCCACAAGCAGCTCCCGCTGTCCTATGAACTGCTCCACCAGCCTGTCCACAAGGCACTCCAGCCTTCCCACAAACTGCTCCACAATATATCTTCAGGCTCCCCCACTACTTAACACAATGCTCAGTGATTTCAGCTCTTAGGTGAATTCAGCTTGTAGTAGGGGAGCCTCAGTGCTGGTGCACCATTAGCCCAAAGTGAGCTCAGCAGCCTGTAACTAGACACTTAATAGAATCAAAATTAGCTCTGATATTCCACAGTGGAGAGAGGAGGCAGTGCAATTAGCATGTAATTAGCATGCCACCAAGTATTAATACTTGTCCCAAGCCTCTCTCAATTCACAGAGTTTTGGAACCCATGACCCTTGCCTAGCGAGTGCTACTTAGTTGATGGTGAGTCCCTCCATCATAACAAAAGGCCAAGTACAGTTCCAAGCACAGTTCCCATAATCAGGGTAATAACAATTTATTCTTCCTGCCCAAATAACAGAGACACTGGGGATCCCACAGCAGCCAAAGTGACCATTTGGGCAGCTATGGCCTCATTCTAGGTGGGGTGGGTGTGCCTATGCAAATGAGATCAGCCCCTGAAGTTCTTTTCCACAACTTGCCACAATTCAGCACCAGATGTCAGGGTGGAATTCATCCTGACTCTGCTTACAGAAGTATAAAAGAAAGACACTGTCTAAGGGCCTTCTCTCACTATGACAGTCTGAGGCCCTGTTCTTAGGCTAAGGCCTTTGGCTAAGCAGCAGAGACTGCCTTAAGCTGGGAAGCGAATGTTCAGATCCTCACGTTCCAAACTAGTCACATTGAAATAAGGTGCTATTGGGCTGTTAGGAATACAGTCCTGTCCTGATAATGCCTATTGTCTCCAGAGAAAGGCAAGTGCCTGGAAGATGTAAAAGGAAACTTAGTTTGATAGCATCCTGTCTGGCAAGAACTCACTTATCAATAGCTGGGATGTGAAATCCTCTTTTCTTTGTTGTTCTATCACTGTAGTCCCCATTTCCCTATTGTTTGTCTGTATAATCTCAGTCTGGTTCTGTGATTGTTTCTGTCTGCTGTATAATTAATTTTGCTGGGTGTAAACTAATTAAGGTAGTGGGATATAATTGGTTAAACAATCATGTTACAATATGTTAGGATTGGTTAAATTTCAGTAAAATGTTTGGTTAAGGTATAGCTAAGAATATTACTATATAAATTAGGGGCAAACAGGAAGTAAGTTGGGATTCGAAAATAAGGAAAAAGGAACTTGGATTTAAGCTTGCTGGAAGTTCACCCCAATAAACATGGAATTGTTCGCACCTTTGGACTTTGGGTATTGTTGCTCTCCGTTCATGCGAGAAGGGCCAGGGAAGTGAGAGGGTAAAGGAATAAGCCCCCTAACAGTACTTACCAGCAGAAGAAAGAGGCAGCAAGCAGCAGAGAGTTGTAAAATAGCTGCTTTAGCAGGCCTACTGCTCAGCTCTGTCAGATTTAAAGGGCTACTCCAGAAAGGCATGCTGGGAACAAAGATCCTATAAGAGAGTAACCTTGCCCTTAAGTGGGTTAGTAGGAGCAGGAAGCTAGTAAGGCAGGTCCTTCTGAGAGCTGGGTTGGTGGTGATAGTAGTTGCTCTTGCTGAATGGCATCTGATTGTATTAAATGGAAAGGAGAAGAGTGTAAAAGAGAAATCAGTTAAGATTCTGAATGCAAAATTTGGTGCTATGAATGGCTCAGTTCCAATTCCATCTCTTACACTGTGTTTTTATGTTCTTGGGCAAGTCATGAGGAGAAAACACTGAGTTCTAAAGGGCACTTTAATCAAGCAGAGAAAGGCATGACAAGAACTAGTCGCTGGAAGCTGAAGCTGGACAAATTCAGATTAAAAATGAGGCACAAATGTTTAACCGCGAGGATGATTAAGCACTGGAGCAAACTACCAAGGGATGTGGTGGATTCCCTATCTCTTGATGTCTTCAGATCAAGACGGGATGCCTTCCTGAAATTATGCTTTAGCCAAACACAAATTATTGGGTGCAATTCAATGGTAACTGGGTGAAATGGCCTGTGCAATACAGCAGGTCAGATAAGATGATCTAATGGTCCCTTCTGGCCTTAAACTCTCTGAATAGACTTAACCTCTGTGCTTAAATCTTTCCATCTTTAAGGAGGTGAGAAGTCTCCCATAAATATCTGACAAGAGTATGGTGAAATTAGTATAGTGAACACAGCTGAAGTGCACGTTAACTAAGACCATGACATAAATGCTAAGTAGCATTAACACAATTAATAGTATTTAGAGAAGCATCCCATGAATGCTAGTTCGGTACCTTGATATGGGGAATAAAAAATGAAGTATGGGACTCCAGGCTTACGCTACAGTGGTGGTTTTTCTTTTTAGTTGGATCTTGTTAGTGCATGATGTAACCATAGAATATCAGGGTTGGAAGAAACCTCAGGAGGTCATCTAGTCCAAACCCCTGCTCAAAGCAGGACCAACCCCAACTAAATCATCCCAGCCAGGGCTTTATCAAGCCTGACCTTAAAAACCTCTAAGGATGGAGATTCCACCACTTCTCTAGGTAACCCATTCCAGAATATGGCCTAATGCAAAAGAGCTCGTGACTGTCGGGACAAATTCTGATATCTTCTAAAATGCATTCCGGCTCCATTAAATTAACTGCCTACAGCTGCAAACACTAAAGGTCCCATCTTGCTCATGCAAACACTCATTCACATGCTTCACTTTTTACACCTAAGTATGCCTTAAAGAGTTGAAATAATACCTCAGGAATCTGAAATAGCAATAATAGTTTCAACACAGATAGATTAAGATTTGTGAATGAGTTTTTAATTGTGCTAAGTGAACGATAAACTTGAGCACAGTTCAGCTTGCACCTGTGTACATTAGATAACTAAAGTTATAGATTGTCTACCAAACACTTACCTACTTTGCTTGGCAGTAGGACTGAGAGACTTCTAAGTAGCAAGTGTTATTTTATTACAACAAAACTAACACTTAAGCCAAGAAGCATTGCATGTGACAGGGAAATAAAGTAGGTAATTATAGAATAGCCCTTTTAGGAGAAAACAACTGAAAGGTCTAAAGAAGTTTTCTAATGCAAGTCACACAACTTTACCATGTCTGAGCAAGTAACTAATATACTCAAGGTCAAAAAGAAGCATTCTAAGGATGTATTCTCAGTCTCACTACCTACAAAATCCATTGCCAAATAGGATACAATCCTGCAAAGTGCATATGGGCTACGAGTCGCTTTTGGTCAGTACGTTGTGAAAGGAAAATATTAACCATCCTTTTGGAAGGAAAGCAGTGGAATTAAAACTTGATCCAGTTTTTCTGCACATAGTCGTTCCAAGTACAATGGATTCCATGCAATTTAACAAATCCAGTAGCTACCCTGACATGTTTAAAACCCAGCAGTATAATATATTGTGAATGGCATGTTTAAAACCCAGCAGTATAATATATTGTGAATGGCATAATGAGTACAAAACCTAGATATTCAAGTCATATCATTATAACATACTATGAAATAATCTTGTGATATGTCTCAGATTGTCTTGGACAACCAGACTTTGCTCAGAATTTTCCTTCTTTTAAGAGTTTTGGTCACAAGAACAGCTGGTCAAAAATGGACTTTTTCATGAAAATGTTCATTCTACTCGTTTCAAAAAGGAACAGTTTTTATGCATTAAAATTTGTGTGAAAATTTTCAGCTTAGAAATATTCCCCATTTTGTGTCTCTTCCTCCCCCTCCCCCCCCAGTTTTTCAGTTGCACAATGGAAAATTGGAGAAGGGGAAGGAAACAGCAGGAAACATTTTTGTTTTCCAGTTTAATTGGAAAAACAGGAACTTTCTTTTAAAAAAACCAAAAAGTTTTGATGCAAAATGTTTCAGAAATACCATTTTTGATTAATGATATTTGTTGGAATACTTGACCAACTCTAGTCATAACTGCAATGTTATTTAATAGCAGGTTATTTCCATTTAATATTCTTGGACCTCACTGCCCCCCTCCTGTGGCCACCACTAGAAACTCTGAGGTTCACCTCCAGGTTCCCTTTCTGTTCATCTTCAGTAGGGATGAGTTTCTAACTGCCTTCTGGGGGAAGGTGGTGCGAGTTAAGCCCATGTTGTGTGGGGAAAAGCAGGCTGCAGTCCCATGTATCCTGGGGTTATACAGCAGACGGGAGAGCCAGCCACCCCATGGAGGTCCTCAGTTCCTCCAACCCAACAGCGCTCCTGAGCAAGTCATGCTGCTATTAGCTTTGCCCTTTTGTTCTACAAGGGGTTAGAAGGCGCAGAGGGTGAATTCGTTCAGCTTGGAGCAGCGATAGCTCTTAGACGGGTTGGTGGATGTTCTGAATGGGAATGCGCTATGTGTGACTCCTAATAAATCACCTCCCAACCCATGGAGTGACTTCCATCGCCACAGCTGAGAAGGGAGCATGTACAGCACATACTGTCTACCCTGTACCTTCAGCTGTGCCACTGCCCAGTGTGCTAGCTTTATCTTCCCTTCTCCTAAGTAAGGGCTAATTGCGCCCCTCCTTTATGTATCTACAAATATTTTCCATTGTAGCAGTATGCACAAATTCTTCACTGCAGCTTATCTGAGGCCACTGCTCTTAGATATAAACCCTACTACCCATTTGATGCCAACTGCAGTTGCATGTATAACCAGAGGCTAAATCTGGCCTTCAATATTCACCCAGGAATCAGTTCAACTCCTACACTTCCACTTTTCAGTAAATGGCTATAACTTCTTTTGAAGTCAATGGGAATTGCAGCTATGGGTGGTGGTGGTGGCATTTGTATTACAGTAGCACCTAGGAGCCCCAACCTATCTCCTGATCCCATTGTGCTAGATGCTGTACAAACTTAGACCAATAGACTGTGCTCCTAAATTGCCAAGACAAAGAGTAGGAGAAAGGATAGACTATGCAGACTGATGGAGCAGAGTGATGGGCAGCAAACATGTTAGTACCATGATTTTTTTCCCCCAGGGGTGGGGAGTTGGTGGCTTTTTTTTAGGTGTGGAAGGGAATGAACGGAAAGACAAAGGAATAGAGAGACCACATTGAAAGAAGGTGGGTAAGGAGAATGGGGAGCATGGAAAGAGGGGAGCAAGGATGGCAGGTGCAAGGAGGTCTTGTCTTTCTGCTAGAACCAAGAATGACTTGGCAGATTATTTTTTCCAGAAGGAAGTCCTCTCGGAGTTTTGTATGTCAAGTTTCAGTCCTGGTGAGATATTTATAACCCAGTTCTGGTCACCTGAAACAGGGAGTGAATGCCAGGGCTGCCCCCACCTATCCTGTGAAGCAACAATATCCCCTGCATTTGCTAAGTGAGCCATGAGGCAATATTTATTAAGCTCATTACCAATCCTGTTAATTTTATTTCTGATTATTTATGTTGCTCATGAGCGGCCATTAAATGTTCATTTGTTAAAGGCTTAACACATTCCATTACACCACAAAATTTATACTTGTAACAAAACCATGTCTCTGAGTGATTCAGAATTAAATTAATGTGACATGCTCTATTTATCAATATGGCAGCTTGGCTACTCAGGAACAAGGAATGATTTACTGGTGTATGTGTAAACGTATGGGTTCTGCCCTGGTATTTCTCTCATTCTGCCGAGGAACTGATAAAATAATCCTCCAAAGTACCTCGACATATGGTTTAAATCACCGAAGAGAAAAATACTTGTAAAAGCACAAAGAGGGAAACCAATAAACATGTACATCTTACCAGCTAATTCCCTTTGTAGTAAATGTAAACCAAGAAAGATGGTGATTTGAATCAAATTTTGTCATGTGTATTTTTTAATTACTCTAGCATGTTAGCTTAAATTACAATAGGCCCTTGAAATCAGTAATTTTGGGATAATTACAAAACTCAGAGCTTCAGGTGATGTAAATTTATGCTGATTTATACCAGGTGATGATCTGGCCCATAATTTTAATAAGTGGTGCCCCTTTCAGCCCTAGCACTTAGTGAAAATTTGGGGCCTTGCTGGATTGTTTCCATTAGAAGAATATATGGTTAATGAGGCAGAGTCACAATTCCAAGCCTTCCTTTCTAGACAGCTCTCTGACCCACAGAAGCTCTCTCTCTCTCGGCTTCCCGTCAGGGCCACACTGCCAGTGTTTCTCTGGCTCCTTTCTCTTGGCTTTTTCTAGCTGCTTTCTGCTTCTGACAGCTACCCACACATGCCTGCAATCCAATCAGTGCCCCAGCCTCTGCATTTTCAAACAGTTTCCAGGGAAACCCTTCCTATTCTCCCTGAGTTACTTCTTGCTTAGGCCTTCTCAGATGGCCTAGTGCCTTGGATGGTGGCTTCTGTTGTTTCAGTTATCTTGCTCCGTAAAAGAGCAGAAGGAAGTGACAGTGGCCCATAAGTTGGGCACAAAGGAAGTGGAGAAGGTCGAAGAGACTCTATAATGATGGAAGGTAGGGAGGACAAAAGAATCCCAAAAAGATAGGGTTGAAAGATACCAGGATAAATACAGAGACTAACCCGGACACGGTGGCAGCTCAGAGGCTGAGGGAAAGGGTGCTGGGGGAGTCTATGGAGCAAGGGCGTGGGCTATCTGAGAATTTGGTAGCTGCAGAGAAAGACCTTCATGTAGCTTTTCAAGATCTAGAGTTCCAATAGCAGAAGTACCAGGACACCATGGAAGGGCAGGGCAGACTGCCCCTCTTAGTGGGTGACCTAGAGCAGGAAAGAGATGACCAGAGGGCCCAGTTATGTCAAATGCAAGGTAGGGGGCACGCATATCTCAAAGTGATACAGTCTTAATGGGGTGGGTATGTGATGGGGTGTCTACTCCACAGTTCAATTAGGTCAATTAACCTGATAGGCTGCACAGAGGGAGACCCGGGGTTTGAAAGGCTGATTGAAGATGAAGCACAGCTGAGAAGGAACAGGTGGTGCTGGTGTAAAGACAGGAAGCTGGCAGCAGAAAAGGGCTGCAGGGGAAATAGTCTGCAGTCACTCCCTGAGAGAAGAGAGGTGTTTTTGGGTCTATAGAGTTAAGAGGTCTGCAGTTATTCCCTGGCAGGAGGGAATTTGGGTTGGTAAACACAGAGATGGATTCAGGGGAGGCAGAAGTTAAGAGCAGAGAATAGGAAGGAGTCTAGGGAAACAACAACAGGTCTGGGTGCAAACAGACCATAGTAGCTGGAAACAGGTCTCTGGACTCAAACCCAGAGTAGTGGGTGGGCCGGGTTCCCCTACCAGCCACTGGGAAAGTGGCACAGGACCCAGCCTTAGATTGGAAGACTGTCTGGAGCAGATAAGGACACCTGATCCAGTGGGCCTTTGGTACCTCAGAAAGGGAGGACTACATAGTGACCTGGCTGGAGGGCTGTCATGACCAGGACGTGGGCAGTCTGACCTAGTGATCAAAGCAAGAGTTGAGCATCCAGGCTGGGTCGGATACCAGGAGGTCAGAGTCCAAGATAGGCCAGAGGACAAACCAAGAGTTGAGTGTCAGGAATCAGGCAGGGTCAAGGTACCAGGAGACCAGAAGCAGGAGACAAACTTGAGAGCAGAACCACAGATCAGTAACCAGAGTCAGGCCAGGTTGGGATACCAGAAAGTCAGGGAGAGAGCGCGAGAGCAGGAAGCACACAGTTCAGAGCAAGGGGGACCGCACTTGCATGGATAACTTCCTGTTCCTGTGCTGGGTTTAAATAGTGGCTGTGGACCAGTCAGCGCCCCCAGAGTTCTGCTAGTTAGCTCTTGGGACTGAGTCCTCTGTCTGAATTCAGCTCCTATCCTAACAACTGTTAGGAGATCCTTGAGTGGCAGGTTGGAGCCTGTTAGCTCCAAAGAACCCTGTGGACTGAGGTTTGAGACCCATGGTTCCTGACAAGTGCTGAGTCATAGAGGGGCTGTGGTGTAAGCAACCAGCAGAAGCAGGGGTGTCAGACACATGAACTAGGGGGCACCAAATGACATTAATAGGCAGCAGGTTTAAAACAAACAAAAGGAAATGTTTCTTCACACAACGCACAGTCAACCTGTGGAACTCTTTGCCAGAGGATGTTGTGAAGGCCAAGACTATAAGAGGGTTAAAAAAACCTAAATAAATTTGTGGAGGGTAGGTCCATAAATGGCTATTAGCCAGGATGGGCAGGGATGGTGTCCCTAGCCTTGGTTTTGCCAGAAGCTGGGAATGGGTGATAGGGAAAGGATCATTTGATGATTACCTGTTCTGTTCATTCCCTCTGAAGCACCTGGCATTGGTCCTTTGGTCTGACCCAGTATGGCCATTCTTATGTTCTGAGTGGAGCTAATCCCTAGGCCAGCCACAAGGAGGCACCTCAGCAATGAGTGACCCTTGTGTCAATTACTATTATCTATTAGGCAATACAAAGAAGAAAAAACAAATCTCCATCAGATTTTATTAAGAAATTAGGTAATAAAAGACAACTTGAAAGCAATGCAGACAAATGGCAAAGCTCTTTGTCATTGCCACTGGGATAAAAGAAAAGGGGGACACTGAGTTATAGTTTGTCCTAACTCCTTTCGATTAGATGATTCCATTATTAAGTAACAAGTTACTTATTAATAGTTACCCCACTGTGACAGCAGAGATCCTGCACTACTGCCTTACACGTGGGATAAGAAATAACCAACAACTGATATGCTATAGTGTGGTCACTGCCGGTAAGCTTTAATGGATGCCTCTGTACTTAACATCTTCATTTATTAAACTAGAAGAGGGAGCAAACAGCATGTTAATCAGATTCACACATCCTATTCAGAAGGACCTAGAGAGACCAGGAACACAGGGAGAAAGCAACAAACCGAGATTCAGTTGGGAAAAATCAATGTTTGTGAAGGGTGACTAAAATAATTAAATATCAATACCTTGGCTAAGCAGTGATTAAGGAGGGGACATATGTCAAATATTTGTGGCATTTAGATATTTGTAAAGAGATGTATAACTAGGAAAACAGGATAATTTAGGAGGAATAGCATGAAAATCTTCCTGACCCTGAGATCTATTAGGCTGTGGAATAGTCTCTCAAGGAAAGTGATGAAAGATCTGTCAGTTGTGACATTTAAAATTAGGCTGGAGACAGGGAATAATGCTGCATTCACATGGAACTGGCCTAAAAGCGCTTTCCATCTCTAACCTGTGTGACTCAAACTGCATGAGCATTTCCTTTTCGTTGATTGGACAGCTGTGTATCAAGCCACTCCTCCAGGTTATTAGTTGGATGAAAAAATTCTTACAGGTAGCTGAACAGGGCCACAAATAAGATTTTCTCCTCCCCACCATGTCTATGCAAAAGGGCTACTCTTAACTTGGACCTTCCTGGACACCATTCTTCTGCTCTGGCTGCTGTGGATTTGGGAAGTACCTATGGCAGAGAGGAAAACTGGGACCTGATAAGTACACTAGTTTTTCACCTCTGAAAACTTGCCTTCAAATTCAACCTCACATCGCATCCTAGTCCTATCTGTGTGTTTATCCATGTCGATGTTGGTAACATTTCTATATTGGTTCTTATTCTGTCCTGACCACCATGGTATCTGAGCACCTTCCAGTCATGCATTAGACAAATAACTAACATCTGTCACATGTAGTTCATTTTCTTTCTTATCCTCTCCTTAGGGAGAGAATTGAGTGTTCAGTAGAGTGTTGTGTTTTGGAAGGAGTTTGGTTTTGAGGTTGTGAAGGGTTGTCACCCCCGGGGTGCAGTCTGGGAGCCAGTAGAACTGCTGAGTCCTCTAACCATACAGTTGGGCTGGCCCTTCTCACACTGCTTTGCTGGTGATTCAGCCAGCCTCTACAGGCCCTGTTATCACCCAACACGACAACAGGTGGCGCCACACACCCAACCGAGCTACCTGAGTGCTTTACCTAAGGCACTCAAGGACAAACAAGCAATTTACTAGCTCCCCAGCCTTGCACCCTTATTGGAGTATAAACCCAGAGTTATACCGTACAATGTAAGTTCATTAATATAGTTTGCTTTCCTCTTGATGTAGGAAAGATATGCACAACAAGCTTGTGTTAACCAAGCTGAGATTTTCCAGATATTTCACTCAAAACACACTGGTAAGATAAAGCATAAAACAAGTTTATTAACTACAGAAAGATAGATTTTAAGTGATTATAAGTGATAGCAAACAGATCGAAGCAGGTTACCTAGCAAATAAACAAAACCACAAACTAAGCCTAACATACTAGATAGATAGGATTTGAATTAGCAATTTCTCACCCTGACTGATGGTACAAGCAGGCGTGCAAATTCTTAAGGCACAGACTGCAATTGCTGTACAGTCTGGGTTCCCCTCCCCTGTTCCAAGTCCTTTGTCTTTCAGAGCTTCCTTCAGGTGTTGAGTTGTGGGGGAGTGAAGACCCAATCATGATATCACTCTCCACCTTATTTAGTCTCTCCCTATGGCGGGAACCCTTTGTTTCAAGGTAAGTTCCCAGCCCAGTTTGTAGAAAAATACAGGTACCAAAACGGAGTTCAGTGTCATGTGGTTTGGTCACGTGCCCTTGCATGCCTTGCTGGGTCATAGCAGCCATTATCATAGGCTGTCTGAAGCATTCACAGGAAGGCAAAGCTGTTCCATGGTCCGTTGTCTTTGTTGATGAGCTATCAGCACTGTCTAGCTTCTTCATTGTTGTACCTGAAAGGCTAGTTGTGGGTGCTAGCCAGAGTAACCACATTTGAAATACAGATACATAGTCAATATTTATAACTCCAGATACAAAAATGGTACATGAATACAAATAGGATAATAATATCCAGCAAATCATAACTTTTCCATAGACACCTTACATGATACATTTTGAACAAAATGCATCAGAATTATGTCATAACCTTATCATAATCATACCACTATGATGAATATGGGGTGCAGTATCACAGAGGTATCTTTGGTTTTTTTGTTTCAATGTACACACTGCTACTGTGGAAGCAATATCAAAGAAGTGAGCCTTAGGACTTGTCTTTTAGTCCACACTACAAGCGTGTAAATTGTAGTATGCATGTTGTGCAACTAAGTAGCCTGTGTGGACCACACTGGTGTGCACTAAAGGCTCCTAGGGCATGGGGCTCAGGGCTTGATCCCCCTGGGGCACTGGGACTGAGGACTCCAAGTGGCCCTGCTTGGTGGCCCCCCTGAAATGGCTAACGGCCCCCCAGTGGGCCGTGGACCCCCAGTTGAGAACCATTGCCCTAGAACATGTTAATGTAATATGGGACTACATTAACTCACACTAGGGAACTTTTAGTGTGCACCGGCAGGGTCCACACAGGCCAATTAGTGTGCAACACCAGTGCGTGCTAGTCTCCATTAGTGAGGTGCAAATTCTAACACACTGTGTAGACAAGCCTTTATACTTGGAGGCAAAGGTTTGGGCTTCAAACTCTGTTTGATATCCTCTCACTAATTCCTCTGACAAAAGGTATCATTTTTTTAAAGAACAGCAACCCATGTAATAGAACTGAACTTACTCAAACCGATACCCAATCCCACAAACCTTACAATTCAGCAGAATTGTGGGGTCTGATCAAATATGTGGCTTAGGCTAGCAGAGGAGCTATAAGTTAGAATCAAAGTGCATTGGGAAAGGCTTATGTAGCAGTAACCCCAGCTGTCTCATTCGTGTCATGGCTATACTGTTGTTTGCTGCAATTAAAAAAAAAAGCAATAAAAGCTAAACTATCATGAGGGAAAAGCTCCCTCCTGTTCTAAGTTTGGACAAAGAAACAACAACAGCTTCTAGCATTCTCCTACTTCTTGTCTGGCATTGCTGTTAAGAAGTTGGGTGCAAATGTCCACACCACAGAAACGCATTAGATGAATGTGCCGGGGTACCCGAGTGCCAGCACTATTTAATGTTCCCAGTGGTTGTGTGACTTCAGCGTACACTCTGGAAGAGTGGGAAGATGAGACACGCAGAGCACTTCATCAGTCAAGCGCAACTTCATTTCCTTCCTGCTTCATAAATGAGTTTCCCATGGCAGATAGAGAAAATATGTCGCTTTGATAACCAAAACAGATAAGCATATGTACAACCGCTAACCCAGCTGGACAGCAAGCTTGGGTTTATAGGCAACCCACAGGGGTCACCTGCTTTTTTGCTTGCTCAAAGTGAGATTTCAGATTCCAAAAATCATCCTCAGAACACTAAAGAGAAGGGAGATCAATCTCAGTCTTCCTTGGACATTACAGATCTACTGTATTGCAAAAATGCTGGAATATTTCTCACATATCCAGTAGCTTTAAAATGAGCATAGAGAAACTGTGATGGCCATTTATTGTATTGTCCTAGCTAATGTATTTATCCCTTTGTATTTTTTGGCTGGCCAAGAATTTCATTTATCTTGGGGGAAAACAACAGGGAGAAAGTTCTCTTACCTTGAATAAAATTGTTCAGACAGACTATGAGGTTTCTTCTTCTGTGCCAATAAGCTGTAGAGGGCAGACAGCGCATCTATGATCACTTGGGTTATTAGGATGCAATTAATTACAGAAACCGGCAATTCTTATAGACACAGTGACAACAGCACACATGACACACGTGCTGATCTTTTGGATCCAAGCTCTCCCTCCCAGCCCCAAAGTTCAATGGTATATGAAAGATCTATGCTACTTAACATTCCACAAAATTGATCTCAAATAAGAATTACACATTAGTGGCCCAATCCAAAGCCTGTTGAAGTCAGCTGAAAGACTCCCATTAACTTCAATGGCCTTTGGGTCTGGCCCCAAATGTGACTCAAAGAATCCATGGTTCTGTATTTTCCAGTGGAACAAGTGAATCTTCACCCTCTCATTCTTTAGCTGACAACACAATGCAGAGAACAGACACATCTCACTCCATTTTCCAGGCCTTTCCTGTGCTAGGACTTTCCCCCCTCCCCCAGAATTTCCAACCATTGACACTACCATCGCTATCCACTGAGGATAGCGGTAACAGGAGTGCTATTGTAGAAAGGGTTTTAGGCAGCCCCTGACACTTGAAGCGCTTTGGCTTCAACTCTGCTCAGAACAATTCCATAAACAGGATTGGAAGGACGAGATTATTATTGGTGAGTGTCGGTAAACATTGATTTCACTGTACACTCACAAACTGACAAAAACCCATTTCCATCTAAAACAACTGACACTGAGACAGGCAAAGTAAGAAAAAATGCTGCTGGAGAGTCACAATCCAGTGATTTTGACTTTTGAATTACGCTTATTACAAATGGACCCGGCAATGAATAGAGAAAACAGGGTATTTACTTTGTATAGGTTGACATGCAATGTCGACAATTTGTGTTCTAACAGTTGATAAAGCTTTAACTTTTTGAATCTCAGTGTGTATGGTCATTAAATCATTGTCGGTCCCCCATAATTTCTTGCAAATGTGAAAATTGATGATAAAAATCTAAAAAAATTGGTGAAAAACAAACATTGGTATTATCTGTCAATTATAAAACAATAACTATTCAATTGTGCCAAGATTATGGGGTGCCTGGTCTACACAAGTGCTCCCAGCAGTTGAGGTAACAGTGGTAAAAATACATCCTACTGTAGCCCTAGCATCAGAAACATATAAAGAGATAACATCCCCTTTGGATGGCTCACAAGGGGCCCTCTCACCGTTCTTATAAAAACAGACCATTCCAGTATTTAATTTTGTCTGTTTAATGCATTGTGTTGGTCTCTCTGTGCTGTATAGTAGTCAGTCTAGTTATAGGCAAATATACTTTCTTGTGACCTCCCAGATAGGCAGACATTTCTAAGAAGGAGATTCTTCAGAGTGCAATATACTGAAGTGCAATGGACTTGTTTGGAAGGGCTTCTCTTCAGGATAACAACAAAAAGCCATATTTTAAAGCCAATGTTGGTTATGGAATATTCAGAGCAGCAAATTATTATTGTGATAGTCCCTAAAAGTCCCAGACAACATTGGGGTTTCTTTTTGCCACTCACTTCACACACACACACACACACAATAGGAGAGAGTCCCTGCCCCAAAGAGTTTACAATCTAAATAGACAACACAGAGGAAGGATTATTATCCCCATTTTAGAGATACAGAAGTGATGCTCGGAGAGAGATTACATGACGTGCGTAGGATCCCACAGGGAGTCTGTAGTAGAGCCAGGAATTGAACCCAGATCCCACACCAAGCCCAGGTCTTAACCAGAAGCTCATCCTTTCCTCATGTGTTTATTAGTTAACATTTTCCATGAGAGGGCAAATGTTGGAGAAGGCCCAGTGAGTTTTTTAGGTGTACTTAATCCTGCCTCAGCCCAGGGAGATGGGCTAGAACCTGGATGCCCACAGGCTCCTAACTTCCTAAATACCTTTGTGGATCTAGGCTGAGATGACCACTTGAGGGCCCTTCTAGCCCTACACTTCTTTGACGCCCTTGTCTCCAGGGCTCTCTGCAGTATGAGGAGTATAGCTGTCCCGCTCAGTGTCTTTAAACTGTGTGCAGAGGTATGGTGCATTTAACCAGGTAACTCAGCTCTGAAAGTCAGTGGAGCTATTAAAATGACAAACCCTTCCCTGGTTTCATTAAGTGTCTAAATTGTTGACATTCCTGTCAAATGTTAAGTGGGGGCCTTTTAGAGAGTGGCAGCTGGGTCAGCTGGGTGCGCTTAATGAGTTAATACCATTGGGTAGCGAGTAAGGAAATTACTTTTCAAGAGGGAGGCCTTCATCTTGAGGAATGTGTTTGGCTGTTTCTTCTGCGGGGGGGGTGTGTGGGTTACTGATCTGTGAGCTCAGAAGGAGTGGAGGAAGCGTGAGAGCTCCGAAAAGCATCACCATAATGTGATGAACGCTTCACATTCAGCAAAGGAGACGCTGATGTGAATTTTTTCCAGCAAAATACCTCTGAATTCCTTCAGCTGGACAACACAAGGATTTATCATGTCCTTGCACAGTGCACTGGGAAGTGTTATTTAAAGGGGGCAAGGATTAGAAACAGGGACTATTAAGCAAACTGTGCCCCAAGGGCAGTAAAATAGTTCTTATTTTATATTTCTCGGATAGTCTTTTGCATCTGCAGGTTTTGATCTCGTATATTACTGTACAGAATACAGATGTCCAGAATGATGCCATGCAAATGAGGCTGGAGTTTGTGACAATCATGCCGTTTTCTGTTTGGGTGGTGTGAAGATTTGCTTTCGTATTGCACAGTAAACTGATCTGATTTTAAAGAATAAATATCTCCTGTGGGTAAAACCTCCCCCTGTACAGTAATAAATCTAGTCAACAAAGGGGGACTAGGGGTAATAGCAGGATCAGCTTCCAGTTTAGTTTCACACAAACAAAAGGTTGAAAGTAGCCCAGGTGCTGATGGCAGAGAGCTGCTCAATTTAGCATTGGGGCCCTGGGAGTGGAGGGGGGAAGGGAGCCTGAGGCAGGAATGCAGGGGAAGCTGAGAGAGAGGTATACAGCTATCATAAAAAAATTATACTGTACATCAAGACATCAATAAAACAGAAGGAAAATCATAGTTAATACCTTTTTCATTGTTAAGTTCCTGTGCGAAGAGTTTTCCATTATGGGAGGATAGGTCAAATGTCTTAGAAACCTGGTCCAATGCCCCTGAAGGCTCCCATTGACTTTGGATTAAGCCCTAACAGAAAAATCTTAACAGGATGGCTTGGAAAAAATGAACTCTGAAAGCAAAAAGAGTTACACAGCAATAGCCATAAAAGTTGCTGGGGTCAGTGTTTCAGGGGCACTAATAGGTGAAGGGGTGACTTGATCACTGTCTATAAGTATCTACATGGGGAACAAATATTTAATGATGGGCTCTTCAGTCTAGCAGAGAAAGGTCTAACACGATCCAATGGCTGGAAGTTGAATCTAGACAAATTCAGACTGGAAATAAAATGTACATTTTTAACAGTGAGCGTAACAGTGGTGGTGGATTCTCCATCACTGACCATTTTAAAATCAAGGTTAGAAGTTTTTCTAAGAGCTCTGCTCTAGGAATTATTTGGAATTATTCTCTGGTCTGCACTATACAGGAGGTCAGATTAGATTATCACAATGGTCCCTTCTGGCCTGAGAATTTATGAATCTTTGACTCTTAAATGCATTAAGGCCAATGATGTCCTGATATGCGGCATTTCTGCGCATAGAATTAAGCAATAATTTTTAGTAATACCTGTCTGTCCCAGTTCTGAGCTCACATAAGAAAGCACCAGCCCTGCGCTCCAGGATTTTGAGGATAATATAAAGTATTTGTTATAAAACTGAATCTTGTCTTCAGAGCTACCAGCCTCCATGTAAAGCTAAAAGGCACAAAACTAAATACCTTTCCTCTCCTGTTCAGCTGTATTTTCAACTGCTTTCATGTCTGCAGCACCAAGAATGTCCCCAATGCCCTTAATTTATTTACTGTCCCTTGTCTGCCCTGCCAGAAGACTTTGCACCTGTCAGTTACAGTGGGAGAGGAACTCGGAGCCTTCTGCATGTATCATGGCCACTGCAGGCAACCTGAGAAATTACAGGCTTGGCAGCCGTTTGTTCCACTTCAAATATGGTGCCACTCTGCAACTTTCCATTGGATAGAATTTCAGAGCTCACCTCAGTGGAGCAGCTCCAGAACATGAGACTCCTTGAGAAACTGATGGCTCTTGTGGCAAGAGAGGCATCTCAAGACCGCTGGTGCTACTGCTTCTGAAAGAAGTATTTCTTCAGACAACGCACAGTCAACCTGTGGAACTCCTTCCCAGAGGATGTTGCGAAGGCCAAGACCATAACAGGGATCAAAAAAGAACTACATAAATTCATGGAGGATAGGTCTATCAATGGCTATTAGCCAGGATAGGCAGGAATGGTGCCCCTAGCCTCCGTTTGCCAGAAGCTGGGAATGAGCGACCGGGAATGGATCACTTGATAATTACCTGTTCTGTTCATTCCCTCTGGGGCACCTGGCACTGGTCACTGTTGGTAGACAGGATACTGGGATAGATGGACCTTTGGTCTGACCCAGTATGGCCATTCTTATGTTACGCTCTTCTGTTCTTATGGCTGTCTTACACTCCATAGCAACTCAGGTAACTTCCCCGTTGACGTTACTTGTGCTAAGTTGTCGTTGTGTGCCACACAGATAGATGCTGGAAGTCAACCATTGGACGTTGGATCAGGGGCTGCGTTGCCAAGCAGCTGAGGACATTTTCCATTCATAGAAGGAAGACACGTGCCAAGTTCTTGGGGTAGGATCCTCAACTTGTGGTAGCATCAAGACACTGCTGTTCCCTGCTGTAACAAAGACAGGTGCCTTGGTGTCTGTGTCCGGACAGGACAGGCAGAGCTCTGCAAGGGCCGAGGGTGTGTATTTGAGAGCCGTCTTTATAACCAATGAATACATTCAGAAGCTAAGCAAGTATCAGTACCAATGTGTATTCCATAAACTACTGAAGTTCAGATAATGAACAGGCCCGGTGGCTATGCAATGCCCCCCATCACATCACCTCATACCAATGTCTGCTCAATATATTTCAGGAGGAAAAGGTAGATTCAGTAGCCTGTTTTCAGAACACAAAGACATGGCGGATGAAACGGGCGAATAGAAGACAGCCACCGCATACTTCCCTTTAAAACTTCATTCCTTACTGGTAGTAAATACAAATCATTTTTTCTCAGTGACTCACAGGGCACACGTCGCATGGAAAGGGGGGGAAATGTACTCAGAGATGGAAAAAGGATCGTTGTACATTTTTTTCCATTTCCCTTTCATCTCGTACACCTGTGTTTGAACTGAGCCAAGCTTACAGAACCCTTTAAACAGCTGTCTAAGTCACATATGAAATAAGCTGAAGTTGTCTCAGCCAGGCTAACATCTCTGCACTCTGGATAGTTAAACCCAAACAGGTTTCAAGAGTTTGCCAAACTCGAAGGATAATGGCCTTCCCACAGCCCTCCACTCCTTCAAATGTTAAACGGCTTTTGCCAAAACTTGCACTGTAGATGCCACTGGATGAAGCCCCCTATTTATAGGTGTGGCCTTGAAACTTGCGGGCAGAGGCAAACAATCTTTTCTAAAGTGAAGCGACTCGCTCTTGTAAAATCAAAAGTTATTGGAGACGCTACTTAAAAATCTGACCATACATTGTGACTTCCGGAAGGTTAATACCATTGCGGGTGTGTAGTGAGGGGGTGTGGCCTCCCACCCTGACGGACGGGGAGAGAGCCCCGACTGCCTCACGAGGTGTCATGTGTGCGATGTCTGCAGAGGGCAGGCTGTGTGCAGAGCCCAGGCGATATGGGACAGGGATCGTTACAGGGAGGTGCCTCAGGTGAAAGGCACAATACTGTCCAAGTGCAAAGCACAGGTGTTAGTGTTATACGATCGCTCTCCGTAGTCACAGACATTTCAGAGCTAGGGTCCCCAAAAGCTCCCTTTCACGACGGTGCACAGGGAGTGGAGACTGGTCACGGACCACTCAAGGGGGGGGTAGCCAGGCATGGGGGACTCTTCAGTGGGCAGAAAGCCAGCTCCTATACCATGCACCTTACAACCCCGTCTCAGGGGGCGTTTCGGAGGCAGGAGGGCAAAGAATTAGGGAGTTGTTGCTGCCAGACCCTCCTCCCAGCCTGAAATCCTTCGTTCATTTTAGAACAACAAAAGGACTCCCTTGAGGACGCAATTTGCAAAGCCCGGGAGGTGTCAACCCTCGGCTCCCAGCAGGGGCTGTTCAGTACCTTGTAGGGCTGGGCCTCTCGCTCCCCTCTTGGGATCCCAAGACCCTTCATGTGAATATATCTGAGGGCTAACACTGCAAATGCTTGCCCGTGGGACTCCCTGGAACGTACAAGGTGTTCCAAGAGCCGAGTCCTGGCAGGATAGGGGCCGGGGTGCATTCTTCCCCTGAAAGCTCTTCTAAACGCATGTGAGGGTGTGCGATCCAAAGGCTGAGACTTCAGATGCCAAAAGTTCAGGGAAGGCACCAGGTTCCCAGAGCCATAGTACACATCGAAACCTAGCTAGCAATCAAAAATACCCGTCCCTGCTGTGTTACTTCGGTTTTACACCATCGATGCCACACCGGAGCTGTGCAGTGGGAATCAGTATGGGCCTCTCTCTCCCTAGAGCCCCTTTCCTTGCTCTTCCTTCCTTTTGTTAGCTCTCCTCTTCCTTGTTGGACACCTTCCGTCTCCCTTACTTAGGGCTGTAAGCAGCATAACGACAGACTTCACTTGGCCCTGTCTCTGCGGCCAGGGCCAGAAGGAGTCCATATGGGCCTTGCATCCTAGGAGCTTTGTGGCTGCAGCAGTGACTTTGTCATGCCCCATCTTCTAACAGACATGCTCCATTCCATTGCCCAGCTGATAGTCAATGGGGAATGGGGGAAGGAATCATGTGCTAAATGGGCTGACCAGGATAGTTTAGGATTGAGGGAGAAAGGATCATCCCTTTGCCCTATCCAGGTCACGTGCTGCAGGGAAATCATCATGAGGGTTTTAGTCCCAGCTCTACCACTGATTTGCTGGGGGAGCTGGGGCAAGTCCATGTTATCTGTGCCTCAGTTTCCCCATCTATAAAACGGAAATAATATTGTCCTCCTTGGCTAAACGCTTTGAGATCTGTGGATGAAGAGTGCTAGGTACGACAGCAATTGGTGTATAGTGGGTAGGGATGTCTTAGGCTCTGCAAGAATGTTAGACATTTACCACTGAGGTGAGCCAAATTCTCATTGAAGTCAATGGAGTTGTACCAGTTTATACCAGCAAAAATTTAGCCCTAAAACTCTGATTTCGTTCCATCTTAGCCAAGTGCTGCTGGCCTCCTTGAGAACTAGCCTGAGCCAAGTTTGAGATCTTTGGAGGTTTTTGATTTATTGGTGAGCAAAGAAGAAATAAAGAAACAAGCCTTAATTTTTTTTTCTCTGACCAAGAACTCAGAGCCAAAGGGATTTTGTTCAACTTCTTCAACAAAACTCCTCTCTGGGTTGTGATCACAGCAAGTCAAGTAGGGCTACCTCATCTGACAAATTCAGCCCATCCATCTGTTTATGAATCAATTCTGATTTCTGCAAAAGTATTTCATATTCCCAAGGATTTCCTGGATAGTCACTGCAAACAAATCTCAGTCTCTGGGGTGTTGGTGAACTTTTCACTTTATTACTATAATTTCTGGTGTGTGATTGTTCTAAAGCATGGGATATTATCTCTACTCCCTTCTTCTAACTAGGTGCCGTGCTTATAGGGCCCACGCCACTGTGGTATCTGAGCACCCATTTATTAATTCATCCTCACAACAGCTCCATGAGATAAAGTAGTAGAATTATCTCTAGTCTACAGATTGGGAACTGGGGAAGAGAGATCAGGCGACTTGCCCACAGTCACAGAGAAGAAGTTGAGATATAAGCCATTTAGGACCAGAATCTGTTACTCTTACTAAATACCACTTTCCCCCATGAATAAGGAGAACTGAAGTTGACAGATGGGGAGGCTGATGTAGCAAGGTGCTACTTAACATGTGAGAGGGTGGCAGGACCTGGCTGTTAGTACATTATAGGATATCTCACAGGCTTTCAGTCAGCCTTTCCTTCTAGATATGTGCGGCATGAGCTTGCACATCTGGACAACAGAAACATACACTGAATGGTCACATGCATATGTGAAATATTCTAAGATAATGTAGCTGGACTCCTGTTTACCTGACGTTTTCATGTAACTCAAACAATGATGATATTGTCTCCTGAAATATTATGCATTTTTCAGTCAATCTTTGGCAGAGGATGTTGTGAAGGTCAAGACTATAACAGGGTTCAAAAAAGAACTAAATAAGTTCATGGAGGATAGGTCCATCAATAGCTATTAGCCCGGATGGGTAGGGAAGCAAAACCATGCTCTGAAGTGTCCCTAGCCTCTGTTTGCCAGAAGCTGGGAATGGCTGACAGGGGATGGATCATTTGATGATTCCCTGTTCTGTTCATTCCCTCTGGGGCACCTGGCATTGGCCACTGTTGGAAGACAGGGTACTGGGCTAGATGAAGCATTGATCTGACCCAGTATGGCTGTTGTATGTATGTATGAAAGCTAAAGGGATGAATGAGGCACTTGGAGTATGCACATTTAAAAGATCAGAGAGAATGGAGCCCAAGGAATTGGCTCAAATGAACAATTCACACCGTCACTGCTCCCAGATTGTTCAGCAATTGTAGAGAAATTGGGAACATGCCATACGTTGAAGGAGTCCTGAGGGAGTTTGATCTCATTTCTGTCCCTCTTACCCTAGATCTCACTGGCCTTGTCGCTATCACGTAGATCACAGATTCAGAAAGATGAACTTTATTATTATCTCTAGTGCCATATTGCAGTAGCCACCAGGGGCATGTCTACACAGCAGCTGGGAAACGTTCCAAGCCTGGGTGAACAGACTCGCCCTAGCTCAGCTCCAGCAAGGGTGCTAAAAATAGCCGTGTGGATATTGCAGCACTGGCAGTGACTGAAGCTAGTCTCGTAAGGTTACATCCAAGGGGTTAGGTGGGCTTGGACTCGGGGGCTAGCCCAACCTGCCATCAGTGCTGCATTGTCCATGCTGCTGTTTTTAGGGCATTAGCTAGAGATGAGCTAGCAGAAGTCTACCATCTGCAGTGCAGCCAAACCCCAGAAGTCCCTTGTCGGGACCAGGGCCCCATCGTGTTAGGTGCTGTACAAACCCCAGGGAAGACACAGTCCCTGCCCTTAAAGGTTTATAATCTATGACAATCTCTCCAACAACTAATCCATAAATGTGCTTTTTATTTGACATCTCTTCTCCCTACCTGTTTGAACATGCATAACTACTGCGGCTAGTGGGAGGAAATGTACACTCTCCTTTCATGTTTGACTTCCTCAGTGTCTTTTCTTTCATATCCCAGGGCACTTGTGTAGTACACGCTCTGGTTTCACTCCCCAGTCGTTTTTGGCACCTTCCCCAAAGATACAGGGTCATACAGCCTCTGCAGGTAGTAGTGTTTATTTTTCTTCTTCAGTAGCAGCTTGTTTGGGTGGTGGTTGGGGGAACAGATTGATTTTCCTTGGCTTGGCATGTAGAGCTCCAGAGCTGTCCTTGGTTTATCCCCTTCAGAGTTCTGCATTTAAAAGCTAAGCCGCAGTCGAGGATGTGGAGGTAGATGTTTGGCAGGCACCGACTTGGCTTATCAAAGTGGCTAGACTGTGCTGAGGCAGTTCACAAATCCAAATACTGCCCACGTGCACGGGCTGCCTTCTAGCCTGAACTCTTAAAATATGAAGTGGGTTAGCTTTGTATGGCAAACTCATCTCAGAAGTTCTGGTGCCCTCAGTCAAACTGGGTGGTGGCTTTCATAGGCTGAGACGAGGAAGGAGTAATTAGAAAGAATATTCACTGCAAGCTTGGGCAATTCGCGTCTCAAAGATCTGGTATTAGAAAGCACATCCTCTCCTTGTTGGCAGAGGTGTTCTGAACACCACTAACATGAAAACATAGGAAGTCGGAGTTCTGAAGGTCTGCGTGTGGGGGAAAAACTTATGGCTCTTTGTGCCAATAATCAGCAGCTGTATTACATTAAAAGGGATCAAAGACAGCTATGATTTTTTTCCCATGGCAAACAAAGAAGCTGACAACATCTTCACACTTATGCATGTTTGTCCTAATGACCACAATCATTTGCACACACACAGTCTGTGGAACTCACAGCCACGAGATATTTCTAAAGTCTAGATCTTAGCAGGGACCAAAGAATAATTGGAAATTTATGTAATTAATACAAAAATCCTGCATATTGTGTACATTAAAAATGTGTAAGGAATATACACCCTTTTGCTTCAGGGCATAAATCAAGCACTGTCTGGGATTAGGAAAAAATTCCCAAATGGGCTGGTTGTTCCATAGGCAGCTTCTCATACCTTCCTCTGCAGCATCTGTTACTATTCATTGCTGGAGACAGGATACTAGAGCAGACATCCAGTCTGGCAATTCCTGTATAAGGATATGGGTGTGACTATAGAGGTCAAAATGGTTACCGTTGATATTGTAAGGTGTGGCGCTGGACCTGCAGGACAGCACGAGAAACAGCAGCCTCCAGCTTCTAATGGGCTCAGGTTAGTTTTTGAATGTATGAATAAAAGAATTTCATTGTTAAACACAAGCTTTCTTTGCTTTCAAGAGCACATCACAATTCCTGTGTCCCTTCAGCCTTGGTGCGCCCTGTGCAACCCACCTGTTTAGAATGTCTAAGGACGGCGTTGCAGGCTTGGCTTACTAACAAATTGTTGTGTAAATGAAAGGTTATTTCAAGGAAAGAAGCCTTATGGTTAAGGCACTGGACTGGGACTCAATTCCCAGCTCTGCCATGAACTTCATGTATGGCCTTCGGCAAGTCACTTAATCTTTCTGTGATTAAGTTCCTGTTTGCAAAATGGGAATAATACTTCCTTTGTCTAGCTTGTCTATTTAGATTGGAAGCTATGGGGGGCAGGAGCTGTCTATTACTATATGTATATGTAAGTACAGAGTCTAGCACAACAGGGCCTGGGCTTGGGCCTCTACCTTAACAGAAATAATCCTGATAGGAAGTGGAAAAAGGAATGTGAAATGGAGAAGGATGGAGTAAGTTAGTATCAGTGCTTAGGTATTATGGTGTTAGGCACTTCACACGTGCTTAAAATAGATTAAAGTTGTGAGCTGAAGATTCAGATTGGCATAATTATCCAATGTATCAGCACTTGCAAGATCTCAAGCTCATAACTAATTGCTTTGCTGCTTGGTTATCTGAGTTGCTTAAAATAGGTTATAAATGAGATGTCCCCTATGCACAAAGAAGAAATATATATTTTCACTCCGCATCAATTTCGATTAAAGAAAAACACTGAGAAAGACCAGCAAGGTCTTTCCAAGAGAGCACAGTGTGTGTGCCTTCTTTGCAACAGACTGCTGTAACTCTGAGAACAAAATGGCTGCCGTCTCTGCACACAGGCCGAGTTCTTAGAACTTTAAAGGTGCAGTAGCCGGAAAGTAAAGAGATCATTGGTTCCTAGCCGCATACACCACAAAAATAAAGAATTAAATGAAAATGCAGGTGGTAGCATGTGACCAGTTGGAGCAGTCAAATAGTGTGAAAACAGGGATGGGAATAGAAAGACATGCGTAGTCTCCCTGACTGTTACTGACTTGTTGAGTGACCGTGGGAGCGGTTATTCTCAATGCTGCCTTCACCCCATGTGTAAATCAGGAGAGAAATTAATTTAGACAAAGATTTTAGCCTGTTAAAGTTACATTTCAACTAATAAGTGTTATACTTCTGTTTTATATGTAACCATTCCCATTTCCATTAATTTTGCTCTGGATCTCTTAATCTTAATTTATATTAATAAATTTATGGTTGATTTCACTAGCATTATATCTCAGTGTGGTGGTATTATAAAGAACCTGATCCAACCAAGCTGTTTGTATACAGTTCCCTTGGAACCTGCTAATCACTGTGCATGTCCAGTGACAGGGGCCGGACCCTACAGGGAGATGCTTCAGAGGATCTTGGGGACTGGGGTGTACCAAGTGTTAACTTGCACGGGAAAACTTGTACTGTGAACTTGTACTGGCAGAGCCCTGAGAAGATTGGTGGCTGACAGGCTAGGCTCCCAGAGAAAGTCTCACACCTTAGTGTTCTGTTAAGATTCAGCAGAGGAAAAGGAACAGACTCTACTCTTGAGAGAAGACAATTAGAATGACCAAAGGCAATCCCGAATGTTGCTCTGTATTTCACCTGATAATTGACAGAGAAGTGGATGTGGCATTCTCTAATTCACATGCCCTCCCTAGAGACCAAATAGTTGCCCTTTGTTATTAGAGGGGTCTGTATATATGGAAATAGTTACTAGACAAGGTGCCAGTAGATGGCACTCAAGAATATATTTCATAATTCCTGGGTTTTGTAGAACTTCTTGTCATGCCCTGTAAACAGCTTCCTCTGTGCAATTAACAGCCTCCATGGTATTCCCACATGAATGCATTCAACTTTGTAAAATTGACCTCTCCAATAAATGCTGCATTATATTTACCCACATGAATTATTTATAATTAAGGGTAATATTTTTCACATACAGAGAATTTGTCATCCGATTATCTCCAGATTGTACCAAAGAAAGTGAATTATGTAGGCATTTAGCCAAATTAAGTTGTTTTACCTTTAATCAGACATATGACTGTCATTTCAAAGAGTTAAGGGGCTGACCCAAAACCCATTCTTGTCAATAAGAGTCCTAAAATGGATTTAATGGACTTTGGATCAGGATCTAGACGCATTACATATGATCTGAATTACAAGAAGTTATTCCAGGCAGTTGTAAATAAGAGGGGAACTTTTTGCAACTGTCTCTTCAAGTAGTTCATCTGGCTACTGAAAACTGAACAAGTTGCTCTAGATTGTATATCAACTGACAAGAACTGACTTGAGTCAATGTGATTCACCAGTCACGATTAATTTAGAGATTGTCAGACTGAGCTTTTCCTCCCTGTTTCAGCCAGACAGAGATAACTGGCTTAAGACCCATCTTATTCATGGATGGGTTTTTCTGTACTTCCACATTTCTTTCTACTACATGGCCTCTTGTATTTCTCAATTACCTGCATGGGGAAGAGATTTCTGATAGCAGATAGATGAAATGCTCGATGGACTAGCAGCAAAAGACATAATAAGATCCAAAAGTTGGAAACTGAAACTAGACACATTCAAACTAGAAATAAGGTGCACATTTTTCCAGGGAGGGTAATTAGCCATTGCAACAACTTGCTTACGGATGTGGTAGATTCTCTCTCTTGAAGTCTTTAAATCAAGATTGGCTGTCCTTCTAAAAGCCATGCAACAGCTCAAAAACAGGCTATGGTTGATACAGAAATTACTGGGTGAGGTTCTATGGCCTGTGTTATTCAGTAGGCCAGACTGGATGACTAGAATAGGCACATTGGAAATTTTACCCCTTGTCCAGTGCGGACTGTAGCAAGGCGACGACTCACCGGTACAGCGCCTCCCACTGGTCATCCTGGGAACTAGCTCTCCAGCCTCCAGAGCACCCTCTGCAGGTCAGTGTCCCACTTGCCTCAGGCCCCCATGTCCCTCCCGCACACCGGTGCCCCCTACTTTGGGGTTCTGCCCTCTGCAGTACCCTCAGTGTCTCTGGGTCTCCCCTCCGCAGGGAACCCCCAACCCTCTATCCCCACCTTGCCTCAGTCTATGGCTACTGCCAGTCACCATCTAGCCCCCGCTCACTGGGGCGGACTGCAGTGTACAAGCCATTCATCATTGGCAAAGCGGGGTTTGGATCTGCTGCCTTTGCCTAACCCCTGGGCTGCAGCCTTTGCTTAACCCCAGTACCTGGTTTGGCCTTCAACAAGGCCTGCAGCCTGGGGATTTGCCAGGCAGGAGCTCCCCTGCTCCTCTCGCTTTTCCCCAGCCCTGCTCGGTTGCCTCCACCCTCAGCTCCCAGGCAGCTAGGTCCTTCTCCCTCTGAAGTTAGAGGGAGAGTCCTGCCTGAGTGCCTAGCTAGCAGCCCTTTTATAGGGCCAGCTGCAGCCTGACTGGGGAGTGGCCCCAGCTGTGCCTGCCTCCCCAATCATCCTAGCATATTGGCTCCCCGGGGCAGCCCTTTCCCAGGGCTCTTTTAACCCCTTCAGGGCCGGAGCAGGTGACCACCTCGCTGCAGGGACAAAAAACCTAACTGGCTTCAAAACTGAGCTTGATAAGTTTTCTGGGGCGGGGTCGGGGGATGGTATGATGGGACTGCCTACAATGGCATCTAGCCAATCTGCGACTGCTAGCAGCAAATACCTTGAATGGCTGGTGATGGGACACTAATTGGGGAGGGCTCCGAGTTACTACAGAGAAATCTTTCCCAGGTGCCTGCTGGATTTTGCTCACATGCTCAGGGTCTACCTGATCACCATATTTGGGGTTGGAAAGGAAATTTCCCATGGGTCAGATTGTCAGAGACCCTAGGGGTTTTTCGCCTTCATCTGCAACACAGGTTTAAACTAGTGTAAATGGTGAATTCTCTGTAACTTGAAGTCCTTAAACCATGATTTGAGAACTGCAATAATTCAACCAGAGGTTATGGGTCTATTACAGGAGTGGGTGGGTGAGGGTCTGTGGCCTGCAATGTGCAGGAGGTCAGACTAGATGATCATGATGGTCCCTTCTGACCTTAAAGTCTATGAGTCCTCAAAATCCCCCAAATAAATAAAAATAGACTTAAGATTGACTTGTCTAAGGCTACACAGGGAGTGAGGTATTACCTGACATGAGTAAGGATGGTAGAATCTGGCCCTATGAGAAGTAGAATTTCCTTTTATTTCTTTCATTTACTTCATCAAATCAAACCGTGTTTTTGTGTTATAGGACTGAACAACATGGAGGGGGCTGATCAATTTCACTAAAGGTAACTTACAATTGGTGCCCTATAAATACCTGTTACAACTTTGGTTCAGTCACAGCAACTTGAGCTCTTCATTTTATCAGACTAAATAATCCTGATTTCTGCTCTGTCTTTTCATGTGCAAGTCCTGGCACACTAGCCGTCTTTGAATTCCGTCTCTAACGCTTTACTCTGTACCAGTAGATTTTGCAGCTCCCTTAAGAGACAAAGGCTCTAATAATTGTTCTGGAGATCTGCAGTATATTCCTATCATTTTCCCTGAGACAAGGTGGGCGAGGTAATATCTTTTATTGAACCAACTGCTGTGTGAGCTCTGCATGGCTCGAAAGCTTGGCGCTCTCGCCAACAGAAGTTGGTCCCATCAAAGATATGACCTCGCCCACCTTGTCTCTCTAATATCCTGATACCAACACGGCTACAACTACACGGCATACATATGATGTTACCTGGAATTTGTAACCAAAGAGGTTCCACTGCAAGGTGGCCTCCATCCTGGAATGATTTTTTAATGGTATCCTTTTGGGATAATTCAGCTTCTCACCTTCTCCAAGCCCGCAAACTAGCCAGAGCTTCCCGTGTTGTTTATAGCCAGGGATTGCTGTGTGCCATTAATTTACAACGTCCGACCACATCTCTGATATACTAATTATGTCATCTTTCTCTTGCCGAGCTAAATAGTACAGCTCTTACCATGTTTGACAGTAGACTCCTGCAATTAGTAGGAAGGAGTGTATACATTTAACAGCTAATGGTACACCCATTGCTATTTGTCCCACTATGTGACAGGCTGCTTCTGTTTGGATTGGTGTCTTTACCTCAGTTCTCTGTATTGTTCTTGCCCCTGGAAATTCAATACTTCCTAACAAACCCTGCTCTCACAGATCCTTCAACTACTTCTAGCCACCTATGGTGTTTGTGGTCTGAGATAAATGCACCTCTGTGCTTCTCCGCTCCCAGTTTAAATAATCTCTCAAAACCTGTAGGCTGAGATTTTCAAAGCGGCTAAGAGAATTTAGACACACATCCTATATAGACATGTACCCTCCTTCAGGGTCAAAGTCTCCATGCCTGCTTTGAAAATCTCATTGCCAGCAATATGATTCCCTTATGAGTTGTCTGGAGTTCATGCCCTCCCCATAAATCTTCCGTTTCCCCTACAAGTTCCTAAGTGCCTAATAAACTTAAAACCCACCCACTTTTCACCATCTTTCCATTCACACCGTTGAAGCTCCTTAGCATTAGAGATAGGTGGGAAATGGTTTTTCCATCCCAGGAATCTTTGAGATTTCAAATATTTTCCTGTTCCTCCTTGGGATGAAACTGAGACCAACCCACGTTCAAGTACCTGCTCTCCTACATTCCAAGTGAGAGCACTAAACTATTGGCCTTTTTGGGGTCTCTCTCTCTGGTTTTGGTCAGAAATTCCACCCTGGACTGGAGAAACCTTTCCCACATAAAATTTTGTCAGAACTGTTACATTCTCCGGAAGAGTTTCAGTTTCAATGAATCACCATTTCCCAACAAAAAAATGTTTTGTCGAAAAATTCCCAAAGAGCTCTACTTAGGATCCCCTGCCCCTCCATATTCTAGAATTAGGAGCATGTCAGGTGACACTTGTTGACTTTCCTCCTAATCTCACTTCTTCTACAACCTCTCTTCTCCAGCTCCTCATGTTGCTGGTGCTAATGAACACTAGAATCATGATTTATTGTTCCATACTCACTATACATCTATTTACTGTCTAGGTGAGATGCAATCTCTCGTGTCTAGTGGCCATGTCACTTCAATCTTTTGTCTTAAAACCACCGTTCGGGTGTCTAACAACAGAAGACAGTACCACACATACACAGCTTCTCCCACCTACTCAACATAACCAATCCCCCATCATCTGGAGAGAACTGTCTGGTTTGTCTATTTAGAGTCTGAGCTCTTCAGGGAAAAAATTGTCCCTAATTTTATGTCTGAACAGCACAGTAGGGGCCCAAACATGGCTGGATCTCTAGATGCTACTGTAATATAAATAATATTTCATCATGCTAAAACACATGGATTATTTGGGGCCCACTGTGCTAAGCACATTCCTGTCTCCCTTCTAAATCATAATAATCCCAACTTGCTGCTTTTATGCAGAAAACTATTAATGAATTTAGGGGGGTTGTTGTGATGGGTTGGATCACAGAAACCCCCTTGGGGCTGCCAACTGATGTTCCAAGACTACTTCTGCCCCTGCTTTCCCTGCCAGCTTGGGACTCCAGCACCCTGTCTCGCTGAGCCAGACACGCCTGTCTGCTCCAACACAGACCTGAGGTCTGAACCACATGTCCCAGCGCTGCAGACTTAACTGAAAGTGACTTAAGAAGTGTTCCTATCTTTAACATTCAGATGCCCAACTCCCAATGGGGTCCAAAACCCAAATAAATCTGTTTTACCCTTTATAAAGCTTATTTGTTTTCCCTCTATAACTCTGATAGAGGGATATGCACAGTTGTTTGCCCCCCCTCCCAGTATTAATACATACTCTGGGTTAATTAATAAGTAAAAAGTGATTTTATTAAATACAGAAAGTAGGATTTAAGTGGTTCCAAGTAGTAACAGACAGAACAAAATGAATCACCAAGCAAAATAAAATAGAACACTGAAGTCTATGACTAAGAAACTGAAAACAGATAAAAACCTCACCCAGTAAGCTTCCTTTTACAAACTAGTCTCCTTCTAGTCTGGGTCCAGCAATCACTCACACCCCACTGTAGTTACTGTCCTTTGTTCCAGTTTCTTTCAGGTATCCTTGGGGGTGGAGAGACTATCTCTTGAGCAAGCTGAAGACAAAATGGAGGGGCTTAAATAGACTTTCTCTTGTGAGTGGAGACCCCCTCCACTCTCCTCTGCAAAGTCCAGCTACAAGATGGAGTTTTGGAGTCACATGGGCAAGTCACATGTCCATGCATGACTCAGAACTTACAGGTGACAGCCATTGCCCACATGGTATCTTGAATGTCTCCAGGAAGACTTATGGATTGGAGCCTTCCAACATCCATTGTTTGTTAAATCCTTCTTGATTGGGTACTTAATTTGCACATTCCTTTCTCAAGAAGCTGACCAAATGCTTTACAAAGGCTACTTAAAAAATCAAACCAGTACACAGCCAATATTCATAACTTCGAATACAAAACTGATACGTGTATACATATAGGATGAATAGATTCAGTAGATCATAACCTTTACATAGATATGTTACATGGCATATGTAGCACCAAATAAAGGGGGGTCAAATGGGGTGTCTAAGACAAGGTTATGGTTTGCTGATTATGATTATGCTGTCTATATGTGTGTATCATTTTTGTAGTTGAAGTTATGAATATTGGCTCTCTACTGTCTGTATTTCAAACTTATGCTATGCTTCTGGGGAACACTCCAGACAGGTTGGTGTCAGCTCTGCCTAGCCTGCTTGATGGCCCATTAAGGACCATCAGCTACACAACTGACCCATTGAGAGAAGGCAGACATGCCTTGTGACTCAGGAAGGTATGCAGGGACATGGCTGTGGACAGAACTCTGAGGTTTTTCCAGGCCATGTGATGGACAGCTTGTCTTTGGGACAAAGAAAGCAGAGACCACATGGCAAGAGACTATAAAAAGCTGCTGCAGCTCCTCCATCTTGTCTTCAATCCTGCTTCTTACCTCTGGAGGGACTTTGCTACACTGAAGCTCTGAACAAAGGACTGATGACCTATCCCAGCAGTAGATGTTCTCCAGAGACTTGATCTGAACCTGCAGTTTATTCCATCACTGCTACAAGCCTGAACCAAGAACTTTGCCATTACTGTATGGAATTGATTCCATTTAACCAATTCTTGCTCTCATCTATATCTTTTTCTTTTATGAATAAACCTTTAGATTTTAGATTCTAAGGGATTGGCAACAGCGTGATTGTGGGTAAGATCTGATTTGTATATTGACCTGGGTCTGGGGCTTGGTCCTTTGGGATCGAGAGAACCTTTTTTCTTTTACTGGGGTATTGGTTTTCATAACCATTTGTCCCCATAACGAGTGGCACTGGTGGAGATACTGGGAAACTGGAGTGTCTAAGGGAATTTCTTGTGTGACTTGTCATTAGCCAGTGGGGTGAGACCAAAGTCTGCTCTGTCTGGCTGGTTTGGTTTGCCTTAGAGGTGGAGAAACCCCAGCCCTGGGCTCTAACTGCCGTTCTTGAAGCAATTTGTCCTGAATTGGCACTCTCAGTTGGGTCCTGCCAGAACCAGCATCGTTACAGTAACAAAAAACATATTCTAGTTATGTCATATATACATTCATAAGCATATTTCCATAAAGCCTTATGGGGGACACCATCTCGCATGTTCCCGTCTCCCCTCCAAATCATAATAATCCCAACTTGGTGCTTTTATGCAGAAAACTATTAATGAATTTTGGGGGGTTGTATTCAAAGTTCTAATTACAAAGCACAAATGTAATTATATTAAGACCTTTTCTTTTTGCTAAATAAAGCTATCTTCACATCCCACTCTATGTTTGCAGCTTCCCAGGATCCAAATTTTCAGTGGCACAAAATAAGGTGGTATAAAGAAAAAGTTTATCAGAAAAGTGACTTAAAAAAAAGCATAAGAGAGTTTGGAGCCTAATCTAAGAGAGTATGAATGTGTTACTGCAAAAAGTTTCATATAGATGGTTAAAAGTATCCTGATTCTAGAATAACCCAATAAAATGGAAAAGTGCTTCTATAGATTTTCCTAGTCTGTTAGCTCAGAAACACCATTCCTGCTTGTTTTGGCTGATTTTTATTCCTGCCTTTGAGTGTAAAGGAATGGCAAGGAAGTTTATGAATGAGGTCCCACTAACATTCCAGACTGGAACATGTACCTGGACTGATTTCTGCCTAAATCCTGGAATGAGGTCATTTAAAAACCACCTATTTTCTCCAGTGTGCGAACTCCAAGACTGACATGGACAGATTTGTGGCTAATGCAATGCAGAAACACGCACAGTAGTCTTCACGAATGCCAACATAAGCCTACCTTCACTGGATAGGGCTCTTGGAAAAAGATTTCCACTTTCAAAGGATGTTTATAAAATCAGTTTGATCTGCATGCACGCCGGTTCAGGAATGAGCTGAGATAATGTTTTCCCATACCAATGTGAGAACAGCTTCTTGGTAACAAAACACCGCCCCCCTCCTAATAAAAAATACCCCCCCCCCCGAAAAACCCACTAAAGGGTTAGAACAACAGGAAATGATTCATTTACTACTAGTTGCTCACATATTTTAAAGAGCTCCCTGAACTATTCCTTTACTGTATCCAAAAAAACAATGATGGTGGGGGAAGATGTGATGCATGACATGAAAGTGAATTTCATTGTTGAAACAGTGAACACAGAGGAATGATTCTGTAACCAAAGTATGTAAAATACCTTGCAATCCAGCAGCACCAGAAATCCAAGTCTGATGGAGTTAGCTGCATTCTGGGGGAATACAAAAAGGATTATGACCAGTGTATTAGCAATGTAGAGGAGCCACTGAAAGATGTTTTTCCTTGTGCCATAAAATAAATTGGACAATTAATGTCTTTTGGAAACCTAATGGGATCTTTCTTGAATGCCATTTACATGGAAGCTGGCAAGCTGTCATTCATCAAAAAACATTCGCTTGAAAAAATATAACAGAAATATAAATTACTGTAGTTCCTAACAGTTTATTTTAAGCCAGTGATACTCAGACTGCAGTTTGCAAGCCACAAGTGGCTCTATAATGTGTCTACTGCGGCTCTTTGCATATTAAAACACTGTGTGATGGAATTATTAACCAATCTAAGTTATTAACCAATCAGGATACTTTTATTATATTTTTAACCAATGAAGTTATCAGCTTGCATTAAGTTATAACTTATTTGCTGTGAGAATAATATTTATATATATAAAACCTTATATTTCCCCTATCATACTGTTTAAATCAGAATATATAGTACTATAGTAAATGAAACAATGAATTCATGCTACCATGATTCTTTTGACTAATGTTGATCACTAA
Source organism: Eretmochelys imbricata (assembly GCF_965152235.1). Classification (NCBI taxonomy): domain Eukaryota; kingdom Metazoa; phylum Chordata; order Testudines; family Cheloniidae; genus Eretmochelys; species Eretmochelys imbricata. The sequence goes on along the minus strand of NC_135577.1, from coordinate 125,170,096 downwards.
TTTGGCTCCTGAATCACTGAGGTCTGAGTATCATTGTTTTAAGCAGATTTATATAGAAAGCAATTTTCTGCATAGTCATCTTATATAGCTAAGAAGCAAATGCATTTCATTAGCTAGGGCTGCCTTCATTTTTGGGATCTGTATCTGACCCAACTAACCTATCTATTTATATGGCCCCTATCTCCATAGTATCTGAGCACCTAACAACCTTTTGTATAGCTGTCCTCATAGCACGCACCCAGACTGGTGGTGTTATTCCATTTCACAAATAGGGAACTGAGACAAGAAATCTTCAGCAAAACAAGGGATTGAACCCAGATCTGGTAAGCCTCAGATTAGTGCCCTAACCACTGGACTATCTTCCCTTTCCTCTCCAGTAACGTACATTATCTAGTGCTAGGGCAGATTGAGACTGGGTCCAGCTATGAATGAGCTAATTTTTCCTCTAAGAAAAAGAATTTCCGCGGGCACTTTGCTGGACATAAACAAAATAAAAACCACTTTGAAACCAAATTCAGATCAGAAAGGCAAATTCTTACTCCCCGATATCAAGAGCCAGATTCTTATAGAGCTAAGGTTGACTAGCAGCACCTTCCATGAGTGGTTCCATTCATTGCAGCAGGACCACACGTAGAGTAAGGCACTGCTCATCATTCAGAACAGAAGCCAGTGTTGCCAACTCCAGGCATTTTGAAAGAAATCATGTGCCATGATTATCTCCGCTCATTCCTGAACCGGAGTGCATGCAGATCAAACTGATTTTATCATGAGATTAAAAGAAAATCCGAGTCTCTGTGTTGAGCCTTTGGGATACATGCTGAGCTAGGAGGTGAACCCAAAGTTCCCAGGCCCCAGTCTAGAGACTGCCACACAAGACTAGCCTTTCACTAATTAATTATAACAATTATTAAGCATTTATTACAGTAGCACCCAAAGGCGAAAACTGGGATCAGGGCCCCACATGTTACCTACTGTACAAGCACATGCAAAGAGACAGTCCCTGCCCCAAATTGTTTACAGGCTGAAAAACAGAGGAAGTGAGGAGGGGATAACATACAGGTAAGGTGATGGCTGGCAGTTTTGCTAGTTACATATTCTTGTCTGGGTATGGAGGGATTTTTTTTTAATATAATTACATATTGTGATTTATTTGCCGGACTGCACCTGCGCATCTTGTCCCCTTTTTATCAGCCGATCCAGGAAAGACACCAACCCAGCACAATCTGCCTTGGTGTCATTGTTCAACACCCCGGCCCCTAAAAATCAGCTAATGAATTGAAGCTGATCCTAATTAGTAAGCTGTTTTTCCTTCCAGAGGGCTGCTGGGCATGTCAAATGAAGTGCTATTTTTAGGGCTCTTGCAGAAATTCTGTTATTAATTTATTGTGATTCGTGAACAAAAAAATCCACACAACCTTTAAACCTGTTCAGAGCCAAGTAAAGTGTAACCATTGTCCTGTAAACCCAATTTTTGATGAGGCTGCTTACTTTCCAGAACAGCACAGAGGGTTAATAGATACCTGTCTACCGAGCACACATACTGTGTTAAGTAATGAAGGGACTTATTCAAAGCCCATTGAATTCAGTGGAAGGACTTTACATGCTAAAGCAGTGATACTCAGACTTCAGTGGTTCAGCAGCGATCAACATTATGGCCGTGAAAAAAGCTAATGCGGTCTTGGGATGCATCAGGCGAGGTATTTCCAGTAGAGATAAGGAGGTTTTAGTACCGTTATACATGGCACTGGTGAGACCTCACCTGGAATACTGTGTGCCGTTCTGGTCTCCCATCTTTAAGAAGGATGAATTCAAACTGGAACAGATACAGAGAAGGGCTACTAGGATGATCCGAGGAATGGAAAACTTGTCTTATGAAGGGAGACTCAAGGAACTTGGCTTGTTTAGCCTAACCAAAAGAAGGTTGAGGGGAGATATGATTGCTCTCTATAAATATATCAGAGGGATAAATACCGGAGAGGGAGAGGAATTATTTAAGCTCAGTACCAATGTGGACACAAGAGCAAATGGATATAAACTGGCCATCGGGAAGTTTAGACTTGAAAGTAGACAAAGGTTTCTAACCATCAGAGGAGTGAAGTTCTGGAATAGCCTTCCAAGGGAAACAGTGGGGGCAAAAGACCTATCTGGCTTCAAGATTAAACTTGATAAGTTTATGGAGGAGATGGTATGATGGGATAACATGATTTTGGCAATTAATTGATCTTTAACTATTCATGGTAAATAGGCCCAATGGCCTGTGATGGGATGTTCAATGGGGTGGGATCTGAGTTACTACAGAGAATTCTTTCCTGGGTATCTGGCTGGTGAATCTTGCCCACATGCTCAGGGTTCAGCTGATCGCCACATTTGGGGTCGGGAAGGAATTTTCCTCCAGGCCAGATTGGAAGAGGCCGTGGGGGGTTTTTCACCTTCCTCTGCAGCTTGGGGCACGGGTCACTTGCTGGAGGATTCTCTGCACCTTGAAGTCTTTAAACCAGGATTTGAGGACTTCAATAGCTCAGACATAGGTGAGAGGTTTATTCCAGGAGAGGGTGGGTGAGATTCGGTGGCCTGCATTGTGCAGGAGGTCAGACTAGACGATCATAATGGTCCCTTCTCACCTTAATATCTATGAATCCATTACCCAGAAGAGCCACAGTCATGTGAATTCACGGTTTCATTTACTGTATTATATCTAACATTTTCACAGAAAAATAACTGACCAACTATTCTACAATTGGTTAATAACATAGTAAAAGCATCCTGACTGGTTAATAACTTTGATTGGTTAATAATTCAGTCACACAGTATTTTAATACCATGTGCTGCAAAGAGCCACAGAAGACACATTAAAGAGCCACTTGTGGGTCCCAAGCCTCAGTCTGAGTATCACGGCCCTAAAGCACTATTAGACTTAAAACAAAGGTCTGATCTTTTCTTTATAAACTGGCAATCAGCCTATTTATATTAATTTTCTACATGGAGAGGGGCGGGAGAGAGGGAGACTCCAAAGATAGTCAGCTACCTGAAGGGAGGTTCCAAAGAGGATGGAGTTCGGCTGTTCTCAGTGGTGGCAGATGACAGAACGAGGAGCAATGGTCTCAAGTTGTAGTGGGGGAGGTCTAGGTTGGATATTAGGAAACACTATTTCACTAGGAAGGTGGTGAAGCACTGGAATGGGTTACCTAGGGAGGTGGTGGAATCTCTATCCTTAGAGGTTTTTAAGGCCCGGCTTGACAAGCCCTGGCTGGGATGATTTAGTTGGGGTTGGTCCTGCTTTGAGCAGGGGTTTGAGCTAGATGTCCTCCTGAGGTCTCTTCAAACCGTAATCTTCTATGATTCTATGATTCTATATAAATGTGAGCGAGATATTTAAAGTGATCATTTAAAGCCTGTTCCCAAACCCACTGAAATCAATGAGAACCTTTGAATTCACAGCAGTGTATTATAATTGCAAGCTAAAACTTCTATTTCAATTGGCTTGTTTGTTTAGTCTAACCAGTAATAACCAGCTGAACAGTAAACGAGTCTCTGAAATGCACTAATGAGCACAGTAGCCACAGGCTACCCACGTTAGACCACTTGGTACTGTTTAATTCTAGACAATCAGCACCCTCTTGCCAACTAAAGTGCAAAGTCTAATTGAATAAAGCTCTTGTTTTATTCATAGGATATATAAACTGCCAACTTTATGGTGACAAATTTCCAAGAGCTCTTACAGTTATTCAAAACATTCAAGTACGTCAAAACTGGAAGATGGACGGAGGCGGGGTTTTAATTTTGCAAAAACCTTACTGATCCAATACCGGGTTACTTTGGATCAGAATTCCAAAATACTTGTCCTGCATGGATGGTGGGCCAGACTCTATGTAAAGTCATCCTTAATGTGCCTTCCTTTTTAGAAACGCTTTTTTATTGTTAGACAAGGGTATTTTTATTTCAACCCCCACCCCTCTTCTCATGTTTGCGAAAGATGTCAGTAAAAAGGTTACGCCTCTCAATGCTTGTAGTGTTAAAACACTCAGTAACAGCAATTCTAGAGTCAGGATCATTGCCTCAACTCACAAAACCTGTGGTAGAGGTCGTGGGGGGAGCAAATCTCCACAAGAGTCCGTTCCACACGCCCCCCTCCTCCCCCAGAGATTATTATTTGTAGAGTTTCCCCCTCCACACACACAAAAGCCCCACGGCCAAACAGGCCTCAAATCTGGAGGATCCTGGCAGATCTGTAAGGCTATGTCTACACTGTATTGTAAACTTGGGTCTGTGGGCCAGTTCCAGCTCTTTAAACATTTGTTCCTTCAGTGCTTTTTGCTCCTGTTTGTCTGGTATTCTCTTTAAAAAGATATAATGGTCTTTAAAAAAAAGATCTAAGGTGAAATCCTGGCCCCCTCTAAGTCAATAACAAGACCTCCAATGACTTCGCTGGGGCTAGGATTCAGCCGTAGTGTGTGAGAGTGTCTATCCAGTGACTAACTACACCTGTTATAAATCCCATTGAGGTCTCTGGCTTGAGCTGCATCCACACTGTAAACTGATGGGGCTTGGACCTGAGTCATAGCTGGACTCAGGCTCTGACCCACCCCTGCCAGCAGGGTCCTAGGAGCTGAATCCTTGATGACCCAAATCAGGCTGATTTGTGTGTGGATGGAACGGGGCTTGAGCTCAAACATGAGTCTTAATGCGCAGTGTAGCCATGAGAGGCCAGGGTCATCCACAAGGGGGCTCTGTGTCTCTGCCCAAGCGCTGGTCCCTGGTATGTCCCCAGCCCCCAAGCTACCTGCTGGGGCATCCCTGGCTGAGGCAGCCCCAGGTAGGGAGCTCCATGGAAGGGGCAGTACAGAGTGTCGCTGCATTATCCTTTTCCAGAGATGCTTCATGGGGTTGGAGAGAGAGCAACATACATTGCTTTTGGCCTGTCTTGTCCTCTCCTGGTCCAACCTCCTGCTCCCCCGGCACTCCCCAACCTGCTGCATAGTCACCCCCAAAGCCCAACACAGAGCAGCTTCACAGAGAGGTGTTCTGGGGAACAGAGGCAGCTGAGCCCTGCTTCTGTGGGGGAGTGGGGAGATCTGTGTATCTAAAGTTCCTTTGGGTTGCAAATGTGGGGTAGTATCCTGGAATACAAACATATACCATGACAGATAATTATGTTCAGGTTGGTACCAAAACCACCAGGCCAGATTCTCATCCTACTATGGACAGTGGAGTAAATCGGTAATTTGCGTGGACTTACTCCAGCTTTACACGGGTGTAAGTGAGATCCGACTCTGGGCCCAAGATGTGTTGTTTCTTCTGCGTACCCATGAACTACAGGCTGATATCCACACCAACGGGAGGGTGGGGAAGCTCTGGAATGGGCTACCTAGGGAGGTGGTGGAATCTCCTTCCTTAGAGCTTTTTAAGGCCCGGCTTGACAAAGCCCTGGCTGGGATGATTTATTTGGGGATTGGTCCTGCTTTGAGCAGGGGGTAGGACTAGATGACCTACTAAGGACCCTTCCAACCCTGATAGTCTATGATTCTATGAATTGGAGTTGGAAGCTTGGGACACCAGGGACTTGTCAAGCAGTGCTTTTTGCTGAAGTGTGAACTCCAGAAAGCCCTGCTTTGACACTAGGATTCAGGACCCATGTCTCAGCGTTTTGCTGGTGCGCGATGACGTGAGGTTCTAGTTTTGTTTTCAGCGAGTGTTGCTAGGAGTGGCAGAAGGTTAGCTGTTTCCCATCCCATTAGTTTCAGAGACACTTACGAGTCTGACACAGTGCACTGCTGGCTGCACATCACCAGGCCCCTCTGTCAAAACCAGGATGGCTGATGAGCTACGAACAAGCTTACGGTTAGATAATAGATGAAAGAGTCGCAAGATAAATGAGGTGCCTATAGAAAACCTGGCCAAATGTGTTTAAAACAGGGGATCCGACACCATTAATTCTCAGCAACCAGCTTTAAAAAAGGCAACTCGGCACTTGACTTATGCTTAGAAAATGTTATCTTTCCTTTTAACAGCAGTTTTACTGTGTATTTGGAGAAGATGACAAACAATAAGGTTATTCTGAAGTCATGCCAAACACTACATTTGTTCAAGGAGAGGAGCAAAGTTTCCCCTAATGTGTCAATTGACTTCTGTAGCCATGAAAACAGCTTGACCAACAAGCAATATTAATAAAAAGTGAAACCTCTGTTCCTAAGTTACAACTAGAGCTGGTCCAGATTTCTCCAACGGAAGGTTTTATGGTTGGAAAACGTGGTTTCGTCAAAATCAAAAATCAAATCAAAACTTTCCACAGGAATGTGTTGATTTAGACAAAATTTCATTTAGGAAACAAACAAACAAACATAGGAGGTAATTGTCCTGCTCTGTTTAGCACTGGCGAAGCCTCAGCTGGAGTACTGTGTCCAATTCTAGGCACCACAATTTACGAAAGATGTGGATAAATTGGAGAGAGTCCAGAAAAGATCAACAATAATGATAAAAGATTTAGAAAATCTGACCTATGAGGAAAGGTTAAAAAGACTGGATATGTTTAGTCTTGAGAAAAAAAGATTGAGGGAAGATGTAATAACAGTCTTCAAATATGTTAAAGTCTGTTATAAAGAAGACAGTGATCTATGTCCACTGAAGGTAGCACAAGAAGTAATGGGCTTAATCTGCAGCAGGGGAGATTTAGGTTAGACATTATGAAAAACTTTCTAACTATAAAAGTAGTTATGATCTGGGACAGGCTTCCAAGTGAGGTTGTCGAATCTCCACCATTGGAGGTTTTTAAGAACAGGTTGGACAAACACCTGTCAGGGATGGTCTAGGTTTACTTGATTCTGCCTCAGTGCAGGGGGCTGGACTCAATGACCTCTCGAAGTCCTTTCCAGCCCTACATTGCTATGTGTCTGTTTCCATTTTGACATTTTCCGAATGTTCCATTTTTATTTTTTTGTTTCAATCATTTTTATTTTATTATGAAACATGAACATTTTAAAAAGCTAAAATTGAACCAAAATGTTTCAATTGATCTGAAATAACATTTTTTTGAAAATTTTGTTTTGGGGGGAAATTTCAAAATTCTTTGCTTTCATTCTGATTCGTAACAAAAGCAACTATTGAACTCGAGGAATTCTGTGTAGAATGGAAATGCTGGTTGCCACAAACCAGTAGTTCCAACTAACCTTTGCACTCCCTTTACTGAATACTGAGTACTCTGTTGAGACGGCATGCAAAACCTTGGTTTCTAACTGGGTTTGATTATCCATCTAGAACACATATATATCTGCATCTATCTACAGCTATTCCATATTACAATTATCAAATGAACTGGAACTATAAAATATATCAAAGTAATGCTTAGAGATACTTTCTTCTGCATTTTGGTCTTAAAGGAATGCTGTTGATTTAAAATACATCACCCTTCTGCCTCAGATACATTCACTTGCTATAGTTCTGACAGACCAAAGTTTCCTGTGAATTTATGAGATTTCAGACAAAACATACTCTCTTTTCAACATTGCATGTTTGAGAGCACTTTATGTAGAGTCCATTTCATGGTTTTGCTAGAATCAGTCATTTGAGTGGGTTTTTCACAAGAGAAAACATTTTTAAAAGGAACAGGAATTTGCTATTGTAAACCCACAAGATTTGCACGGGAACCAAAGGGGAGGTATAGCCTCTACAAGCAAGTGCTTTAACCCATTTAAAAAAAAACAGACAACAGCTAGATTTGAAACTGATGGTGTCCCTTTAACTCAATACTTCTCAACCTCCTTAACAGTATGACCCCAGTTCTAACAGGGAAAAACTGTCTCAAGGACCTGTCTCAGCTAGCCATAAACAGAGGGTGAGCATGACCCCTGACACCCATTTGTCACCCTCACCAGGTGGTGGTGGCTCTCAGATTGCTAACCCATCTTTAACTCCCCATGAGAGAAAGTTAGGGAAGTGGGAGATGGACAAACATAGGCCCCAATGCTGCAAACAGATCCACACAAGCCAACCCTGGCGTTTGTGCAGACCCCAAGGATTTCAGCAGGCTCCGCAAAGGCACAAAGGCCATTGTACGGGGTGTATGTTTAAGCCCATAGTGTTGAGGTACACTAGAAAAATAAATGCATCACCAACCATTCACCATTGTGGGACCTGTTACAATTTATGCTGCAGCAGCCCGGCACATCACTGCATTGGGCATCCTTAGCTTTGAATGTCCTTGCACTTGTTTGGGGTTTCATCGTTAAGTGACGCTAACATGTTCTTTGCAGGTTGAGTTTCCTGTGTTAATATTAGGAGGGTTGCAGGGTTTTTTTTAAGCTAGGAGAGATGTAAATGTTAATAAATACAATATTTGTTTTGATAGGTATTTGTTAACTCGTGACTCCAGCACAGGTTATTAAGCTGGGAGCCAATTACTTAAAAACAAAACAAAGAGCCCAACTTTGGCCCCCAGTTCTGCAAAGCACTTAAGCTTATGCTTAAGTCCCAGAGTTAACTTTTGGGCTTACACACATTGCTGGATCAGGGCATTAATGAGCGTTCAGAATAGCTGAATGTTCATAATTAGAACATGATTAGAGGGCATAATTAGAGATATAGGACTTTTAATACTTGTGTTGATGCATGAAAAGGAAGGGACCCTGCCTGACTCTCAGAGGCCAGGCTGAATTTGCTGGGCCTGGAGTTAGAAAAAATAAAAGGTCAGTTTGGAGGTCCCAAATCCTGCCAGTGGCTCTGGGGTGTAATGTGTTCCGGGCTATGCCTGGTTCACGGAGGATAAGAGCCTACGAGAGCGTTCCCCTGGAGAGCCTGGCTAGTTCGCTCATGCTGCAGGGGCTTATGCCTTCAGCTTTGAAGGGTACCTGTGCAGTTCTCTGTGTTCCCAAGATGGCAACTATTGCATACAGGCAGAGCTACTCCTATAGCAAGTCTCACTGACTTCAGGCCCTGGTGCTCATGGATTCATTTGCAAACTCAGGGCCTTACACTGTAAACTGAGGAAAATCTGACCTGAAATCACTGACAGGCTAAAGATGGAAGGCCCTGGTGTCACTGTCAGAGGAGAAATGCAGTGTAAATATACAAGATTAGAGGACAGATGATGGGCTTAATCCTATAAACATATTAGCAACATCCTGAGGTGAGTAGTCTGATGGAGAACAACAGGTTCAGGTAAATAAAGATATTCACATGGCTTTGGGCTAGAATGAGCCTTTGTTCCTAGCTCTGAGAATGGTGGGGCACCGTATAGAGTGTCACAGTCCCTTCCCTGGCCTATTTACCAGGCACACATTCCTTCCCGCACCCACAGGGGCTTGGGGGATAGTGTCAGGGCTTTGCTAATTCCCCCTGTCCCCCCAACACAGACACCTGCTCAGGGAGTAGTACCCAGACACTCTGTCCATGCTACAGCTGAGATGCCAGGAGGCCATGCAAAGGAGGGTGCTCTTATTTCTCCGTGTAGCCGCATTAGGGCCAGGCACGGCCTGGCCCCGAGTCATTACAGGATGAGGCCCTGTACCGGTTTGTGATCAAAATGTCGGCCAGCGCGATGGTATCACCAGGCCTGAGCAAAGGGAAGTGGTAATCGCTAAATTGCTGCTATACTAATGGGACGTTTTGCAGAGGACTAGGAAGTGTAGCAGCTTTAAGCTCTTTGGAGCAGAGACCATCTTTTTTGTTGTGTTTGGACAGTGCCTAGCGCAGTGGGGTGCAGGTTCATAACTGGGGCTCCTAGGCACTACGGCAATACAAATAATAAATAAATACTAGCTTTGCACCTCTGGGAACCTGCTTTCTGAATGGTCTTAGTTCACAACTAGAGGTGAGAGCACAATGGGAGAAAAAATGGTAATACTTATTTTATTTGCAAAAAAAAAAAAAAAAATTGCAAAATTCAATCAAACACACAGACTATTTGCCCAGAACACAATGCCGGGGAAGTAATAGAAGAAACTGCTGAATATTTTACTTGAAACATATTAAGAAATTCACCATGCAATGGACATTATTCAGTGAACTCTAGTTGCAAATGGAATAAACGTGGTCTTAACTAGCTCCTATAAACACTAAAGCAGATGAGTAACATTGCACATACAAGGAGTCCAACTGTCTTCAAATCAATGGGACTACTTGCACATGTACTATTGGGCACTTGGGTAAGTGTTTGTAAGATTGGTAACGAACATTTATAATGATAAAGGAGTAGTAGTGACAAGGTTAGGGCTAATAATCTTTTGAACTTCTACAGCATGTTTCAGCTGAAGAGCATCAATTAGAAGCCTAACAATCCCCATTACCAGAGCTCATCAGGAATTTTCCATCAATTATTTTTCGATGGAAAAATGCAGTTTCCGCAAAAGTGAAATTTTCCCAAGGAAACATTTTGATTTTTCTACACAAATTCCAATTTTCTGCGAGGAAAAAATGAAACATTTTGTTTCTAGTTGGTCTGATAATAAACGGTATCTGCCATAGTGCCCCAGTGCACCGTGGGAGTTGTAGTTTGGGTGCCCCCATTCTACCCATGCTGCATTTCTCATGATGAAGGGTATGATTACATCACAGAGGTCATAGAAATCATGGATTCCATAACTTTCAGAGACCTCTGTGACATTTCCCAGGCCCGGAATGGCAGGCTGGAGCTGTGAGCTGGTAGGGGCAGTCCCTGCAGTTCTGAGCCCTGCAGGTAGCGGGGGGACCCCGGAGCTCCCAGCCACCACAGACGGTGGGTACTGGACCCCCTCTTCCACAGTGGGGTTTCGACTCTTATTGCCTCACTTCCAGTTGGGCTTCAGTCTCCCTCCCCCTCTCCCCAGCCCCATTTTATCATGGTTATTTTTAGTAAAAGTCAGGGAAGGTCAGAAGCTTCTGTAAATTTTTGTTTGTTGCCTGTGACCTGTCCCTGTAATAAAAGTAACCATGACAAAATCCTAACTTTACTCACGATGCACCATGTTCTCTCCTCTGAGTTGTGGAGGATCATGAGTCACATGACTGTGGTGCATTATGGGAGATGTAGTTTGGCCAGGGAGCAAGTTACACGGGGGTGGGGTGAATGGGATAAGAGGTTTTATTTTTATATGTATACTGGTACTGAAATGAGATAGTCAAACAGCAGACAAGGCAATTCTTTCGATCTGGAATCTTAACCCTGTACTGTTGCCTGGTTCCCGAGAGCAACTCTGCCTCAAGAATTGACTCTGATCAGAGCCCAAGGCAGCCAGCAAATTCCTGTTGTGCTAACCTCTCTCTTGTAAACCCCGAAACTAACACCTCAGCATGTCTTCCCAAGACTCAAAACTTGCTTGTACACTAGCAAAAAACCTTGGAAGTCTGTGTGTAACAGCGCCACCTGGTGATGCTTGCCATAACAATTACATGATTTCACTACACGAGAAGTCCAACTGCACTATGATTCTCCATTAACATTAATTTCTGGGAAACTTTCACACTTGCATATGCCAGCCTGACTGTAATCAGTTCTGGTGAACTCATTTCCCAGAGCATGAGCCAGCTCCAAATTCAAGATACACGTTAAATGTAGCACAAAAACAACCCAGTTTTGGCTCTGATCTTCCAAGATGCCCTGCACTTACGTCAATGGGGCTCTGTGGGCGCGCAGGGCTCTGCCGTGCGGAGCTCATTGCAAGATCAGGGCCTTTGCTTTGAACTCAATAACAGTTCTGCAAAATTACCTTTTATAATCCAGATGTTCAGATAAGCTTATGCCATGCAGCCAGCATGTTCCATACATAGTTTTGTCAGTCGTTCTATGAGAACAAGAGAGTTACCAGTGACAAAGGACTTTAAGTGGTTAATTTTCATTTGATCCTGCTTTTTCTTAATGTAGATGAGTTTAAAGTGCATGTTTGTTTCAGTATTTGTACTGATCAGTTTACTGAGAAAGGCCCCAATCTGGCTCGCAGTTATGGGTGTTAGTTGCCCCAAGCACTTCGGTGGGCCTATGTAAAGTTAAGCACGTGCCTCACCATTTGAAGGATCAGGGCCTACATCTGCAGCTGGCCAAGTCAATCTCATTTTAATTTCTCTTATCTTTACAATAGGAAATATAGCCCCTGCCGCAAGGAACGTGCCACCTGGCAACGACAAGACAGCGCCTATGTGCGTAGAGCATTAGGCACTGGTTTGAAAATGATAAAAGCACTAAGGTGCCTATGGGAGGGAAGCACTGAACGCCAATGGAGTCTGGACACCTATCTCCCTCAGCTACCTTTGAAAATCCCAACCTAAATAAACCTCCATGGGTGAAATCTTGGGCCCTCTGACTTCAATGGCAAAACCCACACTCACGTCCCTGGGGCCAGCACTTCACCCTGGCTCTACAGCCTCTGTTTTAACAGAAGCCCTCTTTCCCTCCCCCGCAGCTAGCTACTAATTAACGCTTGTTTTTCCTCAGATAGCCGCCCCCGGTTTGCAAAATCTCTTACCCTGACATGAACTCTCATTCCGTTTCTGCTTTGGCTGAAAGTGGATTACTTCACTACCGCTCCAGAAGTGCCAGGTGAAAATCTATCTCTCTGGAGCGAACATGCCCAGGTTCCTAGGAAGAGACACATGTGGTATCGTTTTTCTATTATTTGGAACATACAGAACTAAATTAATAACAGTTCTTACAAGGCCCTGGGGCTCTGTGGAAAAGAATTTTGATCTCCTCAGGAAAGGCTCACCATTGCGCACAGGAGAGACGCACTTGACTTCTGACCTCTTTTCAAAGACACCTGTGTGAGCTTTCAAAATCCACTACCGCCAATTATCCACTTTCAACCTGAAGTGTTTAAACCTCGGACCACATTAACGGAGCTTAGCACATAGCCATGTCATTGCAGACTTCCTGATGGGAGGAGATGCCTTGCCACGGTTAAAAGAGAGTTTAGGGATGGGGGCATGAGATTAATCAGCTTCTCCTCCTGACAGCTTCAAACAAAGAAGCCTTTTAGCCACCTGGTTTGTCTCTCTCACACCTGCGTGAAGATTGTGAGACAATGCTTTGTACTGTTGCCTTGATCCTGTTATTTGCAGGTACCTGTCTACAGCCACACTGTACCACTTAATAGCCCTTCAGCAAGACGAAAGGGAAGAAGTGGCACACATACTGTTTCTTCAGGATTGTAGTTTTAGGACATGATGGAATGTATTTAAAATCCAATGGGATTTATTGGGGGGTGGACGAGTGTTGTGTGAAGGGGGAGGAGGGACGGAGGAGCTTTGATTGTATTCCCTGTAGACTTGTGGACAGCGTATGGAATTCCTTCTGTTATTGTAATTGCAGGAATTGCAAAGCAGCACGCTAATTGTTCATGGACCTACGCAGGGGGACACCCACCCTGGGTGCCATGGGCACCCTGGGCTCTGCCTGCATGGATCTGATTGCAGCACCAGAGCCATTTTTCATTTCTGAAGACTCAGTCTGGAGTTCCCGACTCAGGTAAAGATGGCCTAGCAATATTCAGATGGATTTCATTGGGGAGGGACCCCACTATACAGCTTTCAGCTGTCTTCTTCCGGCCATTCCCTGCCCCTTTTGCCACACACCCCAGACCCAGGATCTATGCTCCCATCACCTTGTCCCCCTCTGTACCCAAATCCCAAGTGGTTCTTCCCCTCTCCTCACTGGGGAGCTGGACTCATCCAAGGGACAGCAGCAACTCCTCTATGTACAAAACGCTCCTAGAGTTTCAGGAGCTGCTTGATCTGGTTTATCCCCACGAGGGCCAAATTTTCATTGGGTTCCATTGTATTTTGCCTGAGTAAAGAGTTTGTGATTGGGCTCTCTGGCAGTAAAAGCTGCTTTGTTTTCTCTGTCTCAGTGCAGGAAAGTAAGTCTAGTTTTTAAATTCAATTCAGTTTGTTTCCCATATTAACAGTATTAACCAGAAGGATAGAACATTATCGGCCCACCTCAGATCCCCATCCTAGTCAAAAAGATGTCTACATGATGGGGAGAGTCGAGCTCCTCAGCCAAAAGTCTGTATATATGATACAATATTTCAGCAAATGCCAGTGCCTGGATTGATCAATGTAACCGAGTAGGGTTGAAATATTAGAGACAAATTCCTAGTCAAGGCCTGGTTTAAATCAGCAATGTTGTGGAAAGCTCTGGATGCGTACTAAAAAAATCCAAATGTTTTTTGGTTCTAGTCCTCCCCCGCCCCCCCCGAGAAGCAAAACCATCCTTGCACAATGATTCATATGCTGTAGGCCTAGGTCTATACCAATAATTTATCCCAGGCCAGTCCTGGCTGAGTTGAGCAATGGTCCTCTCCAATCCTGCACCTACCGAACCCATTTCCTCTTAGTGAGGATTCAAGGGGACTCTAGGAAAAATACAAAGGGCCAGACCCTGATCACATTGAAGTCGATGGCAAAACTCTCACTGACTGGGTTCGGATCAGGATTTGGCAAGGGTCCAATCCAATGCTCCTGAAGTGAATGAATAGACATTCATTGACTGCAATAGGTATTGGATCAAGCCCTGAGAGAGAGAGAAAGGGCTCAGTTCACCACTGCCCTGTACCTTGTGTTGTCCTTGATACCAGTGCTAAGTGGATGTAAAGCTTCTGATTTGATCGTGTTTTACATCCACTTTACATTTGCGTCAATGAATCCTCAAAGTGCAAGGTAATGGTGAATTGGGCCAGGCATGTTTTTCTTTTTCACCCTAACTGATAAATCATTTATTTCCCTATTGTTATTTCTCCCAAAGGGCAGTTCCTTCAAGATTTCGGTGCTCAGTATTTCAGAGTTCCTTACACAGACATTCAGTGGTACAGGATGAATGATGGTAGTGTCAGGATTCCCTGGAAGACCTACGTCCCAGCCCACAGTCATTCTGTCTCTTTGCGTTCACACAAGGTCTGTCTGTGCTGAGTAATGAAAACCCAAGCTTTAATCATGGTTCAGCTATTTCTCTGTGTGGGATTCTCAGAGATGAAGGTATATCACTATGGATTTGGTAGGTTGCTAATGAGATAAAGGTTTGTATGAGGTGGTCAGGGAATACTCAAGTTGATAAGAGTGGAACGATGAATTTGCTACCCCAACTGTATGCTCATTTGCCATAAACATCAAAACACCACTGAACAATGAAGGCTTGATCAAATGGTCAACCCTACCAGAAAGAAAGGCTAGTCTTATGGTTAAAAACCTGAACTGAGTGCTAGGAGGGATGGGTTCAATTCCTGGCTCTACCATGGGCTCTCTCTAGGAACTTAGGCAAATTGTGAATGATCTCCCTTTGTAAAGCGCTTTGAGATCTATTGATGACAGAGCTATATAACAGCTAGCTATTGTTTCCCCCATCTTTAACGAGGAGATAGCATTTCCTTTCTTCCACCCTTTGTCTGTCTTGTCTATTTAGATGGCATAGGTGCTGACTCCGTGGGTGCTCTGAGGCTGGAGCACCCATGGGGAAAAATCGGTGGGTGCTCAGTACCCACCAGCAGCTCCCTGCCCCGCCCCTCCGCCCCAGCTCACCTTCGCCTCCACCTCCTCCCCTGAGCACGCCGCCTTGTCCTGCTTCTCCCCCCTCCCTCCCAGCGCTTGCGCCGTGAAACAGCTGTTTCA
The DNA here is from genome assembly GCF_965152235.1 of Eretmochelys imbricata. Lineage (NCBI taxonomy): Eukaryota > Metazoa > Chordata > Testudines > Cheloniidae > Eretmochelys > Eretmochelys imbricata. The sequence goes on along the minus strand of NC_135577.1, from coordinate 125,154,532 downwards.
TGTGGCAAGCGCTGGGGGGGGGAGGAGGAGGTGGGAGCATGCGGCGTGCTCATGGAAGAGACGGGGCTGGGGTGGGGATTTGGGGAGGGGTCGGAGGCAGGGGCAGGGAGGGGGCGGAGTCGGGGCAGGGCCGGGGTCTGGGGGGGCGCTAGCCCCCACCGGCGCCAAGGAAAGTTGGCGCCTGTGTTGGATGGTAAGGTCTTTGGGGCACGGACTGCCTCTCACTATACGTATGTACAGCATTTAGCACAATAGGGCCCTGATCTCCGTTGGGGGCCTCTGTGTTACAGTTACACAAATACTACCTCGAGCAGTGGTTCTTAACCTGGGGTGCACGCACCCCCAGGGGGTGCGAGATGCCCTTTCTGGGGGTGCGAGACATGCCAGATTTTTTTAGAAGGTAAATCATCGAAACCAGAAATTAAGCACAGGCACGTAAGTACACCTACCTTGTTTCATCAAACCTATGTGTTTATTAACATTATCCATGTTTTCACTATTACTGTAATCCACAAACAAAAAACATATCTAGGTTTAAAGAACTGACCTACTTCAATGATTTTTGATAAAGGGTGCAAGACCATATTTTGATTTTTGATAAGGGATGTGAGAACATATTTTGAGAACCAAAGGAGTGCAGGCTGCCGTCAAGGTGAAGAACCATTGACCTAGAGCGGCAAAGAGTCCTGTGGCACCTGACAGGCTAACAGACGTATTGGAGCATGAGCTTTCGTGGGTGAATCCTCACTGCGTCGGAGTGATGTCCAATGCACAGAGTTTTCATACAGCTGCTCAGGAAATGTATTTTATTTTCCATGAAATAAATTGAAGGAAATAAAGCATTGTTAGGAAGAAACTCCCCACCCCCGCTCCCTGAAAATTGTCACTTTGATGTTGTTTGTCGGAAAACTGAAGTAACCAGAAATTCTTGCGACAATCTGTGGAATCCAAAAAAGCATTCAACATTCCACATTTATAAAGTAATGCAAAAGACCCTATCAGCTGTATAATTTCTTTCCTGACTGCAGCTCACTGGAAACCCTTTACAAAGGCAATTTCTTCCACACAATCTCAGTCAAAGGCTCTCTTCCCAAAGAAATCACTTCTGGGCACGTGTGAGAAGGAAAAACCTGTTTCCAATATGCAGCGAAGGGTCTGCTCGTTGTACTCCTGTTTCACAGAGCGAACTCCCTGCTTCTCTCTCAGGTACATTGGCAGGGTCTCCCCAGACATTCATTTTTCATATCATAATGCTCAGTGTTCTGCATGGTAGGTGTGTTCCTGGAGACAAAAACAGGCACCTCAGTTGGGCCATGTTGAGATTTATGTAGTTTCTGTGGGCCAATATAACATCTCCTTATACCCCTTAGTTCAGCTGGCCATTTCTGCGCCCACTCCACTGTTCTGTGGCACTGCTTTGGAAGAAGATCGCAGCCTCCCCTGCACCTATGACATAACCATGTAGTGTTTTCTTTGCTTTTTTGCTTCCCTTGCCCTAATGACTGTGTTCATTTGCCTTTCTTCTCTCCCACCCTTCTATTTCTTTATTCTTTCTCTTGCCTCTCCTCCATTTTTTCCTTTTTCACCCTGTTTCCTCTCCATGCATGGTTTAATGCGCTCACTCACTCTCTTTTTCTCTTCTTCCTCCAGCATCACCTCATCACACTCTTCTTTCCAGCCCAGTGGCTTTTTAGACAGTTCAACCACCTTCTTCCAGCCCTCAAAGTTAACCCTGGAGGCCTCCCCTAAAGCCCCACTCACCTCCAGGGCATGTGGGAAGGCTGCCAAATGGAGCCCATCTCCAGTCCTGTTTCCCCCCCACCCCCTGCGGCTGGGTCCTACATGTGACGGGAGAGAGGGGGGCCTCTCAGAGGGCTGGCAGAAGCTGATACATTAATGGTGCAGAGGAGTGGAGGTAGTTTGAGGAGGCTTTGGCCTCCCTGCACTGTGGTGTCCCAGATAGCAACCTCTTAGGCCTATTCCTAAATCCTCCAGGCATGTGCTGTTGGATCACTCAAAGAGTTCAAACGCAGAGATGCTCCGTAATCCTTAGCGGCACTGCTAGGGGGCTGCTGGGGACTCTGTGTTATTTCTTGTAGAATGCAGTTGCTAGGAAACCCTTTAGAGGGTCCTTAGCTACCATAATCCCGAGTGTGGGGCCTCTGTCTCCCGGAGCAATTTGACTAAGATCCCAGGAGTGGGCTTGTTGCGGTACATACCATGCAGTGGGCACGTCAAGGAGTGTGGGTGTCTAAGAGGATCACTGTGGCCTAAGGGGTGCGAGGGAAGGGGAACAGAGGGGCCAGCACTGGGGTTCGGGGGGGACCCTGGAAGCTTATTGAGCATGAGCCTTCAAGTAAACACGTAGGGTTGGTTTAACAACCTGGACAAACAGAGCTTCACGGTTTAGTTCACCAATCCCTTATGACCAGAACCTGGTAGAGCTCCCCCTAGGGTTGCCAACTTCGTACTATTTAAAAACCAGACACTCCAGGAGGAGTATTGGAACCTTCTCTGTCCTGCTCCTTCCCCCTGAGGACCCGCCTCTGCCCCTTCCCTTCTCCCCAGGTCTCCTCCTTGCCCTGTCTCTTCCCCGAGATCGCACTCTTGCCTTGCCCCTTCCCCCTGAGGTCCCGCCCCCTCATTTGCCCCTCTTCCCCTCTCCCTCCATCACTCACTGCTTTCCCCTCTCCCTCCCTCCCTGCATGGGTCGGGAGGGACTCACCTGCAGAGCCGGGGCTGGGACCTGCAGCCACCCGATGTAGGTAAGAGGCGGCCTTGACTGAGTAGGGGCTGGTGCCAGTGATGACTCGGTGCCTCCCCCGCCCGCAGTAACCGGATGTTGGGTGTCCGGTCAGTACAGCTGACTGGACACTGTCTGGTCCCCTTTATGACCGGACTTTTCAGTCGAAAATTGAGCACCTGGCCATCCTAGTTCTCCCTGATATGTAGGGGCCAGCCAACCTATCAGCCCCCACCCCCAACCCCATGCACACACTTGACCAGCTCTGACACAATAGCCAGTAGAGGGCAGTGGTGTATATACACACACACCAGCCAGTGAATTGCAATTCAAAACAAAACTATTTCCCCATGTTTATTCACCACCCCCTCCACCTACTGTTCCTCAGACGTTCTTGTCAACTGCTGGAAATGGTCCACCTTGACTATCACTACAAAAGGCTTTTTCCCTCTGCTCTCCTACTGGTAATAGCTCACCTTACCAAATCACTCTCGTTACAGTGTGTCTGGTAACACCCAGTGTTTCATGTTCTCCGTGGATATACATCTCCCCACTGTATTTTCCACTGAAAAATGCATCGGTTGAAGTGAGCTGTAGCTCACGAAAGCTCATGCTCAAATAAATGTGTTAGTCTCTAAGGTGCCACGAGTCCTCCTGTTCTTTTTGTGAATTGCAATTGTTCATTACGAAAAGCGGTTAGTTCATTTTGGTTCAGAGATCGTATGGGACTGAACGGGCAGCACAAGCATTTCTGCCCACGAGTACAGGATTGTTTGGGAGGTGCTGGAGTCCCAGGTGCGTGGCTCTGGCGTTCTGTTGATCTCTGAAGAACCCAAAGTTTCTGTTTTTGTGAACTTTCTGATTAAAAAAAAAAAAAAAATCTTCCGAACCAAAAGCTCTTGGGAAAGACAAGGGTAGGAACCAGAGACAATTTGTTGGGGTTTCCCAGCTATAGAGAAGAAGGTGGCTTTATGGGAGTATTTCTTATTCACTGCCTTTTTCATAATGCCTGACAGATGCATAGAATCACTAAGAAATCCTTCCTATCTGTGTTTAGGCCCCTAGACTTTTTTCCCCCATAGCTCCTTACAGTAACTCTCCTCACCCCATGAAGCTTTCTGGCCTCTGGGTTCTAGCAGAAAGTCATATCTACCTGTGGGCTTGAGCCTACCTTCATGACCATACACAGCACAGCTTGTGTTGACTTTCACGAGAGCAGGATTGAGCCCTAAATGGAGGACTTTGGGGCTTCTGAAAGTCTTCGAAGACTTGAACGGCATTTCCTATTGATTTAGGCCCCAGTCCACTTTAAGCATTGACTTCAATGGGACAACTCGTACGCTTAAAGTTAAGGACATGCTTAGTGCTTTCCTGAATTGGGCCTCATGTCCCTCTGCCTGAGCAGCCTAATTTACCTCGACTTTCTGTCTGAGGCCCTTGGGGACAGACAGGCCCTCGGCTTTTATAACTTGGCGTAGATCCACTGAGGTCAATAGAGATACAACTGTCAGAGTTTCAGAGTACCTGCACCTGTGTTCCCCCTCCATGGTCCATTCCAGGGGTGCCCAGTATGATCTCAGCCCTCCAGCTGTCACCTCTCTCTGGGCAGGGACCCAGGCACCACCCCTCTGGCTGAGGATGTATAGACTGCATAGCCCCCTACGATACACGGTGACATCCCAACCAAGCCAGTCTGCCAAATAACCAGCACCTACACATCACTTTCTCTCCAAGGACTATGGACAGTATCGTCACCTGTTACAAGCTACCACTCAGCTCTTTCCCAGCAGAGTACATTTATTCTTAAGGTAAAAGCATCACAGAGGGAAAAAATATAAAAAACTCAAAGTTCCAACACACTAAAAGCTCACCCGAGGTCACCCCCAACTTCAGCATGAGGCTTTGGTAGGCATCAGTGGCTCCAACTCTTCAGCAAGGGCTGGGGTCCTTCTTGGACCCAAGGTCGTGTCAGTTTGTTGAATCAAAAGGAAGACCCTATGTCTGTTCAGGCTCAGCTTTTTATATCACAAGTCCTTTCTTTGTTTCCTGGTCACTGGAAAACTCAGTATATGTAAACCACCTGAGGGGTGGGACCTCCTCTCTGGAGTGGTCTACAGTCTCAGTGACTTGCCTTTATCACCACCTCCTTCCCACTGTTGTTAGTTCCTGGAAGAGCTGTGGTAACCCTCCCCCCATTTAGTAGAACACAACCACACATAAACCATTCATAAATTTAGTACAATGGTTCCTCCCAAAGACACTGCATGGGGTTGCAATATCTGCCACAACAATTTACACCTGCAGAGGATCTGGCCCTCAACTTTCTCCTCTGTCTAAGGGGACTGTTGTTTGTTTCATCTCAACCAGGCTTTAGTCTCTGTTTCTCTTGTGTAGTCCTTACCCTTAGGATGCACTCTACATTTCTGCAGATCTCTCCAACTCTGCCATGCTGGCCACACAAGCAACAACTCAGCACAAAAGCCTCCGTCCTAGCCCACACAAACTTCCTTTTGTTTAAGTAAGCGGTTTTCAATGAGCTGTAAAATTGGATTAGCTGGAATGAAGGACTCCGGTTAGTGGAAGAGTTCTTCGGGGACATGGCTGGGTCTTACTGTACTATGGGAATTTGAGGCAGTTTATATGAACATCCAGTTATCTCTCAGGGCACAGGCCAGAATCTGGGAGGAAACAAACTGTTGACAGTGGGGACTACTCATCGGAGATTATGGTAGTTGGACAGTGAAGATCCGAAAGGATCTGTGTGTTGATGACTCACAGAAGAGGAATGAATAAACTAGTTGCCTGATGTGCACCACTGGAATTGGGATAATCTGGGCAGGTGGGGGAAGGAATAATAGAAAGATTGCAAAGGACTGCTCCTACTACCAACCATACTGGAGCACTCTAGAAATTACCAGTATGTCCCCTCCATGATCGGTCTCTTGTGAGATTTTGTGGCTGATGCAGAGGAAGATTCACGCTAGCCATCGTGGTGACACGAAGAAGAAACAGCTTCTTTCTTTAGACAAGGTGACTCCCATTGCTCTTACTGACACACATGTCTCATGAATAAGCCTTTAGAAATGAGTTCATCAGCAACTCTCTGTGTGCCCAGGCTACAAACTATGGGATGGATGGTGTGCAAATGTCGGGCAGAAATACTGACTCTCCTTACTTTTAGGCATATCTGTGGCTTTTTGATACTGTAAACAACTGACACAGCCATGGAGGAATAGTGTATCTGAAACAGTTTATACAAAAGAATTCCATCTGTCAGTCTGTTTACAGTTCACATGTGAAAAGGCAAAATCTTTAAAAGGAGAGACCAGGCGAAAAAATGTGGGCTACACTACAAATAATTGTTGAAATGGAACAAGTATCCGTGCAGACTTTTTAAAACCACAATACAATTTTTCTGTTTTTTTGGTATAAACTAATTTTAACCCGTTTGCTTTTAAAGTTATTCAAAACAATAAAAATTATAATGTAGACTAGAATTTAGGGTTTTCTTAAGTGCTTCTTAATATTGAAATTTGTCCTTGTGCTTTTCAAAATGATACACTAGATAATGACATTGCAAAGACTGTATGGAAGAAATAAAAAGATCACTTGGCAATAACCTTGAACATTAGAAGGTGTGTTATCCAAAGAGAAACTCTGAAAATTGCCGTAAAGAGCTTCAACTTCCCATTGGACAGCCACCAGGGAAAGGCAGAAATTATCTAGTTTGCATGGCTTCTCCAAAGAAGTCCTCTTACAGTGTACACCCCACAGCCACTGTAATGGATAGAACAGAGGTTCTCAAACTGTGGTTCGCGGACCACCAGTCGTCTGCAAGCTCCATTCAGGTGGTCTGGGGATAGTTCCCTCTAAGGTGCGCATCTGGGCAGCCGCACATGAAAGAATGAAGGGCCATCCACCTAATTAGTGGAGCCGCGCAGGCATGGCTCAACTAATTAGGTGCCTGGACCCTGGAGAGGACACACATGTAAGGTGAGGTGGTGGCCTTTGGGGGAATAAGGGGTAGGTGGAAGAAGGAGGCAGTAGGGTCAGAAGAGGCAGTGGGGGGGAATTTGGGATGTGCAGGGCTGCGGCAGCCAGAGAAAGAGGTGACTTTCCCCAGTTCCAGGGCTGCGGCTGCCAGGGAGAGACCCCCCCTCCTTCCCAGCCTTAGCTCTGTGGCTGCTGTGGTGGGGGAAAGACCCCCCTCCTTCCCAGCCCCAGCTCGGGGGCTGCCATGGTGGGGGAGAGAGGGCGAGACCCCCCCTTCTTCCCAGCCCCAGCTCGGGGGCTGCCACGGCAGGGGAGTGAGGACACATCCATCTCATTAGACAGGTAAGACTACTGATATTGAAATATGAGTTGTGCGCTTTTATTTATAGAACAAAAAAAGTTAATTATTATTACTTTTTTTTATATAGCTCTTTTATCCAAAGCGCTTTACCATAGTTAGCTAACGGTACAAACAACATTTGGAAAGATCATTTAGTGGTTTGCCGAGACCCTCAGAAATTTTCAAGTGGTCTGTGAAAAAAAACATTTGAGACCCACTGGGATAGAACATAATTTATGGGAATGGGCTGGTGTAGGACTCATAGGCGCCAACGTCTGCTAGTGCCAGTGGGTGCTTGACCGCCCCCTCCCGACCTACCCCCATTCCAACCCCTTCCCCAAATCCCTGCCTCCTCCCCTGAGCGTGCTGCATTTCCGCTCCTCCCCCCTCCCTCCCACCCAGAGCTTGTTATGCCACAAAACAGCTGTTTTGCGGTGGCAAGAGAAGCTGGGATGCGGCGTGCTCAGGGGAGGAGGCGAGGTGAGCTGGGCTGTCGGTGGGTGCAGAGCACCCACCAATTTTTCCCTGTGAATGCTCCAGCCCTGGTGCACCCATGGAGTTGGCGCCTATGGTAGGACTTGAACCCAGAATGTTCATGCACAACTGAAGCAGATAGGTATATTTAGTGACACCATGCCTAGATGCTGCCCAAGTAGAAGGCATAGGGTGGAGCTACAGGGAACCAGGCACAACCCTTGTGTTCCTGTCTCTGGCCCCAATCACGCAGCATAATCCGTGCAGGCAGTGTTCATGACTGAGTGTTACTGCCTGCTACGGTATGGTCTACAGTGAGGATAAGGAACCTATTACTACCTTCTACATGAAGGGATTACCTACAGCTTAAGCGGTAGAGGCCTGCGTTTTGGAACTAAAAGACCAAGGTTCTATCCTTGCTCTTGGGGGGGAAGCCGGTCCGGCAGCATGAATTATATATAGTAATTTTGTCTTCTGGCTACAGAGTATATTGCACAGGCATATAAGGAGCAGGGGATTCTAACACAGATCAGTACTAGCCTCTGCAAAGGGAGTGGGGCCTAGGACCATTCCCACCAGCCAGCAGACTTGGGTAGGCATGGTTGCTCCATGCAGAAAGGTTAGGCAATCAGGACACCGCACCTGCTTTAGTCAATCCTTCTCACCTCTGCCCCAACACTGGCAGTGGCTCAAAGGCACAATCTTGGCCAAAAACAATCAATACTTAATAATGAGCTTGATGCTGCAAAGGGTTAAATGCACAAGCCTGTTACATCCAGATACCTTGGTTTTAGATCACACTCCAAACTTGCATGACAATGAATGTTGTGGTCTTGCCCCTAGGGTGAATTTGTCCCCATTACAAAACTGCCACAGAGAGTTTTTCCACAGTTGGCACTGGACTGGAATAGCAGAATTTCACAAGCATCACACTGGATCCAAATGACAACTGGTGAAAATCCCATTGCAGCCTGTTCCCTTACTCCAAATCCTCATGTAGCATTTATCCTGAATGCTTTTTTAAACCACCCCCAGCAAATCCATACTGCAGTATATTGTAACCCTCGTCTAATGGTGGTTGGAGGTATACTAGGAGCCTTGCAGATGAAGTGAGATTACTGACATCAGACCTCTTACCCAGACTGATTCTGAGCCATTAACTTGGAATACTGGATAATAATGCAAATATTTTCATAAGGCAACAGCTTGTTTTAATCGCCCAGGTTTAAATCAGGCTTTTAGTATCCCCACAGGAATCGGAAGCAGTGCTGGGGGTTTTCTGAGCATACCAAAGTGTGTCCAGTCTCAAAAATTAAGAAACATTCTTCCCACTGGTTTGACCAAACATATGCTCCTCGTATTCCTTCACCACAAAGCATCCCTTCTTTGTTGGCATTGCTCAACACACACAGTGACATTAATACCAACCTAAAACCTTTTTTGAAAGTCCACTGGGCCAGATTCTTCCTCCTTGGTGTCAAGTATCAGGGGGTAGCCGTGTTAGTCTGTATCCACAAAAACAACAAGGAGTCTGGTGGCACCTTAAAGACTAACAGATTTATTTGAGCATAAGCTTTTGTGGGTAAAAACCCCACTTCTTCAGATGCATGGAGTGAAAATTACAGATGCAGACATAAATATACTGACACGTGAAGAGAAGGGAGTTACCTCACAAGTAGGGAACCAGTGCTGACAGGGCCAATTCGATCAGGGTGGATGTAGTCCACTCTCAATAATAGATGAGGAGGTGTCCATTCCAGAAGAGGCAAAGCTGTTTCTGTAATGAGCCAGCCACTCCCAGTCCCCATTCAAGCCCAAATTAATGGTGGTAAATTTGCAAATGAATTTTAGTTCTGCTGTTTCTCTTCGAAGTCTGTTTCTGAAGTTTTTTTGTTCAAGTATAGCTACTTTCAAATCCGTTAAAGAATGTCCAGGAAGACTCAAGTGTTCCCCCATTGTCTTTTGTATGTTACCATTCCTGATGTCCGATTTGTGTCCATTTATTCTTTTGTGTAGAGACTGTCCAGTTTGGCAATGTACATGGCAGAGGGGCATTGCTGGCACATGATGGCATATGTAACATTAGTAGACGTGCAAGTGAATGAGCCTCTGATGGTGTGGTTGATGTGGTTGGGTCCTAACTTTAGAAATCTCACATTGGTACCTTCTTTGCGTTTTATCAAATCTGCAGTAGAAGTGTTCTTAAAATGAGCAACACGTGCTGGGTCATCATCCGAGACTGCTCTAATATGAAATACATGGCAGAATACGGGTAAAAGAGCAGGAAACATACTATCCCAAGGAGTTCAGTCAAAATTTAATTAATGCATTATTTTTTTAACGAGCATCATCATCATGGATGCATGTCGTCTGGAATGGTAGCTGAAGCATGAAGGGGCATATGAATGTTTAGCATATCTGGCATGTAAATACCTTGCCATGCCGGCTACAAAAATGCCATGTGAACGCCTGTTCTCACTTTCAGGTGACATTATAAACAAGAAGCAGGAGCATTATGTCTTGCAAATGTAAACAAACTTGTTTGTCTTAGCGCAGGGGTTCTCAAACTTCATTGTACCATGAGCCCCTTCTGACAACAAAAATTACTACAGACCCCAGCAGGGGGGGACCAAAGCCTAAGCCTGCCCAAGGCCTGCCATCCCAGGGGCAGGGAGAAACCAGAGACCCACCTCCCCGGCCTGGGGGGCCAAAGCTGAAGCCCAAGGCCTTCAGGCTCAGGCGCGGGGGCCTGTAACCTGAGCCCTGCTGCTCGGGGCTGAAGCCGTCAGGCTTGGGCTTTGGACCCGGACCCCAGCAAATCTCAACCAGCCCTGGGGACCCCATTAAAACAAGGTCGCGACCCACTTTGGGGTCCCAACCTACAGTTTGAGAACTGCTGTCTGAGCGATTGGCTGAACAGGAAGTAGGACTGAGTGGACTTGCAGGATCTAAAGTTTTACATGGTGTATTTTTGAGTGCAGTTATGTAGCAAAAAAAATCTACATTTGTAAGTTGCACTTTCACGATAAAGAGATTGCATTACGGTACTTGTATGAGGTGAACTGAAAAATACTATTTCTTTTGTTTATCATTTTTACGGTGTGAATATTTGTAATAAAAAATAACAATATAAAATGAGCACAGTGCAGTTTGTATTCTGTGTTGTAATTTAAATCAATATATTTGAAAATGTAGAAGAACATCCAAAAATAGCTGTTAACTTCAATTGGTATTCTATTGTTTAACAGCGCAATTAAAACTGCGATTAATTTTTTAAATTATGATTACTTTCTTTGAGTTAATCGTGTGAGTTAATTGCGATTAGCCGACAGCCCTACTTAGCAGACATTAAACTGAGGCTAGACTCCATCTAGAAAAGGTTGCAAACCCCAGCAACACAGGGTTCTTTGACCAGTATAGCTTATATCAATGCCTCAAATTAAATATGCCATACCAGCAAAAGCATGGGTGTGCTGATATAACTGCCTACACTACGGCTTACTGCTAGCAAAAGAAATCACATCCCTAAGCGATATTACTCTACCGGCAAAATTTTCTTGCCTAGACTTGGCTTGATGCTGTGCTGGATTTGTAGGTGTGGACACTGAATACATGTACTGCTCCAAATCATGTGTCTCTCCAGTTATTTTAGCGTAACAGCCTCTAGCTGCTACCATGGTAGCAACACCACTCTAGAAATTCTCTATTTAAAACTCATGTATTTCTGTTCTAAAAGATCTTTTTGGTCCTTTTTTGCATGAAACGGGAATTTTACAAGTCAGCCAGGCCTTGGTTGGGGAGAATCACTGGGACTCGGGGTTATAACTCTGCTTAGAAACTCTTTTTATTTTGTTTGGTTTTTGAGCAGATGACGCCTGAATTCTCTCCCTCCTGCTCTCTGCTTCCCCTCTCGTTTGGGACCCCTGTGTTTAATTATCCAGTCTGGGATTCTTGTTCTCTTCTATTACATTGTTGGGAGCCTTGATTTATGACTCACTTATTTATTTTACTTTTGTAGTTTTGCTACTTTTTAGCGCTATCAATCTTGGCTCTGGGTTTTGTCTTGTGGGGCATGGGAGGGGCCAGTAGGCTGTATCCCACACACATGGCGACCCAGGCATTCTTACCAGGGGAAGGGTTTCTCCTGGTCTTAATCACTCAGGGGCAAATCATCTCCCCAGAGCCAAGAGAGAGCCGCTGGGCTAGGCACAAAAGCAGGCCAGCATCTTCCCAAGCCACAGAGCATCAGGTCCGCAGTAACATTCCCCACACTTGCAAATGCCCCTTACATCGATGGGAATGGCTAGTGGATCCATTGGCCCCTGCCTCCATCCCCATCATTACTCAGAGATAACCCTCACCGAGCCATGGATCCTTCAGTCCTGTACTTGCCTTCACTGGCCCCTCTGCCAGGGCCCTCCAGGCACATACCAGTAGACAGGATTTGCCAATTATTACTGTTAAATGACCCTTCTCCTATGTGTTCTTCTATTTACAGTGGAGACACGTTGTAGAGTCTAATGCCCAGGGGATTTGTGTGGGTGGCTCTTGTTAATGGTCTTCGGGAGCTATGCCCAGCAACTCTGAACTTGAGATACGTGGGCTTCTTCCAGTCCATCCCTCCAAGAATAACTGGTCCAGGTTTCCTTCCTCTTCATTCCTCTGCCACTCAGGAGCCTCACCAAGAAACTCCCTCCATGCCATCTTCATGGCTCTTCTACTCAGATCAGCACCTCTTGTGCCATTTTGTCACACCTCTTTCAGCAACTAATCCTCTTGGGTATATTTTCCTGTTTGTCCCATCGATGGCTGGCTTCCCTGGGCACCAAGTTCAGTTTGGTTTCATCTTTGTGTCTCTATCATCCTCATATAGCATGATGGTCATGATGGTCCCTTCTGGCCTTTAAGTCTATGAACAGATCAGAGAGTGGATAATCATAGAAATGTGGTCATGACCTTGAGAGGTCACGTAGTCCAATGGCCCTCAACCTTTCCAGACTACTGTACCCCTTTCAGGAGTCTGTTTGTCTTGCATACCCCCTAGTTTCACCTGATTCAAAAACTACTTGCTCACAAAATCAGACATAAAGATACATAAGTGTCACAGCACACTATTCCTGAAAAATTCCTTACTTTCTCATTTTTACCATACAATTATAAAATAAATTACTTGGAATATAAATATTGAACTTACATATAAATATTGTACTTACCTAGAACAGTATAAACAAGTCATTGGCTGTATGAAATTTTAGTTTGTACTGACTTTGCTAGTGCTTTTTATGTAGTTTGTTGTAATACTAGGCAAATATCTAGATGAGTTGATGTACCTCCTGGAAGACCTTTGCGTACTCCGAGGGGTACACGTACACCTGGCTGAGAACCACTGACCTAGTTCAACCCCCACAGTGCTGAGGCTGAGTTAAATATACCTAGACTATCCCTGACAGGTGTTTCTCTTACCTGTTCTTAAAAGTCTCCAGTGACAGGGAATCCACAACCTCCCTAGATAACCGGTGCCAGTGTTTAACTATCCCGATAGAAAGATTTTCCTAATACCTAATCTGAGTAACGACCCCTTCCATCCAGCAGGTGGAGACAGGAAAACACAGAACTTTGGGCAATGTCATTAACCACATATAAAGGGCTCCAGCTGTGCTTATCTCCAGCAGGTGGGAGGGTATGCAGCTGGCTGGTTTGAGGTACAGAGCATTGCATTCCAGATGGGTGCTTTAAATTTATGCATACACTCCTTGTCCATTGATGGAAGAAGGAATGTTTCCCTTGGTCAGACTGGTATGGACCTTGGAGTTTTTTCACCTTCCTCTGTAGGATGGGGTGTGGCTCATTTGCAGGGATCATCGGGGCAAATCTCACCTAATCAATTCCCTGCCACTGCAGGGGTCTCAGGCATTGGTGGCACCTTGGTCCCTCATGTTCTCTGTCTGTGGTACACAATTTAGTCTCCCAAGGAGTGAAATGGATTGGTCTAACTAAAGTCTTTGGCCTTAACACAGTGGTATCTGCATGCAATTCAACGGCCAGTAATATACAGAAGATCAGACTAAATGATCTAATGGTGCCTTCTGGCCTTAAACTCGAACTATAAAATAGGAAGAGCATGAACCAGCAATAGCAGAACTCATCTGTAGGGGACTTCATTGTATTTTGTTTGCCACAAAGTTGCAATCAACACAGCATGCAGAGAGGGACAAATGCTGCACTGATTTACACACCTAGGCAACTAGCCCATGTAGAATTTGACCCATAATATTTTTCTTTGTTACCTTCCCCACCTGTGACTAATTAACACCTGTTGAAAAATCAGTCAGAAAGAGACAATAGCAATGGACAGACTTTGGTATTTTAATAGCCCAAGTCCAAAACATCACAAGTAAGTAGGGGGCAAAAGGATTGGAAGGGGGGACATGGAAGACTCTTGGCATGCACATGATGCGATCCTACACAATAAAATATTACCACAGCAAATCAGCTGACGCAACAGGCCTGCCAGGAGCGTAGCAGATAAGAGGAGTAATTTTTCCTTGCAAATTAAAAATTTACAGCTTGAAGTGGCCTTGGCAGAAAGCCATCAGACCAGTGCTGAGAGAGGGGGAAAAAGAGGGAATTTATAACATGCCTTGGGATAGCTGGATATCTGCACTCACTGCACACAGGGCCGACTCTAGTTTTTTTGCCGCCCCAAGCAAAAAAAATTTTGGCTGCCCCCACTTTTTTTTTTGGCTTTTACACATGTTTGCACTCTGCAATGGGTTTTTTTTTAGTTTTTGTTCTGTTTTGACTGTTTAAAAAAAATGAAAACAGAGAATTTGTAGTTAGTGAAATAAAACAATTTCTTACTAGTGTACTCATTTAATTTTAACAAAATCACACTTACAAACAATTTTGAGTTCAACTAGACACTGTAATGAAAAACGTTAGTGTCTTCTGGTGCGCCCAGCTTCTCATAAATTAAAAGAATGTATATGAACTGAATGTTTCTGGTTTTTCTACTTGCGTAGTCTTCTAATAATTCAGTGAAATCTAAATTTTTTGCATTGGTACTTTCAACTGAAATTAATGCAAATCCTGACAAATGATTTTGAGACATGGTGGACCATAAATAATTTTTTAGTAATTTCAGTTTTGAGAAACTGTGCTCACCAGAAGCCACTGATACTGGTAATGTTAAAAGAATGCATCATACTATAGCAGTGTTTGGAGTGAGGTGCTCGGGGCTGTACATCCCTCCTGTGGGCCCCCAGCCCAACCTCAGACCCGGCCCCACCCCCGCAGAAGGGACAGTAACCGACAGAGTGGCTGCGGGGTGGGTCAGCCGTGGGGAGGGGGGTGGACCAGGGGCACCCGCCCAGCGCCAAGCTGCCCAGGGCAGTGGGTCCCTTACCAGCCATGGGTCCTGCCCCGATCCTGGGCTCCGCTCCGCTCGGCTCCGGCTCCTCTGCCGCTTGTGACACGTGCAGCAGGGGTGGGCGGGCGGGCAGGGGGGAGGAGCCCCATCGCCCCGCTCCCCCGACGGCGGGGGGCCATGGCAGGGACCACCCCCGGGCCGGGACCCCCCGCACAGAGCCTGCTGCCCTGCCCCATGCAGGGGCTTATTGGTTGACTGTGCAGGGCTGGGGGAAAAAAAGGGATGGCCGGAAAGCCGCGCTTGGAAATGTGCCACCCCAAGCACGTGCTCGCTTTGCTGATGCCTAGAGCCAGTCCTGACTGCACAGCTAAGGTTTCTCACTCGTGGGGCCATGGCTGCTTGCAGATGCTAGGGGCTTTTCAGGATGCCAGCAGCTCACACGGTGGGGCAACCTGGTCATTTACGATTCTCGGTGGTTACCATGGCATCGATTAGAAGCCCTGCATTCCCTTGGCATGGCAACGCGAGATTGCACAGGTTCTTTGGCCAGGCCGCACTAATCATTACCAGTGCTATTCTCTGTCTGTTATAGGACCTTTTATTCAAAGGCCTCACAATACTGTACATAGGTGGGTAAGTATTGTCATCCCCGCCCTATGGATGGGGAAACCAAGGTACACTGAGGCCATGCCCCTCCTCCCCATGCCCACACAGCTTCTGCCTCCTCTTGCTGGGCGGCAACCACCAATCCGAGTGAAAGCGTCCTGTCATCGGAGCACGGCTTGGGCTGGTGCCCAGCAGGATGGCCTCCCAACACCTCTCCTAAGCCGCCATTGTACTCCCCAGAATCTCAGCATTCAGATCTAGAAAAGTACGTCTCTAGCTGCGATGGTAGGAAAGAAAGCCTTGAACATATGAACAAAGGCCAGGCCTACCACTAAAACGTGGGTCAACCCAGCTGTGTCGCTCAGAGCGGTGAAAAGTGTCATGCCCTGTGTGACGGAGCTGGGTCGACCTAACTCCCGCTGTACATGCAGCTAGGTGGAGAGAAGAATTCTTCTGTTGATCTTGCTACTGCTTCTCGAAAAAACTACTTTAATGAAACCCGCCCCCCCTTCTGTCCCTGCAGCAAGTGTTTACACCAGCAGTTCTCAAACTTTAGCAACCCGAGGACCCCCGTTTTGATTTGAAATTTTTCGCAGACCCCCAAGCTGGCTTCTAATTTTCCCCAGAGGTCCTCAACCCTGGCCCCAAGCCTTGTCCCTCCCCACTCCATCCCTGCCCCTCTTCTTCCCCACCTCTTTCTGCCCCCTCCCCCGGGCACACTCTGGTCCCGCTCTTCCCCCTCCCTCCCAGCGCCTCCTGCACGTCGCTGAACAGCTGTTCCGTGGCGTGCAGGAAGTGCTGGGAGGGAGGGGAAGGAGTTGATCAGCGGGGCCAGCAGCCGAGGACATGATTCGCAGACCCCCTGGCGGGCCGCGGACCCCAGTTTGAGAACCGCTGGTCTACGCTACAGTGTCACATCTGAGCCCCTCTAGCTTTTGTAGCATAGACGAACCCTAAATGTAAGGGATTCTGCAGCCTCTTTGAGTCTGGAACAATAGCTCGGAGCTATGTGAACACCCCGTTCATTCCAGGGAGGTCGCAACCCCAGTGCCCAGGGACGATCATTTAAATGTCATTCCTCATGGAAGCGTGTAAGAAAGGAGAGGGAGGGTCACAGATGTACAGAATTCAGTGTAAGCGACGTCTCATTTTGGCACCATCCGTGGATGGTGTTTGGGAGATATCAACACATACTTTTCCCCCTAATCAAGAAGGTGCCAAGCAGGATATGTGTGCTCCATCAAGGTGTAGCTAAGCCCCGGAGGCCTGCAGAGTCCAGCAAGGCATCTGAGCCCTGTGGAGGCGGGGGAGCTAAGCTCAAAGGGTGCATTGGACTTCAGAGGGCTGCGAGATTGTATTTTGACCAACTGTGTGACGGAGTGGCACCTCATTTTGGAGGTGGGTAGAGTTTATGTTGTGGGCGGAGCTTGGAAGAGCATCACCACCTTTATTCTTCTGCTTCAGGGCCTGCAGCATGCGACCGGTTTTCCCCTGCTGCTGCCGCCGTGGCTGAAGGGAGAGCAGCGCGCAACGCAGGGAGCGGAGATGGAGAGACAAGACGGGGAGGGGCGTGGGATGGAGGCCTTGCAGTCTGTTTCACTCAAGTAGACAACAGAGGTGAGGTCTGGTCTGAGTTAGCAGGAAAATGGCAGGCTCCAATAATTGTATAGTATCCAGGGCAGGAATTTAAACCTGGCACTGGGAGCAGAGGCAGACCAACGCTGAGAGCTTTCAAAGGTCCCATCCTTTGTAGCAAGACAGAACAGCAAAACATGTTGCATCTCCATCGAGCCATGATTTAGTGCAGACGTGGAGAGCTTGGCCACCGAGTTCTAGTCTCCAGCCAGATGGGAAAGCTGAGATGTCCCTGGGGCCTGCCCTGCTCTCAGCCGAGAGAGAAGGGGAGATGGGAAATCTTGTTGGTTCATCTTTGTGACGGGCTTGCACGTGGCGTCACCCCTCCTTCCTTTTATTCCTGCACGGCACCCTTCTCCTGGGCTCTTTGAGCGACAGCGGAAGATGTGGTGGAAGGGAGGAGGAGAGTATTTGAAAATGTTTTTTAAAAGCATGAAAAGTGTTGGGGGTGGTGGAGCATGGCAAGATGAGACAGTCAGAATAAAAATGGGAGCTTAGTTTGCAAGAGTGGGGAGAACCCCCAGTGTTGTCCCACTCACTCCATTCACCTATTTGGGAGTCTAAACAAGACACCTTTTATATGCAAAAGGAGAAGCGTCAACCAGAAACAAAACCATGTCTGTTCCCTTTGTCGGTGCACAAAAGGGGGCCACAGCCTTGTACCTTCATAGTCAGGGGTTGATGCAATTGCAGTTTCCGCACTCTCCCAGGGAAGTGCTGTCCCCCCAAAAGGCTTCTGTTGCAAAGAGGCTCTGCCCTAGTAGAACAGGAATGAAGGAACTAAACAGCACCATCCTCAGACATGGGACAGCATGTGCATGGCCCTAGGAGTTTAGGGGACACAGTTTCTCCTGCAGCATCTCCTAGAGTGGCCTGGCTCTGCAGTGCCCCCTAGAGCAAGGCTGGGAACATGTGACCTGAACTAGCCCGTTCAGCGGAAATCCCATTTCTCACCAGGAACGATCAAATCCCCGTTTGTCTGTTGCTGAGTGTTTCCAGCACTCCCAGCCTTCAAATTTCCCTGCATCTTTGCTGTCCCCTCCCTCCCCCTCAGAGAGCAGCTTTCCCTGCCAGGCTCAGGAGGGACACACATTTGCATGGTGCAGTAATCTCGACAAACACTGCCGGCTGGGGTGCATTACATCAGCACCGGGTGGGGCAGGCAGGGACAGAATCGCCTCCAGACAGCACAGAAGGAGAACCGCTTCCCTCCATTCAGGACTTTGAATCATAGTGCAGTCCTCGCGTGGAAATCATTTTTTTAACCTCTTGTTTCTAAAGAGCTTTCTAAAATAAACCCCGTTAGCAGCCGCATTGAAAGCTGTTTGCTCTCAGAGCTGGCCCCCGTGCAGATGCCCTGCATATTACATGGGCTTGTTTTGCATTTTAACCCTAAACATTTGGCCCAGCCCACCTCTAACCCCCATTTTTGGTTCAACTCTTAATTTTTAATAGTCCTTGTCATGACGGAAAGTGCCAGACTCCAGCTGTTTTCCCCAAACCTCTGGGAGAGGCCTGGTTACATCTAATTCTCATAAATCTTGACTCCAGTTCTAGTAAGTCTTTAAGCCTGACCACGACACTGCACAGGCCGTGCATGATTGAAAACAGGAGTCGAGGAGAGGAGAAAAAAAGAGAGAGAGCGAGAGCAAGAGAGAGAGAGCCTAAACCTGTGATCCACTTTGGGAAAACCTCCGATGAGCATGTGTCATGGACCAGCTAGTGTAATCTCTGCAGAGACAATCGCGGTATTGCCCTATCAATGGCATGTGCAATTGAGCCAAGCAAGCGAGAGAAGGGTCTAGCCAAGAAGACAGATAATCTGTTAAACATATCTGGGCACCCCTTGTTTGCCTATAAAAGGACTGTAAGAACATCCTCATGCAGGAGCAGTCCAGGCCCGTATTCTCCAAGATATAGAAATTCTATATATACTAGTACTGTCCACTAAGCATTACTGGGCCAGATCTTCAGCTGGGGTAAATGGGGATAGCTCCATTGGCTATAGCTGTGCTGATTTACCCCAGCAGTAGATTTGGCTCCCAGTGTGGCAAAGGAACCAGTGTGTAAGAGGACAGTGATTCAGAAAGACTCCACAGGGGGGAAGGCCCAAGCCTGAGTCAAGCCGGGACCCGCGGTTCAAGCCCTATTGCTTTGCAGTGTAGACACAGCCCCACTGGAGTCATGCTCTGAGAGTCCATCAAAAGTATCCCACAATCTCACGGGCTGAATGTCTGTGTCCTCTGGACAGTCCGGTTTTCCCACTCTGAACCATGAGCAAAGGGCTAGAGCAGCTACATTTGGGGAGGGTGCTAGGAAGTCTGGGATATGGGTGGTTGGACTCGGGCCAGCATAATGCAGTGTGGATGCTGGAGCCCAAGAGTTCAACCATTCCTATCCTAGTATTACAAATGAGTATAAACACTCAAGCCCTAGGTTAACAAACCCAGCATCTACTAACTCAAGTTCTACCAACCCTTGGCTTACATTGCAGTGTAGACAGACCCTTAGAGCCATCTTTGCCACCCTCTCCGCCACAGGTGCACTGAACTGCGCTCTGGTACAGCTGAGGATTAGCCTGCCATCTTTTTTCATATCTCAACTCAATACATATGTCTTGTCTCTGGCCTATGCCTCTCCCTTTGCTGTTACTCCTTAATCCTGTCACTGAACGATTTAACTGTGCAAAGCTGTGGAGAGCAGGCTGACATGAAACACACAACATAGTATCCACAGAAACATGGTGGGGTGTGCTGTTAGCATGCTAGCAGGTTAGTCTAGGGGCCCTTTGGAGGCACACAACTGAAATCCATCTCCTTGACAATGGGATTATTCGTTTTTATAAGCACCCCAGGGCCAAAGACCAGTTCTTCCGGCAAAGCCTGGATAAACGGGTTTTTGCACAGGGTGGTTACATGGACCTCGGGTCTCATGGAAAGGGTCTCCATGCACAACCCTGTGGTATGGAACAAAGCACCAATATCCGCATTCTCTGTGCCCCACCACCTACCATGTAGGGGATTGAGCCAGTTGCTCTTGATACTTGCTTCTCCACTTCTCTGGCCTACTCTAGACCAAACCTCCACCATTCATAAACCCTCCCCTCCCTCAGTCCCCTGTCTGCAGCGATAGCACATATCGCTGTAGAGCAACTCTCTGTTGTGTACAGAGAGCGTGGAGTGCCCATGCACAGCCTCTCAGAGTACATCTACACAGCAATTAAACACCCACGGCTGGCCCGGGTCAGCTGACTTGGGCTTGCAGAGCTGGGGCTACTGGACTGTAAAACTGCTGTATAGACATTCAGGCTCAATCTGGAACTTGAGCTATGGGACACCGTGAGCGGGGAGGATCCCAGAGCCCAGGCTCCAGCCTGAGCCCGAACATCTACACAGCAATTTTTAGCCCCGCAGCCTGAACCAGCTGACCTGGGCCAGCTGCGGGATGTGCCGCGAGTCTTTCATTCCAGCACAGACGTATCCTCAGCAGACTGGTCCATCGCGCGTAGTGTTTCTGCTGCTTTTTTTGGTGTTGCACACCTGTGCCACGGGGGGAGCTTGGTGGATAGGGTTTGACCCAGGCATGGGAGTTAGTGTAGGGTTGCTCATGAGTGCTGGACAGCTGTCATTTTTTCTAAATCCCAGAACCATGCTCCCAAAACACTTCAATCCATTGGTGAAGCATCTGTTGTTCATTTTAAATCCACACTCAGGGAAGAATTTGCCCCTGTGCAAAGGACTAGCATGAAGGACACACCCCACTTAAGTGCTCAAAATACAGCTTACGTGGTTCATAAGGCCGGTGCTCATCCTCTGCAGAGCAGTGGGGTGGAAGAACATGCTGGCTTCCAGTGTGTGAGCAAGATGGAAGGCTGTGTCAGAAATCTTACTAGCTAGTTCCTGTGCTCTCCCTAAGTGGGAGGGCACAGAAAGGGCAACTAACTGTCCTTATCACCTGAATATACAGCTATAGTTCCAAGGCTACAAATCCAGTACTTCGAACCAGATGCATAGCTCTGTCTGTGGTCTCTAGCTGGGGCACCGTCTCTGGGCCAAACGTGCTTTCTTACTGCAGATGTGGAGGCTGGTAATCTTTCTTCCGTATCAAGGGAGGCATATTAGGAAAAAAGTAATATTGAGGGAAAGAGTTAAGTCTGTGTCTGTGAGCCTTGAGTGTGACCTCTTTCCAGTGCACCTGGCTTTCAGACCTGTTTCTTTTGCCAATTATGTCAGAAATATTCTCTTTACGATTAAGAAATATGCACACTTAATAACAGTTACAGTCAATACCAAGAAGTGTTAGTAACGTGCCAAACATGTGTCTTAGGGCAGGGATTCTCAACCTATTCCTTCCTGAGCCCCCCCACCCCCATATAAAAACCCCATGGCCCAGCCACCACAATTAATTTTTCTGCATATAAAAGCCAGGGCCGGCGTTAGGGGGTCGCAAGCAGGGCTGTGGCCCAGGGCCCCACGCCACAGGGGGCCCCATGAAGCTAAGTTCCTCAGGCTTTCGCTTCAGCCCCGGGTGGTGGGGCTCGGTGCCCCAGGCTGCAGTCCCATGCAGCAGGACTTCAGCTTCCTGCCCTGGGCCCCAGCGAGTCTAATGCTGGCCCTGCTTAGCGGACCCCCTGAAACCTGCTCATGGCCCCCTAGGGGGCCCTGGAGTCCTGACTGAGAACCACTGTTTTAGGGTACGTCTACATGGCAACCAGACACGTGACTGCAGCTCTTGTAGCTAGCGCATAAAACAATCACTGGAGCCCCACCAGCGTGGGCTGTCCAACCCTGCATGAAACCCTGGATATGTGCTATCACAGCTTCACTGTGATTATTAGAGCAAGCGGGGGCACCACCCCAGACACACCCCACTGAGCTGCAACTCCTCCTTGGTTTCTTCCTTGCTCCAGGGCTGAGAGGTAGGGTAGTCATTTGCTATTGACCTCTCCCAGCAGTGACTCGCCATCCCAGCCTACCTGTGTTGGCCACCAAGTAGGGTGGATGGTCCAAGACTCTGGCCATTCCTCACTCCCCTGTTGCAGGGAGGCAGCAACCAGGCCTTTAGTCCTACTTAGTCCTATATGCTGGCCCAGGGCCCATTATAAGTGTCAGGTGGTCCTTAAGGTTAAGGGCTGGAATCTGGAACCCATTTGCAAGACAAAAGGACAACTTTATTGAACCTACAGACGTAAGAATGACTCTATATGTTATCGGCCAGTAGATGGCACTCTGCGTAGCTCTATCTCTTTTGCATAGCACGCCCCTAGCACTTACTCCCTCTCTGTGTGGGCACATAGTCTTAAATCAGAATCTAGCCTCCTGTTCCTTCTAACTTACCTGCATTTCTATCATCTCTGTAATGGCTGATGACTGCACACACACATCTTCAGCCTTTTGAGGAATATATCGCAATCTGTGTCCAGACCCACAAGTCGGCTCACGTCTTTGCAAGCAGTTAACCTATGGCATGGACAAACTTGAATGGGCTTCTACCTGTGTGACCACATGGTCTGGGGGAGAAGTCCTGAACACCGGGGCTCATAATTCAAGGGACGACATGTTTATATACAGATGAGAAATCCATCCACAGTGAACGTCTCATGGCAGGCTTGCCCATTAGGAAGTGAAAGTGTATCTCGCAAGAGGAAAGGGAAAGCCACAGCTTTGCATCCAAAATTGGCAGCTTCAGCTGAAATACATAAAAGTCTTGGATGGGCTTCATGATTGCATGTGCACATGAATATTGAATAAGCTCATCTTTGTGCAAAAGCAATCGCTTACAGCCTTATCCTGCAGACCTTCTGAGAGCAGCACCATTAAAGCCAATGGGAGGATTCATGTAAAGGTTGCTGGTTCAGGGTCCTAGAGCTCTTGAAGTAAGGAAGTTCTTTAAGAGAGCAATCCTGCTTCTATTTAAGTAAGTGGCAAAAGTCCCACGGGAGGCAATGAACTGAGGAATCCTACTCACTATTCCTTTAAGGAAATCTTTAAGACAGATGAACCACGAGGAAAGAGAGAAACCAAGAAGTTTCTTTTTATTTTTTTTTATTGTTCCTTGGAGTAACAACTTGTGAATTGAGAGTAATGTAGAAAATAGTTAAGCGGCCAGTCCAGTGGAAAA
Source organism: Eretmochelys imbricata (assembly GCF_965152235.1). Taxonomy (NCBI): domain Eukaryota; kingdom Metazoa; phylum Chordata; order Testudines; family Cheloniidae; genus Eretmochelys; species Eretmochelys imbricata. The sequence continues at coordinate 125,131,252 of NC_135577.1, read as the reverse complement.
AGCAATTGGGGTTGCATTGGACCTTCTGTATTATCTATATCTAAAGGGGAAAAAATTAGATACATAACCAAATTCTTTTGTTATGTGCGCACAGTTCCCATTCACTTTAGCGTGGATTGCAGATCTGAATCAAAGAGCAAAGCATCGTCTTTAATGTAGAATGGGGACCAGGAGTAGGAGGCTGGGGGCGAGGGGGTGGGGGGTGAGGGGACAGGGAAACAAGTACAAAAAACCAGAAAATAAACCATAATGTCCATCAGTCACTAAAAGAGTAATTATTAACAATTTCTAGCAAGTGACAACTAAAATTAACCACTTAATCTACTCTTTTAAATTCGACATTGTTTAAAGTATGGAAACCACAAACTATGGAAAATATGGAGGTGTTGGCTTGTGTCGTGGATGGGCAAACCATGGCCGTCTTAAGTAAGTGCATTTCAAGGAAACAGAAATGGCTTTTTCCTCAGTCAAAACATATGCTTGATCCAAAGCCTATAAAAATTCATGGGACTTTCCACTGACTTCAGTGAATATTGGATCAAGCCTACAGACGAGAAGCATAAGTTTTAGTGGATAAAACATCTACCTACATAGCTGCAATACTTATAATGACTCTCATCTCTGGCTTTTCCCAGTATCTGGGTTTCCTCTCCTTGAAACAAATTCTCCTCTTGGAACTATGTGCTCATATTCCACTGAAAACAATGAGTGCATCCAATTGCAGAATTCCTCCCGTAAGACAGCATTCAGTCTAATGATGCTTGAGAGCTACAGCTGAAGAGTTCTCTGTGAGAGGCAAGTACTGTCAAAACTACATTATCAATGCAATTGCTAGCCTTGCCTTTGCAAAATAATTAACATTGCCCCATTCGTTGGGGCCCTCCTTGTTGAGCATAGGAATAACGGGAATACAGCAGGAATGTAAGAGAGGGGGAACCATCTGGTCTGATTCACTGCTATTCTTCCACCCCCAGCCCCGTCCTGTTACCAACTTCTTTTGTCTTTTTTCCATCTTGCCCTCTTGCTCTTTGGAGGTGAAGGGGACATGGCCTGCCGGTGCAGCCTGTCAGACTTCTCGGCCCGTCACAGGCCAAACAGCTTGGCCAGCTTTGCTCCATGTGTCTCCTTTGTTACGACAGAGATTTTTTTCAGTGCTGTTATAAAGCTTATCTCCTCCTGTTATTTCTCAATATCAAATCACAGTACGAAAACAGATTTCCCTGTGCTTAACACAGGTAGTATTACTCTTGGGAGTGTTAATGGCTTAAGCAAAGATTTTCCACCTACAGGCAAGTGACTGATAGCTTATCCATCTGCTACATAAAACCAACGTTTAAATCCAGGTTTCAATGGGTCACATCACCTGTGGTTTCAAAACAACCCCAGATTTTTCCCAAATGCAAGACACAAAACAATGAAAATTAGTACTTGAAAATCAAGCAGATTTTCTCCAGTTCAACAAACAACTGGGAGCCCATCACTTTGTAAGTTAATTGCCCTGAGTGGTTCTGTCATGGGTCAGGAGGAGGTCATACGGTTTAGGCCAGCACAATCTACTCTCACAGCTGGAGAAGGAAGTCTACCCCAGCAGGTGTCATAAACACCAATTTCCCAAAATTTCATAATCATTTAGATCCAATTACAAGCCCCACATGGTTTTTGACTTTCCTGAGGAAGAGTTGCAAGATATTCCATTACTAAACAAAATCAAAGGAGTTTGCATTGACTTTGTGTCTTGCAGGCATTTTGATTTTGGATTTTAATACAGAGAATTCAGTTTCATTCCAGGACTTTATCTGAATAAGCTGCAGTCTAAATTATTGGTAAATATACATATTATAGCCACTAAGGGGCACGGTCTCCCAAAATAGGGAGAAAAATGTAAGTTGCATGCAATTTATTTCAATATATGTCTAGTAGAAACTAGAAAGCAATAAACTTATGTTGATTTTGTGACAACCAACATCCCGACATCAGCCTCTGATTATAATAAAGAACTATTGCTACACCATTCCTAATGTTTTGATTCAAAGATTAAAAACAAAAAAGAGAGCAGCAAATTTGAGCCATGTTAAAGTTTTAATCCAGTAAGGTATGTGTCTGCAAGTAACGGAAAGGGGTCTCATTTTCTGCGTAGTTCACTGAAAAGGGCATGAACTATGACTGATGTTTTCAAAGCAAGGTACCTAATGTTAAACGTGGATTTAAACATTGCCTAGTTACCTTAGTAATGTACCTGGTTTTCAGGGATGCTGACAATCAGGTAACTTACTTAGCAACCTAATCTTAGATACAAATTGCTTTGAATATGTTGAACATAAGAATGGCCCTACTGGGTCAGACCAAAAGTCCATCTAGCCCAGAGTATCCTGTCTTCCGACAGTGGCCAGTGCCAGGTGCCCCAGAGGGAATAAACAGAACAGGGAATCATCAAGTGATCCATCCCCTGTTGCCCATTCCCAGTTTCTGGCAAACAGAGCTAGGGGCACCATCCCCCCATCCTGGCTAATAGCCATTGACGGACCTATCCTCCATGAATTTATCTAGTTCTTTTTTGAACTCTGTTATGGACTTGGCCTTCACAACATCCTCTGGCAAGGAGTTCCACAGATTGGCTGTGTGTTGTGTGAAGAAATGCTTCCTTTTATTTGTTTTAAACCTGCTGAGTATTAATTTCATTTGGTGACCACTAGTTCTTGTGTTATGAGAAGTAGTAAACAACACTTCCTTATCTACTTTCTCTACACCAGTCATGATTTTATCGACCTCAATCAGATCTCCCCTTAGCTGTCTCTTTTCCAAACTGAAAAGTCTCAGTCTTATTAATCTCTCCTCACACAGAAGCCATTCCATACCCATAATCATTTTTGTTGCCCTTTTCTGAACCTTGTCCAATTCCAATATATCTTTTTAGAGATGGGGTGACCACATCTGCACACAGGATTCAAGATGTGGGCATACCATGGATTTATAGAGCGGCAACATGCTATTTTCTGTCCTTATTATCTATCTCTTTCTTAATGATTCCCAACATTCTGTTCGCTTTTTTCACAGCTGCTGCACATTGAGCGGATGTTTTCAGAGAACTATCCACAATGCCCCCAAGATCTCTTTCTTGAGTGGTAACAGCTAATTTAGATCCCATCATTTTATATGTATAGTTGGGATTATGCTTTCCAATGTGCATTGCTTTGCATTTATCAACATTAAATTTCATCTGCCATTTTGTTGCCCAGTCCCCTAGTTTTGAGAGATCCTTTTGTAACTCCTCAGAGTCTGCCTGGGTGTTAATTATCTTTAGTAATTTTGTATAGTCTGCAAATTTTGCCACCTCACTGTTTACCCCTTTTTCCATATCATTTATTAATATGTTGAATAGGACTGGTCCCAGAACAGACTCCTGGGGGACACCACTATTTACCTCTCTCCATTCTGAAAACTGACCATTTATACTTACCCTTTGTTTCCTATCTTTTAACCAGTTACCAATCCATGGAAGCACCTTCCCTCTTATCCCATGGCAGCTTACTTTGCTTAAGAGCCTTTGGTGAGGGACCTTGTCAAAGGCTTTCTGAAAATCTAAGTACACTATATCCACTGGGTTCCCTTGGTCCACATGCTTGTTGACCCCCTCAAAGAATTCTAGTAGATTGGTGAGGCATGATTTCCCTTTACTAAAACCATGTTGACACTTCCTCAACAAATTATGTTAATCTATATGTCTGACAATATTGTTCTTTATTATAGTTTCAACCAGTTTGCCCGGTACTGAAGTTAGGCTTACAGGCCTATAATTGCCAGGATCACCTCTGGAGATCCTGGCAATTTTTTTAAAAATTGGCATCACATTAGCTATCCTCCAGTCATCTAGTACAGAAGATGATTTAAATGATAGGTTACAGATTACAGTTAGTAGTTCTGCAATTTCATATTTGAGTTCCTTCAGAACTCTTGGGTGAATACCATCTGGTCCTGGTGACTTATTGATGTTTAATTTATCAATTTGTTCAAAAACCTCCTCTAATGATACCTCAATTTGGGACAGTTCCTCAGATCTGTCACCTAAAAAGAATGGCTCAGGTTTGGGAATATCCCTCACATCTTCAGCCGTGAAGACTGATGCAAAGAATTCATTTAGTTTCTCCGCATTGGCCTTATCATCCTTGAGTGCTCCTTTAGCACCTCGATCGTCCAGTGGCCCCACTGGTTGTTTAGCAGGCTTCCTGCTTCTGACGTACTTAAAAAAAAATTGTTATTACTTTTTGAGTCTTTGGCTAACTGTTCCTCAAATTCTTTTTTGGCCTGACTAATTGTATTTTTACATTTCATTTGCCAGCGTTTATGCTCGTTTCTATTTTCCTCACTAGGATTTAACTTCCACTTTTTAAAGGATGCCTTTTTGCCTCTCACTGCTTCTTTTACTTTGTTGTTTAGCCACGGTGGCTCTTTTTTGGTTCTCTTACTATGTTTTTTAATTTGGGGTTTACATTGAAGTTGAGCCTCTCTTTGTCCTACTGTTTTTCTTAGTGTTAGTGAAGGGGACCAAAACCAACAGCCGTGGAGTTCTCTATTTATCCACAGAAAAGATACCAACTGAACATCCTTCCACTAAGAATTGGAATGAAGCCAGCTCTGTCTCTTGTATAAGCCACCAGAAAGCCAAAGGGTGGTAAATAATTTCTCTGCTTTACTAGATCTCCATAGAAGGTCAGGATCTAGGCCTCAACGCAGGAAAGCAATTAAGCATGTGCTTGAATCCAGTCGCTACCAAGCACAGCACTTAAGCACATGCTGAACTGTTAATAATTTAAAGGAGCATTAACAGTCTGCAGGTTAGATAAAGGCCCCACAAAGAAACCAAGCTGTACCTTCTAGCCCTATAGAGTCTATGAAACCCAATGCAAGCAGTTAAACTGCAATGCTAATCAGTTCCATACACGTCTTGATGCGGTTCTTGCCATGCTTATTGCCTTATGTTGGGGTGGCCTTATCCTAGTCTTACCTACACTAGTGTAACTCATTGACTTCAGTGGAATTATTCTTGATTTATACTGATGCCAGTGAATCCAGGGGCTTTCCAGTAGGGGCCACTGTTGCAAGGTCAATAGCCTTGTACATTTTTAGACTCCTAAATAGCAAGGAGACCTGGGTTCTGTTCCTGCCTGTGACCTTCGGGAAATGATTTCACGTCTCTATGCCTCAGTTTCCCCATGTGTTTAATAAGTATGATGATGCTGACCTCCTTTGTAAAGCACTTTGTAGATCTACTGAGGGAAAGCACTGGAAAAGAGCTACCTATTATTACCACTCGCCCTTTTCCTTCTTTGTATTGTGACTGATTGAGTTCCTCGGATCTATTTAGCTTAAGAAAGAGAAGATTAAGCAGTGACTTGATCACAGTCTGTGCGTACTTCCGTGGGGAACAAATATTTAATAATGGGAAAAAGAAATAACGTCAGGGAAAGGTCTAACACCATCCAAGGGTTGGACGTTGAAGCTAGACAAATTCAGACTGGAAAGAAGGCATACTTTTTTTTAACAATGTGAGTAATTAATCGTTGAAACAACTTCCCAAGGAATTGTGGAGGATTCTCCATCCGTGACAATTTTAAAATCAAGACTGGAGGTTTTTCTAAGAGCTCTGCTCTAGGAATTAATTAGGGGAAGATCTATGGCCTGTGTTATACAGGAGGTCAGACTAGATGATCCCTTCTGGCCCGGGAATCTATGAATCTGTGAATTATCAGCCGCTGTGTCCCTCACCTCAAAAGAGCATCACAGCTAAAGGAACTGAGACTTCTTGTTTGTCTTTCAACCCCAAATGCAAACAAAAGAGCTCCCAGCTGAATCACAGAGGCTATTTCACTGGTTCACCATGTACTTGTCATTGCAGGATTTTGTAAAAGGGATTTTCCCTCTCCAAGAAACAAGTCAGAGGTCCCTCTCTCTGTCTGTTAGGACAGAACGCTGGTGTCACATAGGTGGGTATAATGCAGCCAGGAGAAAGGTGGTCACGGGGTGGGGGGGGGGGAATTTGCCCCTTGACCGTGGTATTCCCCTACAGTGAAACACACGCACTTCATCCAAACAGAGCAGGTGTGCTGGTGGCAATAGCTCAGCCTGTGAGAGGCTGTACAAATAGAGACTGGGAGCGGTTGAGTCATTATACTAAGTAAAACTATTTCCCCTTGTTTATTCCTTCAAACCCCCCCTCCCCGCCCCCCACTGTTCCTCAGACGTTCTTGTTAATTCCTGGAAATGTGCTGGAAATGGCCCAACTTGATTATCACTTCAAAAGGTTTTCTCTCCCCCCACCCCACTCTCCTGCTGGTAATAGCTCATCTTAAGTGATCAGTCTACTTACAAGGTGTATTTTTTCATGGTCTGTGCATATATAAAGCTCCTCACTGTATTTTTCACTTTATGCATCCGATGAAGTGAGCTGTAGCTCACGAAAGCTTAGGCTCAAATAAAGTGGTTAGTCTCTAAGGTGCCACAAGTACTCCTTTTCTTTTTGCGGATACGGACGAACACGGCTGCTGCTCTGAAACCTGTCACAGGACAATGTGACTATATGCCAGTCCAATAATACTTTGCTCCTGTAGATCCCAAGTGCTTTAAGAAGGTAGGTATTCTTATCGCCATTAAACATGTGGGGAAACCGAGGGACAGAGAGGTGAAATGATTTGCGCAAGGTCTGAGGCGGGAATGATTTGCCCAAGTTCTCCTGAGTCGTAGCCCAGCGTCCTGTCCGTGGCACCATACTGCTGTTAAAGGACTAGAATAGCATTTCAGATTCACTAACTACAGTATTGCATTTTTTTCACCACACCAAATATTTGTTGCAGAGGCCTTTGCAATTTATAGAGTCTACTGTAGCAGGAGCTCAGTAGGTATCATATGTAAAACCCACTATTACTCTCCATGTATCAATTTTATTGAACTTATAATATACATTTAGTACATATAACCAGCTTTGCAATCTAATTTGATCAAGATCTAGTTTCTGCCCTCCTTTCTGGGAGCATGCAAGAAAGAAACTTAATAAATTCAAGGTCCTTTTTATAGCAGAATGTGCACCATGTGAAGTAAACCCTTGAACAAATGAGCAAGATCCATTGTCAAGTTGTCCCAGGAAACTTTAAGCAGAATGTGTTTTTGACAGCTTTGTTAATGTGGCTTGTTTCTGCCAGAAGTTCAAGCATAATTGAGACACAGTGTTGAGCTTTAAATATGTTCCCGAGACTTGAATAGGAAACTTGATGAGGCATGTAATATAGCATAACCTCTCAATTATTCACACATTTAGATAACTCTAATCACCCAGCTTCTATGATAGCAAGAACCAGTAGACACTAAGAACACTATCATCACCAGACACTGGCACAAGCTGACGGATAGCATATTGCAACAGCAGAGAAAAGGTTTGAAGGAAACATCCATCAGAATTTAGCAGTAAAGTAATCAATCACAGCTAACGATCGCTCATTCCTACAATCCCAGGACCCAGTATCAAGTCACAGTTCAACTCAACAACCACCAAGAACTGGGCATACAAAAGAAGAAATGTGATGAGCTACTTGGAAATCTTTCTAACAACCAGCATTCCATCTGCTTGTCTACCTTTCAGAGGGCCAGTCGGCGGGATTCTTAGTTTATCTGATGAATTGGGGCTTTTTACCCTCAAATAATTTACTTGCAAACAGCATTTTTTTGTTATTTGATCAACAGTTATTGAGTCTGAGAAAGGGAACAATGCTCTGTCTATAGAAAATATAAGTCTGGAGTTTTTCTATCTGAAGTCTGAGACACAGTGCAAACTTGGAACAGAAATACTATAACAAATCTTAGGAGTATGACCAGCATATCCTCTTAGTCACTTTCTAATATAATGGAGGCATGATTCTGACATCCTTATAATGAATTGTATCTTATTCTTGGGACAACTTATAGAGTAAGTTGCTACTCAGTGTGAGTAAAGATGGCAGGATCAGATTCTACATATCATCTATGAGCCAGATTCTGCCACCATTACCTACACTGAGTAGTTGCTTATTTCTTACATAGTCCCATAGAAACCAATGGAGCTACTTGAGGAATACAGTTATCAGAATTGGACTCCTTATTGGGAGCTTCCTGTGAGCTAGTTTTCTGCTAGGATTACATACTCATGCAGTGGAATGGGGGTGTCAGAACATACCTCTTCCATTCCTATGAGCACTACTGGTCTTTCACAGATCCATAGATTATAAGGCCAGAAGGGACCATTGTGATCATCTAGTCTGACCTTCTGTATAACACAGGCCAGAGAACTCACCCCAGATAATCCCTAGAGCAGGTCTTTTAGAGAAATATCCAACCTTGATTTTAAAATGGCCAGTGATGGAGAATTCACCACGACCTGTGGTAAATTGTTCCAATGGTGAATTACTCTATTAACAATTTATGCCTCATTTCCCCTCTGAATTGGTCTTGCTTCAACTTCTAGCCATTGGATCATGTTAGACCTCTGCTAGATTGAAGAGCCTATTATTAAATATTTGTGGCCCTGGTAGGTACTTATAGACTGTAATCAAGTCATCCCTTAACTTTCTCTCTAATTAGATTGAGCCTTTTGAGTCTATTACCATAAGGCACGTTTTCTAATCTTTTAATCATGCTCATGGCTCTTCTCTGAACCTCCTCCCATTTATCAAGAGTCTTCTTGAATGGTGGGCAGCAGAACTGGACACCCTATTCCAGCAGCAGTTGCATAAGTGCCAAATAGAGAGGTAAAGTAACCTGTCTACTCTTTCTTCAGATTCCTCTGTTCATGCCTCCCAGGATTGCCTGAGTTCTTTTGGCCACAGCGTCACACGGGGAGCTCATGTTCAACTGATTATCCACCATGACCCCCAAATCAGTTGCAGGTTTCAGAGTAGCAGCTGTGTTATTTTAGTCTGTATTCGCAAAAAGAAGAGGAGGACTTGTGGCACTGTAGAGACTAACAAATTTATTAGAGCATAAGCTTTTGTGAGCTACAGCTCACTTCATCGGATGCATACAGTGGAAAATACAGTGGGGATATTTTATATACACAGAGAACATGAAACGATGGGTGTTACCATACAGACTGTAACAAGAGTGATCAGGAAAGGTGAGCTATTACCAGCAGGAGAGCGGGAGGGGGCGGGGGGAGAGAACCTTTTGTAGTGGTAATCAAGGTGGGCCATTTCCAGCAGTTTACAAGGACAGTAGGAGGGGAAATAAACAAGGGGAAATAGTTTTACTTTGTGTAATGACACATCCACTCCCAGTCTCTATTCAAGCCTAAGTTAATTGTATCCAGTTTGCAAATTAATTCCAATTCAGCAGTCTCTGGTTGGAGTCTGTTTTTGAAGTTTTTTTGTTAAAGAATTGCCACTTTTAGGTCTGGTTTCAGAGTAGCAGCCGTGTTAGTCTGTATTTGCAAAAAGAAAAGAAGTACTTGTGGCACCTTAGAGACTAACACATTTATTTGAGCATAAGTTTTCGTGAGCTACAGCTCACTTCATTGGATGCATTCAGTGGAAATTGAGTGACCAAAGAGATTGAAGTGTTCTCCGACTGGTTTTTGAATGTTATAATTCTATATTATAATGTTATAAATCTGTTTCGGAGTCCTTGCTTCCAAGGATAGGGTCCCCCATCCTCTAAGTATGGCCTACTTTGGCTCTGGGAATGCAGGAATAAGTGGGGCTACATAACTGCTTATTCTCTCCCTAGAGCAGGTGAGGGTGGAATGGAATGAGGTGGGGAAAAGGTGAAATCTGAGCTTCAGGTCCAACTTGCCAGTGTAGCTAAGCTGGTGTGGGGATTGCCAGAATGTGCTGTTGGTACAGGCCAGGGACAAATTACCATCTGCCCTGCCACCACAAAACCAAGGAGGAAGCAGGGGAGAAATAGGAGTCAGGGGGGTATTTCAAACACAGTGCCTCCTGAGATGACTTATGGGTTGGTGCAGCCTACGGACTGCCCTTGCTCAAGGATCTGCTCATAGCCGCAAACTAGCTCTATGGCAACAAAGGTAAGAATTTTCTTGGGATGAGCCATTTTCAGAGTCAAGTGCATGGAACTGCACATACATCTTTGTGTAAATGGACCTGACATGCAAAGTTATGCAATGTGCATGAGCTAAATCAGGTATTTGTATGTGCTCAGCTTGGAAAATTTGGCCCTAAATTTGGAATCCAGCATAACCAAAAAAGCTGATCGAAAAAGGACTTTTGGCTGATGCTTCTAATTATCTTTTAATGCTCTAAGTACAGCTTGTTATGTAGCATTACAACGGGACCAACATTAATCAAGGAGCGAAGCTTCATTACTGAGAGGTGCCCCTAAATCTCTGTGGTGGATTCAGAGGCATGGACTATGTAAAATCCTACTTCCACCTAAAGAGAAAAATATCCTCTCTTATGGCTATAACTATTTCTCTAGAGCAAATTTGACTCTTCAGATCAATTTCCCTGGCCTATTGGGTTGGCAATGCACAGCCAAACTGAAGGCGATTGGCTAACTAACCTCTGATGTCACCACTCTATTTAAGAACTGTTCCTAGCTCTCTTGAAATCAAACTGCAAGTGCTAAGCGTCACCTTTCCTTTTGCTTTATTGTTTTTCTTCAAACAAACGAAATCTCACAGAAACTTTCAGCGGTGTAGACGGTTATTTTGGATGTGATTTTAATAAGAAGTGTGGATTTTTGTTCATATCCTGTGTTAGCAAGTTCGACAGAGTGCAGCTCATGATAGTGAATATGTTATATGCTCATCGTGGGATTCTGATGACCCATCAAACAACTTACCATGAAGCCATCACAATTCCTTAAAATGTGCACAGGGAAAGCCTGCTCTGTTTCTGTGTATCATATGCAGGGAAGAAAATTACCCATAATCAACGTAGGAGTTGTGCGGTAGCAGAGGTGGTCTTTTGTGGGCCCTCTAAGCTTTGCAAGAGGGACAGAAGAGGAAGCAAGGTAGAGAGATCTGACAGCACCCTAGAATCAGAGGAGCAAATGAAAATGAAAACCAGTAAGTTTACATGGGAAAACACCACTGCGCGCACACAGTTTTCCATCAATGTTAATAACTTTATGAACTGGCCTCAGATGTTTTCAGCAGCTCCCACCAATTTATGTGGAAATCTTTCTGTGCCCAATGCATGACGTTTCCAACACTGAAAACTTCATAGACTGGGCGAAGAAAGTTTTCCATATAAATTGGTGGGAGCCTGGCGCAGTTGAGAAATGCAGGCAAGCCAGTTCACAGGGCTTCCAGCGCTGCAAAGTGCTTTTTAATCAGGGCACAGAGAGTTTCTGTCCATGCAAATGTATTTTTAGTGGCTTCCCTGCTTCTTGGGCACTCAGCTCCTTTCTCCCCAATCTGCTCTGGCTCCAAGCCCCCTTATTTGGTCATGGGCCTCTATAGCTGCAAGCTATCTACAGAGAGCAGAAGGGAAGAAGATCTGTACTACTCAGCGGTTCTGCCTTGGAGAAGGTGTCCACTCAGAAGAGATTATAAGTGCACTGGAAGAGAGCTTTAGCATGCCCAAAGGTAGCCGCTCCATTGCTGCTAAGGTCCACAGGAGAGATACTCCTCCAGAAGAACACCTTATAAGATGCACTAAGCAGGGCACTCCTGTGGTGTCGAGCCAAATAGCTCGAGATGATGGGATTTCTTTTTGCTAATTTGCATCTCTCTCCCCATCCCAGTGCCTGCCAGGCCAGCCCCAGACTGGAACATGAAGAACCAGTACCGGGAGGAAGTCTGGAGCTGCACTGCCTCACCTCCCAAAACCATAAGGAAACCTGCTTCCTTACCTGACGCTTTTCTGCACACTGGCAAGGGAAGGCCACTGGTGGTTAGTGGTCAAGAACCAAAAAGGAGACCCACTCACCAACCAACCCTCGGCTTACCACCAGAGGAGACATTGATGACCTACCTCTCCGCAACCAACAGGATAGCGGATACGCCTCCACTACTGCGTCTCTGAGGGAACAGATGCCAGATAAGGGAGCCAACTACAGAAATCTCCATGAGGAGTCGAGGAGAGAATGGTGGGTCAAAGATTAGCGGGACTAGGGGAGGAATGTGGATGGTTGGTTGGTTGAGGAGAGAAGGCATGGCAGCTCTGGATCATGGGTGCGGGGGTGTATATTAAAGTATGGAACGGATGTTTTTTTGAGTAGGGTAGGGGAGACCATAGGGGACTGACAGAAATTTTTGAGCAGACTGTGGAAGTGATGGATTTGGGGGGTTGGGGGAAGAGTATGTTACCTAGGAATGTCCTGGGTCCCTGACTGACTAAGGCAGAGCATTTCTGAGGAAGGGCGTAGTTAACATTTTGGCAGTACCTCCCCAGTGAACAGCCACGGGAGTATATGAGAGTCTGTCACTTTCCATAAAAAACAAACAAACAAATCAATCATTTACATGAATGTTTATGGGAAACAAATACAAAAGGTCCAAATGCTGTCGCTTATGTTTGTGGGTTTTTTAAAAAACAAATAATTGTGTGTATATATATATATATTCATATATTCCAGTGGTTCCCAAACTGGGGTTTGTGAACCCCTGGGGTTTCTCAAAATGTTACAGATGGTTCTCAGGGGGAAATTCCCTAATGGCAGACAGAGCTGTCCCTAGAGACCCCGGGCAGCACGGGGCCAGCAGCCCAGAGCCCCTGGACTTCCAAGAGCTAAGCAGATCAAAGCAAGCATATTTATCACACTGAGGAGATTTAAACTTCAAGACTTCTTATAAGAAATGGAAAGGGAGGTGGATATTTTTTGCTGTTTTTAAAATTAAATAGGCAGCTAGTCTTGTTTTAAAAATTATTATGAAGAACAAGTTTAAGCTTTGTTGTACCCTGCGTCGTTTGCCTGGACTGCTCAAGACCTGAATGCTTGTGTAGAAGGAACTCTTTGAGTTGGCTTCTTAAATCCCTTCCTGCTGTTTCACATCTGGTACTCCTTGATGAACCATAGGAGCCTTGTCTTATAACAGGCTTATTCCAAGTGATACAGGCTACGAAAGTGAGATCTTGGAAGAGTGTTGCTGTTTTCAGAATGTAATAAAAATACTGTAATGATAAATAATAATTAATAATAAATAGTGTGTAATAAGCATGTCATAAAAACAAATTTTATATTTCCAAGATCACTGCTTTTATCATTTATACTCAGGTAAAGGAGAAAATCCCTGGAAATATTCATTTTTAGGAGGGCGTTTGCGAGACTTGACATTTTAGTGAAAGGGGTTCACAGGTTGTTAAAGTTTGGGAACCACTGATATATTCTAAGGTCAGAAGGTACCACTGTGATTATCTAGACTGGCCTGTATAGCACATGCCATTGAACAGGGGTAGTCAACAGACATACTGGGGGCCAAATCCGGACCACCAGATGCTTTTGAAAGCACCCTGAAATCTTTTTTTTTTGCATATTATTATTATCATCATTATTATTGGTTTTTAAAATTTTCTCTGGAGTCTGCATCTTGACTATACCTTGACTAAGAAATTTGGACCTTGACAAAAAATTATTCACTACCCCTGCTACAGAACTTCCCAAAATAATTCCTAGAGCAGACATTGTAGAAAAACATCTAATCTTGATTTTAAAATTGTCAGTGATGGAGAATCCACCTCGAGCAGTGTTCCCTCTAAATTTTACATCCATGTGCGGAGTGAATTTTGTTATGTGCACCAATATGGAGGTGATGTGTGGTAGGGGTGGGGCTGAGGGGTTCGGCGTGTGGGCGGGGGCTCAGGGCTGGGGCAGAGGGCTGAGGTGCAGGGAGGTGCAGGCTCTGGGGTGGAGCCGGCAATGAGGGGTTTGGGGTGCAGGCTGTCTCGCCGCAGCAGCTCGGGGCTGGGGGAGAGGTGCCTCGCCCCGGCCGCGGTAGTTTCAACAGGGCTGGGCTGGGCTGAGGGAGGGGCTGTGGTGGGCCTGGGCCGGGCTGGGCCAGGGGAGGGGTTCCTCTCCACCCAGTTGCGGCAAATCCGTGCTGGGGCCAGCAGGAAGGGGCGCCTCTCCCCTCTCTCCCACAGCTGGTCCACGCTGGGACCAGTGGGGAGAGGCATCTCTCCCTGCCGTAGGCCAGAGCCCCTGTGTGGGGCTTAATAAGCATTTGCGTGGCCGCGCAGCTTAGAAGGAATTTAGACCATGACACTTCCTTGATAAATTGTTCCAATGGTTAATTACTCTCACCATTAAACATGTACACCTTATTTCCAGTCTGAATTGGTCTAACTTCAACTTCCAGCTATTGGATCATGTTAGACCTTTCTCTGCTAGATTGAAGAGCCCATTAGTAAATACTTGTTCCCTGTGTAGATACTTATAGACTGTGATCAAGTCACCCCTTAACCTTCTCTTTGTTAAGCTAAGTAGATTGAGCTCTTTGAGTTTATCACTATAAGGCATATTCTTTCATCCTTTAATCATTCTTGTGGCTCTTCTTTGAACCCTCTCCAGTTTATCACCATCCTTCTTGAAATGTGGGCACCACAGCTGGACACAGTATTCCAGCAGCGGTCACACTAGTGCCAAATATAGAGGTAAAACAACCTCTCTGCTCCTACTCAAGATTCCCTGTTCGTGCATCCCACGATCGCATTAGCTCTTTTGGCAACAGTGTCACATTGGGAACTCATGTTCAGCTGATTATTTATCATGATCCCCAAATCTTTTTCAGAGTCCCTGCTTCCCAGGATAGAGTCTCTTATCCTGTAAATATGGCCTACCTTCTTTGTTTCCAGTTGTATACTGTAGCTGACTGTAGCTGTATTAAAACATATTGTTTGTTTGCACCCAGTTTACCAAATGATCTAGATTGTTCTGAATCGGTGACTTGTCCTCTTCATTATTTACCATTCCCGCAATTATTGTGTCGTGTTGAGACTTTATCAGTGATGATTTTATGTTTTCTTCCAGGTTATTGACAAAAATGTTAAATAGCGTATGACCAAGAACCAATCCCAGCGAGGCCCTGTTGGAAACAGTCCAGCTCAGTGACAATTCCCCATTTACAGTTACTTTTTGAGATCTATCAGTTCGCCAGTTTTTAATCCATTTAATGTGTGACATGTTAATTTTATATCATTCTAGTTTTTTAATCAAAATATCGTGGGGCACGAAGTGAAACATCTTACAGAATTTTAAGTCTATTATATGAGCACTATTGCCTTTTTCAGCCAAACTTGTAATCTCCTCAAAAAAGGTATCAATTTAGTTTGACAGGAACTGTTTTCCATAAACCCATGTTGATTTGCATTAATTACATTACCTTCCTTTAGTACATTATTAATTGAGTCCTTTATCAGCTGCTCCATTTTCTTACCCCAGATCGACATCAGGCTGATGGTTCTATAATTACCCAGGTCATCCCATTTACCCTTTTTAAAAACTGGAACAACATTAGCTTTCTTCCAGTCTTCTGGAACTTCCCCAGTGCCCCAACACTTACTGAAAATCAACATTAATGGTCCAGTGAGCTCCTCAGCTGCTCTTTTAAAATTCTTGCAGATTTAAAAATGGCTAACTTTAGTAAAAAGAAAAGGAGTACTTGTGGCACCTTAGAGACTAACCAATTTATTTGAGCATGAGCTGTAGCTCACGAAAGCTCATGCTCAAATAAATTGGTTAGTCTCTAAGGTGCCACAAGTACTCCTTTTCTTTTTGCGAATACAGACTAACACGGCTGTTACTCTGAAACCTAACTTTAGTAGCGTCTGTTTAACGTCCTTCAGCGATACTGGTGGAATGGAAAGAGTGTTATCATCACCATATGGTGAGCCTGCATCATCTCCTTTCCCCCCAAATACAGAACAGAAATATTTATTGGACACCTTTGCCTTCTTTGCAATATTATTGATCATTCTACCATCTCCACCAACCAACAGATCAATACCATTGTCAGGATTCTTTTCATTTCTAATATATTAAAAAAATATATTCTTCTTGTCCTTAACTCTTCCAGCCAGAGATTTTGCCTTATGTCTCTTGGCTTCCCTTATCAATTTTCTACATCTCCTAACTTCTGATTTATATTCATTACTATCAACTTCCCCCTTCTTCTATTTATTTTTTGCAGCTGCCTTCACTTCCCTTCTACACCAGTTGTTATTTTTTTAAACTTATATGGCCTTCTTCCTTGATTGTGGGAATGTGACTTTTCGGGCATCTAGTAAGGTGACCTTGAATAATTCCCAATTATCAGTCAATTTTTTTTTATTAAATTCTTCCTCCCAGATGATTTGTTTCCTAAATACATAAAGTATTATAGACCCACATAATAGTGGATTGGTTCACTTAAGGTTGCTCTATACATAGCATATACCTAACACAAAACCGAAAAACAAAGACAATGAAAAGTGAAGGCTACCAGCCCAGACCTCTTCCCAAACCCAGACACCTCACCACTGGGACATCTAGCATCCATCATAGACAATGCACCAGCTGTTCCACTGCCCCAGTAGGCATGCCAGTCTTCCAGCAATTTCTTCCTCCACCTCCACCCATTGACCTCAACCACAAACAAATTGGGCATCCCCGTCCCTGTACTGACCCTTCTGCACATTTCTGTAAAACTACACACATAGGTTTGCTATTGTAAAAGACTGTATGCAGGCTATATTTCCTTAGCACAATGTTTGTACTATACCCATATCTCTGTCTCTGCTTGTGTGATGGCCACCATCTGACCCAACACCCTAGATTGAACCAGGGACTTCCAGTGCTAATGCTGCAACAGGCTTACATCCTCTATGGCTTAGGCCTTGAGGGAGGGCATGTAATGGTCTGTCCTGTGGGTTACATCTGCAGTAAATGTAGATGTACATATGTAAATGTTATCATGGCGCTTTGAAGTTATGCCGTAGCAGATCTCACCACAGTCTGAGCAGGTCTTCTTCTCCTGCTTGACCTAAAATATTATTCACCTCCTGTTGCACACTGTTCCATAAAATTGTTTCACGAGGCATTCTTCTTTTTGTTAAGAAGGGGAAGGAGAGAATGAAGCATGTGGACTCTGCTTTCCAGAGGGGAGAAGGTTGGGGTTTCTTCCAGAGGAAACTGCCCGATATAACATAAGTTCTCAAAGGGGCGGGAGGTTGGCCTGATCAAAACTGCTGAGTGGAAAATCTTGACGGAAAATGTCAAGTGCCATTTATCAGCACAACCGTGCACCCTAATGGAAGGCATAAGAATAACTGGGTGATTGGTCCCATGAAGCTCCGCACACTTCAGCTGTTCTTGCAGTGCTCCTTTGCAGTGAGGGTGCCAGAGTGGGGGGTGGGACAAATATGAGTTCTGATAATGCAAAAAAACTGAAGGAAAACTGCCTCCATTTTACTCAGCCCAACACTATGTAAGTTCCAGGGAAAGGAAGCAATTCCCACAAGGAATACACAGGGAACAGCACATTTGGGGTGGGGGGGGTGGAGTTTTAAATTACAGTTAAGATTTGTAAAGTGTGGTTCTGAAAGTGACTGTGTGACAATGGCTGGCTCTTACTCAGCAGACCTGCTCCCTGTGTGAATTCAGAGTGAACTCATGCAACATTTCACTATGGCCATGTCTTCACTAGCAAAGAAGATGGGTTTTTACTGCAAAATCACTAACATGCATTAGCTCTCCTGCTGCAAAAACCTAGCGGAGACAAGGCACTTTAGTTTTACCATGAGGTAAACTAGGCCAGGTCCACCCCAAGCAGCAGGTATAGTGCTGACCTTGCCTAGTCACCTCACGTAAACACTACAGTGCCTTATCTCCACTTAGTGTCAGGGTCTGGATTCTAGGGGCGTCAGGCCTGGTGGTTGGAGTGATGGTCGAAACAGGATGTCGGGTTGGGATCGGGCCGAGGACCGCACTGAAATCGGGGTTCAGAGACAGGCTGTGGTTCAGAACCAGGGTCAGAGTCCATAGACAACCCAAATCAGGATCAGAGTCAGAATCCGGAAGCAGGCCGAAGCATAGCTGCTGGAACTCAGGGTGCTGGGGGTGCTGCTGCATCCCCTGGCTTGAAGTGGTTTCCTTCATATTCAGGGTTTACAGGTTCAATGGCTCTCAGCACCCCCACTATGAACTTTGTTCCAGCCCCCCTGGACCGAAGATCAAAGCCAGATTGGAGTCAGTCCAAGGGCCTGGGGTTCAGGAGGAGAGTTCAGGGCTGTAGCAGGTCAGGAACAGGGCTGGAGCCAGGTCAGAATAGGGCACGTGTAAGGCTGAAGCCAGCTGGAACAAGGCTGGGGCAGGAACATAGACACGACCGAGGGCAGGCTGAAAGCCTAGCGCATCCGTAACATCACGAGGCAGCAGGAGGGTTCTAGCCAAGTGGTGTCATTGCATAGACTAACTTGCAATGCCAGCAGTGAGGGTGAAATACGTGTGCTTTGGGGTCGCCTGACCCAGGTCCTGCCCAGGGCTATGCTGCTGCAGCATGCCTGAGAATTGAGTCATTGCAGGAGGGGCAGGTCATCACACCTGAGTGAGCAACCCTGGTCTGGCTATGGGTTTGCCTCACACTTAGGGTTTTACAGCAAGATAATGCCGGGGCATTGGTTACCTCCCTGTAAAAAATACCCACCTTTGTTTCAGTGAAGAGAAAACTCATATTTTGTTCCTGTTCGCCAGCAGAGCCAAGAATGCGGTGGAGAGAGATCTAGATTCTACTCTAGCTCATGCATCAGCAGTAAAATTGATAACTAAGGCCCGGATCCTCAAAGGTACTTAAGCACCTAACTCCAATGGGATTTAGGTACCTAGATACCGTTGAGGACCTGGGCCTAAGTTCTAGCAGCAGAGTCTTTATATCCTTGGTGATGAATAAGCCAAAAAGAACTGAGTTTGCTGTTCAGATTGCAAGTTCAGATTGAGATTCAGAAATAGGGGGTGGGGAATCATAATTTTACTTATTAGCTGATCTGGAATTCCCTGAGAAACAATCAACATGGAACCCCCACCCACCCCGATTTACTTTTTCAGAGGTGGCCGTCTTGCTGAAAATGGTGTGAATTGGGAGAGTAGCTGCCCTGTATGTCAGAGGACAAAACCCAGATTCCAATCTGCTTTGACAATTTGGCAATGAGAAAAGGACGCTGAGCACCGTTCCATTTGTGTGTCTATAGCTACATGCGTAATACTAAATGTTCCATACCATACAGAGCTCTCGGTTCATGGCACTTCAAACTCACAGCGACTAGGACTTTTTTCATCGCCTACAACCTGCGAGAAATGAGCCATGGCCGCCGCCTCTCACTACAGCTAGTGAACCAAAAAATCTTCCCGGTGGAAACAAACCAAATCTGTGCAGGAGGCCAGCTTGCAAGCTTGACAGGCCAAATGGTGCCAGCGATGAAGGTCCATTTAGTTGAGGTCCATTTGTGTCCTCAGAAACAAACATCTGACCAGGCGAAGAGCCATTCCAAGTCTTGTACTTTGGGGTTTTAAACTGTCATCAAGTGCACGTCACCTTAGAACTCCCATATGGCCAACATTTTTTGATTCGTTACCTCAGATTCTCGGCTTTGCTCTTACTGCTACAGGTGCTGGGTCTGGCAAGCTGCATTCGTCATATTATGGCAGACAAATAACACCTTGCAGTCAGACCCAAGCCTGGGCTACACCACCGTTCCCGGCTAGTTCTGTTTGTTTATATTTCAATAAGGAGTCATGTGACTGGTTACCACACTGTTATTGTTATAGGGTTCATGATGGAGTATAACATTACATGAGAATCAGTCGTGTTTATTTAAACAGAGAGGGTCTCATCAAGGTCAAAACCTGACATCTCATTACCCAATTGTGTGATGGTCCCATATGGAAGACCAGAGCTAAAGGGCTTGTGTTTGAGCTGCCTTTGTATCTAGCAGAGTGGATGTGGAGGGAAAACTAATTTGGAGGTGCTTTTAGAGAGAACAAAACCATGCAAAAGGCTTCTGGCAACAGGGCCATCTGGGGCAAATTATTTTTGACAGGATATAAGTGTAGATAGCTCATAACATTAAGTAAAAATCAACAGTGTTCTTACAATCCATTTGAAAGCTGTTTTACAGAGATTGGTCAAGGCCCTCCGTTGGTGTAAATTTTTGTAACTTCACTGAATCCAATGGAGCAATGCTGGTTTACACAAACTGAAGATCTGGCCCTCCACCGTCATTTAATTATTTGTTATTAATAAAATGCCACTGGGGCTCTTAAAATCTCTCTTGGACACCAGCAGAACAGTTGAGACATACACAGTGCACCAGAAGGCAGACGGGATGTTTGTCTTTGGAGAAAGTCTGGGTGAAAGGCTGCTCAGAAGGACCAAGTTGTTAGGAGAGGTCTGAAAGATAATTAGGGTGTCACTGTGCAAAAATTTTTTTAAAAAGAACAAGCGTGAGAAGCAGTGTGGTCTAGTGGATAAAGCATTGACTGAGGAGTCTGGAGATCTGGATTCTGCTACTGGCTCTGCCACTGAACGGCTGTGTCACCCTGGGTGAGTCATTTCACCCCTCCGTATCTACATTTCCCTTCTCCCCCTTTCTATGGCTCTCAAGCTTTTTGGGGCCATCACTGTCTATTACCATGTGTTTGTACAGTGCCTAGCAGGATGGGATGCCGATCTCAGCAGGACAGTGGGGTGGGAGGAGGTATTGTTTCATATTCTCTGTGTATATATAAAGTCTGCTGCAGTTTCCACGGTATGCATCCAATGAAGTGAGCTGTAGCTCACGAAAGCTCATGCTCAAATAAATTGGTTAGTCTCTAAGGTGCCACAAGTACTCCTTTTCTTTTTGCGAATACAGACTAACACGGCTGTTACTCTGAAACTGATCTCAGAGTGTGTGTGTGTGGGGGGGTGTCTTTAGGTACTACTATGATGCAAATAATTAAATGCAGGGAGGGTGGCATGGGAGAAAGTCAGAAACTGGGAGTGTGAAAGTCATGGCTAGGAGAGGTGTAGGGAGCGGGTGGAAACCAAGAGCCACTTTTCAGCTAACAAAGTTTTTTTAAAATTTGATTTAAGTAGTGGAGAGTCAAAGCACTGTGGCCTGTAACCAGAGAGAGTGTTATACTAGACAGCCATGTACCCAGGGCAGAATACACTGCTTGTGTGTATGTGTATGTTTAACAAGCAAATAAGGCAAAAGGTATTTTTTGAAGATACAAAACCCAAGAACACCACAGCTGGGAAGCAAATATGAGCAATAGCTTTCACATGCTAACAAATCAAAGATCCTTGCAAAACAGATGCTGAGGTTTGTGGGGCTGGCACAGCCTCTCCATTGGCAGGGAGTTAACTCACAGCAAGCTGAAAGGTTCAGAGATGGAAGAGTATCTAGAGACCGTTTGTTCATAAACACATCTGAGGGCCAGCAACCTGCTTTATGCCCGGCCTGAGCTGCACTGACGGATTCATTCCATGCAGTGTTTCTACAAGAAAGAAGGCAGACATGAAATGCTTCTTCAGCCCACGCTCTAGAGAAATAATTAAACAGTTTTTCTTAACCTTTTGAACTTTTCATTTATTATTGCCATCCATTATGTCTACCTTCTCAAATAGCAGAATCCTGAAACTGAGCTGCGGGGTCAAGGGTTTATTGTTTAATGGAGATAGAACATTTTGTAAATTGCACAAAGTCACAATGTTTATAATAGAAGCGTCTGGTATACTGAATCTTTTCCATTTAACAAACAGTGAGCTTTGACATGTGTTCTTCCTCCATAGCAGGAAATCTGGGATAAGTGCAGTACTGGCATGGACATGTTACCAAATCCTTCCTGTAAACCAAATGACATCTGCATTCAAATAAAAACATTCCTTCCACCAAATACCAGGAAATACTAAAAGTATCACTCTTCTTCTAAGGTCATGCTAAAATGAAATCTTTGGCTTTCAGAACACAAAGTAAGTTTGCGGAGGGCCAAGATTCTTTTGTTCAACACACATTTGCTGTTACAAATCCTGGGGGATCTCCTTCTGGGTCAAATATGTGCGTGCGTCTGTAGAATTTTGCAAGCATTTAATCTTCTTCATAGGGAAAAAGTATAAATATTTTGGGAGAATGGACTTACATTAACAAATATTCCTGTTGCCTTTGCTTTTATTAGTGCTCTGACTTTCAAGTCAGAAAAGGATTTGCTTAAAACAAAGCAAACATCCTCAAAATGTGCTGTGCCAAAATAATCAATGGGATAAATACCTGAGATTTACAAAATATGAATAGTCTTCAGTAAATAAACTGAAGCAAGGACAGTCCAAGAAGAAGCCCTGCCTAAGTGGCAGGCAAGGGGATGTCTGTTCTAAGTACTTTCATCTACTAGACTGCAACTCAAATGCAGAACATTTAAAGAAAATAAATGTATGTAGAGCAGATTCTTCCTCCTCATGTTGCTTTTGCGGATTTTATTAACTAGAGTTAACGCCACATAAAACCTTTGGATTATTTTCCTAGCAAATGAATACTACAATGGCAGAGATGGCTTTCCATGGCTAATCAGCATAAATATCCGCTTAAAACTGAGTAATTTGTTCACTGCACAGAATGTACTTCAGCGCTTTTATGAGCTAAAAAGCTCAGAGAATGTTTTGAATGACTTACATTTGAAACACTGCAGACAGACATCAGACACATTTCAACTGGTTCCTCACCAAAAATCTTTCACTGAACGACAGACTATTTTTAGTGCGTTCCATGCCAAATTTCACTGTTGGGTTACTCAAAAGCAGCTACCTGTAGCTTTAATGAAGAATTCTCTCCTCTGCACAATCTGCTCACTAACCACAAGTCAATAGGTAAAGGAGTACTTGTGGCACCTTAGAGACTAACAAATTTATTTGAGCATAAGCTTTTGCAAGCTACAGCTCACTTCATTGGATGCATACAGTGGAAAATACAGTGGGAAGATTTTATATACACAGAGAACATGAAACAATGGGTGTTACCATACATACTGTAATGAGAGTGATCAGGTAAGGTGAGTTATTACCAGCAGGAGACGAAAAACCAAAAAAACCCAAAAACCTTTTGTAGTGATAATCAAGGTGGGTCATTTCCAGCAGTTGACAAGAACATGTAAGGAACAGTAAGGGGCGGGGGGGAATAAACATGGGGAAATAGTTTTACTTTGTGTAATGACACATCCACTCCCAGACTTTATTCAAGCCTAATGTAATGGTGTCCAGTTTGTAAATTAATTCCAATTCAGCAGTCTCTCATTGGAGTCTGTTTTTGAAGTTTTTTTGTTGAAGAATTGCCACTTTTAGTTCTGTAATCGAGTGACCAGAGAGACTGAAGTGTTCTCCGACTGCTTTTTGAATGTTATAATTCTTGACGTCTGATTTGTGTCCATTTATTCTTTTACATAGAGACTGTCCGGTTTGGCCAATGTACATGGCAGAGGGGCATTGCTGGCACATGATGGCATATATCACATTGGTAGATGTGCAGGTGAACGAGCCTCTGATAGTGTGGCTGATGTGATTAGGCCTTATGATGGTGTCCCCTGAATAGATATGTGGACACAGTTGGCAACGGGCTTTGTTGCAAGGATAGGTTCCTGGATTAGTGGTTTTGTTGTGTGGTGTGTGGTTGCTGGTGAGTATTTGCTTCAGGCTGGGGGGATGTGTGTAAGCAAGGACTGGCCTGTCTCTCAAGATCTCTGAGAATGATGGGTTGTCCTTCAGGATAGGTTGTAGATCCTTGATGATGCGCTGGAGAGGTTGTAGTTGGGGCTGAAGGTGATGGCTAGTGGCGTTCTGTTATTTTCTTTGTTGGGCCTGTCCTGGAGTAGGTGACTTCTGGGTACTCGTCTGGCTCTGTCAATCTGTTTCTTCACTTCAGCAGGTGGGTACTGTAGTTGTAAGAATGCTTGATGAAGATCTTGTAGGTGTTTGTCTCTGTCTGAGGGGTTGGAGCAAATGCGGTTGTATCATAGAGCTTGGCTGTAGACAATGGATCGTGTGGTGTTGTCTTGATGAAAGCTGGAGGCATGTAGGTAAGTATAGCGGTCAGTAGGTTTCCTGTATAGGGTGGTGTTTATGTGACCATCGCTTATTAGTCAATAGGTGTCACAATTACTTAGGAGTGGCAAACAAATGGAACACAAAGTGTAATCTGGGAAAAAGAATTTGCAAAATGCTAAAGAGCTGGTTGAAAAATTAAAAGAAAAGAAAATTAATGTTTTGAAAATTTCAAAAGTGTTTTCATTTCAGTTTTCAAAAAAAAAGGGTTTTGAATAGTTTTGTGATTTTTCTTATGGACAGTTTTTTATTTTAGCAATTGTGACAGGGTTGGGCCAGATGGCTACAGGAGAGTAATAGAAGGCAGATATATTAGCCCCAGGCTCAGTAGGTCCCTTTTCCTGGGGTAAGGTAACAGGGAAGGTTCCAGAACAATCAGGAACCTTCTGGAGACAATTAAGACAGGCTGATTAGAACACCTGCAGCCAATCAAGAAGCTGCTAGAATCAATTAAGGCAGGCTAATCAGGGCACCTGGGTTTTAAAAAGGAGCTCACTTCAGTTTGTGGTGTGCGTGTGAGGAGCTGGGAGCAAGAGGTGGTAGGAGCTGAGAGTGAGAACACAGACTGTTGGAGGACTGAGGAGTACAAGCATTATCAGACACCAGGAGGAAGGTCCTATGGGGAGGATAAAGAAGGTGTTGGGAGGAGGCCATGGGGAAGTAGCCCAGGGAGTTGTAGCCGTCGCACAGCTGTTCCAGGAGGCATTCTAGACAGCTGCGTTCCACAGGGCCCTGGGCTGGAACCTGGAGTAAAGGGCGGGCCTGGTTTCCCCCCAAATCCTCCCAACTCCTGGTCAGACACAGGAGGAGTCGACCTGGACTGTGGGTTCACGAAAACGGACAAACTGAGGGCTGCCGTGAAGCTCCAAGGCGAGCAAATCAGCCAATAAGCGCAAGACTCACCAAGGTAGAGCAGGAACTTTGTCACACAATGTATGCTTCTTCCTCTTTTTCCACTTTGCTATGGAGAAAAGGGAGGAAAAGGGGGGGGGCAGCAGAATTGAAAACCTAAAAAAACAAACTGGAAATTTTTCATTGGAACAACACTGAACATTTTGAAAACTAAACTTTTTGGAAAAAAAAAAAAAAAAGCAGCTCCCCCACAGCGCAAAAGGCCACTTCTTTAACAAAAACATTTTAAAAAATATTCAACCATCTCTACAAATATGTGAGGGGCACACTCCACATTGGAGAGGCCAGCTAGGCAGGTCTAGGATTATAGTCATCCATAGTCCTAGGGTCCCCTTTCCCCCCGCTTTGTTGTGTCCCTCACATCCCCTGTTGAGGTGGTAGCATGTTTTAGAGGTAAAATAACAATGGCAGTTCACCCCTCTTGGAGCTATTGGCTCAGGCTGTCTGGCAGACATCACTACAGTGGTTACGCTTGGGTCAAGCTTTTCAGGGCAGCTCTGAGGGTTGGGGACAATTCTTTCTTTAAATGAAAGCTGAGATCCTGACCCATCATGTGACTCCAGAATCTGGGGTTCTTGGCACAGGCCTGTAGTGCCTTTGTCTTAATCTAGTCCTGCGGGGCGGGGGCCTGTCCCGCCTGACAGATCCCATGTTACTGGCCAGTCTGGGTAAGAAAGCTTTCTCCTGGGTCCAAAAAAAGCAGGTATTGGAGAAGGGCTGTTTCCCAGAGGGGGAGCCCAAGGAGGGACAGTCAGAGCAGAGATTCCCCAGAAACAAGAGCCCAGGGGAACCCAAGGATCAGACTGTTTCTTATCTACTTAAAGACTGCTTTCTGCCTGAGGAGGCCTGCAGTGAAGAGGACTGATGGAGGAAATGTGGCCGGATACCGTGGTGCTCCAGCTAACCTTGGCAGCAGAATGTCGCTGGCGGCTGTTGCAGTGAGTGAAAGCAGCCCTGAGGTGACTTAAACCTTGTGAGCAATGGAAAATCTGGTCCCCTGTGTCAGAGTCTAACACAGCCCTGAGAAAGCCAGTCAGTCTTTGGCCCTCAGAGAACAGGGCTTCCGCGCAGTCGGGACCAGTGCTTTGTCCTGATCCTGCGTTCCTTCCACACCCAAAACGCCCACGTTCGCTTCAGGAAGCGTTCTGGGCGTGCCAGGAATGCAGGACTGGGCTGAGTGTCTCCAGAAGGGGTGACTTTCCCTTACTGTGTTGCAAGGCTAATGTAGCACAGCATCAGCCTCGGCTCCAGCTGCAGAAGGATAACGACAAAATGGCTGCGGGTCAACGCGAAAGAGGGAAAGGAGAGGAGGGGAGATTATACCACAATGGAATTTCATCTGGCTAAGAGCTCGTGTGTGACGGGGCTCAGTAGGGACCTGGAATAGACGCATATTAAATAAAACGCGAATCGCTTCAGGCCCCAGGAGAGGTATAGGACCACTGGGCAAATGTTAAGCCACAGAAATTAACCTTGCTAGAAAAGATCTCAGCCAATTTAGAGGAATGCAAATACATATGCTCATTAATATCCCTGCCTTGGCATGGGAGGGTGGCCGGCCCTGCACACCTGCACAGTCACTTGTCATTATTACGGTGGGTTTAGCATTGCCTAGGGTATCGTTCCTTCACAGTGTTACTGCCTGGAATGGCATCAGACTGTCAGACAGTACTGATTAGTACTTGTATTACAGGGATTGCGTGGTGTCCCCATCCCAGTGCTGCCTTGTGCTCGGCAGTGTGCAGAGACCAGAGGGAGCCAGACCTTGCCCCAAAGAGCTTGCCATGAGAGCCGGGTGGAAATGGGTTCTGCTAAACTATTTGCAGGAACAAACCATTTTGATTTCATTGACAGTTTTCTTCCAAAGTTGCGGGGGGTTAATATGATGTTTGGTTTTTTTTCCAGTTTGTGTTGTTTTGGTTTTTGGCAACCACAAATCGAAAAGTTTGGTCAAAACCAAATATTTCCTATGTAAATTTCTGTTTGGACAAAAAAGCCATGTTTTTATTTGCCTTTTGGGCAAAGAAACACAAACATTTTGACTGGTAAATTTTGACCAGCTCTACTTACAATCTGAACAGACAAGACAGAAAAAGGGTGTGAGGGTAAATGAAGGCCCAGGGATTTGCCTAAAATCACACAACAGATCAGTGGCAGATCCAGGACTAGCACCTACATCTCTTTAATTCAGTGCCTTATCCACTAGACCACACTGTCAGCTAGACTAGGGCTACACTAGGAAGATGTTGCTGGTATAGCTACACTTGTATATTACACCAGCAAAGCACTCTGAAGTGCTGATGCAGCTTATACCAACTTAAACTGTGCTTTTGCAGATATAGTTTATTCTAGCCAATTCCCCTCCCACAACCGAAATAAGCCATGCTAGCAATGGTGCGGTTTTGCCAATATAACTTGAGTCTACACTATGTACTTTTGCTGGGTAGCTGTGTCAGTCACAAAGCACTGCTCATCACACCCCTGACCAACACAGCAACGCTGGTAAAAGTTTGTAGTGTAGGCCTGGCCTGAGTTGGGAATCGCTGGGCGCGACTATAATAAACAATTTCCTCTGTGGGTTAAATTTTCAGTTCAAAGTTACATCTCATTCCTTTTCTGGTGATACCTTTGAGATGCTATTCAGACCTTATATTTAAAAAATGTGAGAAAATAACTAGATACATTTCAGAGTTTGTATTTTTGTTGGCCTGATATTTGCTATCCTTATGGAAAACAAACCAAGTTAAAAGACACATTTTGTTGCCAGAAGCATATATTATATATATAAGAAGTGGGACATGATGGAGGAAATTGTGGGTGACAAGTTTGAAACAGATGCAGAATTTATTTCCTGATCACATCCGTAGTGTTTGCAGACACATCACCCTTTACAGATCCTACAGAGATGCAGCATAAATCAGGGTAACTATAAATACTGCTATGCCAGACTGTATTGGGGCGGGGGGGACGACAGTGTGTGGGATGTGGATATAATGGATTGTTTTCTTAGTGATCTGACCTTTATTAAGCTTTCACAAGATCAGAGGATATCCCTGGACATAAAATATTTTCTCAGGACAGAACACTGGCAAGCTATCCAAGATATGTCCTCTGGCATATCTCTAGTGGTGGACTACTTCCCAGTAGATATTTCGAAGGCTTTCAAGACATTTGCTCTGCAGGAAGCCTTTCCAAGGACCTTTCAAACAGGCCACCTGCTGAGAATACACGAATCACAGTTCTCTTCAAGACAGTTGCGCTCCCACTTTCCAGGTCCATATTGCCACTCACTCAGTATGAACCACAAGCTCATTGCCAAAATTCTGGTGGCTAAGTGCCATGCCTCTAGGCTCTGTGAAAAGGCAGCTGGCCTCTGACAACAGCCAAAAAGTCATATGTTGTCCACCAACCTGTCAAGGAAGGGACTTGTCCTGTTATCTCTCAGTCCTCGAAAGGGTCAATGACTATATTTGCTTATCTTTCTAAGGCACTTTAGTTTGGCTGATTGGCACCCCTTGGTGACAGGTAGGATTAATGATCTATCCATGCCCTTTCCTGGGGAGCTGAGGAACAAAGAAAATCTGTCCCCTTATCCTCAGTAAACCATCTTTTGAAGCAGTTTCCCTGCAAATTACAGCACACCTGAAGATATAAGGCCTGACTCTCTTGCCACTTACACTGGGCTAAATCAGAAGAAGCTCCATCAAAGTCAAAGGAGCCAAACCGGTGTGAAGATAATGAGTGAGGAGAATCAGGCTCAGTGTTTATGTTCATTGGTAATGTCCTGCTCTTGGCAGTTAACCCATGTTTGAATCCTCAGA
Source organism: Eretmochelys imbricata (assembly GCF_965152235.1). Lineage (NCBI taxonomy): Eukaryota > Metazoa > Chordata > Testudines > Cheloniidae > Eretmochelys > Eretmochelys imbricata. Next base: position 125,102,494 of record NC_135577.1, on the reverse strand, counting down.
CTCCTCTATAGCCTGTGGCAAGTTTTGTGGGTAGAAAATGAATGGGGGAAAATCCAAGATTATGTCTAACAGAGACTGCCCAAACTACACTTATCAATCACCCCACTTCAAAGTGACCCAGAGTTCATTTTCTTGAGGGCAGGGAGTTCTTTACACCAGGGTTCTCTGAAGCCACTGTACACACCTTTAAAAACCTCTCATTGAGTTTGTAGATGAGGGAAGGTCTCCGTGTCTGTCTTAGAGGGAGTTTCAGTTCTTATAAATCTTGAGTTGTCCCTCCAGTGTGATTCTGCTGAAGGTCCCAGAGAAATTAGGCTCAACCATTCCCTGCACTTCTCCATTCAGTTTGGCAACGGAAAGCCCTACAGATTCGAAGGACATTCTGAAGGTTTCCTGGCAAAACAACAGACATCAGGCTTTTCTTCTTGAATTGCTATTATTTGGCACGTCGTAGGAGAGTTGTCTCTGGATAGTTTGCTTCTCCAAAGGAAGCTTCACCTTTCTCTTGGTGATTACTGAGAAGGACCAGATGTTCCCTTTTAGCTCCCTCTTGGATCTAATCTCCTTTATTCTTTGATCCCAACCCCACTTAAAAGAAACCCCATATTTAGCTCTTCTTGGGTGGTCCTCAGGGAAGGCTTAGCTATTCCTACCCCCTTATTTCAGCTTTCCCAACGCTTATACCCTATGGCATACGCCTACCTTCTTGAGTAATAGAAGGAAGGATCTTAACCCTTCCAATTCTGGGCCCATGACACTATTTTCCGCAAGGGGGATTTTAGAAGTGCCTGCTTGGAGCCAGGTAAGGCAATTCAAATAGACCCAAGTGTTTCTCTCTCTCTCTTTCCAGCGATCCCAACTGGGGTATATATCATTAAACTCATACCCATTTATTGGTTTTAAAAGACTTCTTGGTCCAGCACAGCTCAAGAAAAGGAAACAGCACAAAGGAAATTTTAAGTCACAGTTGCACTCCCTCAGTCCTGGGCCAGTTGTGGCCAGGGTTGGTCCCCCCTGCCCCTGTGTAACTTCGAGGAACAAAAGCGCTGCTGTAACTCATGCCACCTCAACCCCAAGAAGTTGGTATAGCAGCTGAAAACTGCCAGGGCATAGAGAAATCTTGTGCTGCATGGACAATTTTGGTGCATTATCCCTTGCACGCAGAAAAAACATTTCAGGCCCCAAACACTTTTGATCTTATCTTGCCTACACAAATGTGGTTTGTGAGTGCATGTTCTGTCATTTGTGTGTACAAAATGTTGCAAATGTGTGTCATTGCATGTTCAAAGTTAAGTTGCATAGAAATAGAGACAGACCAGAGGCAATACATGGGGGTGGGGGGCATGTAGGGTCACATCCCCCCCCCCCGATTTCTGCCTTCCATTTAGCACAGAGGTTTTCAAACTGTGGGGCACGCCTTCCCCACCCCACCGCACCAGTGTGAAAACCATCACCTGTCTCTTGCCCAGGAGCCAGCAGATCGGAAGCTGTGGGGAGCTGCCTGGTTCGCTCAAGCCCTGGTTCTCGGTGCTGTGGAAGCCAGGAAACTGGCCAGCTGCTTGGCAGCCCTTCCTGCCCTGCTGCCTGCATGGCCGGTGTTCCCCAGGCAGGGTGGGCAGCCCAGCTCTGAGCTGTGCCCCCCCCCCCCCCCAGCCAACGTACTCTTGCCTCTCCCCTGAAGGAGCCCAGTGCTGGCTGGTGACGTCCCCTGGAGCCGGACCCTGCCCACGGATCCTGGCTGCCATGCCATGTTTCCCGAGGTGCCCGGGTAACCCACACACCTCCTGGGTGTAGTGCTCTGTCCCTGCTAGTGGCACCGAGACCACTTAGAGATTAATGAGTCTGCTACCACCTTAGCCCAGAGGCATGTGGCTGTTCGCTCATGCAGTAGAGGCATATGCGTTCAGCTCCAGAGGTCCCAGGTTCAATCCTGCCTGCTGATGACCAGGATCTGGCGGTGTTACATCTGCTCTCTGCTGCTGCTCCTCAGCCCAGAGGTGACACATGGGGCAGTCATGTGCGCCCCCCTCATCATCAAGACTTACTCATCGTCTCTGAAAGAGACCAGATGACAAATTCTGTTCTCACTTACACCAGTATAAATCCAGAGACGCATCAATGACACCCGTGGAACTACTCAGGTCTTACCTTGCTTTAAGCAAGAGCAGAATGCAGCCTCATGCTTTTAAAATGGGGTCCCTTACTCAGATGTCTTGAGACTGTAGCGGTATTAGCCTATGGAATTTATTGATTTACTACGAATCCTGCGCCCTGACTCTTTAACGTTAGAAACAACTTAGTTTTTAATTTCCACCACTAATTCTTAACGTTTTTCATTTTCTTTTATCTGTCTCTTATAGACTAAAGAATACATGTGAAATTTCAATGTACATAGATAGCCCAAAGATGAGTGTAAATACAAAGCTTTTCAAAGCCGTTTCAAGATCATTTATCCTGTACATGGCAAGTGACCACAAATCCACTGGTGGGTCAGGGGACTGCTTTTGATTTATCAGATGTTTAGGAGTGAATGAAGAGTAGAGATATATGATTAATCATTTGAAGCAGGGAGATGGTATTATTTTGAGTCATACTTGACAAGTTTTCTAGGAATGCTGAGCTCTAGTATAAATACATGGCCTACCCAGCTGTTCAAACAGTGTGATTAATTAAACTGATTCTATGTGAAAAACAACACCAACTCTCACTCTCAAATTGCAAATCATTCCCAATATATAGGGGAATGGTCAGCAGAGCTTTATTAATTGCTGTGGAGGTGATGAATCTATGCATTCCAGAGCACATATGTGATGATGGACTAGTTTCACTGCTGCTGAAGTGCAGGAGAGATCCATGAATATTTCTTTATGGGAAATCGTCCCATGTACACATGTGGGAGAAGGAAATCCCTGTGTGAACTCACTGAAACTGTGCGCCCCGAAATTTGCAACACTGAGCACTGCAATATTTCAAAGTTGTAGCCAAAATAAAAGGGGAAATGTGTTGCCCTTTCTCAACCAGCTCTAATAATAAAACATCATTTCTTCACCCCACCCTGCAAACATATGTGACTCATCACCTGTCCCAGACACGTCCCCATGGCCCTCTCAAGATCTCTACAAACAAAGAGTGGGCTTTGCAGCCTGGGACTTGCCCAAGATCATACAGGAGATCTGTGGCAGGGAAGGGAATTAAACCCAGGTCCCCCAAAGTCCTTGGTTGTAACCACTGGACCATCTTTTCTCACAAAGAAACCCCATTCCACTGGGCACTCTACAAACATGGAACAAGAGACAGGCCCTGCTTTGAAGAGCTTACAGCCTAAGTCAACAAGGCAGACATAGGGTGGGGGATAGGGACAGAACTTACAAAGCAGAGGGACCTAATGATGGTTTGCAAAAGGCATATGAGTTCCACCATTGTTTTTCAGAGGCATGGGTTGCTCATTTTCAGCTCTTTGGGAGGGGTTTTGGTAGGAGGCAATTAACTAAACAAAGGACAAAGGAAGGGAGGAAGCCATAGAAGGGAGGAAGGAAAGGGGGAAGCAGGTGTAGGGCTGAAAAGAGGGGAGGGTGGATAGCAGGTGTAGCGATACTGTTACCTCATTCTGTACGAATCACCAAAGCCTCCAGTGGGGGTGAGGACCCAGTTTGGTGGAAGCACCTCCCCACCTGTTTATACTTAACTTTAAATACATGATCATGTCCATCCCCATTCAGCACAGTGCTAAACAGGTGTTCACTGAAGTCAACGGGACTTAAGCACGTGCTTTGCCGAATTGTGGTCTAAATGACTCGGTGTGGGTTGTCCTCTTCTGAATTTGACCTCAAGCAGAGCCCAGCCACTCAGACAAAGGCCCAGCGAACTCCTGCCTGGAGCTGAGAGCTCGCATTTACATTGCCTCCGCGAACTTGTCTGTTTTCCTCACCCTGCTGTCAAGGAGGGGGATATTTGATATATGCCGAGGGACAGATGGGGAACACGGCAGAGTAACGCTTTCAGAAGGCAAAGTGGCTCCTCAGGTGTAAACTGTCTGATGATCGTTAAAAAAATGATGAATTTGCTTTGTGATTGCAGATGTGGAAAAACATGCTGGAAAGGGCCTGACTGGATATTTTACCACAGCCGCCAGTGTAGGGGAATGACAGCTTAACAGCAAGAGTACAACTGCCTTTCAACTAGGCCTAACCTCAGGGGGGCACCTAACAATATCAAGCAGTGACCCTGTGCTAAATGGTTTCCAATGTAACAGTTCCCTGGATACGTACATGCGAGCCAACATTTCCAAACCAGGACTGTAAATTTTGTCTCCAAAATCCGTATTTAGGCACCTGCCTGATTTGCAGACATGTGGAGCCCCTCAGAGCTCCAGCTGAGGTCCATGGGAAGTGCTCCATGAGCTAGCTTTAGTCTCCTGTTTTTGTAAACTGGAGTCAAGATTTTCCAAATTTGCCCCATTCAAACCAAAGAGGGCCTGATTCGGATCGCTCGCATGGCTTCAGTGGAGTTAATGCTGACTTATCCCACTGTGAGAAGATAACTGTGCCTCCAGATTTCAGTCTTAAACCATCTCCTGGAGATGGACTGTAACTTATTTTCACACAGCCTTAACACCCAAGTGCCTTTGACTGGTGCCCTAGCATGCCTCTCCTCTGGCTTCAAGAACATATTGCCCCATATATCGTTTTCAGCCTCTCTGAAGAAGAGCTCTGTGTAAGCTCGAAAGCTTGTCTTTCTCACCAACAGAAGTTGGTTCAATAAAAGATATCACCTCACCCACTTTATCTCTCCAATATCCTGGGACCAACACAACTACAACACACAGCTAATGATTTTCAGCCTTTGGAAGCTGCTGTTTCCCAAAAGCAGCAGAGTGATATTTAAGAAATGCTTGTACTGTTCCCTCTTGCTCTGAAAGTAGTAGGAATCCCTATAGACTAATTTATATACCTGGGGTAGAATCCTGGCCCCATTGAAATCAAAGGAAAAACTCCCCTTGGTTTCAGTGAGGCCAGGATTTCAGCCCTGGTTATAAGCAAGGCCATCTAATGGCCTGAGAACATAGAAGCAGCTCCTCTTGGTCACCCTGAGCACCCCAATAATGGAGGATGCCATCTTTATGTCCTTCTGCGTAGGATTTGACTTCATACCATCGCTGATCTATTCCAAACAACACATTTTCTTAGCACACAGTGTTTGTCTGAAAATACACCTGGAGGGCTGCCCAATTTGGAGAATGACTTGAATTACAAAAAAAGCACAGCTGTCTTTAACAACTCTCGAAGTTCATGCAACTCGTCTGCAATTTATTGACTAGGATTAGATGCTTATTGTCTATGACACGTTAAATACCATTACATTGAAGTTTATACAAGAAAGTCCAAGTTTTCAGACTGGAATCTTAGCAATAACAGCTGGACCATTTGTTTATGTGATAGACAGGAAAGAATGACTTCTGTAATCTGTGTGTTTGGCTTCAGGATTTTCTACAACACAGAGAGAGAAAAAAATTCTCTGCTCCCCTCTTCCTATCCCCGCATCCCTAATTTCAAATGGTCAGGCAGAGCTGAACACCACCGGCTCATTTGTCCCTCGTGTTAAGACCTCTGCCAAGGTTAGCCTTGAATCCTTTCCTCGCACTCTCACACCTGACAAACTAGCACTTGAAGTAGTGTAGCCCACCTCTCTGACAATAAGGGTCCAAGTCTCCAGCTTACAGCTCTCTCCCCCAGGCTGGTCACATTCCGCATTTTGTTTCTAGCATGAAAGACTTTGTTTTAAATCATAATAGTAACCAGGCTGTAATCACATTATAGCACACATGGAGAACTTGCAAAAAGGCATGTGCTTTGGATTTGACATTCTGATTTATGGTTGTGTGCTCCAGTTACACAGCTGCAATCTCATTTTCCGACAAAGATGTTTTCTATTTTTCTATTACTTTGCTTTGCCCTATCTTTATGTAGAAGCAAATGAAAGCCACCAGGTGAAGTCGGAGCAGAAGGACAAATGTTTGTGTGTTCTTTTGAAGAGCACAATAAAGTATTTTAGGCTGTACTTTCAGAAACAGCTTCTTACGGACAAGTGTAGGTGGTGTAAATGACTTGTTTCATGCCATTTGAAATTAAAGAGATTTGCAAAACTTTACTTTTAGAAATTGGATCGTCCTACAAAGTTTGCATCTCAGTCACTTGAGCTCAGATTCCTAGACAGGGAAAATCATAGCAAAATTACATTAGACATTTGGATAAACTGCCTACTACAGCTAGCTAGTATGGAGCCAAAGTCCACTACCATTACAGTAAGGGGACCCTTACTCTGTGAGTAGCCCCACTGATTTCAGTTGGAGAACTCACAAAGTAAGACTCTACTCAGTGTGAGTAAGGGTGGCTGAATCTAGCCCATCATATTTTGCTTAGTTAGGGACAGGTTCAACCACTTGTATTTGCAAGGAGAAGCCCCATTCTTTGTGCAGAATGAAGTAGGACTCCTTGCCAGTGAGGGTGGCAGCACGCAGTCCTTGATTAAAGAGATGAGCGCTTTTGCTGTAAATTGCATTTTATGTCAGAATTGGCTGCGGTGTTTGTTTTGCACGAGCCCCTATTGTTTCCAGCACAGTACAGTAAAGAAAACGTCATCAACATTCTTTATAAAGCCTTAACTATTTAAACTGTGATGAAATATCCTTGTAGGGCCAGTTTTGGTTCACCGCTGCATATGGCCCAACACTACACGTTGTCCCACATCAGGAGTAAATGATGTGCTGTAAATGTATCAGATTTGCAGGGGAAGGGTATGCCTACGGTGAAATGTTAGGGGTAGTAGAACACAACTTAGCAGACCCTGGGTTTGTTAACCTAGGGCTTGAGTGTCTATACTCATTTGCAAGCCCAGCTTAGGAACTGTTGAATTCCAGAATCTACACTGCATTATGTTGGCCCAAGTCCAGCCACCCATGTCCCAGACTTCCTAATGCCCTCCCAAAATGTGGCCACTCTAGCCTTTTGTCCATGGTGTCGTGCAGGAAAACTTGACTGTACAGAAGACAAAGAAAGTCAGCCCATAGGATTGTGGGATACTATTGGCAGACTCCCAGGGCACAAGCCCAGTGGGGCTTCATCTACACTGCAAAGCAATAGGCCTTAAACCCTAGGTCCCGGCTCAACGCAGGCTCAGATCCTCCATCCCATGGGGTCCTGAGACCCTGTGTCAGAGCCCTGGGTTAGCACAATTTGTGCATAGACAGAAGGGGGTTTAGGCTTGAGCCTGAGTTCAAACCCTGGATTTACACTGCAGTGTAGACATATCCTAAGATGTTAGTACATTGTAGTTTCTGTTATGGGTTTGGAAGATCCTAGATGGGAAATACATTTATAGCAGCTCAGTGACAACTCGCTAAGGGATTAAAAACATTTGTTCACAACTGCAAATGTTTGTGAACGTGGACTGTATGTGTTAGGCCCCAATTGAGCAATCAGATCCATGCACATGAGCTCTTAATTTCAATGGGGCTTTGATCATCAACTCTTTGGGCCAGGACCAAGTGTTGCATGTTGATTTCAGTGTGTGCCAGCGAGTGGTAAGCATTTTTGAAAATCAGGTCACTTAGGTGCCTCAAATTCCATTTCCTGAGGTTGGCCAGATTTTGACAGCACTCAGCACCTAAATGAAGTGCCCACATTTTCAAAAATGCTCAGCTCCCAGCAGTTCCTGCTACACTCAACGGGAAATCTTGGGAGCTGAGCCCTCCTGAAAAATCTAGCCTCAATCAAATCTGGCCATTCCACTTTAGGCGCCATTTTTAATTCATTTTCCTGGATTATGGCCAGTATGATTTTGGCCTTGTAAATACAGGTTAGGCTTTTCAAAGAGGCCTAACAGAGTTGGGGAGGGCACCTGTAATAGAATTTTTGACATTCACTGCCACAAGCACTAAGCGTTATGATGGTCATCCACTTTGACTGTACGTAAGAAACTCTCCCTTCAGAGGTTAGAATACAACTAGGAAGGTAACAGCAACTCCAGTAATGGCATATACGTTACACAAACTAAACTAATAGGCTGGAACAGCCAGCACGGACACATCTAGCTCCTAGACTGAACTGCTCCCTCTATCTGGGCGGATTCCTAAGGTTACAGTCTGAGTGAGTCAAAAATGGGGGAGGGGAATATTTCAGTAGAAAAAATTGACTTTTTACCAAAAGGTCCAAAAAAAAAAAAAAAAGGGGTGCCAAAAAATTCCATTTTTCATTAAAAAATTTGAGGAAAACAGACTTTCCATGAAGAAGTTTGTTTCACTGAAACCCCAATTTTCCGCCCAAAAAAATTGATGGAGATTTTTGAACCATCCAAAGTTACGGTATTAGCACTGAGGCTATCAGTCCTAAATATCTCTTCTGGGGACATGTTTTCAGAGGATCCCTTATTGGCTGTTTACTCCGGAGAGAACTAGTCCCTTAGCAAAGCAGACTATAGAGCATTTGAAAATTGGTCAAATGGTAGCAAGACCATTGTCAGAATTTAAGACAAGCAAGAGAATCTTGCCCATATGCTCAGGGTTTAGCTGATCGCCATATTTGGGGTCGGGATGGAATTTTCCTCCAGGGCAGATTGGAAGAGGCCCTGGAGGTTTTACACCTTCCTCTGTAGCATGGGGCATGGGTCACTTGCTGGAGGATTCTCTGCTCCTTGAAGTCTTTAAACTACGATTTGAGGACTTCAGTAGCTCAGACATAGGTGAGAGGTTTTTCGCAGGAGTGGGTGGGTGAGATTCTGTGGCCTGCGTTGTGCAGGAGGTCAGACTAGATGATCATAATGGTCCCTTCTGACCTTAATATCTATGAATCTAAAATTGCACCACTCATGGGCAACCCTGGGTGTGTTGCAAAGAGTGCCAGTCTCCATTATACAGGAGAGCACTGAGCACTTAGTATATTGGGGCATGTGGGAGAGGAGTCGTAACGTACTTTCTTTCTGCAGTCCACCTGTACTGTCATCCTCCTCCGACTCATCAGAACAGCTGGTCGAAAGTTTTTCAGGGGAACAGTTTTCCATTGAATGCACTTTCATCAAAAGCCAAGTTCTGTGGGAATGTGGCAACTCTGATGACATTTTTTGATGGAAAATGATTCGTTTCTATAGTGTTTTGATTTTATTTTGGCTTTTATATTATATTAAAATATTAATTTGATTATATTATATTTTATATATTAACTAGTATGCATATAATATATGCACAATAGGTTGTATTAAATTATAATAAAAAAGTTGAAACTAAAAGAAACATTTTGAGCATCCCAAATCAATTGGGGGTGAGATTTTTGTTTCATGAGAAATGTTAGCTTTTTGTTCCGAATCAGAAATAATTCCCCCCTCTGCCCCTCAAATGTCAGAATTTCCCATGGAATAGAAATTCCGGTTCCCAATCAGCTCTGTTCACATGCTCATTGTTTTGCACTCCAGGACTGTGGTCACCTTTACAAACTTTTCAGTTGCAAGAGGTAATTAAATAAGTTACCTCTGCTCCTCTAGTGTTCCTTTTACAAGTAATTGGGAAGGGCAGGTCTTCACTACCCACCAGATCGGCGGGTACTCCAGCTCACGAGACGCAGAAAAGGAGTCGATGGGGGAGCGGTAGCAGTCGATTTGCTGCCGTCCTCACGGCCAGGTAAGTCTACCTAAGATACACCAACTTCAGCTACGCTATTTGCATAGCTGAAGTTGTGTATCTTAGGTCGACCCCCGCCCCCAAGTGTAGACCAGGGCTATAACTATCACAGCATCATTATCCAACAGAGAGGAAAGATGATCCTATGGCTAGGGCACTAGGGAGTTAGGAGTTTATTATTAGTTATTTCTCTATTGTGGAACCTAGACACCCTGATCCAGGAGCAAAGGCCCATTGTGCCTGGTGCTGTACATATATACATCCGGGATCAAGTCCCAGCTCTGCCACAGATTTCCTTCATGACCTTGGGCAAGTCATGTAATCTGTCAGTGCCTCAGTTCCCATCTATAAACTGTCCTGTCTATGCAGACTGTAAGCCCTTTAGGGCTGGGTATGATTCTCACTGTGTGTCTGAACAGTGCCCAGCACAACTGGGGCCTGATGGAGGTTGGGGCCTCTAGGTGCTACTGAAATGCAACTAAGCAATAATGGCAAAGACAAAAATTGGAAGCCTTTTCAGAGAAACCTCTGCATACTGTTTTTGTGAGTGCTAGACCTTGGCTGTCCCCTGTGATGTTGCACTCCACAGTATTTTATGGAAATATGTTTGTGAGTGTAAATATGATGTAACTGGAATATGCTTCATGCAAAAGGTCTCTTATAAGGTCTTCTAACAAAGCTTATGATCTCTGAGCATGTTCATTTGTTCACGGACCATTTGTTTGCATGTGTTATTTCTATGACCGGAGTTAGAGGAATTAGCTATAAACTTGTATCACTGATATAAACATGTTAAGTGGAAGCCATTAAGGGTGTTTCAGAATCAGTGACCTGTGAATGGGTTTGTTTAGCTGTCAGCCTGCCCGGGTACCTGTCTTGCCAGCTCCTAGGTAATGAAGAAGGTCTTATAGTGACATGAGATCATGTCATCTGAACTGGAATCCATCTTAAACCTGGTGCTTTTTCATTGAGAAGGAGGGGTGGGAACCCAGAGAGAGACAAAGGATTCCCGCCTTGTGCCAAAGATATAAAAGGGGGTGGAACAGAACAAAGAGGGCTGCCAGTCATGAGAAATCCCCATCTTACAGCCTGAGCTGGAACTAACAAGGACTGTACCAGGGGAAAGGACTGGGCCCACACTAGGAAGGAGTCTAGTCTATGAAAGAAGCTTATTGGAACATCTCTGAGGGTGAGATTTACCTGTATTCAGTTTCTTAATGTATTAGGCTTAGACTTGCGTGTTTTGTTTTATTTTGCTTGGTAACTTACTTTGTTCTGTCTGTTATTACTTGAAACCACTTAAATCCTACTTTTTATACTTAATAAACTCACTTTTGTTTATTAATTAAACAAAAAGTAAGTGATTAATACCTGAGAAAGCAAACAGCTGTGCATATTTCTCTATCAGTGTTATAGAGGGCGGACAATTTATGAGTTTACCCTGTATAAGCTTTATATAGAGTAAAACTGATTTATTTGGGGTTTGGATCCCATTGGGAGCTACGTGTCTGGGTGCTGGAGACAAGAGTACTTGCTGAGCTGTTTTCAGTTTAGTTTGCAGCTTTGGGAGTGTGGTTCAGACCCTGGGTCTGTGTTGCAGTAGGCTAGCATGTCTGGCTCAACAAGGCAGGGTTCTGGAGGCCCAAACTGGTAGAGAAAATGGGCTCAGAGGTAAATTCAGCACATCAGGTGACAGTCCCAAGGGGGTCTCTGTGACTGAACCTGTCACACCCCCAAGTTGTTATATATAATTATTTGTATTACAGGAATGCATGGAGGCCCTAACACAGCTCGGGGCCCATTGTGCTAGCCCCTGGACATGTAGATAGTAAGATATAGTCCCTGCCCCAAAGGGTTTATAAACTAAATAGACAAGCCAGAGAAGGTGGGGGGAGGGGACATGGAGACACAGAGAGGGGAAGGAATTTGTTCAGAATCACACATGAAATCAGTGACATAGCCAGGAATAGCACCAGGTCTCCTGAGTTCCAGTCCAGTGCTCCAGTCATAGATTCATAGATATTTAGGTCAGAAGGGACCATTATGATCATCTAGTCTGACCTCCTGCATAACGCAGGCCTCAGAATTTCACCCACCACTCCTACAAAAAAAAACCCTCACACCTATATCTGTGCTATTGAAGTCCTCAAATAGTAGTTTAAAGACTTCAAGGAGCAGAGAATCCTCCAGCAAGTGACCTGTGCCCCATGCTACAGAGGAAGGCGAAAAACTTCCAGGGCCTCTTCCAATCTGCCCTGGAGGAAAATTCCTTCCCGACCCCAAATATGGCAATCAGCTAAACCCTGAGCATATGGGCAAGATTCATCAGCCAGATACTACAGAAAATTGTTTCCTGGGTAACTCGGATCTCACCCCATCTAATAGCCCATCACAGGCCATTGGGCCTATTTATGAATATTTAATTATCAAAACCATGTTATCCCATCATACCATCTCCTCCATAAACTTATCGAGTTTAATCTTAAAGCCAGATAGATCTTTTGCCCCCACTGCTTCCCTTGGAAGGCTATTCCAAAACTTCACTCCTCTGATGGTTAAAAACCTTCGTCTAATTTCTAGTCTAAATTTCCTAGTGGCCAGTTTATATCCATTTGTTCTTGTGTCCACATTGGTACTGAGCTTAAATAATTCCTCTCCCTCTCTGGTATTTATCCCTCTGATATATTTATAGAGAGCAATCATATCTCCCCTCAACCTTCTTTTAGTTAGGCTAAACAAGCCAAGCTCCCTGAGTCTCCTTTCATAAGACAAGTTTTCCATTCCTCGGATCATCCTAGTAGCCCTTCTCTGTACCTGTTCCAGTTTGAATTCATCCTTCTTAAACATGGGAGACCAGAACTGCACACAGTATTCCAGATGAGGTCTCACCAGTGCCTTGTATAACGGTACTAAAACCTCCTTATCCCTACTAGAAATACCTCTCCTGATGCATCCCAAGACAGCATTAGCTTTTTTCACAGCCATATCACATTAGTGGCTGATAGTAATCCTATGATCAACCAATACTCCAAGGTCCTTTTCCTCCTCCGTTACTTCTAATTGATGCGTCCCTAGCTTATAACTAAAATTCTTGTTATTAATCCCTAAATGCATGACCTTACACTTCTCACTATTAAATTTCATCCTATTACTATTACTCTAGTTTACAAGGTCATCCAGATCCTCCTGTAGGGTATCCCTGTCCTTCTCTAAATTGGCAATACCTCCCAGCTTTGTATCATCTGCAAACTTTATTAGCATACTCCCACTTTTTGTGCCAAGGTCAGTAATAAAAAGATTAAATAAGATTGGTCCCAAAACCGATCCTTGAGGAACTTTACTGGTAACCTCCCTCCAGCCTGACAGTTCACCTTTCAGTAGGACCCGTTGTAGTCTCCCCTTTAACCAATTCCTTATCCACCTTTCAATTTTCCTATTGATCCCCATCTTATCCAATTTAACTAATAATTCCCCATGTGGCACGGTATCAAATGCCTTACTAAAATCCAGGTAAATTAGATCCACTGCGTTTCCTTTGTCTAAAAAATCTGTTACTTTCTCAAAGAAGGAGATCAGGTTGGTTTGGCACAATCTACCTTTTGTAAAACCATGTTGTATTTTGTCCCATTTACCATTGACTTCAATGTCCTTAACTACCTTCTCCTTCAAAATTTTTTCCAAGACCTTGCATACTACAGATGTCAAACTAACAGGCCTATAATCACCCGGATCACTTTTTTCCCCTTTCTTAAAAATAGGAACTATGTTAGCAATTCTCCAATCATACGGTACAACCCCTGAGTTTACAGATTCATTAAAAATTTTTGCTAATGGGCTTGAAATTTCTTGTACCAATTCCTTTAATATTCTTGGATGAAGGTTATCTGGGCCCCCCGATTTAGTTCCATTAAGCTGTTTGAGTTTCGCTTCTACCTCAAATATGGTGATGTCTACCTCCATATCCTCATTCCTATTTGTCATGCTACCATTATCCCTAAGATCCTCTTTAGTCTTATTAAAGACTGAGGCAAAGTATTTGTTTAGATATTGGGCCATGTCTACATTATCCTTGACCTCCACTCCATCCTCAGTGTTTAGCAGTCCCACTTCTTCTTTCTTTGTTTTCTTCCTATTTATATGACTATAGAACCTTTCACTATTCGTTTTAATTCCCTTTGCAAGGTCCAACTCTACTTGACTTTTAGCCTGTATCACTTTATCCCTACATGTTCTGACCTCAATAAGGTAGCTTTCCTTGCTGATCCCTCCCTTCTTCCACTCCCTATATGCTTTCTGCTTTTTCTTAATCACCTCTCTGAGATGCTTGCTCATCCAGCTTGGTCTACAACTCCTGCCTATGATTTTTTTCCCCTTACTTGGAAATGCAGGCTTCCAACAGCTTCTGCAGCTTTGATTTAAAATAATCCCAGGTCTCCTCTACCTTTAGATCCATAAATTTTTTAGTCCAATCCACTTCCCTAACTAATTTCCTTAATTTTTGAAAGTCAGCCCTTTTGAAATCAAAAACCCTAGCTGCAGATTTATTTTTATTAATCCTTCCGTTCAGTTTGAACTGAATTAGCTCATGATCACTTGAACCAAGATTATCCCCTACAACCATTTCTTCTATGAGGTCCTCGCTACTCACCAAAACCAAATCTAAAATGGCATCCCCTCTAGTCGGTTCAGCAACTACTTGCTGAAGGAATCCATCAGCTATCGCATCTAGGAAAATCTGAGCCCTATTATTATTACTAGCACTTGTCCTCCAGTCTATATCTGGGAAGTTAAAGTCTCCCATGATCACACAGTTTCCATTAGTATTTACTTTATTAAAAACATTAACAAGGGCTCTATCCATATCCAAATTAGATCCCGGCGGACTATAGCACACCCCAAGCACTATCCCAGGGGAGGCTCTAATAGTTTTCTTCCTCAATTTAATTTTTGCCCAGACGGACTCAGTCATATCCATTTCATCGCTTCTTATTTCTTTACATTCTATCTCATCATTGATATACAGACTACTCCACCACCTTTACCTTTATTTCGGTCTTTCCTAAACAGCACATACCCTTCAATACCTGTAGCCCAGTCATGACGACTATTCCACCATGTTTCTGCTATCCCTAGAATGGTTTCACTTCCTGCACCAGTAGCTCTAGTTCCTCCATTTTGTTGCCTAGGCTCCTCGCATTAGTGTACAAACATCTTAATTTTTGCTGTTTAGCCTCACTCACATTCTGTACCCTATTAGGCATGGTCATTTTACTACCAGTATAACCTATTAGACTTGTATCCACACTGCCCTTCCTCCTACCCACGGCTGTATCCACTCTTACTTCATTTTCTTTCCTCTCAATGCTAAATTCTGGCATGGAGATTACCGGGACATCTCCCAACCATCTCCCCCTAATTCCTAGTTTAAAGCTCTCTTAATCAGTTGTGCCAGCCTCCATCCTAGAAGTCTATTTCCTTCCCTACTCAGATGAAATCCATCCCGAGAGAACTGTGCTCTATCCATGAATGCCTCCCAGTGGCCATACATCCCATAGCCCTCCTTATAGCACCACTGCCTAAGCCATCTGTTGATAGTCATAATCTTGTCACACCTTTGTTGCCCTTCTCTAGGAACAGGCAGAATCCCACTAAAGATCACCTGAACCTCAATTTCCTTAAGCGTCTTCCCCAGCCTAGCATAATCTCCCTTCATACTTTCCAGTGAGAATCTAGCCGTATCATTTGTTCCCACATGAAGGATAATTAGGGGATTCTTTCCCGCTCCCTTTAGAATCCTTTTCAACCTCAGGACTACATCCCGTATCTTAGCACCTGGAAGACAGCACACCCTCCTATTCTCCGGATCAGCTCTCCTTACAGGCCTATCTATTCTTCTCAGTAAAGAGTCCCCAATCACATAGACCTGTCTTTTCCTAGTGACGGTGCTATTCTCCAGTCTATCCCCTGTTCCCTCTGGCTGCAAGTTCTGTCCATTCCTATTCTCCCTTGTAATCCTCTTTAACCCATCCTGTATCCTCCTGGGGCTCATATTTCGTGTAATCTCCATTAACTCTTCCCCTTTTCCTATAGGACTAGCTGCTCTTCTCTTCTTCCTTGCCCTTCCACCTTCAGTGACTACCTGCTGAGCCCCTTCTTCATTTTCCAACTCTGCATACCTATTCTTAAGCTCTATTTCTCCTTCACTAGCCCATCTTTTCCTCTGCCTGGTTCTTTTAGTCACATGACCACTGACCACTTTCCTCACCCAGTCTCCCCCCAGAATTCCCCAGTCCTGCTTCCATCTGCAAGTCTGAGCTTTTCCCGTCAGATACCTCATGTCTTTGCTCCATAATCTGCTCAAACCCCTTCCTAAACTCTACCAGACTTTCCACCTGCATCTCCAAACCTCGGATCTTTTCCTCCATCAGCTCTATCAGACGGCACTTCATACAGACAAAACTCCTACCAGGTGCCCCCTCCAGGATCATGTACATACCGCAGCTTCCACATCCAGTCATCTTCATTGTGTCTTCCGCTACATGGGTCACTCCCACTGCTACCTCTGTATCTGTCATAGCCTTCCCCCCTAAATCCTGTTAATCTGAGAAACACAAACCACACCAAAACACCACCCCCCACAGCAAAAAACAAGCCCCACAAGACAAACTCCCCTTACAAACTTCCACTCAAACTCCCCTGTTTACAGCTCTGTTTGCTGGCTCCTGTGCCTGACTGGCTGCTACCTTTTAGGACCCCTAGTCAGAGAAGAGCCGCCCCCTAATCAGGGCTCAGCTTCTGTCCCAGCACAAAGCCCCTACAAGCCTCTCCAGATACAAATACTACCAGTACAAAACCAAACACAAATACCTTCTCCTCCAACAGAGCTCCCACTCACACTCCCCTGTTTACAGCTCTGTTTGCTAGCTCCTGTGCCCTTACACAGTAAAAGCTGTGCTACCCGGCTCTTTATCAACAAGAAAGCTCTATTAACCGGCATTTCTGATATCTCACAGTGCAAATCTTCAATCTAGTAACCAGGACTAATACACTGCCCAGCAAGGAGACCAAAGCCCTGAGGTCAGTGGGATACCGGGACGAAGCACGAGCAGGAGCACGCGAGAGGGCAGGGGTCCTGCCTCATATTGAGAAAGAGGGACGATCAGCGAGTTATCTCAAGTGCCTATACACAAATGCAAGAAGCCTGGGAAACAAGCAGGGAGAACTGGAAGTCCTGGCACAGTCAAGGAATTATGATGTGATTGGAATAACAGAGACTTGGTGGGATAACTCACATGACTGGAGTACTGTCATGGATGGGTATAAACTGTTCAGGAAGGACAGACAGGGCAGAAAAGGTGGGGGAGTTGCACTGTATGTAAGAGAGCAGTATGACTGCTCAGAGCTCAAGTATGAAACTGCAGAAAAACCTGAGTGTCTCTGGATTAAGTTTAGAAGTGTGAGCAACAAGGGTGATGTCGTGGTGAGAGTCTGCCATAGACCACCGGACCAGGGGGATGAGGTGGATGAGGCTTTCTTTCAGCAACTCACGGAAGTTACTAGATTGCAGGCCCTGGTTCTCATGGGAGACTTCAATCACCCTGATATCTGCTGGGAGAGCAATACAGCAGTGCACAGACAATCCAGGAAGTTTTTGGGAAGTGTAGGGGACAATTTCCTGGTGCAAGTGCTGGAGGAACCAACTAGGGGCAGAGCTCTTCTTGACCTGCTGCTCACAAACTGGGAAGAATTAGTAGGGGGAGCAAAAGTGGATGGGAACCTGGAGGGCAGTGACCATGAGATGGTCGAGTTCAGGATCCTGACACAGGGAAGAAAGGAGAGCAGCAGAATACGGACCCTGGACTTCAGAAAAACAGACTTTGTCTCCCTCAGGGAACTGATGGGCAGGATCCCCTGGGAGAATAACATGAGGGGGAAAAAGAAAAGGATGCATGAAGTGAGCTGTAGCTCACGAAAGCTTATGCTCAAATAAATTGGTTAGTCTCTAAGGTGCCACAAGTCCTCCTTTTCTTTTTGCGAATACAGACTAACACGGCTGTTACTCTGAAACCTGTCATGAGGGGGAAAGGAGTCCAGGAGAGCTGGCTGCATTTTAAAGAATCCTTATTGAGGTTACAGGGATAAACCATCCCGATGTGTAGAAAGAATAGTAAATATGGCAGGCGACCAGCTTGGCTTAACAGTGAAATCCTTGCTGATCTTGAACACAAAAAAGAAGCTTACAAGAAGTGGAAGATTGGACAAATGACCAGGGAAGAGTATAAAAATATTGCTCGGGGATGCAGGAGTGAAATCAGGAAGGCCAAATCACACCTGGAGTTGCAGCTAGCAAGAGATGTTAAGAGTAACAAGAAGGGTTTCTTCAGGTATGTTAGCAACAAGAAGAAAGTCAAGGAAAGTGTGGGCCCCTTACTGAATGAGGGAGGCAACCTAATGACAGAGGATGTGGAAAAAGCTAATGTACTCAATGCTTTTTTTGCCTCTGTCTTCACGAACAAGGTCAGCTCCCAGACTGCTGCACTGGGCAGCACAGCATGGGGAGGAGGTGACCAGCACTCTCTGAAGAAAGAAGTGGTTTGGGACTATTTAGAAAAGCTGGACAAGCACAAGAACATGGGGCCGGATGCGCTGCATCTGAGAGTACTAAAGGAGTCGGCGGATGTGATTGCAGAGCCATTGGCCATTATCTTTGAAAACTCGTGGCGATCGGGGGAGGTCACGGACGACTGAAAAAGGCTAACGTAGTGCCCATCTTTAAAAAAGGGAAGAAGGAGGATCCTGGGAACTACAGGCCAGTCAGCCTCACCTCAGTCCCTGGAAAAATCATGGAGCAGGTCCTCAAGGAATCAATTCTGAAGCACTTAGACGAGAGGAAAGTGATCAGGAACAGTCAGCATGGATTCACCAAGGGAAAGTCATGCCTGACTAATCTAATTGCCTTCTATGACGAGATAACTGGCTCTGTGGATGAGGGGAAAGCGGTGGACGTGTTGCTCCTTGACTTTAGCAAAGCTTTTGACACGGTCTCCCACAGTATTCTTGCCAGCAAGTTAAAGAAGTATGGGCTGGATGAATGGACTGTAAGGTGGATAGAAAGTTGGTTAGATTGTCGGGCTCAACGGGTAGTGATCAATGGCTCCATGTCTAGCTGGCAGCCAGTATCAAGTGGAGTGCCCCAAGGGTCGGTCCTCGGGCCGGTTTTGTTCAATATCTTCATAAATGATCTGGAGGATGGTGTGGATTGCACCCTCAGCAAGTTTGCAGATGACACTAAACTGGGAGGAGAGGTAGATACGCTGGAGGGTAGGGATAGGATACAGAGGGACCTAGACAAATTAGAGGATTGGGCCAAAAGAAATCTGATGAGGTTCAACAAGGACAAGCGCAGAGTCCTGCACTTAGGACGGAAGAATCCCATGCACTGTTACAGACTAGGGACCAAATGGCTAGGCAGCAGTTCTGCAGAAAAGGACCTAGGGGTTACAGTGGACGAGAAGCTGGATATGAGTCAACAGTGTGCCCTTGTTGCCAAGAAGGCCAAAGGCATTTTGGGATGTATACGTAGGGGCATTGCCAGCAGATCGAGGGACGTGATCGTTCCCCTCTATTCGACATTGGTGAGGCCTCATCTGGAGTACTGTGTCCAGTTTTGGGCCCCACACTACAAGAAGGATGTGGAAAAATTGGAAAGACTCCAGCGGAGGGCAACAAAAATGATTAGGGGGCTGGAACACATGACTTATGAGGAGAGGCTGGGGGAACTGGGATTGTTTCGTCTGCGGAAGAGAAGAATGAGGGGGGTTTGATAGCTGCTTTCAACTACCTGAGAGGTGGTTCCAAAGAGGATGGATCTAGACTGTTCTCAGTGGTAGCAGATGACAGAATGGGGAGTATTGGTCTCAAGTTGCAGTGTGGGGAGGTTTAGGTTGGATATTAGGAAAAACGTTTTCACTAGGAGGGTGGTGAAACACTGGAATGGGTTACCTGGGGAGGTGGTGGAATCTCCTTCCTTAGATATTTTTACGGTCAGGCTTGACAAAGCCCTGGCTGGGATAATTTAGTCGGGGATCGGTCCTGCTTTGAGCAGGGGGTTGGACTAGATGACCTCCTGAGGTCCCTTCCAACCCTGATAGTCTATGATTCTATGATTCATGTTATGCATTTGCACATTCTGCACTCTACTTTTATGCAAAAGAGGCAGAAGACAAGGCAGCAAGCTGATATCAGGGATTTATTCAAAAAAGCAGCTCCCAGGGTGTGTCAGAGGGTCATGACAGATTCAGCCCAATCTCCTAGGCCTTCTATGTTTGCAATGATAATTGATGTAGATAATGACGACCCTGAAGCACTGCAAGCTCCTGAAGTGCCTTCTGAATCATCAAAGATTAAATTATGTTCAGTATAGTTTAATGTTGTGTATTTTAAGTTATCGGGATGTACGCCATACGCTGCCCGTAGTGATATGTAGTGTCATAAGATAACCTACTGTAGAGAAAACTTTACCTGTATACACCTAAGTGTTTCAGGAAACCAACCACTCTGCAGGGCAGTACTACCACTGGATTGGTGAGTTCCTGTGTAGTATTTTATAGTTTATTCATTTTATTGTATTCTATTTCTTTGAGAATTGGTATTCCATTGGTAAGTATAACTCTTCGTTAACCTGAATTTTTGACTATCCGCCACCACCCATTCCCACAACATGCTGGATAACAAAGATTTTACTGTACCTCCATTTCTTTACATAGTGATGGGCATGGCTCTTGTCTTCCTGGGCCCTTATTCTCATTCATGCCAGGTGCTTACTCCAACTGATCCCCACTCCGACCCAATTTTTCTTTTTCCCAGTACCATTTTAGAGGCCAAACAATATGTCTCTAGTTTCACCCAGATCTTTCCAAGTTCCTTGGTTAAATAAATGTACTTTATCAGCTTTTCTGCCGTCTACCAACACCTCCCCTCTGCTCACAGTTTCAAGCATCTTTTCAGACTTTTCCCATCTATCTAGTTGCTTCTTTCAGATTTCTCGGTCAGCTCCTGGTACTTTAGCAGTCTAATTCCTTGATTGTCTGTGTCACGCTGTCTGGAGCGGCTCACGACTCTGAGTGCCAATCTCAGGGCAGAGTGTCAAGATGCAGGGCAGAGACCCCAAACTGGTGGTATGTTCTATAATTAGATCTCCCCAACCCAGTAACAAATGTGAAGTCCTGAAGTACTAGAACTGTCCTCCCATGGAGTCACAGACAGTCCCCTTGGGCACTACAGGTCTATCTTGCCACCCAGGCAAGCTGGACTTAGTGATAAATGTTCACTTGCACCAAAGGTCACAACATATTCAGGTTGCTCCCAGCTCCAAGAGACCAGTCACTTACTCCAGGTCAATCTGTACCTTAGGCCTGGTCTACACTGGGTGTGTGTGTGGGGGGGAAATCGATCTAAGTTATGCAACTTCAGCTACGTGAATAATGTAGATGAAGTCGACATACTTAGATCTACTTACCATGGTGTCTTCACTGCGGTAAGTCGATGGCTGACACTCTCCCATCAACTCCGCCTGCACCTCTTGCCCTGGTGGAGTACTGTAGTCGACGGGAGAGTGCTCGGCGGTTGATTTATCACATTTAGACTAGATGCGCTAAATTGACCCCCTGCTGGATTGATTGCTGCCTGTCGATCCAGTGGGTAATGTAGATAAGCCCTTAGATCTCACACCAAAGACAACGCTTGGCCAATCCTATAGTAAACTGACTAAGGATTTACTAACTAGAAAAAAGAAATGAGAGAGTTATTTCAGGTTAAAGTAGGCAGCACGTATACACGAATGAGTTACAGCCTATGATTCTGAAAAGTAACAGCGATGTAGTAATCTGTCAGCACTGAATGTCTTTTAGGGCTAACCCAGGTTGGCTCTGAGGATCTTTCTTTTCCTAGCTCCAGCCCTGTGAAAGTTCAACCAGCGAAAAGATGAAAAAAATTCATGCCAGCTATATTTATTTCCCTCGTGCAGAATTCAAACTGATGGGATGAGCTTCCTTGCATATAGTATCTTCATGGGTGTGAGAGGGCAATTAGCCCAGTCTTTATATTGTGATGCTTCACAATGGCCCACTTAGTTTTGATAGTTCTTGGTGGGCGGGGGAATCCTCCTCCTGCTTAGGTTCACAAGTTCAGAGCAGGCATTTTTCCAGTGATAAAGCAAAATTTACATATTACCGTATAGCACGGGATACAGGCATTACAAGTAAGATTAATGCATGCACCAACTTACAAGCATTTTATAGAGTCTAATAAACACATCTTTGCAAATCTAACCCCTATGTTGACCAATGCTAACATGCAGGAGAGCTAGTCTGGTTTCAAGGTATGAATTTGTCAGTGCTCAGCTGACACCTACAGCCATGGCAAGAGCTGGCACTTGGTCTACCAGCATCACAGTCTGTGCTGTAGGGATCCAAATTTTCTTCTATATTTCTCCTTTTTCCAATGGGAAATGTCTCTCTCTTTCTTTCTGGCCTTCTCCTTTTGGAGACAAATTTATGTAGCATATTTACTAGGGTCTGCTTCAGTCAAGAAATTACTCCCTGCTGTGCCTTCATCTTCATGGATTCGGAGTGCAGTTTCACTGAGAGATCGTGAGAGATAACAGGGTACATATATAGGGAACACTGCTGAAAAGTCCCATCCAACTCCCAATCTCCCCTATGACTGGTCTGCACGACCCCAAAGTACCAGCTCTATTCTTTGACCCACCTCAGGGCTACGCAAGCCCTTCCTTGTTTCTTCTGGAGGCTTATCAGCTTCTTTATCACTGGGGCGGGTAGGAATTTTTCACACAAAAAGATTTTCTTTGCGGGGGGGGGGGATTCCTCTTTTCAAAAAAATAAAACGTTTTGAGGAAAATTGGCTACATGACTGAAATTTTTCCATTTTCTACAAAATAGTTAAACACATTTAACTGGAATCAGTTTCAAAATTTTTCATTTACAGAAAACTATTTTCTTAAAAAACAAAAACAAACAAACAAACAGGTTCACCCAGGACCATTCCAGCAGGTCACTGGGGTGTAGACATACCTCAGCAATGAACCCTACATTGTGGACTGGAAGGAGAGGGATGTAGATCCTCATAGGAGGGGTGGTGGGGGAGGAGCAGGAACTGGAACGTGATCCCTGTGGGGGGTGAAGGGAGACTGGAATTTGACACCCTCCCCCCTCAAAGAAATATCACAATTGATTCCACTGGCTGTGTTATGCTACCAGGTGGTTCCCCTATGGAAAAGAAAAAAGCAGCTGCCATGCAGCCGAGAGGTGGGCCCAGATTGATACAAGCGGTCTTGAAAAAAAATGATTGGAGAAGCTGCCGTGAAAAGGGCAAGACTTCTGGAAGAAGAAACCGAGTCAGACACTCCTCTCCCCCAGCAGGCATGCAAATCCAGGTTCTTGGTTGGGACCCATCTTTACTTGCACCTAAGATTATTGGATTGATCCTCTCTCAACTTTGAGCCAGTAAAATTTGGCAGATAGATTCAGCATCACAAACACAGGTTTCATCATGGGCAGACGCAGGGCGAGGCACAAAACCAGAGACCAGGTTGCACAGCTCTGCTGAGTGCTTCTGCCTGCAATGGGGGACGGGTTTGTTGAGTTGGCAAACCCCGTACCTTGCAAAGAGCTCCGTGGAGGAGAGATTACGGTTTTGCATTGTTCTCCAAATTATTTTAAATGGCAGCTTAAAAGGCTTTTAAGGTTTTTATTCCAAGCGGAAGTATTAACTGGAACTGCCAGGGGCAGTTAGCTTGAGAAAAGCAATACCGTACATCTTAAATTGAGTAGGAACTTTTTATGACCCAAATTCTTCATTTATTATACCCAGATGGTGGAAGCGCACTGCTGTCTCAAGTGCCCAGAAAGGAGAGATAGGACAGGCCCTGCTGGCTTGAAGACAAATGAGGCTAGGCCAGAGTTTTCTAATAGGGAAAGTTACTTACCATGTCATTCTTCAGGTTTCTCCCTCTCGGGTCTCAGCGCCTTAGTGGGAGACTGGAAGAACTCCCCTGGCTCTGATGGAATTTGGACCCTTGAGGGCAGCAGTAGCAGGGCTGAGCATGAACTGTGTCCCCTGTGGCCATTTCACACCACTCCCTGCTAACTGCAAATGCTGCCACCTGAATGGCCCAGTAGGCTTCCTTTTCATTGCAGCTGGCAAGTGAACGAGCACATGACAGCAAATTGTGCTTCACCAGCCATTGCTTCAGCACTCCAGTGACATCCACCAGGCCTCCTTTACCCTGCCTGGTAGGACTAGATTGAAACCTATCTGCTCCCATGAGCTCAAAGACACGCAGAGTTGGTGGTCAATGGCGTGGATGCCATTCCTGGCTGAAAATCAAGCTCACTCTATCTTTAACTCTTATTTCTGAGACCGTTATCATTTGCACATTGCACAACCTCGACTCTCATTCAATAATCAGCTTGCAAAGCTGATTCCAAACGCCTGCTTACTGGGCACTTGTGTTTAGCAATTAAGTGGGAGCGGAGGGGTTAACAACTAACTGCAAAAACCATCGAAAGCAAAGAACCAAGTAGGAGGCAGCATGGTCTATAAGGCACTAACCTAGAAAA
This sequence comes from Eretmochelys imbricata, assembly GCF_965152235.1. Classification (NCBI taxonomy): domain Eukaryota; kingdom Metazoa; phylum Chordata; order Testudines; family Cheloniidae; genus Eretmochelys; species Eretmochelys imbricata. Next base: position 125,078,188 of record NC_135577.1, on the reverse strand, counting down.
CAAGAGACCCGGGTCACTCTGCCACTAATCTGCTGTATGATCTTTGGCAAATCTCTGTCTCATCTATAAATACTGTAAACTGTTTACAATGACTGTCTCTCATTATGTGTTTGTACAGAACCTAGCACAACGGGGCCCTGATCTCAGTTAATCTCTAGGCACTGCGGTAACACAAACAATCCATGGAAGTAGCATCAGTAAAAGGGAGCAGTCCATGGAAAAGTATTCCCAGAGCACGGAGATCAATTTTTTGGGCCCAATTCATCTCATAATTGAGATACATTGGAGAGGAGTCTGGCCTGTTGTGTCCTAGATGTTGTGGAGCAGTGTTAGGGGGTACTCTACTCACTGCTAGGATGGTGCCTCCCCCTGGTGGTTCTGGGGATTAGCTCTGCGAGGCTGATGCCCCTTCCTGCGGTTACACTCCATCTCTCTGTCTCAGTCTCACAGTCTTCAGCCCCTTTTTCGCTCCAGGAGCTGCTTTGGCCCTCTGTCCAGGTCACTGCACTCGTTTTCCCCTTCCAGGGTATCAAAGTCTTTCTTCAGCAGTCTGAGGTAGGCTTCCCATTCACAGCCTCATTGCTACTTCCCCAGTGCCTGGCAGGCGAACCCGGGCCCACCCTCTACTATGGATTCCAGCTCAGGGACTCTCTAGACAGCAGCCAAAGTCTGTGTCCTTCTATACCTTACCGCTTTTCCCTACCATCTGGCACTACCCTCTCCCTCTCGGTTTGCCAGCTTCACCACTCCCCCTCCCAGGGAGTGACTGCAGGTTTTCCCAGCCACCCCCTCTGCTGCCAATTTCCTGTCTTTATAGACCCAGCCCAGCTCCTTTCTCCTCAGCTGGACTCCCTCACCCTGTCAGGGGATTACTTAGCCCCCGATTCCCCTCAGATGTGGTCAATCTGGCTAATTAGCCCCCTTCTTAATCGACATTAACTCTTCCAGGGCAAATATGGGGTGAACACCACCCTCACCAGCAGGTGAAACAAAGTGCTGAAAAATCCTTTCAATCTGGGGACTATAGCAATCAAAGCCAAGCACTTGAGCTGGAAAAGGAGTAATTCTGAGGCGATCATCATTTTTCTAGGCACTTTATCATGCTCCCAGTGAAATCAACAGCAAAGCGCCTATTGACTTCGGCTGCAGCAAAACAATGTCTGACATTTAAACACTGTTATAGGGCATTCAGGTTACTGTACGTGAAAGCAGTTTAATCTCAACATATGCCTAGTGGTGTGGAGATGCTCATGTGATGAGTGAAATAGCAATTAACAAATTAAAAGAGCAAAAGTAGCAATAATTTGATTTACAGGTAAATGGTCATTTTAACAACTTGGGTAATGGGGGTTTCATGGATGCTTCTGTAGCACGACCTAGTAGGGAGAATGGAATATCAGAGGAGACGTAAATGGAGCTGAACTGTCAGGAGGTGAGTTTGCACAGAACCAATGGCTGGAAGCGGAAGCCGGACAAATTCAAATTGGGAATGAGGCACAGTTTAACAGTGATGTCTTGATGTCTTCAAGTCGCGACTGGATGCCTTTCTGGACAATACACTTTAGCTAAACATAATTTATTGGGCTCAACACAGGAGCAACAGAGCTAAATTAGTTGGCCTGTGATATACAGGTCAGATGAGATCATCTAATGCAGAGGTAGCCAATTATTTTTTGACAAGGTCCACATTTCTTGGGTCAAGATATAGTCAAGGTCCAGACTCCAGAGAAGAAGAAAAGAAGAAGAAGAAGAAGACGAATGATAATAAATAAATACAAAGATTTTGGTGTCCATTCAAAAGTGTCTGGCTGGACTGGATTTGGCCCGTGGTCTGCCTATTGACTACCCCTGGTCTAATGGTTCCTTCCAGGCATAAAGTCTATGAACATTAAAAGTATGAATGTTGAAAACCTTAAGATGCTTGGCACCGTCCCCTCTTGAGCTATGATCTTATCAGATCTCACAAGCCAAGCAGCGCTGGAATTGACTGTTTACCTAACACGGATGGGGGCCCCCAGAAATACTACAGGGAGTAGGGCTGATGATTCAATAGTTTGGCAGCCTTCCTTCTCAGTCAGTGCCGAACCAAGGCAGTGTGTAGGGAAGGGAAGCACACTGCTCTTTGTAATGCCCTCTGTGAGATGAGATGTAAAATCACAGACTTTTCAACCACTTGGTCATTAAAGATCCTTGGGTATATGTCACCTAGCAAGAGGCTTTATTCACTCACAGCAGCATCAATCCAAAGCGGTTCCCCTGAAGCCGACGGATTTCAACCGTTCAGAGGCAATCTTAGAGACAGGAGAATCCAGCTGCTTGTTGGGTAACTCTGTTGTTCTGACCAGTAGAACTAGCCAGAGAAAGGTATTTTTCATGAAAAATTTTTCAAGAAATGAAAGTTTTCTGGGGGGAGGAGTTTGAACATTTCTGCAGATTTTTTTAACAGAAAACAATTTTTTAACAAAAAAACCCCACATTTAAAATATTCAGTTTAAAACACCGCAGCAAATTTTGAAGAAAAAAGATCCATGAAAAATTTTGTTCCTGAGTGGGGGCGAGGGGGGGCTCTTGAACCAAAAAATAGTCTTGCATGAACATTTTTGACCAGTTCTACTGATCATATTCCAGGCTGGCTAATTATACTCTATCTAAATTGCCCCTGCAGTTTCAACTGGATATAAAACATTTCTCCTTTTCTATCTTAACTCTTGTGTAGTGATGAACAGGTGATGCATTCCACTCCAGAAAGCACTGCATTTCCATGCTACACTGTCCCCTGTATTGAAAAACTTTCACAAGGCCATAGAATTCCCTCAGAGAAGAAAGATCTATATAAATATATTTATTATTAAGTTAGTAAATTAAAAAAGCCAGTGAAGTGTTCAGCCATCCTCTCCCAGGAATACATTTATTATACAATAAGCACAATAACTCCTTGTGTTGCGTGAAGAAGGTTCCCTTTAATCATTGGCCATGGGCCAAGTTCTGAACTCCTGATCACTTCTCACTCTGGCAAATTTGCATGGAATCAGTGGATCAAACCTGATCTCCTCATTCAAATTTAACTCAGTCCTTACTTAGGCAAATTTCCATTGACTGAAAACTAGCTAAGGGCTTCTGGATTTGGCCTCATAATTGCAAAATAGATTCTATAGCAGCAGCATGATATTGCTGTAATGGTCAATTTTGATGTTGAATACGTTTGCAAATAGTTTTTAAAAGGGTACTAAGTGATGAAGAGATGTTTTAAGTGGACCTGATTGAAAACAAGAAAGGGTAGGTAGGTTTATGAAACATTTCAGAATTGACATTTTTCATTTTGTTTGGAATTTTCCCTGGAATTTTTTGTATTGGAAAAAGCTTGGAAGAAGGGGGAAAAGGCGAATTAAACAAGTCAGAGAGTTTCCCACCACCCCACCACCAAAATAATAATAATAATAATAATAATTAATAATTAATGAGGTATTTCTCTCTCTTTATATATATGAAGAGAGAGAAATATCTCATTAATTATGTCTATGTATATCTGTAACATACATAACGATGCATGTCTGTAACATGCTTATAACTAGAGCCAAATGAAAGCTTTTTTCGGATGGAAAATGCCTTTTTGCCCAAAACAAATCTTTGCAAAAAATTATATATATTTGCAAAAAGGCATTTTCCATCCGAAAAAAGCTTTCAATTGGCTCTAGTTATAAGCATGTTACAGACATGCATCGTATATGAGAGAGACAAGATGGGTGAGGTAATAGCTTTTATTGGACCAACTTCTGTTGGTGAAAGAGACACGCTTCGAAAGCTGGTCTCTTTCACCAACAGAAGTTGGTCCAATAAAAGCTGTTACCTCACCTACCTTGTCTCGCTACTATCCTGGGACAAACACGGCTACAGCGACACTGCAGACATGAGTAGTATATATCATAGATGGCTATAAGCATAATGGTATTGGATTTAAGTAAGTCTATAATGAGCAACCATTTTTAAAACATCTGTTAATCATTTATTGAAACTTTATGAGCTTTTTATAAATGTACCCTTAATATAAAATGTGACCCAAGTAACTATACCCGGCCCTTCCCTTTCGTGTTCCTCACTGGTGTCTTGCAGGTTACTGTTCCGTGCTCCTGCTCATTCTACTGGGAAATAAAACTCCCTGGGGTTAAAGTAAATTAACAGTGTCTAGGATGGTCTTTATTGTCGTTTCTCTGAGTCCTCTAAAAGCACCACAGATATTACCCATAGATTTGGTTTGCAGTTTAAAGCTTTCCTAAGTCAGGATGAAATGTTTCAGCGTCTGTTGGTGGGATATACTAAGGGGATCTGGGATCATTAGCACTTAGTAGTAAGTGAGTGCAGTGGAAATCCCCCGCAGCTACCGAAAGTGAGGCCCGAAGAAAGAGCTTTTTAGCACCGCCTTTTCTTTCTCTCCACCGTTAGCAGCACCTGGTGGTAACAACCAGGGTTTTACAGCAAATGGCCCCCCTGGTGCTTACTCTGGTTCGAACGGCGTAATTTGAACTTTGTTCTGCTGGAGATTTTTTTTTTCTTTGCAGAATTTTAAAAAAGAGGCTTCGGTTGTACATGTGGTCTATGTCATGGGCCAGATCCTCAGCGGGTAAAAATCAGCATAGCGCCACTGAAATCAACTCAGCTTTGCTGAATTACTGCCGATGTGCATCTGGACCTACATCTCTCACATCAACAAACCCAATATATTACAATGTACCATTAGAAATCACAGCATGACTGATTCATTGGGCAAGTAGCTGCCAACCACTAGACTATCCGAATCAGGATGAATATATGGATGAAAAACCCTCCCTATTTTAATCAGATTTTGCTGTGATCGTTCATGGGTTTGGTTTCCCTGATGTTTTCCTTTACCCATCTCTTTTCCCTTAAAGTCTGTATTTTGCAGGGAGTGCAGGCTACATGGAACAATGACAACGCCTCTGCCCCACCCCAAAAGCGGATGGTGCTGGCCTCCTTTGAGAGAAGCTCATTGCAAAATGATTGGCCACATTTTCCTTTCGCTTACACCACTGCAAGCCCATTGAGAAGAGCATCTGGCCTTGTGTTATTAATGGTCTCAAATTGCAGTGGGGGAGGTCTAGGTTGGATATTAGGAAACACTATTTCACTAGAAATTGTAGTGATGATTTAGTTGGTGTTGGTCCTGCTTTGAGCAGGGGATTAGACTAGATGACCTCTTGGACCTCTCTTCCAACCCTAATATTCTATGATTCTATGGACATGTGAAGACAGGTGGGACTAAGACAGAAGTAGCACCTATGCAGCAGGACAAGAAAAGACAAGGGAAGTTATGGTCTTATGCTGATTTTACTCCTTGCACCATAGTCACATCCTCTGGCTCAGCAAACTCAGTGGACACTAATAGGGTTTCCAGTCTGGATTTCTAGCCAGCTACAGGAGTATCACCATAAACTGATAGTGACTTCTTAGGTTGAGAGGAATCAGCCTTCCTCATATGCTGAGGATCCAGATGTTTTTCATTAACTGGTGCACACATGGATACAAATGTCCCCTTGACCTCCACTTGATACAGAAGGGATTTCCTTACAGTTTGCCTTGTCCGTAATGGCTTTGGTGATGACCAATGTGGCCAGACTCACTTTGCTGTATCCGTCTTGTGAGTCACTACCAGGGATACTTTGCATAAGCACAGGCCACCTCTCGGAGAAGGTATATGTGCTCTGTGCTTAGTTGAGTACAACTGCTAGTGGACTTCATGATTCCCCTGACTAGAGAACAAAAGGAACTTTCCACATTGACTTCACTGGTAAAAATTGCCTTGCAGGATAGCAGCGCGACCCACAAAGGCGGTATTTTGTTTAACACAGAGACTAAAGTACTAAAACAGGATTTACACCATTCTAGAATAAAAGCTGACCTTCTGGGGAATTATCACTTATTTTTTCTCGCATTGTCTCCTCCTATGATCTACTCATCTGTGCTCTCTGCTTTCATCTATGTGACCTGCTTGCACTGAATATGTCCCCCTTAGGCAACTGAATCCATCTCTATTCAAATTTGCAGGATTGGAACCGCATTACGCTATCTAGGTCTATTAATATATAATTTCTATTCCACCACCATGTTGCCTTTCCCTGTTTTTGTGCCATTTCAGATCATATTAAGAGAACAGGTTTTCTTTATAGAGTGGAAGACTCAGAGTATTAACAAGGTACAAAATACAGTAGTTCTTCCTCACGAAGGAAGACTTCTTTTCACACAAGAGGAGAATTTTAAAACTACTGATTTACGAAGAATAACAATTGCTTTTCTTATGCACAAGGGGCCAGCTGGTGAGAATTGGCATATTTCCACCGAAGTCACTTACACCAGCTAGGATCTGGCCCATGAGGTTACTTATATTGGGCCCAATTCTGCTCTTATTTGCACAAGAGTAAATCTGGAGTAACTTTGGTTGAGTCTACATCTGGATTTACACCAATGTAAGTTAGGGCAGTGTAGCATATAGCAGTGGTTTTCAAAGTTCGGATCCTGGGTCGTGGAATGCAAGGCACTGGGTTGCCTTGCTCAGCATCCAGGGACCTTGCCAGCCAGCCAGTAAAAACTCACAGTCCCTACCTGTTTTGACACCGTGCTGCACCCCGGAAGCGGCCAGCATCAGGTCTGGCTTATAGGCAGGTGGGCCATAGGGCTCCATGCACTGCCCCCGCCCCAAGCCCCAGCTCCACACTCCCATTGGCCGGGAATTGGCCAATGAGAGTGGGGGGTGGGGGCGGTGCCTGTGGGTGAGAGCTGCACAGAGCCGCATGTGCTCCTCCATCCAGGAGCCGGACCTGCTGGCCACTTCCAGGGCGCAGCACGGCCTGCGGTGCCAGGACAGGTGGGAAACCTGCCTCTGCACCCCAGCTGCACCGCTGACCAGGAGCCACCAGAAGTAAGCCTGCACCACAACCCCCTCATCCCCGGCCTCATCCCAGAGCCTGCACCCCCAGGCCAGAGCCCTGACCTCCTCCCGCATCCCAACCCTGTGCCCTAGCCCTGAGCCCCCCCAAACCCAGATCCCCTTCCTGCACCTCAAATCCCTCATCCCAGCCCCACCCCAGAGCCTGCACCCCCAGTCTAGAGCCCTGATCCCCTCCCACACCCTGAACCCCTCATTCTCGGCCCCCACCCCAGAGCCCTCATCTCAACCCTCTGCCCCAGCCCCCTCCTGCACCACAAACCCCTCATCCCCAGCTCCACTGGGTCGCAGGCATCAACAATTTTCTTCAAGTGGGTCACCAGGAAAAAAAATTGAAAACCACTGGCATATAGGACTTGGGTAGTGTCCTTTTAAATAGTATGGGAGCCTCTGTCTTCTAATGCAGAAGCCACCAGAAGTCTGACAGAGCAGAAGCATACATATTAATATCCGAATGATGTATAGATAGCAAAGACACAACCAGCAGGATCTGGCCAACTGCATGTACTGTATTTATGGTGTGTTTGTATAGGGTGGGAGAGAAAGAGACTCCTCTTGTGGCATGTGAGACACAGGGAGAGCGAGGTGATGGAATAATTCACTTCTCAGGCCATTTACCGAGAGTCATCCTTTTTCCTGCAATTCAAGAAGAGAAATTTCGTAGCAGAGACCAGCCCTCCTGGAATCTCTAGATAACACAGGTGATATGTTGTTTATTTCTTTTCTCTGAAGTCCCTGCTCTACATTGTAAATAGTCATTTGTTCCTCTCCCAGAGGCTGATACATGGTCTCACCAGTAGGAAATGTATCATCCTCCAATAAAACCAAATCCTTGGTGGTGATGATGATGATTTATTGATCTTGGCTCTCTCGCTTGCACAGATGGAAATAGAAGCTGGCAGTTAGCTCATGTCTTGCAGCCCAGCCTAGGCAAGTGTGTTTACTGCTGGCTGCTTTCTACAGAGGGGATCTGCTGTTCAGGGGAATTTTTCAAGCACTGCTGCCATATTAATCTAAACTTGAATCAATGTTGATTAAATTCAAATGCATTTGTAGGGGCCCTGCTTCCTAGTGCCATGCTACCTACGGGATAGCAACATGCAAGCAGAGTCTAATCATATAGTAAACACATATATTAAGAACCTCTCCAGCCAACTTAAACAAACAATAAAACGCAGTGTGCATGGCAGTGACCCATGGAAACTTCCTGGGTCCAAGGGGCTCTGCAGCTGGAGAGGCTGTCATTGCTAGCAGATGCCTATGGCTACTCCCTGCCCACTCTCCACCCACTCTGATCACCATATAAAGCAATCAGACACTGGGGGACGCAGCAGGCATCCCTCAAAGGACCTAATGCGGGGAGGGGGGAGTTAAACCAGTTTTCTGACAGGGTTAAGAGAACCACCTGGAGTCCAGGTAACCTGGCAGTGACCACACAGCAGACTTTGATCTGTTTTACACAATGTAAAACAGGTGTCACTCCACTTAAATCACAGTCCAATTGAGATTAGAACCTGGCCCAGTAAATCTGTGTGTCTGATTAAATTAGGACCCAAGGCCTAGATTTTCAAAAGTGATACTTTGCATGCCAAACTCGAGGCACCTGAAAGTGGCCTGGTTCTCAGAGGGTGGGTGGCTCAACACATTCTGAAAATCAGGCCTTTTTACGGGGTCTCAAGTTTGGCCCCCAAACTCACAAGTCACTTATGAAAACATAGGCCCAAGATTCTCCTGGATCTACATTGGAATGGGTAGAATGAGTTAGATAAAATAAGAACTGGCTTGAACCTTTGCCTTGTCCGCATATTGCTCCTTGGCTCAATCTCTTAGCTGGTTTGGAAAAGTTTAGTTCATTTTAATGACAGGTTTCAGAGTAACAGCCATGTTAGTCTGTATTTGCAAAAAGAAAAGGAGTACTTGTGGCACCTTAGAGACTAACCAATTTATTTGAGCATAAGCTTTCGTGAGCTACAGCTCACTTCATCGGATGCATACTGTGGAAAGTACAGAAGACGTTGTTATACACACAAACCATGAAAAAATGGGTGTTTATCACTACAAAAGATTTTCTCTCCCCCCACCCCACTCTCCTGCTGGTAATAGCTTATCTAAAGTGATCACTCTCATTACAATGTGTATGATAATCAAGGTGGGCCATTTCCAGCACAAATCCAGGGTTTAACAAGAACGTCGGGGGGGGGGGGGGGGAACAAGAGGAAATAGGTTACCTTGCATAATGACTTAGCCACTCCCAGTCTCTATTCAAGCCTAAGTTAATTGTATCCAATTTGCAAATGAATCCCAGTTCAACAGTCTCTCGCTGGAGTCTGGATTTGAAGTTTTTCTGTTGTAATATTGCAACTTTCATGTCTGTAATTGCGTGACCAGAGAGATTGAAGTGTTCTCCTACTGGTTTATGAATGTTATAATTCTTGACATCTGATTTGTGTCCATTTATTCTTTTACGTAGACACTGTCCAGTTTGACCAATGTACATGGCAGAGGGGCATTGCTGGCACATGATGGCATATATCACATTGGTGGATGTGCAGGTGAACGAGCCTCTGATAGTGTGGCTGATGTTATTAGGCCCTGTGATGGTGTCCCTGAATAGATATGTGGGCACAGTTGGCAACGGGCTTTGTTGCAAGGATAGGTTCCTGGGTTAGTGGTTCTGTTGTGTGGTATGTGGTTGCTGGTGAGTATTCGCTTCAGGTTGGGGGGCTGTCTGTAGGCAAGGACTGGCCTGTCTCCCAGGATTTGTGAGAGTGTTAGGTCATCCTTCAGAATAGGTTGTAGATCCTTGATAATGCGTTGGAGGGGTTTTAGTTGGGGGCTGAAGGTGATGGCTAGTGGCGTTCTGTTATTTTCTTTGTTAGGCCTGTTCTGTAGTAGGTGACTTCTGGGAACTCTTCTGGCTCTATCAATCTGTTTCTTCACTTCCGCAGCTGGGTATTGTAGTTGTAAGAATGCTTGATAGAGATATTGTAGGTGTTTGTCTCTGTCTGAGGGGTTGGAGCAAATGCGGTTGTATCGCAGAGCTTGGCTGTAGACAATGGATCGTGTGGTGTGGTCAGGGTGAAAGCTGGAGGCATGTAGGTAGGAATAGCGGTCAGTAGGTTTCCGGTATAGGGTGGTGTTGATGTGACCATCGTTTATTAGCACAGTAGTGTCCAGGAAGTGGATCTCTTGTGTGGACTGGACCAGGCTGAGGTTGATGGTGGGATGGAAATTGTTGAAATCATGGTGGAATTCCTCAAGGGCTTCTTTTCCATGGGTCCAGATGATGAAGATGTCATCAATATAGCGCAAGTAGAGTAGGGGCGTTAGGGGACGAGAGCTGAGGAAGCGTTGTTCTAAGTCAGCCATAAAAATGTTGGCATACTGTGGGGCCATGCGGGTACCCATAGCAGTGCCGCTGATTTGAAGGTATACATTGTCCCCAAAGGTAAACCTTTTGTAGTGGTAAACACCCATTTTTTCATGGTTTGTGTGTATAAAAAGATCTTCTGTACTTTCCACAGTATGCATCCGATGAAGTGAGCTGTAGCTCACGAAAGCTTATGCTCAAATAAATTGGTTAGTCTCTAAGGTGCCACAAGTACTCCTTTTCTTTTTGTGAATACAGACTAACACGGCTGTTATTCTGAAACTTGTTTGTCTTAGCGATTGGCTGAACAAGAAGTAGGTAAATAGTGGTGTCCTCCAGGGATCTGTACTGAGCCCAGTCCTATTTAACATATTCATAAACAATCTGGAAAAAGGGGTAAGCAGTGAAGTGGCAAAATTTGCAGATGATACAAAACTACTCAAGATAGTTAAGTCCCAGGCAGACTGCGAAAAGCTACAAAAGGATCTCACAAAACTGGGTGACTGGGCAACAAAATGGCAGATGAAATTTAATGTTGATAAATGCAAAGCAATGCACATTGGAAAACATAATCCCAGCTATACATATTGTGATGGGGCAAGGCCAGATGGCTATAGAAAACTAGTGGGAGACAGATATATTAGCTTCAGGCTAAACAAATCCCTAGTACCAGGATAAGTTAAATGGCAGCTGTTCCAGGTCAATTAAGACACCTGGGGCCAATTAAGAACTTTCCAGAAGGCAGGGAGAACGCTAGGTTGATTGGGACACCTGAAGCCAATCAGGGGCTGGCTGAAACTAGTTAAAAGCCTCCCATTTAGTCAGGTGGGTGTGGATGTCAGGAGCTGTGGGAGGAAGTTGTGCTGTTGGAGATACTGAGCAGTACACACCATGTCAGGCAGAAGGAAGGAGGCCCTGAGGTAAGGGTGAAGTGGAGCTTGAGGAAGTGGGGGTTGCTGTGCAGAAGTAGCCCAGGGAATTGTACGTGTCATGTGTCTAAAAGGTCAGCTACCATAGTTGATACTATTAGGGTCCCTGGGCTGGAGCCCGGAGTAGAGGGTGGGCCCGGGCTCCCTTTTTTGCCCCCCCCCCTCCAATTAATCACTGAGAATGGGAGACAACAGAGACTGTGCAAGGGAGGATAGCTTCTCCTCACCTCCCTCACTGGCTTATGAGGAAAATGGCTCAGTAGACTGTGACCCTTGACTCTAGAGAGAGAAGGGTTACATGAAGGGTGACAGTGAGCCTCTGAGGCTAGTGAAATCTGCTAGGAAACGCAGGACCCATGGGGGCAAGGACAGAGCTTTGTCACAATATACAATGATGGGGTCTAAATTAGCTGTTGACACTCAAGAAAGGGATCTTGGAGTCATTGTGGATAATTCTCAGAAAACATTCACTCAATGTGCAGCGGCAGTCAAAAAAGAGAACAGAATGTTGGGAATCATCAAGAAAAGGATCGATAATAAGACAGAAAATATTATATTGCCTCTATATAAATCCATGGTACGCCCACACCTTGAATACTGCGTACACATGTGGTCACCCCATCTCAAAAAAGATATACTGGAATTGGAAAAGGTTCAAAAAAGGGCAACAAAAATTATTAGTGGTATAGAACGGCTTCCATATGAGGAGAAATTAATAAGACTGGGACTTTTCAGCTTGAAAAAGAGGTGTCTAACGGGGGATATGATAGAGATCTATAAAATCATGAGTCGTACAGAGAAAGTAAATAAGGAAGTGTTAGTACTCCTCCTCATAATACAAGAACAAGGAGCCACCAAATGAAATGAATAGGTGGCAGGTTTAAAACAAACACAAGAAAGTATTTTTTCACGCAACACACTGTCAACCTCTGGAACTCCTTGCCAGAGGGCATTGTGAAGGCCAATACTATAACGGGGTTCAAAAGGGAGCTAGATAGATTCATGGAAGATAGGTCCATCAATGGCTATTAGCCAGGATGGGCAGGGATGGTGTCCCTAGCCTCTGTTTGCCAGAAGCTGGGATTGGGTGACAGGGCATGGATCACTTGATGATAACCTGTCTGTTCATTCTCTTTGGGGCACCTGGCACTGGCCACTGTCGGAAGACAGGATACTGGGCTTGATGGACCTTTGGTCTGACCCAGTATGGCCGTTCTTATGTTCTTATGACTGAGTGGGCTTGTAGGATCTGAAGTTTTTCATTGTTTTGTTTTTGAGTGCAGTTATGTAACAAAAAAAAATTCTACATTTGTAATTTGCACTCTCACAACAAAGAGAGTGCACTTGTATGAGGTGAATTGAAAAATAATTCATATTTATATTAGAATAAAAAATAATATACACTTTGATTTCAATTACAACACAGAATACAATATATACGAAAATGTAGAAAAACATCCAAAATATTTAATACATTTCAATTGGTATTCTATTGTTTAACAGTGCGATTAAAACTGCGATTAACTGTGAATAATTTTTGTAATGGCGATTAATCTTTTTGAGTTAATTGCAAGTTAACTGCAATTAATCGACAGCCCTAATCCTAATCTAATGTAATCATAGTCAGAATATTTCAATTTTATTGCAACAAAATGTTTAGACTGTTCCAAAACAAAATATTTTGAAATATTTCATTTTACAGGAAATTCCAGATTTTAATGTTTTGTTCTGATTTGGAAGGAAAGCAAATTTCAAAATCTTGGACTTTCCCATGGGATGGAAATTCCAAGCTCTTACATCCGGTCAGCAGTGTTCTTCTCTTACGACCGTAGCTATTTGAATACCACAAGCACTGACTTTCATTTCTCTGGGAGGGTGCTCCATGCCCGCTCCGTCCCAAGGCCCCAGCCCCACTCTGCCCCTTCCTCTGAGGCCTCACCCTTGTTCTGCCTCTTCCTGACCCCACTCTGCCTCCTCCCCTCCAGTGCCATATGCTTACTCTGCCTCTTCCCACCCCTGCTCCACTCCCTCCGCCCCGCGTCCGCCTGCCATTGAACAGCTGATCAGTGGGGGCCGCCAAACAGCTGATCGGCGGGTGGCTGGTGGGTGCTGAGCACCCACTATTTTTTTCCTGTAGGTTTCCCAGCCCCGGAGCACCCACGGAGTCGGCGCCCCTGCTCTGTGGTATCCCAGCACCGATCCTCCTTTCAGCGCTCCGGGCTGTGGTTCTTTCTCTCCCCGACAATTGGGAAGCCTTTCCCATTGGCGTGCACTTTCTTGATTGGCCCACACGTCCTGTGACCGCTCTTGTCTTTTCCTGAGCCCCTTGAGTCCTTGGTTCTTTCCCGATGACCAATGAGGGAAAGGCGGGTGCTACACATACCAATGCAAACCACTGTTGGTTAGTCTTCCCTGCATCTCAGATCAGTCCAGCTTCACTTCCTGCCACTCCTGATTCTGGCCATTTGGTCTTGGCCTTATAAACTGGCTTTCATCACCCAATTAGAAACAAAGCAACCCCCTGCTACTTGTTATATTTGGCAGCGTGAGCACACACAAACCCTCATCTCTGGAGCTCCCATTGGGTAAGCACGTGCTCCGGATGGGAGGTTTGGCAGGCCAGTCCTTCAACAGTGTTTCCTTTCTGCTTTTAACTGCCTCCAGTGGTCACTGCTGATCAGTAACTCAGTGACTCATTAAAAACACGAACAATGGCTGCATTTGTTCTATCTGCGTGGCCACCTGTTGATCCCAGACATTTATAGCTGAACTGGTTTAATCCTACAGAACAGCTAACATCAGTCAAGTCCCTTTGTGTCTGATAGCGCGTGTTCTAAGAGGAGGAGCGGGCTGTGGGATTTCGTTGGTGCTTTCGTCCTGGTTCGTTCAGCGGGCAAGGCTGCAGAACACGGGCTTGACAACTATGCACACTTCGACACGTCTCTCTCTAATGGATGGGAAACTGCTCAGGAGCTGCATGACCAGAGCCGTTCGAGATTTGCAAAAATAAACAGTGTGAGGGCATTTTTCTGAATTTTGGACGATCTGAGCAAGCCGGAGCTAGCTCTCTCTTGGGGTATGGGGATAGGGGTATGGGGGAAGGGAATTCACTCGGTGCAGAGAGACAGCTCAAAGGCTTTGCAGCCCTTAAATCCTATTTTGAGAACTTCAGTAGTGATAGGCCTTTTTCTGGCCCTGTGCAATGAAGTGGATTTTATCTGCTGTAAACAAAAAAACTGTAGGTGGATACTGATGTCAGAGAAACGTCTTCTTGCCGCTCTACAAGGCCACTGCTCTGCCTATTGATGCTCCAGGACTTCATGGGCTGTTCTGTATACAAGTAACTATTGTCTCCATAGCAATGCTACTAAAAGCTTCCACGGATCTCACCATCTAATGCAGGAGACGTTGATAAGCCTGGCTTCAAAAAGGTGATAAGCCCCACTCCAGTGTGTGTGACAGCAGATTCAGGCTTGACTTTTTACTATTAAACCCAAGAAATGATTGTCTTTTCCACTCTCCTCCCATGACAGGAGTGAAGCTGTTTCTAGTAAAGAGGAGCACTTTTAGTCTCCTGGATTCTCTTTGTGCTCACCTCTCATAGAGCCTGATGTTCCATGAGCCTTGCCGGGTTCAGAGAGCATGAAAAAGCAGTTTGAGTTTGTGAGCTTTTTCTTTCCCTGGAATTTAAACCCTTCCCCCCTCCCGCCCGCCCCCACAGGCTGATTCAGGCTGAAGAAATGGGGTTGGTTTTTTTCTTTTAAAAAAGTTCAAGCAAGTATGTGCTCTGGAGAAGAGAGAGAAAAGAGCCCCACCCCCAGTCCTGCAAAAGGCAGCGAGGGGGTACCTTGTCTATGGCCCGTGTACAGGGCCTGTGTCTCCTCCCTCTTCCACTGCAGTTACACTGGTGCAACCAATGCCACGGACTTCAGCTGAGTGACTCCTGCCTTACATCAGTGCAGGGCAGAGGAGGCCCAGGCCACAGCAAGCATGTGTTCGTTCAGCTCTTTGGCCCTGAGTGCTCCCCCCATGCCCATGTGAACTGGAAGTGAATCTTCCCCTTACCCCCCATGCCAATATGACCCCGGAAAAAAATCTCTGCCCTTCCCCGCCCATCCCTGGAGCCTGTGTGACTCAGGGGTCAGCCTCCTCCACCCTTGCCATTTCTCCTGCTAACCCTGGCTCCACTCCTGCGTTCAATCTCCAAATATCAGCCCCAGCCACGCGGAGTGTGAGTGGAATCATTGTGAACACAGGGAGGCTGATCAGCACAGCTCCGCTGAGGTCAACCGGGCGATGCCGGGCGGCCGAGGACCTGGCGCATGGGGTTTAAGGAATCCTGGGCTCGGCGAAAGGAATTCCGAGAGCTGTCTTCCCAAAGGTACGTGGGACAGTATGGAAGCAAAGTCATTTGCCCACTTTCCTTGGAGGAGACTCAGGTAGCTTCTGCCTGCTGTCTGATCGTTAGACCAGCTTGGTCCTTCTAGATGCTAAAGACAGCAGGGTTTAAATACCTATGTATCAGTCTTTCCCATCCTCCACAGCCGGACCTGATTCTGATCCCACTCCCCCTACTGTGAATCAGGTCTTCTTCAGTGGAGTTACGCCTGCATTAACCTTTAGGCCTTTGATTTGATCTCTCCCAAAGCAGCTAAGGAGGTGAAGAAGGAAAAATGACTAAGGAACGTGTGATAATGCAGCCCTCCAGTCCTACTTTATTACATCCTCCTGTTCAGCAGCCCTTCCTGCCAAGCCTTAGTTGTACCAAGAGTGGCAGAAGCACCCTAAAAGTGTGTGTGGGGGATGCCTGAAATCTGGCCCTGCTCCCTGCACCGCCCCTTCCCCTCAGTCCCTACCCCATGCCACACCTTCTCCCTGAACCCTTGGCCTCGCACCGCCCCTTTCCCCAAGGCCCCACCCTCGCACCGCCTCTTCCCCACAAGACCCCCACCCCCTGCTCACTCTCTCCAACTCCTCCCTTCCATCATCCGGCCCCCTCCCGCTTTTCAAAGTGATGGGACCATGGCCCCTTGCCCCCACCCCCGTTCCGGCATCCCTGATGCCCTCCTTCAGCATGTAAGTTACACTTGTTTTTCATACCGGCTGAATGCCAAATGGGTGCAAGTCATACTGCGCGCTCCCACTTGCATCTGTTTGGCTGCAAACATTTCTAAGGTGACGAGCAAGCACTGCTCCCCGCGGGGGAGCCATGATGGATTGGAAAATAGGCGGCCAGGGAGTTCCACGAGGAGAGCATTGGCCCTTTGTGTTTAATTACAGCTGAGATTGTGGGGACAGTGTCGACTGGCCCTTCAGCTGCAAAGTCACAGAATAGAGACTGGGAGTGGATGGGTCATTGCAGATATTGAATCTAGTTCCTTAAGTTAAGTATCCCCACACCTTCTTGTCAACTGTCTAAATGGGCCATCTTGATTATCACTACACAAGTTTTTTTTCTCCTGCTGATTATAGCTCATCTTAACTAATTAGCCTCTCACAGTTTGTATGGTAACTTCCAACTTAACTGTATGTGTGTATATGTATCTTACTATATGTTCCATTCTACGCATCTGATGAAGTGAGATGTAGCTGACGAAAACTTATGCTTTAATACATTTGTTAGTCTCTAAGGTGCCACAAGTCCTCCTGTTCTTTTAGCAGGAGCTCTGTATGCTGTACTCTACCGCCATGTTTTCGATCCTTTTGGAGACCCGGGACTGGCTTGCTGACTTCCTAAACTGTGTCAGAGAGATCTCTGGGACCGGTGCCGGGCCACAGACCGGTCGTTAAGAAACACTGCTTCATGGGATGATGGTTTCCACCTCCTCTTTTAATCTTGGTCTGATTACTAAAATCAGAAAAGTAATTTTAATGGTGGCTATTTAAAGGCATATACTGTGTTTTAACATTAGACATTAGTTAGGGTTGCCAGGTGTCCAGTTTTGGACGTGCACGTTCGGTCAAAAAGGGAACCTGGCCGCGTCCAGTCAGCACAGCTGACCGGATGCTAAAAGTCCTGTTAGCTGCAATAACCGGCCTCTGCCACTGGAGGGGGGCGGGGGGAAAACAGCAGCAGTGGCTGGCTTCCAGACCAGGCTCCAAGAGGTAGGAGCCACCGCCCAGGGGGAGGGGATACTCTCCGCCCCTCTTCTACCCCACTGTGTCCCAATTGCCCCGACTCTGGCCCCTCGCTAAGAAGACTGACCCTTCCCCGCCCCCTTGCTCCGGGGACCAGAGTGCAATGTCCCATTATGCCCTGCCCCCCCACCCCGCCCTGCTGTGTCCCAATTGGGCAGGGTCTGCATCAGCTCCTCCCAGCCTGGCTCTGCAGGCAGGTGAGTCCCAGGAGAAGGGCAGTGAGCAGGGGTGTGTGTGTGGAGAATGAGCAACGGAAGAGGGGGGAGAAGAGTGAGCAGGGGGTGGGGCCTCAGGGGAAGATGCGGGGCAGGGGGCGGGGCACGAATGTTCGTTTTTCAGCCATTAGAAAGTTGGCAACCCTAAGAAGAGTTCTTAATACAGTTCTGTGTATAATACTAGTATTTAGAGGCCTCTATTGAGATTGGAGGCCCCACTGTGCTAGGCGCTGTACGGACACACAGTAAGAGACAATCTTGGCCCTGAACAGCTTACAACCTAAGTAGGCAAGACAGACAATAGGTGAAAGATAAATAATGCCCATCATTTTACAGATTGGGAACTAAGATGCAGAGAAATTAAAGGCTTGTCTACAGGGTGCCCACGTAAATGGGAGCTAGGTACCTTTTGAAGCATGCCAGCGGGGTCTACTGGGGGCAATTACAGTGCAGCCCATTCAGCACTTTACAAACCTCACCCCACCAGGGGTCCTTTTTGCCGTGCCATGTAGACAAGTGCTAAGGGACTTGCCCAAGATCCCACAGGGAGGACTTGAACCCAGAACTTCTGGTTGTCTTAACTAGGTGGCCATCAATCTTGATTCTAACAGTTCACTCTGACCTATTGGGGCCTGACAGTGCCTGCCTGCATTGCTAGGCCTTGTCAGGCACAGTCCATAACACCATAACATACCCATGTGAACCTGGAGTGAATGGCAGGCCTCTACCCCATTCGTAGCCAAGCATGTGGGAGCTGGCCTCACTGCATGGTAAGAACCTGGGAGCTCACCTACAGTTTGTCAGCTGCAAAGGTGACACAAACTAGATCAATAGCATTGATTTACATTTACGTGGGAATGCTCAGTGGCTCGATTTCCCATTTCCCCCCTGCTCAAGCCACTCAACTACAGACCCGATAGTAACTATAATGAGGGGAAAGAGAACGTTTTAGAGCATATCGAAACTGCATGTTAATGAGGCTTTACGTGATGTAATATTTGAGGGTGCTATAATGCTTTGCATCTAAGGATCTTAATCCATGCAATAAAGATCCGTTCACTGAGCCTCACAGCCTCTCTGTGAGATCGGGGATGGCTCACTCAACGCACCAATAAATGCAGCCACCTCTGTGGTAGAAGGTGGTAGCTGATAAGTTGTACACCCCAGGTTGGTACAGGAGGCAGTTGAAATGGCTGCTGAACTGTTCCAGATGGGAATCAAAGAGGGGTTCTAAGATATTCCATTAGGCGTACGGGATTCAGGCAAACCCGGGGAACTATGTGCTGCACAAGGGAGCTCCTGGCCTAGACAATAAAAGTAGATTAACTTTCCTTCCAACTTACTTTGTGGTCCCTCCTAGGTATCCAGTCTTGCTGCCCTTCCTCCTGGAAAAACTCCTATTGACTTCAGGGGGAGTTTTCCTTGCAATAAAAACTGATTGAACAATCAGCAAAGAGTCCTGTGGCACCTTACAGACTAACAGACGTATTGGAGCATGAGCTTTCGTGCGTGAATTCCCACTTTGTCGGATGCATGTAGTGGAAATTTCCAGGGGCAGGTATAAATATGCAAGCAACAACCAGGCTAGGGATAACGAGGTTAGTTCAATCAGGGAGGATGAGGCCCTCTTCTAGCAGCTGAGGTGTGAACACCAAGGGAGGAGAAACTGCTTTTGGAGTTGACGAGCCAGTCACCGTCTTTGTTTAATCCTGAGCTGAGGGGGGTCAAATTTCCAAATGAACTGAAGCTCAGCAGTTTCCCTTTGAAGTCTGGTCCTGAAGTTTTTTTGCTGCAGGATGGCCGCCTTTAAATCTGCTATTGTGTGTCCAGGGAGGTTGAAGTGTTCTCCTACAGGTTTTTGTGTATTGCCGTTCCTCATATCGGATCTGTGTCCATTTATCCTGTTACAATGGAACCCTGGAACAGGCTGGCAGTGTTGGCCTGAAACACCACACACTGTAAGAAGGACATAGACACCGACTCCATGGGCGCTCCAGGGCTGGAGTACCCATGGAAAAAATATAGCGGGTGATTAGCACCCACTGGCAGCCAGCGCCCCCCTCCCCGCCATGCTTCCTGCCCACCGGTGGCCCCGCCAATCAACTCCTCCCCCGCTCTCCCAGCCCTCCCGCCCGCCGGTGGCCCTGCCAATCAACTCCTCCCCTGCTCTCCCAGCCCTCCCGCCCACTGGTGGCCCCGCCAATCAACTCCTCCCGCGCGCTCCCAGCCCTCCCCCCCGCCGGTGGCCCTGCCAATTAACTCCTCCCCTGCTCTCCCAGCCCTCCCGCCCGCCGGTGGCCCCGCCAATCAACTTGTCCCCAGCCCTCCCAGCCCTCCCACCCGCCGGTGGCCCTGCCAATCAACTCCTCCCCCGCCCTTCCAGTGCCTCCCACCCGCCAGTGGCCCCATTAATCAACTCCTCCCCCTCCCTCCCAGCCCTCCTGCCTGCCGCGATCAGCTGCTCCGAAGCATGCAGGAGGCACTGTGGGGAAGGGGGAGGAGCGGGGATGGGGCGTGTTTGGAGGAGGGGGCGGAACTGGGTGGGAAGCGGCGGGGTGGGAGTGGGGTCATGGGGGAAGAGGTGGAGTGGGGCCTGGGGCGGGAAGGGGTAGGAAGGGGTGGGGCTGGGTGGGGGGTTGGGGAAGGGCTGGAGTGGGGGCGGGCCTGGGGCTGAGTGCAGGGTGAGCACCCCCGGGGAATGGAGAAAGCCGGCACCTGTGAAGCAGGGGTTCATTATGGTAGGAAAGGGCTAAATGGGTTCTCCTGGCTCACTGTGGCAGATGCAGAGACAACCCGTGGCTGCCAATAGAGGGGCAGCAGAGTGAGGGCAGCCAGCTTCAGCCGTGTCATTGAGCGTGTTCACATGGACTGAGCATGCTCAGTACAAGCCAAGCAGCAAATCTGGGGGGGGGGAGCACATGACTGCAAATACCCACCACAAGCATTGCCCCTGGGAAGACGGCTGGTTACTCCAACTGGATATAATGAAGTGGAAGTTGTTCTCTGAGGGAAAGGGGATGTAGGCTGTGGGCTGAGCATTCCTGAGGGAGGAGCAGTTAAATACGGGGAGAAGATCTGAGCTGAATGTTGTTATTTTATTGTTTTCATTGTTAATAAAGCCACAAAGCAGAAAGGTGCAAGTTCGGACTATACATTACAGGTGGACTGTGTGTGTAAGGGAGGGATAGGCACCTGCTCACAAGCCCTGTGATCCACATGTTCAGTTACAGATCATTCTGGATCACTCATCCTGGATCACAGATCATCTTGGATCACTCACTTTTATTATTTAACATTTATACTGCAGTAGGTATAAAGACCACAGTCAGGTAGCTAGATGATGTACAATATATAAAGGACAGGTTTCAGAGTAACAGCCGTGTTAGTCTGTATTCGCAAAAAGAAAAGGAGTACTTGTGGCACCTTAGAGACTAACCAATTTATTTGAGCATAAGCTTTCGTTAGCTACAGCTCACTTCATCGGATGACAGTCCCTGTCTCAAAGATGTAATGGGAGATGAGACAAACAAGTGGACAGAATGAGGTGAAGGAGACAAGGTAAGAAAAATAGATAATAGAAGGAGCCCAATTCTTAGTGGGTCAGTCACAGAGATCACACCTTTCCACCATTATCATATTGCTGCAGTGTTCTGTACACATCACAGGTGATGTTACTAATTTAAGCTCTGGAAGTTTGTGGGCAAGAGACTTAAAAAAATTAAAAGAATAAATTAGATTTTCAGACAGCAAATGTATTTGATTGATTAGTAGGAGCTGGCTGTTTCGTGTCTTTTTTCATATGATTCAATAAAATATTTGTGAAACAGCATAACCGTACTTTACAGCAAGTACCATTGTATGGAACAGGAGGGAGCGTGAAACCAACCTACTTCCTCCACAAGTCTTGCTTCCTAAGAACTACGCTTCCCAGCATGCAACGCTCAAGGCTCACTGTTAACCACTTTCTCACTGCAGTGTTGTAAACTATCTAACAACAAATATTGAACAATAGAATTGGAAATTATGACTCAGACAAAACACTCATTGAAGTATCAGGGAGGCATTCAATGCCAGTTCTCCTGAATAAGTGTCATGATGCCCAGCATGGGACCTTCAACACAGACCTCTACCATTTGAGATAAAAAAAGTAACTCCATTAGCCCTTACTAGTAGTAGGCAATTATCCTCTAGAGACCAGCCACCAGAGGGAGATGGGGCACACACTGTCATTACATAAGTGTATTACATAAGGGATAAAGTAAAAACAGAATAAGGTCTTCAGGATTTCTGCCAGTGTAAATACCTATGTTGTTGAATTTTTCTTTATGCTGATGAATTCTAATCCATAACACAACATTCCCTTTTAATTCAGGAAGGTCCCCTTGGATTAAGACAGAGCATTACATACTGGAACTGGTAATCTTTACGGGCAAAACTCTGTATTTAAGATATCAACAGCTACATCCTGTTCTGTGCTATGCGAGCTCCTGGCAAATATTCAATTCAGTCCTTATCACTGACCACAAAAGGCCAAATTCTGCTGTCAGTTGACCTCATTCCAAAAGATGCTGAATGCCCCCAACTGCAGCAAGAGTCAATGGGAGGTGAGAGTGCTCAGCACCGGGCAGGATCCAGTCTAGTTACACTGGCATAAATCTGCAGTGACTCCAGAGAAGCCATTGGAGTTACTCTGGATGCACACTTAGGTAAAGGACAGCAGAATCTGGCCCACAGGAACCTGTACAGTGTTATCAGTCATCACTGCTCGGGTTATTGTGTGTTTACTTTACGGTGCAGTAGGTGAGCTGGTGAGCTCTCTTAGCCTTCGTCTCCTAGCAGTTCTGCATCTCCAGCGGGCAGTTTCTGATCTGACTTTAAACCTTGTGCAACCAACACCAGGAGGTAAATGAGGCAGAATTTGGCCCCCTCGAGAGATTACTGCAGGCCTCGAAAGATCTCCAGTGGTATCCAAAAAAGAATAATACAGCTTTTCTGCAGACAACTCTATCTTTACTACATACCAATCCGATGACAAACCAATTGGCACGAGATTGCGAGCACAAAAGCAATTTGGCTTCCTGCCTCCTCCTGTTGACAGCTTTAAAGCCGCTGTCTTTAAACCCACCTCCCGTAGGTGGCTAGGCAGCAGAGCCAAAGGCAGAGATCACACTTCCAGAATGTTTGTTAGCTGTAGGTCCCCAGGCACCGAGTTCTGGAAAATATTTTCCAAGCCGTGTCCTGAGGGTCAGAGGCAGGTTCTCTGGCTCGTTCCTTGCTGATTTCACGCTGGGGTTTGCATGCGGCAGATGTGTTTTCAGGACTCATAGGAGGCCAGGCAGATTTGATAGTCTCTCTGGGTTCATAGTCCTCTTAGATCCCATTCCGCCCTGCACTTTTGTCATTTGCTCCCTTACACGGTGATGCTGAAGGATGTGCTCCCTGAGACATGTCTGAGGATAGAGTCATTTGCAAACTTCCCCGTGCTGTTCCGACCACACGGACACATCTTTCTGAATTTCAAACCAAGATGGGCCTGGGTCGGCCTCAGTCAGATGGAGACTGCCTCACGGCACAGAGAGGAACTGGCTTAGCTTGAGAAAAGCCAGCCGATGAGCAAGATTTCTTCATTTTAAATAGCTCTCCCCAGGCACCAGGCTTGGGAGCTGAGGGTCTAGACATATAACTGAAGTCAAGAGAGAACCTCACTATGAGGAGAAAAAATGATGGACAAAGACGTATTTTTATGCATAAGCATAGGTCACATCCTAATGCTTCTCTTGTTTCCTTCCCTAGCTGGCCTCCATCAGTCCTTTCAAAACAGTATTAAATTCATTGGATGCCACCAGCTAGCCCACCAGCACAAAGCTACCATTTTTACCCTAATCTTGCAACTTGCTCTGCATGGGAGGACCTCTGCACTGGTGCTGAGCCCCCCTGGAAGTCAGCAGGGCTCCGTGTGGATGCAGGAGTCTGCTCAAGCTGTCACAGGATTGGGGCCCTTGTTCTTGCAGTGGTTTAAGTCCACCTTGTTACCAACTGACTGAGCAGAGCTCCCTCCACATATGACACCACAACTCAGACCTGAATCCTGAATGTGCTGCTCTGCACAGAGCAGTGTGGGAATTAAAAAACAAGAATCACTGCAGAAGGAGCCAGAGTAGGTCAGCTAAGATTATCCTCCTGCTTTAATTAGGTGTCTAAATATCTTTAGGGCTTTGTTATGTAAATGTAAAGCCTTGACTTGTCATGAGGTTAAATCTGCAGTTTTGGCCTGAAAGGTGTCATACATACAAAGAGAGATTGAAAAGATTGGGATTCTTTTCCTTAAAAACAAGATTAATAAAAGGGAACATGATAGAAGTATATAGAGTGATGAATGGTCCAGAGAAGCTAACTCAGGAGTTCCTAGGTTATGAGAACAGAAGCAAGGGGACATTCAACAAAATTAAAAGGTGGCAAACTTAAAACCAATAAAAGAAAATACTTTTTCACCCAGCTAAACTGTGGAATTCATTGCCTTGGTTTTGCTGAAACAAAACAACATCCCAGTTTACATACACCACACTAGATAATGTAGAGATCTATCAAAAGTCTTTAGTGATATCACTGGCTGCACTGCTGGACTGAATGACAAAAAGGAAACGGGCTGAAATGTCTTTCCAAGCTGCTAAAAACCCCTACATCGCTCTTCAAGGTGGCTTTAGCTAAAAAGCAGGTAAAAAAATCTGCCAGCAAAATGCCATTTTTTCCACACTCCCACATCACAGCACCTGCTCCCTCGTTAGAGGTGTTACTCCAAAGCCATGTCCACTCTTTTTGAATCAGCATGATTCAAAAGTTTGTTAGGGCAGGAGCTTTTCAGAAGTAGCTAGTAGGTAGCTTTAAAAGGCCCTAACATGGCCTTCCCATGGGATAGGGTTAGGTTCGTGAAGTTACAAATTTATGGGTCCAGAATTGTTGTGAGCATGCGGAACTCCCATTTGCTTCTCCTGCAGAACAATGCCTGCACTATCAGGAGGGGGAATTTAACTCCTTTCTTTTTCCAGTTGTTACGAGAGGTGACTATCAGCCTTTTGATATCATTTTATTCAGTCATTTCTGTTCATATCGACACGCAAGGAGGAAACAGAAACCCTCTTTTGAGAACGACATAGGCCCTGAAACGTCGCAAATGGTGCCCGATTGCAAGGTCAATAGCTGTGAAACAGAAACCTTATTGAGACTCTAATTAGAATGCCCAAAGCTGAAGGCAGAGGCAACATGTGACAGTGGAAATAATTTTTCTCTCCTATGGGCACCCTGATCCTAACCCCAGAACTCAAATGCTGTTCGCTCAGCACCTCTGATTACCCAATAGTTTGGGGGAATCTCTCAAGACCCTCAGATAACTGGGGCTGAGTTCTGTATGTGCATGCATACATCATCTGTATGACTGGTGTATACATATACACTGCAAAATTTATAAGCAACACATGATTATACGAGAAAGGTGGGTTTCAGGGACATACTGTACCCTCTTTATTCCTTCATCACTTACATTCCACTTGCATGTTTATTAATTTGAGTACTCCCCTAAGTGCTGGAGCTTTTATCTTCTGTGTCAGGGGAGCTAACAATCTAGTAGCTTCTAGCAGCCTGGAATCCATCATCTTCCTCATTCATCCCACCAGCACATGATGAAAAATACATTCAGACCATCCAGATTGCCAGAGTCACGTGAGTGCTTCGCACTGACTGTAGTTTACATTCAGAAGTTTTCATTCACAGACTTTCCTCCAGCGTCTCTTTCACAAAGTGGGTTGTTTGTAACATTCCCTACGTTTCTTCACAGCATCTCTAACAACGATTCAAGAGGTCATAATAAGAACCTGGTGATTTTCCAGCCATGATTACTCCTCTGTTTTATTTACTTGTCAGAGAACTGTTCTAGGGGGTTATGTTTGTTCTGCTGAAGGAAAGCTTGAGGGTATGTTTCAGGGCTGACATTATGACACTTGTAGGCAGGACAATCTGTAGTTAGAAAGAATTGCTGTAAGTCCCCAACGTGTTCCTTTATACCTCTGCTGTGATCGAAAAAGCAGCATCTGCACTGCAAAGCAGGTCAGATTTTTATTTTCCCAATAAAGAGAAGGATGAGCCTGTGGTTAAGGCACTGGACTGGAACTTGGGAGGTTGGGGTTCAAATCTCAGGTCAGCCACAAACTCCCTATGTGATTCTGGGCAAATTGCCCAACTGAGGCTGTGTGCCTTCCCCATTTGTGAAATGATAGGAATACGAAGTTCCTTTTGTTGTCTTGTCCATTTAGATTGTAAGATCAGGGCAGGTGTTGTCTCTTACTCTCTGTGTGTGTAACAGCCTGGCCCAATGGGCCACTGGGTGCAAGTGTGATGCAAATAATTATTAATAATAATTGTGGGAGAACTGGTGCTAACAGGAGATGGATTATTCTCCAATGCCTTCATTAGCTGGATTTTCTCTTTGAAATGGTCCCTTAAACTGTGATTCAGCATTTCCCAGTGCTGCCCCACAAAAACGTTTATGCCAGTTAGATGCAGAAAATACTCGTCTTTGAGACCGACATGAGGTTTCAATGGAAGCTCCAGTTTTAACTTAAGTCTCTTAGGCCTGGTCTACACTACGAGTTTATGTCGGATTTAGCAGCATTAAATCCGAATTAACCCTGCACCCGTCCATACAACGAAGCCATTTTTTCGACATACAACAAGGGGATTAACGCTGAAATCGACATTGCCGTTTCGAATTAGGGTTAGTGTGGACACAATTCAAAGGTATTGGCCTCCGGGAGCTATCCCACAGTGCACCATTGTGACTGCTCTGGACAGCACTCTGAACTCTGATGCACTGGCCAGGTGTACAGGAAAAGCCCTGGGAACTTTTGAATCTCATTTCCTGTTTGGCCAGGCGAGCTCATCAGCACAGGTGACCATGCAGTCCCAGAATCAAAAAAGAGCTCCAGCATGGACCAAACGGGAGGTACTGGATCTGATCACTGCATGGGGAGAGGAATCCATGCTATCAGAACTACGTTCCAAAAGATGAAATGCCAAAACATTTCAAAAAATCTCTGAGGCCATGAGGGACAGAGGCTACATCAGGGATGCAACACAGTGCCGCGTGAAACTTAAGGAGCTCAGACAAGCGTACCAGCAAACAAAAGAATCAAACGGACACTCCGGGACAGAGCCCCAGACATGCCGCTTCTACGCTGAGCTGCATGCAATTCTAGGGGGGGCCGCCACCACTACCCCACCCCTGTCCGTGGACTCTGAGGATGGGATACTTTCCGCCATGGCTGAGGATTTTGCAGATGGGGAAGATGAGGAGGAGGACGAGCTTGGGGAGAGCACACAGCACGCCATTCTCCCTGGCAGCCAGGATCTTTTTTTCACCCTGACTGAAATACCCTCCCAACCCAATGAAGCCGGAGAAGGGACCTCTGGTGAGTGTACCTTTTAAAATATAATACATGTTATAAAAGCAAGCATTTTTTAATGATTAAGTAGCCCTGAGGACTTGGGATGCATTTGTGGCCAGTACTGCTACTGGAAAAGTCTGTTAATGTGTCTGGGGATGTAGCGGAAATCTTCCAGGGACATCTCCATGAAGCTCTCCTGGAGGTACTCTAAAAGCCTTTGCAGAAGGTTTCTGGGGAGAGCAGCCTTATTCCGTCCTCCATGGTTGGACACTTTACCACGCCATGCTAGTTGCAAATAATCTGGTATCATTGCATGACAAAGCCTGGCAGCCTATGGTCCCGGTGTTTGCTGGCATTCAAGCAACATCCGTTCTTTATCTCTCTGTCTTATCCTCAGGAGAGTGATATCGTTCATGGTAACCTGGTTGAAATAGGGGAATTTGATTAAGGGGACATTCAGAGGTGGCCGTTCCTACTGGGGGCTGTTTGCCTGTGGCTGAAAAGAAATCCTCCCAGCAGTTAGCCACGTGGTGGGAGGGGGGGCCATTGGCGCTGAGCTGTTCGCGTTTGGCTAGCAGGGATCTTCCCTGATACAAGCCAGGCGGTGTGGGGAAGGGGAAAAGCGATCATCCCAGAAAATTGGATGGGGGGAGGGGATTAGTTTGGTTTCTGCTGCTGCACGTTAACAGGAAAACTGCACTAGTAAATGGCCAACTCAACGGGCTTTGCTTGGTATGGGAAAGGAGGGGGCTGCTGTTATGAAGGTTGCAGAAGCTGAAAGACTATGGCTTACCATGGCCGCCTGCAAGCCGAATTCTGTTGCCCAGCCCTGCATGTGTGATCTCTAACACCAAAGCCACAGACACTCAATATAAGATGCAAAATGCGACCTTGTACCAAAATCACATGTGCTATGTAATGTGAATAGTGTTGTTCACCGTGAAAGAGTATAGCCATTGTTCTGTAAAATGTATCTTTTTAAATACTTCACTCCTTTTTTGACTCCAGCAGCTGCAAATGTTTCAAGCCTCCCTCCTCCATCCCAGAGGCTATCTCAGATAAGGCGGCGAAAAAAACGCACGTGCGATGACATGTTCTCTGAGCTCATGCAGTCGCTCGGCACTGACAGAGCTGTGTGGAGAGGCACAATAGCAGAGTACAGGATGGTGGCCGATGAACATGAGGAGAGGTGGCGGCAGGAAGATCAGAGGAGGCATGAAGAAACGCTGGGGATACTGCGGGATCAAACAGACATGCTCCAGCGTCTGGTGGAGGTTCATGAATGGCAGCAAGATCACAGACTGCCGCTGCAGCCCCTGCTTAGTCGCCCTCCCTCCTCCCCAAGTTCCATAGCCTCCTCACCCAGACGCCCAAGAACGTGGGGTGGGAGGCTCTGGGCACCCAACCACTCCACCCCAGTGGACAGCCCAAGCAACAGAAGGCTGGCATTCAACAAGTTTTAAAGTGGCCTTTTCCTTCCCTCCTACCCTCCTCCCATACCCCACCTGGGCTATCTTGTAAGTTACTTTTATAATCAATTAATAAAGAATATATGTTTTTTAAACGATAGTGACTTTATTTCCTTTGCAAGCAAGCTGTGATCAAAGGCGGGAGGGCGGGTGGCTTACAGGGAATTTAGAGGCAACCAAGGGGGTGGGTTTTCATCAAGGAGAAACAAACAGCAGTGTCACACAGTACCCTGGACAGTCATGAAACTGGTTTTCAAAGCTTCTCTGATGCACACCGCTTCCTGCTGTGCTCTTCTAACCGTCCTGGTGTCTGGCTGCGCATATTCAGCAACAGGCAATTTGCATCAACCTCCCACCCCGCCATAAATGTCTCCCCCTTACTCTCACAGAGATTGTGGAGCACACAACAAGCAGCAATAACTATGGGAATATTGCTTTCGCTGAGGTCTGAGCGAGTCAGTAAACTGCGCCAGCGACCCTTTAAACATTCAAATGCACACTCTACCACCATTCTGCACTTGCTCAGCCTATAGCTGAACAGCTCCTGACTACTGTCCAGGGTGCCCGTATACGGCTTCATGAGCCAGGACATTAAGGGGTAGGCTGGGTCCCCAAGGATAACTATTGGCATTTCAACATCCCCAACAGTTATTTTCTGGTCTGGGAAGTAAATCCCTTCCTGCAGCCGTTTAAACAGACCAGAGTTCCTGAAGACGCGAGCGTCATGTACCTTTCCCGGCCATCCCACGTTGATGTTGGTGAAACGTCCCTTGTGATCCACCAGTGCTTGCAGCACCATTGAAAAGTACCCCTTGAGGTTTATGTACTGGCTGCCCTGGTGGTCTGGTCCCAAAATAGGGATATGCATTCCGTCTATAGCCCCACCACAGTTAGGGAATCCCATTGTAGCAAAGCCATCTAGTATGACCTGCACATTTCCCAGAGTCACTACCTTTGATAGCAGCAGCTCAGTGATTGCGTTGGCTACTTGCATCACAGCAACCCCCACAGTAGATTTGCCCACTCCAAATTGATTCCCGACTGACCGGTAGCTGTCTGGCGTTGCAAGCTTCCACAGGGCTATTGCCACTCACTTTTGAACTGTGAGGGCTGCTCTCATCTTGGTATTCTTGCGCATCAGGGCAGGGGAAAGCAAGTCACAAAGTTCCATGAAAGTGCCCTTACGCATGCAAAAGTTTCGGAGCCACTGAGAATCATCCCAGACCTGCAACACTGTGCGGTCCCACCACTCTGTGCTTGTTTCTTGGGCCCAGAATTGGCGTTCCACAGCATGAGCCTGCCCCATTAACACCATGATCTCCAAATTGCGAGGAAACGCGGTTTTAGAGAAAAGTGTGTTCATGTCCTCATCACCGCACTGCCGTTGCCTCCTCACCTGGTTTTTCAGGTGCTGGTTCTGCATACACTGCACGATAATGCACGAGATGTTTACAGTGGTCATAACTGCTGTGGTGAGCTGAATGGGCTCCATGCTTGCTGTGCTATGGTGTCTGCTGCTGCTCGGGCAATCCAGGGAGAAGGGCGTGAAACGATTGTTTGCCATTGTTCTGGCGGAGGGAGGGGCGACTGACAACATGGCTTACAGGGTTGGCTTACAGGGAAGTAAAATCAACAAAGGGGGTGGCTTTGCGAGAAACAGAATGGTCCCCTCAAGGATAGAACTCAAAACCTCAAGGATAGAACTCAAAACTGGGTTTAGCAGGCCATTGATTTCTCGGAGGGGGAGAGGAGAAAATGAACACAAAACAAATCTGGTCTATTTCTTGTTTTGATCCACTTCATCTATCTTTATACATCTTGCTGGCAGCAGACTGTGCAGTACGACCGCTAGCCTTCGTCATCTCCTGAGTGCTCGGCAGAAGACGGTGCAGCATGACTGCTGGCCATCGTCTTCTGCTGGCTGCAGATTAAAATTCACTGCTGGTAGGACTGAATCGCCATGAGACGAAACTTAAAAGGGAAATGACCTGGCTGAGTCACTCCCATGTTTGCCCAGGCGCCCCTGACCTCATCGAGGTCGGTTAAAAGAGCACCCAGGACTACGTCGACAACAGCTACCAGTCATACTGCACTGTCTGCTGCCAAAAGGCAATGAGCTGCTGCTGTGTAGCAATGCACTGCCAGCACCCAGGAGACATACGGTGACGGTGAGCTGAGCGGGCTCCATGCTTGCCGTGGTATGGCCTCTGCACAGGTAACTCAAGAAAAAAGGCGCAAAACGATTGTCTGCCCTTGCTTTCATGGAGGGAGGGAGGGAACGGGGGCCTGACGATATGTACCCAGAACCACCCGTAACAACGTTTTAGCCCCATCAGGCACTGGGATTTCTACCCAGAATTCAAATGGACGGCGGAGACTGCGGGAACTGTGGGATAGCTACCCACAGTGCAACACTCCGGAAGTCGACATTTGCCTCGGTACTGTGGACACACTCCGCCGACTACATGCACTTAGAGCATTTGTGTGGGGACACACACAATCAACTGGATAAAAACACTTTCTACAAATCCGACTTCTATAAATTCAACTTAATTTCGTAGTGCAGACAAGGCCTTATAATATTACATTAACAAAAAAGAATTTACCAACAGCTGCACTTCTAAGAGACCAAGGGACTGATTAAACCTGTCATGTAGATTACATATAGCCCTTTCAATGAGAGGTGTGTAACCTAGCATGCAACATGTTTCTGACCAACAAGCAAACTTCAAAGATGATCGGGGGGGACGAGGGGGGTGGCTAAAGTGTGGGGAGGGGAGGGTTGGATAAGCTGTAACTCAAGTGTTTTTAATAAATCTCATGTATTTCACACAAGGATACTTTAGAGCACTTTGACAACTTTAGCACATTGACACCTATTTTCAGTTATGCAATAGTCCCTATCTATAAACAGGTTAAGTAAATAATACAAGTGAATTGCATTTATAGTTTAAACAGAAAGAACAGCACTTCAAATGCAAATAGGAGACAGCCTGTCTACAAGGACATTTAGCCAATTGCTTGATGCATGTGGTTTCAAAGATGGTTGACTTTTATCCAAAAGACACAGATGGGAGGATTTAGACATAAACAGCTTTTAATTTACTACTGATGTTTTGTCTTGACTATACCTATTACTATCAGAGCAATAAGTGAGCAAAAAGATACCTAGAAAATGCTTTCCCAGCTGAAGTCTGCAGTGGTGATGTGAAGAAATATTACCTGAAATGAACAATCGTTCTGTGCAGAAACTCTCCACTTTAGAATGTAAACAAGCCTGGACACTAAATGGATTCAAACAGCATCCATGTACATTTCTCATCTAATTTAAAACGCAGTTCAAAGGTTTGATTTTTTTTTCTTTTAACATCGGGGGACATAGCTGTAGTGGAAATACACTGTTTATGAGGTGTTTCTCCCCTTTGCTTCCTCCCCCCCCCAATTTATTCCCTGGAAATACAAGTCCAAATGCCTTGCAAAATATGCTAATAAATAAAATAAAGATTCACAGTGGATAAGTAATAAGGCAGATGGGTAATTCATAATCAAGATTTCCAGATACTTTGTGGGTCTGATCCAGAGTCAAACATGTTTAAGTAAGTGAAAAGATTTCCATCAACTTCAATTGGCTTTGGATCTGCCTCCAAAGCCATCTGCCTGAAAAAAGCCCAATATTGGTTTAACCGATAAGCTAAAACAGACAAGATATGTAAGAATGAACGTACAGTATGTGCACTCAATTCATGTGACCCACAATGGACATACGTTTCTGCGTATCTGTCTGTGTCTCAAGGATATGAAAAAATTGCCATTTTCATTTGCCAAAAGGCTCTATCTAAATATTGCGATTGTTAAAACAACAAAACCAAACAAAAGGGCAGCTGGGACCAAATCAGATGGGACAAAATGAAAAGAATACCACAAGGAAGTAAACATGCAAAGTGCACATTTTCTAAGGGACTCTAAATAATGCAATAAGTGAATATTTTGGAGCTTGGTTACATGCAGGTGCTAGGACGCTTTATACTTAGAATGCCTGAAATACTTTCGCTGCTAAGGGAAATTAATAAGTACTAGTTTGCTTAAGCATTTTGTGCCAATACTAACCATTAGCTTTTGGCTCATGGCCACAACTGTCTACTCTGCACTGGATTCTGCCACCAAGGGAAAGGTCATTAAGGCCCATACTTTATTCTTCTTAGTATGTTCCAACATAATTAACAGAAGTTGTTCACCAGCTGGTTTCCTTTCTGTCAGCAAGTACCTACAGTTTAATGGGCTATGCGGGATTCTTTACTTTAAGTGGGTGAGGCTGGAAGGAAAATTAAAATGTATAATCTTTGATCCACCCACTTCTAATTAGTTCTTAGGATTTTACATAATAGAAACTATAAAGGAAGTGGAGAAGGGGGAAATGAAATCATTACAAACCAAGTGATCCCAGGCAGCCAAATTCATTTTTGATTCTGCTTTCAAAAGACAAACTGTGGTTATAAAGACAAAGTTATAACTTGTTGGAGTGGGGATTTTTGCTGAAGATTTACCAGTTGTACATACCGCTGTTGTCTCAAGCTACATAACAATTTGCAGTCGATAAGATCATGCATCTTTGGATATGTCCATGCTACCTGCCGAATCGGCGGGCAGCAATCGATCCAGCAGGGGTCAATTTATCGCGTCTAGTCTAGACGTGATAAATCAACTGGCGGCACCGGCAGAGTCGACGGGGGAGCAGCAGCACTCAACTCACCATAGTGAAGACATCGCGGTGAGTAGATCTAAGTACGTTGACTTCAGCTACGTTATTCATGTAGCTGAAGTTGCATAACTTAGATCGATCCCCCCCAGAGTGTAGACCAGGCCTCAGATTCTTTGGTTGCTTTGTGATGTATCTTTATTCCAGTAATGCCTAGAGGTCCCAGCTAAGATCAGGGCCCCATTGTGCTAGGTGCTGTACAAACACAGAGCATGAAACAGTCCCTGCCCCAAAGAGTTTACAACATGAATAGACCAAGAGTAGGAGAAAGGAAGAATTATTATCTTCATTTTACAGTTGGGGGACTGAGGCACAGAGAGAGTAAAGGGTACCATTTTCTAAAGGACCTAACTCCTATTGAAAGTATGTGGGATTTAAATGCTTTTGGAAATTGTACCCTAAGTGACTTCTCCAAGGGGGCAGAGGGAGCTTGTGGGAGAGCTGAGAAACGACCCAAGATTAGCAGGGTCCTAGGCCAGTGACTGCATCTCAAGACCTTTCTTCCTCCTCCAGCCAGCATTCTTCTTCTTCTAAGTCAATGGTGAATGCTGGCCCAGAAAAGAGCAAGGTGAAATTCTATTTAATGTAGAAATTAGCATGACACGACAGAGTGCTGGGTTGACTTTCAGTGGGATTGAGTGCCTCATTCCCTTAGGCACCTTTGAAAATCCAAGTCCTACACTAAAAAAAATTAAAGCAATTTGTACCGACTTTACTGTACAATTAGAAATGTATTCCCTAGGCCAGTGGTCACCAACCGGTCAATCGTGGAGGATCTCCCGGGCAATCGTGGAGGATCTCCCAATCGATCGTGATCTCTGGCTGCGCAGTGGGGCTGCTGCTAAAACAGGCTCCCTGCCTGCCCCAGCCCCACACCACTCCCGGAAGTGGCCAGCATGGCCCCGTGGCCCCAGGGGCAGGGGTCTCCCTCCGCACACTGCTTCTGCCTGTAAGCATCACCCCCGCAGCTCCCATTGGCCGGGAATGGGGAGCTGTGACCAATGGGAGCTGCAGGGGGGGGCGGTGCTTGCAGAGAGGGGCTGCGTGCAGAGCCACATGCCGCCCCCCCTGGGCTGCAGGGGTGCACTGGCCCCTCCCAGGAGCACCGTGGGGCCGAGGTAGGCAGGGAGCCTGTCTTAGTGGCAGCCATGCTGAGCCGCTAACCGGGAGCTGCTGGAGGTAAATGCTGCCCAGCAGGACGCAGCACCCCAACCCCCAGCCCTGAGCCCCCACCCAGAGCCAGCACCCCAAACCAGCTCTGTGCCCCCTCCTGGAGCCAGTACCCCATACCCCTACTTGCACCCCTTGCCCCAGCCCTGACCCCCCTCCCAGAGTCTGTACCCCCTCTTGCACCCCAACACTCTGCCCCAGCCCGGAGCCCCCTCCTGCACCCAAACTCCCTCCCAGAGCTTGCACCCCTCACCACCTCCTGCACCCCAACCCCTGCCCCACGCTCAGCCCAGAGCCCCCTCCCATACTGTGAACCCCTCGGCCCCAGCCCAGAGCCTGCACCCCCTCCCGAACCCCAACCCCCTACCCCAGCCCGGTGAAAGTGAGAGAGAGTGGGGGGAGTGAGTGACGGAGGGGTGGAGTGAGTGGGGCAGGGCTTTGGGGAAGGGGCGAGGCTCCCAGGAAGGGGCGGGGTAGATCCTGGGTTGCCCTTAAATTCAAAAAGTGATCTTGAGCATAAAAAGATTGGAGACCATTTGCCCTAGGCTATTTGGTAGGATGAAGGAATTGATAAATGGGACGCAAAACATTTACCTTGGTTATAAATTAGCCCAGGCTGCTAGTGACCAGGTGGCCTCATGCCACGTGTATTCAATGGTATAGGTGAATTCAGTGGCTTGCGGAACCCTGATTGGACTACATCTTCCCATGATACACCAGTCTTCCCTCTTGGTGAGAAGAGGTGGTACATCCTGGGAATCCCATGGCCATGGTGCATCATGGGAGCTGTAGTAAGGGTGGGGAGCCTGGCCCATGGAGAAGAAGGAGGCTATAAAGACATTAGAGAATGAACAGAACAGGTCAATTATTGAGTGATCCGTCCCCTGGTGTCCAGTCCCAGCTTCTAGCAGACAAAGGTTTAAGGACACCCAGAGCATGGGCTTGTGTCCCTGACTGTCTTGGCTAATAACCACTGATGGATCTATCCTCCATGAACTTATCTACTCCTTTTTTTAACCCAGTTATACTTTTGGCCTTCACAAGAGCCCCTGGCAATGAGGTCATGAGGCAACTAAACTTCAGCTCCCATGAGGCACTGCAGTGGTCTTTCCGCAATGAAATATTTTGGGGTTGCTCCAAAGTGGTTAGGTTTTCAGCCAACAAAACTAAAAAATGTTAGGTGGGGTTGTTTTTGTTTTGTTTTCAGAGGTTTTTTGTTTGTTTGTTTTGTTTTGGGGGGGAATCTAAATTTTCTGTGGCAAGCAAACACTTTTGATGAAAAAATTCATTGAGTCACAGAGCCAAGTTTCCATCAAAAAACAGAATTTTGGCTCGGCCCTAGTTCTAAAGTTGAATGGGCACCGAACTACCTTCATTCTTAATTCTACAGCTGCCCGCACCAGGCCAGAGCCCATACACTGGTGTGGTATTATACCGTTTCTTTCCTGGTATTTGACTGGCTCAGTGGCCAAATCCAGGATTTTGATTTCCAGTAAAGCCCAACTAATATGCCTTTCATGGGCACTAAGTAATGAATTTAAAATGCTTATTTAAAAGAAAACGACAGCAGAAATCAGGATGATTTTGGTATGCATTTGTAGAAACTTGTCCCCTTCCTAGACACAGATCCTACTAAGGGTCCTGCATGGGTAGCTCCTTATGTTTGTGCAGAATCACGTTGAATGCAATGGGTCTCTATATGGCCATAAGGACTTACAAGCTTCATTTATCCAAGAGCATAGCCTAATGAGCTAATATGTGCTTTGTTTGCATGATCCTTTATAGATACAAATCTCTTCTTTCCTTCACAGAGGAAAACTTTCCTTAAGGAGTTGTGGGACTGGCAAAAACATTTTATTTGGCAATTCAAGACTCTAGTTAATTCTCCGATTAATATATCTAGAAGAGGGGATAATGAGAAGACAAATATTATGTTGAGGGTTAGGTAAAACCGCATGAAAGCTGGTAGGTGTCATACCCCTCCTCCCGACCCTTCATTCAGGATAAATGACAAAAACAAGCAAGCTCCTTTATGGAACCAAATAGGATCACCCACCCAAAACACAGGCACACGGCAAGACTTGAGTAGAAGCTGTGGCTCAGGGGTTCCCTTGGAGACTGACATAGCAACCACAGGGGCTGGGGCATTGTTCGGCAGAGTTGTATGTGTGGGAGAGAAGCAACCGAAAGAGACAGAAGGAGACAGAGAAGGAGCACAGAAGCCCCAGACACAGCTACCCTGGTAGCACGGCCCTGCGAAAAAGTCTAGAGACAGCTGCTTGGTTAAAGTGCTGGCTGAAAGAGACTTACTTGGAAC
Organism: Eretmochelys imbricata; assembly: GCF_965152235.1. Lineage (NCBI taxonomy): Eukaryota > Metazoa > Chordata > Testudines > Cheloniidae > Eretmochelys > Eretmochelys imbricata. The sequence goes on along the minus strand of NC_135577.1, from coordinate 125,041,429 downwards.
CGTGAGCAAAGAACCCATCTCCTATTGGATTGCTACTGTGTTCAGGGAAGCAGGACTTTGTACATTCTTTGTAAATACACAGTATTGCATCAAAGAAATATCTGACTCCATCATTGGTTTCTCCACCTAACCGACCCAACCAGCAATGCCACACAAATTAGCTAGCCGCTCAGGTCAAAAAGGGTAACAACCCCACAGACTGTTGTGATGATGTCCCTGGATGGACTATCCATGGCGACTGGACCCAGAATATCCGGATCTAAAAGCATAAGCCTCTGTTCCTTGCAGTAAAGGACTGGGCCCATTAGCAGACTCATAAATCTCTTTATGTGGTCAAGCCACTAGAAGGAGACAACGTGTTTATATTGTTTACATATACACATTTATATTCATCTTTTGAGTGTCCCCATTTGGGGATATAAAATGCAAGAGAATGGAAGAAGTACAGAGAGGGAAAAAAATGGAGGGGGGAAGGGGGGAAGATATTTAATGGATTGGCCCAGATCAAATGCCTGCCTCCCACTGAAATCCAATTGCGTGAAATTCCATAGCGGCAGCAAATCCCCTGACCTCCATATTTCAAGTCAGTGCAATGGCTCCTGATCTGGGACTACTCGAGGCAGAGAGGATCGACATACGTCTTGAAGCCCCCACTGAGAATGAAGGGAAAAATGCAAGTCCAAACGGACCCTGAAGGTTAGAGTATTGAGGGTCTGTGTGGAGAAGGCATGTCTGGAGTGACGCAAACCACAGGCAGTTTGAAACTGGGAGGAGGTGGATGCTGAGTTATTGAAAGGAGGGAGCGGAGGATATTAAGTTTCCCTTGATTCCAACTGCAATGTCCTCTCTTCAGTGTCCTCTCTTCAGTGTTTGCCTCCTTTGGGATCATAGATGAACACTGGGATTTTCAAAGAAACCTAAGGGTCTTAGCCACCTCAATCCCACTGAAGCCAACTGGAGTTGGCCACGCCACTCCTTCGGGCGCCCACCCTGCAGTACTGTAGCTATCTATAAGAGAAGCACAGCCTGGACAATGGCAGTGCGGGTTGGCCTTCCAGGGTGCCTCAGCCCTTCTCTGGAGAGACCACACTTCCATGGGTGAGGAGGAAGCTGAGTCCCTATACCTGTTCCGTCAGCAGCCCCTTTGCTGAGGCAGCCAACCAAGTGCCAACTGTGCCTTCCTGGCTGGGAGGGGAATTTTCCTGTGTGTCTGTGTGATTGCTGCCATCTTGGCCAACACAGTAGGGGCTAACCCAGGCACCTCCAGCGCTGAAGCATGGGCTGCTACAGCTTGAGCTAAAGAGCCTAGACTCTGCAGCTGGGGCTGTAGCAGACTCAGACCAGATCGGGCACAGAGAGAAACCTGTAACTCACACACTCATCCGTGGGTTACATTGGTCTAGGACCAGCACAATGGAGTCCTGATCCCTGACTGGAGCCTTTGGGCAATACCTCAATGCCAATAGGAAGTGATAAGATGATCTGTAATAATCCTTTCCACTGGACTGTGTTTACCATTAAGAGCCATCAGATGGTGGTAGATTTCGGTTCTTACTCAGCAGAGCTGGATTTGAACTGAGGGCCTGGCCATAGAGACGTCATATACCAAGTGGGGAACTATATTTTTAGGGGGTCGACAATAGAATTCTGAGCTCTCCAGGGTTAGGTGACAAGTGCGGGCCTGCTCATAAGTCACTGAACACTGACACCGTCTGACTCCGTAATCAGCAGATACTCTGCTGGAATCGCGAATGGCGGTCGGTGTCAGGAACCAGGGCCTGCAGCAGAGCTAGTCTCCAGGCAGCCTCACGGCTGGCCTGCAGCAGCTGCCTGATTAGCCACACAACTTGATTGGCTGCCAAAGCCAACAGACTGGCTCGGAGGCCAGGAACAGCAGCAGCTCACTGGCTTCTCAACGCTCAGGCCCACCGCTGGGCCTGCTCCTGTCTTACCTTGATCCTGCTGCTCCTGCCTTGCACCGAGTCTCGCCTCGCTCCCATCACTGCCTTGAATCCTTCTTTGCCTAGTACCCTGCTTGCTCCATTTCCTGTCCTCTGGTTCTGACCCCTGGCTCTGGTTCCTGATTACGGACTCTGGCTTGACTCCCCTGGCTCTGGTACCCAGTTCCTGACCTCCAGTTCTGACCCCTGGCTCTGGTGACTGACACTGGCCACTAGGCATGCTGCCTGCTCCAGCCACCAGGCCTCCTGCCTGGTCCTGCCACTAGGCTAGACCGCCCTCATCCCGGCTGGCTGACAGTCGGTCCCCTTGTCTGTAACACTACAGGCTCATACGGAGAAGACAGGAGAATCAGCCCCCAGAAATTAGCCTCTTTTGTAATGAATAATTTTTGTATTATCCTTTCAGCAGGTGTCAACATACCCCTATGCAGCAGTGGCCAGATTCTATAATGTGTTAAGCTCCTCTTGCCCATTGACTTCATTTCACCCTCCCATGGCAGGAGGTGCTTAGCAGCTGGCAAAAACTTCAGTACCAGGCAAATTGGTTGAAACTAGACTAAAAAACAGAATTATCAGACACATAGATGAACACAATATGTTGGGGAAGAGGCAACATGACTTTTGTAAAGGGAAATCCATGCCTCGCCAATCTGTTAGAATTCTTTGAGGGGATTGACAAGCATGTGGATAAAGGTGATCCAATTGATAAAGTGTATTTGGACTTTCAAAAGCCTTTGACAAGCCTTCAAAACCGAAGGCATTTAAGCAAAGTAAGCAGTCTTGGAATAAGGGGGAAGGTGTTCTCATGGATCAGAAAACAGTTAAAAGATAGGAAACAAAGGGTAGGAATACATGGTCAGGGTCACAACCCCTTGCTCTGACTGCCAAAGACAGATACTGGACAACAGGGGATGGATCACTTGATAAATTGCCCTGTTCTATTCATTCCGTCTGAAGCATCTGATACTGGCCACTGCCGGAAGACAGGATGCTGGGCAAGATGGACCATTTGTCTGACCCAATACGGCCATTGTTATTATTATTATTATTCTAAAATCAGGCCTAAATTCCCCTGGAAGCCTAGAGAATGCAACATAAGCTGTTTTAGAAAGATGCAAAGGCCCCCAAAACACCACCATCACCTCCCCTGTGACCCAGGGATTGCTTGGTGCCATCTGGCAGAGAACAGAGGGGATGCACAGGATTTTACAGGGATCCTCTGTGTCCGATATATGCATAATTGACTAAAGGATGGTATGTAAGGTCTCTACTGAGAACCAGTAGCCCACAGGTTGTCATAATCATTGCAAACATTTGTGTATGGATGACATGTAAGGAGTTGTGTCGGTACTGAAAACATGTTCTTGAGGCAGGTCCCCAGGAAGTGACATGTCTTGGAGAGGTTCCTTTCAGGCAGTAGGTAACAGAGGCTTATCTCCCTGTCTGGTCATTGTGTGTTGTGTGCCTCACAATGGAGGCCTATTTTCATACTGAGCCAGACGCTGATTAAGAGATTGTGAAATATACAAGAAAGAAATATTCAGGAAAAAACAACCAGTGGGGGAGACAGCCTGCTTATAAATAAGGACAATGGATTGTTCTGATTTATCTGGGGGTGCAAACAGATACCCTGTATCTTTCACCCAGGAGGCATGCTGACAGCATGACATGTCTCGTGATCAGAAGATCACGCCAAGCCTGGCTGTGAGTTACTGGGAAGATGTCGGATGAGCATTGCTCCATAAGACAGGAAAGTATCTAGTTAAGTTAGACTTGGCTATAGAAGGCGTGTTATGATTTTATTTTACATGTAATCATTTAGTTCCAATACTTCTACTTGCTATCACATGAATCTCAACACTTCATTAAATAACCTTTATTTGATTTCAGCATAAATTATGCTGTGAGTCTGTCACAGAAATCACAGATCCCGTGACTTTCTGGGACCTCTGAGACTTCTGCAGCTGCAGCGGCCTGTGCAGCTGACCTCAGGGCTGCCCAAGCAGCCGGCCCCAGAGCCAACTGAGCAGTGGCCAGTGTGGCTGGCCCTGGGGGCCACCGGAGCAGCAGCGGTTTTGGGGGCCGCCCTGGAGAAGCAGTCCTGGGGGTGGCCCCAGGGGCCTTGGAGCAGCAGGTGGCCCGGGTCAGTCAATCCCCACTGCTGGAGCAGGGGCCAGTCATCAGCCCCCAGAGCCCTCCAGAGAAGCAGCACCCTAGGGCCCCAGGAGCAGTTAAGATTTAGTCAGGGATATTTATAGTAAAAGTCATGGACAGGTCACTGGCTGTGAATTTTTGCTTTTTTGCCTGTGACCTGGCCATGACTTTTACTAAAAATACCCGTGACTAAATCTTAGCCTTAATCATAAACATATCTAAGTGCTGTGTGTTAAGCGGAACGGTGATGTGAGCTGTACTGCTTGTTTGAAAGCAGCGAATCTGTGAGTGACCTGTGGATCAGGGACTGGACACTTCAGGCAGATGCTCGGAGGTCTCCGGGGTTGGAGAATGCCTGTTACTGACTTGTAAAGAGACAGCAGGGCCTGCGTAGGCCTAGAAGAGTACATGTGTTGACTTTGGCCAATGGAGTCAGGGAACTGACTCATGGCAAGCACAGACAAGGTTTCTTCAGCCGAAGGGCAGGTGGTAGCGAGGTGCCTCACAACCTGGGTACCACAGGAAGTGTCACCCCCCCTGAGCCGTCCCTTGGGTATGGCGAATCGGGGCGATTGCCCTGGGCACCACACTTTGGGGGTCCCCATGCTCCGGAACTGGAGCATCCACCAGCAGCTACTGGCAGCCCCCCTACCAGAACCTCCCCCTCCGCACAGCACCTCCTGCCCACCAGCAGGCCCCACTGATCCATACCTCTGCCTCCCTCTCAGTGCCTACCACCTGCCGTGGATCAGATGTTTCGCAGCACCAGGAGGCGCTGGGGGGAGGGGAGAGGAGCGAGGGTGCAGCGCACTCGTGAAGAGGGTGGAACTGGGTGGGGAAGAGGCGGGGGTGAGGTGGGAATCAGGGAGGGGGTGGGGCCTTGGGGGAAGGGGTGGAGTGGGGGTGGGGTGTAGGTGGAGCCAGGGGGAGCACCCCACAGTAGATTAGAAGCTCAGCGTCTATGTCCTGGGCCCCACACCTCCCTAGGGATGGCCCTGCACATCCCCTCCCTGAAAACCAAAAACCAAAATCTTAGAAGCTGAGGTGGTCCAAAAGCCAAGGAAGAAATTGCCATTAAAAAAAAAACTAATAAATGTGTTAGTCTCTAAGGTGCCACAAGTACTCCTGTTCTTTCTGCGGATACAGACTAACACGGCTGCTACTCTGAAACCTGTTTTTTCATTGAAATGATCAAAATGTCTGAATTTGGCTATTTCAAGCATCTCTACAATTGCATAAAAAAGAAGGGGACATTTTGTCCAAAATGTTCCTTTCATTTTTTTTTTCATAAAAATTCAACCAAATTTCTCATTACTCCTCAAAACATTTCCGCCAGCTGCACTCCCACGACATTTCAGAAAGTGAAATCCCCGCAGCTGTGAGAAGCCACATAGCTCAGAAATGGCTCAGCCTCACTTCCAGTTTTGCCAAAAGAATGATCCTGTATCAGGCGACCAGCTCTCTCTGGAACATCGCTGGTGACATGACCTTTCCTTGTCAGTGAGCAGCTGGATTCGGGGGTGATTGTTCTCCCATTTTAACTATGGAATCAGCGCTGTAGTTCCATGATCTATAGATGTTTTTGCATTGATAAGTGTTGATGGTTGGGCTTAGATAATGAACTGGATTCATGTCTGAAAACTGGTTAGTCTGGTTATGAACGCAACGGTTGGGCAACTGGTACACTGAGATCCCTGGCTACCATGCTGGCTAATACCTTGTTTCCTGGGACTCCCTTGTCCGTCTGCATGACCTTGTTGTCTTGTACTTGGCCTGTAAGTTCTTTGGGGCAGGGACTGCCTTTTTGTTGTGTGGTTGTACAGTGCCTAACACAACAGGGTCCTGGGTCCATGATTAGGGCCTGTTGTGATCTGAATAAATAATAAAAGTAAGCTAACTCATCTTCCTAACTCAGCCCCAGTTCCCTTTGTTTTCCATTCATGCAGTGAGGTTTCTTTTAGGAAGTCCCTCTAGCACTCCTTCCGCCCCCCCAAAAAGCTTTATTTGGCCTGGACACTGCGATATAGCAACTTGATATGAGTTACCCATCTAAGTACTGACAAGTTTACAGTCTGCAATAATATTTTCCTACCTGTGTGAGACGTATTGGTTCAATTCTTCAGTACCCAAGGCCCTTTCCCATTGATAAAAACAACAGTTCTGGTGATAATTTATGTTTTGGTCAAGGCTTACATGACTAATTGGGACGTAGCAACCTGACGTGTGGTCGCCAAGTTTTGCTGGTCTACTGCTGTACACTGACTATATCTAAGAACTGATTTTCAAATAGTGGGGAAAGTGATTTGTTACCATACAAATTTTGCTGTTCCTTAATAGGATCTTCCACTGTTTCTGGGATTCCTTAATCATTTCCTTACCAACCATGCATGACAAACCTGACCTGCTAATGAAAAATGATGCTAGATATATAAACATGTTATTAAGAATAAATGAAGCTTTTAGTGGACGGGGTTAGTTGGCGGCCTTCTGCTGGGCAATTAGCCCCTGGAAGCTTGAATATAAATAGAAAATAATTAAAAATGGAGCCCAAAGTATGCTGTGCTGAGTTAGGGAGTCTATAATTAGGGTTCCTTTGCCATTAACCTCTTCCCCAAGTGAATGATCATAAATTACAAAATGTGTTCAGAATCTTCCCAGAGCCCAAACTACAAAGTCCTGTCCTTTGAATTGCTTTTAGAAAGCTTGTTTAAACAACAAGAAAAGTCATAGATATGTTCTCCTTCCCTCCCAGCTTTTTAAAATTTATTAACAAGGCTTCTAAATTAATGGGGAAAGCAGTGAAAATAAACTAAACTCTGCTGTTACTCTTATCTCCATCTTTTTTTTTTTTTTTTGATTGGACGGAGAAAATTGTATCCCCAAACAGCAGATTAATTTCATTAGCTACTGGTGCTTTTTTGGAATCCATTTATAGCACATGAAGATAAACAGTCTCTGAGTGATAAGGGTGTGTTTATAAACCTGTGTTTGGGACGAAAGAAAGCCAGAGCTGGTGTGTTTTTACAGGAGGGTTAATGGTGCTTTACTAATCCCTAGCCGGTGACCAAGAAACACAGACATTTTGATTTGACTGTGAGACTCTCATACATTTACATTCTTTTGTTGGTTCATACACAGGAGTACAATGCTACACTCCCCCTAGAAATGACCTGCATAGCAAAAGCATCACATTCCAGTTACTTTACCAATAGACTCTCAATGTCCCCTGCCAGCAAAGTTAATTCAACACATTGTTGGTTTATTTGATTTTTATGAGTACCGCAGAAAACATCTTGACTGTGGCCAGCTCGTTCCAGTGCCATTACAAATGCCACAACACTCAACATGTCTTTTTGGTGCCCCACTGGAGCAGAGGACTAGTCCATAGGGGAGGTCAGGCAAAAGTCCCATTCTGTGCAGTCGTTAGTTAATCTTATATAGCACGTTGTGATCCTTGCACAAAAGACGCTATGGTGAAATCCTGGCCCTGTTGAAGACAATGGCAAAATTCCCACTGATGTCAATGGAAACAGGATTTCACCCTTTGTGTAAGTCCAAGTCCTCAGCAAAATGTCATTGGCAAAAATACCTGTTATATCACCACGGTGCTGTGCCAGAAATGTAAAAGGGAACTGGAATGTAACAGGACAGCAGTGTATGACGACCTTGTTAGCTGGGCCTCACCCTGCTGGGAGAGGAGAAAGTGAGTTCTGCTGTCTCACTAAATCAGGTGACTTATTTTCCTGCCTAGGTATGAGAGCGGAGGAAGTGTTGCTTTCAGGAAAGAAGATCTAGTATGTGAGCAGAGCGGCCTACAAGGAGGAACCCTTGGAGCACCTCAGGTCAGGGAGAAGATTGGAGCTGCTGTATGGGCTATCTTCATGTTGTGCAGGGGTGTCTGGATTTTAAATAGGGCATGCCTAGACAAGGATAGTAGGTTGTTTTAAACCATATTAGCTAATGCATGTTAATTAACATGGTTTTAAACATCATTTAGCAGCTAATGGCGGCAGGGTTTAGCATCTTTAAAACACGTTAACTGGTCATGCACCTGCACTTCCCACCCATGTGGTACCCAGCCCTCAAGCAGGTGTAAGGAGAGAGCTTCTTGTCAGGGGTGAATTAAAGTAGGATCCATGGCTGGGCTACGTGAGGTCCCATGGATGTGCACAACATCCGTGCAGTGGGGATCTTCTGCCAAAGTGTCTTGGGAGCAGCAAGTAGCATAGAAGGCCAAGGGATCAGGAGTGCCAGGGACCCCGGTACATGCAGTGTGAAGCCTTATGGTTGGACTGGACTCAGGCTCGACTGAGTGTTAATCCATCACTGCACCGAGGTCCCTCTCCTACTATTCGTCTCCTTGTGTTGCACACAAGTGATTGCATGAGACATCTCTGGTGGAGCAGGGAATTGAACCTGGAACTCACCACTCGCAGCTGTCTGCTTTCACTACAGCATCAGCCTTTCAGCAAATCCGCTTTGCAAAGTCACTGAATTTAAGGCTTTTCCCTCTAGATCATGTAAAATATTTTACTCAGTCCTTCTGAAGGTCAGGGCTTATTGTCTATCCAACCTTCTGGTTTAAATTTAAAAACAATAGCTCATGGTTATCTGAGTGGGGTAATACACTGACATGCTGACTCACGGAAGACAAGGCTGAGTTTCCGATTAACACTGGAACACAGTCCAAATTACGATATTGTACAAAATGACTGTCTGGCCAAAGAACACTACAGCACTGAGACAAGTGTGGTGCACTTCTATCCACCTTCCCTGAGCATGCAGAAACAAGGGGACACGCCAGGAAATGAACACAGAGAAAACACAATACTGCTTCATGCAAAGCACCATTGGCCAGTGGAACTCATTGCCACAGAGTTACACTAGGAAGGATTAAAACAAAATCTAACATTTTGGAAGGGATATAAACTCTCAAACTTCAGGGCACTAAGCCAACCTAACGGCGATTAGGAAGATACTTTCTCTGGGGGCTGGTTATTTCATACTTGCCTAATGCGGGATTTCCTGCACCTCCTTCAGAAACCTCTAATTCTAACCATTGGCAGAGCTAGAGTTTACATAGCCCGTTGGACTGATCTTCGATTCCTGTGTGTCACGGTTATTAAAGATGGCTAGAAGTAAAGATGGGGGAAACGGTCTGGAAAGTATAAAGAGCCTTACTCCAAATTGCAAACAAACCCCAAGTCTGTTTTCTGATTCAGATAATATTGTTACCTTCTTATCTCTTTTAGGAGTTATGTATCAGTGCACAGGCAGGCCTGCTGCAGCACACAAAGTCCCTGGCAGGCCTATACCAATCAGGGCTGTGCATCTGCATCAGGGGATCTGTGAGCTTCAATCAGGAGCATGGCGAAGGCTCTCCCTGGAGATGACCAGGCCCAGCTCAGGGCTAATGCAGCTGGTGAATGAAATTGAGTGAGAAACAAAACCTTGGGAAGGGGCGGGGGAAGCAATAAAACAAAGTATTCTCCGTTCTCCTGCTAACCTAGAAAAGTGCCCAGGCCTCAGAATCAGGCCAGGAGCTGTATCTGGATTGTGACAACACGCTCTCTAGGTACGGATGTGGCGGGACTTTTCCGCCCAGTGAAGTGGTTGGCTGAGCCAGCCTCCGCTGATGATGCTTCTGTGTTTGCCTGCGGCATGTTCATTTGCTGTCGTTTATCTTCCAAAAGTCACTTTATCCCTTATGCTAGACTCCCTAGGACCCGTCAGTGGCAAGGGGAAACCATATTTCTAGTGAGGTGCAACAGAAGTCTTGGAAGCTAAGATCAAATGAGGAGAGAGATCCCTGCAGCAGCTCAGCAGAGTAACCCAGGGGTAGCTACTGAATCTTCTCTCAAACAAGCAGTTTAAAGATTTCAGCCTCGCTTTTCTTTTTTGTCTTTTTTTTAGTAGCACGTGGAATATGATGCATGGTAGCAACTCATCACACTGCAAATACTTCAGCTCTCCCATGTGCAGACCAAGACTGGCTATGAGTCGAAACTCTTCTATGTGCCATTTGTTGCAATCAAGCATAGCTTCTCTCTCTCAACAAAGCTGCCTCATCCGTCTTCAGATCCCACCTCAAAACTCTCCTTGGCTGTGACGTTACAAAAAACTTTTCGCAGCTAACTGCTGGTGTGCTGAGACCACTGCTGATCACGCTGACTAGTGTTGTCTCATTTCCTTACAATCCCCGTCAGTCTGTTGTCTCTTGTCTTATACTTAGATCAGAAGGGGACAAGGTCCATCTTTTGGTCCATGACTAGGGCTCCTTGGTGCTCAGTCATACGAATAATAACTAATAAGAGATGTTTCCTCTCTCTTGGAAATGCAGTGAGGAAGGGACAACACTGAATTCTGTCCTCATGCGAGTCCTCTTTCTTTTTTGGTCATTCACACCTCAGCCTTTTAAGCAAAACACTAGTTATTTCTCTCTGGGTTTAATTAACTCTTTACTTTAAAAAAATCTGAACAAGTCCTTTTGGGTGTCTCTAACTGGAATTTTTAACATTAGCCCCCAAATTAACAGACTGCATTCTGTTTTTACTTATACCACTTTCACACTGGAGTAACTCCACTGTATTTACTCTTGGCAACAATACCACCTACCTCTTAGTTCTCAAAGTGCTTTAGAAAGGAGGGCAGTATCATTATCCCAATTTTACAGATGGGGAAACTGAGGCACAGAGACACCCAGAGTCCCCCAACAGGCCAGGGACAGGAAAAGAACCCATATCTCCTGAGTCCTAGTCCAGGGGTCCTATCACTAGGCCACACAACCTCATCATAGGCCTTAATTCAGGGCAGCACTTATGCGTGTGCTTAAACCCCAATAGACTTCAATTGCGCTTAAGCATGTGCTTAAATACTGCTCTGAATAAGGAAAACTTGCCTGAAGGAAGACCGTACACAAGTGTAAATGACAGCAGGATCCGGTTCTAGGTGAGTGTTTGGAGATACACGTGACATGAACACAGATATTTAATTTCCTGGTGATGTACAGAAAATCTGAACCTGCTATTCCAAGTTCTCTCACACCATTCACTAGTCAGTCTCATCTTCTCTCCTCAAAAGCGTGGCTCCGTGGGCAGGGGCACAGGCTTTAATTTTGTTGGTGGCATTTGCTCATGTAGTCTATTCTATAGCCATCTTTTCTGGAGTGAAATTCTGGCTGGCTGGCTTGCTTTCCTCATAGGCCCAGCATCAGTTCAAAGATTTTAAAAAATGCCCCCAACCTTGCACCCCAAACTCGAACGATGCTTTTGGAGGTTCAAAAATATTTCTGTACTCCACAATGGGCGCATGGGAGGCCCCGTCAGAGGGTAGGAGTCTACTACCGCTGCCAACTAATGGAGTTAACCTTCTGCAACTTGCAAGTCAGATCATTGACATGACTTGGATTTCTGCAGCTTAATTTATTTTCTGCTCCTGCTGTAGAGAAAGGAACGAGGCCCTGATCCTGCAACTAAACAACACACTGTTAGTTCCCAGATTGGGTCTAAATTGATTACAGGAACTCGTGAGATCTGATGCAGTAGATTAGTCTATCCTGTATTGAGTTATTGCACATACTGTAAAGTGCCTATTTGCCTGACGGACCATAATTACACCACAGGAGGGAGTCTGTAGGGCTTAGCCTGCAAATATGCTCCTAACAAGTTTTACGTGTCCAAAATGCATCCAATGTGTATTAATTTCACCACAGACACCAGCCGAATCTGAACTTTCTGGTGATTCTGATTGACGGTGTCTGAAGCACTGCGTGCATCTTCAGTGTATACGTTTTCCACGTAATAAGGATCAATGCTAATAAACATGTTACAAGGAACCTTATGGCTCCGTACTTCATAAAGGACACTGATGCGGCTTCCTTGGAGTCAGCTGGTGTTGTATTATGTCACCCGCTGGAAGCTCGCACAGCGTTCTAGGGACGTGTATTAAAATATTGGATCTTGAAGTAGGATCTTCACTCTTCTCCCGTCACTCATTTCTCCCTTCCTTTCTCCCACCCCTCTCTTCTTTCACTCTCATTCTCACCCAGCCACAGAGCCTGGGGGCTGAGACACAGAGAGGGAGATGGTTGGCGACCTGCATTTTTTACTTTCCGGAGGGCCCTACAAAACCTAACACTGGCCCCACCTGTCCTCCTCCCTGGTAAACTCATAACCCACCCCCTGTACTCCCTTCACTCTGCTCAGAGGTGTTTTTCAGGTCCAGCCATCGCTGTCCATGCCCTTTTATTTTGAAACAAATGGATCTTTAGACAGCTGTTTGGAACCGTTCCATTTCTTTCCTTCCATGGTCTTGTGAGATTCCCCACTTGAGTTCTTCACCTGACTCAATTCTCTCCAAACCCACCCCTGGTTGGGCAGCCCCCATGAATCCATGACTTCTTTAGAAGCCCTCTTAGACAATAGGCAAGACAAGTCGGACTGAGCCTTTACACCAGGGGCTGCTCTCTGTTGACTCAGACTCAAATGTAAAACTATTTGTTGTGACATTTCGCTCAGCTGGCACCCGACCTCACACTCTGGACAACGTTTGTGTTCAAAGTCAAGTGCCGCAATAAGAACATCTCCATACTTAGCCCAACACACCACAGTCCTAAATGCCCTCTAACCACACCCACCTCAAAGGCTCCTACACTCCCCTCGCATCCACTCAATTACAAACCACAGCATGACGTTGTTGTAGTCAATGGCAAACGGTAGTACATGGAAGCCACCCACCTTCAAAGCTCTTTTGTTTGTTTGTTTGTTTGTCTTAGTCTGGCTTGCTTTTCCCCTGGGTTTTCTTTTCTGGTGTTAGAGTGGTCATCTGTCATCATGTACATGCTTTTAATTTAGTGTATTTTTACTGCAGCTGCAATGTCTGCCTCATGTCTTGGGTTGGAGGCTAGGAAGTGGGTGTTTGGGCTTGGGAGAATTTACCTTTTCTCCATTCTGTATTAATTTGGGGGAGGGAAACTTGTAACTGGAAACTTTTTTTTTTTTTTAGAAACTTTTTCCACTGGAAACCTTATGGACCCGATTCCTCTCAACTCCCCGAGGTCACTGGGTTTACAACACAGACGAGTGTGGTCCAATGTCTGCAAGGTTCACCATTCCCTGTGCTAATGTACCTGTCTGCCTTCTCCATTGCTCCTCCTTTTATAGTCACCCCCGCCCATCGTAAATAACAACTTTTCCCTTTCAGAGGTAGACCTGGAACCCTTTTGCCTGTTAGCAAACATGTCTACGTAGGCTTCACATTGGAGATGGGATCCAGCCAATAACCTGCAGCTCCAAATGTCCCAGCTCTATAACCTACTCACAGCCCAACTCCAAATGCTCAGGCACTTGGCAGCCAGATCCAAATCCAAGCCTTCCCAAGTCAAACCTGGTAGATGAGCTGAAATCCATGGGGAGCAGAAAGGTAAGCACCGTCAGAGATGCCGTAGCTTGTGCTCCTGCTATGCTCCTCTGCACAGGATAACAGCATAGCTGGGAGGAGTGGATTGAAATCCCTCCTCTGAAGCAGGCAGAGAGAATATTTGAATCCACATCTCGCACCTCCAGGAAAGCGCTTTCATCACCAGGCTATAGAGCTGCTCTTGTCTCTCTCTTTGGCCCAATGAATATTTAAATGTTAATACAAAGCAGAATAACTTCAACAGGAGATATTGAGAGTGCAGCCCACCACAGGATAGCCTACAATATGGTGGCTGGGCTGCTCACCAGGAGAGCTGAGTTCTATACTCTAAGATAAGGATTCAAACCTGGCTCGCCCACATCCCAGGCAAGCGTCCTAACCCTGGGCTAAAGGGGAGCTGGTAAATCAAAGCATACCCACTGTTTGCTGGCCCCGACAAACTTTTCCCCAGCCAAAACTATCAGGTCAAACTCCCAAATAGTTCTATGCCGACTGAAACTACATTTTTCAACTAATAAATTATTTGTCTGAAAAATTTCACACAGAGATCTTCTGCTCAGCTGTCCTCCTGGGTATATGGGGGTACGGACACCAAGTCTAGGCTCCCAGGCCACTGTCTATTCATCCCATGCAGGGAATCATGCCAGGCCTGCTACGTACTGTGCCCTAGGGCTGGTTGACATTTTTTCCCCAATGGAAAATTGGGGTTTTGACCTTTTTGACAGCAGAAAGTGTGTCTGCTTTCCTCTAAAATTTGTGAGTTTTCATTCGTAAAACCAAAAAAGCCAGAAAAATGAAATTTTGCACATTTCAGCAGAAAGCTTTTTGGTTGCCAAATTTTGTTCTGTTTCAGGTTTTGGGCATCACGTCAGAACATTTTTGGCTGAGAATTTGATGAAAGTGAAAAAATGTTGACTTTCATCAAAATTTTTCTGCTGAATTTAAAAAAGAAAGGAAACATTTTCCAGCCAGCTTCTCTTGGCATCTCCACGGGTGAAGGAATAGGATTTGCCAAAGAATGACCGGCCAAGAAACTCCCTGTTTGAAAATACCTTAACAAGCTAACAAGGTGGGTGAGGTAATATCTTTTATTGGACTGTCTTCTGTTGGTAAGAGAGACAAGCTTTCAAGCTCCACAGACCTGAAGAAGAGACCAGAAGTTGGTCCAATAAAAAATATTACCTCACCCACCTTGTCTTTCTCATATCTCCTGGGATCAGCATGGCTGCAACAACACTGCAAATTACAAGCTAACAGTGAAAAGTCGTGGGTTCAAGACAAGGACAGGGAGGTCTACATACCTCCATACCTGTCACAGAGAGCTAGTCTACTCTAGGAAGAACCAATGCAGCTGCGCTGTTGTAGCTCAGCTGACGAAGATGCTCTATGCCGACTCCACCTCTGTGAGAGGCAGTAGCTATGTCTGCAGGAGAGCATCTCCCGCCAACATAGCACTGTCCACACCAGTGCTTAGGTCAGTGTAACTTGAGTCACTCAGGGGGTGGCTTTTTCACACCCCTGAGCGACGTAATTTATAGCGACAAAAGCGGTAGTGTAGGCCTGCCCTAAGAATTCCTTAACTCTGAGTTAAAATGGGGGGCAGGTGTCCAAAGTCACCTGTCTGTTCAAAAATGAGATTTTCAGTTTATTCACTCTAGTGTCCTGAGAATGAACTACAAACAATGCGTGGCACAGTTGTATTGTCTAGAACTCGGTATAAATCCTATTAGCAACATTTTAAAAGCTACAAGTGATCATTGGTAAAATTCGCCAAAGTGACTACACGATTTAGACGCATAAGCCCCATAAGACCGGCCATACTGGGTCCGAACAATGGTCCCTTTAGCCCAGAATCCTGTCTTCCGACAATGGCCAATGCCAGGTGCTTCAGAGGGAATGAACAGAACAGGTGATCACCAAGTGAGCCATGCCCTGTTGTCCACTCCCAGCTTCTGACAAACAGAGGCTAGGAACTCTAAGAGCATAGGGTTGCATTCCTGCACATCCTGAATAATAGCCACTGACGGACCTATCTTCCAGGAACTTATCTAGTTCTTTTATGAACCCTGTCAATTTTCACTTCAATAGGAGCTAGGCACCTAACCTGTTTAAATGGTTATGAAAATCCCAATGGGTGTCTATCTGCATCTTTAGGAGCCTAAGTACCTTTGAAAATCTGGCCATAATTTCCGTTTGAAAATGGGATTTAGGTGTTTTTGAAAATGTTCCCCCATGACATGCTATGCTAGTCATCCCGGAAATTTGCTGATGCCCGTAGGTATTTTAGACAAAATAGAAGAAGCCAATGTAAATCATGTTCTCAGTTAGCTATGCAACGCCTGGAAGCCTTCAGTTTTGACAGACAATGCTAATTATTTTTCTCTCTGTTCATCAACAAAAATAATCACATACGTCTAAAGAGGCCTTTGAACTCGCACTTCATATAAACTTTTGGCTTTCTATAGTCTGTGGTTTTTAAGTGAGAGGCATCTAAAAAATTAGGAGACTCAATATATGGTCTTTCTTAAAGGTCAATTTTCAGTCAATTAGGACTGAAATGAACTAGTTTATTTGAAAATCCTCAGAAAATGTAAGCTTTACTGAGTCCTGAAAATCTTTGGCAGATACACTGTTTTCCCCACAAAAATTGAGGATTGAACCCCCAGCTTTAAGAGCAAAATAGAACCAGACCTTAACTATGGATTCATTATTGCGTCTCCATAATTTAGCAATAAACAGGCAAATTTAAAATGCTGTTGGTAGCTACTTTGAGGAGGCCACGTTTTTCATTATAAGTTTATTACATTTAGTATGTAATTTATAGTTGGCAGGACAGAAATAACCCTCTGGAGCAAATACTCTGCAAGACCGTAGCAATTACCCCAGTGTTGTGGTGATAGGGTTGTGGAACTGACACGGCTTCTTTATTATAGAAATGATAAGATTCAAATCCAACCCTGAATTTCCTGCTGGCAGCTTGGTAACTCTAAATTTAGCTGCCTGCTGGCTTCTTTGTCCCCAGAATTTCTTGCCATGAACCTGAAGGTGAGGGGAGATTTGCCTGAGTAAGGAATGCAGGATGAAAGCCCACATGCGCTGATGATTTAGCCTGTCAGAGAAAGGGCAGAAAGTTATGGGACTTGTAAATTTCACCTCTTCAGTTGCAGTTTTTATGTGGGAAGATAGCCAACTACAGGGACAAGGCCACAGCATCTTAAAGCCAATGCAATATTATATTGGATTGTTCCCACCCTCATCCCCATGCAAATCATTCTTGCTTAGATGTTACAGTTCACTATGACATTGGAAGCCCATGGGACATTTCCTGTCTTCTCCTCCCCACCAACATAAAGAGGTCTGTGTTAACTGATAGCTACCCTGGGGAACTCAGCGTGAAAGATAACAAACTCAGGTTTACTTTTGTGTGGAAGAGAGAGAGAGGAGGACACATAACTAGGAGAGTTTAACAAGAATTCAATATATTGAATTGGAAACAAACTGTGTTATGTTGATATTATTATTACTCATTTTTGCATTGTGGTAGAGATCGGAGCTCTCAACCAAAACTGGGGCCCCCTTGTGCTGGGGGCTGCAAGAAGGGCCTAGAAACCCCAGTTATGGGCCAGGACCCCACAGTGCTAGGGGCAGTAGAAAGAGGGGAAAAAAGATGGTCCCTGCCCCCAGAGAACTTAACAGTGTCTGTATCATGCCCCTGATACAGTGCCCAGGTTGAGCAGGAATTTATCAGGGAAATGCCCCAAGAGCGTTGTGATGGGGCGTGCACCCTGCACCAGCAACAATAATGTTAAGGAGGGCCTGATTGGCCAATTAGGTTACCTGAGAGAGGTAGAGCCAGGGTTAATTGAGAGTGAAGCCCAACCGGGGCTGGGCTGGGCCAACACTAGAAAGCCAAGAGGCTGAAAGGAGAAGGGAGCTGGAGGGGAAGGGGTCTGCAGTCACTCCCTGGAAGGAGGGAGGTCGTCAGGAGCGAGAAGGAAGCCCAGGGGAGACTAAGAACTAGGATGCTGCCCTGGAGTAAGGAGTCTAATAAGAGGGTGGGGGTTGAAGTAGCCACGGGGAGTAGAGTAGACTCCCATGTAAACCCAGAAGCAGGCCACAGAAGATTGAGAGGTTGGGCAGGAAGGAGCCCAGCGAAACAGCAACAGGGCCTTGGAGTGAGCAGAGCTGGATTGCTGGTTGTAGAGGTCCTGGGCTGGAACCCAGTATAACAGCCAGCCCCAGGTTCCTCGGCCAGCCACTGGTGTTGCAGCACAGAGCCCCATCTGGCTGAACACCATCTGGCAGCAGCATTTGGACAATGATCTTGTTGCACTTTGTGCTCCCCCGAAGGAGTGGACTGTGTAGTGATCTGGCCGGAGGGCCAAGTGACCGGAAGAAAGACTATTACAGAGCGAGCAATGAGCAGCAAGGGGGCACCTGACTCAGCGAGAGCTACATTCCCCAACAGAGACTCAAGGAAGCACGCAAGTGGTGCATGGAACCCCCATTGCAAGCTTGCACTCTAAAGAGACAAGACAGACTCAGGTTCATTTTCAAAACGGGGACCAGAAGTTCAGCTGGATGAAGTGACCTTCCTCAAGATCACCCGGGGAGTCTGTAGCAGAGCTGGGAATTGAGCCAGATCTCCTGAGTTCCAGTCAAGTGCCTTAACTACAAGTCCAACCTCTCTCTCTCACGGTCTGATCCTGGGTTACTGAAGCAAAGCTAGGTTTGCAATTGACTTCAATGGGCATAGTGTCAGGACAGGAAAGCTTAGGAGCTGAAGATTATACTAAACATCTGGCTGGCATAAAACTGAAGATCTCCTTATTGTCTTTGCAGGGGAGGGAATCTTATTGCTTTAAATTTAATTTCTACCGTATTATTCTAAACTCATCGAATCTAAAGGATTTGATATTGGTGACAGATTGGCATCATCCAATCCATGAGAAAATTGCTTTGTGATCAATGGTAGTTGACTTGTGTGACTTTTTAGGACATAGGAAAAATCCTAAAATGATTCAATACCAAAAATAGCTTTAGGAAAGCACACATTTTGGGGCCCGTTTTTATAATTACAATGTGACATTTAGAGAGCTATGAAAAAGTGGCTCTTACCTTAGGAAGAAACTTGATCTAACCTGGATCCTGTTGACTTGCTAATAGTATTACTTGAGTACAGTGTGGCATGGGTCAGCCAATATCCGCTAATAACTGCTCTCTGTCGGCTTTAACAAATTTAATTTTGAATATTGTGTCCAAACAAGTGTCTTTGCATTTTGTCTTAAAATCATTTGTTCTTCTAAATGCAGCAAAGAAGCTCAAAAAAGAATGTGAAAGAATTGCCAGAAAGTTTTATATATATATAATTGCAGCTGTGGTTATTGTGGTTTCTTTTGGGTGGATCAGAAAAAAATCAAGTCTTCCTTCCTCAGGGCTATAAGAAAATAAAAAGGAAAAACTCATTGCCATCATGTCAGTTTCTTTTTATCAGTAATGGACTGAAGTGTTGAGCTTTGTGGGTTGTCTAGTCTAAGGACATTGACACTGGTGTAGCTCCTTTCTTGTAGTTATGTCGGTGCAAACCCCTTCTGAGCATTGGGTTAACTGGTGCTGACGCAAGCCCATTCTTACTCTGGTGCTGCACATCTAACTGGAGGGTCTGCATTGCCTGCAAAAGAAATCCCAGTTTAGTCCCCACTCCAGCACAGCAGTTAAGCACGTGCTTAACTTTAAGCACGTAAGCAGTCCATCGGGACAATGCACATGTTTAGGATTAATGCAAGCTAAGTGCTTTGTGGCTCCCAATTCTCACCTGCAGACCAGGAATACGGAAGGGGGAATATTTATAATCCAGTGCTCTGGCTGTACCCGAAGACAAAGAGCCAGATTCTGTTCCCAGCAACGCTGGTATGAATCCAGCACAACACCCCTAGCTTCAATGGAGCAAGTCCCGATTTACACTGGTGTAACTGGGGACCTGATAGGACTGGAGGATCAGTGAGAGTGGAGGGTCCAGCGAGCTCACTGCACCCTCCAGCATCAGGCTGTGACAGCAGAATTTAACCTTAAGTTCCTTTGCCAAGTCAGTTTTAGATGTAATAACACTGCTGGGGCCTCAGTGATCTGAGTCCAAAGTGTTTGGGCTGAGCCAGGTGTGAGCCAGGGCAGAATCTGGCCATCAGTTAGGTCCAGATTTTGCCACCTTGGGTAGCAAGGAGTAACGCACTGTTGAAATCAGTGGAGTAAGACCCTGCTCCCTGAAAGCAGAGATGGCCTAATCTGGCCCTTGGGAAATATCTAGCCATCCTACACAGTGCTGGAAAGGCTAATATTTGAGTCATATTCACAAGCTTTTCAACTTCAGATCCTTACACGAGAAAAGCCTAAAAATATTTGATGTAGACATTTTGTGAAAGAAGACATACCGCACATAGTTACAGCAATGAGTAGGGCTCGTAAGCCCAACAAAAACTTTTCACTGAAGCTTTTTTTGGATTGGGTCATGTGATTATCTGGTTTTTTAGTCTCTATTAATAGACATTTTTCTGGTTCATCCTTACCCCTATTCCAAAAACTGCACACTTCATAAACTATTTTGGTTTACCACACGCCTTGGCACTTGGTATTTTTCCTATGATGTGAAAACAAAACTCCAGCTTGGCTGTTGGTGGCCATTATTCAAGACACAGATCTTCTCAATCAATTCTCAAGGCTGCGAAGTGTTGCTAATTACCCCTCGTTGCTATCAGGCTGCTCTGGTATCTAGACAACTTGGAAAAAAAAAAAGAAATACAGCATTAATTTAAAGGAACAGTTCACTGCCACTCACAGAGAACTGGAGACGCTGATGGGTCAACTGGCTCCAAAGTCAAGCTGGTTGTTGGATACTCTCCTGTCACCACTGGGGCTTGAATGGGCAGATGGGGCTGAAAGAAGCTGGTGTTTGTGTAACCTGGGTATTTAGGGCCAGCTTTTTAGAAGGCCAGTCTCTGTCTTGATGGGTGCAATTTCTGCCCATGTTTTTGCCTCCACAATCTAACTGTGGGCACTGATTTGGGTTCTTGAGCCTCTAACTGCCCGCCGGACGGCACGGATCAAGGACGGAAGGGAGAGAGGCACAAGCCCCCAGAGGTGGGGTGGAGAAGTGTGGGCACAATGGTTGTTCTGCAAACTGTGCCTGCAGAAAGAGAAGCCAAACCTTAAGAAGCCACAGCAGCAGCTCCAGGCACAGGGGACAGTCTGGGTGGCGTAAAGCTAGGCTAGCCGGCTCTACACCTCCTATTTCCTGCCCTGACATGGCCTAGGGGGTGGGCTGGTGGTCAGACCTCCTTTCATTCCAGTGATCCCTGGGGACCCTTCCTGCTAGTGTAACCAGGAGAAGTGCTTGGAGCTACTCGAAGCTGCTCTAGTGGAGCTAAGACCGGGGGGGGGCGTGTCAGAAATGGGGCTCAGTGACCCCTGACTCACTTGCCTCTTCCCACCCCCCATCCTGTGCAGGGCATAGCTCAGATGGATGCAGACATCCGGACCATTGTCAAGGCTCTCAAACTGGGGGCTCGTATCCTCGGTGGATCGGCGCAGAGGGGAGACGTGACACACACACTGGCCCATGGATTACACAGGCACAGCGTGGGTCCGCGGGATGTCCGCCATGCCCTGTGAAAGGGCGCACCATACACTTCACCAGGCACGGGGCCGGTGTGGAGGAGGAGCAAGGGGAATGGTGCGCGGCTACAGCTCTCCCATCACCTCACCCCCCACTCCGTGGCAGCCCGTGGTCACTTAGCACCAGAGCCAGCACTGGATGTGTGGAGCACAAGGCATCGGAGAGGGCCCAGCCCTGTTTCCCTTTGAGCACCCACCCAGGCCTGCCGCTGATCTGGCCCCAAACGCTTTTATAGATCATGAATAAACTGATAATAACTAGCAACGCCCAGACTCACTCACGCCATCGGAAAACGAGTCCACTCAGCCACACGGGTGACATCACCGTAAATTTAAGGAACAGGAAAATAAAACCAGGATTACCTGTGTTTTTTAGCAGTAGCAAAAGCCCTGGGCTCCTCATTAAAAAAGAAACCAGCCACTTTAAACCCTTTCATTTCTGACCTTACTTCATGTTTGTTTACAATTAGACAAGCTAGCTCAAGGTGAGAGGAAACTTTGAAATGAGAACAGAAAGCCCTTTCAGATCCGGGCACATTAAATTGGGCCTCTTAAAGCTGTTACTGACAAGCAGCGTGTGGTTTTCTAGTGTGTGCTGACGTAAATGAAGAACTTGGCAAAACTTCCGCTTCTCTGTGACCTTTAACGGCTAGCTTGAAAGATAGGTGTAGAGTACACACAGTGAGGAGCGGAGGAAACTCCCCGGGATTCCTTGCCTGGCTTTGGTTTCTCTTCTGGCCCTTGGGTAAGACCCTTTATTGATCAAAATGACCAATTTGCCTTCCCTTTCCCTTACGGCCAATCTATAGGGAGATCATGAATGATTTCCCCTAATATTGACCTTTAATTGCTCCGGGAAGTAGCTGGCACAAGGCACTGTGTCGAGCTAGGTCTGATGGCCTCTATCCTGTTATACAAACATTTACAAACCAGAGTGGCAATTTTATCAAAGAATGAGGCATCCCCCTTACGTGTGGAACGCCTGCCTGGGCTGGTCCAAATTCACTCCTCAATCAAACCCCTCCAGGTGACATATTTCTATGTATTGCCTAGGAGTTGCTAGTCACTTATGGGGCAGGTTGTTATGGGGAGTAGAAAGGTGATGTAATGCTACCTCAGCCCCTCTCCACAGGTCCTGTGTCAAACATAACTAGTCTAGGCCCTGAGGATCTGGTCCAATATGCTGCAAAAGTGTAACCAGCCATTGGCTCGCCATTCCATTATAAATCAATGACCAAGACCAAACGGTGCCCTCCATGGAGCTGCACAGGGATAACAGGGCAGAATTCAGACCCCATTGTTTAGAAAGACCTGAATGTGCAGTTCTTAGTTTTTTAAAGTAACCTACAGCGAGAGAAGGTTCTCTTTTAAATGATAGCTTTGTTAAGCTTTTCAGACCCATCAAATCATTAGTACAGGATAAGTTTAGCCTTTTTAAAATGTTTGCCTAAAAGCCAGAGACTAAAACCCCAGCCAGCTGAGTAATACCGGCTTGGCTGTCTAACCAGATATAAAACACCCAAATATACAACAAATAAATAGACATGGTTTGTACTCTTCCAGCTGGGCTTAACACCTTTACAAATAGATTTCTTTGATACTTAAGAAATAATAGAGTGGCTTTCATTTTGCTAAGACCTTACTTATATCAACATATCTGTTCAAGTACTACACTTCCTTTTATGAAACTCTGGAATTCTTTCATGTCGAAAAAGCTTTTTTCAGCCAAGTCCTAAGTTGCGCTGGCATTCTAATGTCTTGAGCGCAAAACTGGCTAACCACAGCCTCAGAATTCCCAAAGGAAATAATGAAAATTCCTGAAGTCTTTGGCAAGGAAACAGTTGAAATTTTAAATTGAGTTAATCACTTTAGCTAAAATGTTTGCAATAAAATAAATATTGGGTGGAGGGGAAGAGGGGAAATCCCCATCAGTGATTAGTGTAAAAGAAGAAGACAAAAGATCTTCAGAAGTAAAGTTCGCTATTCTTTATTACAATAGTCCTTTCTGGTGTAACTGCAAATTGACACGAGTGGAAGTGCTCCATTGAGCTGTCTGGTACATCGCAGCAAAAGCATAATGCCTGACCTCGCACTCAACACTTCCTATGATCTGAAAACCAGTCTTGAGTTCTGCACACACAACTTCCATTGACTTCAGTGGGAGAACCTGGTAGACATCTGAAAGCAGAAACTGGTACTAAAATTCTGAAGGTCAAGATGACTTCATTGACCTTATTTTATAAAAATAATAAATATGACTCACCATAGAGCTAGTCAAACACATTCATTGTGTCAAAAACACAAGGAATTTGGGCTTCTTTTAGTGAGCAAACCAACATAGCCAAGTGTCTGAAAGCTTCCTCAGTTGACAAATCGTTTAGACAAATAATTTCCAGACTATGCATTGACTCTTCACTATTTGCCACTCACAAAACTGAGGCAGGATTAAGTATGCCTAGACCATCCCTGACAGGTGTTTGTCTAACCTGTTCTTTAAAACCACCAAGGATGGGAATTCCTCAATCTCCTAAAGTAATCTGCTCCAGTGTTTAGCGATCCATACACTTAGAAAGGATTTCCTGATACCCAACCTTAAACAGATTCCTTCTTGTCATTATGGTGGATGATTAGCCACAATATAAACGTTATCGGCCACTGAGAAAAGGGAATTGTAACGGAAAGGCTGACAAACCCTACCTTTGTGCGGATTGATGCCATCATCATCATCATCATCATCATAATCTATGCAAACTATCTGACAGATGATCAATTTGTCAAGAATTCATTCTCTCCCGACCCCACCCCATTCAATGGGAAACCTTCTCTGTTGAACCCTGATATTTCCTCTATTATTCTGGGAGATACAAATTTGTTTATTGCAATCAGCTACTTGAAAGCCAACCATTTAAAGTGAAACAAGTTTGTGCCCCAGTCTCTGCCTTTCCCCTGCAGTAATCATAAACAATATTTGAAAAGTGAGAAGATTTTCCATTCATTTACAAGTGCAGAAACCACAGCTCTGTATCTCTTTAAGGAAGCCAAGTGCCACTTCCTATCCAAAAATGTTTTGTGTTGAGCATTCATTTTACATCTCTCCATCTCTTTCCTTAAACCTTTACACTTGACACTCTCAGGATATGGGCAGCCGTAAATAATATTCAGCTGCAGCTATAAGTTCTTGCATCAACACATGTATGCAAATTATATCTTTACCAACATAGATGCAAATGAGGACAGACAACTTATCCCATAAAATAAGGTGTTGGGGGTAATGACTGCTAAAACCAACACCTCAGTCTCTCGATTCTCATCTGCTCCCCAATGCCTTTCCACAGGACACTGTTAGCCTGTGAAACTCATTGCCACAGGATAAGCGCACAGTATGGTTGAGTTACAATAATAAATGTTAAAAGACCAAGTGTTTTGAAAGGGACATAAATCCTCCTGTTTCAGGGCACAAGCCAACCTCTGACTATTGGGCAGGGGTGGCCAACCTGAGTCTGAGAAGGAACCAGAATTTACCAATGGATATTGCCAAAGAGCCACGGTAATATGTCAGCAGCCCCGCATCGGCAGCCCTGCCGATCAGCACCTCCCCCTCCCTCCCCGCACCTCCCAATCAGCTGTTTTGTGGCATGCAGGAGGCTCTGCGGAGTAGTGGGGAGGAGCGAGGGCACGGCAGGCTCAGGGGAGGGGGTGGGAAGGGGTGGAGTGGGGGCAGGGCCGGTGGCAGAGCCAGGGCTTGAGCCGCGAGCGCCCCCCGGCACATTGGAAAGTTGGGGCCTGTAGCTTCAGCCCTGGAGTCGGTACCTAGACAAGAAGCCACATGTTAACTTTTGAAGGGCGGCATGCGGCTCCGGAGACACAGGCTGGCCACCCCTTCTATTGGGGGTCAGGAGAAAACATTCCCTGGAGACAGGCTATCCCATAATTACCTTCTGCAGGGTTCTTACACCTTTCTCTAAAGTACCGGGTGCCAGGCACTGTCAGAGACAGGTTACTGGGCGAGGTGGACTATGCCTGGCAACTCCTATTTCCCTTGCTGTCACTCCTTTAATAAAAAATCTGTGATGTACAGGGAGAGAGTTTAATCAGATCGCATGCCAGTATGCTTCATGGCCTGATGAGTCATAGTTTGGGCTTTCATATATGCCCCCATCCCTCTCTTGACAGGCCCTGGATGAGGTTGTTCAAGATAGAGGGAGCCTGCCTTGCGGCTTTTTACACAGCAGCTTTTTACAAAACTGGGCCTGCGGCTCCTTTGCGTGCTCTGCGTTGTACGTCAGTGTGTGTTCACCTCAGACTAGGCCCACTCAGACACACCACCAGGAACAAGGCTTTATTCTGTAAAGAACAGGATTATAGCCCAGCAGCCGCCTCTCTGCTTGCCTGCTATGTGCTGAGACCTCCTGCTGCGGGGGGCCCAGGCTATATCCTGGCAGGAACCAGGAAGTTCTTCCAACATGCTGCAGCTTGTAGTCCACAACTTGCAGTTCCCAGGGCTGCTGTTGAAGCGCACTGGACTTTGGCTACGCCTACATCCAAAAATATATTTCACACACTGTAAGAATAACTAAGGTAATGCATAGAGCCGGGTGGATAATGCCAGAGGTGATTTGCCAATATTTTCTTGGAGAAATTTGGTGAGTTTGCTCCACTGTTCACTGAAGGGTCATGTTATTCATTGTTCATGAGTCTCCAGGTGACTGCTGGTTTATTTGTGAACAGGGCAGTAAAGCTTACAAGTTTTGACCATAAATGATTATTTATCTGAAAGCTGGTTGTGGAGGTGTGACACTCATTGCTTATTATTTGCTCGTTTGTATGGATTATTGATTGTTTTCCTGATCAAAGAGTTCCAGTCATTCTGTCAGAGAGCAGAAAAAACAACATATGACACGTGACAAAATGCGCCACAGATAAAATGCTCAGTTCACGACCAACTCAGAGACTGAAATGTGCTCACCAGGTTTTGACACATGCTTATGAAAACTGCTTTAACAGAAATCAGGGACTAGTTTGTTAGCAATTCCTGGTCAAGAAAAAAGGGCTAAATTAGTTGGATAATTTATTTGCAGTTAATACTTTGACCATCTCTAAGTAATCTCAGTGAAACAGACAAGAAATGCAGAAGATACCCTTATTTTGTAAATTTCTTCCTTACCTACTTTCCAACAGATGCAAAGGAAATTCCAATCTTCAGCTTAGACACACAAATCACATGCAACACATTGCAGTTGAGGGTTAGCAACACACTGAGCTTCAGAACAACAGAACCCAATTCTGCAACGGTTATTCATGCACAGCGGGAACAACTGGGCTATATGTATGAGTAAGGACGATATGCATAAGTACAGGTTGCAGAGTCCCCTGGGCCTGAAAGGCTAGAGACAAGCAAATGGGATGCACTTCAGATTAACTCATTTTGCCTAATTTTGAACAGCATGAAAGTTCAGTTCAAATTCCGTATTGTTAGGTTTCATTCTACTTGGGAGAGACTTAAAAAAAAGGAAGCCAAGAGAAGGAAGGGGGGAAAACAGAGCAGAAAATTGACAAAGTGAAAAACAAATACAATGGGACTGGAGAAAGGAACAGAGCAATTCTAATGAGAATATAAATGGGGAATATACTATACTCCCAGTATACGGCATGGGTATACAGCTCTTTCTGAATCTATTGACCCCTAAGATATATAAAAGGCTTCCGATTAGCGAGAGAACTTTTCAAATGGAATCTCTTTGTAAGGAGAATGGGAATAAAAGGTGCACAAACACAAACTGCATTTGCAAATCCTGCTAGCCCAGAAGCATGGTTTGGAGAGATTCACAAATCTCAGGCTCTAAGAGGTTCGTCATCTCTGCTTCATAAATACACAGAGGGCGAGGTCACCACTTGTCCTATGCATCTGCACAAGGGGAGTAAGGGGGCATAAGATGCCAGATGCCAAAATTCTTTCCAGGTGTCTTCTTTAGCCACTAGAAACAGAAGCCTTGTAGATCTGAAACAGTAGATCCTACCAGCACTCACCTTTTCAGCCACTCCAGCAAATAATAGTAATATCTAAGGGCCAGATTCTGCACTTGTGTATGAACAGCTGAAGCATCATGGAAAGCTACACTACTCTATCCCACCAATGTAGGTCCACCATGGTTTGGAGGGACCATCTCGTGAGAAGAGATGATGGTGAAAATAATAAACTGAGACCACAAAAACAATTTATTTTTTATTCAGTCCATCTCAGCAGTGGATCACGAGGCATTTTACAAAGGAAGGTCACTATCTTTCTAATGAGACTGGAAATTGTGATTGTACCATTTATGATACAGACACCTATCTACTAGTAATTGGACTGAGATTTTCAACCAACACCAGATAGGTCTATAAGATGGTAATACGTTTTGGTCCCTACTGATGTGGACTGGATTTGACCTTGCATTTTAGAGAGGAAAGTCTCCATAATCCAGAGGAAATGTTGTCCAGTGGTCAGGGCACTGACCTGGGATTCCGGGAGCTATTCCCCACTCTGCCAGGAATTTTCTGTGTGACCATGGGGCAAGACACTTCATCTTGCATCTTTGGGCCTGTTTTCCTTCCCACCCTTTGCCTTTCTTAGGTTGCAAGCTCTTAGGGGCAGGGGCAGTCTCTCTTTGCAGCCTGACTCAATGAGGCACCAATCTCAGTTAGGTGCTGCCATCATGCAAATAATAATCAGATCCTTGATCCATCAAGTGTCCCACTTAATTTGTATGATTTTATAAGGGAGATTTCTGAGGTTTTAAGCCATATAGTACTGGAGTTTTTGTGGTCTGAGTTTGCATATGTCCTTAGGTAACCTCTCACTGTTTTTTCTTTCTAGGAATTCTCCTTTTGTCACAAAAACAAGACCAGTTTGGATATATTTTTAGAGAACATCCCGTACAGCACGTCCAGCCTATATGTAGTATAGTGTAAGTGGATACAGGCAGAGAGGCTCATTTCCCAGCTATCATGATGAATGACTGGCCGCTGGTTTGCGATTGCCTTTTACTTCACCCCACATGCACGGGGAGACAAGTTTTCAAGACTGGTGAAGATTCTGGAGAAACAATGCAATTCAGCCCAGGCTTCACTATTTATTTTCCAAGCCGAAACTGCACATTGCTACCAAGGCAACATGGAGGAGGTGCAGTACTGAGCTTACCGTCGATCCCTGTCTGCCCAAGATATTGACCTCAGGTTTTTAGGGGAGTTCGGTTTCCAAAGTCGTGGTTCTGAACGGTGCTGGACTGATTGGTCTGATGAGTGAAGCTAGCCCTGGGACAGGTGCTGGTGGGCAGACTTCCCCTTGATGTGGGACTAGTTGCTCCAGGGAGGTTTGAGTCAGGTTGCAGAGCAGATCACTTTCCACCCTATTTAATACTTGGCCTCTCTGCTATGCTCTGCCAAAAAGAGAAGCAACGGGTGTCAGATATGGTGATGGTTATTCATAGATTTTAAGGTCACTATAATCTGAGCCCCAGGACAAACAATGCCACCCAGTAACTCCTGTAGAGGAAGGAACTATTCCTCCCTGCTACCTAAGTGACAGTACTGAGAATCGTCAGCACAGAGGAGATGAGCTGATATTTCTTCACATACCAATGATGCTCGGTTGCTACCAGCCTCAGGGCTGATCCTGCAAGAAGAGCCACCACAAATGTGTCCCACCGCTGAAGAGAGGTACCTGGGGCACCCAGCAGTGACCCGACTGGGAAGCAGGGCTGCCTTCTGTCCAAGTTCATTTGTTCCCTTCCTGTACCCCTGCCTGTCCCACCAATTCAGGATCAGCCCCCTGGCTGCAATCCAAACTGCTTGTGATTAACCTGCTGACTACTGCAGGAGGGCCACAGGTCAGTGGACAGGTAACAGAGACGCTATAACAGATCGAGAGCAGCCTGTCAAGAGGCGTCTCAGGGCCCTAGGAGGAATGGGGCATTTGGAGGCAGTTGGGTGGCAAGAGTTGTCCCATGGGGAACTGGGACAGCTGCCTTGGAGCTAACGTCACCGTGGGACACCCAACCCAGCAGAGATGGAGGAGCCTGCTGGCAGCAGCCGCATGGGACTGCTGAGTCATTGCAAGAGGATAACACAGAGCGGTCCCCAGCTAGTCATACTGTGGGGCTGGCTCCTGGCTAGGGAGCCTGCAGGATAACTGTTTTTAACAGAGAAATGGACAGAAAGGGGCAGCCCAGGTGGTAGGTTGGAAGACGGGCGCACACCCAGGGACATGCTCTATGGGGAGCTATCAGAGGGAACAAGAACAACAGGACGCCCCGAGCTTGGCTATAACGACACATGCAAGCGAGATATGAAGGAATTTGGAATTGATCCTGACCAATGGGAAATCTTGACACGTGATCGTAACAAGCGGTGCCATCATCTCTATCAGGGTATCAAAGTCCATGACAGGAACTGGCTCCTACAGCTTGACGAGAAAAGAGCCCGTAGGAAGCAAGCAGCTCCCAGCCAAGATCCACACATTTGCACGAACTGCCAAAGATCATGTAAATCTCGGATTGGCCTATTCAGTCACATGAGACATCGCAAACTATCTACATCATAGGCTGCGATTCCCACCGTCTCTCGCAGACGAAAGGAGGCCAACAACAAGGTGCCAGACCTGTGGAGCCCAAGCAGCTCCATTTGACACCGCTTAGAGGCAGAGACGACCCATGCCTGCCGATACTGGGGGGACAAAGTGAGGGCAGCCAGCTTCAGCAGTGTTACTGAGCATGCTCAGTCCATGGGAGCACGCTCAGGACAACCCAAACTGCAAATCTGGGGCAGCACATGACCCCGCATGCCCCCATCCCCATGCATCGCCCCTGCCTAGGGGCCAAGCTAGAGACTACCCTTTGCTTAAGCTAGTAAGCCTAGGGTATTGGCGCCCTTTTCTGCCAGCCCCAGTAAGTCATTCTTTCATTTTAGCCATGTGTCTGAGCCTTTGGGGACACACTTCTTGCTACAGCCTATAGGGTGTAGCCGCTAAAGCCCCACGAATGCCTGCCTGAGTTGCGGTGTACGTACTCCTAGCCACCCTGAATTGGCCTTAGTGGTTGCATTTCCATACCGATCGGAGGATCTCTGTTACCATGGTGCATTTGGAGAGCATTGATAGGCTATTATTATAAGGAAATATATTATGGGGAAATACCTCAAAGAGGGCAGTAACCCACGGTTCAGAAGAAAAAAGCGGGAAATGGCCTGGATACTGTGTTAATTTCAAAAGTAAACATCTTTGTTAACAAACCAAAAAGACACCCACCTCCGCACCCCCAGTTCTACAGTATCTGCACTTGTGACATGTCAGGAAAGTGGGACCAGCCAGGCTAACGATTCAGATAAGATCGCGCCAGCAGTGAAAGTAGCCGCAAAAGGAAATGTATATTGTTCTAAACCTCAATTAATTTAATCTAGTGCATCACCCAAAACAAATGATCATAGCAAATAAAACAAAAGTCTAGTCAAGCAAAGAACAAAGCTAATGCAGTCATAATCAAAGGTATTTTGTTTACTTGCCCTATTCAGAGAGATCCATTTCCCCTAAACAGTACATGAATAATTTAACGTTGTTTCCTATGATGCTTTTCAGACTACTTGGTGTTGCCAACCAGAGGGCTGATATGGGAACAATACTGAGATCTCAATCTTGCTGGTTGCCTGTTGCCTTCTGTAAATAAACCACAGGAATAAATGACTTCCCGGCAGTGAAAGTATTCATGCTGCTTTGTTTAAGTCAAGAATCTACATGATGTGCATAGGGGCTGCACTGTGAGGAGTAGGCTAGCATTGTACTTGAAGAATTTACAGGGAGGGTCGAACTGGCAAAGGGCACCTGCTGGTTTGGGGGGCACAGTGCTTCAATCCACACACGCAAAGGCTAGGCAGAGTCCTGAGAAGGCAGCGGTGCAGAGATGCGCTGCCCGAAGCAGAAGCACCATAACACCTCCCAGAATTCCCCAACAGGCAGGACATGCTCACCTGCTGTGTTACCCCTTAAGACAGCTCAGTGTGTGTTTCCCCACATGGCTCCCTTGGCCAGCAAGTGAGGACAGACTGAAGGAAGGCATGGATCCACCTTCCATCCATGCCCTAGGGGGCACTAAGAATCATAGAATCATAGAATATCAGGGTTGGAAGGGACCTCAGGAGGTCATCTAGAGGGAGCAGTCCTGGTCTTCAGAACACAGGATCTGCTGTTATGGCTGACCCCGAGCATAAGAGGGGAGAGGGAGGGTGAGACAAGCAAGCAGGGTGCACAAGCCCAGATAGGGTAGCTCAGGAGGAAAATTGGGTTGGGTTGCTGCCTGGGCTGGAATTTGGCCTTAGATGTGTATTTGCCGAGTCCTGTAGATACCTAGGGATACGGGAAGAAAAGCTTATGATGTGCAATGCTGGTTGCCTCCCAGAAACACATGGTCAAAGTCCCTTCCCCAAAGAACTCCCCAGCTAGAATCTGGACATGGTCAAACAGACAAGAAGGTGGGCGGATGGTGATGGTGCAGAAGAGACACTGCCTGGGCGTGAGAGGTGGGATGATGGCAGCCCTCTGGGGTAGGGACTGTCTGTATTCTTGGGCTGCACGGTGCCTCGTGCAATGGGGCCATGATCCCAGAGTGGGGACCCTGGGGACAATAACAATAGAAACAAGAATAATGGAAGCTCAGGTTTGAACACAAATCAACCTCTGGGAAAGGTTTGATCCCAGTGCTTCTGGTTTCACCCAAACTGACACCAACTTGGCAAGAGCCTTCCAGCTGCACATTCCTTCCATGCGGTTTTATGAGCTGTAAACTCAAAAACACAAAACAAAGTCATCCAAACCACACAGGATCATTCACTCCTATGTTTCCCCAGAGCTCCCTGCCCTGGCTTCTGGTCACCATAACCCCTTGTCTCAGTAATACCCTTTCTTTGAAGAGATTGAACCTAAATGGGCTGAGCTGCATCAAATTAGCTTCTAGCTCAGAATGCCAACCTGACCTATCTCTGAATCCTGCCTGGAAATTAATCCTCGAACCCCCAGACCATTGTTTATTTGGCGGAGCCTCTTCCAAGGGACCCCATGCCAGGCAATGTGCAGCAGGGATTTGGGGTCCCCAAAGATCCCTGTGTAATCCAGACACCTCCTGGGTGTGGTGTTCTGTCCCATCTGGTGGCACTGAGACCACTTAAAGAGAGAGAGAAAATGAATATGCTCTACAGCCTTTGCTAAAAGCCAACTGCTAGGGCTAGCAGTTGCCTAGCAGTTGCCACTAAAAACCTGCAAACTAAACAAACAATGAACACTGGGATCTTCATGATCAATGAAGTCACTTGCCAGTTTTACAGCCAAAGCTGCTGAAATTCAATCTGTGCAGCTCGTCATCTGTTTATAAAACATCCCTCATTGTGTAGCCATAAGGCTGTGTGCCTTGGAAGTCTATTCACCACATGGGCTATTAAATCAGACCTTTAACTCCACCCATTGTCAGGGTAGCAAACTGAGAGAGGACGCCGTCCCAGGACATACATGGTACCTTTGCCTAGGAATCAGCTGTGATCTCGTAGAACTATATAACTGAATGATCGAGAACAAGAAAAAAAACCCTTCAAATATTTAACAATCACAAAAGCCTTTGTAAAGATAAAAATACCAAGATTTCGTATCTGGTTTTCCATGTGCAGCAGCTGGAAATATGATTTTTAAACTTGTTCAGTGAAATGAAAACTTCAGGGACTTACATGATGTTTCTTTTGGTCAAAGAAAGGCAAGATATATTTACACTGGTGTCATTGGAAAAACACCTCTTGGATGCTTTAAGCATTTATGATCAGGATGTACTCTTAGCCAGTAACACAGCTCTCAGCTTTGAACATTAATACTGGAACGGACTTTACTATCGTGCAAATTCTGTTGATGAAGCAGGGTTGATTAAGTCCACTGTACTTTCTTCTTCTTATTTAACAATATAATTTTCTCTGTGAGAAACCGATATAAATATAATAAGAGTTTCCAGATATAAACATCTCCATTTTTCCTGGGAGATACTGGGGCTAATCCATTTCCCATTGAAATCAATGGATGTTTTGCCATTCACTTTCACGGGACTTGGATCAGACTCCTTTTCCTTGTCAACTTCCCTAGAGTTATTATACCAACATTTTGATCATGTTCACACTTCCTCCAATTCATGGGCTTTCATTCTCACTGCTTGAACCTCTCCTGGGAGTCCACACAAGAACTCCAAGGGTACTCAAACACCCTTGAAAATGAGGCTACTGCCAAGCCTGAGAAAATGAGGTTTTTTTAATTGAATTGGGACAGTATTAGTTACTACAGCAAATAAGGTTCCACTTCCCATGCCTGAATTCTGAGAAATAATCAATTTTGACATTATCCTGACGATTTATTATGGCTCCTAAAGTGTGCAAAAGAGCCCAAACATTCAGAGGGAGGTCCTAGTCTGTCCACGCACTATACTGCAACTTATGCTGCCAGCAATAGGGTCTTTCCTCATGAACAGGACTTAGGCCAGTCGTCCCCAAACTTTTCAGCATCACACCCCCCTTTACCTCTGTAAAGAGCCGGGGCCAAGCGTGGGGCCGTGGCTCTCCGGGGAAGGAGGGAAACGTGGACGGGGTATCGGGGCCAAGGCTGAGGCCGCAGCTGGGGGTGAGTCTGGGCCAGGACCAGGGCTGGATACTGAGCTGTGGTTGAGCCGTGGTCAGGGGCTGAGGCTGGAGGCGGGACTGGGAGTTGGGGCCACAGCTGGGGGTGGGGCTGGAGCAAAGCTGGGAGTGGAGCAGGGCTGAGTGGCCCCGCCGCACGCCCCTGAACTGTCCTCCATACCCGCCCCCGGGGGGGTGACCTCTGCCTTAGACAGAAAATTATCCCCCCGCAAAAATTGTAAAGAAGGCATTGCCAGGTTAAAAATCAATGTGTTCACTTGTGAATTTACCTCTCTATTAGATGCCTCAGTCATCCACCAATTTTACAGCTTGTTACTAGAGGCTAACTTGTTTTATTGGCGTTTGAGTCGGGGGGCTGCCAAACCCTGGTTCTTCCTATTCACCAAACTGGGGATAAATTCACACTCAGGCCCTGCTCCGAAAGTCCCCTTTGTGCTCCCCTTTCCATCCACGAGAGGGCTGCTGCTGCCTATAGGAATCTCTGTGCCGGTAGATGTCATTTCATAGAATATATCAGGTTTGGGATTACTAATTAATTTTTTTTTAAGTCATTGCATCAGTGGCTGCACTGACGCTGAAGGTGTTTCATGGGGACCGGATCGGCTCAGTGTATTTCCTGCCCTTTGTTAACACGCTCGATGTTCGGTGTCGTGAATGGGTTGGCAGCCTGTGTGAATTGGGAATTGGCGGCTGTGATTGCAGAGCCATTGGCCATTATCTTTGAAAACTCGTGGCGAACGGGGGAAGTCCCGGATGACTGGAAAAAGGCTAATGTAGTGCCAATCTTTAAAAAAGGGAAGAAGGAGGATCCTGGGAACTATAGGCCAGTCAGCCTCACCTCAGTCCCCGGAAAAATCATGGAGCAGGTCCTCAAAGAATCAATCCTGAAGCACTTACATGAGAGGAAAGTGATCAGGAACAGTCAGCATGGATTCACCAAGGGAAGGTCATGCCTGACTAATCTAATCGCCTTCTATGATGAGATTACTGGTTCTGTGGATGAAGGGAAAGCAGTGGATGTATTGTTTCTTGACTTTAGCAAAGCTTTTGACACGGTCTCCCACAGTATTCTTGTCAGCAAGTTAAAGAAGTATGGGCTGGATGAATGCACTATAAGGTGGGTAGAAAGTTGGCTAGATTGTCGGACTCAACGGGTAGTGATCAATGGCTCCATGTCTAGTTGGCAGCCGGTATCAAGTGGAGTGCCCCAGGGGTCGGTCCTGAGGCCGGTTTTGTTCAATATCTTCATAAATGATCTGGAGGATGGTGTGGATTGCACTCTCAGCAAATTTGCAGATGATACTAAACTGGGAGGAGTGGTAGATACGCTGGAGGGCAGGGATAGGATACAGAGGGACCTAGACAAATTGGAGGATTGGTCCAAACGAAATCTGATGAGGTTCAATAAGGATAAGTGCAGGGTCCTGCACTTAGGACAGAAGAACCCAATGCACAGCTACAGACTAGGGACCGAATGGCTAGGCAGCAGTTCTGCGGAAAAGGACCTAGGGATGACAGTGGATGAGAAGCTGGATATGAGTCAGCAGTGTGCCCTTGTTGCCAAGAAGGCCAATGGCATTTTGGGATGTATAAGTAGGGGCATAGCGAGC
Source organism: Eretmochelys imbricata (assembly GCF_965152235.1). Classification (NCBI taxonomy): domain Eukaryota; kingdom Metazoa; phylum Chordata; order Testudines; family Cheloniidae; genus Eretmochelys; species Eretmochelys imbricata. Next base: position 125,005,929 of record NC_135577.1, on the reverse strand, counting down.
AGATCGAGGGACGTATTCGTCCCCCTCTATTCGACATTGGTGAGGCCTCATCTGGAGTACTGTGTCCAGTTTTGGGCCCCACACTACAAGAAGGATGTGGATAAATTGGAGAGAGTCCAGTGAAGGGCAACAAAAATGATTAGGGGTCTGGAACACATGACTTATGAGGAGAGGCTGAGGGAACTGGGATTGTTTAGCCTGCAGAAGAGAAGAATGAGGGGGGATTTGATAGCTGCTTTCAACTACCTGAGAGGTGGTTCCAGAGAGGATGGTTCTAGACTATTCTCACTGGTAGAAGAGGACAGGACAAGGAGTAATGGTCTCAAGTTGCAGTGGGGGAGGTTTAGGTTGGATATTAGGAAAAACTTTTTCACTAGGAGGGTGGTGAAACACTGGAATGCGTTACCTAGGTAGGTGGTAGAATCTCCTTCCTTAAAAGTTTTTAAGGTCAGGCTTGACAAAGCCCTGGCTGGGATGATTTAATTGGGGATTGGTCCTGCTTCGAGCAGGGGGTTGGACTAGATGACCTCCTGAGGTCCCTTCCAACCCTGATATTCTATGATTCTATGATTCTATGAAGTCCCCAGAGCACATGTACACACACAGTCTCAGAGGCCATTTGGGTGCTGAAAAGCTCACAGCCTTGACAGACACAAAGAGCAGGAGGGGAAACAGAGGCACGCAACAGAGACACAAAGGGATGGTGTGATTTGACCAATGTCACACGCGGGTGAGTAGCAGAGCCAAGAACAGAACCTAGCCCCACTTCCCTGTCCTCTGTCCATTAGGCCCTGTTGCCTTTTGAGTGCATGGCATAGACTTCAGCGTCCACTAACCCAGCTGCAGCCCATGAAGAGACGGCCACGTAACGCTAAGCGGACGGTGCATCTGTACTCAGTTAACATGTGCTAAACATAAATGAAAAAAGAAAAAGACCGGGGCTCAATCCACCCTTCCCCCTGCTCCCGAACGTGGTATTACTCAGCATACAAATGTTACTTTTTCTTCAAAGTAAAAACTTCTGCATTTTATTTATTTAAAAAAAACCATTTTATAAGTGCAATAATGACATCCTTTGGCTTGGTGCCTCAAATGCCTGGGGCACGTATATGCCTCATTACAGCAACAGTACACGCCCAGCCATGTATTATTTCGTACATTGGCAGCTCGCTCTACGCTCATTAAAATTTTGTAGGTACCAAACAATCTAAACAAAATCTGAAGGGCACTGCACCAGTAATTCTCCTGTCATTAGTGCGGAGCAGAGCAAATGAGTGCATGACAGATGCAGAGGCTCAGTAGCATGGCTCTGCAGCCCGTACATCTGAAACTCTTTTGTGGTTCTAGTCCTATACATTTATAACCGCGGGCCATTTCTGTACACAGTCGGTGGTGATACTACCAAAAAAGCACACGGAGAGGCAGTCATTTCACATGCATCCCAGAAGATTTGGACTTTGTCTAAGGTAATAAATAACATGAAACTGAATACACCAGAAAACCTCTGTCCAATAAAAGGCAGGGTGCTTGGAAAGTCTGGTGTCTTAAATGCTAATGGGCGGGGGGGGGGGGGGGGGAGAGTTCCTCAAAAGGGCCAAGTGAAATATGGAGAATGATCTTGCATTGTGTAAAGAGCAATTCCAAGCAAACAGGACTTCCATTTGGATCCATATTAAGATTTATCGACCCTTATTGTCAATATTCTCTTCATCGGAGCCATAGTTAACACTGACTTTGAGACCATTAAGAAGGTTGTATCTAGCAGAGGGAAGGTGATGCTTACAAAATGATCTGATCCTTTTTTAAGTTAGTACCCCATCTCCCATTAAATGCCAAAAGGCACCTTAACCCGTTAGGCTCTTTTGAAAACCCCAGCCATAAGGACCATTGTGCTGCTTTGACAAACGCTTCTTAAAATAAAAAGGAGGCATACTTGTGGCACCTTAGAGACTAACACATTTATTTGGGCATAAGCTTTCGTGGGCTAAAACCCACTTCATCAGATGCTTCTTAAAATGTGTACCTTATCATTCTTCTTTAATATTTGTGTTTTGGTAACAGCCAGATGCACCAATCAGTATCACGGTCCCATTCTGCTAGCCCCTCTCCAAACATTTAGGAAAGGAAGACATGATCCCTTATCATTTGTAAGTCGCATGGATAAAGCCAAGTGTTAACGAACCTCAGACAATTGAAAATTGTCAGGTAATATCCTTTTATAAGATTTAATAGAGATAGGGCCACCTTGGTTTTAAAGAAGAAAATAATACAACACAGTATCATGAGACATTGTCCTGTTTTATTTACTACCTACTTACCGCCTCCTTTAAAATGCTAGTGAATGTACAGTTATGGGAGAGGTGGTTAAATAAAAAATAAAGACAAAGAGCCAGATTCTGCTTTCAGTTATACCACTGTACATCCAGAGTCAATGGTATTCCCCTGTCTGCAGAATCCAGGCTTCCCAGCAATATGACAAAAGACAAAAACACCCTATCACCACTGTGGGTGAACGCTTTTCGCAAAGCGATCACTCTATGTCTGACCTCTCAGGGTATATCTCCACTGCACTTAAAAACCTGCTTCTGACCCATGTCAACTGACACAGGCTCAGGCTCAGGGGCTGGATAATTGCAGTGTAGAAGTTCAGGTTCAGGTTGGAGCCTGGGCTCTGGTACTCTGCAAGGGGGAGAGCGGGTGCAGAGGAGATCCCAGAGCTCGGACTCCAGCCCAAGCCGAAACATCTACCCCAGAATTAAACATACCCTTAGCCCAAGCCCTGCAAGTCTGAGTCAGCTGGCATGGGTCAGCCGTGCGTTTTTAATCACAGGTGGAGATCTACCCTCAGCCCTCATCCTCAAAGGAAACTTGCACCAAGACCTTCAAAGAGATGAGCCTGGGAGCTTAAATTCACAACTTTGCTAGACATTAAAAACCATGGACTGAACAGAGACACTGATTTATGGCTTATTCCAACAATCTGTAACACACCAACTCACCATCCCACAGCTTTTTTTCCCTTTCTCCCCTACTACTGGTGACGTGTCAGTAGGCCCCTTCACATTGAACGGTCCCTAGAAATATGTGTTAACTACTTAAGTTAAACAATCTGTTCCCCTTGTAGGTAGCTGTGAACCTCTGAGTACATTTCCCAGACCTGAAGAAGAGCTCTGTGTAAGCTAGAAAGTTTGCCTCTCTGACCAACAGAAGTTGGTCCAATAAGAGCTATTACCTCGCCCACCTTTTCTCACTAATATCCTGGGACCAACAAGACCGACCACTGCACAGATGCTTGTTTTACCTTTGAAAATATTTTGAGAAAAGTTGTGATTTTCTTCTCTGGATTTTGTTGTTGTAGATTTTATTCCTCTGTGACAAAACGCCCAGGCTCCTAACCCTTTCCAGTGAGCTCTCAAAGACCTTTGGCTTTGCTCCAGGTGCTATGTAAAAGAGACACAACGATATATAACTAAGCAGATTATTAAAATAAAGAATGTCATCTAAGTAGAATGTACGAATGTGTGGCATTGTTCAGAAGCTAGTAGGTTCAATAAAGTTATTGTTGTCCATCACAAATGGCTTCCTGGGTCCAACTCTTCATGGATTTCTCATCACAACCTCATTAATCCATGATTCATTTTCATTTCCCCAAGAAGCATTCACTTGGGGCCAGATCCTGTAAGCTCCTGAGTGCCCTCTGCTCCCATTGAGTAGGGTTGAGGTTGCTCAGCATTTCATTGGAGGCACTCAGCAGCTTGAAGAATTGGGTCCTTAGTGACTTCTCTTGGCACTTCGTTAGGGAATGGCCCTCACATGCTGATTGAACGCCTCCCACCAAACCACTGGAGGGATTGTTTTACTCTGTGACATGCCCTCTCTCTTTCGGAGCACAAAACAGGAGGCCCATTAAAGACAAAATAATTCTAATATCCAATTAGGAGTCAGCTGGGGCTCACAATCCTTGAAGGCATAGTCCAGGCCTTTCAGCTATAAGACACTGGAAGCTTGACAAGACTCATGTGTGGCATGTTTACATACTGGGGAGTCTGACACCTCCTCAGTTATATAACAGCTTTGTGCAATACACTTCTCTAGCCAGGACAGGCAAATAAGGCACATTTTAAAGGCAATGAGTGGTATTATCAGAAGCACTCAGAATTGGCCTAACTGCTCCCCTTGTAATTCAAGGTAAAACTCCAATTGATGTCAGTGGAGCAGAGATAGACCAACTCTGAAAACTTTTGAAAATCCCATCCAACATCCCCAAAAGCAAACTCTCAATTTGCATCTGAAATTTTAGGTTTCCAAGGCTTCTACACCCAGAAGTCCCTGATTTACATGCACAAATATGCTGACCATGCATCATGGTACTAGGCCCAGCCCAAGAAGGTTCCCCACTGGAGAGCCAAGAAATGTCTACTCTATTCTATACAAGTCCTTATATGGCCCTCAGCACTGTAGTGCATTAACCAATGTGACTAACATCTCTTTCTACTATCCATCTGTGGGATAAGAATTCTACTGTCCATGGGTTTGGGGAGAGAGCAGGGAGGGCGGCACTGAAGTGTTTTCCCAAGTGTTTTGCTCTCTCAGTCACCGCTTTTTCAGTTTCTGTATAGGCAGAAGAGGTATCCTAAATTTTGCCATATTGATTTTGAAATGATTTCCTCCCCTTCCTGTTAATATCCTGTCAGGGGGACAGCGAGAAAGGTCTTATACATGGTACTCAGCAACAAAATGCACTTGAAGACTCAAATTCCAATCATTACTCAAGATACAAGTGGAAATGTGTAGGCCTCATCCTGCTCTTCATTTATCCCTTTCTCAAAGACATCTCATAACTTGCGGGGTCTGCCAAGGGCTGGAATAGCAGGACTGCTGAAGGAGAAGACAGAAGTGCATTAGGAACACTATCTCACCTTACTTTGTTAAGGAATACAGTTGCTCTGAAAAATGTTAAAAGAAAAATAAGTGCCACCATACACAAACTCTGAAAAGCATTGGCTGAACATTAGATTATATTCTAATATCGGAAGGGGAGTTGGGGGTGGGAGGGGCGGGCTAACAATGGGATAGAGCCCTGGCCCAGTGGTTCACACAAAATCCATGCTGGCACTGGCTGAAAATAGTTATTCTGCTAGCTGTCAGGTGGGGAATTTAGCTCTGAACAACACAAAACTAACTGCCAATATTTTGTTATTTCATCAATATGTTAGTGACCTAAGTAGTACAGGAGCCTCTGGGCCGGCTCCTCAGCTGTTGTCAATGAGTGTAGCTTCATTGGAGCTAATGGGGTTATACTGCTGGTGTAAATTCACAGTGCGTGAGAGGAGAACCGGGCCTTTTAATTTGGCCTGGGAGTTTATTTCTTTAAGTGACAAAAATCTTAAACCTCCAGATGACACTATTTAAACTAGGTCAACTTTTCTGCTGTATTGAAGGGACTCAGGGCCGGTGTGATCTCACACCATGGTTTTGGTGAGGAGTCTCCTGATTTATGCCAGTATAACTGAGACCGGAGTCAGTTCCTTTGTCTGGGGAACATCTTTATTCTCAGGAATTGTGCTTGTAACAAGGTTTTTCAGGAACACGGCAATTGCACACGTGAACGCATCACTTCCTGCATTACTATGCTAGAGAGAGCAGCCAAGCATCTCTTGCTACAGCTGAGAACTAATTAAGACTGCTCTTTTCCAAATATTACATGGCTCAGTCCATTCTTCCCTGATTAAGAACAAAGGAAGAAAGGAGTCATTTATTGCCATGAGTCACTTGAGATACAATGGAAGGAATTCCATGAGATGACCGCGACCAAACAAAAGCTGACATTATGAAAACCATGTCTAAATGCTAATTTAAACTGTCAACTTGAGGAAGGTGCATGACAGAGAGAGAATTAAAACTTTAAAGAGCCCATAAATCATAGCAGAGATTGGCTGAGTGCGAAGGGGCTAAAATACATTTAATTTTAAACTCTTAGAATATTGGAAAATTTCCTCCTAATCTGGGGGTGAATTAATTGCTTCTCTCTCCAAAAATTGCATAGAAAAACAAATAAAACAGGCCAAAAGTTCAGCTGGTGGAAGTGAGCCTAGCTCCATTGAAGTCACCAGCTGAGGATCTGAGCCTAGTACTTCTCCATCAGTATGTGAACACTGGATAAAAACCATCCCATTTGATTTGCTTGCTTTACAAAAGAGGAAAAATAATTTGGGCCACAGCCTCAGATAGGGTAAATTGGTGTAACTGACTTCAAGGGGGCTATTTCAATTTACACTAGTTGGGGATCTGGCCCAACATTTTTGTATACTGCTGTTTATACCCAGGGCCAGATTCTGTCCTCATTTACACTGGGTATATCCTGAGTAACTCCACTTAATTCAGTCAAGACCCACTTTCCATCAATGTAACTGAACAGAACTAACCTAGCTAATAATAGCTAAAAAATATAGAACCAGAGAATCATAGGACTGGACGGGACCTTGAAAGGTCATCTAGTCCCACCCCCTGCACTCATGGCAGGACTAAGTATTAGCTAGACCATCCCTGACAGGTGTTTGCTCAAGTTCAAACAGGAATTAAATTCTGGAAAATCCTATGTTGTAGGACTGACTACATGCTGACTACATACAAGGTCTGACTAGATGCTCACAATGGTCCCTTCTAACTTTTATGCCATTTTGTACATCCCGCACAAGATTTGGGTCACTGGTTTGTTCTGTTCTGCTCTGTAAAAGCCTGTCTTGTAGAGATCTTTTAGTTGTTCCTAAAGGACGTTTTCTGCTATTTCTCACATTCCTTAGACCTCTTCCCAGTTCTTTAGCCCTCGCCCCAATAATTTTTTTCTGGGAGTTGACTCCAGATAAGGAAATCAAAGCTGTCCTCCTTCCATTGCAGCATCCATCCAGCAGCGGGGGAGGGTTAAGAATGATTGACTGGACTGGCTGATTCACATCCCAGACTTGGAAGAGGGTTCCAGTGGTCCATATGGGAAGCCTGGTTCTCCAGCACCTTGGGTGGCCATTGGGACCCGATTTGCATTTTACACCTAAGCATGCCCAGGCGATAGAAACCGCATGAGGAGCAGGGCCATAGCAAATCAGGCTCCCAGGATGGTTTTTTTCCTAGCAGACCGCACTGCGACTGCTGCCTTTCTGTCTCATGTAGCGTGCGTACGGGACCCTGTGTCAGCATGGGACTTCCACGTCTTTATTCCTTCATTCCTGTTGGTGCCATACCCTCAGAACCAAGACACTGTCCATTTCTTATGGGCAAGTCCCTATGTACAGTTTTATGACCCTTTTAAAGATTGCTATTAATTAATTGATGATGATGATTATTATTCAATCAAAGAAATCCTGAAATCCATGACAGCAAATGAAAAAATCATGAGTTAAACAAACAGACTGATTCCCCCGTGGTCCAGAAAGCAGCTGCTGAGGTCTCCTCTCCCCACAGGGTCTTTGCTTTCCCCTTATGTCCTAGTCAGAAGTCAAAGACCTAGAAACATGGTTTATTAGTTATTCAATAAATAATATCCATTGTCTACATGTCTCTTCTCAGGATTTTATACTGCTACCTGCATCCCTGTAGTATCTGAGCACGAGGCCAGCAACAAAAGTGTTCTGAAAACTAGCAATGGTGCAAAAGTTGGACCACCCAGAGATGCGGACATTCCCCAGGGAACTGCTTTGATTCCTGCTTAGCTGCCGTTCAAGGGATGCACCTGTGTTAAGGCAAAGGTACTGTTTCAGCTTTGTCCAGAGGGTATGCAGAGATGCTGTGCACGGGGCGTCTGACGTGAGCATCTCACAGGGGTTACTGGAGTCAAGTCATCCCCAATGTTTGTGTAAATTCAGCCTGAAGTTTAGAAAGTAGGGGCTTTTTAAAAAGGGGAAATATAAACGAGGTGCAGAGCCTTTCACAAATAGACCATAAGTTTTTCGGAGCTTTGCTATTAATGTTGATGGGACCAAGGTTTTAGTGACAGCTCTAGGTTTGGCTACGATTGTTAGCAGTCAGCAGTCCTTCCCCTTTGCGATAGCCGACACAGAAGCCTGGGTGACCTCAGAGCCGTTCTCAGGAGACAGGAGGCAGAGCTTAATATCGTACATACAACCACCTCCCCCACCTCCTTCCCCTCAGAACTGGCGCCCTTGCTGGTGCCCTCAGAAGAGAGGCTAAGTACTGAATGGAGACTGACCCAGACCCTCCCTCTGAGATGCAGGCCCCTAAATCACTCTCAGCCTGCTTCTCAGAGTGAGCATCCAGTTCAGTCTCCATTTAGTATTTAGCCTCTCTAGTGCCTAAGGTCCCAAGGCCAGCTCTGATAAAATAATCCCTCCCACCGCTCCTATACATCGGGGCTGAGGCACAGTGAAGTTTGCCTTTGGTGGGTGGCTGTAGGCCTTCACACGCTCCGGTGGGAACATTCAACCCTGACTTAACTCCAGTGAGGTACATGCTGGGCCTGGTTCACCACTGAATTACGCCAAGCTTTCCACTGGTACAAGCCCATTGAACCTCCGGGCATAGAACTGAGATAGTGGAGCAGTGAGTCAGGTGTTTGATGTCAGTGGAGTTCCACCCAGAGTGGATTTGGCCCGAGGGCAGTTATCCCAACACTTAAATGGCTCTTCGCTAACCCCACTTCTGTGCATCAGGAGTCATTTGCATAGGAAGGGGAGAGAAAACCCAGACTACCCCCTGAGAGTTGATAATAAGGCCAGCAACATACTGGGCTCATAAAGGGATCAGGCTGCAAGGATCTAGTGCTGAGTGTTGCCTTATGCGTTAGCAGCTTCATTGGCTCCCAGACCTGGGACCCTGTGAACTTCCCACCAACTCAGTGCAGACATTGCCACATATTTTAGCCGCCAAATTCATCGTAAGCACTCTTGATGAAGAGTGAGTCTATCCAGTGAAAGACAGACTCACTGCCAAGTTTGGAGGGGCTTCTTTGCCAGCATTTGAAATGTGGGTGAACAGTTTGATTCAGTTGGGTAATTTAAGGACCTACCAGTACGCCCAGGAAGACCGTATGAAGCCAACCTAAATACCCTGTGTGTCAAATGAATATGCCTTTAGAGATCCATAAATATATTTGCAGTTGGCCATATTTTTGTGCAGTTTCCTTCCATGTTTGTAAACACTGGTGCAATAGGCCCAAATCTGCGTGCACCTCCAAGCAGTTACAGAACGTACTGTAATTCTGTAATGCAAAACAGAACGGCTTGCTAACTGTGCAGCTCTGGGTAGGATTCCTGACATAATCCTTTTACGTATTTTATGTTAATCACTTCCATCTCGGGAACACACGCAAACAATACCCTGTTAGAGGCTAAGTTTGGCACTTAGACAGAAGTGCAATCTGCAGCAAGCACTCGGGTGGCGGATGGGAGGCTAGAACTGACTGTATCTGAATGGGAGACAATAGGTGGATGCTGGAAGTTGGAAGGAACCAAAAGATAATGTGCAAAGGTCAGAGTGACAGTGAGTTATTTGTCAGGAGGTTTTTTTTCTATTATTGGCTCTTCAAATAGAAGATGTTTCTATCAGCCACCCACCGTTATGCATGAAAATGAAAACGCTTTGCTATTACATCATGTCATGTATTCACTGAGGCCCAACACCTAGGTGTGCAGGGTCTGAAATGGAGAGGAGCCAGCGTTGCTTTTGCTGCATGGGAACAGGAAGCCAGTTGGCTGTGGGCAGCTGGTGCATGGAGCTGCACCAGTATGCTCCTGTGCTCTGTGAGGGCTTCATCTAGGGTAGCATGGAGGAGTGGGGCAGAGAGGCATTACAGAGACAGGGATGAATGGGACCATGATCAAATGGCTGCAGAGTGGTACTGGAGAATACTGCAGTCCATGGGAAAACATGTCTTCACTGATTTAAATGCAGTTCACTCAGAAAATACTTTCTCAATCTGTTCCTTTTTGAGCAGGCAGAGACTCGGTCCTTCGCGAGCAACGGGGACCTGACTCTGCTAGAATGGGGACTTTGCTGCTGACTGTGAAATCAGAAACTAAACAACGAGGAGCTACTTTATGGGTGGGAGGGAGGACGTCAGCTGAGGCTTGGACGAGGAAACATAGGGCACTCGTTAACGCTGGTGTGAATAGGTGACTCTGTGGGAACCTAGGAGGTCAGCATCAGGCCCACCGAATTTGTAGTAATTCTTTAAGAGAGCTCCTGGAGCACAAGGATTAGAAGAGAGGGAACACAAGGTGGCATGTTACTGCAGGAGCAAGCATTTAAAGAGTAAAAATCAAATTAGCCAGTTGCCAAAGCACAAATCAAATAACGGTTGTTGCTGTTGAAACTCAGCAAGTGTGGCTCATCCTCTGTTTGGGTAAACCATAAGGCTGTGCACCTCGGCAAGCCTACTCACCACATGGGCTTTAAATAAGACTCTTCCCTCCACCCACTGATGGGGTAGCAAATTGAAAGAGCCCATCTCCTCGGGAGGTGCATGCTACACTTGCACAGACCAGGAATCAGCTGTGATCATCCTGAGCTGAGCAAATGGACAACCAGCAAAAATCCAAAATCCGCCAGATATATGGTCATTACAAACGTTTTTGCCTGGGTACAAAAAACGTAGGACTCTGTGTGATATTTTCCTATTACGGCAGCTGGAAATAAGACTTTCTTCATTACTCAGGGAAACTAAAACTTCAGGGACTTACATCATGTTTCTTTTGGTCAAAAGACTGGTCCCACTGGAAGAGCACCGCTTGAATGTTTTAGGCATTTATGTCCAGGATGTACACTTAATAAAATTAAAGGGTAGCAATGAAGCTCTTAACGTGCAACATTAACACTTACTGAGAAAATTCTGTTGTTGAAATATTTCCACTGATATCATGTGCTTTTCTTATTGTTATTTAATAATAAATCTGGCCCCCAGAGAAAGGACTACAAATATGAATTTAACAGTTCCCAGCTATAGAGCATCTCCAACTTTTCCTGGGAGATAAATAGCTTAGAGAGCTCCGTACAAAAATTTGTTATTCTTGATTTTAGTCCAATAATGCTGTAAGCAGCTTCTGTAGAAAAGAGCAAGTATCCAGACTCTTCAAGAACAAAGTGAGATGAAGAAATGTCATACCAGCTGTTAGTTATGTTCTTTTATTCCAGTACTAAAGGGTTAAATATCTCACATTATGTGCACACATTAACTAGCCTGAAGTCCATGTGAATTGTTTTGTTCCTATTGGCTAGATGTGCCTGGGAATAGTAGTTTCACCACTTTTTGCAACAAGCTTGTTGCAACTATTGTTCTAGCTTACACCTCCAGCATAGGAGGCATGTCAGAGTAAAGGGGAGGAAGGCTGAAGTGCTCTGCACGCCTTCAAACCCTGGCCAATGGAACGGTTCCTATCAGGCCATTACCATCATCATGAGAGCAGTCCAAAGGCGCCTCTAAATTACACTGCAGCCCAAACAGGCCTCCCAGGATCAGGGGAGCAGAAAACTGACCTAGAGACTCCCTGGTTTTGGGTCCTGCACTGAGCACTGTTAGGATACAGATATTCAGGCCTGTCTGTAAAGGCCTATACTCTAAGAATTTAGGTGTATTCTTATCACTTGGCTAGTTATAGAGGTATACAAGAAAGAATCACGTTAGCCAGACCTGAGGATCTGGCCCACTAATGCTTGCAAGTTGCTCCGATAATATTGTGATGGGGCCACACAGATAACTAGAGAGATGCCTTCCAGATACTGGAACAATTCTGTCCTCAGTTACACCCAAATGTGACAAAGGGCAGAATTTAGGCCATCATGTTTATGATTTATTCTTGGTAGTAAAATATTTTTAAAGAAACCATAAAGAGAGATTTATCAAGCCTGTAAAGTGGACTGGGAAGGAGAACTTAGGTTTTCAGCAAGTTGAAATACACTCACATCTACAGGAATTAGTGAGTGTCGTGAGACAGTTCTGCATACGGTACAGTGTACTGGAACGTCCACTGTGAGGGAAGAAGGTTGATGTGTGTTACAAAAGAAGGTAGACGACAATACTTGTGAGCACTGTACATTTTGACTTAATAGCTCCTCAGGCATTGAACAAAATGTTACAAGAAATCCAGCTAAAACTTTACCTGGGAAACAGTGGGTGGGAAAGTTAGGAGCAGAGACAACCAAGTGATTGACAGATCAAAATATTTACTTAAAGCGTGCATAAGGTAGTTATAACAAAAGCAAGAACTTCAATAATTAGAGCCACCCTTTTCAGTTTCAGGTGGAAGCACCTATCTTTATTCTCAGCTCACCTCTCATAGAATCATAGAATATCATGGTTGGAAGGGGCCTCAGGAGGTCATCTAGTCCAACCCCCTGCTCAAAGCAGGACCAATCCCCAATTAGATCATCCCAGCCAGGGCTTTGTCAAGCCTGACCTTAAAAACTTCTAAGGAAGGAGATTCCACCATGTACCTAGGTAATGCATTCCAGTGTTTCACCACCCTCCTAGTGAAGAAGTTTTTCCTAATATCCAGCCTAAACCTCCCCCACTGCAACTTGAGACCATTACTCCTTGTCCTGTCCTCTTCTACCACTGAGAATAGTCTAGAACCATTCTCTCTGGAACCACCTCTCAGGTAGTTGAAAGCAGCTATCAAATCCCCGCTCATTCTTCTCTTCTGCAGACTAAACAATCCCAGTTCCCTCAGCCTCTCCTCATAAGTCATGTGTTCCAGACCCCTAATAATTTTTGTTGCCCTTCGCTGGACTCTCTCCAATTTATCCACATCAGTCTCTTGCCACCCAGATGTTTCAACAGGCTTCTTGTTATGATCCTAAGACCTTAATGACCTATTGGAGGCATTCCATTTTTCGCCTTGCATCCACAAACCACTCATTTGTCCTCTACCTTTCTCCAGCTGAACACTTGTTTCTCCAGCTCTAGTTTTAACTGAAGTTCTTCAATGATGTATTGAGTTCTTCAATACAAGTAGTTCAGGATTGCAGGATTTTCAAAGCTGTTGAGCTATACAGAGCACTCTAGCTAGCCGTACTTGTGGTCTGGCCGATGAAACACTACCCCCCCACCCCAAAAAAAGCAGCAGCTAGAAATACCACTAAATCACTATTGTTTCCTATGCTTTAATTTGATGCCACTGCTCAACAGCTACATCTGTTTACAGCAATCCGCAGTTAAGTGATCATGGTTTACACTAGATATTTTTGAACTTGCAGTTATTTTATACGGAGCAAGATCATCCCAGAAATCAGCCTCTCTCATTACAGCAGGGGTGTAGATAGATTGTGTTTACTTAATGCACTAGAAGTTCAAATATTTAGCTTGCGGTTTAGATGGCTGAACAATCTGTACTGTAGTTAAGGGCTACGTATGCATCTTGAGGTTGAGAAGAGGGAACAGGTCTGGGTCTGAACAAAGCCCAGAATATGCACACGTGTTTGTCAATACGACTGATCCCCACCCCCCTAAAAGAGTGGATGTGCAAGAAGGCATGAATCAGTCCAAACAGCCTGCTGATGGTCATTTGACAGAATATGTGGGAAATTGAGTTTACCTGGAATTTATGAACTGGGAAGGCTGTTTCTCAGAAGGATTAACAGTGAGTCACAAAATAAACCCTGGGTCATTCACAAGCCTAGGCACTATATGTCTGGTGTCATGAGAGTGAGAACAGTTGGAGAGCAAAGAAAGGTCTCATGACAGCCTGTTAACTAATTTTCGTTCTCAGAGTGAAGACATGTCCTGGAATCTTTAAAAAACTGTCTTTCGTGATCCCAAATGTCTCCAAAGGGAGCTTTGTGAGAAGCAAGAGCAGGAACAAAAATACACATGGGTATAAATGCACTCTAAGAAAGTAATAACGTATACAACTTTCTGGAAATATCAGATACTATGTTTACTACCAGCCGGGGACTGGGATGAAAATGCAGAAGGCTGACAAAGAGCAGGAACAGCTGGTTACTTAAACTTGAGCCTCGGTACAGATGCAAAAAATAATACTTCGCTCTTGTGTGGCACTTTTCACCGATTGGTGAACCCCAAAGCACCTTACAAATGAAGGTGAGGATCCTTAGACACGTGTTACACTTGGAGTTTTCGCTTGAGAAGCATTTCATAAACACCCTTATTCTCAACGTGAGAAATGTTAGCAGAGTTTAAAAGCAATCCAGATGCATGGGTCGATTTGATTTTTGGGTTCCCCTGTGAGGAAGCTAACACCAAAGTCACAGGGAAGAGAGGAAAATCAGGAGTTTCTAAGGTCAGTTGCGTGGATTGCAATATATGGACGAGGGCAGGGAAAGGAATGAAATCAGAGTGCTGTCTGAGAAGCTACCGGCAGAATTGTTATTTTCCATTCATCACTAGGGACCTGATCCAATGTCCACTGGGGTCAATGGAAAGATTCTCATTGACTGGCTATTGGAGCAGGTTCTATGAACCACCAGGGAGCCATTGATGATTGTAAAGCAATTTCTTTCAAATCCATTGTCACAATGAGGGAGAAATCACATCAGCTGCTACCAGGGCCATGGACGGCCAATAAGCAGCAACACTAATGTGGCTCTGCATGGTAGGGGGCCTGCCGGAGAGGGGCCATGCCAGCAGGATTCAAGCCTCACACACAATGTGGGGAGCAGCGTTGCTGTGTGGCACCAACCTGGAGGCTGTGGAAGCATGGGAGGAGTCTCAGGGGCCAGGAATTGCTCAGCTCCACTGGCTCATAATCCCACACCCAATCTCTCAACTATGCCCACGTCTGCTGCGGTGCCTACAGGACACCAGCCAGTTAACAGTGGCTTGAGGGGCAGATGGGAATAAGTGGCCCCGTACTGTAGATATTTACAGTTATCAGCAGGGCAAGTGACCCACATTTATATGTAAATAAAAATGTTCCCTTCACATTCCACTTGTCTTCTCCGATTGTAAGCTTTTTGGGGCAGGGAGCCACGTTTTCATGTGTTGGTACAATGACCAGCATCATAAAGCCCCACTCCAGATCGGGGCTGTCACACTGTCTGGAGAGGCTCATGGCCAGCAGTGCCAACCTCAAGGCCGACTGTCAAGAAGCAGGGTAGACACCCCACGCGGGTGGTATGTTCTAGAATTAGATTTCACCAAATCAGTAACAAATGTTGAACTCCTGATGCACAGTCTCATCATGGAGTCACAGACAGTCCCCGTGGGCACTCTGGTCTTTCTTGCCACACTGGCAAACTGGACTTAGTGATAGCTGGTTGCCATACCCCAAAGATCACAAAAGATTCAGGTCGCTTCCGGTCCCAAGAGACCAGTCACTTTTCTCAAGTCAATTTGTACCTCAGATCTCACACCAAAGGCAGCGCTTGTAGCCAATCCTATAGTAAAATAACTCAGGATTTATTAACTAGGAAAAAGAAATGAGAGAGTTATTGACCGGTTAAAGCAGGCAAACATATATCTGCACATGAGTTACTCTCTATGGTTTTAAAAGGTGACAGAGCTGTAGCAATCTGTCAGCACTGAATGTCTCTTAAGGCTAACCCAGGCTGATCCTGGGGAACTCTGCTTCTGTTCCTAGCTCCAGCCCTATGAGAGTCCAAACAGCAAAGACAGAGAGAAAATTTTCTTGTGTCCCTGTTTTATTCCCCTTCTTCCAGCAACCAAACTGATGGGACAGGCTTTCTTTCAGGTACCACCTTCATAGGCGAGAGAGAGCCAGTAACCAAGTCTTTTTACTGCGATGTTCCACAATGATCCATTTAGTTTTGATAGTCCATCTTGATGGGCGATGGACCATTCCTCCTATCTGAGGTGGGATAGCTCAGTGGTTTGAGCATTGGCCTGCTAAACCCAGGGTTGTCAGTTCAATCCTTGAGGGGGCCATTTAGGGATCTGGGGCAAAAATTGGGGATTGGTCCTGCTTTGAGCAGGGGGTTGGACTAGATGACCTCCTGAGGTCCCTTCCAACCCTGATATTCTATGAGCAGGCATTTTTACAGCTATAAAGCAAAACTTACATATTACCTTATAGCACAGGATACAGACATTCCAAGTGAAATTAATGCATGCAGTAATGTACACTCATTCTAGAGTCTAAACACCTATCTGATAAGTCAAACCCCTATCTTGAACATACAGGAGAGCTGGTCTGGTGTCCAGCTATGAATTTGTCAGTGCTCAGCTGAGGCCTCAGCTGTCGCAAGAGCTGGCACCTGGTTTGCCAGCATCACAGGGGCCTTTGGCGAGCCTGTGCATTATTTGTTAATCACTAATAATAATGATGAGGGGGAGGTGTTATTTTTCTCAGTAGCCAGCCATATTCAGCAGGGATGGGATTTCTTCTGTCTTTCATGCTTTGGGCATGCAATGACTCTTTGCTAGGGCTTGGCAAAGGGAATGGGACTTTCACCCTGAATGACCATTTGAAATATTGGAGTAGGTTCTATTTCAAAAATGCTACATCAAAAAACTGACATTGCGAGGCACATGTATTACCAAATCTCTTCGGGGCAAGACCACCACGCATTAACCTACTGGACAAACACAGGCTCCTTTCACAGATCAAAAGGGAGAATGCTGCAGAACCTACCCTGATAGCAAACAGAATATATCTGGGGTCAACAATTTCCTCCATGTTCCGTGTATACCACAAAATACAGCACAGCAGAGAAGGACCAAAGAACATGCTGTCCCAGCGTAAAGGCTGCCAGCATCCTGACAGAATTAGGAAGTCCTCTCTCAGAATTGCCCTCTGGACATGAAATTACACAAAGAAAGACTTCATTAGGATCCATAACTAAATTGAGTCCAGCGGCGGGAGAGTGGAACATTCCATTTTTGTTTTGGCACGTTGCAACACTTTGCAACCTTTAGGATATTGTTCTAAGTAAGACCTGGAATCCTGCACAACTGCAACTCTGACAATTCAGTACTGTGTAGCAGAAATTATGAGAAGAGAAGACTTTACTTGGAAAAAAACCCTGAAAAACACACATGGGTCTAGGGCAGTGATCACTCTAATTTTTCCCACCCATGAGCAGAATGATTTTTGTTACGTGCACCACTATGGAGGTGATGTGGCTGGGGTGGGGCTGAGGGGTTTGGAATGTGGGAGGCGGCTCAGGGCTGGGGCAGAGGGTTGGGGTGCAGGGGTGTGAGGGCTCTGGCTGGGGGTGGGGCTCTGGGGTGGGGCTGAGGATCAGGGGCTCAGGGCTGGGTCAGAGGGTTGGGTGCAGGAGGTGAGGGCTTTGGGGTGGGGCCAGCAATGAGGGGTTTGGGGTGCAGGAAGGTGCTCTGGGGCTACAGCGGGGAGAGAGGACTCCCCCCAGCTCTCCCCGCAGCAACACCTGGGCTGTGGGGAGGCGAGGTGATAGGTCTGGGGCTGAGGCTGCAGGATAGGCGCCCCTCCCCCAGCCCCAGCAGGTTCCAGCCAGGGGAAGGCTGCCCCTGCCACCCCTGGGGCCGGGCACCCTGGCCGGTCCCTGGGCGGGTTCCCTGGGCGCCCGTGGGGTGGTACATGGAACTTAGGTCCAGGGGGGCTGGAACAATTTTTATAGTGGGGTGCTGAGAGCCATTGAACCAAATTGTAAACCATGGATCCCTCGTCCCAGCACCTATCAATGGGTCCGATTGTGAAGCCCTTTCCCAGCAAAACTCCCATTCCAGCCGGGAAGGGAAGACTTGAAGCCACTGGCTTCAAATGGGAGTTTTGCCTGAGAAAGGACTGTAGGAGTTGGGCCAAACACATATCAGGTCACAGACATTCACAAGTCTCAGAAAATTGGGGGTTAAGATAGGCAAAACCAGAGATAAGTCCCTAATAACCGTTATTGAATGAGTGAGATTTGTACTTAAATGGTAACAGTGGTTACTGAAGACTCCATTACAAAACTATGCAGCAGAAGGGATTGTGACACTATTGTCACTGCAGCACTTTCTATTTTCATGCCACCCATGAGGAAGTGATCCCTGGTTTAACTACTTCACCCCATCTGCTCTGGTACTTATATGGGCCCTATCGTATCTGATACACAATCTGTAGTGTGTATGGACCCTCATGGGCCACTGTGAGGTAAAGTAATGCTGTTACGCCCATGCTGGGGATGGGACACACAGAGACTGAGTGATTTGCCTGTGATCACAGAGAAAGTCTGTGGCAGTACAAGGAATTGAACCCAGAACTCTCAAATCCTAAGCTAGGGCACTACCCACTGGACCAGCCATGCATCTATGAGGTGATGAATTTGACCCATTGAGTCTGCTTCCTGTCTCCACGTGACTGAATCTTTTTACTCTTTGCTGAAACTCTAAGAGAAATTTTTTACGAGAAAGTCAGAGTCATATTTTTGCTCAGAATAACTGTTCTTAAACAATTTCTCCAATGCACTCAGCACAAATTGCTTATTTGACTTTAGCATGCAGGTCTTTTCTCTGCCCCTATATTTTCTGTAACAAACATTTTAGTGCAAATAATGAAAGGCATATCACACGCTTCAATCATGCCTGAATCCCCTGTGTCCCTCTTAAAGCATCTCTCTGCAAAAACAAGACACCAGAAGCTGGTCCACAGGAGTCGAAGGAATGTTTTAAATAGTTAACTTTGAACGACCTCATTGAGATGACTAATGAGTCGATCACCTTCTAGTTGGCTATTGAATGTCTTAGAGAGACTAGAATTGTCTCATTTTCTCCACAACTGTAAGAGCTGAAGTCAAGACTGGAATGGAGTACAAAGAGCAATACTTGGCAAACTTTAAGACTATGACCTATTCTAGCTCTGTGGGAAGGAACCTTGGTGTTGTCGATTTTCATGCAACATCATCCGTTCCTCAAAACCTGCAAAATGACCTAAAAGCTCAGCCCCTTCACAATTCAGGGGTGAGGTGTGTTTATCTAAAGGAAGGAATTCCCAGAGCAACTGAATATTTAGGACAAAGCATCTTCCACCAAGTTCTGTGGCTCCATACCACATGAGAATTCCCACAGGCCAGGGGGATTCTCCTAGGACCACTTAAGCAGCGGTGATGGCTGCTTTGCAACAGTGGAATACCCCAAAGCAGTAGGTGGGCACTGGAAAATCAAGCTCTTAGTCCTCCTCCCCTTCTCTGCTTGCATTGGCTCCCAGATAACACATACCCAGATCAACCAACCGTCAGATGAAGGGTCAGAAATCTCATGTTCCTTTTCACATTGACAATACCACTTATTACTGAGTACAATGGTGGAGAAGCTTCCAGCTATAAAATCAAAGTAGCAATACACTTTATGACTGAAATGCTACCCAGACCACCCCAAAAATGGAAAGGGCATACAAAGGGATATGGAAATAATACATCCAGCATTTCTGTTTCCCCATGGATACCTCAATATGGTTTAGTCCTTTGCTGGAGAAAACTTTCTGTGGGAACAATGGGAGATGCCAGGCATTCACTACTAAAAGGCTATTGTCCTCCCAACATATATATCTTCTCTGTAGCAAGAGAGATTGGGGCCCTTGAATTTTTGGTTTTTGAAGACAGATCCAATTGGGTATTGTCTTAAAGAGGTATTCAGAAGACACAGACAATGGCCATCCAGAATTGAACTGAATGAGCTTCTGAGCACATGGGAATACACTTCATCCTGCGTCTTTGTCTCAGTTGATCAGAGGAGGCAAAGGAAAGTTAGTGGCTCAGCAGATGGTATAGGGGAAAGGATCCAGGATCTCTGGGCACAGAAGAGAATTTTTTGGGGGAGGATCAAATTAGCGGGTAAATTATAGAATCAGGAAAAAGAAAAGGAGTACTTGTGGCACCTTAGAGACTAACAAATTTTGATTCATTCATAGCCTCCGAAATGTTTGTGCACAGGACCGGCACAGTCAGGAAGCTCTTGGAAGGGCATGCGTTCAGGTGAACTGTACAGCACTTAACATGCTCCAAGATCATCCCGTGATAGAATTTGGAAGGGGAAGTTGTTAGGAAGGCGACAAAGCTTAAGTTTCTGTATCTACAGATCTGATGAAACTGAGGAGGTGACCAGCCCTCTGTGGAGAAAGAAGTGGTTCGGGACTATTTAGAAAAACTGGATGAGCACAAGTCCATGGGGCTGGATGCATTGCATCCGAGAGTGCTAAAGGAGTTGGCAGATGTGATTGCAGAGCCATTGGCCATTATCTTTGAAAACTCATGGCGATCCAGGGAAGTCCCGGACGACTGGAAAAAGGCTAATGTAGTGCCCATCTTTAAAAAAGAGAAGAAGGAGGATCCTGGGAACTACAGGCCAGTCAGCCTCACCTCAGTCCCTGGAAAAATCATGGAGCAGATCCTCAAGGAATCAATTCTGAAGCACTTAGACGAGAGGAAAGTGATCAGGAACAATCAGCTTGGATTCACCAAGGGCAAGTCATGCCTGACTAATCTAATTGCCTTCTATGACGAGATAACTGGCTCTGTGGATGAGGGGACAGCGGTGACGTGTTGTTCCTTGACTTTAGCAAAGCTTTTGACACGGTCTCCCACAGTATTCTTGCCAGCAAGTTAAAGAAGTATGGGCTGGATGAATGGACTATAAGGTGAATAGAAAGTTGGCTAGATTGTCAGGCTCAACGGGTAGCGATCAATGGCTCCATGTCTAGTTGGCAGCCGGTATCAAGTGGAGTGCCCCAAGGGTTGGTCCTGGGGCCGGTTTTGTTCAATATCTTCATAAATGATCTGGAGGATGGTGTGGATTGCACCCTCAGCAAGTTTGCGGATGACACTAAACTGGGAGGAGAGGTAGATACGCTGGAGGGTAGGGATAGGATACAGAGGAACCTAGACAAATCAGAGGATTGGGCCAAAAGAAATCTGATGAGGTTCAACAAGGACAAGTGCAGAGTCCTGCACTTAGGACGGAAGAATCCCATGCACCGCTACAGACTAGGGACCGAATGGCTCGGCAGCAGTTCTGCAGAAAAAGACCTAGGGGTTACAGTGGACAAGAAGCTGGATATGAGTCAACAGTGTGCCATTGTTGCCAAGAAGGCCAATGGCATTTTGGGATGTATACGTAGGGGCATTGCCAGCAGATCGTTCCCCTCTATTCGACATTGGTGAGGCCTCATCTGGAGTACTGTGTCCAGTTTTGGGCCCCACACTATAAGAAGGATGCGGAAAAATTGGAAAGAGTCCAGCAGAGGGCAACAAAAATGATTAGGGGACTGGAACACATGAGTTATGAGAAGCGGCTGAGGGAACTGGGGATGTTTAGTCTATGGAAGAGAAGAATGAGGGGGCATTTGATAGCTGCTTTCAACTACCTGAAAAGGGGTTCCAAAGAGGATGGCTCTAGACTGTTCTCAGTGGTAGCAGATGACAGAACAAGGAGTAATGATCTCAAGTTGCAGTGGGGGAGGTTTAGGTTGGATATTAGGAAAAGCTTTTTCACTAGGAGGATGGTGAAACACTGGAATGCGTTACCTAGGGAGGTGGTGGAATCTCCTTCCTTAGATATTTTTAAGGTCAGGCTTGATAAAGCCCTGGCTGGTATGATTTAGTTGGAGATTGGTCCTGCTTTGAGCAGGGGGTTGGACTAGATGACCTCCTGAGGTCCCTTCCAACCCTGATATTCTATGATTCTATGAAACATTGGGGAAAGCTGTTTTGACTTATCCCTTGAATCCTAATGCAGAATGAGCTGGAAATCCCAAATTTAATGGCTATCACTGAGAAATAAAAATACTTCCCAGCTGCAGGACAGAGTATGCCCAGCCTCCTGCCAGGCCAGCCATCACAGGATGCAAACATGGCATGAAGCCACCTTTCCTGTTCACCAGCCTGGGCTGTCCTGTCAAGATGTGGCCGTGCAAACTCACCAACGTTCCTGCTTACAGCAGCAGCTCAGAAGCTGTAGAGCTAGCCATAGGCTGACACAGAAAGCAAAGAACAGAAGCGCCATATACAATGGTTTGTTTAGTGAAGTAAGCATGCGGTGTGCTTCGCCCCAGGAAAATGGAACTGATGTGTGGGGGGAAGTCAAGAGAATCTCTTTGGTGGGGGGAAACCACACAGAAAGAAGGAAGGTGACAGAAGGAACAGAATTCCACTCAGCGCAATCAAGAGGAAGACGAACCAAAGCACAGAGTACACAGAAGGGCGGCTTTGTGGCCTCAGATGCAGCTGTCATAGGTTTAATTCCTACTCCTGACTTAGGATCTGTCTACACTGGAATTGGAGATGTAATTTCCAGGGTGTGTACACAAACCCACGCTAGCTCTGATCAACCTAGTGTCGTGTGCTAAGAATAGTGGTGTAGCCACGGGTGGCAGCTTGGACCAGTTGCCCTGAGTTCATACCTACAGTTTCAGAGGGGGCAGCTGCAATCACACTGCTATTTTTAGAATGCTAGCTCTATCAGACCTAGTGTGGGTAGGTCTACCCAAGCTAGGAATCACATCACCGGCTCCAGTGTAGATGTACCCACAGACCCTCTCTGTGCCCTGGACAAGTCTCCCGATGCCTCAAGTCTCCATCTTCCTTCTCTGTTTAGACTGTAAGGTCTTCTTGGACAGAGACTGCCTCTCACTGTGTGTGTGTGTGTACTGTCTAGCACAATGCGGCCAGTATCTTAGTTGGGGTCTCTAGGCATTACCCAAATACAAATAACAATAGTGCTAACATAAAGGAGAGCAAAATGCCATCTAGCCACAGTGCATTCCCTTTTGCCATGTCAGCCAGCAATCTGAGGGCAGCATTACCACCCTTTCCCTTTTCAAAACACAACACAGACCACTCCCCCCAACATCCTGCTCCTCATTGATAGAAGCCCATCATCAGACCTTACCAGCCCAGCCCTCTGGATTGAAGACACTGAAAGATCCAAAACAAACAAGACCGACACTACACTGAAAACAAGCTCTGTCACTCTGTCTGAAGGTGTGGGAGTGTATAATATCATAGATACTGTATATACAGAAAGAAAAAGAGGACTTGTGGCACCTTAGAGACTAACCAATTTATTTGAGCATAAGCTTTCGTGAGCTACAGCTCACTTCATCGGATGCATTCAGTGGAAAATACAGTGGGGAGATTTATACACACAGAGAACATGAAACAATGGGTGTTACCATACACACTGTAATGAGAGTGATCAGGTAAGGTGAGCTATTACCAGCAGGAGAGCGGGTGGGGGCGGGGGGGAGGAAGGGGGAATCTTTTGTAGTGATAATCAAGGTGGGCCATTTCCAGCAGTTCACAAGAACGTCTGAGGAACAGTGGCGGGGGTGGGGATAAACATGGGGAAATAGTTTTACTTTGTGTAATGACCCATCCACTCCCAGTCTCTATTCAAGCCTAAGTTAATTGTATCCAGTTTGCAAATTAATTCCAATTCAGCAGTCTCTCGTTGGAGTCTGTTTTTGAAGTTTTTTTGTTGAAGAATTGCCACTTTTAGGTCTGTAATCAAGTGACCAAAAAGATTGAAGTGTTCTCCGACTGGTTTTTCAATGTTATAATTCTTGACATCTGATTTGTGTCCATTTATTCTTTTACATAGAGACTGTCCAGTTTGTATGGTAACACCCATTGTTTCATGTTCTCTATGTATATAAATCTCCCCACTGTATTTTCCACTGAATGCATCCGATGAAGTGAGCTGTAGCTCACGAAAGCTTATGCTCAAATAAATTGGTTAGTCTCTAAGGTGCCACAAGTCCCCCTTTTCTTTTTGTGGATACTGACTAACACGGCTGCTACTCTGAAACCTGTATATACAGAGAAGAATATACCCTTCCTGGTAAAGCATTTGATATGCTAACCATCATGGATATGCAAAGCCAATGGATGCTGGCATTTTACAGAAATATATGACAATACAGTGGGCTGTGTAATAAAAATCTGAAGCAAAAAATGTGGAAGCAATTCAAGAAAACGGATCTCACATTTTTGTCTTTGTTAGAGTCAGATTCTGACATGCTCCGACTAAAAGTCAACATCTGTATGCATTTACAATTAAAATATATAGGTATTCACGATGGCTGCCTCCTTCCATGATGTTTTACTGCTGCCTTTTTCTTCTGAAATATTCAAACCATTACATTATTTTATTTCAATATATTACACATCACCCTTTCACCTCGGCGCTTTGGTTCAGATCCAGCCCTTGGTCGAGGAAATAGAAAACATCTGAAAACATTTAGTAGCCTCATCTCAATGCCTAATGGACTACAGTCTGCCCTGACATGACAAAACACAACAAATAAACTGGCTTGCCACAGATTAAATATGTTTTCACAAAAACACACCGGGGTGTAGGGCTTCATAAAGGCATTGCTAATTGCACTCAAGCCCACGGTGTTAAGCATCAGAATAGTTTGCAGACCATCTGGGCTGCACCTGTCCCCCTGGAAGAAACAGGTGACTGAAGGTGTTTGCAGCCTAAAGGATCCGCCTCGCCGCGTTCTTCTGTTATTCTAAAGCCGAGAGATGTGTCAAGCTACAGTTAAAACACAATCCAAGGACACCATGTTCTGGACAGTCTCCATGTCTTGTAGTTTATAAAAGAATCAGGTCCATGAAGAAAACTTTATTACTGACAAACCCTGCAGCTTTTTTTTTTTTTACACATGAATTTTAAGGTGGACAAAAGTCACTAAAGCCCTTGTCTTTGCTGGGGCCCTCAGCCATCGGTGGCTGGCGACCAGCGCGGCTGCATCGGTGATAGGGTTGCCAAGTGTCCGGTTTTCAACCGGAAAGTCCAGGCAAAAACGGCACCTGACCTGCAGGAGCACGGGTGACACGTAGCGGGGACATGCGGGGGCAAGTGCCCCCCCCGCAAGATTGGCCTGCCGGAGCAGGGAGAGGGGCTCTGTCTTTCTCCCACAGCTGCCGCCGCCTCCCACAGCCAGGCTCTCTCTCTCTCTCTCGCAGGCAGCCGCCGCCAACCGAGAGGGGAGCGGCCAGCAGGAGAAGTAGGTGGTCCCACCCTTTCCACTCCCTGCCGGGGCCTAGTGGCCAGGGTCAGAGGCTGAGTGAGCTGGAAACGTGCCGGGGAGTGGAAAGGGCAGGACCACCCACTTCTCCCGCCGACCGCTCCGCTCTGGGTCGGTGTGAGAGCCCAGCTGCCCACCGCGGCTCCTGGGCTGTCTGAGAGCAAGCCTGGCTGTGGGAGGTGGCAGGCTGCCCCCTGCCCATGCCCGGCTGCTGGGGACAGGGGCAGGTGCAGTGGGAGGAGAGAGCCTCCCCCGCAGGTAACTGATGGGTGGGAAGAGTGCGGCGGTCCCTAGGCTGGATGAAGGGTTGCAGGGGGAGAGGAGTGAGCAAAGGGCAGGGGTGGAGCAGGGGGTGGATCCTCAAGGGGTGGGGGAGGTGCAGGGGGTAGAACAGGGGGCAGGGTCTTAGTGGGAGGGGGAGGATCAGGGATGTCCAGTTTCCAGAAATTGGAAAGTTGGCACCCCTAACCGGTGATCACTGTGCGAGGCTCTGTTCATGCACAGAGTACGACGTAGTCTGTCCCTGCCCCCAAAAGTTGACAATTTAAATGGGCAAGACCAAGGGTGGGAGAAGAAACACACAGAGAAAGGTGAAGTGCTTTAATCCAAAGTCACGCAGCTGACTAGCAACAGAGCCAGGATTAGAAGCCCAGTCTGCTCATCCCCAGTCCAGCATTCTAACCACTAGACTCTACTGACAGACTATTTGCTGAATTCCGCTTGACAGCTGGACAAGCCACGCCACTGCGAGTCACGGCTTATCGTGGCTTTTCCCGCCAATTCATGGGTTTTGCATTGGTGCCTCTACACTGCTGGCTGATATGGGGGCAAAACCCAATTTAAATGAGTCCTTAGACAGAGCCACCATGGACTGAATCACATCAAAATGTTCACAAGAGAAGCTAAAGTCTGACCCTGGAAGGTGCTGAGAACTCTCACCTGCCATTAAAGTTGGCTGGAGGTGGGAGCGTTCAGCATCTTAGCAGGATAGGTCGCCAAAGCTCTACTCTGAAAAGTGACCGGGTGGAGATGGCACCTTCTCACTCAGCAAGTGCTTGACATCTACTAATATCAATCAAAAGGCTCCCATTGACTTCAAGGGGTGTTGGATCAGGCTTCAAATGTGCTCCTATCATAGCTCACCAGGAGCACGGTGCCTCGTACAGGGAGCCCCTTGCTAGTCCTCTAGCCATTAATTGACATTCAGCTCAGCAATGGCTGCCTGGACTTTCAAACGCCAAGACAAAAGTAAACAGTTTGCTTCATGCTTTAACGGTGGGTCAGTCAGATTGTTAGGCCTTGACTTGAGCCTGAGTGTTTTGGGTTAGGACCATGGAAATCCTCTCCTGTCTCCGCTTCACCAAAGCACTCCCCTTCGAAGAAGACTTCTTATCTCACCTGGTTGGCTACCACCTCCTCCTGGTCCTTCTAGCCATTGGAGGATCAAGTCTTGTTGGTTTGGTTGCTACCAGAGCCTGAGTGGATTTTCTAGCCATTACTCAGAGGTCTAAATTCACTTGCGCAGGTGATTCTTTTCCTTTGGGAGAGTGTGTCAGGGTGGCAACCCCTCCAGTTGGAGGCAGAGAAGGGCTGGTACCCCTCGTCACAGCTCCCTTGTGTGTATTTAGTCAGATCTGAAAGTAGAACTCCCTAAGTTCTGAGACATTATCCTGGCCTGTACACACACTCTGTTTTTTAAACACGGAAGCATGTTACAGTGTTCATATTTCATTTTGCTATCGCAAATAAATGTGAAAAGGGGATATGACAATAGCTTCCCGATAGGGCAGGGGTGGCCAACCTGACCCTGAGAAGGAGCCAGAATTTACCATTATACATTGCCAAAGAGCCACAGTAATATGTCAACAGCCCCCCATCAGCTCCCCCACACCCGGCTCCCCGCGCCTCCTGCCCACCGGCAGCCCTACCGATCAGCACCTCCCCCTCCCTCCCTCCTTCCCTCCCCACACCTCCCTATTAGCTGTTTCGTGGGGTGCAGGAGGCTCTGGGAGGGAGGAGGGAGGAGCGAAGGCACGACAGGTTCAGGGGAGAGGGTGTGACAGAGTGGTGTGGGGGCAGGGCCTGCGACAGAGCCAGGGGTTGAGCCGTGAGCACCCCGTGGCACACTGGAAAGTTGGCCCCTGCAGCTCCAGCCCCGGAGTCGGTGCCTATACAAGGAGCCGCATATTAACTTCTGAAGAGCCGTATGTGGCTCTGGAGCTACAGGTTGGCCACGCCTGCGATAGGGGGTCTTATAATATGCTAGCATGCTTTTGCGATAGTATAGGGCAATGTCTAGGAACTTAGGGAATTCTTGTGTCAGGAAGAGCTTGATGAAAGAGGACAACACATGTGCAGGAAGGAATAAAGCCTTAATGTTATACTGTCTTGGCTCTCTCTCTCTTTTCTAATGCTTTGAACACTGAACAGATACAAAGGAAGGTGGAATTTGGTCCTGTGGCTGGAATCTAGCTCACAAATCTGCTGCTGAGTGAGCCAAAAGAGAATCAATTTCATTCTCGTAGTTGTGTTGACTCTGCTAAGAGGCGTTAAACTATGAGTGCTAAAGAAAGCAGGTCCGATTGAATACACACCAGGGAGTGTGTTGGGGGGGTTTTGGCTCACAATTGGTGGGTCAGTAATTTAGCACCTTTAACGTTCATCGTTAAGCCTCTTCATTGTCTTGACATGATGCTTCAAATGCCAGTGTAATTTACAAATGTGGGCTGCTTAATCCACCTGATTTCCCTAGAAACCACCAAGCTGTTTCAATAGCAAAGCTGTAGATCTAGGAGTAGTAAAAAAAAACCCGAACTCCCATGGTGTCATATGTGGCTGTCAAGAAATCAAGGGGAAGTAATTTCAGTCGAAACTGAATAACTCAGACACAGTCATCTCTGCTCCGACTGATTCCAGCATCCGCTTGCCAATCTAAAAATCACCTGTTTCAGCGGCAGTTAATAACCCGGGAGCCATGCTGAATTCGTGACAGTAGTGTCCATTCTTTTAATGGACCAACTTCTGTTGGTGAGAGAGACAAGCTTTCAAGCCTCACAGAGCTGGTCTCTCTCACCAGCAGAAGTTGGTCCAATAAAAGATATTTCCTCACCCACTTTGTCTTTCTAATATCCTGGGACTGCCATGGCTACCACCATACTGCATACAATTAGGGTGGCCAGGTGTCCGGGTTTTAACCAGAACGCCCAATCGAAAAGGGACCCTGGCGGCTCTGGTCAGCACCACTGACCAGGCCATTAAAAGTCTGGTTGGCGGCGCAGGCAGGCTCCCTACCTGGCTCCATGTGACTCCCGGGAAGCTGCTGGCATCTCCCTCTGGCTCCTAGGTGGAGGGACGACCACAGGGGTCTGCGCACTGCCTCCGCCCCCAGTGCCAGCTCTTCAGCCCCCATTGGCCAGGAACCGCAGCCAATGGGAGCTGAGAGGACGGTGCCTGTAGGCGCGGGCAGCACACATGGTTGCGCCTCCACTTAGGAGCCAGAGAGAGATGTTGCTGCTTCCCGGGAGCTGCTTGAGGTAAGCGCTGCCTGGAGCCTTCACCCCAAAACCCCTCCTGTACCCCAACTCTCAGAGTCCACACCCCCAGCCAAAGCCTGCACCCCCTCCCCATCCCAACCCCCTGCCCCAGCCCGGATCCCCCTCCTGCACCTTGAACCCCTCATTTCTGGCCCCACCCCAGAGCCCACACCCCCAGCCCAGATTCTGCACCCCCCCTCCAGTACCCCAACCCCCTCATCTTTTGCCCCACCTGAGAGCCTGCACCCGCAGCTGGAGCCCTCACCCCCATCATGTCCCAACCCACTGCAGCAGCCCAGTGAAAATGAGCAAGTGAGTGAGGGTGGGGGAGAGCGAGTGACAGAGGGAGGGGGGAATGGAGTGAGGGGGGGGCTGACCTCCTAGAAGGGGCGGGACATGGGGCGGGGCAGATTTTCTGAAAATACAAAGTTGGCAACCCTACATACAATAATTATGACAGATTCATTTTTAAGATAGTATTTTCCTAAATTAAATTATGCCCACAGCATATTCCAGCAGAACCATGACCAGCCTAGTGGCATCTTGATGGCTGTGCCAGGACTGGGGTGGGGGAGGCGAATTAGGAGCACTGAGACCACCTGGGCGATACCTTGGCTGATCCCAGGCCTGCTGGGATGCAGGGAGTGAGGACACAGCTGAAGCGCCCAGGGTATACAAAGGTTGGTCTCATGGACAGAGCACTGGACTGGGACATGAGAGAGCTGCAGGCCCCGCCTGGCTCAGCTCTACACTTCCAGCATGACTGTGGGCAGGTTGCGTCATCTACCGGGTGCCTCAGTTCCCCCACCTGTAAAATGGGGATCACAGTTTTTCCCAACCTCACAGGACGTCGTAAGGATCAAAGCCCATTCATGACCATGTGGTGCTTGGAGATGTTGATGATAAAGGCCAGACGAGCAAAGTACTTAGACTAGCAGCAGACAGCAAGCAGGGTTGCTGTAGCCATGTTGCTCTTAGGACATCGGAGAGACAAGGTGGGTGAGGTAATATCTTTTACTGGACCCACTGCTGTTGGGGAGTGAGACAAGCTTTCGAGTCACACAGAGCGCGGAGGGTGAAATCTACTCCAGCTACACAAGGCTCAATGAGGGTAGAGCCTGAAGGAGCTGGGGAGATCACAGCCCAGAGCCAGTGAGCAGGACAGGGCCGTCCCTAGCTGTTCTGGGGGTCCTACGCAGCACCCCCGCTGGTGAGTGCAGGCCCGGCCCTGCTGCAGTCCTCAAGGACAGGAAGGGGCAGGGCGGGGGCAGAGCGAGGCGGGGGCTTTGGGGAAAGGGGGGAGTGGGAGCGGGGCTGGGGTGGAGCAGGGGCGGGATGGGGCGGAGCAGGGCGGGGCTTTGGGGAAGGGGTGGAGTGGGGGCGGGGCTGGGGCAGAGCAGAGGTGGGAAGAGGCAGGCCTGGGGCGGGGGCCATGGGGAAGAGGTGACGCAGGGGCTGGAGCAGCATGCAGCTGTGCAGGGCACCAGGAAATGTGGTGCCCCAAATTTCCTGGTGCCCTATGCAGCTGCATACTTTGCGTATGGGAAGGGATGGCCCTGGAGCAGGAATAGCCCTGGAGCAGCCCTCACCCCAGGCCTCTGGCCTGCCCCCATCACAGCCTGCCACGTTGGCCCAGACACTTTCTGCAATGTGAAAGGGGACACAGGCGCCCTTGCGGGGCCACCCTGTCTGTCGTGCTCCCAGGCAGTAGGAGGGACATACTACTGCTAAATTTCACCCTGAACCCTTTCAGAGTGCGCACCGCCATGTAGCTGTCCTTTGTCATGTGTTCGTACAGCTCCTAGCACGATGGGGCTCCAAACCACACAGGGCCTTGCAGGTGCTACTGTGATACATGCTATAAAAATGTCTCCACTGTGTGTATTTTTGTTGTGCGTGTGTTTTTTATAAATATATAAAGCAATAAAACAGTTTGAACTAAAATAAAGCCTGGGAAAATGTAACCTATTAAAGCCAGGCAGAAACATTTTTCTATCAGTTCTTTTTTGGTTTGTTTAAATAGACCTCCAGGCTTTTCCTCTTGGTTTAAGACTATTCTTTCATGGAGAGGTTTCAGTGTATCTTAAAATCGCTAGCTGTTGCCAGCTCAGACTTCTGCACTGGGCGTCTAGGCTTTCTGTTCCATGAAGACAAATAAGTGGGCGCACGGCTGCTCCCTGTCCATACATTGTTCATGGTACTGAGCAGTGATTTTCCATATCGAACTGTCTTTGCATTCACCCCAGGAGGAAGGGTGAGCCTGGTTTATTAAGTTCCCATTTCTCAAAAAGCAGCAACATCTGGAGTGCTGAGCCGTTTGTTGGCACAGCTCAGTGGAAAGGAATTCTGCAATGGGCGAGATTTGCCCTGCTCACTAGGTATCACTACAATCAGTTCTGGTGACAGAGAAAATATTTAAGGCAGCCAATCAAATAAATACCGTCAGAAGGATGTGGTAAGACAATCTGTGCTGTCAAGTTTTGTTTTTTTTAACGGACAAACTAGATATTGAAGCACTTTCTCTCTATTTTCTTCATTGTAAACTACAATTTACCCTACTTTTCCATTACACAAGATTCTTCCATTAGATGGATACCAGGGCAAAACTTCATTTTGCGTGGCGCTTGACTGTGTGGGTTAGCTAAATCAAGCCAGGTGAAATAGATTAACTCGAGCACTTTATTTCAATGCAGCTTTTATAATCATGCTGACTAGCACTTCCTCAGTTTGACTTCCCCCACAACTAGTCATATGGTACCCAGGATCTGCCGAGGAACTGTAGTGCGTCGTTTATTAAGAATGCTTATTTTAGACACAATGCTCCTGATGGGCCAGGGAGCTCCTTCAAAGGCTGGTTCATGGGCTGAACATCAGGTGTGTTTGAGACCAGCTGTATCACTTCTGCAACACCAAATGGTCATATATTCCCTAAGATCGGTGCGTGCAACTCCTTTGACACCGGCAGGACTGAGAGTGTGACATGCCCTGTTCTCCACGTCTCAAGTAGAGAAAAGTCCATGGTTGTTCCCAACCCCAGAAGCTGCCACCATCTCCTCTTTAAACCAACCTGTCATGCCCTATCAGTAGAAGCACCTATAATAAATCATAGAATTACAGTGGCTTGGAACCGTGACTATCACATCTCTCCCACTTCACTGCATATGTGATACCACATGTCAGACTTAGATCCTACCTAACAGCAGGGTGTTTTGCAAGTCCTCAGCTCTAGAATTTGATTCTCCCGCGGTCTGACAGAGTCCAAAGTTTTTGAACGGCAGGGCACTGCTGCAAGGCATCACTGTTGTCCCAAGTTTCTCATAAGTGGGTGGGTTTAGTGGACCTTGAATTCGGGGGAGAGGAGAAGAGCTGAGGTTTGGAAGAGTTGGGTGCATTGTAACTAAAACGTTCCTGGCTAATGGGAAGCATATCGTCTGTATTGCTCATGCATCTGCACCAAGGGAAAGCACACTGAATACAATCAGACTATATTCTGTGAAGTCAGAATGGAGGATGGTGACCTCCTGTACTGTAGGTGGCCAATCTTTTCCTAGCTTGTTCAATGTGGCTTGGACAAGTGCATAAGCCAATGTTTGCGAGGCAGTATCATGTAGTGGACAAAGCATTAGACTGGGAGTGAATGAATGTGGGTTCCTAATCACAGATGCACCAGTGGCCTGATGTGTGACCTTAAACAAGTAATTTCACTTCTTGTTTCCCTACTCTTTGTCTTGTTCTTTTAGACAGGAAGCACTTCTGGGCAGAGACTGTCTCTCACTTGTGTCCAGCGCAATGGAGCCCTGATCTTGCTTGGGGTTTCTAGGCATTACTGGAAGACAAATAATAATAGTTTAAAGTCTTATAAGCAAATATTATTTTACCTTTATGCAACAATAGGCTTTTATGCACCCCAGCTTTTATTTAAGAAAAACACCATTTGTCTCTTCTCATTACTGAACAATGAGGATGGACCAGATAACTAACAAGAGGGGCTCTTCCTAAATGATTCCGTGATCGCTGATCATTGACTGTCGGGGACTGAAACGTTTTATGCTTCAGGTTTACACAGCTTGCTCTCGGGCAGAGATTTGGAAAGCCAACCCACCACCATGAATGGAGCTAAACATTTGTCACCACATCGCTTCCATACGTTGCCTTTGGCTACCAAAGGAGAATTTTGGGAGGGTCGCTAATTAGAAATTTTGCCTATGCAACAACACAAGGCAACAATAATAAAGGTGGAATTTGTCTGTGGCATATCCCCACCCCTCCCCCGGCTATGGCGACTTAAGTCAAAAATCTTAAACTCATTCTGCAACCAGCAGACATATTCCAGCACGTTAAATATTTAAGTGATACATTTGCCTGACTATGGATCATTGATAAGACTTTGCATCTTGACAAGTGCTAATGATATTCATAATCATTTGGACGTAGAACTAGATAAAGAGATTTCGAATGCATTCATCTCCACCTTTAAGTATTATTTTGATGACAACTAAAACAAAGAGAAGAGTATTTAGTTAATGTCTATCATCCTTCTTGGCAAGACAAGTAAAGTATTTTATCCAGACAATCCTAACTCCTGGAGAATATCCAAGAAAGGTAATCCTCATCTACTACAACAGAGTAGCTATTTAGAGCTGGCTTGTTCAGGGGCCTGTATTCTTAACAAAACATTTACAGAATCGGTGTATCAAAGTAAAACATTTCTGGTCAAATAAATCACTCTGTCTGATTTTATTTGTAAAGCTTTAGACTTCCGTATAATATGCACAAAATACATGACAGGGTGGTCGGAAGGGTTTGCCCACATAAGTTCAAAGCTTTCAACCACAACGCCCCATCATGTATTCAATATACACCACATCGCTTACAGCAAAGATCATTTTAAAATGCTTCACAGAAATGGAAAGCTCGTATTGCTCCTATTTTTCATAACACCTGAAAAGCCAGGCTTCCTTAACACCCACAGTCCAGCTATCGGAGCATGAGAGGGGAAGGAAAATTGTAACCAACGGATTCTAGAAAGCTCTCAAACTTAACCTAAAACCAACTTTTCCATACATAAATTGTGCTTCTGAAGCCCGACATTCTCAGGGCCTACAAGATCTAGAAACAACCACTCCTCCACGTTGGAAATGGGGGTCTCCAGTTTGTCGGCTGAGGGCGCAGGCCCAGTCTGCTGAGGTCTGAGGCTATCGTTTTCATTCTCCGTGCCAGTGCTTTTCAGGGTACCCCAGCCTCCTGCCATAGTACATTGCTAAATACTAAGCTGAAAGAAAGGACTGCCCATTGTCAAGAGTGACGGAAGCTCCTTAAAAGTGGGGGGGCCCCACTGGCACCCGAACTATGGCCCCACCCCTCTGCCGCCCTTTCCCCCGACGCCCCACCCCCATGCTGCCCCTTCCCCTGGAGCCGCCGGCCTCACACTGCTCCTTCCTTCCGACGCCCCACCCTTGCACCGCCTCTTCTCCCCAAGACCCTGCCCCCTCTCGCTCCTCTCCACTCCCTCCCCCCGTCGCTTGCCCTTACAGAGGATAAAAAGTGATGGGGACAGAGCCCCCTGCCCCCCCCCATTCCGGTGCCCCTGCCCATTGTGTTCAACCAGAGTTCCACATGCAGGAGGAGAACGGGAGGGAGGGATAGCTCAGTGGTTTGAGCATTGGCCTGCTAAACCTAAGGTTGTGAGTTCAATCCTTGAGGGGGCCATTTAAGGATCTGGGATAAAAATTGGGGATTGGTCTTGCTTTGAGCAGGGGGTTGGACTAGATGAGGTCCCTTCCATCTCTGATATTCTATGACAGGAAACAGTTCTCAGATTCACTTACAACCTTGATTCTCCACCAATAAGAACAGGTCTGATTAGTTACCTCAGAAAAAGAGCATCAATGTTTGTTCCTATTTAAGGGCATGTCCTTTATTTCAATGTTAGATGTTAAAGCTTATTACTGCCCGGAAACCACAATAGAGATCAGGGCCCCTTGAGTTAGGTGCTTTATGTGCACACAGAAGGATTCAGTATCTTCCACCGTTGTTTGCAAGGTGTTGTAGCTGTGTTCATCCCAGGATATAAGGGAGACAAACCAGCAGAAGATATTACCTCATCCACCTTGTCTTTCTTAAACAGTAAGAGACAGTTTCTACCCCAAGGAGCCTGCAACTGAAGTAGGCAAGGCAGGGTGAAGGATTATTAACTCTGTGTTATAGGTCAGGAACTAAGGTACAGAGAGGCCAAGTGATTTGCCAAAGGTCACACAGAGTGTGTGTGGAAGAGCTGAGAACTGAACCTCAGACTCCTGTATCCCCGTTCAGTGCCCTAACCAGGAAAACCATTCTTCCTGCCCCTGGCATACTGTCCTCAGTTGTGCAGATTAAGGGCCTGATCCCACAAACCTTTACTCACAATTCCAGTGAAGAAGAATTGGTGTTTAGCACACAAAAGCATTTAGTGACTCGGGCTGTGTCTTCACTAGACAATAAGGTGGGTCCTTAACTCATGTTAGATAACATGAGTTAAAATTCGACTGAAGACAAGGCAGTTTGGTGTTTTCACACACATGATCAGGTCAAGTTAAAGCCTATGGGGGAGCCTAGGGTCTACCTGGACCTGCTAACTCATGTGAACGCTACAAACTGCTTTGTCTACACTAGGATTTTCCCCCATGCTACTTAACACAAGCTAAGAACACACCCTTTTCCCTTAATGAAGACGAAGCCTCTATGGGTATGTCTACACTACTTTTGAAAACGTGCAGCAGGAAGTCTCAAAGCCCAGGTCTACAGCACAAAAAACAACTGCATAGACATTCAGGCTCAGGCTGGCGTTCGAGCTCTGAAGCCCACAGAGGGGTGTGGGTTTCAGCAACATACTCTAAGACCAGGAAAGCAAAACAGGCTTATCATTGACAGCTTCCTAATCAAGCAAAGTTAGTGGGACTGCCCGAGCCAGTCTAGGTTTGCAGGATTGGAGCTTTAATTAATTTGGGTTATTAAATTTATACAGAATAATACTCTGAATACAACACGTGTTCTTTTGACCATGTCAGATGGTTGCTCCAGATTTTTTTAATGACGTTTAGATCAAATGCAAAGTAAACTATTACTGCTTCAAAAAAGAGACTATTAAAGCCACCTGATGCTTGAAAGCTGCCATTATTAATTATTATTTGTATTCCAGTAGCACCTAGAATCCTCAGCCATCAGCCAGGACCCCACTGTGTGAGGTGCTCTACAAAGACCGAATGAAAAGACTGTGTCCACCTCAAAAAACTTATAATATATATATATATCATGCCCCTGATACAATGCCCATCTTGAGCAGGAATTTACCTTGTTACAGATTCATTTCTGCTAGATTTTGAGCCATATTCCTCTCTCAGTGACATCGGCGCACACTCGTTGGCTCCTGTGTGTAACTTGGTGTCTGGCTACACTTAAAATGCCACAGCGCCACAACTCAAGCACAGCCATAAGGGCGAGCGACAGGGAGGGGAAACGGAGGGGGAGGAGCAAGCGGGGGCATGATCTTTGGGGGGATAGGCAGTGCAGGAGCGGGGCCTCGGGTGAAGAGGCAGTATGGGAGCTGGGCTTTGAGGGGAGGGATGGTGCGAGGGACGGGGTTAGGGGAGAAGGGGCAGCATGGGGGCGGGGCCTCGGGGAGAAGGGGCGGCACGGTGGGGCGGAGCCACGGTTCAGGTACCAGTGGTCCCCTACTTTAAAGGTGCTTCCACCACTTCTGCTTCAGTGTAGACACTACCCCCATAGAAGGGAGGGGTTCTGAACCTGCCTAGGAGGCGGTAGCTAGGTCAACCAAAGAATTCTTCTGTGGACCGAGTGTTATCTACACTGGAAGTTAGGTTGGTATAGCTACGTCGCTCAGGGCTGTGGATTCTTCGCACCTGTGACAAGATGACCGATGTTAGTATGGTGGGTCCTGCGCTTTCCTTGGCAGGGGGGCTAAGATGCCACACCTTGCCCCTGCTCTTGGGCCGCCAAGGTTCCCGCTAGTGGCCCGGGAAGGTGGTAGAGGAGGGAAGCGGGGGAGGGGTCTGGGTTTGCTCCTCACTCTGAGTCCCAGCCCCTCTCAATCCTTTGGGTTCTTACCCTCTTCCCCCTTGGGTGGGGCACCTTTGGTCCTTAGACACTGGGGGAGGAAGTCTCCCTCCCCTGCTGGGGCAGGGTCTCCCTTACTTCCGTTCTCTGGTCTTTCAAGTCTCACAGCACACCTCCAGGCTCCAGTCCTCTCTCCTTCCTCCTTCTCCCTGACTGGCTGAAACAGGGGGGTTTATTAGGCTCCTGACAGGGCCTTAATTGACTGCAGGTGCTCCAATTAACCTGTAGCCACCCTCCCTAGTCTACAGGGAACCACCCCTTAATTAGCCTTGGGCTTATATATTTCTCCTCGACCACTCTATCACTGCTCCCTGGCCCTTCTGTATCACACACCCCTAAGAGACATAGCAATGCCAATGTAAGTTCCCAGTGTAGAACAGCCCTTGACTGCGTATTTGACCCATTGTATTCAACACTGGGAGAAAGAAGTCAATTTGTGGAGAGGAGAAACAAAAAAAATAGACAAAATGTGGACATATGGTACCCATATTCCAAACATGCAACTCCAGCACGTTCCTAACTATTGAACGCTTCCCTGAGATACAAATTTCATGTGAATATTCACCCGATGACCAAATGGCGATGCAAATGCCGCAAGGAACCAATACTTCAAACAGCATTATTGATTCCCAAGTATCACTAGAAAGACCCCAGATCAAAAGAAATTAAAAAATAAAGTTCCAATGAATTCACTTAAATATTAAAGTTACACATAGATCAAGGACATGCTCTATGGGGAGCTATCAGAAGGAACAAGAACAACAGGACATCCCAAGCTTGGCTATAAAGACACATGCAAGCGAGATATGAAGGAATTTGGAATTGATCCTGACCAATGGGAAATCTTGGCAAGTGATTGTAACAAGTGGCGCCTTCGTCTCCATCAGGGTATCAAAGTCCATGACAGAAGCTGGCTCCTACAGCCTGATGAGAAAAGAGCCCGAAGGAAGCAAGCAGCTCCCAGCCAAGACCCATACACTTGCAATAACTGCCAAAGATCATGCAAATCTGAGATTGGCCTATTCAGTCACATGAGACATTGCAAACCATCTACATCATAGGCTGCGATTCCCACCGTCTCTCGCAGACGAAAGGAGGCCAACAACAAGGTGCCAGACCTGTGGAGCCCAAGCAGCTCCATTTGACACCACCTAGAGGCAGAGACGACCCATGCCTGCCGATACTGGGGGAACAAAGTGAGGGCAGCCAGCTTCAGCAGTGTTACTGAGCATGCTCAGTCCATGGGAGCAAATCTTCAATTGGACTGTTCAATCACATGAGACATTGCAAACCATCTACATTATAGGCTGTGATTCCCACCGTCTCTCGCAGATGAAAAGTTGCTAACAATAAATGAACGGTCGACACCTGGCAATATGGTGCTTACATTCCTTTCATGCTTTAAGATAGTCAAATTCCAAGGACAAAAGGAAGGCAAGAGGGAAATCACTCATTTTTAGAATAGAATCATACACTAACCATGCCTCCACTACTGAAAGCATTTCCGCCTGTGAGTAACTTCACTCATGGGAGCAGTCTCAATGAATTTGCCTGCATAAAGTTATTCCTAAGTGCATATGTGATTTTAGGATCAGGGTACCTGTTACTTCAAAAACACCGTATTTTTAGATATTGAAGGCATAAAGTATTTGTCTTCATAAAAAAATTATGATGATCTTTCTGATGGGATTATTTTTTCATCTTATTCCCTGATCCTGTAAGCATCTACCGTACCTTTACAGTGCTTTCATACCAACATGCTGCTTGCTGTTTTTGTTTCTTTACATTTAGTGGAAGCCCTGTTGCATTTTTATAGCTTAACTCTCTGCTCATAATTGTCAGACTATCTCCTAACATATGGAAACAATTCATTTTCTTTGCCATCGTTTGGATCTGAAACTAGGATACCCTAAAATGTAACTACACATGTATTTCCCTTAACTAATTACATAATATTTATCCTATTTTCTTTAAAGTAATACTTGCTAGCTAAGAAATGAAGAACTGCATTGCTTATAATAAACTCTGCATGCTACATTGTAATCTAAACTGTAGAGTTATATATGGCAAAGGACTAAAAGTTTTGAGTTACTCCCCTTGGCAAACATTTTTTTAAGGATTGCTTAAATAAGCAGTACAGAAACCAGATGTCATTTGGTAAGAGTATCTGAATGACCAAAAACTTGCTGTCTGGGTATTTTTTTACTTTATAAAAACATGAGAAATTCTTTGGATTTATATCATATTTAGCAGCTGTGAAACAGTGCAAACATCTGTTTGTACCTATAGGGACTTGACCTAAAAGGTCCTCATCTCTTAATCACCAAGCAACAAGCTAGTCTCATATACATAGTTTATTGTTTTCTTTTCAGCTGCCTGCTGCACTTCAAAGTTTTTATACTCTCATGTTCTATTATCACTGCAAGAACAATCCATTCATTACAAAACCAGATCATTAGATCTGCTGGTCGAATAGCCATAAAACACTATCGACTCTGAAATAGATTCATAATGGCCCTTAAATTATGTCATCAAAGCCAGCCATTTGTCTTTTGTTAAGGACTTTTTGGGTTTAAAAAGACTGAAAAACATGGAAAAGGAAGAGTCTCTTGTCATTGCTAGTTACTAGAGAGACAAGGTGGGTGAGGTAATATGTTTTATTGGGCCGACTTCTGTTGGTGAGAGAGACAAGCTTTGAAGCCACGCAGAGTCTTTCTAATATCCTGGGCCTGACACGGCTCTAACTACATTGCATACAACCTTGCTAGTTACTGTAAGAAAAGATTATTATTGTTCATGTACACACAGCATTCTAGTGACTCGAAAACCAGAAAAGTAACGAAGCTTTATCAGGCCTACTGTTCTTTAGGAATTGCCAAATTTGAAATGATAAGCTTAGAAATTGATCCACTGTCTTAATTCAGCTAGTGTGTAACCCTTACAGACATGGTCTTCTGAACCAGGCCTCAGTTTCTGAACTGTTATAAGGGACTAATAATACTTCCTCTCACACAGTCTTTGTTGTCTGGTCTCTTTAGTTTGTGAACTCCAGGGCAGGGACTGTCTCTCACCACGTGTAAGTACAATAGCTTGCACAATGAGATCTCAGCATTGGCTGGGGCCTCTGGGTGCTACTGGAATGCAAATAACAAAGAAGAGTCTTCTCAATATGTTGTTTATAGTATTTCACATATGTGCACACTCACCACTGTTTAGCCAGGAGCAAAATTTGCAGCTTCCGTGATAATCTCTTCTCTTTTTTCCCCTAATGTAACATTGACTTTGTGACCTCCATTTTTATGCAATGAGAGAGCGGTGCGAAGAGTGCAGAAGAAAAGATTTGTGGTGCTTGGATGTGATAGTGGAATCAGCGCTCCCAAACCTACTACGTGAACTTAAACTATGCTCTGAACTCAGTTCAAATGGGATACACTGTATGGCTCCATCCCATTACAGGACAAATAAATCATTTCTGGAAAGCTAAAACAAATGGCCCAAGGTGAGATCTACAGATGGTCCAAATGGAAAGAGAGCTGCTTACTCTAAACGGCAGATGCAAGTAACCAATTAAATAAGAAGAAAAATAAAGTGTGTAACTTGTTTAGCAGGAATACATTGAGTGCCTCAAAAGCAAGTCTTCCAATCACCTTTTTTTGGTGTTCTTAAGCAAACATTCTTCTTTGCTTACGTTAATATGAAATGTAGTATGACAAAGTTCTTATGGATGGCTATGCCTTTTGTCCATCAGTGCTTGCAGATACATTCAAAACAGCTGGCAAATACTTTTAAAATTATGTAAAAGGCCCACTTTGAAAAGAATATTAATATCCCTTTTAAACAGCAGTGTATTATATTAAATTAAGGGTAGGAATTTCAAAAACCAAAAAGGTGCTTCTAGCGTTAACATTTTAGGTACTTTTAAATGCATTCATCTCAGGTACATCTTGGAATTTATTTTGGCTAAATTTGAGAGCATTATGGTGGTTACACATTTAAAGAACGATACAGATAATCACACATATAGATCAGTTATTTCCCTTACTACTACTTCCTCAGACTGGTTATCCCTGGCAAATATAAGAATGCTGTCGAAACTACATCATCTTGTCACTTAACCGGAGAGAGGCTCCTTACCTGTTCAGCATGGAGAGGATATAGCTGTATATTGCAATTGCAGATCAAGGGTGAGATTTTCAATCACACCTAAGGCAGTTAGGCTTCTAAATCCCATCGACTTGCAATGGCACTTAAGTGTCTAACTGACACAGTCATGGGGTGGGATTTTCAGAAGTGTCCATCAGGGATTCTATTGGGCCCTTTCATGGACCCTATCAACCATCCTTTCTCAATAGCCTGTTCTCCTCAACCACAATGAAATTGGTCACTGCACATGGAAGCCAGGAGCAAGGGGGAGTTTTTTGTGTCCTCCCTCCAATACAGCTGAAGAATTCAAAGGTATCAAGAGGGAGCAGTGTAACTGCCGCACTGATTCCTAAAATGAGAACAAGGACATTAGAACAGGAGCATTCCAAAACACCCCACCAAAGTACTGATGGGACAGTCCACAAAGTACGTCACTCCCGGGCACTAGCTGTCCCCAAGAGTAAGCAAGGTCTCTTTTAGATAACCAGTCATCAGTAGGCAATGAGCCAGGTCCTGGAAAAGATTTAGAATCCAACTACCACCAGTTCTTATGGACTGCTTCTGCTGATTTAGAAGTACTAGTGTCTTGATTTTTATGAATGAAATGCATGGCAGTGACTTACTTGACTTGGTATTGCTACCCAGTGGGTGCAGAAGGATTCAAATGCTGCTCCTGGGCAGGGCAGGAGACATGAGGCTTTCGTGTCATGCAACTGTCCAGGGTGGTGTGACTGGGTCATTGAAGGCTGGCTAGACCCAGTCCATATCAATGGAGGATTCAGAAAGACAATGGAAACCCCAACAACTGAGCAATAGGCACCTAACAATGTGAAGTTCCAGCAGGCAGAACATGTGAATTCAGTAGGAGGATGACCAAGAGGTGACAGGAAGCGAAGACAAGAACTGGCCTCTCAGACACAGCAGTTCTCATCTGGGACCGAGAGACAGAGCCAAGGTGGATTCTACAAGCTGCTTGGCTGAGCGAACTCTAGTGTTGCCCAGTGTGAACAGTACCTTAACCTTTGCTTCTCTACGTTAACCTAAGGACGTTCAGCTTCTGCACGGCAGGTAATTAATAAAGGGATTTCCCTACACCCCTTCTAGGGTGAGGGTGTACACTCCCCCTGACCTCCCCCATTCCCTCACCAGTGGTCAACTAGTTACAGGCGGTGTTACCGACTTAGTCATTTTCCAACACCCGACTCCCATAAATTCAAACACAACCTCCAATTTCAATTCCTGGAGAAAACACTAGCATGGTTACCAGTTTAGCAGCCTCCGCCATGAAGGACCTGCACAGGATTTGGAGCCAGAAGAAGGTGAAATCCTATACAAAAGTACAGATTTATCAAACCTGTGTATTTCCGATCCTCTGATACGGATCTGAAACGTGGACGGTGCTTGAACAAGACATTGGCCCTTGAAGGCATTTCAGAGGCATTGCCAGTGGTGACCACTGGGCATACGGTGGCTTGATTTTTATCAGTAACAGCGATTGTATGATGGGGTATACAAATCCTGCACTGGCATAGAAGGGGTTAAAGGACAGCGCTGGGATCAGGTAGCCCTGCCCCTCCAGCCCTGCAGAGCATGGAGACAGGGTTGAAAAGGGAGCAACCCAGCTCAGAATGGGGGGAGCTGGGGGAGGAGCACAGACCTACCCTGAAGGCTCCTGAAGGAACAGGATTGTAAGCGGAGCCCAGCCGGAGGCAGCAGTTTTAGGTTTCATTTTCTTTTCCCATTGTCTGGAACCAGAAGCAGAGGGAAGGAAGCAGTGGTAGGAAGTCATGGTAGGAATCATGGAGCAGGTCCTCAAGGAATCAATTCTGAAGCACTTAGACGAGAGGAAAGTGATCAGGAACAGTCAGCATGGATTCACCAAGGGCAAGTCATGCCTGACTAATCTAATTGCCTTCTATGATGAAATAACTGGCTCTGTGGATGAGGGGAAAGCAGTGGACGTGTTGTTCCTTGACTTCAGCAAAGCTTTTGACACGGTCTCCCACAGTATTCTTGCCAGCAAGTTAAAGAAGTATGGGCTGGATGAATGGACTATAAGGTGGATAGAAAGTTGGCTACATTGTCGGGCTCAACGGGTAGTGATCAATGGCTCCATGTCTAGTTGGCAGCCGGTATCAAGTGGAGTGCCCCAAGGGTCGGTCCTGGGGCCGGTTTTGTTCAATATCTTCATAAATGATCTGGAGGATGGTGTGGATTGCACCCTCAGCAAGTTTGCAGATGACACTAAACTGGGAGGAGAGGTAGATGCGCTGGAGGGTAGGGATAGGGTACAGAGGGACCTAGACAAATTAGAGGACTGGGCCAAAAGAAATCTGATGAGGTTCAACAAGGACAAGTGCAGAGTCCTGCACTTAGGACAGAAGAATCCCATGCACCGCTACAGACTAGGGACCGAATGGCTCGGCAGCAGTTCTGCAGAAAAGAACCTAGGGGTTACAGTGGACAAGAAGCTGGATATGAGTCAACAGTGTGCCCTTGTTGCCAAGAAGGCCAATGGCATTTTGGGATTTATATGTAGGGGCATTGCCAGCAGATCGAGGGACGTGATTGTTCCCGTCTATTTGACACTGGTGAGGCTTCATCTGGAGTACTGTGTCCAGTTTCGGGCCCCACACTACAAGAAGGATGTGGAAAAATTGGAAAGAGTCCGGCGGAGGGCAACAAAAATGATTAGGGGACTGGAACACATGAGTTATGAGGAGCGGCTGAGGGAACTGGGGATGTTTAGTCTACGGAAGAGAAGAATGAGGGGGGATTTGATAGCTGCTTTCAACTACCTGAAAGGGGGTTCCAAAGAGGATGGCTCTAGACTGTTCTCAGTGGTAGCAGATGACAGAACGAGGAGTAATGGTCTCAAGTTGCAGTGGGGGAGGTTTAGGTTGGATATTAGGAAAAACTTTTTCACTAGGAGGGGGTGAAACACTGGAATGCGTTACCTAGGGAGGTGGTGGAATCTCCTTCCTTAGAAGTTTTTAAGGTCAGGCTTGACAAAGCCCTGGCTGGGATGATTTAATTGGGGATCGGTCCTGCTTTGAGCAGGGGGTTGGACTAGATGACCTCCTGAGGTCCCTTCCAACCCTGATATTCTATGATTCTATGATTCTATGAAAT
The DNA here is from genome assembly GCF_965152235.1 of Eretmochelys imbricata. NCBI lineage: Eukaryota > Metazoa > Chordata > Testudines > Cheloniidae > Eretmochelys > Eretmochelys imbricata. The sequence goes on along the minus strand of NC_135577.1, from coordinate 124,962,095 downwards.
GACCCAGGGAAGGTAGCTCAGAGGGCCCCTCCCAGGGGCCAAACACTGCTGACCTTCCCAGGGCCCTGTGTCGGAGCCAGGGCACAAAGTACATCACTCCCGGGCATTAGCTGTCCCCAAGAGTAGGCAAGATCTCTTTGGACCTCAGGAGTGGGCGAGTCCGGGCTCCCCTACCACTGCCCCACGACCGAATGGACGCTAACCGCTAGGCTCCTCAGCTCACTCCATTACAGACGTATTATCGAGACATGACCTCAAGAGGACTGAAGTCACCATCGGTCACTGCTGGTGAGCGATTTTGGCCATATAGCCTGTCTCGGAGATAAAGTCCCTGCACCTTGAGCCCTGGAGATTGGACTTGAGGTCAGGAGGGGACATTGCTCGGTCACTGACTGGATGTGGCCACATGGTTGTCCTCGATTAACCGAGCGGCACCAGACCAATAATAACCCCATAGAGCTTTCAGGTGCCTGGAATAAAGCCGCACACTGTGGCCATGAATGCTCAGTGCTACAGACCCCTGCTGTGTAAGTGTACCGTCGTTGTTTTGAAAAGTCTGGCCTGCTGTCACAGCAAAGGCTTTCTGAGAGCATTGTGCCCTGAAGGGGGAGGGAACAAACCTCCTGCAGAAATCGGGCATGGCTGAACTCGCGACAGGCATAGAGAGAGGCAGAGGCCCAGTTTCAGAGCCATGGAGGCTGTCGGCCGGCCCATAGGCGCCAACTGCTGCTCCCACCGGTGGGTGCTCAACCCCGCCTCTGTCCCTGGCCCCGCCCCAACTCCACCCCTCCATGAAGCCCCGCCCCTGCCCTGCCCCATTCCAACCCCTTCCCCAAAGTTCCTGCTCCAACTCCGCCCCCTCTGTGCCCCTATTCCGACTCCTTCCCCAAATCCCCACCCCAGCCCCGCCTCTTCCCTGCCTCCTCCCCATAGCATGCCACATTTCTGCTCCTCCCACGCCCCCCCGGAGCAGCCAAACAGCTGTTTGGTGGCAGCCGGGCAGGAAGCTCTGGGAGGTAGGCAGAGGAGCTGGGACGCGGTGTGCTCAGGGGAGGAGGCGGAGGAGGAGGTGGGGGGAGGGGAGTTTGGGTGCCGGTGGATGCAGAGCACCCACTAATTTTTCCCTGTGGGTGCTCCAGCCCCGGAGCACCCACGGAGTTGGCGCCTATGGGCCTGCCCCTGTGGAACTGTGTGGACCATTGGGGTCTGGCACACTAAAAGCATCACTCCCAAGGAACTGGTTACAGGCTGGGGCATAGACCAGATCCCGTGAATCCATGACACAGCCTCTAGAAGAGGAGTGAAAAGAACTATGTTTAAGAATCCTGAAACACATCGAGAAATAAGTAAAGCTACTGTACCAAACTCTCACCTCCGAAATAGTAAAATAAAAAAATTTAAATACTCAAAAATTGCTGCAAATTTAAGCAAAACTTCCTAGTTTATAGATAAACCATTTTTTATTACTACAAGGAACATGCTGCATCTGAGACAGATTAGCTGCTTTTCATGTTCTCTAGCATAGTATACATTGCACATGCTAATTCTTTCCTTCTTTTTCATTGGAAGTTTCTTTTGTTATGGATTGCATAATAGGTTCTTTTGTTCCAGTTATAGACTCTCACCTGTGCTGGCCACTGATGCAAACATGTTAAATTCTTTGCTGGGAAACTGGATCATCAGCTGCAATTAACCGCTGCCTGGATTCTGCAGCAAATAAATACAGATTTAGGGTACTGTACCATATTCCATGACAGTGTTTTTGGCATTTTCTGAAAGCTAGAACAATAATCAATAATTAATACATGCGACTTTCCAGTACAATGAAATAAGCCTGAGTTTACTTTTCCCATAGGTATGAAAGCACTTTTCCTGCCACCATTGGCTCCTTTAGTTGATTGTAGTGATATTTAATTTCCAGAAGCACCTACGTCCTATTTTCAAAAGAGATTTAGACGTTTACCAGCCATAAACTGTCACTTTTGAAAATGGGACTTACACTCCTAAGTAATTAAGCTGCTTTGGAAAATGTTATCCTTAGACTAATTTCCATCAGCTGTTGAAGGTCTACTACTGATTGGTCAGTATGGGTATTGCACACTAAGCCTGGGGTCTGACTCAGGTTTAAACCCAATCCCTCCTTCTATCCACACACAAATGAGTTTTACTCAGGTCAACAAGCATGCAGGAGCCATGCCCTAGGACCCTGCTGGTGGGGGGCAGGGGTCAGAACCCAGGTCCCATTGTGACTGGGGTCCAAGCCCTGTCATTTTGCAATATGGACACAAATCAAGACACAGAGCTGAATCACAAGGTCCACGTGGTGCAGTGTGGACAGTTTAGCACAGCTATGAGACCCAGATCCAGCAGTTATAAGATCAGGTTTACAGTGAAGCATGGACACTCAAGCATGGGATTGGAAACACTCAATCCCCAAAGCCGGGTCCCATAGGCACGGGCTTAGTGTGCAGTGTAGACATACCCTAAATGGTTTCATAAGGCAGCTGGAGATTGTCCTCTCTGGTGAATGCTCTTAAGATTTCATTTTACAGATGCAAGAATTTCATAATCTTTCAGTGATATTTCTTCCAGCAGTAGTAGCTCCTCTTGAAATAGGTGACATTGTTTGGCCTGAGCCATTGGGTCACTCATGCTTTGGGTTTGAAGTCGCTTTCAACAGGGCTGCTTCTGGCAAGGTTCTTTCAACCTGCGTTGTTGGACTAGAAAGTGGTGCCTCAAGGAGGTTCACGTAAAGGATGTAATACTGTCTTTAATATTAGCTTCAGCACTTACTGAGGGTTAGAGCTTATATGTTACCCTATATTAAACAATACGCACTTCTATGCTAACAGAGCATTGCAATATTGTCCCCTTAGCTTAATACATCCAGGTATTATTATTAGACATGTTCAAAAAATCTGGGCCCAGATCTAATTATGTCTCCACCTATCAAGTACTTCCCTGTTTGTCAGTCAATAATCCCACATCTCGCAAGGTCATTGTGATTCCTTTAAAGCACGGAGCAGCATTCGGGTATTACCTGACATCAGCAGCAGCTGGCAATCTCTAAAGTTTCTCATAACTATAGGTCAGCACTAAATACCCCAAAACAGTCCAAAATTTCACAGTTAAGTGCCTTTGCTTTCCTGAATTAAGAGTTCTGGAAAGCCATCCTTAAATGCATCAGTAGGCTAACCTGATTATTTTGTTTAAATCAAAGATCTATTGTCACACATATTCTGCTCTCCATGACTGTTGGATTTAGTCTTGTAGCATTATCCAAATTCAGTGGAAACTGTAGGTGCTCAGCATTTCTCTGAGATGAGGTCATTTATTTACCTACCTAACTATGGATTTAGCTGCCTAATTTTCAGCACCCCCATTTGAAACTGTTGGCTAAAAAGCACCATTTTTCTGTCTCAAACACATTATATGAACCCATGGAGTCAGAACACTTCATCAAGTTCCTTCCTTAAGTTTCCATGATGTGTTAGGTTTATCAGTGATTTTGCATTGTCTTTTTGTTTGCTTCCGGAGATGGCAGGGTGTCCATAGATTGCATGATCTTGCAATGGAAGTCTTTTTTATAGTTCATTTTCTGAAATCATTTCAAATGCTTCACCACCATTTCTTTGGGGGTTTTTTGTCCAACTTCAAACATTGTTTTGTGGCGCTTACCAAATTTGCTTTTGCATATGTATCTAATTGAAAGGTTACAGTGGGTTAACCCCTACGCCTACCACCCAAGATGAGGTGTAGGAATTCTACTATTGTGGTATTTGGAACTCTGAATAATTGCAGGGGAAAATATTATTTGTAAAGCAAGGACAAGAACCAGCAAATGGTGTTGGTAATTGTTTATATACCTCATCGGAGACACAGCACTTTTTCTTGCTGAGAGCACAAACTTCTGTCCTTTGCTCCCCACCAGCTATCCCGCACTTGGCGTGCAAAAAACCAGACCATTAAAACCAGTACCTCCAGCTTCATCCTACAACCTCCTAGACTGGACTTGCAGAGAACCTTCTCTGCCCGTTGCCAACACTCTGGGCCTGATTTGTAAAGGTCCTTCCTTATGTTTGCATTCTCCCTTGCTCTTCTCTGCGCGTGTAGTTAATGTTCCTCTCATCCTGAGCCTACCCATGCTCTACCCTCTCCCACCCGTTGCATGCTGCTGCTCAGGGGCCCCCTACAATTGCGGGAGGGATAGCTCAGTGGCTTGAGCATTGGCCTGCTAAACCCAGGGTTGTGAGTTCAATCCTGGAGGGGGCCATTTAGGGATCTGGGGATTTAGTTGGGGATTGGTCCTGCTTTGAGCAGGGGTAGATGACCTCCTGAAGTCTCTTCCAACCCTGATATTCTATGATACAGCGTGTAGGGCCCCCTACAATTGCACTGCACTGCATTGGTCCCTCTGCATCCATCCTCCTGGAGCAGCAGAATTGCACGGCAGAGGAGAGCTCGACATGCCCCTTCCCGCATTTACCGGTGCAGACAGATCTGCTGGGGCCGCAGACAGCTGCCTGCTTTGCACGTGGCACTGCCAGTCGAGAGCTTGCACGTTCTGATTCAGTTACTGGCGAGGCTAAGAATTCTCACAGTCTCTCTGGGTCACATGGTTGCTGCACACCTGCAGTCGCTCTGCCTCGTCTACGAAACTTGCAATGAAATGAAATCATTTTACAACGCTCCAGCTCATCGTTTCGTAGTTTATTTCCAGAAATAGGTGATTAATAAGCACTGGTGATTAACTAATCACCTGGACCCTTTTGCTTTAAAAAACAACACCAAGAATGGCTCTGAGTTACAGGTGCACATAAAACTTGCTTAAATCGAAAGCTTGAGGAATGCCAGAAAAACAAAGGACACTTTGGCCAAATGTTCTCCAAATATTTGAAAATATAACTGAACAAAAACCATCTTTTTGGACTCAACTACATGGATCTTAGCAGATGTGTCCAGGCTAAACAGAATACCAGGCACCTGGATCTTTTTGTATCTGATGAGAAAAAATGCACAGGCTGGATGAACAAACTGGTCTTTTCCATCACTGACTTCTCTGATAGCTGGGAATGATTCTCAGACATTGGGAAGACAAGGCTGAACGAGTGGTGAAATTATTTATTACAAATATGGGCCCCAATCCTGCAAAGTCTTCCATGCATAGTGAACTGGGAGTCACACTGAACTTAATAGGACCATTCCTATGCTTAGGGGTCAGCATGTGCATTTGTCTTTGCAGGATTGGTGCCAAGGCAAACGCAGCTATAAATAGGAAAGAGACATCTTTGGAATAGAGGACGGGGAGAAGGCTTTGAGGAAATTAGAGGAGTAATTTCTAAGACTGTTTCGATGTCAAACAACACCAAGTCCTCTGAAATTGTTAGGCAAATATAAAGACAAATGAAGGAATCACATTCCACAGTTCCGTATGGAAGTGGGGATGGGGGTGGAGCCAGGTTCTTAATCAGTATATATCACTGGCCTGATAACAGTCTTCAGTTATGTTAAGGCTGTTATAAAGAGGACAGTGATCGATTGTTCTTCATGCCCGCTGAAGGCAGGACAAGAAATAATCAGCTTAATCTGCAGCAAGAGTGGTTTAGGTCAGAGATTAGGAAAAAATTCCTAACGATTAGGGTAGTTAAGCTCTGGGATAAGCTTCCAAGGGAGGTTGTGGAATCCCCATCACTGGACGTTTTTAAGAGCATGTTGGACAAACACCTGTCAGGGACGGTCTAGGTTTACTTGGCCCTGTCTTAGCACAAGAGGATGGACTAGTCTCAATACACTACACCTCCATGGGGCCATTAGTCTCCCACGCACACACGAGCAAGGAGTGAGTGACAGTAGCTACAGCATTGACACCATCCCTCCTCAGCCAGCAAGGAGGGGGAAACCACCTGTCCCAGGAACAGGCTGATACAGATGAGTTCCCCGCAAAGCAGCGGAATGAACCTGGGGATGAATTGTTACTCTGAATCACAATCTGGGCCTGGGCCAGCTCCTGCAGCAGTTCAGTTACACGCTGCCCCTTACTCACAGCAAGTGGTAAACTCACAGTGGAATCTGCTGGAAGTCAGGCCCCCATTCCTGGCTCAAAGAGCATGGCTGGGCTGATGCTACTGTAACAAAGCACGCTGCTCCATAATACCCGCAGGGCATCTTGTTCCACTTTACCCCCTGCAAACAATTTAAAGGAAAGCAAAACAGAACACAGTGCAGCATTTGCTGTCCAGTCCAAGAGCGCTTACTTCCAGAAACCTCCCTCTGCTCATTAGAAAGCTTGACGAAGAGCCAGGGACAGACCAATGCTCTCCTTCGTCAGTGCATTAGCCAGCTCCACAACTGGGACCACAGCGCTCTTTGGACATGTAGGTCGGTCATGGGAAGGTCAGAGTTGTGCTTTGAACTGGTCTGCCAATAAGGCAAGTGGGGTTTTCGTTTTTTATTTTGTTTTAGGCGTTTTTTCACGGGGGAGGGTAGGCAGTGGAGTGAACTGCACAGCAAGGCAGATACATTGAACCTGAGCTCCGGACACTGCTGAAAATGTATTCTGCCTACACCATTTGCCACTTAACTGCAACTATAGAGGAGAAATGGTCTGAAAGATATTTATTTGTATTGCCCCGTCACCTAGGAGCACCCGTCATGAACTAGAACCCCATTGTGCTTGGGGCTGTACAAACACAGAACACAGTCCCTGCCCCCAAGAGCTTACAGTTTAAGTAAGCTTAAAAATAAATAAATATAGACCCATAGCCACACCTAAGATTGATTACAAATGTACAGTATGGGCTAGATTCTGCCACCCTTAATCACATGAAGTAGGCCCATATTTCCAAATAGTCCCATTGAAGTCAATGGGGTTCATTGTGGAATCACATGCTATGCAATATGAGTAAAAGGTTAGGGGGTCTATTAGAGGAGTGGGTGGGTGAGGTTCTTTGGTCTACAGTGTGCAGATGCATGAATTGACTCTGAAATTAGATCCATCAACTGCCTGAGCAGCAAGACTAACAACACATAGACTAAAGCACAACTGGATGTGGTTAGCATTTCTCAAGAACCTTTAGAGCTAAATAGATCAGAATTTCAGATACGCTGAACAGGGTGGCAGAAGTATAGAGTGAAAGAGCCTGACCAGGACGTCAGTTGCATTGGTGTAGGATCATTTTAACTCTGTTGACTTCAGCAGAGTTACACTGGTATGAGATCAGACTAAAGTCCCGACGATCTCCAAAGGAAAAAGAGCTACTAGGTCATTTAGCTGATCTCCCTGCCACAGTAGGCCTGATCCCTGGTATACATTTGGTACTGTTTGGTCCAGCCCCAATGAACTGTGTTGGGTTTGTTTGGGGGGTTTTTTAGGTAATTTCATTTTTATTGAATTTATATTAATGGTACATAAGGAGGGGGTAGCAGGTCTACAGATCATTAGAAACCCACACAGATAATCCAAAACAAAGACAAGTTCAGAAGACTATTGTTCATTTGTACCAATGACTGGAATTACATGTTCTGGTGTTTTGTGAATGGGAACAGGTTCATTAAAGACTTCAAAGGCAGTGCGTCACACATGTGCCCCCGTATCCTTTGTGCAAGTCCTCTATAAGAAACGTACATGCTACTTTCCTTCGTCAGCGGCTGGTTTGATCATTTGCACCATTCCAGAGCTGGCTAGGCCACAATTTTCAAAAGTGGCTAATGACTTTAGGAGCCCAGCTTGAAACACCTGACTGGGGCCTGCTTTTCAGAGAGTGGGTGCTCAGCACTTTCTGGAAAAAGTAAGCTGTTCTGGAAACATGTCGGCTGCCTGAACCAACCCGAGTGATACAGACCCCAAGCATCTCCTATTAGATCGGCTTGAAGGCCTCTTGCACAATAGCTAAATATGCACTATGAGAACGTACCAGGTCTTGGGGGCAAGGGTGGGGAATATAACGGGAGTTACAAGTACTCACATCTGGGAAAGAAGAAAATACAGCAAACACCGGACAGTTACAAAATGGCTGGAGCTTGTTAGTGTCTGTCAAATTTAAAGGGCCAGTTCCAGGTCAAGCGTGTGTGTTGGGTGTGCCTATACAACGGAGAAGGCCAACAGGGCTCAGACTGCTACAAAGAATGGAGCTCTTGGTGTAGAGGGTGTTTTCTGCATCCCAGGGCTATCCCCACACAGACCACCATTGGCTTAGGGCTGTACACATTACTTATTAACAACAGGTACCATTTCAAAGTCCTTACTTAGCCACAACTCCCCTGGGCGTTATGTGATTCAGTTAACTCCCACTGACTACAGTAGAGTCTTGTCTGAGTAAAAACTGGATTTTGGAAATTCAGGCTTTAGCCCAGTAACGCTGCTTAGTTTTTGTATAACCTGCTGTAGCAGGGTGGTTACCCTGCTCCTGATATAAGAGGAGAGAGAACAGCTGGGGGAAGCTGAAGGCCAGGTGTAGCCAGCTCAGCTAGGGCCCAGCTGGCCCTGATAAGAGGGCTATGGTCCAAGAGCTGAAGGAGTCTCACTCTAGCCCTGGAGTGAGAAGGACCTGGCTGCCTGAAGGAGCAAGGGTACCTGAGGCTGAGCAGTGCTGGGGAAGGGCAAAGGAGCTGGGGAGCTCCAGCCTGGCAGAGTGAGGCCTTGGGTAATGCCTAAGAAGGTACTGGGGCTGCAGAGGGGCAGCCCAGGGTGAGGCAGAGGCAGCTGGTCCGACCCCCTTGCCAATGATGAGCGGCCATTACGGACGGCAGTTTGCCCCAGTGAGAGGAGGCTAGATGATGACTGGCAGTAGTCATTGAGGCAAGGTGGGGATAGAGGGTTTGGGGTTCCCCTGGGAGGGGAGACCCAGAGTAAGGGGGTACTGCTGGGGGCAGAACCCTGAGGTAAAGGGTCACCGGAGTCCAGGAGGGACATGGGGCTAGCGGCAGGCGAGACACCAGCCTCCAGAGGGCGCTCCATCTGCTGGTGAAGAGTTAATTCCCAGACGACCAGCAGGAGGTGCCGCAGCGGTGAGTCTCGCAGCGCTACACCCCCACAGTCACAAAGAGTTGCACAATCATTAACTAGCAGCAATTTCACACACACACACCCAGTCAGGCTGCAATGTAGCAGGAGGCAGCATGGTCTGGTGGAAGAGCGCCACTGATTTGGGAGTCCGGAGAAGTGGGTGCAATTCCTCCCTCTGCTACTCACCTGCTGTGTGGCAACAATGATCACTACTCCACACAGGCAGCCTGCTTCCCCATCCTTCATGTCTCATCTGTTTAGACCATAAGATCTTAAGGGCTAGGTCTGTCTCTCACTCTATTTATGTCCAGCACCTAGCGCAATATGGTCCTGATCTCAGCCAGTGCCTGTAGGTGCTTCTGCAACAGAAATAAAAAGCAGTTAAGTAGTATTGTGCTCATTTTACAGACTAGAAACGGACACAGAGATGGCCACACTAGGAAGCCAGGATCAAACCAAGGATTACAACTCAGATATTCCCCTTTTTGTCCAAAACTATTTTCACTTGATCTACTTTTTATGGCCATTGGATGGACTGTCTGCATGAAGAAAGGAGGCTGAGGAGGGCTGCTCTTCTGTGAATTATCTGGGGGAAGTTCTACACCCTGTGTTGTGTAGGAGACCAGACGAGATAATCACAATGGTCCCCACTGGCCTTGGACTCTATGAACCAGAAATTCCCAGACTGGGACAACTGGTGACCTGCAGAGCAATTTCCGGTGGCCCATGGAGAATTGATTGGTCACATGTTGCTGGCTCCTTCTCCGTCTTTCCAGCAGAGAGAAACAGAGCCAGTGGGTGGGAAGAGGAAATGAAGAGCAAAAGCAAGACTGTGATTAATTGTCTTCTCAAAGGTCAACACACTGACTGCCCTAAAGACAGCTAAAAAGCCACCACCACTTTCCTAGGGTTTTCTTCCGTGTAAACAATAGCTATAGTCCCCAGGGGAAGTTATGGGATAGCAAACGGGAGGAATGGTGGACTTTGAAACCGCCCTGGGCGAGGAGGTGTCCATGAGACAAGCTGCATATTAAGATGTGCTCCGCACACAGCAAAAGCTTGAGAACTGCTCTATTAAACGATTGCTACGTTTTCCATTCTAATTCCCCACTGCCTCCTGGTTTTCAGCCTTACGCTAAACATAACTGTATTGCCACTAAAACAACTGTGCCATGTTTAGAGACTGCTGCAGGACTGTCTCTGCTCCCCGGCTCGAGGCTGGTAGCTTCTAAGAAGTCCCTATCCTTAGGTTTCAGAGTAACAGCCGTGTTAGTCTGTATTCGCAAAAAGAAAAGGAGTACTTGTGGCACCTTAGAGACTAACCAATTTATTTGAGCATGAGCTTTCGTGAGCTAGCTACAGCTCACTTGGCACCAGGGCGGTTTTCCGCAGTATGCTGTTCCCTCTGTAACTCTTGGTATCCAGAGTCGAATACGTTACGCAGGGTAGTTCTGACTCTAAACGCGTTTTAGGTAAGGCTGCCTGCAATGAAATCCTATTTATTGACATTACACTTAGAGGTGTGCAATAAATTGAGTCCACTGTGTTCTTCCGTTTTCCAAGGCCACAGATACTTAAGCATGGTTGCCGCTCCTAGACGCAGCAGAGAAAAAAAAAACATACGTGTGTGAATGGGCACTCTGTGTTTGACTCTCCCATTCAAAACACTCTAAGGAGTAAGTAATAACAACACACAACTCAGACAAATGGGAAAGGGAGTTTTCGGAGCTTCCGCACGGCTAGCGTTATAAAGGAACCACTTCCTTGCGGTGCATCTGCACAGCTGCTTCCTTCTCGCAGTGGCTAGGTTCTGATGTGGCATTAGGAAAACAAAACCACACAGCATAACGGTGATAAATGCAGACCCCCATCCAAGGCCTTGCACAGCATCAGTGTTTGGCCTGCGACGATGGATGCCATGAATGTCTGGCTGCCGACACTATATTCCTTTCCCTCTCCTCCCCCACTTCCACAGGAGGCTCTGATACTTCCAGGGCAGATCTCCCCGGTGACCAGGTTAGCAAATGCCATCTGAGCCCCGCTCCCTACCAACTAATGTCAACAAAGAGCTGTGGTGCTCAGGGCCTTTTGAACAAAGCCAGCTGTACAGGTCAGGTGAGCTCCTCTCTTGCTCCTTCTCTCCTCCTGCCTGCAATGCCAGTTTCTTCTCATTGGCCAGCTCACTGTCTCTTCATCTGCCCAGACCCAGACCCGCCCCACTCACAATCGTCACCCCTCTCGGGAGTCCAAACCCTGAAATCCTTCCTGGCCAAATATTCCAATTTAATGTAACCCTTCTGCCAGGTGAAGCCAGGAGTAGCCAGGGCCAGGTTCAATATCTTAGGGGTTCCTTTCCATCAATACAACATAGAACTGGCTCAAGCCCCCACCCAGTAACCTGGGAAATTTAAACACCACCCCTGGATGCCTGTGAGAGGCAATACTTCCCCACTCACAAGCACAGAGTCTGAGTGTAGAAAAGAAACTTTTAGTAGAAGGAGGGAAGTAACTCAGTGTTAAGAAAACAGCGCAAACAGGGCTCATAAACATAAACCAGGAGGAGAAGACCCATCCCCAAGTAGGCTGGACAGTGTCCTTTTCCCCTCAGCAATCCAAAAGCCCCCTTCACGTGCCTGACCCTTCTCTGTACCCATTCACAGTTGATGTCCTTGGTCAGTGCAGACCCAGAGTTCAGAGGTGCAGAGTTCACCTCCCACCCGGGTGGAGGTGAGGGGTAAAGAGGCACCTTATTCACTTCACTGGTCAGGCACTCGCTCGCTGTCTCTCTTTGCCAGCCATCCTGCTGGCCACTTGCCAGTTGCTCTTGCTGACCACCTACTCCCCGTTCTCTCTGCGCCTCTCCGCCGCTGTCCTGCTGCTCACCACTTTCGTCACGCCTCTCCATTAGCCGCCCTGCTGGCCACTCATCATACTTTGCCGCCGCCGCCCTGCTGGCTGCGTGTTGTACTTCTCCGCCTCACCAGCCACTCATTCACCAGCTGACTGTCAGTCACCATCTGCTGTGACCTCTACACATCAGTCTCTCAGTGATTTCCAGCTCTGGGCAGGCAGGGCAGAAACACTGCCCCCTCTCAAGTGATTTCAGCTCTGGGCAGGCAGGGCAGAAACACAGTCTTACCACAACTGGTTTCAGTTCTGACTGAGCAATTTAACATAACAAAAAAGGCTCCTAATGAAGCCTGTTTAGCTCAATCCTTTGAACAGTGAGAAGAACAGGTTGAACCAATCTTAGAAAGAACCCTTGTTGAGGGTATCCAACTTCATAGCTGAGGTCCTATTTTCACAGGGCTCTGACATTCGAGCCCTTGGCTTACCGAGGTTCTTTCAACTAAGGGTGACCCCCTCATTTGGGACCCGGTAAGCACAGTCCTGTTTTTCTGTATTCCCACAATAATTACAACATTGATAATCATATTTCACTACCCCTGCATTTAGTACTAAGGTGATTTGTACCAAACCCCAGCCAAGTTGATCACTTTGACACCGTAGTATCTGCTAAATATGTAAGCAAAGTAGGTGCAAACTGTATTTACATAAACACACCCAAGTCTCTCCCGCTCCCAGTTAGCTGGCAGGAAAGCATTCATTCAGACCCTGCTTACATTAGAAATATCAGCCAACCCTTTGGGTTAATTCCTGGTGGTGCTTGTACTTTCCCGTGACCGTCTCTCAGGTTGGCTAGCGCTCCCTACAGTACCTCAACAGGCTGCTATGCACAAGGGCCCTTGCTCGCGTCAGAAGAGCATGAACCATTAAAACGCATGCAGGAAATTGCACTACGAGAGCCGTGTGCAATACGCAAGTGACCGTCTCCTGCAGCGACACCCACTGGTAGGCCGCTGACTGATAGCACAGGAGAGAGGTTTGCAAGAAGGGGAGCCCCTCACCCAGCGCGTCCACCTGGCCCCAGCCATGAGAACAGTCACGAAAACAAACTTCTGGGATATTCTGATGACATAATGTGTGGGCAGGGGGACCTGCCGGGAGGTAAAACAACAGTCACTTTGTTTACTCGTCTTCCAAGAATTGTGCTGCTCTCTCTCCAGTGTGCTCCATCAGGGTAGTTCCCACCCACACACACACACACACTGTTTTTCAGTGACCCCGCAGGGTTGGTACTGGCTGGATCACGTGCTGGGCCCTGACCTCTGTGGCTTCTCCATTGCCGATGTGCTGCCTGAGGCAGCTTGCTGGCCTCTTTGCTGCCCACACGCAGTTGGGCGGCGTGTAGAGCAGAGTGGCTTGGCTTCCAGCCATGCCCCTCTTCCTCTGTGGTCATGCCTATTTTTTGATGCTGCGCGCTGCCAGAGCACAGCCGCCCCGCAGTGCCAAGCATATGCCTCTGTGCTCAGGGACAGCAGAGCAGCACCCTGGGTTTTGGTGTAGCTTGCACGTGTTTCACCACTGTGTGGTGCACCTTGCACGAGTGTCTCGTTGCACAGCCATCTGAATGCTACAGCCCTCAGTGTTGCCTATTGAAGAGCTACGGGCCCATTCTCTGGTCTGTCAGGGGCTATGTTGACAAGAAGCTGGCCTAGAGCCAGCTGATCCGGCCGGGAGAGTGTCCTGTCAGCTGTTTTGAAGCGTCTGTGCTGCCTTCCTGATACCCACCTCTGGCCTATACAGCATGCCATTGGCCCCATGACCCTGTCTGACCATTTCACCCCTCTCTCTGAGTCCCACAACTAGCTCTGCAATGACTTCCACATCCAATTCAAGTTCTTTCCCCTCACCTTCAAGGCTCTAAACAGCTCTGCCTTGCCTACACCTTCTCTCATTTCCTGTCATTCCACTGGTACTTGTTGCCTTTATCAGGGACTTGTTCCAAAGGGTGTTTGTGTTTTGCAGCAGGCACTGCTAATATTGTTAGGGCAGAATTCACCAGGTGGCATTGTTACATCTAGTCTTCCATAGTTTTTTGTTTTGTTTAGTGTTCAAGCAAGTTTTTAGTCTTGGAAGAAATGCTTGTGTTGATTTGAGTTTGAGTTTTACAAAGTTCTAGGTAGAAGGAGATGTGCAAGTGGCAGCAGAGGTTTTTCTCTCTGCCTTGGGCTCTGATTAGAGTCAATTCTTGAAGCAGAGTTGCTCCCTGGGAAGTGGGCAGCGGTATTTGGCTGGATTCCTGGAACAAGGCATTACGCTGCATGCTGTTTGATCATCTCTGTTCTAGCACTGGTGGGTGGTGTGTGTGTAAATAAAGCAAGTTACACTTGGAATATACCCAGACTCTGCACCACTGATATCTCCTTCCCTGGAAAGCCGACCAGCAAAGCCCCAGACTTCTGCTATCACTCTGCAAAGGGGTGACACTGGTGTGTTTATATTTTAGTTATCAACATCTGAATTGTTCTGTACCATCTAACTGTGTGCATTGCAAGGTTTTATGACCACATACATCAATCATGGTTACCCTCACTCTCCCACTCTCATTCCCTCTGTTTGTTACATACATCTGTTCCACCTTGTCTTACATTTGATTATAAACTCTTCAGGGCAAGAACTATTCCTTATTGCGTGTTCATACAACACCTGGTACAATGGGACACTGATCCTCGAGGGGCCTCTACCTACTTGTGTAATACCAATAAAAAAGAAGAAACAAAATGCAAGGTAAATTTCAGCCAGTATTTGAGTATTTAGGCCATGTGGTCCAGGGGATAAGGCACAGTAGATCTGGATTCTATTCATAGCTGTGCCATGGGGACTGGACAAGTCATTTCTACTCTCTGTGACTTTGTTGCTCCAGCTGTACAACGGAGATAATAATACCCTCCTTTGTAAAACATTTTGAAATGTATGGTGAAAGAATTCTATAAATGCTCATGGTTATTGTACCATCAGATACCAAGCTACATAAAATGACACAACGATTAAATAGCTAAGGCCTGGTGTACACTGGGAGGGGGGGGGATAACGTGAATAACGTAGCTGAAGTCGATGTACTTAGATCTACTCACTGTGCTGTCTTCACTACGGTGAGTCAACTGCTGATGCTCCCCCGTCAACGCCGCCTGCGACTCTCGCTCCGCTGGAGTACCGAAGTCGACGTAGTGCTCAGCGGTTGATTTATCGTGTCTAGACTAGACGCGATAAATCAACCCCCACTGGATTGATCGCTGCCCATCAATCCAGTGGGTAATGTAGACAAGCTCTTAGATTTTGGTTGTATCCATCAGACGCCTTGTGCCTGTTATGTTTTCCCAGTAGCCTCAGTGCCACATAAGAATTTTAAGTATCTATTCTAATATAATATTAACAGTAAATCTGTCAGATAATGATCATTATGTGAATGTTTTTGCATTATATGTTCCTGCTGGCTCATCTTTTCTTCTCTGCTACTCCATTTTTTTATCTTCTTTTTTCACATGTTATGGATGGTACCTTTAAGAGAGAGCCAAATGGAATAATTTGGGCTTTTTTAGATTCATATTAGATCTACAGTGTGTCAGTGAATAACACTAACTCTTCAGCCTGCTTGCTGATAGGGGGGAAAAAAGATATAAAACGCTGGCATTTCCGCAGAAACCTTTTCAACGTTGCAATAACTCAAGTAAGTGGTTAGGCGTTTACAAGACCTTGGAAAAAATTACTTCTTTTTAGTAAGTGTTAATTATATGACTAATTATATAGAAAGAAGGTTGAAACACTCTTCTACTCATAACCTGTGTGCTTACACGATGGTCCTTGCGTGACAGAGAAAACAGAGAATAAATCCTGTTTGGCCTTAGCGTCAGGAAGTGGACGCTAAACCAACCCTAACTTCAAATTTATTTATGTGGATAGCTGTAAGGGACTGTTTTCAAACTGACCAACATTTCTGCTACTTAAAAAAAAAAAAAAAAAGCACCAGCCATTCAGTAAAACACACGTTTGGAACAGTCCAGGTTTTAGGAAAAAGATATAAAAGGCTACTGTGTTTATGTTCTTCATCAATGGTACGTTGGCTTTAAAAAAAAATCCCAAATAAGAAAAAAATCCATTATGTTAAACCTCTTATCTTCTCTCAGAATGGTTATGGTTATCGTAAAACACACACATTCGGCCATTTCAAAACACAGACAGGCTTAGTGTCAAACAGTCTCCAGATTACCCTTTTTTTTTTTTAACAATTTTGTAGACATTAATAAAGTTTAGCATATTAAAGTGAGCTGCTTTGTTCCTCCAGTCAGGTTCTAATCACATCCTTCCGGGGCAATGTAAACACACAAAAACCGGTCATATCCTGCACCTTCTACTCACGCAAAACTTGCATTGACAGCCATAGAGCTTCTTTGATTTGAGTAACACCTGAAGGCCCAGTTCTCTACTCCATCACACTGGGTTTGTACCATTATCACGCCACTGGCTTCAGTGGCGTTACACTGATGTAAAACCAGAGTCATTGAGTTAAGGGCAGCTGGTCCCATGGTTAAGGCACTGTACTAGTATGCAGGAGATCTGGATTCAGTTTCTAAGTTTGACACGAATTTCCTCTGTGACCTTGGGTAAGTCACTTGATCTTTCCATGCCTCAGTTTCTCATCTATAAAATGGGATACGATGTACTTCTGCTGGAGCTTTTTGCTGTCCCATCTACCTATACTGTAAACCCTTCAGGCCAGGGAATGCCCAGTTCTCCAGGACAGAAAGGACTTTGTACAACACTGGGATTATCTGGGATAGTTTGGCTGTAGCCGGGTGAGTTCACAAGGATGTAACACACTTCCCTTCCCCTCTCCCTCAATCCCCACTGCCAAGAGCCTAGATGGCAGGGCTGGCTTTTTTCCAGCCACCTGGGACAGGCCTGCCATTTGAGGGCAAGGCACAGGAACGGAGCCAGTTGCAATTACGGAGCATTAGGCAGGCATGACACTGAAGAAGCACGGCCAAAAATTAGCTGTAAGCGTAACAAGCCTATGAAAAAAACAAAGTCGATTTTAAGGTGTGCCATTGCTAGGTGGGATACTTTGAAGAGGTAGCAACGCTGCCACGGGCTGATCCATCACCTATTCCCCAATCAGACTAAGGTTGATAGCTCAGTGGTTTGAGCATTGGCCTGCTAAACCCAGGGTTGTGAGTTCAATCCTTGTGGGGGCCATTTAGGGATCTGGGGCAAAAATTGGGGATTGGTCCTGCTTTGAGCAGGGGGTTGGACTAGATGATCTCCTGAGGTCCCCTCCAACCTTGATATTCTATGATTCTACCTGGGCAGCGTACACAGGAACTTTTACCTGGGAGCTCTGGTTATCTGTTAATGGCTTCTGCCAAGCACGACTCCGGTATTGTTGGATATCTATCAGGCTAGAAAAATGGGAGCCGTACAATTTCCTTAGAGCATCTCGTGTTCTTAAATTGGAACCAGAGAGGCAGAAAAAGTGGGTTATGGTGGAAAGAGTGTAATCATCCCATGGTAAATTCACCACCAAGCCACAAGGTAGACAATGTCGGGCTCTGAGCAGCACTGCAGTCTCACAGCAAATTTACCTTGGAAAGATTAGACGCTCTGGTGGCATCCGCGAAAGCTGGTGCTGCTCTAATGTAGCTGGAGTCCTGTCAGACTCAGAGGCTTCTCTAGGTCACCAGAAATCTCTTCTTGCTGCCATTGCATCTTGTATTCCCGATGGCTTTTATTCTCGCCCCCAGGTCTTTTCTCCATTTAGTATCTGTCAATACGGTCCAGGTGAGTCACGTGACCGGGGTTCTACGAGCAATACTGAAGTGTTGATCCAAAAGCACAACCAAAAGGCAAAGATTTAGGTGTCCCCCTCCCAGGGCTAAAAGCTGCAGGAGGGGACTTTTTGCTAGAAAATCTGCACAGATTCCGCACATTATTCCATTCCTCCCAACCCGGGGAACAGCTCCCCACAAACCTGGAGGATCCCAGGAGATCTGCAGCAAGCCAGGGCAGTGCCCTTACTCTGGCTGTGACCCACCCTTCCCTGGGAACACAGCTCCAGTGAAGTCATGCTTCTGCGGAATACTCCTTCCAATGGTGAGAGCTGAGGACCCCAACAAGGGTCTATAAAACCTGCATTACAGCATGCAGGTCCTTTAACTTTTCTGATTAACTACCAGGCTGAAGTGTGGGAAATGTGCATCAGGCCCAGCCCTGGCCCCCACACTTTCACTTGAGTCAACAGTGTGCCCTTATTGCCAAGAAGGCCAATGGCATTTTGGGGTGTATAAGTAGGGGCATTGCCAGCAGATCGAGGGATGTGATCGTTCCCCTGTATTCGACACTGGTGAGGCCTCATCTGGAGTACTGTGTCCAGTTTTGGGCCCCACACTACAAGAAGGCTATGGAAAAATTGGAAAGAGTCCAGCGGAAGGCAACAAAATTGATTAGGGGACTGGAACACATAAGTTATGAGGAGAGGCTGAGGGAACTGGGGATGTTTAGTCTGTGGAAGAGAAGAATGAGGGGGGATTTGATAGCTGCTTTCAGCTACCTGAAAAGGGGTTCCAAAGAGGATGGCTCTAGACTGTTCTCAATGGTAGCAGATGACAGAACAAGGAATAATGGTCTCAAGTTGCAGTGGGGGAGATTTAGGTTGGATATTAGGAAAAACTTTTTCACTAGGAGGGTGGTGAAACACTGGAATGCGTTACCTAGGGAGGTGGTGGAATTCCTTCCTTAGAAGTTTTTAAGGGTCAGGCTTGACAAAGCCCTGGCTGGGATGATTTAATTGGGGATCGGTCCTGCTTTGAGCAGGGGGTTGGACTAGATGACCTCCTGCGGTCCCTTCCAACCCTGATATTCTATGATTCTGTGATTCCCCCAACACAGACCCTGCACTCCCATAGCCCAATCTGCTCCTGCAATTAAGCACTCGGGGCATGGAAATATGGGTTTGTGTGCACTAATGAATGGGTTGATGGGCTGGTACATGTGGATTATTTTTAATGCAGATTGTGGATTGTATTAAAGATTGCTCACCTGGTCAACTTCTGATTAATTATGTGTGAACCTCTAATTAGCATGGGGCAGAAGATACAAATACTTGGATCCTAGATTTGGAACACCCTAAAGTCCAGGGTTACCTGGATCAAGGTTTTGGGTCAATCCATGACAGCAATAGAAGCCAGAGGAGAAATTCAGCTCCTGGTGTGAGTTCCAGATCCCCTCCTTGAAAGTTTGGGATGCAGGGGAGGAGCTCTGCTCTGGCGTGTTGCTATGGCCCATTCTCCACTCAAAAGCTGCAGAGTTAGGGTTAAGCATCCCTCAGTGCCGATCCTTTTTTAAATTCTCTGAACCTCTGAGGTAGATATATCCCAACAGGCCCTCTTATTTTGGGAGGCCAGGGGAATTGGCGAGGTCATCAGCGCCTCCCCTCCGCCATCTGGAAAACTGTCTTCTGACCACTCCACTCGGTGGACATCTGCTGGGAGCCCCGTTCTGCCCATTCTCCTGCACCCAGCTGCTCTGCCTCTTAGAAATGTTAAAAGGCATTGGGGCCTGTGAGCCCCAGTGCCCACGGCAGGGTAAAGAAATCCTCCCCCTCCCTGCGTTGGGTGAGAGCCCTCCCGTCCATACCCAGAAGGGCGACAGATGTCCCTTTACGTGGGCACAACGGTTCGGCTGCGTTTGAAGGACAGGTGACAGTGCAGTAGTGAGGGGAGTTCACATTTTAAACCGCAGCCATAGTTTTCTATCACTAATTAAATCTCAGTCTTGCTCGTTTTTACAGCTACTGCCCCTAAACCATAGGGACGGACAGACAGACACAGCCTCACAAACTGCAGGCTATCCAAGGACTGCATGCTAGCATGGGACGCCGTAGCCTGGAGTAACAGAACATGGTGTTACACTTAGTGGATTTTTCAAACTCGAAGGTCCCTTTCTGGCACCTGCACGGCCCAAAAATCTCTTAAAAGGAGCCTGAGGGACAGGGGTAGAGAAGACGAACGAATTAAAATACAATGAGGGGGCAGAACATGCTTCATCGGCACAGTGCTGGGCCAGGGGACTTCAGCACGTGCTTAAGAGCTGTGCTGATCCTGGATGGATTTAGGCATTTGCTTAGGGTTAGGCACACGCTGATGTGCTTTTCTGAACTGGGGCCTGCGTACCTTCGGCAGCCCTTGACTTCAACAGGAGTTGAGAGCACTCCGTACTCAAGGGGGGAAATTTACCCCATCCAGCAGGCCAGTCCAAGACATATGCACCACTTCAGTCCCATGT
Source organism: Eretmochelys imbricata (assembly GCF_965152235.1). Lineage (NCBI taxonomy): Eukaryota > Metazoa > Chordata > Testudines > Cheloniidae > Eretmochelys > Eretmochelys imbricata. The sequence goes on along the minus strand of NC_135577.1, from coordinate 124,941,910 downwards.
AAACCCTATTTTTGGACTCCTGTGGTGTCTAGGCCTCACTCAGGGGTAAATTCCACCCCAGAGCAGGCCCCAAGGTGATATCAATGTGTTATCTTTACCATGTTTCTGCATAGGTATGTGATTATTATAAGTAATAAACTCTATCCAAGTAATCCATAGCCAAACTGTATCCATATACACCATTGATACCCAACTTATCCATAAGATAAGGTTATAATTTGATCTTGGGACTCTGGTAACTTGTGATGGTTGGAAAGTGGGTAGGAAGGGCTGCAAAAAAGTTTCTAAGAAATGTTTTTAAATAGTTCTGTTGAAATTACATGGAAAATTTCAACTTTCCATGGACAACCCAAAACCTAGAATGTTTAGTTTCTTGACAAAAAGTCAACATTTTCCAAGAAAATCAGACCCTTTTGTGAAAAATGTCATTTAGTTGAAAATCCAATTTTCCGTCAAAAAACAGTTTTGATGGAAAATTTTCATCCAGCCCTACCTGTAATATATACCGCACAAACCACTCAAGGTTGGTTTTCATGGTTTGCCAGTAGCCTTTGGAACAAAACAAAACAAAAAAATCACCACACACTTTTATGTTATACTGTACCGCTGGGTATAATTTATGTTCCATGGAACAAATCCCTAGACCAGTTTAGGTGGCAGTCAGGCAAATTAGCCTCCAACAGGCACGTAAACTGATTGCAAAAGAGGCCAACTGACCCCAACGAAAAAAACGTCTTTAGAAATCTAAATCCGCTAGCATGGTGTCAGGATTTCCCATACTGTATAATTAGACGGTTACACAGAAGGTGTGAAAAACCTTCCCTGGTATAAAAAAATAGAAGAAGTGTAAATAGAGCCACTAAAATTAGCGTCTTGAACTTTTGAGCTGAACGGGAGGAAAAGAATTCAAATTAAAAAATGGAAGGAGCAAATTTTATTTTAAAACAGAGGAGACTAGGTCTTTCAGTGCTACCACAATATAAATAATAATAAAAGAAAGGGGGGGGGAGAATTTGTGTAAAACCAAAAATAACTTTTACACACCAGCAGAGTTCACAGGTAATTTTGATGGTGGGTAAAATTTCCAAAAGGACTTAGGAGCTATGCCACATTTCCAGAAGTGACTTAGGGACCTAACTGAGGGATTTCCAACAGCACAAATGGGTGCTGGGTGCCTAACTCCCACTGGAATACAAGGGGAGTTAGGTGCCAAACTGCCATTCGTGCGTTTGGAAGCTTCCCCACAAGTCTCATGGAGAGTCAATGGGACGTCGTTGCCTAAGTGGCTTAGTCCCTTTTGAAAGGGGGGTTTAAGTTCCTAAATCACTTTGTCCCTTCTGAAAATGTTAGCCTAGGCCACAATCCTGCAAACTAGAGCACTGCAACATGACCCGAACCTGATGGCACCCGGTTGTCAGGTGGGTCAGATCAGAAAACAACCCGACCTCCTTGGGCTCGGGGCAGGTCGGCTCACCTCTGATGGCCTTCTCCTGCTCATGAGGTCTGCATGCCCCTGCTCCTGCCGACCGCAGCCATCTTGCTGTGCTGTATGTGTTGCGGTGGGAGCGTGCTGACAAGTTGCACTGCCCAGCCCACACAGTGTAGCAGGGTGTAGCAGCCAGTAGGAATGGGTCACGCAGCCACCGCTACTTGTAGTCACCACGATGACCCCGTGGGCAAGAGGCAGCGGTGGTAACTCAGGCTTGGGGGGGAAGGGTCAGGGTGGGGGGTCAGAAAATGACTTGGACCACACAACTTGTTAGAGTTAAAATTGAGACTGAGGAATCCGTTATGTACTTGGTACAGAAATTGTATTTCTTGCCCTTCCCCCCCACCCCGGTATTTATATGAATTCCAACAACACGCATCTCTGCTGAACCCAAGGAGCCGATTCTGCCAGTTGCTTTCCATTGCTTACTGCTGGTGTTCCCAGAACCTCTGCAACAAGAATCCTCCATGAGCAGGGCAGGGCAGGGACCAGAGGCCATGAGCTCTGGTCAACCCACTTATGTGTGTATGCCTGTTAATCCTGCAATGGTCTCTATGCAATTCACCAAGCAGACTGGTCATGCTTGCAGAAGGGCGGAGGAGCCGTACCTGCCATAGCTGCCAGCCAGGACACAGGAGGACCCTGACTTTGCTTTTGTGTTGGGACGCACCCACCTGTTTGGGACGCACCCACCTGACATTTGCCTCTCCTTGGTTTAAACATCACTTGAATGCACTTTAAGCAGAAGACAATAAACGGTGTTAACAATACAGACTATTGGAAAACATCCCAGCCAACGTATATGGCATGATAGCTACCCAGGAGGAGTGATCTGAAAGGTAGGGCAGTAGACTGGCCTCTAGAGACCTAGGTTCTATCCCTAGCTCTGCCACTGACCTGCCGTGTGATTTTGAACACAGCATGTTCCCTCTCAGTGCCTCAGTTTCTCCTCCCACTCTTGGTCTGCACTGGCTACTTTGACTGTAGGCTCTTTAGGCCAGTGACAGTCTCTCATCATGTGCATGTACAGTACCTAACACAACGGGGCCCTGATCTCTGTTGAGGCCTCTGGCTGAGACTGTAATACAAATAACTAACAATATGCATTACATGTGTGCCCACTGAGAATTGAGCTATAAAGTCTTAAAGGTATGCTCCTTAAAATGAATTAATTTGAGAGGATTTTATTTGAACATCAAAACACTTTATTGTAACAATGAATGCACAGCTGCAGTGAAATTGCGAAAGACATTCCTTACTGCTGGCCCCAAAAAAGCTATGGCTTGATCTACCTTGTCCACTAAGTCATGTACACACAACCTTTGCATTCATAGAATTGCCCATGTCATCTGTTCTGCAACTACTGCAGGGCACCAGTCTGCATCTCAAAAGCCCGGTGTTGTATTCTAGCTAGGTTAAAACAAAAACAAAACACAAACTCATACAAGGCAAAAACTATAACTAATCTATTTCCACTGTTACGCTGTATTACATTAGCTACAAACTGCAAATGTTTACTGTTAATTAACGTTTGTTCACATGCAAAATTTGGACCTCAACGCCAGCCGGACATACCTAGACGTAGCCTAATATTATATTTCACAAAAACATTCATCCTGTCAAAATAAACATCCTCCATACAATATTAGCCTTAAAATCCCTGCGCTGTCTACACCAACAGATGTTAGTTCTCCTAGGCACTGCTCTTAAGATGTTTCCCAGGACTCAACAAAGTGAACATTTTGACTGTCACAAACTTACCCATACACTATCCCCACTAACCTACTGACTGTAAGGATCTATGGGGAAAATACACTAAATTCTTTTAGTATACTTTGGATGAGACTTGTTAATGGATTTTAAATAAACCAACTATTATTTGTCTCTATCATAGATTTAATATTATTAATCTTATTTCACCCCTACTGTAGTGTAAAGCCACCCACATTATGTCACAGTAAAAGATAAAGTCCTGTATTTAACAACTGTGAGAAACTTGTTGGCAAATGATATATGATGTTGATTAACCAATGATGCAGTTTCAGTCTGGTTGAACATGCAGGCAGCTGAGATGGGAAAGCAAGTTTTTTTTAAAGAATTTGTTATACACAGTAGCAAGAAAAACAGGAAGTAGGTGTTTATTAGCAGTTTCCAAATACACCAGCCAAAATAAGACTCCCCATGCAGTCTGAGTTATTCAAAATACAGCAACGAGCAGAATTCCTAAGATTATAAAAGGGTAATTAATCACACACACTGTTCACAGACCAGTGATTTGGAAATTTCCTTTTTATTGAAGATCTGGATCAAGAGCAAACTTCAAAGCAAAACTAATTGATCTGAGATTCATTGCATCTGGTCAATAAACCAAAAATAAAATATTATTTTGATGAAGCCAATTGTGCAGTTTATATTCATTATGCTATGACAGAGCGCACAAAGAACATTAAAAAAGCCATTTTTCAAATAATGGCTTCCTCAACATAAAAACTATTCATACTCTGTAGACTGCTGTTTGCTGATAATCTGTAAATTGCACCTGAAAGCCAGCAATGTTATTCCAGGCTTGTTTCTTAGGAATGCCAGCATACTTTGGAGCCTCATTCATAAAAAGTGAGCAACCCACTTATAGGGAAGGCTTACATTCTTTATTTGAAAACAAAATTTCTGAAAGCTTTTGATTCAGTGAACCCACTAACTCTATTAGAGCAGGGTGAACAATTTGCAAAGAACAATTCATTCAGTGAATGAGCCCTTTCTTCTTTGCAAATTGTCTGCAAACAGACAGTGATTTTACCTATTTGTTCGCTACTCAAAGTTGTTTGACAAATGTTGTGTGCAAACAAATTTCAGTCAATGGATTGCCAGCAAGCTGCTTGCTGCCAGTATTCTTTTGTGCATTTGATATTGAAGCTGCACGATTGGTCACCGGAGTCACATGGTGAGTTTTTTTCTGTCCCCTGATTGCATGACCTCCCTTTAATAAACTGTTTCCACTTCACCTGAAAAGAATTTCATTTCCTGACCAAACACAGTAACCTCTGGTTAAATTGATTATTATTCAGTTTAACAACACTATTGTCAAGATTTACCATCCAGGCCTCCTCATGAATGCAGTCTTCGGACATAGATTCAAGAGACTGGCATCATTCACCCTTTCCTGGGCTCAGCCTCTCTCCCTGATTCCTTTGCTTCAATAGGTGTGTCCTCCCGTGGTCCCTTTTTCCTACATTTTATGCACATGCTTCCTCTCGCTGAGCACACCTGCGCTCTCTCTTGCTACACCTGGTCCACTTCTGTGCAGGGAACTCAATGCTCTTGACGTGCTGCTATGGGGCACCCCACAGTGTTCCCCTTAGCTTGTTAAAAACTGTGTGAGCTCAATCCTGAGCCCCACTTGTTGCCTTCAGACTGGGAAAGTGGCCTAAAGGGAACAGAAAGCATTTGGCTCTTCCCTGCTGGGGAGTCTCATCACGGGAGAAAGGTCTATGTGTACTCACCCACGCACACATTGCATCTGTGATGTATAGTGGGGCGTGCCTGGATCACAGAAACAGAATCCCAAGCTAAGGGTTCCCAATTCATCTCTTGGCCTCCTGTCAAAGCTGATGCAACCATGTTTAAAAAATAATTTACAAGTTTTAATTTCTGTATACTTTCCCCTGGAATCAAAGGCTTGGGTCTATAGACGGCCAAATTTCCCGAAATCCTGATATCGATTTGACCGTAAACATCTGATACAATTTTGGGCCCTTCTTTGCTAAAGTCCTTGCCTGTGCCATCCGAATTCTACAAGGAAGACAGTTGCTGTGAAGAGGAAAGAACGCTGTGAATAAAACCTTTTACAAGGGATTAAATTTCATCTAAAAGCATGTAATTCTACATAGCCAGAAGCGCTTTCTAATCTTCATATATAGGAACTTACAAGGCAAGGAATTCAAAGCCATCGGATTAAAGGAAAAATGTGAATGACCAGCTACATGCTGTTACTCAGCGGACAGACAAGTCACTGTACATTCTTCAAAAGCTTCAACTGCTGCTCATGGAACCTGTCAAAAACAAGCGGAATGTGTCTTTCTACATCATTTAAAAAAAAAAACACACACAAATAAAAACAACCCTCCAAAACAATGAATGGACATTTGCAGAGTAACCCAGGATGCATGCCAACACTTTGGCCTCACTTTGCTCTTACTGTACAGATCAGCAGGTACCACCTCATCAGATTAAGACCAGCTGTTCTTTTCTCATGAAAGAATTTCCCAAAAAGGTACCATATAATTCAGGCTTAGAAACCTAGATACTTTGGAAGAATGCAGACTCTGCCTGTGATTGTCAAAAGGAGAGAGAATGACATTATAAAGCATTTAAGAGCTTTGGTTTCAATTATTTTATATTAAGGGATAGGTAAGCTTAAATTGCTCAGACTCTTTAAAAAAATAAAAAGGACTGTAAATAAAATTGGAAACAGATATATAACAATCAAGTTCCCACAGGTGCATTTCCTTAATGTGGAAATACCCGTGTGAATTTCCATTTTCCCATAATGTAACGGGAGACAATAAATTCTGAAGTTACCCTGCATTTAGACTTAGCCATAGAAGAAGTAACCTCTTGTCTGTTTAGATTATCTGAGTATCCCCATGTCCCTCTGTGTGTCTCACACCAAACCAAGGTTTGTGTTGCCCGCTGGGGCTTATTGCGAGATCAAAGCTTCGGGCCACTCACAATAAAACAAGGGGAATAGCCCAAAGAATCAAAGAAACAAAGGACAGGTTTAAGAGATAAGGATCAGCCTCAGATATGACATTTCATCCAGACCAGATTCGACGCACAAGTTCAATTCAAAGTTCATAAGACAAAAATACAAAGAAATCAGCTCCAAGTCTGTGTTGTGCTCTACGTCCCTGAAGTTACCTCCATCTCCCAGTTCAACAAAGGTTTTCCCTTTAGGTGATACCATATAATTTAGCTCATCTTTTCCCGAAGGCTATCTACCCACTCAGATATGGATTTCAAGCATTTCTAATAACTTTGCACAACCATAAACACCTACCAATGCAGTCCCACAAACAAGGTGCGAGTTTGTGCTGTGACCGGTGAAACAGAAATTCCCCAACATTAATTAACAAAACATTTCTTAAACATGCTCGTGCTCGTTAAGGACAAAGTAAGATTAAAGCCAAAAAAACACAAATGTGCTGAAATGTGCATAGTTCAATCATTCTAAAGATGAGGAAAAAAACGAAGGGAAAAATTCCCTCACCTTTTGTACACCCTGGGTATGTCTATGCAGCAAAGTCAAAACCTGCAGTCCCAAATCTCAGAGCCCGGGTCGGGGCTCATGCTGCGGGGCTAAGAATAAGAGTGTAGACGTTCCCACCCAGGCTGGAGCTTGGGCTCTGAAACCTGGGGAGGGAGTGCCGGGGTCTCGGAGCCCAGGCTCCAGTCAGACTGGTAATGTCTACACTGTTGCTACTTTTAGCCCTGCAGTCCAAGCCCCGCCAGCCTGACCCAGGCTCCGAGATTTGGCGCTGTGGGCTTTTCTTTGCAGGGTAGGCAGGGCCACATTGCCAAAAGAGCTCCAAGCTAAACTTCCAAGTGCCCAAGTTAGCACCAGGTTTTCAAAAGTGCTCAGTAACCGATAATAGTGAGTGTACAGCCATTTATTTGGGTGCAGAGCCCTGGTGCATTGTTTAGAGCATGCATGTATCTTGCGGTCGTAACTGGCTTGGCTTCTAGCAGGGTTCTCGACAGCTATTTGTGTGTGCTATTGAATTCAGATTCCCTTTCTGCCTGGCAAAGATGAACATTTGATCCTTCCCCCATTCCCCCACTTAAAACCACCGAATTGTAAATGTAATAATATAGGAATTGTATTTTATACAAAAGGATAGCATGTTCCAGCAGATACATAATCCCTGCATGTGAAACGCCACTCACTTCAGCGGACAGGACGCAGGATGCGAATGGGATTCTTTCCATTGACTCAACAGGAGCTAGCCTGGCCCCCATAATAATAGTCAGACTTAGTTCTTTTTATTAACGAATTTCAAAGCGCTTTACAAGGAAAGATAATGCAAATGATCCCTGTGTCACAGATGGGGAAACTGAGGCAGACAAGTGAAGGGGCTTGCCCAAGGTCTGTGGCAGAACAAAGACAAGACCCTACATCTCGTAAGCCTGGGTCTGAACCCCTGGACTGCACTGCCTCCATATTATGGATCTTTAAATAGTTTGAAAGGGATGGGAGTGATTACTTATTGAGACTTTACGTACCATACGTTGCCTTGAACTATCTAATATATATTTAGCAACATATATGGAGACCGAGACAGCGTGATCTAGTGGATAGGGCTTTGGACGGGGACTCAGGAGACTAGACTCGTAGCTGAAAGCAACAGAGCTACTCATAGCATGTAAGTCTTTGCAGGACCAGGGCCTTAGGGCTCCATTTTATCACCCCTACTCGTGTTCAGCACTGCCTTGCTTTACAAATATTCCCACTGAAAGCTAGGGGACTTCATACAATAATACCTAGCTCTCCTCTAGTGCTTTCCATCAGCAGATCTCAACGCTCTTCACGATCTCTAACGCATTTAGCCTCACACACACCCCCAGAGAGGTAGGGCAGGGCTCCCATCCCCTGGCTGGATTGAGGTGCAGCGAGACGGACTTTTCCAGGGTCACACAGGAAGTCTGTGGCAGATCAGGGAATTCAATCCGGGTGGGCCCCCAGTGGCAAGGTAGAGTGGGGGTTTGGATAATGAACAGAAATAAGTGGAACAGGAAAGTCCCATCCGTCTCAGCCCAATGTTGAAGGAAAGCCTCCCCTGGTCGACTGCAGTCTGGGGCTGATCCTGCTCTCACTGAAGTCAATAAAGGAGCCTTTCATTCTGCAGCAGACAGTCCTAGTATTTCAGTGAGAAGAGAGCAAACTGAGCTGGGCCCCGCCCTTGCTATCCCTAATCGTGGGTGCAGCTGTAACGGTGTTACATTACTTCCATTGTCAGAAACAATGTAGATGGGGCACAGGTATCTCATTTGCTAAGAAGACTCTTCCCTTAAGATCTTTAGTGGGATTTCAGTGGCTCATGGACTTTGCACGGGATGAATTTCACCCCAGATGAATATTTGGGGGGTGGTGGGGGGATCTGTCATATGCTGCCTCTCCACACACACCCCCTCTAGCGGCAGCACAGAAAGCCATCAGATGGCTCCGCTGCTCTTCGGGATGCCAGAGTCCTGCTAAGCAGAACTGATCCATGGGCTCCGGGGTGTGTCTACACTGCAGTCCGAGGTGTGATTGCAGCTCAGATAGGTATATCCCTGCTGGATTTATTCTAGCTAGTACAGCTAAAATAGCAGTGAAGACACAGAAGCTGGCATGGGCAAGGAGCACGAGTACACACCCATGGTCCCTGGCATGCTTGTAAAGCCTGTTCTGCAGCCCACGCCACCATGTCTTCACTGCTATTTTTATCCATGCTAGCTAGATTAAAACTAAGGTGGGTACACCCACCTGATGGCAAAGCAGATATACCGTTAGTGGAGAACCATGGTGTCTCCTAGTGTCATAAAGATAGGAAGCCAGGGAGGGTCAAGAGCTACACTGTTACAAAGAATGTGCAAGCAGATCTTCAAATAAATGTTTTTATGTTCAGTAGTAAATGTCTCAAACTGGTGGCCAGGCAAACTGTCTTATAGGGGCTGTGAAAGGCTTTACAATTCCTTACCCCCTGTTCCAAGGTTGGGCGCTCGCCTTCATTTCATAGATGTTCACAACTGGCCTGTCTCCCAAGATCTGTAAGAGTGAGGGATCGTCCTTCAGGATAGGTTGTAGATCCTATCCTGATGTGCTGGAGAGGTTTTAGTTGGGGGCTGAAAGTGACAGCTAGTGGCGTTCTGTTACTTTCTTTGTTGGGCCTGTCCTGTAGTAGGTGACTTCTGGATACTCTTCTGGCTCTGTCAATCTGTTTCTTCACTTCAGCAGGTGGGTATTGTAGCTGTAAGAACACCTGAGAGAGATCTTGTAGGTGTTTGAGGGGTTGGAGCAAATGTGGTTGTATCGTAGAGCTTGGCTGTAGACAATGGATCATGTGGTGTAGTCTGGATGAAAGCTGGAGGTATGTAGGTAGGCATGGCGGTCAGTAGGTTTCCGGTATAGGGTGGTGTTTATGTGACCATTGCTTATTAGCACTGTAGTGTCCAGGAAGTGGATCTCTTGTGTGGACTGGTCTAGGCTGAGATTGATGGTGGGATGGAAATTGTTGAAATCATGGTGGAATTCCTCAAGGGCTTCTGTTCTATGGGTCCAGATGATGAAGATGTCAATATAGCGCAAGTAGAGTAGGGGCATTAGGGGACGAGAGCTGAGGAAGCGTTGTTCTAAGTCAGTCGTAAAAATGTTGGCATACTGTGGAGCCATGCGGGTTCCCATAGCAGTGCCGCTGATTTGAAGGTATACATTGTCCCCAAATGTGAAATAGTTATGGGTGAGGACAAAGTCACAAAGTTCAGCCACCAGGTTTGCCGTGACATTATCGGGGATAGTGTTCCTGACGGCTTGTAGTCCATCTTTGTGTGGAATGTTGGTGTAGAGGGCTTCTACATCCATAGTGGCCAGGAGGGTGTTTTCTGGAAGATCATCAATGGATTGTAGTTTCCTCAAGAAATCAGTGGTGTCTTGAAGATAGCTAGGAGAGCTGGTAGCGTAGGGCCTGAGGAGGGAGTCTACACAGCCAGACAATCCTGCTGTCAGGGTGCCAATGCCTGAGATGATGGGATGTAGGATTTCCAAGTTTATGGGTCTTGGGTAGCAGATAGAATACCCCTGCTCGGGGTTCTACGGGTGTGTCTGTGCAGATTTGTTCTTGTGCTTTCAGGGAGTTTCTTGAGCAGATGGTGTAGTTTCTTTTTGGTAACCCTCAGCGGGATCAGAGAGTAATGGCTTGTAGAAAGTGGTGTTGGAGAGCTGCCTAGCAGCCTCTTGTTCATATTCTGAGCTATTCATGATGACGACAGCACCTCCTTTGTCAGCCTTTTTGATTATGATGACAGAGTTGTTTCTGAGGCTGTGGATGGCATTGTGTTCTGCATGGCTGAGGTTATGGGGCAAGTGATGCTGCTTTTCCACAATTTCAGCCCGTGCACATCGGCAGAAGCACTCTATGTAGATGTCCAGTCTGTTGTTTCAACCTTCAGGAGAATCCTTCTTTTTGTAGTGTTGGTAGGAAGGTTTCTGTGGGTTACTATGCTGTTCAGAGGTGTGTTGCTCCAATTACTTCCATGGATGGTAGGTCTTCACAGTCTAAGGTAGACCAGAGACTCAAGGATGGTGTAAATGGGAACTGCTCCACTGACTTCAACAGAGCTATGTCAGTTTATACCAGCTGAGGATCTAGCCCTCCCAGTAACTCTTCAGGCAGCCATGGGGGACACACAGAGCTGGTGCTAGGGGAAGTCACCTTAATAATACAGACACCATTGTGGAAACAGAGCAGTGAAGGAGGCTCCAGAAAAAGAAGCCAGAACGTGGAACAGGAGCTTTAGTGGCACTGGCCACTGTCAGAAGACAGGATACTGGGCTAGATGGACCTTTGGTCTGACCCAGTATGGCCGCTCTTATATAGTTTCTTTCCTGTTCCCAGACAGGTGCAGGAACTGAAGTACAAGTGAAGAGGTCTCTGCACTCTGGTCAAGAAGAACACAAGAGAAAAATCACCCCTCCATTCTTATACTGTGCTCTGGAGAAGATGCCCCAGTAACCCTACTCCTCCTCACCCCAGCAGAACAAATGGTAGTGCGAATACATAAGCAATGGTCGTATTGATCCTTTGTATTACCGGAGCACCTAGAAGTCCCAGTCGAGGATCAGGGCCCCATTATGCTAGACCCTATATAAACATATAATGAAAAGATACTCCCTGACCTAGTCACCTGATAACTGAAGTATAAACTGAGAGGCAATGGGCGGATGCAACAGATGCAGGGAGCACAAGGTGTCATGAAGACAGTTATGACTAGCCTAACAGCTGTCAAGTAGGCATCCCTGCTTTGGTGGGCTGTAAGGAGGGGTTACAGAGCTTATTGATGCTGTGCCAGGCCTCTGAGAAGCTGAGGAGAAAGGCAAAGGGGTTGCGAAAAAGTGAAACGGTAACAAAAAAGAAACAATTCCTAAATCTGATTAATACCATAGGCCAAATAGATTAAATACAAGATACGCTAGGGTAAATGTGTCAAGACGTAAAATAACATCCATTCAGCTTACCGGGATGCTTTGGTCATCAAAAGGAATAAGTACGTCAGAAGGGCTTGATTTGGTGTGGTAAATACGTCAAATCATAATACGATTACTGCTAAGCCATTGGCTTAATCCAAAGCGGTCTGCAGTCTTGCAAAAAAGGTTGACACAAACTAATGAATGTCACAAAGACGGCCTAACAAAAAAATGACCCAAATTCTGGTCTCACCTACACCAGTGTAGACTTGAAGTGACTCCACCGATTTCAGCAGAGTTATTCTGGATTTACACCAGCCAAGACTTTGGCATGACAACTTTCGTTCCTTCCGAAGAAGCCCGGATCAAGAGCTTGTGTTGAATGAAAATCATGTGGATTTTCAGATATTTCCTTTTTTAAAGGTGACTGATGATTAAATCAAATATGATCCCTTGGCATGTGAAAGCCCGAGAGAGAATTAAAGACAAATTGAAACATGAACACACTAACCCTGCCGCTGTTTATCTGATGCAACACAAATGTGTCAGCAAAAGAGATTTTCTTTTGGCCATAGGGAACAGAAGATTCCTGTCAGCACCATGTACGAATCAAGCGAGAGTGGTTTTTCTTTCTGTCTCCGGAGATTATACGCCTTCTGAGGTTTCTATACATGTTGTCTCATAAGGTGCTTTCACAACATCCACACCACAGATACATTAGCCAGCACCAGTCATGTATAATTCCAGTCACATAAATCTTTCTGCAATTACTAGGCCTAGTTCAACCTCCCTGTGAGATAAAACGGCTCATTGCATCATGGCATCATTATGAATTTTTCCTTCCAATAAACCTCCCTCCGGATGCCTGCTCCATGACAAACATGGATGTGTAAGGTTGCCTCTGCCTGTGGCGGACAGCCATCGTTAAGGTGTTCCAACGACTTAAAATCTTACTAATGGCGAGATAAATATCAAAGGAGAAAACAAACAAAGATTCATGCCTCCAAGGGAAAACTAAACGCCAGGCACATGCAGGCTGCAGTTACTCTAATTCATACAATAAGAGCCTGATCCAAAGCCTAAAGAAGTCAGTGGAAAGACTCCTATTGATGTCAGTGGGCTTTGGACCAGGCCCTAAATAGCTGGCAAAAATCTCACCGTGGCGATTGTCATATTTATGGTTGAAGGTTGGTGTCAAGGGGTGCTCTACTCACCACTGTAGCACCTCCCTGTGACCACGGCTGGGGATTAGCTCTGCCGGGCTGATGCCCCTTCCTGGGGGTGCTCACTCAGACTCTCTCTCAGGACTCGACTGCTCCCTCTCATGGTTTGTCCTTCCAGCCAGGTCACTGTCATTTTGCTCTTCCAGGTTGGTGTACCAAGCATGAGCAGTTGGTATTATAAGCTCCACCTGCGGGACTCTGGGCTGGGGCTGAGGCTGCTCTGGCCCCGGGCTGGCCGGCGCAGATGGGGCTGCTCTGGCCCCAGGTCCGTGGCAGTGGTTAGGCTGCTCAGGCTCAGGTTGCTTAGCCAGCTGAAACCAGCCCAGGGCTTCTCTGGCTGCAAGGTGGAGGGCAGCTCAGGGCTCTGGCTGTGAGGGGCATGGCCTTGTGCGGAAGGGGCAGGGCCGTGGGGCTAGCCTCCCGGAAGGGGGATGTCCACCCACCACCCATGGCACCAAGTTCTCTTTGTACCATCCATCACAGGCAGTCTTCCAGTTCATTGCCCCTTAGTGGTGCCACTTCCCTGCTGCCCCACTTTCTTCTGCAGGTTCCAGCCCAGGGACCCTACCACCAGCAGCTGAGGTCTGCATGTTGCCACACCTTGCTACTGTTTCCCTGGACTGCTTCCTACACTGCCTCTATCAGGTTCCCTCTCCACCCTCCTCTGGGTATGCCCTTCCCTGCAGGCCAAGCTCTTTGCTATCCCTAGCCTCAGGGAGAATGACTGCAAACTTCCTCCCTGCAGCCCCTTTCTGGCCTCGGCTATCTGGCTTTATACCAGCAGGCCCCCCCACCCCGTTCCTGTCCAGCTGAGCTTCATCTTTTAATTAATCCTCATTGCTCCATGGCCCCTCCTCCAGGTGCAGCCTAGCTGGTTAATTGGCCCACCTAATCACCCTACCCTTTGAGGCAGGTGTGGGGTGAATACCCCATCAGAGTCCATTTTAACTGCTTCCCCTTTGTGCATCTGCAAATTGCAGGAGAATGTAATTATGATTTTAAAAAATTCACTGGATTGTTTACATGCACAATTTATGTCATTAGGATGTCTAAGTGCATCCCTGTGCTCCCAAATCAGGTATTTAGAAGGCTAAATGTCATAAACAGCATCTGCAAAGAACTGCAGGTGTCAAAAGAAAGGCTGAGTTAAGATCAGGTGTAAAATCAGGTCCTAATATAATTATTTTACCATTATTTTGGATGATAAAAACAAAAGTAAAATTTAATCCCAGCTAACAAAGAATCGATGCTGAAATCCTAGATAACTGATCAATCACATCGAGTTGTTTGTTATAAAAAGACAATTCTTATGTGGCAGATAAATTTTAAGGTGAAGGAGTGGAAAGGAGATGAAAGAAGGTCAACTGCCCAGATGTGGTGATGTACATGAGTCATCATGTGGCTTTGATAAGAGTAAAGTTATTGTTGAAAAGTCGGTGAATTGAAACGTGGCTTTTTCCAATCCATCTAAGGAAACTGACTGGTTTCAGAGTAACTGCCGTGTTAGTCTGTATTCGCAAAAAGAAAAGGAGTACTTGTGGCACCTTAGAGACTAACCAATTTATTTGAGCATAAGCTTTCGTGAGCTACAGCTCACTTCATGAGCATAAGCTTTCGTGAGCTACAGCTCACTTCATCCGATGAAGTAGCTCACGAAAGCTTATGCTCAAATAAATTGGTTAGTCTCTAAGGTGCCACAAGTACTCCTTTTCTTTTTAAGGAAAACTGAGTATCCATATCTCCCAGGAGGCTTTCAGAATCCCACCTAAAATGTCTGTTTATAACTTGTCTGATGTGTTGTTGTAGCCATGTTGGTCCCAGGATATTGGAGAAACACTTTGAGAGTGGTAATATGTTTTATTGGACCAAATTCTGTTGGTGAGAACAGAGTACTTCATCAGCTAAGAAGAGCTTTGTGTTGCTTGAAAGCTTGTCTCTTTCACCAAAGTAGTTGATCCAATAAAATATATTACCTAGTCCACCTTGTCGGTTTATAATGAGTTTCTTTTCCTATCAATATCCCACGTGCCTCTGGATTTTTAAAAATTTTCAGAGCATAAAGTAATAGAGTTGGTTGGAAAATGGAATTTCAGTCATGCATGAAATGCCAATATTTCTGACATTTGTTTGCATCCCAAATTGGGCCAAAAAGTTAAATATCAAAAGATTTTTGTGGAATGAAAAGTTCTAAAAAAGGGGATTTAGAAATGTCAAGACAAAATAATTTGACATTGTCCATCTAAATGTTTCCTTTTCAAATGTCAGTATTTTCAAAATTGCGAAACAAAAATGTTTTGGTTAGAATTTTCCCACTGAAAAAATTGGAAATATTGTTTTCAAGGAAATTTTCCTCAAGAAATTTTCGTGACAAAACCCCCATATTTCGCCTGGAAAAAAATTTAGGCCAGAAACATCAACCTACTGTATTTAATAGTGACTTGGGCCCCCATTCTGTAAACAACTTGTGCAACTTGATTCACGTGAGTAGTCCAACTAAACTCAGTGGGACTACTCATGTGTAAAGTAACACATATGATTGAAGGGTCAGAGCCCAAGGGATCTGGCTGTTTCACAACTTAATGCGAATCAATTTGTGTGTTCACTAAACTTTTTTTTAAAGAAAACATTTTTAGTATCACTGTATGCTGGAAAGAACCAATAACATTCATTCCCATAAATCTGCTACTCTTCTGAGAGAAAAGGAGAAATTATTTGGGTCGTGAGATAGTAAAGAAATTCCTTACATTCAGAATACAACTACTACTGTATACAAGGGTCATATCCAGGTATGAGCAGCCAAATTGCAATCCTTCTTGTAAGTCATCTTTGTGCAAACGCATTTTAACTCACTGAAAATTCCCTATGCTTAGTTGCCCCATAACTGTGGAATGCACGGAAGAGCCAAATAACCAGATTTCACTGGCTTATGTGTTTTTCCTTGCCAAGCATTATAAAATGAAGTAATGGGTACCCTGTATTAATTCTGCAAAGCTCTCAGACTTTCCTTTCTCCCCATCAGGAATGGAAAGTTGTTTGAATTAGATGGGAAAACAGCTTCTTTTTAAAAGTTCTTCCTTCTCCAAACACATTACTGTGCTACTGGAAACCATTCAATTTAACTAAGTCATTAAGTTAAATCATCTGAGCACATTTTCTCAGTAAGAGGAGGCTGCATGGTGGGCTGATTTCAGAGAACGGTTGTGTATAAACATCTCCAGGAAAAACAGATGCTGATGACATGTCAGTATCTATTTAGTTTTATAAAGAGCCTCGTGCTATGTGGGCCAGATCTTGAGCTACTTTAGGGCAATTTTGCACTGCTCTCCCAGAGCAAAACTGTTTTAAGTGGTCTTTCCGGTCCCCCGACGGTCTTCCATTCAGAGGGAGGACATGTAGTGTGAAGCTAGCATAGCAGATCTACTTCACACCTCTCCTGGGGCCTGCTCCAGGGATATGGCCAGAGGAGAAGGGGCAGAGCCAGGGTGCCCTGTACCCCAGTATTCCCTATCTGCCACAGTGGTCTCTTGGGGTTGTTGGCAGCTGGCACACCTCAGAGCAGCTCCTAGGCTGCTGTAACTGGCAACTGGCCTGCCGCTGATCAGCCTAGGATTGGGAGAGTGTGAGGGTGGTTTCATGTGGCTCCTTCCAAGCGGTGATGACTGTTCCTCAGCCCCCCAGCAAGAGCTGGCCCTGTTTCTAGAGACTGCACCTGACCCTGATGTCCTTTAGGTTGATGTAAATCAGGAATGATACCAGGCAGGTGCTCCAGCGGCTTAGGGGGAGGAGGGATTTCTCTGTGGGTGCTAGACTGTTCATTGCAGAAAAGCTACAAAACCTTCTAGGCCAGGTGTCTACAACTGCACTTATATGCTTACATAAACCTACTCTATGCATGCAGAACACCTAGTCACCCAGACACTGATTTCACTGCCCTCTACATGTCAATTCCAGCAATTGCACCTATCGATAACCTGCCCCTGCTACAGCTTTTGTAGAGGTACAATAATGGTCATTCCATAAAGAAAAGTGTGATACTAAATACTTAGCATTGATTGGCTTGCTTTAGACCATGCACAAGTCATATCCCACTCTCCCCTCGCATGAGGCCGGCTTCCTAAATACGCTTCCCACACGACCTTTGGGAGACCATTGTTTGTGTCAGTTTCTTCCATTATTGCTTCTTCCACAGGGCTGATTCTGCTGGTGAACTCCCAGGGGTTCAATATAAGGGACTCAGCTGTATTACTTGCAGGGGGTCGGTTATTTAGATCTTTCGGTCTGGAGCAAATCCAAGGCCTGTTTTGTAAATCTCAGTAGAAGCTTGTCTTTGGAAGTGCACGATGTGTTTTCAGCTCTTGGAATGATTTAAGTCTGTTTCCTGTAATGAAGCCTCCTTGTATATTAATCCGACCTCTTCTTTCCATTTATATCGCTGTACGGTGAAATTCAGCTTCATGCAGAGGCCCCAGCACTGGGCCTGGGCACCATTAAAATCCTTAAAATAGGACATAAATGGCACAGAGACCCTGGGCTGTGTCCCTCTGCACAGGGATGAATTTCACCCGCAAAGTAGAGGGATTTGGGATTATCTCCTAAAGAGGTTGCAGGGAACTATTTGAGTTCTTTCTAACGTCCCTCTGACCTTTACGGAAGTGTTTTTTATAGAGGGGGCCTTCCTTCTTTTTGTTCAATCTTTTATGCCTATTTGTCTTTGCCCATCATTTCCTGAATTCCTTCTGCACCCATGTGGCACTGTTCAGTATCTTCTCAGTGATTCAATCAGCGGCCGGCTAGCGATCATCTTTGCTTTGCATACACTGATCTTCGCTTCTTTTGGAAGAGCCTGGCTTGTGTGCAACTCAGTAAAAACGAATGGTGGCAAAGTATTGTTGTTGTTGCTATTAGAAAAATGTTCAAAACTATCTCTAACTTTAAGTGGAGGGATTTCCCCCCCCCCCCCCCCCCCCGCTTTCCACAGGAGCATGACTGGTAACGATTTGCGTGGCCATTGTCACCGAAATATGGAAACTTTAGAGATCATGTAAAATTTTGCATGCTGTGATGCATGAAGCCAGGAAATGACAGTGCCTTTTGTTTCCTGTGTATTGCACACCTTTAAATTTCAAAGCAAATCTGTGCAGAGTTCAGCCATTTATGTTTTCCAAGCTCTGTGCAGACTGCCAAAGATGACACACACACACCATGCTCTCTCCTGGAGATTTTACTTTTGTTCCCTCACTTTGGCACCATCTTAACATTACATAAAGGTCATTCTGAATCAAGCTATCTCTTTGCACTTGGAAAAAACATAACTCTTGGAAACTCATTTTCACCAAATTACAGTGTGGCCAGTCCCAAGCTTTCAAAAGTCACGAATCCCCCTACCACACCCCAAAATCATGAGATTAGCTTTAAAAGTCATGAGGGTTGTATTTTTTTAAAAAAAAAAAGTAATACATTTGACATTCTTGTTGTTTGCCTTCTGTTTGTGAATTTTTAAGGTGAATTTGCTTCACATTCTCAAGATTTCCTCCCCAGTAGATTTCCTCCCCAACTTTTATTTAAATGAAACCTGACACCCTCACACATAATCACTTGACTCCAAGAGCTGGAGCTTTAAGAAGAACATCAAAATATCCCGAGACACATGATAAAATCACATGAGTCAAGATTCTCAAATATTCACCTGATTCCAGGAGCTGGAGCTTTAAGAAGAACACCAAAATGTCCCGAGACGCACAATAAAATCACATGAGCTGAGATTCTCAAATATTCACCTGATTCCAGGAGCTGGGGCTTTAAGAAAAAGCACTAAATATAATGAGAGTTGGCAGCTCTGGGGACACAGACCCTCTTAAATATAACATGGTTGGCTAGGAAAGCTTGAAAACATGACCCCCAAAGCCCCCCAACTCAGAAGGTCAATGAAAAGTACTACAAACATATAAGAGCACTCCCCAGCCCTGTACGGCTCTGATCTTCCTTTAGCTCCTATACCTCAAGCCGGTCTCATGTCCCATCCATGTCCTCCCCTCCCCTCCCCTGTGGCTCAATCCCCTACACCTCCCCTTCCCCTTCCTCTAGCGTTGCCCACCAGGCTGAGTGCCCACCAGCTCCCCACCCCCATACCTGATCCTCCTGTGGGGGGGAAGAGGAGGAGTTGCTGGGAGGGCAGCTAGGGGTCAATCTCTCCTCTGGAGCTGACTTAGCCCCCTGTCTGCCTGGCCAGGCCCCGCTGCTCTGCCCTCAGCAGCCTCTGACCTGTCCAGCACAGGGAAGGAGCAGCCCCTGAGGCCAGAGGCTGTAGCTGCCACTGCCTCCTCCCTTCCCAGCTGCTCAGCTCAGCAGCAGCTCTGCGGGGAGGCAGGGAGAGAGGGCTGAATGCTGGTGCGCTAAGGTTGAGCCTCAGCGTGCTCTCTCTCCTTCTCCTCCCTCCCCTCCAAGTGGGGGCTGAAATTCTGGGAAGAGGGGAGACCCACCCAGATGTCCTCACCAAGATGAAAAAACCAGAGGGGGAGCAGTCACCTCCAACAGTTGCACCCGTGTTTCTCACTGTGTCGATCCTAGCACAAGGGGCCCTGTTCTCAGAATGCAAATCATCGCAGTGTGGCCACCTCTCAAGATGTTATGGCGAGTCTCCATTGTTTGGTGTTTTGTCTTAAAGCCCCAGCTCCTGGAGCCATGGGATTGCGTGAAACCCTCACGCTTCCCTTCCTAAATAATGGACGCTTCTAGACCGCATGGGATTGCTTGAAACTGTGGACCCTGAAGGCTCAGAAACCAGAAGGCAAATAAAAAGAACCCAAAATGTAGCAGTTTCTTTTTTTATAAAAAAAATTCATGATTTTTAAGCCAAGCTCATGATTTGGGGGGCAGGAGAGGCAGACTCAGAATTTTTAAATTCTTTGGCTTTGGCAATACGGAGTACTTTCATTTTCGTCTTGTATTACTGTTCATTATTACTGTAACGCCTAGCAGCCCAAGTCATGAACCAGGACCCCATTGCTCTAGGTAGTGTAGCTGAGCAAAAGGACAGTCCTGTGTCAACGGGCTTACAATCATGTTTCATTTTACCATGTGGACAAAGTCAGTGCTCAGACAGCACAGGGATAGCACAATCTAAATGGACTAGATTAATGAAGGCACATATGGGCCCAAATCCTGCACCGTGTTGCTCCAATTGCAGGATCAGGACCACGAATTATTTCTGCGCTTCCACTCTCTGGAGGGAGGTTCCTGAGCGTTTACATTTTAGACAAGCTGGCATTTGTTCAGTATTCTGAAACCATCACCCTTTAAACTCTCCCCGTTGACAAAAGCCGTCACTCTGAACTTAGAAAGCGATGACCACAGGCAGGGGAAAGAAAATGGTTCTGAACTGCCTTTGGAGACTTCCAGCAGGGCTTTGTCAGTAAACACAGTGAGCTGTATATGCTACAACTAAACTTTGCTGGCAAGTGTAGGCATTAATAATAACATGCTGTGAAAACTGGCAGGGAGGAGATTTTTTTTAAAGCTGACCACAGGATTTAGACACACAATTCAGTAGGAGTGTGCACAAACCCCCTAGTCTACCTTAAAAAGCACAGCTGTCATTTGTTAAAGTGTGCTAATGAAGTGTACAACCAAACCTCACACAACATCTAGCAGACTTGTCGGAACAAAGAGAAAGAAGGGCTGGGAAAGATTCCGGTAGTAGGGCTCTGTTTATTTGGATTTAGGGTCCTGAAGTTTGGGTGATACATGAACCCCTAAATCCTGATCGATCCCTGCCCCAAACTCCTTTCTTTGGCTCCCTCCTTCTGGATCTGTTGTAGCAGTAAACCTTATTAATGACAGGCAATTATGGGACTTCTTAATAGAGCTGATTAAACATTTTCCATCAAAATGTATTTTCCCTACAGAAAATGGCTTTTTTGATCAAATGGAAATTTTCACCTCTCCAAGAATCTGGTTTTTCCAAAAGGACATTTATTTTGTCAACAACTCTTCCCCTAATTCCAAATTCCAAAAAAAAAAAAAAAAAAGTGTAGATTCGAACAAGGAGAGGGAAATCCTTTTTACAGAAAACAAACCCTCATTTCCCAATCCGCTCTTCGTCTTCACCACTTTACTCCCTGGGTCGACTCACGCCCACCGCCTTCTGCATAACACAAGGGGAGGCACCAGCATCCGATGAAGTGAGCTGTAGCTCACGAAAGCTTATGCTCAAATAAATTGGTTAGTCTCTAAGGTGCCACAAGTCCTCCTGTTCTTTTTAGATTAATTTGGGTTAGTTTTGCTAGTTACTGTAGCATCCACAGTCTCCAAACACGCCAAGTGTCCCGAGAAGCCCTGGACCCACCTCACATACGGACTAACTCTAGATCTCTTCGGGGGTTAGGGAGTTGTTCCCCCTATTTCTTGGTCTGGTCTGAAATTAGGTGGCCCACTCTTCTTCAGAGGACACCTCGTGCCACCACTGTCCCTGTCCATCGTCCTTGCCAGGGGCCTCAGGGGAGCAGCAGGCGGAACTGGAAGATGCTCTTTTGCATTCTTCGGGTCTTGGGGCCCACAGCTGCCTCGCTGTAGCTCGAACTGAGCCGCTGGGCCTAGCTACATCCACAACCCTTCTGGGGCATCTCTGGACCCGCCGCCTAGTACAGTAGAGGTGGCAGCACAAACAAAACGGTTGCCTGGCCAGCTGCTGCCGGCCGGGTGGAGGGCAAACTCCAGCAACCCACCCCCCCCGGTGGAAAGTCCTACACGACACTTGGGGGGGGTAGAGGCCTCAGCAGGTAGCTCCTCTGAACCTGATGGAGGAGCAGCCTGAGACCTCCACGGGAGGGAAATGGGATGCTGGATGGGAACAGGAACAGGGGGTGCCGACTACAGAGTACATACCCCCAAAGAGGAGCCCCAGAGCCTATGGGGGTGAAGGGCAAAAACCCCACGGAGAAGCTGTACATCCCACGTACTTGTGAGCCAAAGAAATGTTTCTGGTTACAACGCAGAGTGATTCAGCTGTCCCCAGTACCACCAGGACTGTCTGTCCTGCCGTCCTTTAGGAGCAATGATTTTAGAAATAACCCAGACCATCAAACTGCATCCACATCTCCCAGTCAAGGCACTTTACCGTGTCCCTGCAGCCTGCTGATGAGCAGCAGAGCTCTGATTAAAGATCCGCGTCTTGTCTCTGCCTGTGTGTGCCACACCCCGGGCGACATGCAGGAAATGTTATTACAGCATAATTGATCCACACGCAAAACAGATTAAATCACGTGTTGGCAAAGGTAGATACTCACTTACATCATAGGGCCCTGATGTGAGTAGCCCTATTTATTTCAAGGGCAAACTGGAATAGCTCCATTGATCTTGAGGATGCTACACCAGTTCACACCATCTGAGGTCCCCCACATCTAAAACCACCATGTTTTCCGTGCAGTCAGTTGAAATCAGTTTGACTGCTTGCAGAAGCCGTGGTTGAAGGATCAGGCTCATGGCTTGAAAACACTAATAGTTCATGACTAATCATCTGTAAACATATACACACACGTCCATTCAAGGGTATAAATGTACATTATTACACCCAGGCCATGGAACGGAGCGGAATTTGGAAAAATCTGGGTGTAACAGGTTCTGCAAATTCCCAGACCCAACTCATTTACAGTTCCTAGACACAAGCTCTTTCTGTCCTCAGATCCCATCCTGATCACAGCCTCCCACTTACCCTTCACTGTAAATAAACTCTGCCTTGCATGGATTTCTGCCACCATCACAAATAAAAGCTCCAACGTGGATGGAGGGAATCATAGGACTGGAAGGGACCTCGAGAGGTCATCTAGACCAGTCCCCTGCACTCATGGCACAACCTGCAGCATGACCTGGGTCTAAAAGAAGGAGGAACAAAAATACAAATAGAATAGAGAGACGCTAAAGTGCAGAATGTGGGTCTGGATCCAGATTTCAAATATCCCAGATTCTGGAGATTCTGGCTCAGGGCCATTTGCAAAGTTAAAAGCCAGATCTCATAATATCTTATCTGCTTCTGTGTTAAATAGATGGGCAGGAGCAATATCTCTGGTGGGCTTCATGGCACACCTGGCTCCTCTTCTTTTCACGGCTATAGGGAGTTCTGCTTGGGGTAGGTTTTCTGCTGTTGTTTATTCCCTCGGGGTATATTACATTATGATGCAGAGGGTCTGAGAAGGCCCTACTTAAGGAGCCCATTGGGAAAAGGAAAAGGATATTAAATCTGAGGAGAACTGGCATGAAATACGTAATTGTTTAATTGCTAACATCCTGATCCAAACGCAGTACATAGGCCAGGTTCTCAGCTAGTGTAAGTCACAGGAACTCCATTGACTTTGGCTGTGTTATTCCAGATTACACCAGATGACAATCTGGCTCCTTGGTTTTCAAAAAAATTGTTTAGGAAGGCTCCAAAGCTGTATTCAGATCTTCCTGGGCAGAGAGCTCAGTCTAACGTACCACTCTTAAGTTGCATCCGATGAAGCGAGCTGTAGCTCACGAAAGCTTATGCTCAAATAAATCGGTTAGTCTCTAAGGTGTCACAAGTACTCCTTTTCTTTTCACTCTTAAGTGCTTACCAGAGATGCTAACTGTGACGTTCTACACCTTGGGGGGGGGGGGCAGGCGTCCTGTAACCCTCATATTCCTCATTTAAATATAATTGTGATATTGTACATAAAGCAGGCCATGTGAGGTATCATGGGAAAGGTTATGATCCGCTGAAAGCCACTGTTCTATCTAAATATGTGTATCATTAATGCATATAAAATTATAAGAATTGTATTGTATGGTTTTCACTAAAATATACTGTGGGTTTGAGAAATGCCCAGATACTAGCTCTCCAGAGACAATGACAAGAGAATAAATAGTAACGGGGTGGATGCTGAACAGACATAACTAGCCATTGTCCAGAAGAGGAGTTACAATTCCTTGCCTCACTCACAGGAGACACGCTGGGGGTATTGCTTCACCTTGTGACTCAGCAATGCCCACCAGACATGCCCGGACTTGTGCTCTCCAAGCACACAGACTAAGGGTATAAAACAGAACACAGGGGCCCCATGATTGGTCTTTTCTCCTCCCCTCACCTATGCTGCAAGCAACGAGAATGCTCAGAAAACTGAAGACTCCAACAGAGGAGACTGGCCCAGGTTTAAGAGACAAACTTATATATTAAGGACTGTAAGATCCAGTGGGTGAGAACATTGCTTGATCTAAATCAGGGGTCTCAAACTCGAATCACCAGGAGGGCTACATGAGCACTCATACATTGGCCCAAGGGCCGCATCACACACACCCCGCTGCCCCCGTCCCTGCCCGCAGGGTGCAGCAGGGGGCTCAGGACAGGGGGCTGGGGTGCAGGAGGGGTGTGGCAGGGGGCTCAAGGCAGGGGGTTGGCAGGGGGCTCAGGGCAGGAGGGAGTGTGGGGTGTGGCAGGGGGTTGTGATGCAGGCAGGGGGCTCAGGGCAGGGAGTTGGGGTGCGGGGTGTAGGAGGGTTTCGGGTTCCAGCCCGGCACTGCTTACCTTGAGCAGCTCCGGGGTGGTAGGGGTGTGCACCAGGGCCAGGGTAGGCTCCCTGCCTGCCCGAGCCCCGGCCCGTGCCATTCCGTTTCGGCAAGAGGCGGGCACCACTTCCCTGCGGCCCTGGCGGAAGAAGGAGCAGAGAACTCCGTGAGCTGTTCTTGCCTGTGGGTACCTCCTCTGAAGCTCCCACTGGCCGCGCTTCCCCATTCCTGGCCAATGGGAGCTTTTATTTTATTTTATTTTATTTTGGTAACCACTCTGACTTTTTGACTATCACTTAAAATCTATCTTTTGTAAACAATAAACTTGTTTTACTATTTATCTTCATCAGTGAGTTTGCCCAAAGTGTTTGGTAAATCAGCTCAGGTTACAAAGGCTGGTGTATTGATGAAATGGTGAACTAATTAGTAAACTTACATTGCTCAAGAAAGGGTCTTGAGCAGTGCAGGATGGTTTATTCCTGAAGTACAAGACTCGGAGCTGGCGGGGATTTGGCTGGTGCCTTTCTCTGTAATTCATGAGTGGCTCTGGGAGCATTCATGCAATTGAGCTGGGTGTGGGGCTCCACCCGCGGTTGTGCTGAGTGATCACAGCGCCTGGAGGGGTTTGCTGCTTGTCACTAGCAAAGCATTGTGAGAGACAGCCCAGGCTGGAGAGGGGCCCAGCAGGGGCACAGCAGTCCCAGGCTGCACCCCAGGGATCCTGTCACGCTAACACTGGCCTTCTCCTGGGTCTGTGAAACCTTAAGACCATTTTGGATGCAGATACACACAGGGCAGTTTCTGAGGCATATCCCATACGGAAATTTCTCCAGACACAGGACTTATGTCTCTTAGGGAAAGAGAAGAAATGAGACTGTAAAAGCAAGATCTGTCTAGTCGCTTTGGTCCTCCTACAACTGGTCTGTAAATGCATCTGCCTTCTGCAGATGACTGACTCAAGACCAACTTTGCCCAGCTGGCCAAACCTAACAAGTGATTTTCTACCATTGGAACAGCTAGTGTTCCATGGCAAGCATTAGCTGAGAGACTTCCAGGAGAGGAGACAACATTTGGGAGGTGACTCTTCTCTGGAGTAACTCTGCTGAAGTCGATGGAATTACACCAGTGTAGGTGAGAGGAGGATCAGACCCATAGCCCCTTTTGAACAAATAAATGAGTGCAGTAAATTGTGGGCTACGCAGACACACCCGAATACCCCCTCTCGGTTTGTGACACCTGTGCCCTGTTTTGTGTTTTGCTTGAGAGTAACGGTTCCTTTTCATTTTCGGTCGCTTGCTGGAATAATAGGTTTGGGGTAAATTTTTTTTTTTTAAATCGTGTTCTTACTGCACGGTTTGTCAAATAATCGTTTAATAATTACATTCTGGTTTTGACTCATTTTGAGCAAGAAAGCACTAAATGGTCTTATAATGTCCCGAAACTGTCAACTTGATATATAGGGTTCTATTCAGCAGAAATTATATGCAGTTTCCATGCCACAAAAGCCGCACAAGGTCCTGGATCCAGCCAAAATATTCAGCAGAATATTCTGCCAGGCCGCAGGGCCAATTATGCCAAGATGTGCAGGTGTATTTTGCAGAGAGCAGCTCAGGCTGGAGACTTCATTAGATTACTCGTCTTCTCCCACCATGTTACACTAAAGCTCGGTCACCTGAGCCAAAACTCTACATGGTCCCAGAAGCTATTTATAGATTTTCAAAGTTAATCCGTCTCAGAGATGCCATGTCCTTTCATCTGCAGGTGCATGAAGCCCCTTTCCAACATTCTGGGAAAGATATTCGTGCCCGGAACACTAATCTGACCTACAACTGGTGTATCTTGGCATAGCTTCACTGAAGTCTGTGGATCCACTTCCAGACACACCAGCTGAGGATCAGGCCTTTTGTGTCTTTCGCATGCATGCCTGCACTCATGGCCGTTTGCTGAGCACCACTAGATCTGCTAAGAGGGCAGCATGCCATTGGTCTGGGTAGCCCATAGCTAAAGCTGGATTTTGCAGGACTGCAGTCACAGAAAGTGACAGCTTTACCACAAGAAATTCCTCCCTGTGGCAAGTAATGGCAGACCAGAGCATTGCTGAGCTCCATTCTGCAGGATCCCTGGGTAATACCCACTGGATATTATGCAGTCAGCAAACAGCTCCATTCTGCAGCATTCTCCATTTTTCATTCAACAGCTGGAATTTTTGCATGTGTGAAGGGGAAGGCATGTGTATCTGTGACTGCCAGGGGGTTGAAGAGGGACTTCCAGATCTGAAAGTATGAGTTGCTACAGACTGATTTAGAGACCCAAGGCTCCCTAGATAGAGCCATAAGGAATTCATATCCTCTGCAGATCTGCACAGAGGAGCTCCTGTAAAAACACCCTCCCCACTGGGTTATGTAGCCTGTTAATAAAGCACAATGAAAATGGGTTCAAAAATCATTTTCTCTTCCAAGGTCTTATTCATCTCCATTCACAGAGCCTCTGTCACCCTGCACGTACATTTCATCCTTTGGAAAGACACCAGGGGGAGTGGGGCTGAACATCAGAGGATGCTATTATCCCTACAAAATCGCCCTCTCCATGGATAACCAATTCCTGAGAGATCAGCTAGACAAATCTGCTATTCAAGGACTCTTGATGCTTTGGCTAGTAGGGGAAAGGGAAGGTTTCCCATGCAATCCCATGGTCTGTCAAAGCAATTTCTGCTCTCAGATTCTTTGTCACAAGTTCATTTTATGGGCGTTGCCAGAGAAAGAAGCCAAACAAGCATCCATCGCATATTGCTCAATCCGTGAACACATTGCTTTCAAGCCACATTAGTTTCACCCAACACATTGCTGCAGATGGAGTCAATCACATCAGTATGTGACCTTTCCACCTTACTGGAGGTTGTACATGTCAATCCTGACTCCTGATGGAGATGAGAAGTCACACAGGACTTACCAAGGGGTGCTATGGCTTGAGTAGGTAGATGACCTGTGACCACAGTCAGGTTATAAGGTAAGTGACTGCCCAGTTTCATGAGTCCTGGCGCACAAGCTGGCATAGTTTATCCTTGGTGTAACTATGCTGAGGTCAATGAAGTTTTACCAAAGATGACATTGGCCCCTTGGAATCCCCCAGCTGAAGTCTGGCCAGGAGCCTCAGGCTAACATCCCTGCAAGAATGGTGCTGGATTTCTTAAAAGCCACAAGTGGCCAAGATCACAGGAGGCCGTGTTACCCCAGAGATCCCAAAGGTCGAAGGGAACCGCCAGCAGGAGCAAAGCTCCCCCAGCAAATCTCTTACTGTGGCACAGGTGAGGGCAGGCAGGAGGACCATCACAGGAGTCAGACACAGGAGCTACAATGTCTGGGTTTCCTCCTGTGGGAGCAGCCAGGGAACTCATGGACCCCGGGGCGGCTTCTCCCTGTGGGGAGGACGACACTGCGGCTGCCTCCCACAGCTGTTTCGCTAGAGAAGGGAGCTTTAAAATAATATCAGCCCAGGGTTCCACAGGAGAGTGGGGGCTGCCCAAGGAAGGCACTGAATCAACGCAGCTCCTGACAGGCCTGGCCACACCCTCTCCTGGGCTGGCTCTGCCCACTTTGGATACATCTGCCCACTCTGGATACTTTGGATACATTGCGAACTCGGGTCTTGGGGACCCAGGCTTGTGGGACTCCATGTCTCCAAGCCGCCACTTGAGCGTCCACACTACATTATAAACCTGGGTTTACAATTGCTGGACCCTGGTCCGCACTGCGCAGACCTTCTGACCAGTGGTGTAGTCCGGAATGGGCATTTACCGGAATGCCCCTGCCAGCATGACCTCGCACGTTCTAAAATGGCATCCTCCGTGCAGTGCGACCTCAAAATGGCGTGCGCCATGAGGCAATAGTCCCAGTACATGGTTCCACAGAGAGCCAGCCCCACTACACCATTGTTTCGGACTCAGGTCTGCAGCTTGCTCTGCATCCACACTGCAGAATGACAGAGGTTGGACCCAAGACTCGGCAGGACTCAGGCTCTGACCCACTCCCTTAGCAGGGTCCTTGGTCCTGAGCATCTGCTGACCTGAGTCGGACTGATTTGTGTGAAGGGGAATTTGGGCTCAAACCTGAGTCAGAGCCTGGGCTTAGTGTGCAGTATAGATGTACCCATTGGGGCTGCTCCAGCTTGCTCCAGTCCCCTGGCACAGTGGGGGGTTGCAGAAGCGTACTCCACCACATCCTTACTGTTGGCAAACTTTCTGCCCCTGGAGGTCTGGAGAGTGTGTTCTGCCAGAGGAATGTAAGGGATGAATAGAGCCCATTGGCTTCCAAACTCATCTGCCCAACCGGAAGAGGGGAATGCACAAGCGGTCCAAAGTGGGGAACTGCAAAGAACAGAGAGAGCCTGAATAGCCATCAGTGTGCCTTGAATTGGGGGAATTCGTCACCCTAGGGCAGAGTGTGAATTCATTTTGGAATAAGAACCTTACTTTACAAATCAGAGCCAGCCCAGCCCAGTCCCCCTATGTACTAACTTTGGAAACATCCCGTCCCAGCTACTCAAAAAAGGGAGAACGTGGAGGGCTGTGTGAGTAAAATGGACCTGGAAGCTGTGACTCTTCACACAAAGCAATGGCTTTAGTGAAAACATTTCCTGTAAACAGAGAAGATCCAGCCTGTTTCAGCTCAAAGTCATGTTTTCAGTAAGGGCTTAAGCTGATTCAAAAAGCATATCAGGGGTTGGATCTCAAAACTCATTGATGGGTCTTTGGACTGGTTCATATCGGGGGGGGGGTCTTCCTTAGACTCTAATATGCGTTGGACTGGGCAATATCAGGAGTTTTTCCATACACTCCAATGGGCTTTGGGCTGGGCCCTCTGTTGGTCCCATCTGCGTTCAAAACAACTTTCAGTTGCGTTTTATTTCATTTTACAGGCACATTAACACATTTCAGTCACGTAAAAATCTTCCTCTTTAAAAAAAAAAAAACCCTCAGCCAAATAAAGTTGCTGTACCAAAGCTGTCCAATACCGGTTACATGCTGAGTAATACAGAACACAGAGGGACAGATTGTGCGACGTGAGCCGTGAAATCACTGCTCGTGGAGCTAGGCACCACTCACCATAAGGAAGTGGTGCAGAATATGGGCTAGGATCAATATTTGATTAGACTACCGCCTACATATCTCCACTTACTTGGATCTGTTTTTTTATGATTGTTCTTCTATAGAAAGCCACACCACAAAGGCAATTCACATCGCAGCAAGCGCATAGCTGCACATGGGCAGTATGAACCCATCCTCCAGCTTGCAGGAGACACTCTCCTAATCAAAACCAGACTGGATTCCCGAATAGCTCCAACCTCATTTAAATCTCATGAAAACTACACACCTGTGTTTGCACATTCCTGCTGCAAAGCCCTGCCCAGGGGATGATGGAGTTTGTTCCACTGCTTGGGAGCGAGGTTCTGCGTACTATTCATGATGGGTTTCCCAGGTGGCCCCATTGGAGCTGCAGTCCGCGGAGCACATATCTGGCTAATGACAACAGGGTACTGAATTTGACTGATGTCGTTAACAATCACCTGAGCCAAGTTTGCTTAACTGGAATCAATAAAATAACATTAAACACCCTTATAGCATCGCTGGTCCTTTTCATCTGCAGATCTCAAAGCACTTTGAAAAGCACAATTTATTACTATACCCATTATTGCCCGTCGTTTAACATGGAGCTGAGCATTACTGGCCCACTTTTGCAAGTGGGAAAACTGTGGAATACAGACATTAAGTGACTTGGCCGCTTGTCTTTGATAGTCCTGTCGGAAACTCATCTTGTTACTTCAGCATTCTTTCACCGAGATGGTATCTTTTGCTGAGTATATTGCTAAACATTTTTCACAGGCAAATATTATGCCCCAAACATTTTTTTATGTCTTTTGGCCAATAACAACAGCGAATCAAATGAAAAATACTAATTTTGCAAACTATCCTTCGGGACTGTCTATGCCTGGGGCAGCGTCCAGCTGTATTAATTGTCTTTCCAGGAGCACTGCTGGGCCTGTTCATTGATGCCTTTAAATAGCGGAGTAAATCGTAGCTACATAAGATTTATCTATATAAAGGCTCTCAAAAGAGTACCTAGAAATACCTGTTACTGCTTCAACAGCTACAGAAATGGGAAGGGTTAGCATATGTCTCGCAGCCCATTCTCAGTAAGGACCTGATCCTGGGTTGATTTAAGTCAATAGAAAGACTCCCACTGACTCCAATGGCCTTTGAATCAGGCCCTCAGTCATATGGGACTTAAGTGGGGCATATAACAGCCTGGGGTTGGCCACCCACTGAGGCGCCGCAGATGGAGATCCAGCCTGGTGATAGGAACTAAGACCAATGAAATTCAGCTCAGTATTAGGATGCATGGAATGCGCAGTAACTGTTCCAAGGCAAATTCTAAGGGCTGAACTCTTCACTCAGCTACTGAGGTAAACAGACCACAACCCCATGGGAACCCAAGAGCCGAATGTGGGGCTAGATGTTTGGTTTGGCTGTGGACTACCTCGGTCCCTGGCCAGGACACGCTGGTACCAGCACTGGGCAAAGCACGGCTCCTCCCAGTGCAGGCCCAATGCTCTCAGGGCACTTACGCCACCGTAATTCCTCAAACCAGCCTAGTGAGAGCGTTTAGTCTTCTCCTTTAAAAACCACACACAGAGGAACATAAAGAGGCATATCCTCTTTCCCCCATGCACAGCAGGAAGAGCACTGGCCTGGGGGCAGCTACCGCCCCAGGATGGCTGGAGCCCATGTAGCTGTTTGTGAATGCCACTTCACCCACCTACCAGGTGCATAACTGGGCACTGTGTGGGCCGGGCGCAGGGGGAGATAAAATCACCCAACCCAAGGCTCTGGATCCTGTCATGTGGGAACCCTTCAGAGCAGATCCTTTGCCCACTTTCATTTGTGGGGAGGGATAGCTCAGTGGTTTGAGCATTGGCCTGCTAAACCCAAGGTTGTGAATTCAATCCTTGAGGGGGCCATTTAGGGATCTGGGGATTTAGTCCTGCTTTGAGCAGGGGGTTGGACTAGATGACCTCCTGAGGTCCCTTCTAACCCTGATATTCTATGATTCACTCCCACTCCACGCTGTGCACCAGCATACGCTTGGCTTGCGTGGAGACCCATTTCGAAACACCGAGGGGTCCATGCCAGCTCTGACTGGCAGCCCCCAATACATCCCCAGTGCAGTGCTTCCCTAGTGCAGGGGGCCTCACAATGGCCCCACCAGTTCCTGCTAGGCTTGCAAAACACTGTCCCACCAATTCACCCCATGCCCTCCCCAAATATTACAGGATCTGTCCCACCTTTCCAAAACCAGAAATCAACAGTCTCATCCCCCCATGCTCACACCCTAGGTCAAGTTCACAACTGGAGTAGGCAGTGATGGTCAGACTACCACTGACAGGCCAAGGGCAAAGCCCCTTCCAGCTGGTTTACCTCTGACTTTACAGGTCATCTGCTAAGCAGCCAGCATGACCTCTGGCCACAAGAAGGGGCAGCTGAATAGTATGAGAGGCAGACAGTGTGGTAGACAAAGCAAGAGACTCGCGCCAGGTCTGACACTGACTCCCTGTGTCATGTGACCTTCATCAATGGCATGGTATATGAAATCACAGTCCATTTGAAACCAGAGGCATTTATGAAAGAGAACAGCTACAAACAAACAGGCTTCCACACTCAGATTGAGTTCCAGCTTTGTCCCCCTTGTTAACCAGGGGCCGAACCAGATCTGCAACTCTATGCATCACACAGAAATTTCTAATGGCTGAATCATATATTACAAATAAATATCAGTTGAGAAAAAAGGCTATGCTGGTTAAAAAATTGACCTGGTTTAGAGGGAAAGTGAAGGCACCAGTAAAAAATAAAATATAACAAATGGAAGAAAGGGGAAGCTGATAGTAATGAATATAAATCAGAAGTTAGGAATTGTAGAAAGTTGATAAGGGAAGCCAAGGGACACAAGGATAAATCTGTGGCCAGAAGAATTAAGGACAATAAGAAGGAATGTTTTAAATATATTAGGATCAAACAGAATACTCACAATGGTATTGGTCCAGATAACTTACATCCAAGAATTTTAAAAGAGTTGGCTGAAGATCTCATTGGACTGTTAATGTTGAATTTCAGTAAGTCTTGGAGCACTGAGGAAGTTCCAGAAGACAGCTAATGTTGTGCCAATTTTTAAAAAGGGTAAACAGGATAGCAGGATAATTACAGGCCTGTCAGTCTGACATCGATCCCAGGCAAGCTAATGAAGTGACTGGTATGGGACTTGATTAACAGAGAACTAAACCAGGGTAATATAATTAATACACATCAACAGGGGTGTATAGAAATAAATCCTGTCAAACTACTTGATATATTTTTATGAGATTACAAGTCTGGTTGATAAAGGTAATAGCGCTGATATAATATACTTAGACTTCTGTAAGGCCGTTTGACTTGTTACCACACAACGTTTTGATTAAAAAACTAGAACGATATAAACTTAACATGGCACATGTTAAATGGATTAAAAACTAGCCAACTGATAAGTCTCAAAATATAACTGTAAATGGGGAATCGTCATCAAGCAAGTGTGTTTCCAGTGGGGTACCATGCGGATCAGTTCTTGATCTTATGCTATTTAACATCTTTATCAATCACCTAGAAGAAGATATAAAATCATCGTTGATTAAGTTTGCAATTGACACAAAAATTGAGGGAATGGTAAATAATGAAAAAGACATGGTCACTGATTCAGAGAGATCTAGATCGCTTGGGAAACTGGGCACAATCAATCAATATGCATTTTAATACAGCTAAATGTAAATGTGTACATCTAGAAACAAAGAATATAGGCCACACTTACAGGATGGGAGACTCGATCCTGGGAAGCAGGGACTCTGAAAACGATTTGTGGATCATGGTGGATAATCAGCTGAACATGAGCTCCCAGAGTGATGCTGTGGCCAAAAGAGCTAATACTATCCTGGGACGCATAAACAAGAGAATCTTGAGTAGGAGCAGAGAGGTTATGTTACCTCTGTATTTGGCACTAGTGCGACAGCTGCTGGAATCCTGTGTCCAGTTCTGGTGTCCCCAATTCAAGAAGGATGTTGATAAATTGGAGAGGTTTCAGAGAAGAGCCATGTGAATGATTAATGGATTAGAAGCTCATCTTAATTAATTAGCCTCTTTCTCCATTTTTTCTCCTGCGGATAATAGCTCATCTTAATTAATCAGCTTCTTACTCCACCTTTTCATGTTCTCTGTATGTATGTGTATATATATACCTTCTTACTATATGTTCCATTCTATGCATCTGATGAAGTGGGCTGTAGCCCACGAAAGCTTATGCTCAAATAAATCTGTTAGTCTCTAAGGTGCCACAAGTACTCCTCGTTCTTTATGCCTTATAGGTATAGACTTAAGGAACTCAATATATTCATCTTAACAAACAGAAGGTTAAGGGGTGACTTGATTACAGTCTGTAAGTCCCTACATGGGGAACAAATATTAAATAATGGGCTCTTCAATCTAGCAGTGAAAGGTATAACATGATCCAATGACTGGAAGTTGAAACTAGATAAATTCAGACGGGAAATAAGGCATACATTTTTAACAGCGAGGGTAATTAACCATTGGGACGATTTACCAAGGATTATGGTGGATTCTCCATCACTGCCAATTTTTAAATCAAGATTGGAGCTTTTTCTAAAAGCCCTGCCCTAGGGATTATTTGGGGGAAGTTCTATGGCCTGGGCTATAGACGAGGTCAGACTAGATGACACAATGATCCCTTCTGGCCTTAGTATCTATGGATCCATAAGGTCCTACCATCTATTCCATGGGGGATAAACTGTGGAAATGACAGGAGAAAAAAATACTGATGAAAGGACAGGAGAGAAAAATACGTGATTGGCTGTGAGATTTTCTGAGCTCTCTCCCCTGGGTTTTACCACTGAGAGAGGCAGTCAGGCCCATTGCTGGCTTTTATTAAGTTAATATTATACAGGACGTCATGCACCCCTGCATCTCCTGCATCTGTGCATGCCGCTTTACTCTTCACACCCCTTTGTGGGAGTGAAAAATGAGAGCTGTGCCCTAGTCTGTTCAGCAAACCCTCAAAGATTTTCAGGTTCTATCCATTAGTAGACTGTGTTCATACAGGCCCTTCCTCCCTCCCCTCCCCCGAAAACAAGGTCTATAATCAATTTAGCATGCCTTAGCTAATCTCGGCATGAAGGATTTTACTTATTTTAGTATTAAATAACAGGTGTTCATTACAGTTTAGACAAAACGAACAAAGCCAATAAAAGCAACGTCAAGTGCCTACTGTCCTCCATATAATTTAATATGTAAAACAGTGCAGACTGTTTCAAGTTATTACTTCATAACATATAATCTCATGTTACTGGAGGGAGAGGTGAGGGACAAGTGGATTAGTTGAAAAAGCACTTGCTTTTTGCCTGTGGGACTCTGGGCTGAGCCTAGACTTACGTTGTAACTGACAAGGGGTTTGTGGTTGCATTTCAACCAGGAGAAGAGTAATTCGTGCTCCAGAACTAAATCTCTTCAGAGTGAGATTATCTAATGAAGAAAGGCCAGAGCTAAAACATGTATAAGTTAATGCCTTTCTTCCCTTTGTCCTGTGAAAACAGTATTACAACAGCTGTAGGAATGGTTCAGTGAGAACTCAAAATCAAAAGTCCTAATGCACAGTGAGAACTGCAGAGAATTCCTCAGCTCCTGCATTCAAGCTGATAGAATAGTATTGCTCCCCTGGCTTCATTGTAGCTCCTGGCTGACAACAGAGGTGGACTGTTACCTTGTGTCGGCTTCCTGACCCTCCTGAAGCCTGAAAGGACTGGAGGAACCATGGGTCTGCCTGGCAGCTCACCCTGGGGAGAGAAGATCATAGAATCATAGAATATCAGGGTTGGAAGGGGCCTCAGGAGGTCATTTTGTCCAACCCCCTGCTCAAAGCAGGACCAATCCCCAACTAAATCATCCCAGCCAGGGCTTTGTCAAGCCTGACCTTAAAAACTTCTAAGGAAGGAGATTCCACCACCTCCCTAGGTAACGCATTCCAGTGTTTCACCCCCTCCTAGTGAAAAAGTTTTTCCTAATATCCAACCTAAACCTCCCCCACTGCAACTTGAGACCATTACTCCTCGTTCTGTCATCTGCTACCACTGAGAACAGTCTAGAGCCATCCTCTTTGGAACCCCCTTTCAGGTAGTTGAAAGCAGCTATCAAATCCCCCCTCATTCTTCTCTTCCGCAGACTAAACAATCCCAGTTCCCTCAGCCTCTCCGCATAAGTCATGTGTTCCAATCCCCTAATCATATTTGTTGCCCTCCGCTGGACATTTTCCAATTTTTCCACATCCTTCTTGTAGCGTGGGGCCCAAAACTG
This sequence comes from Eretmochelys imbricata, assembly GCF_965152235.1. NCBI lineage: Eukaryota > Metazoa > Chordata > Testudines > Cheloniidae > Eretmochelys > Eretmochelys imbricata. The sequence continues at coordinate 124,906,025 of NC_135577.1, read as the reverse complement.
GTCACAGTACTCCAGATGGTGGGGTAGCCCTTGGATATCCCTGAAAAGGCCACACAGACACAAGGATGTGTGTGTTGTACAGAAACTGGAGCTGACCAGGCCACTGGGAATCCAAATTTAAGATACAAAGTACTGTGTTTAGGCATATACATCAAATGTTTAATTTTCCAGCTGCTGCTTTTCTCAGCAGCATAAGTTAACCTTGTAACCTCAGACCTGCCCCGTTCATCTCCTGAATTTGGAATAGCATCAGCATTTGAGAGACTTAGCTGCATTTTCCATCCATTTCCTGTATCTGCTACATTGTTGATCACTTTTGTCCATCTGCAGGGTATGCAAGACTGGATCTGCACGACTTCTGCTTATGGGATGGTGGAGCCCCAGAAAGAGGTGTGGTTTGAACAAAAAAGGCAGGAGAAGCCAAATTCATAAATGTGGCCTATGCCACCATCTGAAAGGAGGAGGATCTGGAGGCAGTGCATGAAGTATATATTACAGCCAACCCACTGTGCATGTGAGCTTATATAAATATGGCCCTTCTCCTGTTCACGTGGTAAATGTATCAATGGATTTGTATGGGTAGTTAGAACCAGCTTTCCTTACCTCTCTGAGACATTACTGGGAAAGCCATCAGGTCAGGGTGCCTTTCCATTGCAAAATCCTACGGGTGTTGACTTTCAAAGTTGTTCAAAACTTTCCTTCGGCCATCAGCGTCTCATACACAAGTGTATTTTGTTAGCTGTAGGCTGATGCCTCAAGTAGATATATACACAAGAAGGGAATACCTCCCAGGCTATAATCAAACTGTGCCGATGGTTCTCCTGAAATAGTGGGTGTTAGAACGAGTATGGATGAACCTCCAAGAATGCAAGACACAGTCCATTTTCTTGCCCATGATATGTAATGAAAAGGTTATTGAAAATCCTGTTTGATCCTCAGAATCCAGAACATGGCATACTTCAAGGGAAAAGAAACATGGAAGGATACATCAACTTACGGGCCCAATTTGAAGACCCCTCCCACGACCACATCTGCACATGAAAATGAAAGAGCAAAATGTGACGCAATTTCCCCTGCCTCTGTTTTACATGGAAATCCACGGTTATTTTGAAGTTAAGTTTGTGAATCATCAAAAGGGGAGATTCAAGAACCAAGCATGACCTTGCAGCTAAGCCACTGCACTGGGGCTTGAGAGATCCGGATTCAGTTCCCGACTCCGCCAAAATCTCCCAGTGTGACTCTGGCAAAGTCACTTCATCTCTCTATGCTTCAGTTTCCCAGCTGTAAGATGGGGTGATAACACTTCCTTTTGCCCACCCTTTGTCTTATTGATTAGCGTGTAAGCTCTTTGGAGACAGGGTCTATGTCTTATTATGTATTTGGACAGCACCTAAAATAAAGGGGTCCCAATTTCAGCTGGGGACTCCAGGCATTACCGAAACACAATTAATAGCATAAAATAAAGAGTACAACACGATTGTTACTTGCAGAAGTCGATTTTTCAAGCCATCACAGCCGGAGCGTGCTAATAAATACCAGGAAAAAACAAAATTGGTTGTTTCAGTGTTTCAGAGAAAATGAAAAGAGCCCAAACCAGCACCTGCTAGTTCTGTTGGACAGCCTGAGCGTCCCTCCCTGTATAGTAATGTGCAAACCTCTGCATTTCTCTTCAAACGAATTTACATTGGTGAAACTAATTTACAAAGCCTCATTCCCTTTCGCTAGGAGACTCAAGCGAAGCCCAGCTGTGTGATGGGTTCTCCTCCGTTGCGACATAGCAATTGCCGTATCTTTTCCTAAAACTATGCCGGGAAATTGGACTTTGCAGGCAAATTTTTGCATGCAAAAAACAATCTGCCTAAAACTCCCCCGGGGCCTGAAAACCAGGAGAACTGGATCTGTGAAGGCTCTACAGTGACAATATGGTCGGAGCAAGAGTAGGGTTGCCAATGTTGGTTGGACGTATTCCTAGAGGTTTCGTCGCATGACGTAACCTATAATTAAAGATTAGCCTTTAATTCCTGGAGACTCCAGGATGATCCTGGAGGGTTGGCACCCCGAAGCAAGAGGCTGAGAGCTGAAAGGGGTTGAGCATTAACACAATGGAGGAGCCACAAGAAGGAAGAGATCCATCTCATGGCAGTCAGGTTTGAAGTCTTATTTCCCTATGGCAGCTCAGACCCTGGCGGTTGGGGGCTGAGCCCCATAACCTCTCAGATCCCTCCCCTTCGAATAAGCATGAGTTAAGGGCAGCCAGACGGACCACAAAGAGTTTCCTGACCACTCCCTCCCTCACCCCATAAACTGTTCTGCAAGAGGAGAGCACTGAGAATAACATTATTACCTCAAGCCAGGCAGAGCTCCCTGTGGACAGGCCTTAAAATCACTATTGACAGCTCAGTTGAAATCATGCAGGATTATTAGCCTCTGTGAGTTCTGTCCTCCCCTCATTATCCCCACTTGCTATAAAGAGGAGAACAGTGCACGCAATGGAGGGACCGTCCATCTCGTTGCTGTCATGATTATATTTCAATAGTGCTTACAGGCCCCGTCAAAAATCAAGGCCCTGCTGTGTTAGGCCCAAACACAGAGTAAGGGGAGAGCCTCGGCCGTTTGTAGCAGAGGTTCTCTCTTTGTCCTATTCAATGCCACACATTTCAGCTATCAGGAGAAGACAAAAACGATCCCCTGACTACTGCTCATGCCTGTTTGAATCAATAATCAGCCTCCACTTCCTTCTCTTTTTTTCAAACTTCAGTTTGAATCATTGCATGGGGGGGGGGGGCGGGGTGAGGAGGATTAAATTTGCTATAAATTCTCTCGGAGCCTCATGCTATTCCAATCCCTGAATTAAATCCACTCAAAGTCGAGGCATTGGTCTGCTAGCCATCATAAAGAAAGCATTCAATCGCTATGAAGTCAGTCAGATCTGCAGAAAACACACCCCAGATCGGTGGGCTTTATGACAGGCGCACAACAGATACCTAAGAAAACCGTTACACTTGCAAAGCAAGCTAACACTGAGTAAGTGCTTAAGGCCCATACAGTGCTCCAGCATCTCGCAACCGATGTGAGCAAGGTAAGTGTCTATTGTTAATTAGCCAAGACAAAGCTAAAGCAGCATGTCTATGGCAGGCAGCACTCAGCACAAGCCTCTGCACTAACTTCAAGGAGAGCAGGACTGAAACCCATTTGTGTTGTGCAAAACATGCACCTAAAATAATCTTCCATTTAAATTCCTCTTAAAAACCTGGGCCTCCCTGCACCCGAGTGTAATTCACAACCCCCCAGTGTCCTTTAGCCAGCTAACGTTGTTCTGATCACCAGCAAGGGCACCCGTACCGCACTTGACATGAATGATATTTCCACTGGGGTCAGTGGTACAAGGCGGGTCTGAAATATCTTACACTGACATAGGCCCTCGGCCTGCAGTCTTTTTTCAGGATCCCCGCTATCTTCGGACGCAATTTTGGATTGCTGGATTGCTTTCCGGTGTCTATCCGCACATGTCGTGCTATTGTAGCCCTGGTGGTCCCAGGATATGAGAGAGACAAGGCGGGTGAAGTGATATCTCTTATTGGACCAACTTCTGTTGGTGAGCGGGACAAGCTTTCAAGCCCCACAGAGCTCCTGCCAGACCGAAAGAGCACTTGCGGAAGCTGGAAAGCTTGTCTCGCTCTCTCTCGCCAACAGAAGTCGGTCCAATGAAAGAAATTACCTCACCCGCCTTGTCAGACAGATAGATAGATACTGGCATTCCCCCACATATTATGCATTAAAATCCGCTAAGTGTTTATAACACAGTCAAAGCAGTTGTGCAGTAAGTGTAAAAACGCTCCTTGGCTATTTGACCATTGCTTATTATAACCGTGTGTGGGTCAAACGTGGCCTTGAAGGTTTTGCAGCCCAACCATTGCAGGGCTGGGCTAGGGCCGGAGAGAGGCCAAGGGAAGCCCACCCGAAATACGGGGCTGCAAAAGGCATAACAAGCTGGGTGCTTAATTGTGCGTTTTACTACAGCAGGGTCCCTGGGAGGGCTGGCCACCTGTGGGCTGAAGCAGGTGCACCATTCTGTGCAGCCCCAAAGCCCTACTTTGTGCCAGTCGAATGCAAAAAAGCAACAGGAAGGCAGGCAGGGGCAGACTGGTTTTTATAACCCTGACCAGGTTCCTCACCTCAGTCCCCTCCCCATGCTGCAAACACAGGGCTCTGCTTAGCTGTACTAGGGGGAGCATTCCCCTCGCCGGCCATCCTCCCAGGACAACTGGCCCCAGCGAGCTTAAGCAGGTGGATAGGTGTGGGCCTAAAAAGGCATTAAAAAAAAAAACACCCCACTTCTGACAGGGAATTTTTAGCTGGGTTTGCTGCTGCTCCTGGGCCGGGGACCGGGAGAAGCTCCGCCGGCTCCGGAGGCCCCAGCCGGGGTTTTCTCCCTCCAGCCCAGCGGCACAGATCGGGGGGGGGGGCTGGAACTGCCCTGTCGCCCCGCTGCGAGGCGCTTCCCCCGCCGGAGCTCCGGCCACTTGCAGATGAAATTCTTTCTTGGGCAGGGCCCTGCCTGCTCCGCCGCAGCCATCAAAGGGCAGGCAGCAGGTCGCCGCCGCCCCGGGCCAGAGATCTCCCGGCTCAGGACAGGAATGAGGGAGGGGGCGACCCAAGAGAGCCTCCTGGAGCCCAGCGCCGCGCCCTGGCTCGCAGCCACACAGCCCCGGGGAGCTCCCCTGCGGGAGTCAGTCCAGCCACTGTAGCAAATCGGGCTGCTGGGCTCCGGGTCTCCCTGTTGGGGCTGCAGGGGGCCGGGCCAGGCTGGCTAGCGGGGAAAGACGCTGCAGGACCCGGGGGGGCGGGTTGAACCTGCCCGGGGCTGTTGGCTGGTAACAAGGAGCGACGGGTGCGGGCTGGGGGCAGAGGCAATCGGGCTGCCTGGGGGTCAGGGGTCGGTGTGAGCAGCCCAGCGGGCCCACTGTCCCAGCTCCCCGCGATCGCGGCAGCGGCTCGGCCGGTGTCTCTGCGCGCTGGCAGCGGATGACTTGGTGGGGGAGAGAAGGTGCAAAGCATCTGGATGAGCCAGTCCCGGGCCTCCCGCTGCGAGCCCTGGGGGCTCTCAGATCCCGGGGTGTGAGTCCGGGGCGGTGCTGAACCTCTCACACGCAAACAGAATAAACCCCCGGGCCCCCCCTCTCCCCCTTCCTCCCGGGGCTGGCCCGAGGGGCGAGCAGGCTTGCAAGGGTTAAGGGAGGCGCTGGCCTTTGTTTTCCACGCAGCCCAAAGGGCTGGGCCGTTAACGAGGTAAATGCAATTCGCAGGATTTCACGGTAAATTCCCCAGCCCCCAGAGCTGGCTGCACAAACAAGCCGCGTTATCCGGTCCTGACAAGCCGCCAGCGAGGCTTGGGGGAGCGGGAGCAGCTGAGTGAGCAGCGAGTGGGACCCGCGCCGGGCCGGGGCTGGGGGGATTAGTTCAAGTCCCAGGCGCTGGTGGGAAGCGGGCACCGCCGGCAGGCGGGGGGGCAGAGCCCGATCGCTCCGGATCGGCCCCTGCTAGACCCAGACGATGAAAGCAAAAGGGGGCCCGGGGGGTAAAGTCCCTCTTCGCGGGGCGTTTTCCAGCGCGATCGCCCTGGCCTGCTCGCGGCTCTGATCTGGCCTCTCCACCTGTCCTCTCCGGGGAGCGGAGGGCTTGGCAGCCTGGCTACGGCTGGGCTGGTCGCTTTCCACCCCGCTGCCCGCTTCGGCAGGCTGGAGAACAAAAGCGCCCCGTGCCTCCCCCTGTCCCTGTCCCTTTCCCTGGGGATACGTCCCCAGCTCGCGCCGTCCGCCCCGCACCCAGCGCTCAGCCGGCTGCAGACCGAACCCAGCTTGCCAAGAAAACCCCGCCGGAGCCAGGTGACGGCGGGGGCGGGGAGGGGGAAATCCCCGGGAGTCAAAGCGAGAGCAGCCCTAGAAACACCTCCCCTGCAGCCCAGCGCCTGCACTCCGGCGACGGGGCCTCGCTGGGCTCTTGAAAGCGAGAGGGTGCTTGAGTTTTACGCGCATCCCCTCCCCTTCCCTGCTGCAGGAACAGCCGCAGGTGGGGATTAGCAGAGCCCAGGGGGAACCGCTTCCGAGGTTTTCGAGGGCCGGGGCAGCGCAAGCGGGTCTTCAAAGGCTCATGCAGACCTTCCAAGAAAGCAGTCTCCAGCACCGCCTCCCCTCCCCCTTTTCCTTCCGCGCCCCCCCCCCCCCCCCAGAAACAAAACCTCGAATCGCTTTGAACGCGGGGGCAACGAAGGGATCACAATCCCCGCCGGTTTAGCATAACCCCTCGGGTAACTCGGCCCCGCTTTTCACATGCATTTTTTTGCAAACGCTTCCAACAGGTTAGCAAGGCAAGTGTCACTCCCCGGGGCTGGGCCTGCCTGACAAGCCCGAGTTCCCAGGCTTTCCCCGCACCCCCACGCTGCCAATCACCAGAGGGAGACTATATCTATCTCTATATACTTAAATAAAGATCATTTTCAATGGGAAGGAGCCGGCTCCTGCTCCGAGCCCCGCCCCAGCCTGTCCCCCCTAAGGCGCCAGGCCCACGGTGCCTTTACCTTTCAAATAATGACTCACTGTCGTTTTCTCTTTTAATATGTCGTTATAAATATATTTTGTCAAAATATAGGATCATTATTGTCAAACCATTTGCACATAAAGTCATAAATAAGGTCAAGGTGAACGTTTAGTTTAAGATCAGGGTCCAGCGGGAACACGCAGTCCTGGGGAGGGGAAGGGGGGGGGGGTTAACGGCACCCGCACCCCTCCACCACCATCTCCTGGTAGTTTTTCAGGACCACTTTGTCGTACTCGTCCAGGTACAGCATGGAGATGGCGCTGAGCTCCGTGGGCACGCAGCAGGCCTTGGGGATGCTGGCGTTCACGGAGTTCACCAGGGTTTGCACGATGGCGTGGTTGGTGGAGTTGAGGTGGTCGGCCAAGGGGAAGGGGCAGTCCCCGTGGCAGTAAAAGGCCTGGTAGCCCGGGGGGGCCACGATCCAGTCGTTCCAGCCCACGTCGCTGAAATCCACGTAGAGCGCATGGCGGCGGCAGTTTTTTTTGTTCTTGCGGGGCCGCGGGTGCTTGGCGCTGCGCCGGGCCCGGCGGGTCAGTGCGTGGCCCCTGCCGTCGTGGCTGAAAGTGACCAGCAGCGGCCTCAGCTGGGCCCAGTCCCCGTCTCCTTGAGGTAAAGATCGGCTAATCCTGACGTGGCTCCCCGGCCGGGCCGGCTGCAGCGGGGTCACCTCCACGGCCAGCCCGTGGTTGGGCTGCTTGTCCTGGGTCCAGCGGAGGACGGCGGGGCTCACGTCGAAGCTCTCCCACCGGGACACGTTGTGATGCACCAGCCGCGTGTCCAGCAGCCGGGTGATCACCTGCCCGCGGGCCGGCAGCGGCTTCATCACTTCGTAGATGTTGATCCGGTGCGAGCCCCGTTCCCACGCGGGGCTCTGCGCTTCCAGCTGCTCCCGGTACAGCCGCAGCTCGGCCGAGGTGATCACCTCGTTCTCCGGCACGCTGCTGAGGTTGAAGAGGAAGCGAAAGCGGGGGGTGTCGCTGGGCCCGGGGAGGGTCTCCAGATGTTCTGCAAGGAGCGGGGTGGGGGGGGTAAAAACAGAGCGTGTGAACGTTTGGGGGAGCCGAGACGCAAGGCCAGGTGAGTCAGGGCACACGGCTCCTCCCTCCCGGCCACGCTGCTTCACCTGTCCCTAGCCCCGCACGGAGAGAGCTCAGCCCTCCAAAATGCAAAGTAGCAACAGTCCCCCCTCCTCCCCCCTGCTCGCCAACGCATCATTTCCACGCCTAACCAGCTCCTGCCCCGGAATCCCGCTTCACCACCGCCGGGCCGTATTCATACGGATTTACAGACGGGGGTGTTTTAAAACCAAGTTTCTTTAAAACGCTTGTCCTTCGCCCTCCCCCCCCGCCTCCCCCCGAAGGATCTTGCTCACAAACTGTGCCCAGCGATTGGGAAACACAGAGCCGTGCCTTGTTGATCCCATAACTGGGGGGCGGGGGGCGGATAAATTCCGACACAGCAATGATGCCGGTGGATTAATAGCTCCGCTTGACTTTGGAAAAGAAACATCCGCTACGAAACATTTGGATCAGATTACAAGGCCCTATTGAACGAACCTCACAAACACGCTTTGTCGGTATTAAATTCAAGGAGGTTTTTTATTTTCTTTCTTTAAAAAAAAAAAAAAAGAGCCCAAGCAGGCAGCGATCGCTTTGATATCTCAAAACAAACACACACGGGACGCGATGGGGGGGATCTCGGTTACTCCGGAGTTGAATCCGGAGTGAATTCCGTGGGAGCTCGGAGGGGGTGACACGAGTCGAAACCCGGAGTGACGGGAGGAAGCAAAGCAGCCCTTCACACCAACGGGTCAATTTCAATCTCCGCGCAGGATGCTGGAAAACGCAGCCGCGGGACTAGCCCAGACCAGCGGGCCGGGGGGAGTCCGCCTTCAGCCGATCCAAATCCCGACCGCTTCCCGACGCCCCCACCCCAGGGCTGCAGCACTGACCTTCATGGTGGAAACTCCTCACGGTGTTGGCCCGGCTAGTCGATCTCTCGGGGTACCGCAGGCTGATGTCCTGCAGGCTTTCCTCCTCTTCCCCGGACTGCAGCCGGTAGAGGTCCAGCATGTACGCGGGGACGACGGCTGCTTTGCTGGGCTGGGGCCGCCTTCGGAGCCCGAACATCTGCAGCAAACTCGCCTCGAAACCCCGCAAGAGTTCATGGCTTTGCCCAGAGCGGCGTCCAGATCCTGCTTGCGCCTGGAGTTCTGCAACTTTCTTCCTCCCCGTCTCGGGTATCAAACTGGCATGGTTAGTACCTCCTAGCAGAACTTGGCATAACAGAATGACCATCAGCATTCGGTTACCAGGAATCATGGTGTCTCTGGGGTTTCCAAAAAAAACGCAACAACAAACAAGGAGGGTCAAGATTAAAAACAGCCACCCCACCCCACCCCCCCAAAACCCGAGCCAGCAGCGGCTGCGAGCGGCAAACGCGTCTCAAAGGCGAAGGAATCGCCTGTAATGGACTCGCTCGAACTTGTTTACAGCCGAAGAGCCCCCACAATCAGATAGCCGCTATCCGGCTCATCTGCTCGGTCCCTGCTATCTTCGCAGTGATCTCCGCCTAACTTCTTTCAAGAATAAACAGTGAACATTGGGCTTAGATGGAATTTCTCCTCTCGCCTCCTCCCCGACCCGACGGATCGCTGGAGTGCAGCTGATCGGGGGCCGGGGGGGGGGGTCTCCACGAGCCTGGATCACAGGGCAGAGGGAAACAAAAAGTGACTTGGCCCCTTTTATTATTTTGCTGGCGCTGTCCCTTTGAAGTGTGGCTACAGCTTCGCCGCGGCCTTCAAGGGGTTTTGAGAAACGAGACATGCCGGGGGGGAGGGGGGGGGGCAAGTGACTTGAATCTAGGGTCACTGCAAAGGTAAGACAGAGAGAAGGAGAGTTTGAAAAGTCCCCGATCTGTTAGCAGACGCGCCTGGGAGGGGGCTTGCGCGTTACAGTCCGCGAGGGGTCAACCCCGGGAGCGAGGGGAGAGCAGCGAGAGACGTTTACACCACTTCCAAGCCCAGGAGCAGGAGGAGAAGGAGAAGGGGCTACTCACTGACAGCAAACAAGGCATGTAAAAACAGTCCATGATTCTTGCCAGCCAATCTGGAACAAACGGGTGGAAAAGCTCAGGGGCTCGGAGGCGCTTGGCTGCCGGGGCTGGGACTGCGGAGCGGCTCCGAAAATGAATATTTGAATCCAATGAGCCTCCAAAGCGGACTGGCTCTGTTTTTCTTCCAGCCCATGAGAGTCACGTGGCCCCCAGTCACTCCTCGCCCCGCTTGTCCGTCACAGCCAGGCACCGCCCACTGGGCTCCAAAAGGGATGTCCCGCCCCTCCGCCCCTGTCAATCTCCTGGCAAGAGAAACCTCCTCTTGCCAAGGGGCAGTGGCTGCCCTGATCCTGGCACTAGTGAAATCCCATGGGTGGGGGTTGAGGGTGACTTCAGTTTAAAGCCCGATCCTGCTCCCACTGGAGACCCCCCCTTTCCCTTGCACCGACCTTGTGCGTCTAGAACCGCAGTGCTCGAGCAACTGCCCTCCCAGCCCCACCCTGACCCCACAACATCCCCACTCCCCCCAGGCCAGCCCAGCCCCTCCTCCCCTGCAGGCCTGCTGCCACGCTTTGCATCCTTTGCAGAAGGCTGCGCTTGTGTCATGCAGCCTGTGAGTGAAACCCAGGCGACATCGGTTTTTCCCAGCAGGTCTCCCCCTATAGAAAAGTAACCCCCATCCACTGAGCGCACATTTCCCCAAGCATTACAAAATAACCCTAGCAAGAGGACCAAATGCATGGAGGGGCTCAACCCTTCCCTAGCCTGCAAGAAATCTTGCCAGCATGAAGTTAGATGGGGGGTGGGGGTCAGTCAAATCCCGATGTTCTTAACAAACCAAGGGAAGGATTTGCCAATAGGGCAGAGGCCTGTTTTGCTGGGATTAGAGCTCCCATCTGAGTTTAAAAACACAACTAATAAAACCCAAGGCATGGTCAATTTCATCAGCGCCATAAAACAGGAGAAAACTCACTAAGCTTTCCCTAACATGGAGCTTCCCATGAGTGGGGCACTGGGAAAGTCCTCTTAGCTTCTAGGAGCAAGTCAAATATGAAATAGCCTTTGGGATCTGGTCCTCCCCCACCCCTGGGTTTGCAGGAGGGTGTTAAGTTAATTCTTACCGCTACATGCGGGCTTCGGCAAGTTCCTTCCAAGAACCTTACATCTCAACAGCTCAAGTAATTTACAGGCGTGTAGGGACGCTGGAAGCATGAGTCTGTCATCGGAAAGGGCCTATTCAAAAACATTACACAGTGTCAAGGCAAAAACAGGCCAACACCTTTCCCAGCGCTCTCAGACCCAACGCCTGTGAAGCAGGGCCAAGCTCAGCCATTAGTTCATCAAGGAGAGCCACAGATCCCAGCTAGTCCACGCCAAGGCAGAGAGAGGTCCCCACCCATCTGAGCCTGGGACCAAACCCATCCTAGCCGCTGATTCTGTCCTTCTCTCTCGCCCACCGCCCCACTTCACCTTGGATATTTCACTTGCCCCCTTGGATCGCTTTTGTGAACTCGCTAAAGGAGCAATACAAAAAAAAAAATCTTTTTGGACAGGAAATAGAGCCGATTCACCCAGCAATTCCGGCTCAGCGCTGCCCTGAAAAGATAAAGGGCTATTTAAAGGAGCGATCTCCCTGGGGACTGCAGGTGCAGGAGCGTTATAGGTGTCCTCGTTCAGGGCTTGATGAGTTTTAAAAATGAAACCCTGACATTTTAAAATGCAGGAGTGAGGGGGTTTATTCCGTAGTAACTCCGCGATTGAAGGAAAGCAGGTAAATCCTCCGCTTCCTCCAAGTCTGGCAGGCAGGCTCCTCAGTGACATGCGATTGAAAACAAAGAGTTTAGAGGAGACTCTAAGAAGTGTGAATAATGAGATTTCAGATGGTCCAGGTGGGGGACGGCTGGGTCTGGCCCTTCCCTTGAAGCCCAGGATTGTACTTGTAGAATTTGTTACCTGCGGGGAGGGAAAAATGCCCCCCCCCCCGCCGCGATCTAAGGCAGCGGAGCCAGGCGGCACTCCGAATCCTCAGGTCCCCTTTCGCCATCGAACCACGCTCCTCTGTGTCAGAACTGGGCAGGTGTCTAAGAGATCAAACCAAAGCGGATTGGAACGGAATCACCCGAAATCAAGTCGCACAAAGAGAGATTTTCCACTCCCCTTTCTCGCCGCACGTGCTTTTTACTCTCTCTACCCGTCCGTCTCCTCCCCGCACCAGGAGCATCACATCTGAAAGCCTCGGAAATCCTGCCGGGTTTAGCCAAGCGCACAGCACCCTCGGCGAGCAGCTGGAACCAGGTGTAACCTGCGCTCGCCTGGCGAGAACCAAAGAACGGGCCTGGGGGTGGGGGGGTTGATCACCCCAAGGAATATGCGGGCTGGGGGGCGCACAAAGATGAGTCTAACTATGCTGATTTTGGACACCCCCAAGGATCACTCATGACACTGCCTTTGAAAGGGAACCTGGGGAATCGCCTCCCCCGCACTAGAGGCGGCAGAGTTTGGGAATGAAAAGCCGCCGCAACTGGGATGGTTAAAGATCTGGTCTCTCTCCCTGCTCCCCACCAGATGGGGAAAGCGTCCTGGTTACCCCCAGCCCAGAGTCAGGTGTGCGGGGGAGCAATGCCCTTGGGTGTGACAGGACAGGGATGGTGCCGCCCCAATCTCTCACCACAGGTCCATGCACTAGCCTGATCCTTGGCACGCTCTGCTGGAGGGTGCGGGAACCAGGGGGGCACACCAGCAATCTGGGGAGGCACTAAATCGGAGGTGGGCAAACTACAGCCCGGGGACCATATCTGGCCCTTCAGACATTTTAATCCGTCCCTCAAGCTCCAGCTGGGGAGCGGGGTTGGGGGCTTGCCCCACTCTGCGCATGCCAGGGCTCTGCAGGGCTCCCAGAAGCAGGGGCACACAACCCCCTCCACCTATGTGTAGGGACAGCCAGGGAGCTCCGCACACTGCCCCCGCAGCTCCCATTGGCCAAAAGCCAGGGCCAATGGGAGCTGCAGGGGCAGTGCCTGCAGATGGGGCAGAGCCGCCTGCCCGCGCCTCCACATAGGAACTAGAGGAAGGACATGCCGCTGCTTCTGGGAACTGCTTGAGATAAGCACAGTCTGGAGCCTGCACCCCAACCCCCTCCCGCACCCCAAGCCCCTGATTCTCCTCCCACCCTCTGAACCCCTCAGTCCCAGCCTGGAGCACCCTCCTGCATCCCCAAACTCTCCTTGCCAGCCCCACCCCAGAACCCACACCCCCTGCCGAAGCCCTCACCCCATCCCGTGCCCCAACCCCCCATTTTGTGAGCATTCATGGCTCGCCATACAATTTCCATACCCAGATGTGGTCCTCAGCTCAAAAAGTTTGCCCACCCTTGTACTAAATGCTAATCCCAGCACTGAGGGGACACCCCAGTCAGCTGCCAGTGGCACCCTCGGGCCTTGCTAAAGCCACTTTGCCTGGGTATGCACCAGAGCCAGCTTCAGAAGTCAGTGTCCTCTCTCCCCTCCTTCTCTTCCTTTCCCCCTCCCTCTCCCACATCCCTTCCTCCCACTTTGCCTTCCCCTCCATGGACCAGGCTAACCCACACCAGCCAGTTCACTGGGCTACTGCACGCAAGTCCTGGGAGCTCCCATCAGCCAGCTGTGAGGATGTCACTCACTCCCCCCACGGCCAGGCTGGACTAGCGGCCCACATGCCGTGGCAATCCAAAGGATGCACCCACGACCTGCCGCTGATTGGTGTGCACTTCAGACACCGGTACATAGAGACTACCCTGATCATAGTAACCACTCCAGCTGACTGCTCCAAGGAGGGATGGACCCACCCCTCAGAGTTCAACCCCAGATCCAAACTGTCCTGAAGAGTGGGTGGCTGGGATCTGGGACAGACATGCCAAACCCACAGAAAAAACACAGACGTTGGGCTTGTTTCTGGCTTAATTGGCTTGTGAGTTGCTTGTTGGCTAGTTTTTGGCTTGTAGCCCAGGGGCCCAGCTCCACCAATCCTTGGGACCCGGCCCCACCTGCCACCCCCCCATGCCTCCCCCGAGTGTCCCCCGGCCCCCTCTTGCTGCCCCGCCCCGCGCCTCCTCGGGCCCCAGAGCAGAGCATCCCACTTCTGCCTCTTCCCTGCCGCTCCATGCTGCCTCCCTGCAGCAACTGCTGCCACAGGGTCCGAGCGCCTCCTTCCGTCTCAACTGCCAGGGCAGACTGCCAGGGCCTGCCCTTCCACCTCTGACTCTTCCCTTTTCCGGCGGGACCCTCCACCATCACAGGGGGCCCCCCCACCCACAGTCACCGCTCCTGCCCCACGCTGGACAAGGGGCAGCCCCATCCCTCACCCCCAGTGAGGCTACAGTCAGGGGCAACAGAAGGGGAGGAGGTGCACGCAGCACCCCCCGGCACCCACCCCGTGGGAGGCGAGGGAGATTCCTGGACCAGAGAGGGGCCCTCGGATACATGCAGTGACAGTGGTGGGGGTGAGTGTGCTGCTGGGGGGGCGGGAAAGGGGGGCTCCTCCCCCAGAGCTCGCTGCTGCTGGCAGGGAAAGGGCTGGGGGGAGTCCTCCTCTCTGGCCCCTTGTCCCGGAGCAGCCTGCCTGCCCCCCAAACTCATCCCCAGCCCTGCCCCACCTCAGATCCCACACCCCCAGCCAGAGCTTTCACCCCCCCCACCACACCCTCAACCCTCTGCCTTAGCCCTGAGCCCCCTCCAACACCCCAAACACCTTATCCCCAGTCCCAGCCAGAGCCCTCATCCCCCTGCACTCCAACCCTCTGCCTTAGCCCTGAGCCCCCTCCAACACCACAAACCCCTCATCTCCAGCCCCAGCCAGAGCCCTCACCCCCACTGCACTCCAACCCTCTTCCCAGCCCTGAGCCCCTCCCACACCCCAAATCCCCCAGCCCCTGACAGAGCCCTCACCCCGCACACTCCTATTCTCACCCTGAGCCCCTCCCACACCCCAAACCCCTCATTCCCAGCCCCAGACAGAGCCCTCACCCCCTACACCCGTACTCTTGCCCTGAGCCCCTCCCATACCCCAAACCCCTCATCTGCAGCCACATCCCACAGCCCTTACCCCTGCATCCCCTCCCTCTGCACACCCTCCCAGAGCCTGCACCCCGCACCCCAATCCCCTGCCCCAGTCTAGGGCCTGCACCCCAGACCTCCTCCCCTACTCAAACTCCCTTGCAGAGCCTTGGGCAGGTGGGGTGGGAGTTTGGGGGGGGCAGAGTTTGGGCGGGGGCAGGTTCTGGGCACCACCAAAATTTCTACAAACCTGCCACCCCTGGTTGTAGCTTGTTACTTCTTTTTTTTTTTATCAGCTCCCGGCAAGCAGGGGCAAGGTGAGGAGAGAGTCAGGGTGCTCAGCGGGCCCACCTCAGTCCCAGACTGCAGGCTGGGGGGATCTAGTCACATGGAGAGTTGGGTTCTTAGGGATTGGTTTGTTTTGGCCTTGTTTTGAAATAGGATTAGCTTGACTTTTGGCTTATTGTGAAAGCCGGGGTGCTTATTTACCGCACGAAAGTTGGGGCAACTGTGATCAGGCTGGGGGTGTGTTGGCTCACCACAGACATAGGCCAGCTGCACCATTCAGATCCGGACTTCAAGGCAGTTCACATATGAGATTTTGGGTCAGACCCGGCTGTACTTGTAACAGGGCTTCCCCTCCAGTCATCTTGGAGGTAGTGAACCCCCCGGTAAGAGCAGGTGATGGACGATGTAGCTTTCGAATGGCAGGTCTACTGATGGGGGTGTGCAGAGTACAGACACGCACCCCCAGACAGCGCGGGTCTGAAGAGCAGTGTAGACACTGAGGCACGCCTTAGGCTAGCAGAGTGCCCCATACCCTAGGGTCTGTACCCTACCCAGCTCCCTACTCACCCAAGCAGTGCGTCCCATGTCCACGTGGCTAGCTTTAGCAGCGTAGAGTCCTGCGGCTGGCGCCTTTCGTTGCAGCATGAGTACTGCCTGCTCTCCATAGGAAGCCATAAGTGTCAACCAGGCACAAGTCTCCCTTAGCGAAGGGACTTCCACCTACCGAGAGAAAAAGCAGACTGGACCGCCACATCAGAAACAAAGGACACGCCACCAGCTCCGATCTTTCAGACATTGTCCCATGATCATAATTCAGTGATACCATCAAGTCCTGGCTTTGTGTCGAGGAACATGTGCTAATAGGGTGACCAGACAGCAAGTGTGAAAAATCGGGAAGGGGGTGGAGGGGTAATAGGCGCCTATATAAGACAAAGCCCCAAATATTGGGACTGTCCTTATAAAATCAGGACTTCTGGTCACCCTGTGCGCTATCCAGTTCTATCCAAAGGTCTAAAGCTGAAAGAGACAGAGCTATAGCCAGAGAAGTGGCCATGGATGATTTCATCTCAAGGTTCTTTCATCCTGTTACTTGCAGTTAGCCCGGAAACTGACTCTAGTGTTGTCGTACTGATCTCTTGCATTGCAGATGTTGCTTGGCACAGTTTCAGTCAGCCTTTTCACACATCAATACCTAGCATTGACGGCAGTGGGAAATTTGCTGCATAGAGGTCCAGGACCTGAACCTACGTTTCAGCCACCTAGGAGGAATTTGGCCTTCCGTGCTACAGGACCACCTACGTTTAATAAGATAACACAACCTGAAACAAACACAGAAATGGCGACCGTAAGTCAACACATCCAAGAAACCCCCACGTCATTGTGCCCCACGTATTTATGGAGTCGGAGCTGAGGATGTGATGTTACATACCATAGCTGCAGTAACACTAAAGGACTAGGATAACGTTGCTTTTTTATTTTATTTTTTATTATTATTTATTCCATTTTCTGGAGCTCATTCGTGGCCCATGCATTACAAATGTCTACTGACGCCACTGAAAGTACGTGTGTGGACAAAGGGCAGTGCTTACATTGAAATACCCCTGCTTTATTCCTAAGCCACTATATACTTAAAAGAAACATCTTTTTGGCAGAGTATTTGATCTCGGAACCCATCAAAGCTGGTAAAATATCACCCTAGCCCTTTGAAATGTGTCATACTGCACATTACTCGTAGCAGGGGGAAACCATTTGAAAAGTAGCTACTGTGCATCTCATTAAAGTTAAATAACATTTTCATTGAAAATGTTCCAGTCTATAAACAAAGGCTAGTCGAGTGCCTATATAATTCTGCTTTTAAACCGGGCCTCTGGATTTGTAAAATAAACTGACTCTCAGCTTCTGTGGTACAAGCAAACAAATCTACAATGAACGAATTTTATCCTGCTTGTCCAAATAGCCAACTCAGATTTTAAATAACTAACACACAAGATCCATGTTTAGTGAAAACATTTGTCAGCCTAAGCAGTTTAATCTCTTTACATAGCTCCTAGTATCTTTTGCGAGTGAACTGGCCTTTTAAAGCGAAATCAAAGCATTTCGCTTATGCCCCTCAGATAAACCATGCCTCTGTAAGGGGACAGTCGGGGACAGAAATCCAGTAGAGGATGGTGTGGTTTAGGTTCTTGTCTCTAAAACTTGTGAAAGTCAGGGGGTGTTTCAGTGGCTTATTGGTTATTAAAAAGAGTTAGTCATGGAGGAAACCTGTGCTGTTTAACTTAGCATTTATTCCCTAAGATGTAAATACATAAGTCCCAAACCACAACAGAAATAACCATTGATGGAAATAGTGTACCATTTACTTACGGGACTGAAATATATTCCTACAGAGATTGTATTTCCTTACACCCCTGGAGGCAAAATTCATCCCTGCTGTAGCACCCCCTGAAGGCAATGGAGTTACACAAGGGATGACTCTGGCCCACGCTTCCTAA
Source organism: Eretmochelys imbricata (assembly GCF_965152235.1). Taxonomy (NCBI): domain Eukaryota; kingdom Metazoa; phylum Chordata; order Testudines; family Cheloniidae; genus Eretmochelys; species Eretmochelys imbricata. The sequence continues at coordinate 124,888,564 of NC_135577.1, read as the reverse complement.
GGAGCAAAGTGTGATATACAGTCAACCTGAAACAGAGAATGTCAAAATGCAGCTAAAAATAAAAGTTAGGAAGGTCAGGAAAGCAAACATTGCTTAATTCAGAGTCACAGCTACCTTGTGTACTTTAATGATCCACCAAATCTAAAACAGGAGCTGCTTCATCTAAGCCATACAAATTGCACACAAACTTCAGAGGGGTTCAAGTCTCGCATATTTGAATGAGGTTCCTGTCTGGAATTTCAGCCTTAATTGTGCTGGAGATTCTGCAGACAGTATTTTCCTCTCTGACCTCAATGAACTGCCTTCTGAGGGGCACCTGCACATGGACGCACTGCATAGCAAGACTGATGGCCTTGTTTGGAGCGGAGCACGTACAGACTGAGATCTTTAGGGTTGCAGTCTGCAAACAATGCCAAAGGGAAAAGAGATGAAATCCCACCAATACACACCCCGACCCTGGACAAATGCACTGCCTGACAACACTGAGAGCTGACTATGGACTTAGATTCGGTGTGATGCTGCATGCTACCAACGATTTCATTGCTGCCTGCAGAGGCCACCAGGTGAGGACCTTTGTCTCCTTTCTTTTTTCAATCCATAGAAGAATCCAAAAGACAAAAATGATCCTTTGCCCTCATGATCATGGATTCGCTCAGGACTCCTTTCTGATAAAATCCCAGCCCTTAATACTTGTGTGGTTTTTAGGCATAACTGGCCTGATTTGACATCTGTTGGAGTTGTGGATGCCCAGTCCCTCTGGAAATCAAGCCAGCTCAGCTCTAAGGCAATGCTTTCCCCTAATGACAGCAGTTCAGAAGATGCCTCTGGACTCAGGCAGAAAGACCTTCCCAAACCAGTTCTGGCATCCCGAGTTATTTTTAGAGCAGCTGCACCTTTTGGGCTCTGAAGTTTGCAAACAATCTACCTTGTGCAAAACTTGTCCCACCAGATTTGTGCCTGAGCAGAAACAAGCTTAAAAATAAAATAAAATGAAGTCACATGTCACAGATGTTTTAATGGCCTATGTTAGGAGCAAAGGCGCTGACTTTTGTTTTTCCCAGTGGGTGCTCCTCCCCGCCCCCTCTCCTTGTGCAAGCGGCAGGTGGGGCCTCGGGGCAGAGCCTCCAGGGGAAGAAGCCAAGTGGGGCGGGGCCTCACGATGGAGGGGCAGGCCGGACGTCAGGGGGAAGGCCGAGCAGGGGCGGGGCCTTGGCGGCAGAGCACAGGCAAAACATAGAGCATGGCCACGGTCTGGGCACTGGGGCCCACAAAAGATTAATCTGGCCCTGCAGATGCTGAGCACCCCCTATTTTTTTTTCAGGGGGTGCTTGAGCCCCGCAGCACCCATGGAGTCGGTGTCCATGGTCAGAGGAACAGATGCCCAGAGTGTACCGAGTTGGAATCTTCATCTTTTTCTTTGTAACTGGCTCAGCTTGTCAAGTAAAACAAAAGGAACTGAAAGAACAACTCCCATGAGCCGCATACTTTCCTTCCAAAGTAGCTCATAATTAGAGACTATACTACAATAAGCAAGAGCAAGTGTACATGCTTGAACGGCAAGTGGGATATATTGAACAACTCACTGATTTATTCAGTATTCTTCTGAACTTTCTAAAGCTGGCATATCTCACAAGTACGGGGCGTTACAAATACAAAAAGAAACTCAGGCTTTTCCTGATATACCCAAGGGACCTGATTCTGAGCCTACTTTGGTTTTATAGTACAATAACTCTTTTGGCTTCAGTGGAGTAACTGGTGCTTTACACCAGTGCGACTGAGAGCAGAATCAGGCCCAAGGTTGCTATATTATTGCAAACCATTTTTTACAGATACGATTTGTATACAAAAACATCATGCTGGTACTGCAAACAGTAGAACTATGCACAAAAATAGCACTTTTGGTAGTCAGACACATTGTCATTGACACAGCAGGTTTGTTCGTTTTCTTGGATTTTGTTCCCTTTTTCTTTTTTTTTTAAATACCTGTTCAGACGTTGGATTGTAAAACGTCTGCCCCTAAAGATGTTTCCCTAAATTGTCTGAATACATTTAGCAGTTTTTCGTGCTGGAGGAGCTACGTTTTCCCTAAAAATAGCTGTCTCGATAGCACTTTGAAGTTGCAGTTGTTTCCCCCCCACTTCCCAGGCTTCAGAGCCCGAGCTCCAGCCTAAGCCACATCATCTACATTTTTAGCGTGGTCATGCAAGTCGAATTGGCCTGGGAGGCTCTCTCCTGGGTGCTGTGTAGACGTACCCATAGTGCTACTGTCAGACAAGTAATAAATAAAGCTAAAGTCATTTCTCAAGGCCTGATATTAAAATTCCCCTGAACTCTGTTACAAACATCTTTTTAAATCATCCGTCATAACATCATCTACACCTTGCTTGGTTTCCTTGATCAGTGTTACAGGGGGACCACGCATTGCTCCCATGCAGTTTCTTAAGTGAAATGGCACTTTTAGACACACATCCCCACTCTATTAATCCCCACTCAATCAAACCGCAACTCTGACAGCTAAAAAGTAGCTCCAGAAGATGAAGACCCCAGTCCTCGTGTTCTGAAATAGTAGCTGGCACTAATAAAGAATGTCATTCTTCTAACATACACCACAAGACTGTATGGCTATCTAAGATAAGCACATTCATGTTGGATCCATTGAGTCATGGGTCCTTTTTAAGACTACCACAAGCTTTTGGCAGCATCTTTAAAATCCCATTTTACTATGCCTCTCGCACTGATATGTGGCTTTGTCTGAATTCTGCTATGACACAGATATTTATATGCTTTACTTTTCCTTACTGTCTGGGCACTGATGCCAAATTTACCATGTCATACTACCATGGAGCACCAGTAGGGTGCTGACATCTGTCTTTGTCCTTTAATTGTGTCTTGAGATCTGTTATCACCAAAAGCGTTAATGATTTCAAACATTAGAGCAAAACTGAAATAAGTTCAACTGGGTGGTTACTGGAAAAATAGTTCTAGGAACAGCTGTTGGACTTTTTAAAACAAGTTTGCTCTGACTGTGTTCACACCCCTTTGGTTTGCTTTCCATTAATTGTCTAGTGAACAGCTTACAAGCAGAAATGTTTGCAGCTCTTGGGAAATAGTTGCAAAAATGGAATTTTGAATTCATTAACGTGAATATTCACATTGATTACCACATTGCAATCAGGGAACAGAAACAGCCCATGTGGCCTCCGTGTCCAATCAAAACTAATCAGCCTGCTTTGTTTAAATCATAGAATCATAGAATATCAGGGTTGGAAGGGACCTCAGAAGGTCATCTAGTCCAACCCCCTGCTCAAAGCAGGACCGATCCCCGACTAAATCATCCCAGGCAGGGCTTTGTCAAGCCTGACCTTAAAAACTTCTAGGGAAGGAGATTCCACCACCTCCCTAGGTAACGCATTCCAGTGTTTCACCACCCTCCTAGTGCAAAAGTTTTTCCTAATATCTAACCTAAATCTCCCCCACTGCAACTTGAGACCATTACTCCTTGTTCTGTCATCTGCTACCACTGAGAACAGTCTAGAGCCATCCTCTTTGGAACCCCCTTTCAGGTAGTTGAAAGCAGCTATCAAATCCCCCCTCATTCTTCTCTTCCATAGACTAAACATCCCCAGTTCCCTCAGCCTCTCCTCATAACTCATGTGTTCCAGTCCCCTAATCATTTTTGTTGCCCTCCGCTGGACTCTTTCCAATTTTTCCACATCCTTCTTGTAGTGTGGGACCCAAAACTGGACACAGTACTCCAGATGAGGCCTCACCAATGTCGAATACAGGGGAACAATCACGTCCCTCGATCTGCTGGCAATGCCCCTACTTATGCATCCCAAAATGCCATTGGCAACAAGGGCACACTGTTGACTCATATCCAACTTCTCGTCCACTGTAACCTCTAGGTCCTTTTCTGCAGTACTGCTGCCGAGCCATTCGGTCCCTAGTCTGTAGCGGTGGATTGGATTCTTCCATCCTAAGTGCAGGACTCTGCACTTGTCCTTGTTGAACCTCATCAGATTTCTTTTGGCCCAATCCTCCAATTTGTCTAGGTCCCTCTGTATCCTATCCCTACCCTCCAGCGTATCTACCACTCCTCCCAGTTTAGTGTCATCTGCAAACTTGCTGAGGGTGCAATCCACACCATCCTCCAGATCATTTATGAAGATATTGAACAAAACCAGCCCAGGACCAACTCCTGGGGCACTCCACTTGATACCGGCTGCCAACCAGACATGGAGCCATTGATCACTACCCGTTGAGCCCAACAATCTAGCCAGCTTTCTATCCACCTTATAGTCCATTCATCCAGCCCATACTTCTTTAACTTACTGGCAAGAATACTGTGGGAGACCATGTCAAAATCAGATATTTGCAATGAACTGCTTGGTTAAGAACACCCCACAGACTGAGAATTATTCACAGAAATTATTCACTGAATAATTCTGAAGGATGTAAAACCACAATCTTCCCACAAACAATTCACAAAAAGAAAAAGAGATGACATGAATCAAATATATTGTTACAAATTATTCACCTGCCTCTGTGGACAGGTGATATACATGAAGCGGCTAGTGCTCCAATTCAAAGCACAGTAAGAGCGGACATAGTGGTATGCCTTCGTCCAGGCAAGCAGTCCTCTGTGTCTGCGCAAAGCCCCCTGGAAATCAGCTTTGCTGGGCCAATGTACGGCTGTAAATTGTATAAATAAATGGTAGTGCTCACCTACTGGGGTAAAGGCAAACTGACTGGTATGGGTTGTGGGTTTACCAGCGTGCCTGCGGAAAGAAAAAGGACCCCTAGGATGTATTATTTGTTTGTTTTCTGATTTTCTGTAAATTGAAATGTTGTATTCATAGGTGAAAGGGCCAATCTGCGTTAAGGACAAAGATGTAAAGGTATCTAGGCACCGATAGTTTGCAGAAAGGCCCCTAGTAAAAACTCCACTGGGGGCCAGTGATGGGGCTTAACCCCCATCACCTGCAAGGCAAAGGAAAGAACCCCAGTAAGTCATGCTCCACATCTGGGGAGTGATTAACTAATTGCCTCCTGGCCTGAGTGGGCAGGGCTGGGCCTTATAACTAGACTGAGGGGGCTCAGTTGTGAGGACACTGCAGAGGACACAGGTCTCTCTGGTGGTGAGGAGCCCTGGGAGAGGGTTTAATAGACCAGTAACAATGGAGGCAGAACACTACAGGAGCAGGTTAGGCTGCTGCAGGGGAAGCCCTGTGGTACAGCCAACAAGGGAACTATGGGGTTGAAGGGCTCTTAGTTTGGACATTTGTTTGGACGTGGTTGTGCTACCCTGGAAAAGTTTAGACTTTTATGTGACTTATCCAGAGGGCCAAGCCACAGAACACCCAGATGGGGAATTGGGAGAAGACACAGCCTGACAAAGGTCATTGCAAGGCTGAGGGGGGCCCAGAAGTGGGTCCCTGTAGAGTGCTGTGACCAGACATGAGGAGGTTCCCATGAGGTGAGGATGGGCTAATCCATGGTCTTTCTGCATCTTTTGGTGCATAAGTACCTGGTCAAAGTCCTGAAAGCCATACTGATGGGTTATATGTGCTGTTGGGATTAGTCACATTGGAGTCCCAGGGGCTACTTGCATGAGCAATGAGTCCATGGGGCTACTCACACCAGTAAGGGATGTAGTGCTTGGCCCAGTCATTCTGCAGGATCCAAAAAAGTTAATTTGCCCAAAAAAGACTTGAGAATAAGGGTACATTTGACAGAGTGTAGCTGTGAGACATGCTGTAAGAGAAGAGTTGGTTTGCTCTGTATGTAGGTATGTAAAGAGGCTTCTGTAGGGAAGGCTAGTTAGTGGATAAGGTACTAGAATGGACCCCAGTAGATGTGACTTCCTGGCTTCACCACAGGCTTTTTGTGTGACCTTAATCAGTCATTTAATCTCTCCAGTCTCAATTCCCCAGCTGTAACATGGGCATAATAATCCTTCCTTTGTCTGTTTAGGTGATAAATTCTTTTGGAAAGAGACTGTCTCTTACCATGTATGTACCTCCCCGAGCACAAGGAAGCCCTGATCTAGGTTAGGACCTGTAGGAGCTACTGTAATACAAAGTAATACATAATAAAGAGGAGCTTCCTCAAGACAACTCACTTAATTGCAAACCCAGTACTGCTCTTGTTGAAGTCAGTGGGCAAACCTCCCACTGACTTCAATGAAAGTAGGGTTGGACCCTACATGTGTATTTCCCTGCTGTAGGGGCTACAAGACAGCACCGCCCTGTTGCCCTGTCCTCCTGCCCTGAGGAAGCAGCTGAAAGAACTCAGTCTTTTCTACTGTGCCTTTGAGCAGGACCAAATTTATCGTCTCTTTCTATATGTGGTGAACCTTTCTGCTCTACAGAATAGAAATGCAAGCTAAAAGGTCAAATGTTCTCTAGATGCTAGTTCTCACCCCTATACAAAGTTATCTTCACTGTAGGGGATATTGAACTCCCAGAAGTAGGACCACAAACACCTGCATCTTGTGCTAGCAAGCAATCCAAATGTGTGTGCCATTTTTGCAATATTGGACACAGATGTCTTCACCAATTAGTCACCTAAAAATCTAGGTAGACACATGACTCCACTTTCTGTTCATAGCGGGGATCCTTGATACCATCTTTTCTCTACTTTGAATATAATTACCCATTTAGGTGCTGTCAGGTACAAAATATGGTATCAATATTTTGAAATATTTCTTTAGCTATAATCTGGGGAGTTAAAAAGTGATGGTTTTCAGTGATGTGTTAAAAGTGATGGGATCCCTAAAGAGGAAGGATGGCCTTACAGTTAAAGGAACCGAACTGACTTTCAGGAGACCTAAGTTAATTTCATCCTGGCTTTGCCACAGGCTTCCTGGGTGATCTTGGGTGAGTCACCAGAGACCTGATTCAGCAACGTGTTAAGCACATGCTTAACAATCATCGAAAAATAATCATAGAAAACTATGGAAGAATGCTGTAGTAGATTTAAGGGTTGAGCAAGCTGTTCGGAGGCAGGGGGAGAGGTCTTCACTTTTGATCATATAGGAAGATCTTGACAATCTTTAAAAACTTTGTTTTGAAAACTCACTCAAAATGAACATGCTGACTCTGTCCCCGTGAGGTCCCTAACCGCAAATGTAATGTTTTCAAACCTGTGCTCCCGCCCCCTACAACTCACCAGGGAGCACTGTGATATATACACGTGCGATCCGATCCCCTTCTTACATCACATAAAGCCAAGAGTAACCACAAGGTTTACCACTGCCTCTTCTAACTCCTTGATGCATGGGGCACTCTACCCAATATTTCTGGTTCATTGCCATAGAAACAAGATCATTGAATTTATGGTTCAATAATACATGAAGCAACGAGACTGATTTTTTTAGGAGTGACTCACTGGTTTGACTTGAAGGGCAAAGGGAAATATTTTGCCTGGGATATCTTGTAAATGGTGGAAATCAAATCTCCTGCATGAGAAAGATGAGAGAGTTCCTGTGTTTGAAAACAAGGATCTTGTGCATAGCCAGAGGTGGATTTCCAAAAGTTTCCGGAAATAGTAATCAGAGTTTTTGATTACTGGCTGACAGCCATAAGGCTCATGAATTTAAGGGAAGCCCACTGTACTAGCATGCAGGCTTCCATGTGAGGACACTGTGTACTCGCTGATGGTTATCCAAGTGATGCAAGGGGACTGGCATTGTATACATGTACGGTACGTGTGTGCACCCTGCAGGAAAGCTGGCCTTGCTATTAATAGTTCATTTTGCAATATCTGCTTATTTCATTTCTAAATGACTGATCCTGGAGCAGCCTTCATAGGAGACAAGAAAACCAAGAGGGTGACTCATAGAAGAGGGTGGGAAAAGAAGAAAGATTTGAGAGAAGGAGAGACATAAAAAGTGGTACAAACAGGAAAGCAAGATGAGAGAAAAGAAACCACTAAGAGAGGATGGTGTGGGCGGGAGGGGGGGAAGGAGAGAAGTGACACAGCCAAGACCCAAACCCTGCCAACACGTACACACAAGCAGTCCCATGGAAGTCAAGCTGAATGCGCATAAGTGTTACAGGGACCCAGCCTGAAGGAGCAGCAGGAACATGGAGTAGGAGGAGGGAAACTTGAGATGGGAGAGAAATGGAGACCAAGAGGGAAATCGTCTCCTGTGCAGAGGGCCAGTGCAAGGCCTCACATCACTGGAGTCCAGAAAACGGTTTAATTCACCGGGACTTAGGCACGTGGGCTCTGTGCCAGCTCTCTGCACGGGCAGGAAATGTATCCAGCGGCACTCGATCAGAGGTGGCACACTACTGTCCAGGCACAAAAAGAAATGAACCTACAACCTGGATATTTAAAATGAAAGGTACCAGCAAAGAATCTGATCCAGCAAGTTCCGTGAATGTGACGAGATCTGTTTATTTATCCATATTTAAGGGCTGAATGCTGGCAATATCTGAGTCACAGAAACCAAGACATCGTGCCTTCCCCAAGGAGCTCATTCATCCCCTTTCCCTCCCTCCACCCCTGCCTGTTCTAGCTCCGTAATGCAGACGTTGCTGCTTTCTTCCACGCTCAGAGATGTACACCTGATAAACCCGGGAGTCCGGAAACGAGGTATTGTATGCAAATGGGCCAGTTGGCCTGTTTAATGAACACGCACCACCATTTACATAAACAGCACCAAGCCGGGTGTTGGCAACACAATAGCACTGCACTGTACCCCCCCCAGAGTTAGCTCATCCCCACCCCCCACCCCCGGGGAATTAACCGTCATTCCTCCAGGCCCAGATTCACTGCACCTCAAGAAGCCACTTCAGCCACTAAGCTATTCCCATGTATAAAATTCAGACAGGGAGGTGGAATAGGGGAAAAGATGCTGATGAACTTGAAAGCAGGCTAGGAGCACGGGGTGGGGCCTGGGGTGGGAGGGAGGATGGGTAGGGTTGGGACTTCAGGGGGCTGTATGAGGGAGAATGAAGTGGGTAGGGCTGAGCCTCGGGGAGGATTATGATGTGGCTGGGCTGGCCAGGGCAACAGAGTGGAGGGGCGGGGGGGGCAGTTGGGTCTGGGGGAATGTTGGCTGGAGGTGGGGATGCAGCATTGGTCTCAGGTGCATTCAAGGCGCAGGGATGTGAGGGGACTGCCCTCACTGACCTTCCTTCCCCCATGGAGCCTGGATCCAGCCTGCCACTCTGGCCTCCAGAGCGCGCCCCCACCATGGGGACCTCGGCCTGCCAGGCCGCAGCCTGGGGCTGACCGCTGCTGAGCTGACATGCGGCTCCCACTGGCAGCCATGACCAGCAGGTCCCATGATGTACAGAGGTCATGCCTGCTGCCTTATAAAGTGGTCTCACAGAACTGAGAGATACGGTCTCCAGCAGTCTAGTTAAGACACTGCTCAGGCAACAGCATAAAGTGACCGCTTTTGAGAACTGGTTTTCTGTCATGGTATTCCGGGCTGGGCAGGGGCTGAATATCCCTGGTATCTACAGGAGTGTGCAGGCTGCTGTAGGAGAAGCTGAGATCTCTGTGACCTAGGAGATTCCGGTAGCCACTCAGAGCCTAGGAGAGAGTGCCTGAAAGCAGGAAGCATAACAGGTCTGCACATCCTTATAATGGGGGCTCAGGTCTCTCCTCTCTCACCTCTTGCAAAGCCCCCTTCCGAACATGCACTCTTCCAGAAAGCCTGCCTACCTTGCACCTTCTGCAGTCCCTTCCCAGTGGCATCACCATCCCCCTGTCCTTCCCATGTCGCTACGTGAGGGGGGGGATCCTAGCTAGATCCAACGCTGCCAAACCGAACCTGGCAAAAGCCATGAGCCAGGCCTCCAAAACTCAGGAGACCGGCTGCAAAATCAGGAGATCTGAAAAATAACGAATGTCATATTTGTTTGTAGCGCGTTTAGGTTGTTTTCAGGCTTATCCTGGCACACGTGAGGGGTAGAAACTTCCATTTTTTTTAAAGCAAGAGCTGAGATTCGCACATAATCACATGACTCCAAGAGCTTGAAGAGAAACATCAAATATCATGACATTATCTCATGTGTTAGCAACACTGTGGAATGGAGTCTGGGGGGAATAGGGTCAGGACTCAACATATAGAAAATTTGAAGAATTGTTCTTCCCCTGAAGAGTCCTATGCCTTAATTTGCCTTTGTCTTGTTTCTCTTTAACTGCAAATTCTTCAGGTTTCGGCTGTGTACAAGGGTGGCACTTTATTATGATGAATTATTTGTATTACGTTAGCACCTATAGGACTCAATCGAAACATGGACCCTGCTGTGCGAGGCACTGGACCCACACATCATAAGCGACAGTCTCTGCAGCGAAGAATTTACAATCTAAATAGACCAGGGTGGAGGAAGGAGTATTATTCCTGTGTTACAGACAGGGAAGGGAACTGAGGCACAGAAATTATATAATTTGCTGAAGGTCACACAGTAACTCTGACTCAACTCAGACACTCTGAGTTCCAGTTCACTGCCTTAGCCACAAAACCATCCTTCCTCTAATCAGTGATAAGAAGTATAAAGAGGACACTGATTCCAAATTAATGAACCAAAGTAGCATTTAAACTCAACTTGCAATGACTTCACTTTAGGGCTGGAACTGACGGACTTTCCTTGGCGAGTGCTGGATGTATAGCATTCTAGGGAGCAGGCTGGGGAGTTGTTGTGGAACAGTCTGCAATCACTTTCCATTTAGCCTTTGCACCCCTTTCGTCTGTCAGTATAAACAGAGAGAAAGAAATGAAACATACAAAACTATTTGCTAACCTGAGTATTCGTTATGTTTTTTCCCCCTTTTCATTATCATCGTTTTCTAAACAGGGCAAGCCCTATGGCCCAGTTCCTCGCAGAAAATCAGTGGGAGTCAGGATCTAAATCTCCTGGGGAACTGAGCCCAGATCCTTTCCTTTTCCTTTCTGAAAATACTCATGTTTATTTCAAGCACCAAGGCTTCATTCCTGCAAAGACTTACGTCCATGCTTAACTTTACACTCTGACAGTCCCATTGATATTACCTATCGTGCATGAAGTTATGCTTTGCACAACTCAGGCCTAAGTACAGGGGTATCTTTATGCTGTTCATTTTTTAGCCCAATTACATTTATCATAGCCAGTTGTTTTGCAAAACCATTAACTTTACTGCCTAATGAAAAGTGAGCAGACACAACACCAATCCTACAGCCTTGATTCTCAGGAAATGCAGATTTGTTACCTTTCATTCCTTTGTGTGCTCTTAGTAGGCTTGGCAGAAGTCAGTGTTTATTTTTTATAGCTTTGACAGATCACACCAATGTTTATTCAGCTTTTTTCTATTTTGATTAATTGAAATTTTCACAGTTGTGGGATACAGACAATAATTATTTAATGACAGTAGAAACTGAGATTCAAAAAGCTAAAGGTTCATAACCATTAAAACACACATTGCGAACCTCATATGTCAAAATATACAAAATAAATATACTTACATCAAACTCGGGGAAGTTCTCAAGCAGCGTTTTTCTTACTTTGCCTATCTATAAACTTCAACTATTATCAATGAAAATGTTTTTCAACAGTTTGTGAGTGGACAGTGGAATCGACATTTACTGACATTTACCAAGTAAAAACACTACTCCTTCCAAGCCTAACTATTAGGTATGCTCCAATTAATTTTATGCTGCACAATGCGTTCAGGCTTTGATGCTGGTCACGCTCCTAATAGTGCAGGATCTGGTCCTAAGAAAGAGGAGTAGGTTTCCTTTGCAAAAAGCACAGAGCTTATTTGCAATTGAGCTTACTAGATTTGCTTAAGGCCTTATCAGAATTTGTCTTATCGGAATGGACTCACCTATCTTCTTCTATTCCTGTTCTCTTGATATCCAAAGATTTGTCTGAATTGAGAATGTCTAAAGCCTCAGGCATGATCCTGGGTGTTCTCAAGACTTAAATGCCACTGCTTAAAGAGTTAAAGATCTAGATGGCTGCACTAAGAGGATGATAAACTAATCACTCACTCGCTGCTGGTGATCCTGGTGTCATTTACTGAAACATGGAATGCATTTAACAGTGTAAAGAAACTCGGTGCAGTCCAAAAGCCAGAGATGATTGTTAGATTGTCAAGGTTTACTATGGAGAAAGTCCTCAGTCTAATTATCTGTGTTTGAGCAACCAAAGTATTTTTCCCCTCTGCTCTTTCAAGAAGTTAACATTTTTCTTCTCAGCTATTTCATGCCAGTGGGAGTTTTTAACAAGAATAGGGACTGCAGATTCAGGTCAGGAAATACCACCCAAAAAAGGAGAGGATACATGCTTCATAGACAAAAAATCTCTTCCAGGTGAGTAGTTAGAAGTGAGTCGTACTAGATAATCATAATGAAATTAGATAACGATAAAATAATAGCAAGGATATTTAGCACTTATCTATTCATTTACCACTTCAAAGTGCTGTAAAATGACTTGAGAAGTAAATGATGGAAAATGTCTAAGTCTCTGATGACTTTTCAGCATTCTGTAGATATTCCATTCTTTCCATTTTATTTTGATGCCAGAACCTAGTTTGATGTTAAGAGAAAAAAGTGCGTCAAGTAATTTTTGACTGTGATATCCAACCAGCTAGTGAAAAGAGAGACCCAGTTCTTAAATCTTTTCTTCACATTTTAGAATTTGGAAAATAAGGGACACTATTTTCCAATAAAAAGCAGGGTCAGAGCATAAAATCACTATAATTTATATGTTTAAAACATCACATGACTTGTGTGCTAATCCCTGGGATGCACTACTTCAAACAGTAAAGAGAAATGGCCAGGTCACTGTGTATCATGACTATTGTTTGTATTATGGTAATATCTAGAAGGCCTAATACAGACATGGGCCACATTGTGCTAAGTGCTATCTATACACATAGTCCTGCCCCAAAAAGCTAAATCTAAGAGCTAGTCTAAACAGACAAGCCAGGCATCAGGTGGGAGAAAGGAACGATCATCCCCGTTTTTGATAGATAGCGAACAAAGACACAGAGAGATTAACAGATGGAGTCTGATATCCTGGCTCCTGTTGGCTAACATCTTACACCTTAAACAGTAATAAATAAATAATAATAATAATACCTAGCTCTTATTGTAGCACTTTTCACCTGTAGATCTCAAAGTGCTTTACAAAGAAGGTCAGTCTTATCCCCATTTTACAGATGAAGAAACTGAGGAACCGAGAGGCAAAGTAGTTTCAGTGATGTCAATGGGACCATTTGTGGTGTATGGGACTCTTCAACACGAGTAAGAGGATCAGAATCTGACTAAGTGACTCAGGGATCCTACCATGCAAATTCTTCCCTCTCAAATAGATGATATTTGCATAAGGAATTTTCTCTTTTTTGCTCATCTCATCACACCTTATGAGGGAAAACTATTCAGGAGTCAATCTTTCTCGTAACAAAGTGAATGGCAAAACTCCTCTTAAGTTTAATGGGACCAAGAAAAATTAAGGACACATTAACAAAAACCGGGGGAGTTCAGAAGCGCATCCACATCTCAGCAGATATGAATCACTACTGCAGAATGACTATTCTCCGTACTTCTGTGCATATATTTCAAGAAACAGAAACATGTCATTCTTGCTTTTTTGCAATAGCCAATAAAAAGCTTTGCCAGCAATACCCGGATACATGAGAGGGAACCTCCACAAGAAAATTCTAGATATATAAGTTCATTATCTGCCTTTAATTCTGTCCCAAAGTCCATTGATCCCAAAGGGCATCTTTCCATTCATTGGGTTCTGAATTCGGCCATAAAGTCTGTATCTGTACTAGTGCATCTATTCATGTTTCATCCATTATGGAATCTTTCACTTGTCTTGTTACTGTAGCACTAATGAAAGGCACAATACAGCAAAGCACATAAAAACATGCTTCTCCTTAAGCTTGAGCTTAAGTCCATCCCTATTCTTCAGCAAAGCATTTAAGCATGTGCTCAAGTGTTTTTGCCGAACACTGATGGCTTGCAGTTAAGCACACAGTTCAAGTTAAGCATGTGCTTCAGTGTTTCGCTGAATTAGTGGACTAAATGAACTGCAATATTTGGTGATGTGTCATTAGCTATAGACGCATGTTGAGTATGGTGAAAGATGAAGCTGTTATCAAGTTGATTGTTTTTATTCAGCTTTCTTTTGATGTCTAATTAGTTCCGAAAATTATGTTGTTTTGGTTACATTTAAAAAATAAGAATCTTTACAAGTTCCCAATAAAATGCGGGTACAAAAAGTCCCTTTTTTGAAAACAGAATCATTTATTAGTTATTACTGTAATACAACAGAATAGCAACCCCCACTCTCTCTATCAATGCATAATCATAGTTTTGGAAGCTATCAACCTACATGCATATGAAGGGCAGAACAGAGCTCCCTTCAGCCAAAATACTGCACTGGTCCCCATGATTCTGCTCAGAGAAAATGTTGGATGCATTCTTTTAGAATCTTACTCTTAAGAATTTAGTGAACCTTTGCACTCTGGATCAGATGGCAAAGTTTGAGAAAGAGCTTCCTTTCTGTTCAGTCATTTGCACCAAGTGGCTACCATTTGCTTCACAACACCGGTTGCATTTCATTCATCTGCTGAAGAACCATAGGAAACTTCTCAATAATCTTCACCACAGATAAGGCTTCAAATTTAACAAACAGGATCCTTAGATTTGACGGTCAATTAAAGTGATTTGGTGATGGATCCTTTTGAAGGGCTCTTTCCAAACCAGTCCCCAAAACAGGCTTTCATCAGTCTGAGAACTACATGTACTTTTCACTGATTGTTTTTCATTCACATAGATACCAAAGAGATAATTCTGCATTTCTGCATCACAAATACCAGAATACATTAAACCTCTCACCTTTTCAGTGGCCCTCTGCTACATCCTTCTGTTCTCCCCTTATTGTGCAAAGAGGGATACTCACATCCGGTTTTCAATGTAAATATTTCTTTCCTTTAAGTTATCCTCATACGCTAGTTGTTTGCAGTGTTGTTGTAGTCATGTTGATCCCAGGATATTAGAGAGACATGTCTGAGGTGATATCTTTTATTGGACCAACTTCTGTTGGTGAGAGAGCCAACCTTCTGAGCTACACAGAGCTCTCTGTATATTGCTTGTTATTCTAAAGGCGTACCGTGAAATTCGTTCCACTGCAGAGGGCCAGCACAAAGTCCATGCATCTCTTAAGTCGTCAAGGGGTGAAGAGACCTAAATGGTACATAGGTCTAGTGTGTGTTCCCCACACAGAGGTGATCGTCATTCTGCAAAGCAGAAGCAACAGCTTTGCAACCATTTCTCTTCCAATGATATTAATTTTTTTTTTAATCACAGAAGCAAACTGTAATAAGATGACAAGGAGTCCAGTGGCACCATAAAGACGAACAGATTTATTTGGGCATAAGCTTCCATGGGTAAAAACCCACTTCTTCAGTGTTTTTTTACCCACGAAAGCTTATGCTCAAATAAATCTGTTCGTCTTTAAGGTGCCACCGGAAGCCTTGTTGTTTTTGTGGATACAGACTAACATGGCTACCCCCTGATACTTGTAATAAGATGTTTATTTTAAGTATTAAGGAACGCGTGATTATTTTGTTCTGATCTTTACAAGCAAAAAACACATTCAGGAGAACATGGAGAGTGCTGCTTTTAAAATGATTTCTATTCATTTAGGTTGATTTTTTGAAAATTCTTTCTTGGTCACCTTGGGTGAAATCCTGGACCCACTGAGCTCAATGGGAATTTTGCCATTGACTTCAGTGGGGCAAGGATTTCACCCCTTGTTTTTTTAAGCAAACTTAGTCCTAGCCCAAAGCATATACATATTCCAAACCTTTCCTCTAGTGATTAGCCAAGGTTCAGGCCTTGCTGGACTGTTCTGTTAGGAGCAGAAATTGATCATACAAATCAGGTATTTCCTTAGTGCAATCCCATTTATTTACAAAGAATGTGCACAAAGTCCTGTTTCCCTGAATACAGTGGGGATAAACAACAGTTCCTTGCTCACAATTTCCAAACTTGCCTTTCTGGCCAGTCCCATGTCCCAAGGAGCTCTGTCTCTACTCCCTGTAAGGATCACGCTCCCAATTGCTTCTCTCACTCTCTGCAGGCTTTCTGCAGCTTTCTGTCTCTCACACACAGACAAACATACCTGCAGGCACTCAGTTCTCCAGCCCTTGCACTTGCAATCAGTCCCCCAAGGGAAATCTCCCTGCCCACATTGCCCAGTCTTGGCCCAAGCCCTTCCGCACTGGTCAGTTCCTTGGGTGGTTGCCTCCACTGACTCAGCCATCATCACAGAAAGGGGCATTTATTGCTCTTTCATTTAGCCTGAATGAAAGGTGCTTAGCACACCCATCAACTTTACCCAGATCTGTGTCTGATCTATATAGATCAAAGACTTACTGCATGGCAGTCATTAACACCTTTCAGCATAACAGACCGTTCTGAGGAAGGAAGCCCTTGAACTGTACAACCCACTTCAAAGATGGGTGATCCTGAATGAACCTTGAGGTATCTGGCAGGAACAATGAGTCACTCCTCCTCTAGGAATCTCTCCTTAAAACTCTAGCTGGGACTTGTGACATTATAGGTGATCAGCAAGGAGAGGGGAAAAAAACCTTTGTGTTCCTTTTTGCTTCTCTCAGGTACACAAAGTAAGCCTGAAAGGTTGATTCTTGGATTATTTTTACAAGTGTTTCTTTTTCTGCTTAATTTTGACATTAGAAATTCAGGTCTTGTCTCCAGTTCTGTGAAGCGTTTTGTCACCCTTGATATGAAAGCATTGCTACAACAAAATCCAAGCATAGCCACACAGAGTAATTGAATTGGGTGTAGCTAATCTTGTACCCTCCAGGATGCTGTATCCATGAGCACCCAAGCCCATGTATGAACTGGGCAAGAAAGTGTTTTAAAATGTAATAAGGGGAATTTAAATTATTTTGTGGGAAATGATCACTTTTGTTCAGCTGGGGTGAAAATCAGATTTGTACAAATTAAGTCAATCAAAATTTAGGCTTTCCAGGACTACAAGGACCTCTGTTCCAGGGAAATGCTCGGATGATTTTTCTCTAATGAGAGGGGCTGATCCTGAAACCCTTACTTATACACATTGTCCCTCTTCATGTAAGTAAAATCCCAGATTGCTCACATGAGTAAGGGTTCAAAGTCCAGGCCCATCATTTTCCCCCTCCCTTCCAATTTTTAGAGTTATCTTCTTGAGGACTGAATAGAAAACATTTTCCTCTTCCCATTTTGGCCTTGTACGATAGTGGTTTTCCTTGTGTTTTCAAATGGAATTAAAATTAACCTGTCTCTATTACGTCTGGTTGCTTCCTTGTTTGAGTACGACATCATGGCAGCTCTGCTCTGATAACAAGATTTGTCTCCCTCTTCTGGTTCTTGCCTTTGCTTTAATTCCTTGGCTGGTTGGGGACGATTTTTATTTGTAAAGAGATGCCCAGAATCCAGAGGACATTTCACGCTTGATTCTGATGTTGGATCTATGACCGGTCTATTGTAGAAAGTTACACCTGTAAAACTATTGGGATCAGGGATGTAATCTATATATAACTGATATAGCTATATTGGTATAAACCCTAGCATTGATGCAATTAAAGGAGCCTTGTACAGAAATAGCTTATTCTGCTTTCTGAACCAGAATAAGCTACACTTATATAAGTACTTTTAGACAGAAAAACTGCATCCACAATAAGGGAGGCTGTAGCACTTTAAATATACTAGTATATTTAAAGCAACAAAACTTCCTAGTATAGACAAGCCACTAACCCAACTGAGAGTATTTCTTTTACTTATGAAAATGTGGTGAGCTTCACTTTTTTTTCCCTTTCTACAATCTTATAAATCCTGATTCAGCAAAGCACTCAAGCACATGCTTAAATCTCCTTGGCTTAAATCAGTGTTTTGCTGATTCGGAGCCTTAACCCACATTTTCCTTTTTAAAGAGTTTTTTCTAGATGCCTTATAACAGGCCCTGTTGAATGCAGAAGAGTTCTCATTGTCTATAGAAATGACCAGACCCCAGCGACCTCTGACATTTTAAAATAAAACATTGACGAGGTGCCACGAGTTGGCTTAGTGCTAACTTAACCAGCTATCTAGCCTTTTAGGATAGCAATGAAGTCAGGTGATTCAATTGTACTTTAATGTTAGCTGCAATAACTTTGTTGTAGCTCCAGGAAAGGCGTCATTATCCAAAGGGCTGCAGAAGGAATCTGCCTATCGTCTCCAGGCAAAGAGGAGAGAGAAAAGTGCGGGGAAGGTCCTGAATCTAGTGCTGAAGAGCTTCGTCAGAAAGCACGTCTGAGGAGAAAGGCACATGTTAAGAGTGGAGTGTACCCATAACATCACCATAGAGACAGACCATTACACACAGAGGGACTGAATCTGTACTCTTCACTTTGGCAAAACACTCGCTGATTTCCACTGGCAATTTGCTGGGGAAGGAGCAATGGATGTGGCCCAATAGAGTCATCAGCACAGTAGACACAGTAAAGCCTTGTCTACACTACAGGGTAAGCCAACCTAAGTTACATAGCCTAAGTTACATAGCCTAAGTCAACTTACTGCGGTGTCTACATTGCGCTGGGTCTTACCCGTCAGGACTTACCCATCAGCTTACCTTACGCTTCTCATTCCAGTGGAGTGACGGAGTCAACGGGAGAGTGATCTGGGGTCAATTTACCAGGTCTTCACTAGACCTGCTAAATAGACCCCCGGTGCATCGATTGCAGCAGTGTCGATGCCCAGTAAGTGTAGACATGCTCTTAGTTATAATGATCTAGCAGTGTGCAGAGAAGTCTGATGAATAAGCACAAGTCTTCACTTGCTGGAGGATTCTCTGCTCCTTGAAGTCTTTAAACTACGATTTGAAGACTTCAATAGCACAGATATAGGTGTGAGGTTTTTTGCAGGATTGGTGGGTGAAATTCTGCGACCTGCGTTGTGCAGGAGGTCAGACTAGATGATCATAATGGTCCCTTCTGACCTAAATATCTATGAATCTAAGTCTGGTGATACATCATAAGAACTAAGTGGAGTTATGCCAGTTTGCATCTGGCCTATAATATGTATAATGTAGGGTGAACACTAACCTAAGAAAAAGTTATTATCTGTGTTTCCCCGTCCACCTACAGAATCATCTTTAGACTTTCTAACCGGCAAAGGGCCAAATATTGAGCCAGATCCTCTGCTACTGTAAATCAGTGTTGCTCCATAGAAATCAGCAGAGCCACATTGATTTGCATCAAGTGATGGTCTAGCCCACTGACTTAAATGGAGCTATGTGCCGATTGACCATTGGCTCTGATCCTGCAAACACTTGCTCACTGGAGCAGTCCTTACTCAAGCACTTTCAGTGGCTTCAGGTGAGGATGATGCACACGAGAAAAGGTTTGACGGCTCAAACTTACTCTTCTCACTGGGAAGGGAGACTGTGTTTCTTGTAGCACTTGCTGCTAAAGTTCCACTGTAGAACGTGATACAGTCCCAGTCACACACTGAAGTAAGCCATTGTTGGTGGGAGTTGGAGAAGGTTGGTTTGGGTGCAAGAAATAAGTTGTTAAGTCTTTAGAGAGGTTATCTTGTTACATATTTTTGGACCAGTACTTCTAAAGACAATGACTGCTTAAGTCTCATGCCAGATTATATCGTGGGCTGTATTTATTTTTAGATTTAAACACACACACACACACGCACAGAGACATCAGGGAATGTACCATTGCATCAAGATTTATTTTACTCTTTCCCCCATAATTAGTTCATAACAAGATTAAGCAGTTGTTAACTGTGTCATAAGGAAATCTACAAAGAGAATGAAATATTTAAAACAATAACAGCGTACCTATTTGGAAAGTTAAGTGCAAGACAAAGGACCAACACTAAATTACATGGACAATTTATTTTCCTGACCTTATTACTGGGCCAGATGCCAAACCCACTATTCACTGGGTGTTTTGTTTTGTTTTTTGTTTTGTTTTGGAGGAAAAAATGTTCTGGCCTACTGTTGAAGTCTCCCCAGTCAGAGCAGTGGGTGGCTACAAGAAGCATAGCTTTTGCAATTTCACTCTGCGGCGCTGATTTACAGCCTTCACAACTGCTCGAGGCCAGCAATGAACGACACAAATAGTAAAAACCGGGATGGCTTTATGGAATATTGTTCTGGTGACGTTTAAAGACAAGGAGTAGGGTGCAAATCCATTTCATGCAATGTCTCCTCTAAGCCCATCGTCTCCTCATTTCTTCCCCCTCAGAATCCCAGCTCTGGTGCAGTTTTGAACTTACATAGGAAGACAAGAGGTTAAACCAAACTGCTAACTGTGTCTCTTCAAAACTGACATTTAATACAGGGTATAAATCACTGTGGGAGCCTGTTATTCCTTCAGGAATGCAATTACATAGGGTCAAATAAAACATGAAAGAACCCAACAAGTTTTAAAATGTAGTATGTTCTCAAAAGCAGGCAAGAAGGAATGTGAAGCAGTTCAAATATGCTAACATCCACATGTTGGCCTGTATGAGAGGGATTAGAAGGAAAGGTTTCTGTTCTTTAATGATTATGTTGTTAAGCATAGGTAGGTATGCAGGTTCAGGGGCTCTTTCTGAACACTGCTCCACTCACTGAGCTTTGGGTAGATTAATGTATTCATTTAAAGCAGGTGTTTTTTACGTATCTCATTATTTTAATTGCCACCATGGCCCTATTTTACATGCCATGATCACTTAACACATGTGAAATGGGTTTATATGGACACACAAAATGAACGTTTGCCTTTTTCTTCAAGTTCTGAACCCGTAACCCAGGCACCCATAAATCAGGCGTTGACCAACGGCGACATCCCGGGGGGGGAGAGGGAGGAGACTATAGCATTTCAAACGTTGTTTTTGTAAGTCAACCGCTGCCCTGCTCTAATTCAGTTACTCCACCACAATCTCTCTGGTTCTTTCAGTCAAAACAGATCACAATGAACACTTCTAGAAGACACCTCACTTAAGTAGATCACACACAGGCTGAAGAGTCACTGAGGATCTCATGGCTGAAGGTACCAGAACACATTCAAAACTGCTGCTCAGCAATTGCATGAACAAAAGGTAATTCCTTCCCCCAACATGTGGTCTCTTCCCTCACAACAATGTACTTCAGGCAACAGTAGCAATCTTGACTTCCAGGAATGCTGCATTTGCAATAAACATCTTGCTTATTGGGCTACTTTTTAAACAGTGATGAAGAGCTGGAGAGCAGTAAGTAAATAAATTAACCCCAACTAAGGCAACTATAAAAAGCTGAACAAAAGATAGGTCAGGTGGGTTCAGATTTCTGTATAATCACTTATTGACATTGTTCACATTTTTCTAATTTACAAGAAAAAAGGGTTTCCTCTGACTGTACAGCGATTTTTTTTTTATATAGCTCACCCACATGATGAATTTTACTACAAAGATAAATTCTGGGGCTGCAGACTGTATCTAAAATATAAGGGGCAAATTTTGCTACATTGCCTCATGAGGAGCAGTAGCTTACTCCCTGAGTAATGAGGACCCTAGAGAGTAAATAGAAAAGGTTTTTTTAATCAAAAAAAGTGAGATTTAATCAAAAACACAATTTTTCACATAAAAATTCTTCTTTTCAACATTTCATTTTTGGGGGGAAAAACCCACCTCAAAATGAGAAGTTTTGGAGAAACAGAATTGTTCTGTATTTCTGAAGATTTTTCATTTCAAAATTATGGGAAATGCTAACCTCACCATTTTTTTAGCTGTTCTCCCCCTCATCAAGAAAAATGGGGAATTTTTTTTAAAAGGTAAAAATTTTAAAAGTAACAATTTCATTTTGTAATACTTTCTTTATGTGAGGGTAAGTAACATCTAGACTTTATTTTCCAGTTGGAAAACAGTCACAGTGAGAGGAAATGTGGGAAAACAAATAGGCAATGAGGAAAAGTAAGCTTTTTTCAAACGATAATTTTTCACATTTCCCTATGTGGAAAAGTTAATTTCCCCCATGGGTAATTTATGAATGGGGTTCTTCCCCTTTTCCAGCTAGCTCTTCTGAGTAGTCTCATTGATATAATCTCAGATAATGATGGCAGAAGCTAAACTTAATTTGTTTTATTAGCCTCCAGCCCTCCCTACATTAGGTCCCAGTCCTGTAAAGATTTACAGGGTTAATTTTAAGCATGTACATAAGTCTTGGTAGGGTAAGGGCCTTATTAAAGGTGCCCAACATTTCCCATGATAACACCCTGTTTTCAGTAGGGTAACTTTTCTAAACTCTAACCATTTGGGATGAATTTTCCGTGCTAGATGGCTGCCTTGGCATGAGTATTTTTGGAAAATTTCAGTCCAAACAGCTCAGCCATTTTGTGAGAATGAGACCATGGAAAATAAAGTTGTTTTGTCTGAGATAAAAAATTCTTGAGACCATTTCTTTGAAAAACTTCATCACCCCCAGACTTTTGAGAAGGGTCTTGAATTTTGGGAAGGAGGTGACCATTGTATCAGGGATGTGCCTTTTACCATTCTCATGAAAATCCACCTGAATTCAGCCAAATTACTTTAGTAGAGATTTCTTTCATTTTAAATCTCTGAAGATTCTGTCTTCACTGAACATGCTCCAACCATCATTCCTAGTGCAGATCAGACTGCACGTGCGCCATCCCCACAAAGTGACCAAGCATGCTGCAGCTCAGGGCTTTGGGAACTCGTAAGGACTTTCCCTGTAATGGCTGCTCCAGGCAGGGAAGCAGACGGACAGTGGAATTGTGAGCAGGGGGCCTCTCTCCTGTGCCCTCAATGACCCCTTCTGGATGCTGACTACTGGCACTCAGGCAAGGTGGAGGATGAAGCTCATGGGCAGCGGGTGGAGCCCCCCTTTGGGGAGGCAAATCCAAGGCTCCCCTCCCTGAGGAGCCCTGGGCTGGCCGGAGGCCCAAGTACCCCCCCATACACTTGGCCAGAGAAGCCCTGGGCTGGCTGAAACCCTAAGCCCCCCCGCACCTGCCCAGAGGAGCCCTGAGCTCAGCCCTGAACCCCCACACTTGCCTGGAGGAGCCCCCGGCCAGCCGCAGCCATGTCATGCCTCCCTTCCCTTCCCTAGACCCCAAGCCACCCGGGAAAAGCCACAGCATGACAGCGTCTCTTCCCGAAGAAGAACCTGGGCTTTTGATATGCCCCATGCAGATTCCAGGGCAGCGGAGGAGGAGGAATTTGCTACTCAGCTTCCTGGGTTCATCAGTAAGAACTCTGGAGTCCAGGGAGGTTACTGATGAACCCAGGAAGCTGAATAGCACATATCGCCTTCTCAGCCACCCCAGAACGTGCGTGGGGCATAATAAAGCAAAAACGTCCCCTGCCAAACCCGCAACCAGGTGTCTGTGGCAGAGCCTCCCCCGCCTATTATACCCGCCCCCCGTGATGAAGCTGTCTGATTGGATGCAAAGGGGACTAAGCCTGATCAAGGGGAAGGGAAAGGAACAGACTGGGACAAGGAGACTGGGACTGGAGACAGGGGAGAGAAGACTGTAACTGGGAATTGGAGGGAGGAGACTGGGACTAGGAGCTGTGGGGAAGGAAAACCAGGACTGGGAACTGGTCAGAGAAATGGGGCAGACTAAGTGCAAGTTGACTGGGGTGGAGGGGGACACTGAGATCAAATGAGGAGCTGAGTGGAGGTGGGGAGACTGGGACTAGGAATCAGTGGGCAGGGGTGGAATGAGGGAAGGGAAGAGGAAAGAGAGAGCTGACAAGGAGCTTGGGTTATGGGGGAGAATTGGGATGGTTGGGCAAAGGGACTGGGATGAGTGTGGGAAAGTATGGGGGACACTGCGATTGGATGAGAAGCCTGGAGAGAGAAACTGAGAGCCTTTTGGGGGGCAGGGGAGAGACAGATTGGACAAGGAACCAGAATGGGAATAGGAATGGGGAACTAGGACGGGAGTACGGAGCCTGGGGTGGGGAGGAGAAAAGTTGGAGTCAACAGGGCTGAAGAGGTCAAGTGTGGGGGAAATGGGCAGAAGAGTCTGTGCCCACAAGAGACACTCCCTTCCACAGACTGGAATGGAAACCAAGATTCCTGAGTCTCACCATTCCTGTACGTTCAGCAAATACCTGGGAATCCCTCTGGCAAAATGTATGTCTCATCCCTCTCTAGTGCATTCTACATGGAGGATAACAACCTACTATTGTTATCAGTTACTCCATACATAGATGCCAACTTTCCCCGGCGCCAGTGGGTGCTCGCACCCCCCCGGCCCAACTCCAGCCCTTCCCTGCTCCTGCCCTGCCCCATTCCAACCCCTTCCCCAAAGTTCCCGCCCCAACTCCGCCCCCTCCCTGCCCCATTGGACTCCTTCCCCAAATCCCCGCCCCTGGCTCTGCCTCTTCCCCAAGCGCACCGTGTTCCCCCTCCTCCCCCTTCCCTCCCAGCTGTTTCGCAGTTCAAGCGCTGGGAACTAGGAGGAGAAGTAGAGCCTGGCGCGCTCGGGGAGGAGGTGGAGGCGGAGCGGAGGTGGAGGTGAGCTGGGGCTGGGGCAGGGAGCTGCTGGTGGGTGCAGAGCACCCACCAATTTTTCCCCATGGGTGCTCCAGCCCTGGAGCAACCACAGAGTCGGTGCCTATGACTCCATAAGCTGAAGTGGCAGAAGTCTGTGCAGTAGATCTTAACGTTCCTACTCATGACCCCTACGGTGTCACTATGATGCTACCTAGGGTTTTATGGGTTTTTCAGTTGCCTTTTTTTAAAACCTAGGAAATCATAGGGGAAGAGGAACTAGGGTAAAAGAACATTATTACAGTTGCAAAATCAAGCACTCAAAAGTTAGGAAATGCCAGAATGAAGGTTGCCTGGGCAATCTTAATTTGGCCCCTTGTCCATGTATGATACAGTCTTTCATTGCAAGACCACATTCTATTATTTCCGGAGGAACCCTGCCTCATTCATGCACAGGATGGACCTTCTCTGGGAATGAATCAGGGTGCTGCAATGAAGGAGGCTGTTGTCATAGGATCCCTGACTCATTTGTTGCAGAAGGTGTGTAGTAAATGAGGCAGGGGGTTGCAGGAGGAGGAAGGATGGTCTGTCTCACGGGTAAGGCAGTTGAATACTGCCCTGGAGAATTGGATTCTATCCCTGCCTCTTCCAGAGAATTCCTGAGTGATGTTGGGCAAGTCACTTAAACCAAACTTTTCAGAGATGATCTCTGATTGTGTGTTCCTCATTTTCTGGGTGCCTGACATTTGGGCCCTGGGACCTGAGTTGCAGAGGTGCAGAGCACTCACAGCTACATATGAAGTCAATGGGAGCTGTCTTTGAACACAAAGTGCTATATAATGCTAAGTACTCTGAAAAATCAGGTCTGGGGTATTTCAAATTGGGCACCCAAAATTAGTGGATACTTTTTATTTAATCTCCCTCTGTCTCAGCTTCCCATCTCTACAGGGAGATAATACCACCACCATCCCCCTCACTCAGAGGATGAAAATAAATTGTTTGTGAATAGAAGTTGCTGGTGACCTTGGTGCTTAGTCTAGCTATTCTGTATAGGCTATCATAATAATTAAAAGTGAACCATGTTTAAAATAGAATAATAGTGAATCAGTTTTTAAAAAAAGACAATAATTCATGTAGAACAGGAATTGGTAAGTTTAATATTATTGGAAAGGAAATTAATTTCACGGTCATGGAACAGTGGTTATTAATCGTGCGTGGGACAATTAGATTCCCTAGAGGTTATATTTAATGGCTATGACATTCTATAGCTAAAGTGTAAAGGTCTGTAAACTCAAGGGTCCATGCCCTATTATTGGAGAATTGCTAATATATTTCCTATTTTTAAGAAAGGGAAAAAAGTGATCTGGGAAACTATAGGCCTGTTAGTTTGACCTCAATTGTATGCAAGATCTTGGAACAAATTTTGAAAGAGAACATAGATAAAGACATAGAGGTGAACAGTAATTGGGACAAAATACAACATGGTTTAACAAAAGGTAGATCATGCCAGACCAACCTGATCTCCTTCTTTGAGAAGATAACTGATTTTTGTAGACAAAGGAAATGCATGTGGCCGTGAAAAAGGCTAATGCAGTCCTAGGATGCATCAGGCGAGGTATTTCCAGTAGTGACAGGGAGGTGTTAATACTGTTGTACAAGGCACTAGTAAGACCTCGTCGGGAATACTGTGTGCCATTCTAGTCTCCCATCTTTAAGAAGGATGAATTCAAACTGGAACTGGTGCAGAGAAGGGTCACTAGGATGATCTGAGGAATGGAAAACCTACTTTATGAGAGGAGACTCAAAAGAGGTTGGCTTGTTTAGCCTAAGCAAAAGGAGGCTGAGGAGAGATGTGATTGCTCTCTATAAATACATCGGAGGGATAAATATCAGGGAGGGAGAGGAGTTATTTAAATTAAGCACCAATATAGACACAAGAACGAATGGGATATAAACTGGTGATCAACAAGTTTAGGCTTGAAATTAGATGAAGGCTTCTAACCATTGAAGGAATGAAGTTTGGGAATGGAGGCAAAAAATCCTAACTGGCTTCAAGACTGAGCTTGATAATTTATGGAGGGGATGGTCTAAGGAGACAGCCTACAATGGCATGTAGCCAATCTATGACTGTTAGCAGAAAATATCTCCCATGGTTGGTGATGGGACACTAGATGGGGAGGGCTCTGAGTTACTACAGAGAATTCTTTCCCATGTGTCTGGCTAGTAAGTCTTGCTCACATGCTCAGGGGCTAACTGGTCACCATATTTGGGGTCAGGAAGGAATTTCCCCCTGGGTCAGATTGGCAGAGACCCTGGGGTCTTTTCCTTCCTCTGGGAAAAGCATGGGGCACGGGTCACTTGCAGGTTTAAATTAGTATAAATGGTGTATTCTCTGTAATTTGAAGTCTTTAAATCATGATTTGAGGACTTCAGTCATTCAGTCAGAGGTTAGGTGTCTACTACAGGAGTGGGTGGGTAAGGTTCTGTGCACGGGCAGAGCATGAACCACCAGCTGGTGGAGGCTAGCCCCCAGCCCCACCCCTTCCACCAAGACCCAACCCCTTCCACACACCCCCAGCTGGAGTCCAGGTCCCCACCACCGTAGCCACTTGACCCCCCTCCCCAGGCTAGCCCCTGCAACCCCGGAGCGCCGGGGGGGCGGGTGGCACTGGCCGCAGCCTCCTCAGCACTGGAGCGCCGGGAGGGCGGGCAGCGCCGGCCACAGACTCCCCAGCCCCAGAACACTGGCTGCACGTGGCCACAGCCTCCCCAACCCTGGAGTGCTGGGAGGGCGGGCAGTGCCGGCTACAGCCTCCCAGCTCAGGAGGGCCGGCGGCATGGCCCCAGCGGGGCCTCTGCACAGGGGGACTGGAGCCGCAGAGCAGGAAGCAGGAGGGGGACGTCTGTAGGTGGAGCATGGGCAGGGCCTGCATAGCCTTCCCCAGCCTATGGTACCCACTGCTCATGGTTCTGTGGCCTGCAATGTGCAGGAGGTCAGACTAGATGACCACAGTGGTCCCTTCTGGCCTTAAAAGTCTATGAGTCTATAAAGCACTGAGCTACTACAGTGATGAGAGCCATGATAGAAAAGCCCATGAAAAAATTAATAATTTTGTCTTCTCAGAAGGGTTTGAATAGTATGCAGTACATAAGGTCTTGGGCCATACATTGAAGAATGAGAAGATAGCCACATATTGAATAGCAGCTCATTAATTGAGCACCATCCATCTTAAATATCATCCGTTCCCAAACTGTGGGTCATGACCTCAAATGGAGCAGATGGGACCACAGTGATCTCTACTGTGCAGAGGACACCATTTTTCTCCACACAGCGTGACTTTGAACGTATGGTACGTGTGAGGTCATGATGCTTGGAGGACAGCATTTTGCTCTTCAAAATGGCATCCTCCATGCAGCATGACCTCACACGTGCCGTATGTAGAAGGTCACGCTGAGTGGAGGACGCCATTTTGCTCTTCAAAATTGTATCCTCCATGCTGTCTGGGGTCCCGGGAGGAAATAGTTCATTAAAATGGGGCCATGCCTGCAAAGGGTTTGGGAACCTCTGTTGTACATAAATGTGGAGGGAGCCTTGTGAAAAAAATGTATGTGATCAAAGACTGTATCAGAATATATACACACAAGGGGGCTCGATTAAGGTTGCACAGATAATGAATGCCAGAACTGAGGTTAACTTTTGAGTGTTTGACTTTGTAACCTTAATATGTTCTTTTACCATAGATTTTTGTGTGTAATTTAGAAAAGTTTGGGATAGCTTGAGCCATTAAGGCAGAGAAGTGTGGATCTGGTCCAAAGCCCATTGAAGTCAGTGGGAAGATTCCTATTAACTTCAATGGGCGTTGGATCAGGGCCAGTAGCAGGGAGCTGTACCACTCCCAAGGGAACCTCCAGGAGTTATTGCATATTTAAGAACACTGACAAAGTGAAGTCAATTTATCATTCATCTTTATCACTTCCTTGAGTGACAAGGACATATTGAGCCTCTCTGATTGCATCAGGAAGCAAATTCATTCACCAGGACATACAGTAACAAAATGTCCTAATTCCCAATGATGATTCAAGTTTACAAACTGGGGTAAACCAATTTAGACTGTAATATTTGGCTTGGAACTTAATGGGAGAGAAGACTGGCTAGTTAGACTGGCTCAGAGCCATTCAGGCATAGAATCGGAGTAAAAGAACTTTAAAAGCTTTGTGTCTTTAGCATTAAAAAGATAGAAAACAAATGTAAACAAGTAAGGATCAGAGATCCAGTTGTTTCAGTGTTGCCAGATTTGCACTGTCTGGTGATCTGACTCCTGGTGAGGAAGGAAAGCCCTGCAAAAATAAATACTGATAAACAGCAGGTGAGGAAATACCTGGGAAATCTGAAGCTAGTGGGTGAAATTCTGGCCCCACTGAAGTCAATGGGACTTTTGCCATTGACTTCAGTGGGCCAGGATTTCACCTACTCACCAGCTAGTCTGAATGACATATCTCCTGGGATACGAAGGGAACTAGCTAAGGGACTTACTTTCCCTCTGACTATTATTTTGGAAAATTGTGGGCAAGTGGGGAGGTGTCAAGAGTCTGGAGTAAGCAAATGCTGTACTGATTTCAAAGAAGGAAAGGAGAATGATCCCAGCAATTAATGAGCTACATTAATGAACTTCTGTCTCTTGTAAACGAATGGAACAAATATTAAGAGGGAAAAAATCACTGAGCGTCAAGAAAAGACTAGAATCCTGTGCAGTGAGCAGGTGTTTTAAGGAACTGGCCTTCTCAGCCAGTCTTGATTGAACAGAATTATAAAAGGGGATGAAGAGATGTAGATGCAGTAGATTTGGGGCTTGTCTACATATATAGTGCTTCAGCGGCACAGCTGTATTGATGCAGCTGCACCACTTTGGCGCTTAGTGAAGATGCTACTTACAGCGATGGGACAGTTTCTCCTGTTGACATAGCCCTGTCTACACCAGGAGTTCAGTCGGTACAACTGTGTCGCTCCGGGGTGTGGATTTTCCATAGTAGTAATACCGACAGAAGTCTGTGGTGTAGATCAAGCCTTGGACACAAGTAACATTCAGGCTCTGATTCAGCAAGGTACTTAAGTACATGTGTTATTTTGAACACGTGAGTTGTACCATTGACTTGGTGAACAGGGGTCTTGGTGCTGTATCTAGAGGACTGAAAACCAGCCGAAAGGTCATAAAGTATAACAATAAGCAGCAGTGTATCAAATCCATTGGAAGTGATCTGTGAGATATTACAAAGACTGGTAGCAGATCCAGTATTAATTAACATTTTCATTGATGGTCTGGAAGAGAGAGCACACAGCATGCCAATGAGACACTAAAAGAGATGCAGCTTGGAAAAATGCAAATAAATATATATGGAGAACAAACGCTCCAAAATATAGTTGTTCTGGGAAAGGAAAACAATAATGCTGAAAGAAGGCTAGAAGTGGTAGCAGAGAGCAAATCAGACCTGAGGCTGCAGTGCACCAGGATATAGCAACCGAAAAGGTCAGTGTAGCTTTGGGCTGCATACACAGAGGCATCATGTTATGGATCAGGCAGGAAAAGAAAGAGACACTGCGTTACACTGATATGATCACACCTGGAATACCACATGCAGTCTTAGGTACTACATATAAGAAAGTGAGCTTTGAGACAAGCTGAATTGAGCTTTGAGATCTTTACACCAGATGTAGGATGTTCAGACATGTGAACAGGTGCGCCCTGCAAGGCTCTGAGCTGCTGACCAACTTGCATGAGGAGAAACAATTGAATAATCTTGAGGGAATCAAAGCAGCA
Source organism: Eretmochelys imbricata (assembly GCF_965152235.1). NCBI lineage: Eukaryota > Metazoa > Chordata > Testudines > Cheloniidae > Eretmochelys > Eretmochelys imbricata. Next base: position 124,858,257 of record NC_135577.1, on the reverse strand, counting down.
TTTGTCAGTAGCTCTGAATCTGTTTTGCTCAGCACTGGGTTCAGGCTGACAAAGTTGTGTAGATGATATAGCTTTAATAATGGACCTAAGATTCCAATTCATCCACAAGCAAGAGGGTGGTAAGATACTCAGTTTCATACTTGAAGATGTAGTCACGAATACATTACCAACAGTGGGCCGGAGCATCTCTTGGCAAACATTTAGAGCCGATTATCTGCGCTTCTAGTTTGTGGAGGTTTGGCTCCATAAAGTTATAAGACAAACTTTGCTGAATAGCTTTTAAACAAGTGGAGACAGCAGAGAGTTCAGTAGAATGTTCTATCAGTGACTGGGACATGGACGGTTGTGCCTAGTGGTTGGAGCGGGAATCAGGAGCCAGGAATCGGAGTCTAGGGTCGGCGCTGCACTGGGGGGCGGGTGCCAGAGACAAGGGTAAGAGCCAAAGTAAGGAATCAGAGCCAAGGGTCAGGACCAGGTTACCTGGAGCAAGGTAAGGCTGGGTCCAAGGCAGGAGCAGGGCTGGGAACAAGCAGACACACTATCATAGCTATGGACAAATGCTTTGAGCAGCCACCAAACTACTGCTGATGCTGGGTTTAAGAGCTGGTCTGCTGACTTTTCCCACCAAACAGGTGGTGTAGCCCATCAGGCATCTGACTACAAGCCAGCTGCGTGCATTAAGTTGCCCAAAGTCTGGTGCTGTTGCAGGTCCTGATTGCTCACACATTCAGATGGAAGAGACACTATGCTTTGGATATGTTTTCCATTCCCTAGAAAGAGAGGCACCATCCCTTGGTAACTGGAAATGTCCTCAAGAGATGAGCAATTTTATGAATAATTGGATGCTGTCACCTTCAGATTTAAAGTGGTCCAACTCAGTTCTCTAATTCTGACCAGGTGAAAATCCGAGACGCCCTGATCATGAAGGCAGATGATGACTTTGAAGGTATTCCAGATTTGTGTATAGATCAAACTGTATTTTGAATGCAGAAATGACCTGCAGCATTACCTGCAGATGTTACACAAACGGAGAGGACCCTCCTTCTCCAGGAGCATGGTATTCTGTTTCTCTGGTGATTGCAGCTGAGCCAGTGAGGAGGGTGAGGTCTCCCAAGGAGTTTCATACAGCATAACCACCAGGACCCCACAAGTTCCAGTGATTATAGTTCTTTTCTCAAAGAACATTATGCCAGAGCCCTTGTTCTAAATTAAAACCCCATAGAATTCTGCAGGATCTTCAGGGTAAGTGACCTGTAATTCACACTAGTAATTAACATACAGCCCAGAAACTTACACGTGGGCTGTATGGGCCAAATCCTGAGGATCCTACACAGCTTTTACTCAGTCCTCATTTAGCCAAAATTCCCACTCGCTAAACTGAATTCTGGCTGAGTGAGGACTTCAGGATTGGCATTATATAGGGCCCGTTCTGTGATCTTATTTACCCTGACACACACTTATTCATGCAAGCAGTCCCATTAATTCCAACTGCAGGAGGAAGCTCATGGTTGCAAAGCGGAGGCTGTACCTGCATTATGTGAAAAATCAATAGTTTGTGCACAGGAATAAAATGAACCCTTTTATCAGAATTTCCCCCAAAGGAAAGGGGAGCTATGTTAGCTCAGTGGTATCCAAAAGACAATCCATAACTCTGCCTTCTGGGAAGATCCCCGTCTCCACGTCCCACACTGGGCGTTGCCACGCCTGCTCTGCTGTCCTTGCACTAAGACGTGAGAGTTCTCCCTGTCTACAAAGGAGCTAAACTTAACCCCTTTTACCCATCCTCCATCTACTATTTCAAACAAACAAAAAAATCCACTGACGTCGACACTTCGCTATTCCTCAACTCACTGACAGCAAGCGAATCCGAAAGGCATATGGAGCGTCTCAGAAAATACAAACAAACAAGCAAACAGCCAGCCAAGTTTTCCAACCTCAGCAGGATTTGCTGCTTATTACAGTGCTAATGGCCTGAATGTGCCCTAGGCAGGAATGATCCACAGGGGGACTGAAGGCTCTGTGAGGGTCTCCATGCAGAGCTTCCCAGGCATTCTCCCTGGGGCCACGCAGAATTTGTTCACCTCTGGGAAACAAGCTGGGGGGTTAGCTCCGCAAACCAGCCTGCCAAGATCTGCATGGACCCCAGGGGATCTGGGGAGGTCAGGGTAATCTGCATAGAGCCCCTCGGAGCTCTGCACTGGCTTCTCTTCTGGCTCTCCTGTGTCCCTCTGGCTCTGACAGAATGGCTGGGTAGGAGCTGTGTAGTCATGGGAATCTCACACTGTCTGCAGAGCCCGCTCTCCCTAGAACAGATTCCACCCTGCATGGGGAAGCCAAGCTCTGGATTAATGTACCCATGACAGACCAGCTGAGCAGAGGGAAGGAGCAAGCTACAGCCAGTGACTGCCCACTTAGCCCAACCCTGTTCTGTCCCCCACCTCAGCCCAGAAAACCTTGCACAGCTCTCATTAAGGGACTTCCATGGGGCATTCCCCGCATCACCATCTCCCTGTCACACCCACCAGGGTCTGGTTTCCTACACCTGCAGAGGCAGAGGGGATGACATAGTCCTTCAGTTACCTTCACCATATGAACCCATTGCAAGCAGTGCAGCAGCTATGTCTCAGGTTAGAGCTGTCGTCAGCCATGTCTTCCAATGCGAGGGTGCAGTCCACCGCCTCATCCAGAAAGAAAGTAGCATCTGTGGGAGAAAGGAAGACATATGTCTGGCCTCCACAGTGAACCCTGCGCCTGGCAAGGGAAAGCAACACTTATTCCAGACCCAGCTTTTCATTCCTGTTGTAACAGTCATAAACGCCTGCTGACACCAAAGAAGAACAAGACCGAAATCCTAATAAAACAACATTCTTGAACCCTGACAACTAGATGGAGGTTTTTCAGGCCAATTGTAAAATTATATTCATTCCAAGAGCTGCACATTCTGCAAGCACTGTATGGATGCTGCCAGACGACCTTCCCCAAGATGCAATGCGATGCAATACAATACACAATAGATGGAGGTTAAAAATTAACCATCCACACCCCTTCATCGTCTGTTCCCCGAAACGATCAGGGATTCTTCCATCCTCAAGTCTTTGGGGACTCCAGCTGAGAGAAAGCTGAGATCATAGGATAGGATTAAAATTCAAAATGATCTGGATAAACTGGAGAAATGGTCTGAAGTAAATAGGATGAAATTCAATAAGGACAAATGCAAAGTACTCCACTTAGGAAGGAACAACCAGTTGCACACATACAAAATGGGAACTCACTGCCTAGCAAGGGGTACTGCAGAAAAGGATTTGGGGGTCATAGTGGATCACAAGCTAAATATGAGTCAGTAGTGTAACACTGTTGCAAAAAAAAAAAAAAAGGGAAACGTCTTTCTGGGATGTATTAGCAGGAGTGTTGTAGTCAAGGCACGAAAAGTAATTTGTGCGCTCTACTCCATGCTGATTAGGCCTCAACTGGAGTATTGTGTCCAGTTCTGGGCATCACATTTCAGGAAAGATGTAGACAAATTTGGGAAAGCCCACAGAAGAGCAACAAAATGATTAAAGGGATAGAAAACATGACCTATGAGGGAGATTGAAAAAATAGGGTTTGTTTAGTCTGGAGAAGACTATGGGGAGGGGACATGATAACAGTTTTCAAGTACATAAAAGGTTGTTACAAGGAGGAGAGTGGTAAATTGTTCTCGTTAACCTCTGAGGATAGGACAAGAAGCAATGGGCTTAAATTGCAGCAAGGGCGGTTTAGGTTGGACATTAGGAAAAACTTCCTAACTGTCAGGGTGGTTAAGCACTGGAATAAATTGCCCAAGGAGGCTGTGAAATCTCCATCATTGGAGATTTTTGAGAACAGGCTGGACAAACACCTGTCAGGGATGGTCTACATAATACTTAGTCCTGCCATAAGTGCAGGGGACAGGACTAGATGACCTCTCGATGTCCCTTCCAGTCCTATGATTCTATGGTTCTATGATCATCATCTCCAAAGCCACAGTGTCCTGCAATCTTGACGCTAAGGAGTAGAGTGTGCTGGCCTTTGTTCAGGTACGCAGGTTGGCAGGAAGACATGAGGTGTTTTCCCTCCCCAAATTCCACTCCCACCGCCTTGGACTCTCTGTGTAGGAAGCAGCAGCAATCTCAATTACTGGTCTCCTTGACTTACAAGACAACCCCTCCCCCTGGGCACAGGCAACTCCCAAAGGGATGGAGAGGGCAGGGCCAACTCCCATGTTGCACTGACCAGTACAGCTGGCGAACTGCAGAGGGAGCACCCCTGAAAGAGTGGGTGCGCATTGAGCAGCAGGGAACTGCAGGTGGCATCCTGCCTCTCTAAGGCACGACACCAGCTAGTGCTTCTTTTGCTGTGCACTGTCCCTAACATAGGTCAGTAACTAACTGCCAAAATCTAGCCCAGGGGGCCAGACCCTCAACTGTTGTGAACTGGCATAGTTCCCTTGAAACTGGTGGAGTCAATGGAGCGATACCAGCTGAGGATCATCCGCTGAATCCTGAACTGTGCCCACTGCCCAGCCTTCTCTTTCACAAGTGAATTCCAGCATTGCCAACACTCACAACTTTATCACAATGCCACGCTTGGGGTTTTTCTGGAACCCCAGCTCAGTGTCAGCCCTTCTGGTTGTGGCAAGACTCTTGAAAATGTGACCCGGGTGAGCCCTAAAGGGTCATGAACTAGAAAGTAAATAAAAAGAACCAAACTGTAGTATTTTTTAAAAAATTATGATTTTTGGAGGCCTGACTCCTGATTTTTAAATGTTTGGGATTGGGAGTACTGAATTCCCCCAGAATTTGAGAAGGTGTTTCTCTGTGGAGGTGGGTATATATTGCTGGACAGTCCCTCAAGCTGCAGCTTAGCTAGAGAATATCGCTCCAGCAGGGAAATGCTGCAGTTTATTTGCAAACTCCTACAAACTCCTAATAACATTTAGCCATGAAATAGCACTTTCCATCTGCAATGTGCGTTATAAGCATTAATGAATTAACCCTTCCAGCAGCCCAGGGAGGTTGGCAAGTATTATACCTATATGACGGATGGGGACATTTTGGAGACAAAGAGCGGTTCAGAGGCGTTCAGTGTCAGAGCCAAGATTAGAATTTTAGAGCTAGATTTTCAGCCCCCACACTTGTAGCCAGATTGTCAGAAGAGTCCAGCTCCCACTGAGCGCCCAAGATAAGTGGCCAGGCTTTCAAAGGAGCTCAGCACATTGGGTGCACGTTGGTCGTTGAAGTGAGCAAAGCAATGCCAGTTCCCAACAGCTGAGGATCTGGCCCTGACCTGGGAAGAAGAGGAAAGAGGTGGCTATGTGAGGGTAAGAAGCAGTTTTCTGCTTTATTTTCATTCTTTGAAAATGAGTAGAGCTTTTGTGATGGGCTTTTACAGATTTGGAGAGAAATAAAGTAAGCTGTGTAACAACACAGATCAAAATAACCTAGCATGTTATTGCTGGCCATAAAAGAGCGAACATTTCCGCACCTGATACTCAAACAGATGGGTCAGATTCAGCTGTCTGTGGCTTGCACTGGGTTTACACCGGCATAGTTGAGATCAGAATCTGGCCCCATGCCTCTTCCTCTGAGCCTCTTTTGCACAGGAGAAAAAGCTGTTTGGGTCACACTTCGGTTACTGAACCAAATCAAACTAAATAAAATCTCGAGTGGTATTTTTAGTTCACAAAAACAAGAAGGCAGTTGTCAGGAAGAAAAAAAAAGAAAGAGGGAGAACAAGTTACATTTAAATAACTGAAAGCTCTTAGTGTGAGATGAAAGCAAACTTTACTAACCTTTAATTTTCTTCAATTCTCAGCTGTACGCAGATCCAAGGAAATCAAATGAGATAATCCTAGCCTGGTGCAGCCTCCAAGAAGAGGTGAAAACCTCTCAGAGCTAGAACAACCATAAGGCAGCTAGGACTCTTGTCAAATTCCCCCTAAAGTATTTCCAAATAAAACACTTCTATTGCTCAGCTGCTCCTGCCAAACTAGCTAACAATAAAACAAGGAACTTGCAAAGTTTCTGGACACACACACACACACACACACACACAAAAAGGCAAAGAGCCCTCTTCCCCCCCCCCCTTTTTTAACAAACAAACAAAAACAATTAGGCCAAGTTTCCCCACCTGGTGTAAATCAGCATAGGTGCATTGCCATCAGTGGACTTATGTTGCTTTACATCAGCTGAGGATCTGGCCAGATATTATTTATACATTTCACAGGGGCGAGGGGCAGTCTCCACTGAGGGCTTTGCGACACTGCAGGATACTTTTCCATATTAAAAAGGCGCTTTCCAGCGTTTCGTCTATTGCCAGGTCTTTGGTTTATTGTTGACTTGTTTGGCAGAGCCATCCTGAAAGAACAATACAGATGTTTTATTGAGAAATAAAACGGGGATTCGGCTGGATTCTTTCAGTGTTAGTTTCCTTCTAATTTGGGGTAACTTTCCTTTTAATGAAGGGTGCAATCAAAACATTCACAATGAGCCAATCTGCCTCAGGCTGAGGGCCTAGCAGACATACTGAGCCACTTTGTTTCGGAAGCCAATAAATCCTTGTCTCTTGATGGTGAAAAAAGCCAACTTTCATAGACACTTCCCCACAATAGGAAACTGAAAATCCCCTGCCCTCCACTTCCACTGAGTTTTAATTTAGAAAAAAAAAAAAAGACCACTGATAAATGCAATGTCTTTATAACTTAGAACAATAAATGCTCCCTGCCCCCCATAAAAGAGTCAGTGGGAGGCTTTCCCTTGGTAAATCTCAACAGTGGCTGGACCAATGGGTCATCTTCTCTGGGACGTGCTCTATGCCTCCATGGTTCTATTTAGCATTGTTTTCACAGCCGCAGCTCCCAATGCAGTGGAACGTGCATCTTCTATGGCTGCCACATGGCCACCAAAGCTGACATATTTGAAGGTAGCCTTGAGGGCATGAGAATCTCCCAAAACACCTGAGTCTCAGGCTAAAATCCCACAGTTAGGAAGATGTGCCCATTTCCTGGTTTATGACATGAAAGGAGGACAATGCTGAATTGTTAGTAGATCCAGGTTTATATATTGTCAGGTATTTTTACCTACCCGGTAATAAAGTCATTAAATAAACCAACTTTAAAATAACCAAAGTCATCAGTTTACAAATCTAGACAGAAATGAAAGCAGCATGCCTATAGAAAGCATCCAACAAATTGATTCCCCACACATCTCTTCTTGTGCATTCACCATTCCACCACACAATGAAAGATTTTAGTTCCTTCTTTGGCAAAATATCTGGTGTGCTCCCAGCCTTCATGCATTTCCAGTAGGATAATAATGGATAGGCCAGGTCGTACAGGACAGCTTTAAGATACTCTGTGTCCTTTGAACATGTAACAATATGAAACATAATTTGCTGCCCACACGTACAGTGAACACACATCAAAACTGGACAATTGTCTTTGGTAGTGAGAGAACATTAGCCCCATTAGCAGTATTCCCTAGGTATTCATTATACTTTTGGTCCAGTGCAGAGGGAGAAGAAAGCTGCAGGTTATAGCTTGCCTTCTGCAGTTGAGTAAAGAGCTCTGGAGACTTCACTCCTGATACCAACGATTCTCTTCAAATCTCTCCGTGGAGCTCAGTGTTTTGTCCAGCAAAGCTAAGAAAGAAAGATTTGAGCATTAAATTGATGTGCTTGCCTTAAAGTTGTTAAGGATGGACAGATCTGTTGAACTATGCTATAAAAACCTTTAAAGAAACAATAGAAAAGATTGGACAGGGCACACTGGAATTGGAGTTACACTGTCTTAAGGATGATTCTAGGCCACCAATTAAAGAAATCACAGTGGTATGAAAAACCTTGCGGTACCAGAAAATAATAATAGGGCTAAAAAAACTACGATGAGTAGTTGTTGTAAAAGGTGGCTCAGAAGGAATTGGATGGGGTTAACAAGGAATTTTTAAGAACTACTTTAGGGCTTGATCTTGCAAGGGGTTGAGAAGTCTGGTTCTGATCTAGCAAAATACATAAGCACATGCATATCTTTAAGCATATGAGAAATCCTGTTGAAGTCAATCCAATTACTCACACTCTTAAAGTTAAGTGTGTGCATGTATTTTGTTGGCTTGAGACGTTAGAGAGAGAATTGAATCCACCTTTCTAAATGGAAAGAACATTTCTGCTTCCAGAATCTGACAGTGTGAAGTGATAGCGATGTCATTATATTCTGAATATCAGATTTTCCTTAAAAATATCAGGCGAAATCCTAACCCCTTTGAGGTGAATAGCAAAACTCTCACTGACTTCAGTGGAGCCAGGAGCTTATTCAACATTAGTTTTGCAGTGTCTGTTTCAATGAGATTTTTTGGACAGTATAGTTATACGTGTTCCTGACCCACCTTGTGGAACCCAGCTCAGAAGATAAGAAATGAGATGTGTTAAAGTCAGCATTTTCCAGAGCTGGAGCCGAAGCTGCAGCATGTCAACGCGCACAACCGTGGGTTAGGTTGGACAGAACTGGAAAGAAAAGGTGGTGGTGGTGTTGTGTTTGTTTTTTTTTCCTAAGTGCACATGCCTAAAGATTGTGGATTAAAAAACCCATATCTTCCCAGGAGCAAGGGGAGGGGGGATAGCTCAGTGGTTTGAGTATTGGCCTGCTAAACCCAGGGTTGTGAGTTCAATCCTTGAGGGGGCCATTTGGGATCTGGGGCAAAAATTGGGGATTGGTCCTGCTTTGAGCAAGGGGTTGGACTAGATGACCTCCTGAGGTCCCTTCCAACCCTGAGATTCTATGAATTAAAGCCTATGGCTGACCTTTGAGAAGAGAACATATTCTTCATTGTTGTTGCTGAAGAGCCAAATGCCTCAACTGGGATTGGACCATCATTGTACAGGGTGCTATAGAAACATAGACACATAATACCTGCCTTGCAGGGTGTACAATCTAAGGCAGTGGTTTTCAACCTGTGATCTGCGGACCCCTGGGGTCCACTCTGTCAAAGATTTCCAAAATGGTCTGCATCTCCAGTTGAAATTTTTCCCCAGATGAAGAAAGGCTGAAAACGACTGATCTAAGGGAAGCCCTGGAGCACCCAGGGGAAAAAAATAGTGGATGCTCAGCACCCACCAGCCACCCTCTGATCAGCAGTTGGTGGGCCCCACCAATCAGCAATTTGGCAGGAGGTGCTGGCAGGGGGAGGGGGCGGAGCTGGGGTGGGAAGAGGTGGAGGGAACGTGGAGCCTTGGGGAAGGGGCAGAGTGGGATCGGGGCCTCGGGGAGAAGCAGGGGTGGAGCACTCACCCAGAAACAATGAAAATTGGCGCCTGTGGATGAAACAGCCTCCTGTCATTTTGTCTTAGTGTAATCAGAGAAACAAGATTTTGTACATGCTTTGTGAATAAACAGGATTGCATCAAAGATATACCTGACTATCATCCATTTCTCCTCCTAATAGAAATAACCTGCAAGACCCCCAATATTGATTACTCATTTGAGCCTCTGGTGGCCGACGTGGGATCCAATTTCCAAGGTGAGAAATTGAGAGCTGATATTCCCCTTGAGCCAAGGTGGAACAAATAATGGAGATATTCACAGAAATCAAAGGTGGCCAAAAGGATTTAAAACAGGAGCTGGAGACTTCACAAAGGAAATTAAAATTAGACCTAAAACAAGAGTTGGAGACTTTGCAAAAGAAATTAAAGCACCATCTGGAAGCTTCTCAGAAAGGAGAAATTACCTCCAGTTGGAGACAAAATCTTTGTTGGGGCAGCAGCTACAAAGTGTCTGGGCAGACTGAGAAGTCCAACTGAAAAACTCCCAAATTGGACTCACAAAATAGATTCAACAGGTGACCAGCAACCTGAGTGTCATGGACCAGATGGTTTTGCAGGACATGGGGGAACCCAGGAGAATTTTGGCCAATTTGAAACTTGCTAATAGAGATGAACTGCAGCAAGGATTTCAAGAGCTAAAAAATCAGCTTGAGAAGGAATTCAAAGTGTTGCAGACCACAGTGGAAGGCTTTCACAGTGGAATTACTCACCTAGGTGAATAATTGAGCCAGCCAGACAACTTGGGTAATATAGGACATTTACAACAGTTTTCTAACTCAGCTGTAGCTCACAGAGATCCAGAAGCGAAAGGTCAAATTATCCCAGCTCAAATAATGCAAAATCCCATAACCTTTGAGGAAAAAACTCTCTAGGAGCTTATTTGGCTCAGTTCAACATCACAGACAAATGAATGTTTGTGGGGATGGACAGAGAGGAACTTTAGAGCCAACATGAGTGGCTCAGCTCTGATCATGATGTAGAATTTACCTTCAGAAAAGAAACTGAGTTATCTAGATCTGTTAAAAGTCACTGATGTGCTGTGTGGAATGAGCCATCAATCCGAGTTGGCCAGGTAACAGGTAATACCTAGGAGAGGGAAACAAAAGACCCCCAACTGAAATGGCAGGAGACTTGAGAACCCAGGTACCCAATGAGGACTTCCAAGATCAATTGGCAATGGACCAATTTAGAGATGCTTAGGTGCACTTGAACTTGCAGATGAAGATCAGTGACAGGAAGAGAAGGACACCTCATGAAGAAGTGGAATTTGCCACAGAACTTGACTTTTTCCTTGCAGCAGCCCACCAGAAAAGGAAACAGCTGCTAGTGAGGAAGATGGAAGGTGACCACCATACCTCTCCAGTGTCCCACATCATGCAGGATGTCCTGTATCTGGCCCCAGTTTTTAAAGTTGTCCCATTGCCATTGTAAAGTCCCAATTTGGTTGATTGGCTGCACATCTTGGTGCACGTCATCATCACATCTTACGCTTGCAACTGACCACTGTCACGCCGCAAGGAAGTGGAGTAGGGGATGCTTTGCAGGCTTTCCTGCACTGCCAAAAGATGCCCTGCTTCCTCTCAGAGCACAAGACCCAGGGCATCCTCCAGGCAGCCATGCTGCCTGCCCCCACAGGGCCAAGAAACCGGAGGCCAAGCAATTGCTCAAGACTTTGCTGGACAGCTCCTTGGACTGCAAAGAGGCAGTGTGCAGGCATCTCCGCTCCACCAGAGAGGTAAATTCCCTGCCATGTTCTTCCTGCCGCCAGGGATAAAGCCCAATCCACTTCCTTGTGGAACCAAGGGGCTGCTGCACCAAGCCACACATACACCTTTTCTGTGGGTTGCAACTTGGATCATAAAAGATGGAGTTGCAACAATAACAACACACACACACACACCCCAGTTTGGATCACCTAATGCTTCAGTTCAGAGATTAATCCTAACAGTATGGGTTAATCCTACCATTATTATTTATTTAGTATTTTATTGCATTATTACAAAACAGAGAAAGTTCACACCTTTGCCCGAGAAAATTTGAGGGCAGCCTCTGACCAAATAAAAAGTCTCTATGACATAAAATCATATATGGAAAGTTAAAAGAAAGGATCTGGTCTGGTTCCACAATCCGAGGAGGAAGAAAGGTAGGAGCCTAAGCTAAATAAACCTATACAATACCGACCCATATAAATGAAGAAGTGTCTAGAATACATTTGGGTCCCAGGATGAAACCCAAAGTTATTCATAAGGACCATCTGAGAAGGTCTAAGAGGGACAGGATTTCAGCCTGGCTACCCTCAGACACTGGGAATGGAGCTGTAGAAACTGAGGCTGGAAGAGTTGTGACATAATGAAGCCCCCATTAGAACAAAATGGACAGAGTGGGTCCCAGCCAGCAGGCTGCACAAAAAACAACAGACACTGTTCAGGGGCCCACTAAAACAGGCCCCCACTGGTTGGCTGAAAGGAAATTGGGCAGGGAGAGAAAAGCCCCAAGGAGATTTGGATGGAAGTGAAATCAGTTGGGTTGGTGATGTGAATATGTCCTGACCAAAAAACGCTATGTAACCAATGAAACTTGTATCATTTGTAATTTATACATTAATTATTTTCATGCTGTTTGGGATAGGTCACGCTGCACATCACCATTTTGGACTCATTGGATTGATGCGTGGAATGGAGACGGGGGTTGTTGTTACCCGGTAGCGTGGGTGGCTCCCAGGCTTTTTGAACTATTGGCAGTACAGACGTCACTGAAGCTGATGGATGCACTAGCCACCTTCTGTTCAGGCTACATCAGAGAACAAATGTCAATGTAAGGAATGGGGAATAACGGCTGGAGCTGTATGTGTCTGTGGGTCAGACGAAGTGAGAAGCAGGCAGAAAGCAAGCAGAAAAATCAGGAGAGACAGCAAGAGACGCACTTGTAGAGTGCCCCTGAGACAGAGCCCAGAGAGAGAGAGCAAGCTGTTTAGGCGGAATGCCTGCTGGAAAGACAGGTTTGGAATTGTGAGCAAGGAAACTGCCTCCTCTCATTTAATCCCACTTTGTTCAGAGAAACAGGACTTTGTACATGTTTTGTAAACAAACAGGATTGCACCAAATACATATTTGGCTCCTTCAACAATGTCTTCCCCAATGGAAACAACCCACAAGACCCCAGATATTAGTCAACCACTCAGACCAAAAGGGGTAACAATTTGTTTGTTTCTGTGATCTTAGCTTTGTTAGCTAACTTCCCTGCAGGAAAGTGTCTATATTTATAAATAAAAAGTAAACAACCCCCACCATCTCTATGACAGGCCAGACTATGCCCTTCCCCTTGCACTGGTGCACAAGAAAGGGAAAGTGCACACACAGCCTGGCATAACAGGAGAACAGAGACAAGCAGCAATGGGATTCCTTGCCCTCAAGAGGGCCTGATTCCAGGGTTTGCCTGAGTATGCTCAGACATGGAGGAGGGTAAAAGTGACTTTATGCTACGTTTGTGGCTCCAGGATGCTGGGGCCAGCCCCAGAGCAGCTCTAACTTATTCCCAGCTGCCTTTGACCCCAAAAGTACATTCTGGAAGCTGGAAACAGCCAAAGCATAGATGCTCCAACCACATTCTTGACAGCTGGTAAAAGCCAGAGTATAGATTTTCAGCCACATCCTCTTCCCCCTTGACCACACTCTCTAACCTGGAACTGTAAGGAGGTGGGAGAATAGAGCCAGTACACGAGCTCTTTACCCTCAGTGAAGTTCCACCATGTAGGAGCAATTCCCAGATGGCCAGATCTGCTGGGTTTCTTGCCCCTTTGTGCCATCCCAGCAGTGGAAAGGGGCCATAGCAGAAGAGAGGAATGCAAGGAGTTTCAGGATCAGCACCACTAATAGAGCTAACTTCTGCAAAGGGAGCAGCGAGGGGAAGTACCATTACCCAGCCTCCAGCAGAGTTGGATGGGTGAAGAGAAGAGTACAAGCTACAGACTCTTTTACAGCAGCACCAAGGCTATGATCCCTGGGAATTCCAGGCAGCATTTTGTCTTCTTGAACCACCGGAAACTCCCGCTGGGGTGCCGCAGCTCCACCCCACCGCTAATGAAGGAAGTTGGCTATATGCCGCCAGTTAGCTCTGGCAGTACAAGAATTGCAATCGAAATAAAAGCACCAAATGCCACTCTTGATGGAAGTCTAAGGCGTTACTGTGGATTTACACAGACATCACTGAGGATTTGCCACTGTCTGACTCTGGCCCAGAAACTGCGCTGTACTGGCTGCTGCGAGGGAGACTGGCAGACCCAACAATTGCATTCACTGGCTGTCTTTGAATAATGCTTGAGAATATCAATAGCGACACTTTATTTATTATTATTACTATTCCAGACTGAAACTTTTACATTTATTTTTCTTACCTGCAAAGGGCAAAGCACTCCCGGTTAGCAAATTATTTCGAGTGTATTCTATTTGTCTAAAGATTCAAGGGTTGAACAGTTGTACGCTTTGCACATGATTTTCCTCTGGACCTTAGCCAGGGCTCTCTTTTTGTACCTACAGTTTTGCAACCACAGTTCTTTGTGAGCATCATTTAAGGTCATCTAGACACCCAAGAACTTAAACCACAGTCAGGTATTTAGACATGCAAATTGTACAAAAGGCACCCACAAACCAGCACTCAGATACTACAGGCAGACCCGTCTTATCTGATCACGGCGCTCTTACTGAAGGAATATCGGGACTCACAGGAACCATCCTCAAACCACTTACTACGCAAAGGTCCAGCTTCTTCTAGAACGCAAGTGACTTCCTCCACGGCCTCCACAATATTTACAACTTCCCTCAGAACACCATCCTCACCACCATGGATGTCACTTCCCTATACACCAACATCCCCCACGATGACAGTGTAGCTGCCTACCTCGAATATTTACAAGATAATGGACAACCCTCAGATATCAACCCCAAACACATCACCAAACTCATCCATTTCATCTTCATCCATAACAGTTTTACATTCTACAACAAACACTTTGTCCAAGCCACGGGAACAGCCATGGGCACGAGGATGGGTCCCCAACATGCCAACTTCTTCATGGGCCACCTTGAAGAAGAATTTCTGGACAAATACCAATGATATACCTGAGATACATCAATGACATTTTCATCTTCTGGACAGATGACTTAAACTCCCTCATAGATTCCCACTACAACTTCAGCAATCACCACCCATCCATTAAACTCTCTCTGGAACACTCCCACACTAGCATCAACTTCCTGGACACCACAATCAGCTTCATAGAATCATAGAATATCAGGGTTGGAAGGGACCTCAGGAGGTCATCTAGTCCAACCCCCTGCTCAAAGCAAGACCAATGCCCAACTAAATCATCCCAGCCAGGGCTTTGTCAAGCCTGACCTTAAAAACTTCTAAGGAAGGAGATTCCACCATCTCCCTAGGTAACGCATTCCAGTGTTTCGCCACCCTCCCAGTGAAAAAGTTTTTCCTAATATCCAACCTAGACCTCCCCCACTGCAACTTGAGACCATTACTCCTCGTTCTGTCATCTGCTACCACTGAGAACAGTCTAGATCCATCCCAAGTCCCAGCCCCCCAGGGCACACTGCCCAGGGCAGGTGGAGGGTACGGGACTCCCCACAGCAGCCCAGGCTCCTGGGGCTGCTGGGCTCTTGCCATTGCCTGGCTCCATCTTCTGGCCTGGTGAGGGGGTGGAGCCTTGGGGCAAGATGAGCAGGGGTGGGTCCACAGAGAGGGGCTGGGTCTTGCAGCCAACCTCAGCCCCCACCACCGGGAGGAGGCTGGCACTGCTGGCAGGAGCAGCACCTCATGGTGGGGGAGCTGGTCACCCCTTCCATGAAGCGCAGCCCCGGCTGGCACTGCTCCGCACCCGCCCAAGGCTTGCAGTTTCGGGGGCGGGGAGGGCGACATGACCCCCTGCCTCCCAAACTTGCATGGCCCTCCTGTCCCCCTGCCCCCAGTTCTGGCACCCCTGGTCTCTCACAGAGATGGAATAACTAAGCCAATGGGAGAGCTCTCTCCAGACTCCCGTTGGCTTAGAACATCTTCATCAAGGCAATACAGTGGCACAGCTGCATCGACGCAGCGTTTGTAGCGCAGACCTGTCCCCAGACCCAAAGAAGAGCTCTGTGTGGCTCGAAAGCTTGCCTCTCTCAGCAACAGAAGTCGATCCAATAGAAGTTATTACCTCACTCACCCTGTCTCCCTAATGCTGTAAGGCACTCAGATTCTATGTGAATGACACGGTAAAAGACAATAGAGTGAGAGATCTTACACCTGCCAAGCCTTTTGTCTAGCTCCAGTTTTCTTACTTATGTCATTATGCATTAAAATGGATGGCTTAATAGCATGAAATGAGCACCACTAATGAAAGAGATGCTTGCTGAGCTACTGTAATCTCACCGAAAATAATAAACCATTACAAAATAAGGTGTGTGTTCTGATGCTTGTTCATATAACTAACAGGTTACTATTAATAAAGTCCACAAGCTGCATTACAAAGAGCGCAACTATTTTTGTCTTGTGGAAACCGTTTGAATAGGGAAAAAAAATCACATCAACCAAAAGAGAATGAAGGCCTAAGAGAGGGTTATGCTAAAATAACTTTCCTTTGATAACACTTGAAAATAAGTGGCTTGCCATTCGGAATTCGTTTGGTATTCATTGTAATAAACACACTTCCTGGTGCACGCATGTGGTTATAATGAGCACTGTATAAAAACGACACTGTAATTTCAGAAGAAGACAAACACAAGCAACGTAGTTCAAAGAACAAGCTCCTCAGCACTCACTAGATTTTTTTGCTTTTTAACTGACTCAAAATGTACAAGGAAGAAAGACATAAGGGAAAGAAAAGATAGCCTCAAGGGTTACCCCAGCTAAAAGGCCTCTGAAATGATCCCAACTGACCTTTCTTTGTGATAGCACTCTGCCTACCTTTTAATGGAGGCCTGAACTGAGCCAGAGGTGAGGTAGATAAATGACTGAAGATACAAATGCTTTCTCAGAGTACAAGTTCCCACATGCTCAATTTTCTTTTTCTCCATGAAGAACAGGGGGTGGGGAGGGGGAATTACAAGTGATTAGCTAATCAACATCTGTTTGTCTTTATTCATGTGTCCTTGGATCCACGGAGCGCATTTACTAATTTTTATTTCCTATTAAAAACAAAGATGAGCATTTCTTTCCCAAAGCATGCAGGGGATAGGGTCTCCCTCGTGTTGCCATTGTTTCACCCCATCATAATTACCTGGCCTACATGCCAAGTCCTGTGTGGTTACCTTCTGTCCTTAACTTTTCATGTGGTTTGACATGTCTTTAATTTAGACAATCAGACCACGTCTAACCTGAAGCACAAACATGTTTCAGAGAGCCTTTTTAGAATTCTCCAGATGTCAACACAGTGGGATGTGATGTCTAACTGTTAATTATATGTGTAAACAGGCTCGATGGTAATTACATACTAAACACAAATATTATTTGATGTAAATACAGACTGATTGCACTCTTATATTACTGACTGGTAAAATAGCTGATACTAGGGCAAACTCTGTGCTGACTTCAACCCTATGCAATTCCTTTAACTCCAGTTGGGTTGTGCAGGGTTCAAGTCAGAGCACAATTTGTCCAATAGCTTGTTTGGGGTTTTTTAAATGATTTTATGGAAAGTGAAGGAGTCCTTGTGGCACCTTAGAGACTAACCAATTTATTTGAGCATGAGCTTTCGTGAGCTACAGCATCTGATGAAGTGAGCTGTAGCTCACGAAAGCTCATGCTCAAATAAATTGGTTAGTCTCTAAGGTGCCACAAGGACTCCTTTTCTTTTTGCGAATACAGACTAACACGGCTGTTACTCTGAAACCTGTCTTTATGGAAAGTGGCATTTTACTTTGTGCATGAAGATTCTGAGGTGGTATTTATGACCAACAGTTTCAAAAGTAGACAGCAATTTATGGTACCCAACTTGAGACACCAGAAGGGGCTTGCTTTTCAAAAAGGGGCAAGCATCCACCCCTCTGAACATCATGCCCCTGCAGGGTGTCGCAAAATTGGGCTCCCAAAATCTCGAGCCACTTTTAAAAAGCATGGTCTATGTGTATAATTTACATTAGGTTTTGGAGACAGTATGTTCTTGTCCATTGTTACTTCCACCTAGAATTAAACCATGGGTTAAGAAAGTAAGATACAAACATAAAGCCCTTTTAAAACATCTTTTGGTGCCTTGTCACACCTAGCCCTGATTTGTCTTCCTTTTAGTTTTGTAACTAGCTGCTAACACACGGCTTCATTCATCCTTGGTCCCCATTGCAAACAAAGCAATGAACCTTGAAAAGAACAAGCTGGGAGGGGTTGCAAGCACTTTGAAGAACAGGATTAGAATTTAAAATGATCTTGCTAAATGGGAGAATTGATCTGATATCAGTGAGATGAAATTAACATAGATAAGTGCAAACAACCACAATTAGGAATGAAAAAAATCAAATGCACAAATGCAAAATGGAGAATAACTGGCCAGGCAGGAGTGCTGCAGAAAAGGACTTGGGGGTTATAGTGGATCACAACTTGAATATGAGTCAGCAATGTGATGCTGTTGCAAAGAAGGCAAATGTCATTCCAGAATATATTAACAGGACGATCACATGTAAGACATGGGAGATAAATATTTCACTTTCTTTGGCACCTGTGAGGCCTCAGCTCGAGGACTGTGTCCAATTCTGGGCACCACAATTCAAGAAAGATGTGGAAAAATTGGAAAGAGTCTGGAGGAGAGGAGAAAAATGATGAGCGGTTTAGAAAATAAGACCTATGAAGAAAGGTTGAAAGAATTGAGGCTTTTTTTTTTTGTCTAGAGAAGGCTTGTGGGCTGGGAGAGGACCTGAGAACAGTCTTCAAATACGTAAAAGGCTGCTATAAAGAGAATGGTGATCAATTGTTCTCCATGACCACCTGTCAGGGATGGTCTAGGCATACTTAATCCTGCCTTAGTGCAGGGGGATGGACTAGATGACCTCTTGAGGTCCCTTCCAACCCTACATTTCTATGATTCTAAGTGAATGTTGTTTCACTGGACAAAATAAATTGTATTATTGTCATACTTAAGAACACACCCATCATTCATGGCATGGTCTCACTTCGCTTCTCTCTGAGCCAGATCCTGAACTCAGTTATGCTGGGGTAACTCTGGAAGAACCCTATTCACTGCAGAACTCTGGATTGACACTTGTAACTGTGTTCAGAATTTAAACATCTCATCTTTCATATTTCCACCTTCCTTATGTCTAAACTGACCTACAAACAGTTTAGTGTTGAGAGGTGGATCATGATCCCAGAGGTAAGTGCAGGATGGTCATAGAAAGAGACCAAAAAGAGCTGCAGATACACATCTGTGACAATTTCTCATGAGCACCAAACCACTGGCTGACTTAATGAAGTAGCCAAGGTAATATGGGTCTGATTTTCCAGATGCGCTGAGCACCCAGCCCCTCCTTTTGAAATCAGTGAGAGCTGTAGTGCTCATAAGCTCTGAAAACCAGACCCTTTCGCTCTTCTACAACCAACTGGCTTTTGAATGGCATGATTAACATCAGAAGTGGTGGAGGAGTCACAGAGTATTGAGACAGACCTGGATATGCATGATTCAGATACTTATCCAGTCGCTCTTTTATTGTCTAAGCCAGGTCTTGATTCAGCAAAGCACTTCATTTTAAGCATATGCTTAAGTGATTTGCTGAATCAGGGCCTAAATGTGAACTTACCAGTCAGTTCGAGGAAAACCCTTTCATGTTAATTAGCCTTAATGAGTGCTAATCAAAATTATGACTCAAGTGGGTGGCTGTAGCAGGTCTTTGCACCATCATATGGGCAATGCAAGATTAGGAATGGGCATGCTCCTTGGATCACCAATCTCGCAGAAGAGGCGGCACATTCAACTTCTGTGGGTGGGAAGGGTTTTCCTTGGCTCCTGGGTAACACTACAAGGTCAACACTTGAAGCAGCACTGGCATGCCTTGGAGGGACTTTGTCCAGTCCTCCTCAAAGGAAAGTCACCAGGCTGCAGAGCTTTTAAGGAAGATGGTGGTAGTGACCTTGGAGGGCGGGGAAGAAACACTGGTGACAAGGGCAAGAGTAAGAAAATATAAGGTATTCCATGTTGTTAAAGAAGAGGTTACTCACCCTCTGCAGTAATTGTAGTTCTTCAAGATGTGTCCCCCTATGGGTGCTCCACTTCAGGTGAGCAATGCACCTTCAATCAGAGATTTTCACTAGCAGTGTCTGTTTGGCCTGTGCATTCACCCCACACATCCTTGGGCCCGGCACCAAGGCTACACATGGCTGCATGGGTGAACAACCCTCAGTTCTTTCTCCACCACAAAGCCCGCTAAAGAAGCTCCAAAGCAGAGAGGAAGGCGGGCAGGTAGTGGAGCACCCATAGGGACACATCTCTAGAAGAACTGCAGTTAATGCACAAGGTGAGTAACTTCTTCTTCTTCAAGTGTTGTCCCTGTGGGTGCTCCATTTCAAGTGACTTCCAAGCAGTATCCCTAGAAGGAGAAGGGAGCTTTGGAATCGAATCCAGTACTTAGGACAGAACTGCACTGCCAAATGCCACTTCAGATCTAGAGGCATGGACCAAAGCACCGTGTCTGGTGACAGTATGTACTGAAGACCACATGGCTGCTCTGCAGATCTCAGTTACTGGAACATCCAAAAGTAGGGTGACTGACATTGATTGTGACCTCATAGAGTGGGTCAATACCCTAGCAGGAGACTGGTCCTTGGCACTATCATAGAAAGTTATAATACACCCTGAAATCCAACTTGATAGTCTCTGGATAGAAGGCCAATGCTCTTCTGACATCTACAGTGCTTTGAACTTCCCTTGGGAAACCAGACAGCTGAAGCCATGATGCTCTGTGCATAACCACCACCATTGAGAAAGAAGGGGCTGCAGTGTCTGCCGCATCTAAGGATTGATGCCACTTGAAAGGATGTCCTAGCTAGTCACTGCCCTTCAGCAAAGACAGCCTTAAATTGCCATTGTTGATCTGGACAAAGGGGTTCAATAAACGCATTGAACTTTACATAGTTCATATGGTTGGATTTGGCCATGAGTGCCTGATAATTAGAAATCCAAAATTGTAGAGTCACAGATGAATAGGACCAGGACAAGACACTTCTTGTCCCTGTCATTCAGGGCCGCTTAGGCATGATGTTCTATGCCCGCTCATTCACTGCGTCAATCATCAGAGAATTAGGTGGGAGGACAGAAATTCTGAATTTGTGGTGGGGACACAGTGTTGTTGGTCAGACTTCTTCAGGTTGGTGATACCACTGTTGGGCTTTGCCAAATTGTTTTCGTAGGATCCAGAAGTACCTCATTGATCAGGAGGGCAACTCTGGTTGTGTTGCCAACTGGAGGGTGTCCAATAGCCTGTGTTGCGATTTCTTGACCTCCTGGAGTGGTGCATGAGGGGAATCTGACACTCAGTTAATGAGGTCTTGGAACTACCTACTGTCATCGGCCATAGACAGTTGAGGCACTTGTGCTTTGTCTGGCGTTGATAAGGAGATGGCAGTTTGAGGGGGTAGCTTCCTTATCTTTCCTGGCTTCCTGTTCCTCAACAGTCTCCTCCTGTGGGGGAATGGTCTGAGGTAGTAGAGAATGCGTCACTCTGTTGTTCTTTTCATAGAATTCGTTGCACCTGTTAGTCCATTTGTGAGTGGCTTCTCCCCTGGACACTGCCACTGACTCCAGGAGGACTGCACGTGTGAGTAACTGTTCACCATTGTGAGCGGGGGAGTTTCCAGTCTGGCCCACAGCAAGGGGAGGAGCTGAGCTCCAGAGCTGAAGGCCTCTTCACTGAAAATCCGTGCCATCAGCTCTCTTCCCATTTACTGTTATTGTTATACCAAGGAGCTGTAGGCTCAAGCAGCTCAATAGATCCTTACAACTGTGGTACCACAGAAGGAAACATCTGGTTTCTCTGACAGCCAGGGCCTTACCTATTTAGGGCTTTACAGATCCATATTGACACCCCAATTATACCCTGCATTAATTCCCTAAAAGGGCATGGAAAGGATGAGGCATGAGGATTCATCAAACAGATGCAAGAGAAGAGGACTTATTAGGGTACAAGGTACAGTACTTGGCAAAGAAAACCACAGCACTCTGTGTGGCTGCACAGAAGCTTCTGCTTGCTGCAGCTGCATCAATGGGTGAACCTCCAGAACTTTAGATGAGCCCCCAAAACCTGGAAGATTAGCCAAGTTAGACCCCCACACTGCAGTGCCAATGCTTGTGTGACTGCCTCTGAAGCACACGGGGGTTTTGGAACTCAACATGCTTTAGAAACACTAGTGAACATAGCTTCACATCATCCTGTGAGGTAGCTGAAAACTAGTATCCCTATTTCACTCAGGCACAGATAAATTTAGGGCCTGGTGCAAAGCCCAGCGAAGTCAACAAGAGTCTTTCCGCTGACTTCAGTGGGTTGTGGATCAGGCCTTTCATGAGTTTCCCAAGGTAAGAAGGCTACTCAAAGAGCAGAGCCAGGAACAGAACCCAGAATTTCAGCCCCCCTTTAATGCCTTCATCACTTAAAGATTTGGGGAGTTTACTTACAAGGCCTTTTAGAAGCAGAAATGAGTAAACACGAGTGAAAAGTTAAACAAAGGAAATACATTTATGCTTGTACTGTTTTCAAGTTTATGCAAACAATCCATTTCTAAAGCTGTTGCTGACACTCCTGGCACATGCTAACTCCCAAGACTCAAAGTCATGCTGGAAGATGAAATCTTGAATAGTTCTTAGATGCTTTAGGCTAAATCCTTCTCTCAGGTCCACAAGTGTAAAATCAGAGAAACTCCATCAAAACCAATGGAATTACTCCAGCATAACTGATTTACTGTGGAGTAACTAAATGTACAATTTGAACCTTTCTCCCCGTGACGGCTGCTGAAGACATATTTATAAACATAGTCAAATTAAATATTAAAATCAGTTGAAGAAGTAACAACAGGAAACTGGTAGGATGTGTATGAACTGGTGAGTTGTATTTTCGGATTGACCAGGAAGAACGCAGACCTACACTAAAAGAAAAGGAGTACTTGTGGCACCTTAGAGACTAACCAATTTATTTGAGCATGAGCTTTCGTGAGCTACAGCTCACTTCATGAAAGCTCATGCTCAAATAAATTGGTTAGTCTCTAAGGTGCCACAAGTACTCCTTTTCTTTTTGCGAATACAGACTAACACGGCTGTTACTCTGAGACCTACACTAAGTATGTGACATTATACACAAATAAATAAGGATAAAATTCTGCTCTGGGGACTACCCTGAGGAGAAAGACTTCGATATACCACTCCCCACACATTTGAGGTCCACATGTGACAAGAATGCAAGATACTGGAGCCAGGTGCTGGGGCAAGGATCAAAGCGTTTTGTTCTGTCTATTTTTTGTTGTTGTTACTTAACCATAAAATTTGATCGTAGCTTAAAAGCATTTTATTGCTCTCAGAATTAATCTCAACGCGCTAAGCTCTGTAAATTGCACTGAGTCCATAGCAGGGGGACACACAGAGCTACAGCACTCCAGAGTGAGCATGGGAAGGCATTCCAGCTCAAAGAGGGATGCTACCTCCCACAGCAACCTGATATACACTGCTACAACTCTTACTAGGCCTGGCCAGCTAGTGCAGGGAGTGGGGGGATTGCCAAGCCTCTGACTTGACCCCAGCTCTCCTTTATTCCTTTAGTGAGTAGAGAGAGAGCAGTTTCTGAGGCAGTAGTCAGAAATAAAGAGCCAAATCCTCCACTGGCGTAAATGGGTAAAAGTCTTTTGAAGTCAATAGAGCTGTGGCCATTTGCAGCAGCAGAGAATTGGATCCACAGGCTTTGTAAGTGGATACCACAATCACCATCCTAAAAACCCCACCGTTTTAGTCCAAACTGAAAACATACACATTTACAACCCAAGAAGGATTGTAGCAACCCAGCATTCCGCTTGTGCTAGGACGCAACACAATTGCTATTCATGCCTCTCTTTCATGCATTTGCCTGCCTCCATTCAGCTGTACACTATAGCACGTTTAACAGCTGATCCATCTGGAGGAGAGCCTAAGAAGTTAACTTCTAGCTTTGAGATGGTTACTGGTAATTGTAGGCAATTTCAAATATAATTGCAATCGAGTTGAAAAAGCTCTGTGTGCAATGTTTATGCTCATCACTAATTTAAGGTCTAGAATGTTGGATGAGCTGCACTTCAATACACGCCCATTTTTCATCTTCTTGATTGTACCTCGAGTGATTACAAAACTAGCCCCAGCAAACCACAGTCTGCAATGCAAGACAAATGTTTGAAAACTTGGATATAAAGTTTCAAGCAAAGCTGCTTGAAGGTTAACGACGGAGCATGTTAATGATTATCAAATAGACAAGGAAAGCCACAAAAGCGCTTCGAACACAGAAATGCAAGAGCCCCTTGAAATAAGTGGTGGCTAACCTTGTTTAGAATAATACTTCTCTTCAAAGAAATGGGACTGTTGTATGTCACAAATATGTCCACATGTCATTTTAATTCAGGAATAATTACCCATGGCATGTTTGTTAGTGGAAAAATGCAGAGCTCTCCTATTACTTACACATAATAAAATCTGCATTGTTTACTGTGAACAGCTGAGAGGATACTGGTAATAAATAAGCCTCGTACCAAACTTGGTGCCCAATCCTGCAAACACATTTTCAATATTTATATCATGGTAGCACTGACAGGCCCCAGATGAGATGAAGGCCTCATAATGCTGGGCATGGTACAAACTGATAGTAAAAGACACTCCCTGCCCCAAAGAGCTTACAAGACAGACAAAGGTGAGGGAGGTGAGAGGATGACTTCCAAGGTCATGCAGCCGTGGCAGAGCCCGTAATAGAAGCCAGCCCTCTCAATCTCTCTTTCAGCTCAGTACCCATGTTAGTGGACCATTAAACCTTTCATGTGTGGGTAACTTTAAACATGTGGGATGTCCCATTGAATATAACGAGCCTCATGTATGCAAAATTATTCATCTATGCAAATATTTGTAGAATTGGGGGCTTTAGTTAGACCATTTTAAATGATAGAAGTACTCACAAAAAAATAAATAAAAGAGCAACAGATCCTGTTTTGTGTTTGCTTGTATTGTGAAAATGTTTAATTTTTAAGAAATAAACTTGGCAAACTATTCAAGCTCTATAATAACAAAACTATTCCTAATTTAAAACAGTTTAGTGGCTGAAATAGTATTTACCCAATCTATCGTAACTGTGAATCGATTAGACTTGTATCCATACCTATATCGACTCATTGTGTATGTACTTGTTTTTTAAAACAAAATCAGGCTCACTATATCATTGATCCAATGAGCCAACACAGCATACGGCAGCCAATTCAAGCTAGAGCAAATTAGGAAATTATTTATTTTTCCATGAAATGTTTAGATGAAAATGAAAAAAATTTCCTTCTCATCAAACTTTGTCTCGTCTTTGTTGAAAAACCAAAAATCTATTTTTTAACATTTTTGTTTGTTTTTGGCAGCTGAAAACCACTTCAACAGAAAATGTTGGACCAACTCTATTGAAAGCACTGATCCTGCAAACATTTGGGCTGTGTCTACACGGCACTTTCGTCACTAAAATTTTTGTCGCTCGGGGTGTGAAAAAACACACCCCTGAACAAGAAAAGTTTTAACGATGAAAAGTGCTAGTGTGGACAGCGCTTCATCGGCTTTGCCAACCTCAAGTGTTCGAAAATGATGGGTCAGGCCACAGAAGATCAGAAGATTTAAAAAAATTAATTTGGGGGAGGTATTTTCTTCATGGTTTTTGAGCCCTTAGGCTCATGGTTTCAAGCTGTACTCCAGAGCTAAAAAAATTACTTCTAATTTGTAATGAAAGCTGAAATTTTCACACAGCCACATGATTCCAAGAATTGGGGTTATAAGAAAAAATAAAAAATGAGACTTGTGATATCACTAGAGCTGGCAACGCTCTTCTGGTCTTCTTTCAGGTGAAACTCCATGTTTTTGTTCAGAAGTTAGGTCTCAATTCTACAAATACTTAAGCATGAATAACTTTGGTAGCCATTCAATAGTCAACATTTGCCAAGAGAAACCACACAGTTACCATTATGTCCTACTGTCAGTATAGAGTAAATTATGGTACCTCTTATTTAAGTGAGTCACAAGTGTTAGCTGACAGCAAGCACACTACAGATGAGAGAAGCCTCTAATATCCTGATGGTCATTCTGGTTTTATTTTATCACAGATTTGTGAAGACTCAGCAATTTTATCAGAAACAATAACATGATCATACAAAGCTTTCTAGAGGAGGCACAATAATAGAGAAGCCTCAGAGACAGCTGCACGTAAGATAATGAATCAACACAGAGATTACTCTCTAGCTCTTAAAACAGCCATTAATCATGGTTTTAAAAAATTAGCTACTATTAAAATTGAATATAAATTAATGTTTAATGATGGGGTGGTTAAACATGGCTTGGGATTAGAAGTCAGAGAGTAACATTCAAGGCCCTTGTTTGATTCTGAGTGCCAACAGTAACTAGAATCAAAGGCAGTACTGAGTCTATCAGGAGGGAAGGCTGAGACCCTGAAGTTTGCTCTGCAGGCATTCATTTAGTTAGCCTGATTAGCTGATCATCCTTAGTTTCAAGTCAATGGGAGCTGAGAATGCTTGGCACAGCACCCAATCAAACCTTAAGACCTTGTCTACATTACACAAGTTTGTCGACAAAAGTCAGCTTTCGTTGACAAAACAGTGGAGGTGTGCACACTGCAATGCTCCCCCTGCCCTCCCCCTCCCCCTTAATTCTCCTGCTATGCTGACAAAATAAAACCACCTCGATGAGAGGTGTATAGCTTTCTGTGACAAAGTTAGATTGACACAGTGACAGTGTAGACACTGCGCTTGCTTACGTCGCCCTAATTGACCTCTAGGAGGTGTGCCATAATGCCCTATCATGACCAATCTCGTCAACAGTTGCAGGCATGTGCCCCTTCCATGTTTAATGGCCTGGGAATTTTTGAAATTCCTTTTCCTGTTTGCTCAGCATTGACAGTTCACACAGCCTCTTCCCAGCTGACCACGCCAGCTTTCCGCAGGAGACGCTCTCCCATGTGGAGAACACCAGAGTCTATGGGAAGAGGAGACTTCGCTCCAGCTGTAGGAACTTTGATACCTGATTGCTAGTGGCATGCAGAAGGGGCACAAAAGGGACACACAGCAGTGCCATGCAAAGATCAAGGAGCTCAGGCCAGCGTACCAGAAGGCAAGAGAGGCCAACCATCGCTCTGGTGCGGTGCCAAAGACATGCTGCTTCTACGAGGAGCTGCAAACCATCCTGAGCGGTGACCCTACCTTGACCACCAACAGCCCCGTGGCTACTTCGGGGGGACTGGAGGCTGCGGCCAGTTGAGTCAACCAGTGTTCCCACTAATTTTCCCCACACATGTGCAGAATGCATGTTGTTATGTGCACCAATATGGAGGTGATGTGTGACGCATCACCTTCATATTGGTGCACATAACAAAATTCATGTGGTGCGGGTGGGGCCGAGGGGTTTGGAATGTGGGAGGGGGCTCAGGCCTGGGGTAGAGGGTTGGGGTGCAGGGGTGTGAGGGCTCCAGCCTGGGGTACAGGCTCTGGGGTGGGGCTGGGGATGAGGGGTTTGGGGTGCAGGCTGCCCCAGGGCTACGGCGGGGAGAGAGGACTCCCCCCAGCCCTCTCTCCCCGCCACAGCAGCTCTGGGGCTGGGGCCACGGGATAGGCGCCCCTCCCCCTGCCAGCGCAGGTCCAGGGCTGCGTCGGGGTCGGGGTGCCCTGGCCGTGGCAGGTCCAGGCCGGGGCTGGATTCGGGCTGCCCCTCCCCTGGTCGCAGCAGGTACCAGCCAGGCAGGTTCCCTGAGTGCCCGTGCAGCGTTAATAGGCTGCCGTGCGGCTGCACAGCTTACAGGGAACTTAGGAGTCAACCCCAAGAACAAAGCGGTAGACAAGAAAGCGGAGTTGGAGGAGGAGGTGGAACACATAACAGGGTCATCCAGTGGCGCAGCGAGTCAGGGCCTACAGTGGAACATCCATAGGGACACACGTCTCGAAGAATCATCATTACTGCACAAGGTGAGTAACTTTCTCGTCTAGTTGCTTTTTTTCTCTCTGCCTGTTCTTATTCTTATTTAAAACTTATAGCGAATGACACACAATTCGTCCTGCTGATGTTAACACTGTCTTCGAAGTGGATGGAGAATTCGGGTGTGTTCTGTGAGGGAGAGAGTAAATGAACACAACCAAAAGCAACTTGATTATTGACTCATAGAATCCATTTCTCTCACCTCATAGGCAGTCTTGGTGTTCAACTGGTTTGCACAAAAGCAGCAAGAGAAATCCCCTTTTCCATCATTGTTCTTTACTGACACGATCCAAAGCCCAGTGAGGACAATAGACAGGACTCTCATTGATTTCAGTGGCCATTGCATGAGGACCTACCTGAGTAACAACTTAGGCCATGTCTACACTACAGTGTTAAGTCAACTTAAGTTACATCGACGATCATAAGCTCGTTTAATTATATTGTTTGACACTTCTAGTGTCAGTGGAGCATGTCCACAGTCTGTGTTCTTGCACTGAAAGAGAGAGCATTGCATTGCGGGTAACTATCCCACTGTGCAACTCACCATCCTCTGCCGCTGAGAGCTCTGGGAACGGATCACGGTGCATTGGGGGCGGGGTGCTCACTGTCCCATGGTGCAGTTCTTTCCATCCCATCATTCCATGGGCTTCCGACTTTGTTCTGTGCCATTTTTCAACAGCCCTTGTTAACTGTGTGCCCACCATCTCTGCCTGACAGCCTGGATCCTGAACTGCTGACCAGGCTGGTGATACGCGTTATGAACACAATGAGGCTGGTCCTGCAGTATTTCATGATCTGTGAATCTGACTGTGAATTGGTGGTGCCTGCCCTCCTTTGTGCCATGGAAAGAAATAATTCAAAATTGCTACTGGCATTCACAGAGCAGCTGCACATGGTAGACCATCAGTACTGGGTTCAGGAAACAAGCACTGAGCGGTAGGATCACATCATGATGCATGTATTGGATGACAAACATTGGCTTCAAAACTTTCGGATGCGCAAATCCACCGTCCTGGAACCATGCGTGGAGCTCGCCCCAGCACTGCAGCACGAAGACACCAGAAGAAGAGCTGCTCTCACTGTGAAAAAGGGAGTGGCAATCGCTGTGTGGAAACTGGCAACTCCAGATTGCTACCGGTCAGTCGCGAATCAGTTTGCAGCTGGAAAGTCCACCGTGTGGGCTGCGGTAATGCAAGTGTGTAGGGCTATTCATCACCTCCTGCTACGAAGGACTGTAACTCTCGGTAACATGCAGGAAATACTTGATGGCTTTGAAGCAATGGGATTCCCTAACTGCGGCAGGGCAACAGATGGAATACATATCCCAACTACGGCCCCAGACCATCTTGCGATGGAATACATCAACCAGAAGGTTTACTTCTCCATGGTCTTGCAGGCACTGGTGAATCACTGGTACCATTTCACTGCCATCGGAGCAGGGTGGTCAGGGAAGGTGCATGATGCGCTCATCTTTAGGAGCACTGGACTGGACTGTACAGAAAGCTGCACACTGGGACTTTCTTTCCAGACCAGAAGACTCAAATGGGGGATGTGGAAATGCTCATATTGATCCTGGGAGACCCCACCAATCCCTTGCTACTGTGGCTCATGAAGCCTTACACCGGGAACCTAGACAACAGCAAGGAGTGCTTCAACAACAGGCTCAGCAGGTGCCAAATGACTGTTGAATGTGCCTTTGGTTCAAAGAGAGGCCTAGTCAGCCCTTTGAGAACCAGGTAGAAGTCCCACATGGGGGTAGGAAGTCAAGGTTGAGGGAAGAGGTTTATTATACACTTGAGGAACCTTGTAACAATTGGGTGAGACAGCACGGAGTATCCCTCTACAGGTTGGTCAAAGGCTGTTATAGCTGTTAGATGGACCCTGTCAGGGTTCCCTCCCCCACTCTGAACTCTAGGGTACAGATGTGGGGATCCACATGAAAGACCCCCTAAGCTTATTTCTACCAGCTTAGGGTAAAACTTCCCCAAGGCACAAACTCTTTGCCCTTGGAGGGTACCTGCCACCACCAAGTGATTTAACAAAGAATCAGGGAAAGGACCACTTGGAGTTCCTATTTCCCCAAAATATCCCCCCAACCCCTTACACCCCCTTTCCTGGGGAGACTTGAGAATAATATCCTAACCAATTGGTTACAAAGTGATCACAGACCCAAAACCCTGGGTCTTAGGACAATAGAGAAATCAGTCAGGCTCTTAAAAGAAACAGAACTTTATTAGAAAGAAAAAAGGTAAAAGAAGCACCTCTGTAAAATTAGAATGGAAGCTAATCTCACAGGGCAATCAGATTTAAAACACAGAGGATTTCCCTTTGGGCAAAAACTTTAAAGTTTCAAAAAGAAAACCAGGAATACACCTTCCTCTCAGCACAGAGAAAATCACATGCCAAAACAAAGTAAACTAACACATTTGCTTGCTAGTACTTACTAAATCTAATGGAGTTGGATTGCTTGTTTTTTTGATCTCTCTCTGGCAAGCACACAGAGCAGACAGACAAAAGCCTTTCCCCCCCACCCCACAGATTTGAAAGTATCTTGTCCCCTTATTGGTCCTTTTGGTCAGGTGCCAGCCAGATTACCTGAGCTTCTTAACCCTTTACAGGTAAAAGGATATTGTGCCTCTGGCCAGGAGGGATTTTATAGTACTGTATACAGGAAGGTTGTTATCCTTCCCTTTGTATTTATGACAGACCCTAAAAGAGCTTAGGGATAATCCTGACTTTTTCAGAGTCAGAGCATAGTCTAGGATGCGTGGAAGAGTTGCAGATGTTGGGGAAATTTGTTGGGTCGTGCACCAAATCTGAAAGCTGGACCATTTCTGCAGGTAAGTATGTCATGTGGAGGATTTTCTACTGTGTAATAGAACCTCTTGAGCTTCCCTTGACCATGAGCTTTCTAGGTGTTGGAACCAAGCAGGAGCCATGCTTTGAAGTGGAGAATCCCCAAGTTGGGATGTAAAGTCCTTTGTCCTGTGAGAGGAGGTGCAGAATGGTTGGGAGAGAGATCAGCGGGCAGGTCATGAGCTGTGCCAGGTAAGGGTACCAGGTCTGTCTCAGGCAAGTAGGAGCAATCACGATAATGTGAGCTCTGTTCCTTTTTATTTTTAGCAGGACCTTCATCAGTAGAGGAAAAGGAAGAAAAGCGTAAAGAAGGTCCTTGTCCCAGGGGAGGAGAAGAGCATCACCTAGCCCATCTCTGCTCTGGAAAAGTAGCATGGACATTTCTTGTTCTAGTAAGTGGTGAACAGGTCCATGGAAGGTGTTCTCCATCGTGTGAATAAGTTATGGAGTACTGACGGGTGTATCTCCCACTCGCGATCGTGCGGGAATTTGTGACTGGGACTGTCTGCTATCAAGTTTTGCGTGCCCAGGAGGTAAGCCAGAGACAAAGTGACATTGTGGGAGAGGCACCAGTTCTATAATCTCATTGTCTCCAGGCATAGGGAGGGCAACCTAGCTCCTCCCTGTCAGTCGAAGTAGTACATGTAGGCTATGTTGTCTATTAGGATCTTTGTGTGTGATCCTGCAATCAGCGGGAAGAAATGGGCGCAGGTATTCCTGACCACTCTCAGCTCAAGGAGCTTGATGTGGAGGGATATCTCCATAGGCGACCATTTGCCTTGTGTTGTGAGGCTGTTTAGATACGCACCCCACACTATGAGCAACGCATCAGTGGTAAGGAGTGACAATGGTGATGTCTGCAAGAAGGGAATCCTTTTGCACACATTGGTCAGGTCCTTCCACCAGTCTAAGGAGTTTTTGATCCTGGTGCACAGTGACAGGGGTTTGTCCAACTTATCCCTGTTTGGTCTGTAAACCGAACTGAACCATAGTTGGAGGCATCCCATGTGGTGTGTGGCGTGCAGTCCCACTGCCACACCCGCTGCCATATGTCCCAAGAGTTGGAAGCAGAGTCTGTCCGGTATCTATGGACTGCATTGAATGGTGTCTATGAGCAAAACAAGGGATAGGAACCTCCATTGAGGTAGGAGGGCTTTGGCCTCTAGGGTGCCTAGGTTGGCCCCTATGAATTCCAGGCGTTGCACTGGAGTGAGATGACTTCTGGGCGTTGATCTGTAAACCCAGTTCTGTGAACAAGTGTACTGTATTGTTGATGGCTTGGTGAGCCTCCCGGAGAGATAGGACTCTGAGGAGAAAATTGTACAGGTTTGGGTAAATCATTATCCCTTGTAAGCATAAATGAGTGGCTACCACTGAGAGAACTTTGGAGAACACTCTCGGGGCCGATGAGAGCCCAAAGGGGAGGACTCTGCACTGGTAATGGTCGTGTCCCAGAGTGAACCTGAGAAATCGTCTGAGAGCCAGTAGGACTGAGATGTGAAAGTAGGCATTCTGAAGGTTGAGGGCTGAAAACCAGTCTCCCTGTTCCAATGTTGGAATGATCATCGATAAGGTGACCATCTTGAACTTCTGAGCATTGACAAACTGGTTGAGAGCTCTGAGGTCCAGCAGGGGTCTCAACCTCCCTTTCTTTAGGGTATTAGGAAGTAATGAGAGTAGAATCCCTTGCCTCGTAGATGTTGAGGTACTGGTTCTATAACTCCTAACTGGAGGAGGCGATCTATTTCCTATCCTAGTAAACTCTCGTGGGAAGAGTGTCCCTGAAGAGGGACGGGGAAGGGTGTTGTGGAGGGGGAAGGGATGTGAAATGGATGGGGTACCTGGATCAGACAATCTCTAAGACCCATTGGTCCAATGTTACGCGTTCCCAAGCACTATGGAATGCTGCCAATTGGGGGCCAAATGGGTATACAACCATGGCTAGTCTAGACACCCCATGGGGAAAAGGGGTGTCACTTCTTAGAAAATAGAGACATATGGCAGAGGAGGGAATGGGAGGAAGCAAAGAAGGAAAACATTGTGGGGGCGGGGGGGAACAGAATTGAGAGGGCAGGAGCAGTTAACCCCTGACAGCAAGTATAGAGTATTTTACTCGTTGTCTCTTTCATTAGGCACAGTGTCTCCAGAAAGACTCCACTCACTGCTGCACATAAATCTAGCAAGCCAGGCATCGCCTTTTCTATGGCAATCTGGCTGTCTAGGCTGTTATAATGCTTCCTGTCCTCCAACCAGGATCTCAAAAGTTAAATTGGTGAGCTCAGGCCAGCATTATTATTGGGCTTTTCAATATTCAAACACACAGCTTTTTTCAAGCAGCTCCCTGGGAAAGCAGTGCACGATTGCTGGAATGGATTATTCTGTCCACAGCGGGACTGGCAGCGATTTCTCCAAAGCTGGGTATGTGCAATATCTTGAGTCTGCTGGAAAACAAGAGCCAGATCATCCCTGGACCTTGTACAGAGGGTTGGCATACAACGTCTCTCAGCCACCTTCCATGCCTTGCACTGTCACTGTGCTTAAGGGTGTGCAATGATTGCTCCCTTCACGTGTCCCTTGGGCACACACCTCCAAAGGGGAAGCAGAGAGGAGATGAGGTCATGGCAGATAGGGCCAATGACAAGGAAGGAGAGATCGACACCATCCTAAAGGAAGAAGCCCCTGCGTCCTCTCTACACCAGAGAGAACATGGAAGGATACCCACATGTTCCACATGGGCTGTAAAGCTCCATGCTTGAGGGCATAAGCCAGCCACTAACTGACAGGAGTTATGAAGAAACTTCATCTGTGGACAGTCGATCCTCAACTTGCCCAGTACGGGGATTCTAGCACCTTCCTCTGTAACACCTGATACTGGCCAATGCTGGAGACTGGACACTGCACTAGATTGAGCTCTGATCTCATAGGGCCATTTCTATGCTCCTAAAACAATGCTGGCAAAGAAGAACAAACCATTCCATTTGTAATCTGCACTTACCCAGAGTGTGCTCTGTCCCCTGGAGCAGAGGGGCCGCTCATAGGAACTTGAGTCTACTGGCTACTCGCTAACACAGCGAGGTCTCGCGGCAAAGGCAGTAGAGACTCGTGAGTTTAAACGCAAGAGTGCTGGATTGAATCCCACTACCGCGAACTGTTCAGGAGCACTGTGTTACCCATCCACAGCTGCCATTAGCAATGCTTTGAATATACAGAAATACACTCTACTCTCAAGCTCTATTTTGAATTTAAAGTGACAGGCTCAGGCTTCCAAGAACAGAACGAGGACACAAAAACCAGCCACTTTAAACACTCCTGCCTGTGGTTAAATAATGTTATTTTTTTCTTTGGGAGAACTTAGTAACATCAGAAAAGTTGGATGGCCCTGCACTGGCTGAGGTATTAAAGTGGCATTTTGTATATCTTGGCATTGTGTGACTTTCCAAGACATCATTTTTACACTTCACAAATCATATTTTATAGGCACTCTCCTATCATAAACTGAAGGCAAGACAAACACAAAATTACAAGTTGCATGTAAGTAGCCAGGTATGCTACACCCGAGGTCCCCAATGAACAGCAATGTTTAGTGTATAAGCCATAAAGCATTTATGGAGTTATGACAGTAATATTTTTAACAGGGCCTGATCCAACTACCTTTGAAGTCACCAGGAGTCTTTCCATTGACATCAGAGGGATCTGGATCTGCCTTCGAGTGAGTTATACACATGAGAACAATATTTTGCTTTAACATCTTAATTTTCTGCCACTGATGTATGAAAACAGCCTGTCACTTGACCATACATCCTCCGTGTAATGACACTCAGTGTGTTTGTATTATTTAAAAATGAGGCTTGGTAATAGCTCCAGTCATTTAGAAAAGGTAATATTTTCTTAAGTACGCCTGCTAGCGAAAATTAGCAAAATCTTCCTTGAGCTGTAACTAAAACATAAGTGCACAGCTGCTGTAGAGGAATACAAGGTCTTCCAATGTAAACTCCACTGATATCATCACCATCAGAAGGTCATAAAACTGATTGATTATAAATACAGTTCTCATTTGTTTAGAGCTTACATTTTTGGGTCCTGGGTAATTAGCACATTAGCAATCTCTCAAAGTGAGTGCTTACAGGTGCTGCTCAAAGATAGCCCAAGTCGAAAAACTGCACAAGAAGAAAATAACAATGGCTTTAGTTAAACAATCTCTGGATGGGTACATAAACATTTTTGGGAAAATGTCGGTTGTGTAAGTGTTTTGCTACTTGATCACACCTACTCAGCAGTCATGGATGGAAAAGGGCATTAAAATGGCTTGTTAATTTCCTTTAATGTAAGGTAGCGCCGGAAAAATTTAAGACATGTCAGAAATGTGAGGGAGATGTCCTCTTTGTGAAGCCAGCAGCTGCTCAAGTCTTTTAAGATTCCTTCCCCTCCACACAAGCCAACAAAGGAAGATAAAGATCACCCTGCTTGTGGTAACTGGTACTTAGTTCCTTTTAGTTACACTTAAAATAAACTCTCTTTTACTTCTATAAAGATTTCAGCCTTCAGACATGGTACTTGTAAGCCAGCCATCTTTCCTGCATTCGGTCTGGGTCTGAAGTTCACCACTATACAGTGTGCACAGGGCATTTACGTTTAAAGTCACATTTTATTTGTACAGCTGGACACATCAGGTTCACGCTTATTTTCTAATTCACCAATTAAATCACTTTTGAAAGTAGTTTTTGTGTTTTACCCCCAGTGAGAACTCCATAGTGAGTGTGCATTAAAATGGTAACTCTTTAAGAACCTACAGTATTTTGACAACAACCACACTTCCTGGGTCCAATGGACACAGCTGTACTGGAGGCAAGAGAGCCACATGCACTTACTCCAGCAGAGGAGACTCCCAAAAGCTAATAAGGGGACCTGATAACAGCTCTCAAATATGTTAAGGGGTGTTATGAAGAGGACAGAGATCAATCATTCTTCAGGTCCACTAAAGGCAGGACAAGAAGTAACGGGCTTAATTGGCAACAAGGGAGATTTAAGTTGGATAGCAGGAAAAACTTTCTAACTGTAAGGGTAGTTAACTTCTGGAATAGGCTTCCAAGGTAGGTGGTGGAATCCCCGTCACTGGAGGTTTTTAAGAACAGGTTGGACAAACACTGGTCCGGGATGGTCTAGGTTTACTTCGTCCTGCCTTGATGCAGGGGACTGGACCTGATGACCTCTCTAGATTCCTTCCAGCCCTACACTGCTATGATTCTATGTGACTAAGTTATTAGAACCAAACATTTACAAATATTTGACTCCTGAGACTGTTTAAAGCCTTTTTCCCCAGTTTCCAAACCTTTTCCACCTCATTCAAAATTCATCAGAAAGGTCTCCTATACTTAAAAAAGGATTACTGACAAGATTCACGGACCCTAACTCTTCAAGCAAGTTATACACTGTCATTTACACAGATTTTACAGATTATTTTTAATACTTTAAAAATATTTTTACTAGCATTGCTTGTTACAGTAATAATTTAGAAATCCCAGACCATCCATGAAACCCGAATGGCAAACAAATGTCATATTAAGTAATTGGTACATCTTGTCCTTTTGCAGATATCTGGTCATTGGATAAGAGAAATCACCCTAGATTTCTTTTAGGGAAATTATTTAATATTAACTGTATTATTAAAACCGTAAGCCCTTTTGGACATGAGTTGTCTCACTACGTATGTGTACAGGGTGTAGCATTCTCAGTCCAGGTAGGGGCCTCTCACCATTACTGTTATAACAATAATAAATAACCCTAATAAGACTTAGATATTATGCTTATTTAATTTTTATTTCCCAGTGTAACTGATACTATATGATAAACCAGAGCAAGAACTCAGGCAGAGTTAACAGGTACTTACCCAATACCAAGAAACATTGTGAATAATTCCAACAGAAGAGAAAATTTTCCTGATGAACAATGCAGATCAATTGATCCTACAGGGCCAGCTGTTGACTTTTCATGCACTGACTCCACCACGCACAACAGTCCCCAACCGGAAAGGCCAGAAGGGCACATTTCCAAAGTGGCACAATGCCATTTTAGCTGCTTGACTCCCAGTGAAGTCAGAGGCTCGTTTCATTTCACTTCAAGTATTCCCCTTAAATATTTGCTTCAGCTGGCACAAGCTTTTACATCCATCAAGATTAACAGCAACTAAGCCCTGAGTTTGGTTTGCTTCAAGGTTGGTTTGCGTTCAATGAGGCACAATATTTAATCCTAACATTTATTTTAAAAGCAAAAATGATTTTTAAAAACAGTTCAAGTTCAGGATACCGCAGTAGCAATGCCAGTGGCTAGAATGAATTTCAGGTTCCCAGGTGCTCCTATTCTAAGGAGTCATGCCTCCTCCTAGAGCGGCCTTGGGGTCCAAACTGGGAAGATATGCTTAATTTTCAAATATCTGAATTACTGTTGCGGGTAGGGAGAGGTTACTCAAGGCAATTGCACTTTTAAGCCTGTAAATGCAGTAACAGGGGAAACTCATGTGTTTGGTTAAATCTAGGAATAGGAGAATCAGGATGTAAGAAATAAAAACTTTGTCTGATCCACACAAACCCAGACCATATCTACAGCTGACCCCAAAATCCTTTCTGAACGTTTTGAAATGTTTAATTAGCCACCCCCTCCCGCAAATTATTTTTTCACTTTCACGTGCCTCTGCACTTCTGGGGCCAGATCCTCAGACAGGTTTCAGAGAAGTAGCCATGTTAGTCTATATCTACAAAAAAACCAGGAGTACTTGTGGCACCTTAGAGAGTAACAAATTTATTAGAGCATAAGCTTTTGTGAGCTACAGCTCACTTCATCGGATGCATTGATCCTCAGACAGTGTAAACTGGCATAACTGCACTGAAGGCAATGGAGTTATGTTGGTTTATATCAGCTGAGGATCTGGCCCCAGGCATCTAGACATTTTGCCTGAATCTGGAGAAGAGACTGTTGAATTATTTGTTGCAAATAAATTATCCAGTGAAAATTGTTGGTTTTTATTGTTCATGAATCAACCTCAATCTGGGAGAATATATTTGTTACACAAATACATGCTGTGCAGTTTGGGTGGACAGTGGATTGTTCAGAAACTGCTAACTTCAACTATTCAGTGTTCATGGGGCACGAACTGTCACCTGAGTCACATGGAACTGATTTCGTTCTTGGAGGGGATGAGCAAAACCTTTTAAAATGGGAAAATAAAGTATGATGAAGTGTAAATCCTGCTGTTCCTTTATAAATATGAATATTCAAACAGCAAACAACCATTCCCTGAACATTCATGCAAGTACAAATCCATTCAGGCCCACATTCAGAAACAGCAAATGATAAGGGCATGAACAGGGTTGATCTGGCCAGCCATCGGGAATCATAAATGTTAAGGCCACAAGAAAACACTATGATCATTCAATCTAACCTCTGGCACAACACAGGCCATAGGATTTCATCCAATGATTCCTGTATCTAAAGTAACTTGTGGTTGCATTAGAGCATCTCTCTTAGAAAGGCCTCCAACCTTGATTTACAGACTTCAAATCCACCACATTTCATGGGAAGTTGTGCCAATGTTTAATTATCCTCATTGTTAAAGTTTGCATCAATTTTCTAGTTTGAATTTGTCTAGCTTCAACTTCCAGCCATTGGATCATATTATGCCTTTACCTGTTAGATTAAAAAACACTGTTGTATGAGATATCTTTTCCTGGTGTGGATCTTGAATTTGAATGATTTATCTACAGCATTATGGCAAGGCTCAGCTTTGTAACTGACAGACTGAGCCAGGCTCTGAAAGGAGAGAGGATCCATTGCCCAGTTACCTGCAGCCCACAGGATATCCCAGGAATACAACAGCCCCTAATAGAAGCCTTTACACAAGATGCAGATATTCTAATTTGGCTTGGGTCTTCAAATCTAATGAGCACAAAATGGCCATAGCTAAAATTGTTTTCAAGAACATTCAGAGAGCAAGAGAGAAATGAACTGTCAGAGCTTGCAACCTTAGTCATGTCACTTAACATCTCCTCTTGAAAATAAGCCTTATTAATTATTATTGTTGTTATTATTTGGCGTTGGTCCTCCCCTGGTTAAACAGCTCTGCTACAGTTAATGCAAAATCTGTAAGGGCATATAACAAATGCACAAGGCCACCAGAGAATGTGGGATATATTCCAATTATACAATGGAAGGAAATGGGATAATTTTGGGGGGTTGTTTTTTTTTTCAATTTTTCTTTAAATTATTGAGTCAATCCAGGGCACTAAAAGGTGAGTGACTCTAGAGTACAGTAGGCACTCAGAGGTTGTGATCAAGTCACTTCTTAACTTTCTCTTTGAATGCTTGAGATTACTGTTTTGGACTCTTTGACCAACATGGTTCACAAAGCTTTGGACAGTTCAGATAAGCATCAGAAAAGCTGCCAAACTTTTGGTTGTTTCTCCAAACCACATCTGAATTCTTCTGAACCTTTTGGAGTTCACCCATGACACAACCTGTCTGTTGTCTCCAGGGATGCAGTATCATATGTATTGTTTGCTTGTACATTTCTAGTCCCACTAGGCACAGCCAACAACAAAACAAAGAATTTTTTAAAATAGCTGCATTTTTATTATATTCTTAAAACTGTGTTACAGATCCTGAGACCTAAATTTACTACAGTATACTGCCTCCACCCATCTCTCCTGCTCAGGACGAACTCTTTGGCTTAAGCGTTTGAGTGTTAAGCCAAAGCAAACTGCTTTAAGAACATTTTATGAAAATGTTAATGTTCTTTTACAAAGTAAGGCAAATCTGAAGCCTTTGCAATTTGAATTTCAGCATCACTGTATTGCTATCTTAATGCATATAGCCACACAGTGACATTGTGCCTTCTTGCAAGCTCTTATGTTGTTGGGATCACGTTATTACAAGTGTATGGGATGTCTACACTATAAACTTAAATCGACCTATGTTAGGTCCACTTACAGCCACCGCAGTAATTACTTGGTGGTTCGTGTCCACACTGCCCTTCTTCTGTCGGAGGTACGTGTCCTCACCAGGAGTGCTTCCACTGACTTAAGAGGAGCAGTAGCCTGGTTCCCTGCTCCCCGCCAGGCACCTGGCTCCCCACCCCACCCCACCCTGGCTTCTCAGCTCCCTGTTCCCTACAAAGAACAGGGCAGCTGACCAGACTCCGGGCATGGAGCTCCCTGCCAGGTGCAGACATGCTCCCAGATTGGAGCAGGGAACCCGGGAAGCCAGCCCAGATAGGAGCGGGGAGCCAGGGCAGCAGCCTGGCCGGAAGTGGAGACCAGGCAGCAGTCTGGCTGGGGAGCTGGGAGCCGGCTTTCTTGTCAATTTCATGGTTCCAGTGGCGCTGTGAAATTGACAAGAATGACAGCCAATAGATGTAAGTAACTCAGTGTCTTAATGGACACTGCGTGGCCCTAACTACACTGATATAAGCCCTACACCTCTTGTAGAGATGGAGTTATTATGTTTGTGCAGTAGAGCACTTACATTGGCGGGAGCAATGCTGTATTGTGTACACGGACACAATTAGGTTGACATAAGCTGCCTTATGTTGACCTAATGGTGTAGTGTAGACTAGGCCATAGTTTCTACATGCCACCAGTGTAGTTCTCACCTCATCAAGGGTCAAATGAAGGAAACAAGAATAAATATTACAAAGGAAGAAACTAAAAGTGATCTGGAATTAATTTTCCTAAGTAAATATTTTTGTACAATCAGCTGTAGGAGCTGAGCTATTACTGCATCATCCAAGAACAAAAATATACTCCTCCAAGTTGTAGCTCATTTTCTTGGCTTTTTCTGAAACAGTCATCATGCTACGGTCTTCATCACACTCTTTCTTGGAAATATGGTGTAACCTGAAGAGTTTATGTTAGAGACGGGGCCTGAACAAAAGTTCCCAGGTCCATACACTCCAGAACGTTGGGGACTGTTCTGAAACTGATTCCAGATTTTGCAAAATAGCCCTCTAGATTTAAAAACAAACAAACTGAAGCTCCAAATCAAGACAAACTATGGGAATGTTTCAAAATTCCCACTGAATTTTCTAGCATGAGCATCTCTCAGTCACACAGCTGAAATTCCCAGGATAAATACAGCTGCTCATTGGCATCTGACACTGGGATCTACACCTAGGGGCAACTTCTGATAGGGTTGCGAATCCTCCAGGATTGGCCTGGAGTCTCCTGGAATCGGCATCGATTTCCCAGTGACTATTGAAAGCAATCCAGGAGTTTTTAATAGGATATTTTAAGAAAATGACATTATGTCATACTGGGGGAAAAAATCTCCCGGATTAGCTTCAGTCAGAGTTGGCAACCCTAGCTTCTGGGCTGGTGTAATCATGCTCTTTTGTCTGTGTGGGGCAAGGACACAATATTGGATTTATCATTGACTCACTACCAATATACTTACCATAGCGGAGAAAATTTTCGGTTCATGTCTCATGAAGCCAAAAAAGTTTGATCAAGTGCTTCCTTTAATAATGTCTTTTATATTTTAATGTCACAATTTCTGCCAAGCCTTGGGCCCCTGAGGTCTCCATAATGATATATCACTGGTTTAGACCATCCAAGCTATAGATTCCCCCATTGCACAGTTAGAGATAGCTGCTCCCTCTGGCAAACCAATATTTTGCATCTTTCTCTATACACACAGCCACCACAGATCATCAGTGGGTGTCATATATTAAAATTAGACAGGCAGGTTTCTAGGAAGATGCAACACAAAGCTGCAGAGATGAAAAATAAGATCCAGCAATTATAATTGTCAGTCATTTTTCCCCACAATATTTTTTTAAATACAACTAGAAAAAAATTAATGGTTTCATGAGAAAAAGGAAGGAAATGATACTTCCCAGATATACAATATCAAAAGCTCATAAGAAAATTAAATAAACATCCACTATGTATTACTGTACAAGTACATTGGATTGCATCGAGGAACAGTCAAAGAACACTGAGCTCTGTTTATCACAGAGACTCTCTTCACACAAGACCATCTTTATACACTGCATGATAGGTAATGTTGCATCACTTAGATTAACACATGAAATCTGAGTGGATTGAGTTATTCACCTGCCTAGGAGGAAGAAAAGGAGATAGAAATAATGTCGTTTTCAAGGACGAGAAATTCAATGGTGCACATAAGTAATATACTGTGCTATATGTTTCTAATCTGCCTGTAACTGTGGTATCAGCTTCAGGCACCAGATCTGAAATATCAGTCTGACGTGTTTTATTCTAAGGGGCTACATATTTTATATTTTCCTGCGGCTAAGCAACGGGCCATATCCTCTGTGCGGTGCCGCTGTTTTACATGCTGGTGTGATCTCACAAACACACCCTAGTCAAACGGGGGATCACCCCAATGTGAGCGTGGTTCTGGCAACATACAGCCAACTGCAAAAAAATTATAGTCAACAACCCAGAACTTAAGCATCTGTACTTCCTAAAATTACTCAAATGCACTAGTTCTCTTTGAGGACAAAGGAATAAATCACATTTGGGGTTGTTACATCAAGATATTTTTCAGATATGATCTTCCATAGGGAGGGGAAAATACTATTAGACAGCTATGGTAAAGGATAAAACACCTCTAATTCTTCAGACTCACATTTCTCAGGCATGCCTTGTCTGACATCCAGTCT
Source organism: Eretmochelys imbricata (assembly GCF_965152235.1). Taxonomy (NCBI): domain Eukaryota; kingdom Metazoa; phylum Chordata; order Testudines; family Cheloniidae; genus Eretmochelys; species Eretmochelys imbricata. The sequence continues at coordinate 124,816,204 of NC_135577.1, read as the reverse complement.
CTCAAACCTTCCCAAAGAGTTTTTCTCTGGTAAAAGATCATACATCAGAAAATGCCTAGTGGAAAAGTTTTGTGTTGATGTCGTTACAGGGGTAATCAAAATTAAATGCATAATGGAAAGACAGTTACAGCCATAATTTTTCAAACTGGAGTGCCTGAAGTTAGTCACCCACATCCCTATTAGGGCCAAGATTTTCCAAAGTGACTGATGATTTTACATGCCCAACATGGGGCACCTAAAAGGCGACTGATTTTCCAAAAATAAGGGTTCAGCACTTCCTGAAAATCAGATCCTGCTAAAGCGTCTCAAATTGAACACCCAAAAGTGGAGGCACCCAAAATTACTAGTCATGTTTGAACTTTTTGGCCTAGTTGTCTGAATATGGATGCAGGTGTGTAACTTTAGACTTTCAGTACGAAAATTTTGGCCTAGATATCCCTTGACTATGGAGTCTCCCCTTGCTAACTGGATGCATAATATGCAGAGAGAGAATGTTCATCTCCCATGTTAAAAGCAGGTTCAAATATGAAAAGAAAAGCTTCAAAAATGGTTTTCTGTCAAGTTCAATAAAATTGGGCCTGCTATTGATGCAGACAAGATTTATTTTATTGGTGTGTAAGATGATTTCTGAAAGAAATATCCCTATTAAAATCTTGTTGGCATATAACTGACATTTTGGCAAAATACCATGGAAACATTTGGTCATATCCTCTCAACCCCTAATTTCTTCCTTACATGTTCTTTTTAATATATCACAGTTGTTAAATTTGTAACATGTAATTCCCTTGAGACTAAACAACAGTGCTTGGTATGTGAAAAATGAACAATACATTTACATCAGTAAACCAAGAAGAAATTTTAAATAAACATTTAATTGAGTACAAATAGTCTGAACATTATTTTTATGAAACTTGACCATTCCCTAGGCCAGCACTAACAGCAGGATGTCCTACATAAACGTAGCAAAAACATATGTTGTCGTCCTCTTCTTCAGTTATGACATAACCGATCAGATTCAATACTTCTGATGCCTTATTGCAGTTAGTCAAACATTACTATATTGGAAGGCGGTTAAACTTTTTCTTAAATTATTCACCATTTCATACAAAAGCAAACATGACCACCAAAACTCCAGAAAGAATGTCTTGATTTATTTTGGCATTATGGGTCAACTTAAATTAGTATACAAAGAGGGCTGTACAAATTGTTGCTACATCTAGCATGGATTTTGACTTTGCAAACATATGGCCAGCACCAACGCCCAAGTAAAGCTGAGGGTAGGTCTGGCATGGGGTGCACCAGGTCATAAATTTGGTATTTTCCCAGGTGGCTGCCCTCTTGTGCTCTAAAATCTAAGAGAGTTTCTTTCTTTCTTCCTTAAAGTTGTCCTAACCCTGGTTGTATTGGAACTAACACTGAATTATAAACTCTTCATGGCAGGGAATTTGTTGTGTTTGTATCTGTCGAGTGAAGCATCTAGGACATATCTGACTCCTGCATAAACACTAAAACTACTACTAACTTTCCCCTTTTTCATAGCCAAGATAAACAGTTTTCCTTTATGGCCGTCAGTCATGTTGAGTATTACATTACTACACATGTAATGTAGTCCTAGCAATTGCAAATGAGACTACTCACGTAATAAGGTAGTCTTGAATCTAAATAAAGGTGGTAGTCAAGCAGTTCAGGAAAGGAAGCCACCCATTTGCTTTTGCTCTTTTCATTGTCTGTGCCTATTTTCTGGAGGGGACAAGTCAACGTTGTGCTATTTAGCATGCAATATTAGCACATTCTTTGATCACCCAGAATTCCCCTTGGCATCAATGGGAGCCAGACAGGTAGCATGGCCTAGTGGATAGAGCAGTGGATTGGAAGACGGGTTCTAGTCCCTGCTCTGCCTCTACCCTCTTGGGTGACTATGACCCTTGTTAAATTGGTTCACCTTTCTCTCTCTTTTATTCCCCTCCAACCCTTTGTCTCTCTTGTCTATTTAGACAGTAAGCTCTTCGTGACAAGGACCATCTTACTATGATTTTACGCAATGCCTAGTACAATCAGTCCTTCATCTCCATTGGAGTCTCTATGCAATACCATAACACAAATAAATAACAATGGGATATTCCCCTTTGACTTCAGTGGAGGTTTTGGGTGTGCAAAGAAGGCAGGATCAGCTCTATGTTCAGCAGTTTGTCATCTATAATTACTTCTCTGCACACACTTTTTCTGTTAAAGCCCTTTTTTCTTAAACAAATCCATTTGGGTTGTAAACCTTTTCTAAAAGCCACATCCTGGAGGCTTTTATATATATTACACTATGTTAAAAGAACACTGTTAAGTCTGCAAAGTCAAGCACTCAAACATTGGGAAATGCCAGATTTAACATCGCCCACCGAGACAGGGATAGAATCCAAATCCCAAGGCAGCATTTAATTGCCTTAATCATGAGACGGTCCTCTCTCTTCCTGCAGTCCCCTACCTCATTCATTACACCCCTTCCAACTTCTGCAACAAATGAGTCAGGGGTCCTACAGCCAACAGCCTCCTTCATTACACAGCCTTCATTCATCTGCAGAGCAGGTTCGTTCTGTGCACTGAATGAGGGATGGATCTTGTGGAAAAAACAGGTTTCAGAGTAGCAGCCATGTTAGTCTGTATTCGCAAAAAGAAAAGGAGGACTTGTGGCACCTTAGAGACTAACAAATTTATTTGATGCATCCGATGAAGTGAGCTGTAGCTCACGAAAGCTTATGCTCAAATAAATCTGTTAGTCTCTAAGGTGCCACAAGTACTCCTGTTCTTTTTGGAAAAAATAGTATGTGAGCCTGTAATTAATGAATGTATCATAATGCATCCACAAAAGGAGCAGAATTAAGCTTGCACAGGCAACCTGAATTCTGGCATTTTCTCATTTTTAAGTGCTTGACTTTGCAACCTTAATAATGTTCTTTTAACATAGGTTTTTTAACATAGGTTTCTGTAATTTCCTAGTTTTTTAAAAGAGCAAACAGAAAAAAACCCAGAAATTCCATCATGTGGCATCAAATTGATACTTACATGGACCCTTTAGATCCACCACACAAACCGGTTACTTGAGTTACCGGAATAAATGATAGCAATAGTAGGTTGCCATCCTCTATGTCAGTGGTTCTCAAAGCCGGTCTGCTGCTTGTTCAGGGAAAGCCCCTGGAGTGCCGGGCCGGTTTGTTTACCTGCCGTGTCCGCAGGTTTGGCTGATCACGCCTCCCACTGGCCGCAGTTCGCCGCTCCAGGCCAACGGGGGCTCTGGGAAGCATCGCGGGCTGAGGGATGTGCTGTCCGCCCTTCCCGCAGCCCCCATTGGCCGGGAGCGGCGAACCATGGGCAGTGGGAGCTGCGATTGGCCGAACCTGTGGACACGGCAGGTAAACAAACTGGCCCAGCCCGCCAGGGGCTTTCCCTGAACAAGCAGCAGATTGGCTTTGAGAACCACTGCTCTACGTGGACTGCAAAAACAACGAGGAGTCCTCGGGGCACCTTAGAGACTCCTCGTTGTTTTTGCTGATACAGACTAACACAGCTACTACTCTGAAACCTGTCTCTGTGTGGACTAGCACTAGAAGGGGATGAGAGGGCTTCACAGATATTTGCTGACAGCAGAGGCATGGTGAGACTCAGGAATCTTGGATTCTATTCCACATTCTCATCAAATCTCAGCCTCCCATCTCATCTGACCCCCTCCACAGCTTCTTGTCCCGGTCTCCCTCTCCCTGGCTCCTTCTCCCAATCTCTTTGCCCAGCCAATCCCTGTTCTCCCCCTTGCACTCCAGATTCTTGTCAGATCTGTCTTCCCTCCTCTCCCCCAAGGTTCTCCCATCACCAAGCCAACTGGCTCCCAGTCATCCCCCCATAATTTCCCCCACCAGCTCTCCCCTAACTCCCAATCACAGTTTCTCTCCTCCCACCACTCCAGTCACATTCTCACCTGACTCCTTGCTTAGAAAGAGATTTTAGCTGCTAAAACCTAAGTCTCTAATGAGCATGTACAAGCTGAGATTCTTCAAAGGCGTGTAAATTGACCATATTTGGATAGATTTTCACAGGAATGGCAAAAGGCAAATTCCTGACACAAAGCCACCCCGCTGCCAAATTCCAAGTCCCTGTTTCAAAGCACATATGTAATGCTGAGGAAATGATAACATGCCCTTTGAATGGAAAGCCTTTTGTAAAACCAGTGTTCTGAATGAAATTCTTGCGGTCATGTATCAAAAATATACCTTCTGTTTCTTGGCAGAGATTTTTAAAAGGCATTTGATCAATTAATTACACATCACCTGCTAAACATCTGGGACTAGTCCAAAGATAGCCGACTAGTCTTCTCTCAGACATACGTTGGACGGCAGCACCATCTGACACCTAAAAGAAGGGAGAACATGCAATCAAGCAACCATCAAAAGCTCATAGCTCAAATTAGAGTAGTCTAAATGTTAGCTGCAATCTTTCCAGATTAAACCAGAAATGTTATTGAGGGGGCCTGCTTAATAGGATTGAAACAGGAAGAAAACTCATAAGGTTTGCAGATTCCTTGTCTGCAGATTGTGTGTAGTGCATGTGATGCTTTGCTCTTCATTTCCATATGGGCAATAAAAGGGAGTTGACAGTATAAATTCAATACACCATGTAGTCCTTCAAGTATAGAATTGTCTTCTGTGACTAGGGGGAACTACAGTGTTCTGGCCATAGAGCATCATTTGAGACTGATAGGCAAGAATATACTACCCCTCTTCCTGTTTCATCTGTGCACAAGGCCCCCTGGCTGATTGTATCTTAGCAAACTCTGTCACAAGAAATGCAGCTGCAATATCCAAACACAGTATCTACTCAGACTATGTGTCACAGGGTGGCTGGCCCCTTTAAATGAAGCAGGCCTAGTGCCTCGGGCTAGAATGGTTGTTCCCAGTTTGTCCAATTAAGAGGGTGGGGCAGTGGAGCAGCACCTGGGGCTATGAAGAGCCAGGCTGTCAGTGAGGAAGAGGGGGAGCAAGAGCAACAGGCAATCCCCCGGGAGCAGGGGGCGGACATTGGGAACCTGCGAGGGGAAAAGAGTCTCTAGGGAGAAAGCTCTGGGGGGCGGTGCTCAGTGAAAAGAGGACGAGAAGGATACTGCAATAGACCCTGAAGCAGGAAGGACTTAAAGAGACAAAGGGGGAAATCCCCCTGGAGCTGGAGCCCAGGTGGGCTGAAGAACTGTTTTTTGTGTTTTGCCTGCTTGGGAAATAAAACTGTCCCTGGAAAGAGAATCTCAATGTAGCAGTGAATCCTCTGTGGGCTGGGGACAAGCCAGCACCTTATTTACACTGTGTTCTTGCATGAATCTGAGCCAGGTAATGCTATTGGGTTTGGTGGCAAAGACATTTTCATGTTTCAAATAACTATAGTCATAATTAGATAGTCTGACAGCAGAAATGGAAATATTTGGTTTTTTACCCCGAAAATCTGAAACAAGAATGAGAGAGATCAGAAAACACCAAAGCAGCACACAGGAGTAATCGATTGTAGACAAATCTGCAAAATGTGATCTTTTGATCATGAAAATGACAATTGCTTAATTTTCAGAACAAAGAAAAAAAGATTTATATAAAGGGGATTCTTTAAGCAAAGGACTGTTTGATCAGATTCATAGTTAAGGATGTGCACCCATTTTAAATGGAAAATCCTTCCGTGCTGGTATGACTCTCTGAAGCCTGGTGGTCACATTACCCATATCAAACTGTTATTTGGATGCTCACCCACTGAAAATTCATTTAATGCATGTCCTTCAATTTACAACACATGGAAATGAAAAAACCCCACTTTGGCATCTAGTCACTTTGGACGGTAACTTGGACGTATCATGTGCACAGCAATCCCTTTCAGTCTACATGGGTGGACTAAAGCAGACATGGAATTCTGGCACCCTTTCAAGAGCACTAGGACCTGTACAACTTTCCAGGCCAAGATTTGAATTGTCTCCTACAAGTGTAACACCATAAAACAAGCCACCGAGATGGTCTGAGTTCTCACTTGCCTCTAAATTCATCCTGTCTTCTTCTCAACACAGAGGTGGATGTACTCATCGTCACATGCCAGAGACCCACTAGCAACCAAGAGAACGTTAGCACAATATTTTAATCAATGAAAAAAATCCATTTTTATTGTTATTGCCACATAGATAACGTTCCTTGGATTCACAGAGCATTAATTCTTCAAAAGAAAAGAAAGGACAATGATCAGTTAACCCTGAGTAAACCAGAACCAGACTCCTTTCCTCGTCTTGGTTTGAACGGGTGAGCTGGCCATACCAGGTCTGCCAACTCTATCAGTTTTATTGCTTGTCTCACAATATTTAATGTTGTCCTTTGACACACACCAGGACACAATCCAGGCTAAGAAGGAAATGTGTCACCCTTGCGCTCTAACCTGAGGTGCCCTTCACAATGCTTTGCTGCGGTAGCCTCCAGCTTGGACTCCTCACCAACAGCCACCAGCATGCAGGTCACTCCCAGCTATGTCTGTGTGTGTGCAGCAGCCAGGCAGTCACAGCTTAGCTCCTGCCAGCCTTGGTTATACTACAGCAGGTCCCCACACGCTCCCAGTCTTAGATTTCCCCCCAGAAGTGTATGTCCTGTACTGCCCAGCCCTCTCCTGGACAATACAAGTTTATATAAAGTCCATTGTTTCTTTAATAGAAATAATATGCACACAACTAGCCACCCCAAATGGCATTTCCCACACACTTCAATTTAAATACACTGGATTAGATAAAACAATAAAATAAGTTCATTAGCTACAAAGAGATAGATTTTAAGGGAGTACAAGTAACAAGGCATAAAAGTCAGAAATTATTACAAGACAAATAAAGATAAAATGCAACTGGTGTCTAACTTAACAAACTACATTAAATTCAAAGTAAAGTTTTCTGACCACATGCTTTCAGCAGTCTTACGGACCAAACTTCTTAAGGCAGGACCCCTTCGCCCACAGTTCAACAAATGCTTCCTTTGTCACTTCTGGTATCTTGAATGTGATGGGCAAGGATAGAGAGGGAGGATGCCTTGGGGCATTTGTCCCTCCTTTTTATAGTTTCAGTCCCCCTCTTTGAAAAACATTTCCAACTAGACCAGGAGACAAAAGATCTATGTGGAATGATGTTCCCTGCGGCTTTTTCCTCACCTGTTTGAGCATCCTTTGTTTCCAATTCCTGCTTGATGACTCTGTTTACTGCTTAAATGTAAATTAAGCAGAGCACACATTCTTTTGTTTGAGACAGACCTGTTTGCCAACCTCAGTTTGGAACATGTGTTAATAACACTATACAGTGAAATCTTAGAACTTCACATATAATGTTGCCACACATTTTATCAGGATAACAATGATCAGAAAATTATGGGTTTTCAAATGATACCTCACAAGGCATACTTTGTCCAAAGATTATTACAATAGTGTGTAGGATGTGGACACAGCGGTACACTCTGTCACATCTTTACAACCCCAACTCCTGGCATCACGTGATTTACATGAGAATCTCAGCTTTCCTGTAAAAAAAAAAAAAAGTAGTTCTCCACAACTATGAGGGTTTGAAAAAGTTTGAAAACATGAACCTTAAAGGCTGAAAAATCAGCAGGCAATTTTTTAACAGTGAGGGTAATTAACCATTGAAACAACTATCTTATGGTGCATTTTCTGAATTTGAGTTCTCTAAATCAAGATTGGATGGCTCCTTCTAAAAGATACGCTCTAGCTGAACCACACATACCATGCCAGACTTGACACAGAAATCATGTGGTGAAAATCTATATCCTGTGTTATACAGGAGGTCAGATTAGGAGACTAATAGGCCCTTCTGGTCTTAAATTCTATAAATCTATGAAAGAAAAAGAACCCAAAATGTATTATTTTTAAATCTCATTGCTTTTAGGAAAAACTAATGATTTTTGGAGTTGGAAACACTTCTCTTTTTCGTGGGCTTCTGCTTCTTAGGTCTCGCGCCTTTTGTCTTCCAGCTCCAGGGCTCCCTGGCATGCTGCTATTTCTGCTGCCAGTTGTTGCTTCTCTGCTTCCAGCTTTTGCGTCTCAGCTTCTATTCCCAGCCTTTTGGTCTGCTCTGCTATCGCCATCTTTTGAACTGCCACCTCAGCCAGTTTGAATTTCAGGGCTGCCTCACTCAGAACAGTTGTGTTCATTTTCCAAGCTTGGTTTACCCTTGCGCTCAGTCCCTTTGGTAGATTTTTTTGCCATGTATCCACTCTGAGCTCTCTGCCATCTATCCTGCTTACTCATCTTATACTTTCCTTTGTTCTATTTCCCTTATCCACAATAAATCATTGGAAAATAACAAACTATCCTTTTTTTTTTTTTTTTTTGGTCTGTTCCCAACTTTCTCACTGGTGAATCTCTCAGAAACTAGTTTATAAGTACTTGGAGTGTGATCCTTAGCTAGCCAGGAAACTGGGTATAAATCCTGCTGACTACACCACTGTGGTGCTCCTCAGGGGAGCCCAGGGTTGTAAAGCATGTCACCACCACCTGCCTGAGTGTGAAGGAATCTTGCCGGTGCCTGCTGTGGATCAGCTCCCTGAAACCACCAGCCTCTAGGAGCACGAGCACAGCCTTCCAGGCCCCTGCAGGCCTCACTCTGTCTGTACAGGTAGCGATAGGCACATGCCTACCCCCGAGACCTCAGAGCACTTCCTGCAGTCTCCTGCCCCTTATCCACTGAATAGTCATAGAATTCTGAGGCCCGCTGTTCCCAAAGGAACAGTACACACCCACTTGTAAGATTCAACTCAGGACCATCTCTTTGTTTAACACCACAGCACTATTTATAGTGAAAACAAGAATAAGTTTATCATCAAAGGATAGAGATTTAAGAAATAGTAAGAAAGAATATTGGAAATCATTGGTTACATATAAAACAAAGGTTTCAGAGTAACAGCCGTGTTAGTCTGTATTCGCAAAAAGAAAAGGAATACTTGTGGCACCTTAGAGACTAACCAATTTATCTGAGCCTAAGCTTTCGTGAGCTACAGCTCACTTCATCGGATGCATACTGTGGAAAATGTAGAAGATCTTTTTATACACACAAAGAGTGGCTAAGTCATTATGCAAGGTAACCTATTTCCCCTTGTTTTTTCCTACCCCCTCCCCCCCAAGACGTTTTGTTAAACCCTGGATTTGTGCTGGAAATGGCCCACCTTGATTATCATACACATTGTAAGGAAAGTGGTCACTTTAGATAAGCTATTACCAGCAGGAGAGTGGGGTGGGGGGAGGTATTTTTTCATGCTTTGTGTGTATAAAAAGATCTTCTACACTTTCCACAGTATGCATCCGATGAAGTGAGCTGTAGCTCATGAAAGCTTATGCTCAAATAAATTGGTTAGTCTCTAAGGTGCCACAAGTCCTCCTTTTCTTTATATAAAACAAATTTATAACACTCTTTCTAGAGACTAAACTTAACTGACAAGTTACTCTCTTATCCAAAGAAGTTTATCTCACTCAAAGAGTTCTCCAACATTTTCAACCAAGTATGGCTGAGACCCCTTTTTCATGAAGCAAAATTACTGTCCTTTCACTTCCTTAGTGAAGGATGCCTCGGTGGCTTCTTTGCCCACTACATACAGTGGAACAAACCTTGGAAGTGCACCTCAAGATAAGCTCATCTTCCCCCTCCCCTGACTTTTATCTTCCGATTAGTTTATTTCTGAGGTTCTTACAATAATTCATTTGCGTTCAGTTCATACCGATAATAGGAAACTCATTGTGAAGGACCCAATACTCAGTTTACACACAGATAGATGGATAAACATGTCTTGTCTGACAGAAAACCTGTGCTTCACCATTGCTGGTAACTAAGCCCCAAAGACATTAAGAACATATCATTTTCAGCATGTCTACATAACTCCTTACACAGTATTTGTACACACATTTCACAATACTGATGACCAGTGTGACACTGGCTTTTATTTGAGACCTCACATGACACACTTTGGTGAACTAAAATGTACATGTCAGACCCAAGAGATCCCTGTATCCATTCTGCACCCCCTTGCCAGTTGGTATTAAGAGGTTCCTAGGTCACAGCCAGTCCCTGCAGAAGAGAGGAAGAAAGAATGGAGACAGGTAGGGACTGGAGCCCAAGGAAAAATGAGGAAGACATACATGGGACTGCAAGAAAGAACATAAGGCAGATTCATACCAACACCAGGAAGAGACAAGTCTATATGACAGGGGACTCCATATTATGGGTTTGTCGACACTGTGCCACAGTATGGACTATGGAGGTGTGAATTGTAGAGCTTGCCAAAGTGTTGTGCCCCAGGTGGATGCTGCCAGCATGAACTAAAAGGTACCTAGTTTGTGGTAATGTAGTCCTCTTTCAAACAGGACTACATTCATGGCTTCAACCGGATCTTCAGATAGATGCTTGACATTGTACTGTTGGTGGACATCTGGAAAATACAGTGAGAGCTAAGCAACAACTAGTCAATGGTCTGAGTTTGCTGTGCTGCCAATGACCCAGAGAGATTTCTGATGGGGATGTGGTCAATTTCCTTCATAAGATATCCATTGTTTGAAATCCAGGTCCTGCAACAGTTGTCAAGGCACCTAAACCAGGGGCAAGCCCTCAGCAGCACACAATGTCAAAAGCCGGGTGGTGGTATCATTTGGGGAACCCATGCCAAAGGACATACCACGGTTCCATACAAAGTTTGATTGCAACCAGTCACAGCATTGAAATCTCCATGCAACTGCAGTGTGTTATGTGGCAAAGTTGACTGGATTTTGGTGCTAGCTGGTGGTGGTGCCCTTTTCTGCAAGCGATGTGTCTTCTGTTGGCAAGTAGGCCACAGCGACGGATAAGTGATCCAGACAATGTTGGAGCGGAGCACAGAGTAAGCGTGTCATTAAAGTCTGTGATAGAGGTTGTTTAATAACAAAGTGCCACATCGGGCAGAGTTCAGTGTACACCACAAAAGGGGAGGAAAGTTGCTCGTTCCACAGTGACTTGATTGCTTTGTGGAAGATGGGCCTCAGTGATGCTGGTGATTATGATCTGGTGAGTTCATTGACAAGAGCTGTCTAGTACCCACTGCCATTCAGTGTTAACATATTCCATATAGTGACAAGGAACACGTCTCTAAGATCTGGTTTGGACTTCTAGGAAGTTGGGGGTTAGTGGGGCTGTGTTTTCACTATGGGGAGTTGAATTGCACCCATCCTAGGCACGCAGAACACTCCCCTCCTACTGAAGTCAGTAGTAACAACGGTTTTAACCCTGGTACTATTGTGATGGACTGTCATGGCTGGTTGGCCCTTTGTTTCTACCTCGTTGGAAGTGGGGAGATGTAGGGGGGGGTATTTTGGGGACACCACCCCTCATCCCAGGAACTCTTCTGCCAGATGCCACTAGTTTCTGAAGGCATAGAGGATCTAGCTCTTTTTCTGCGCTATGCATCCACAATAATAGCTCATCCATCTTCAACACCATTAGGTTACTTGGCCCTCGTCTCCTGAGTCTGTTGTTGGCCTTTGCTTGTTAACCTGAGCAGGGGCCCTTATCGGGTACTTCCTACCAGGGTCAGTTGGACCTGAGGCTCTCCTGGGCAGAGACCACAATACCCTGAAGTAGAGCAGCTTATGCTGCCACTACCAGCTACCCACAAGCAGAAACAGGCCATGAACAAATTAAGGCTGTCAACTAGAAGAATGTTTCTAACCAGAACAGGAATGAAGTTCTGGAACAGCCTCCCAGTAGGAGCTGTGGCGGCAAACAACTTGTGATGTTTGGCGATCAATCACCCAGACTAGTAAGAGGTTCTCTCACCACCTGCCTTATAACTTTGGGTGCCTTAATGCTGTGCTGCTCTAGCTCAGCCTTGACACCAGTAATTAGCCCACAAGCATGGAGGTCCCACCCTGACTTCCACCGGCCTAGTTACTCCTGGCAGGGTGACTTCAGGTTCTGAGTCTCCCCAAATCCGTCTACCCTGAATTCTTAACGATCAGGCTCTTGAATTTTTCCCCCGGTTCATCACCCATGAAGAAGTGAACCTGCCCACAATTATCAGTTCCCTTTGGGGGACACATTCCACACAGTGTGCATGAGAGAGACCGGTTTAGGGTAAAAATAAACAAAAGGTTTATTTAATGGAAAAATCACATATTCAAAGATGAAATTGTAAGGAAAGCAAACACACACAAGTTACACAGAAAATAAACATAAAGATGCAACCTCAGGTTTTATATTTATACATTAGATAAAAACCCCTTTTCTAATATAAGTTACCTATTGCCTTTGCTCAGCTTCCCAGCATATCCCGCCCCCGTGATTTAAGGGGAAATCCAGTATTCAGAGACAGCCCCCTGCCTTCAAGACAGTCCATCAGTATTGGATAGTTTCCCCTTCAAACTTCTTTACCTTTAACAATGTTTGTGGGGTGGGGAGCATCCTTCTCCCTGACTATGGTGATTCATGGTGAAGCAAATTCCCTCCTTTCTTAGTTTTCCAAGACAGGGGTTTTCTTTTCAGTTTCAAGTTGTTTCAGTCTCTTCCCATTAATTTTAATGGACGATCACTTATCTTTTCCTGGGTTGCTCAATGCTAGGTGTTTGGAACTAGTATTATTGGGATGGGGAGGCAGCTCCTCTATGCCTGGCTGACCATCTCCTTGAAGTGAGGTGGAGCTGAATGTTGCAGCAAAAATTATGAACACAGTTTTATATCTACACAAATACATAAATTGCTAACCACAATCTGTATGCATATCTCATAATGACCATCAAGTCTAGAACATGACAAGCGGTCATAAAAAACCTTACCTGACGTATTTTTATACACAATGATGATGATTTAGTTGGTGCTGGTCCTGCCTTGAGCAGGGGTTAGAGGACCTCCTGAGGTCTCTTCCAACCCTAATCTTCTATGATTCTATGAACAACAGTACATACAACCTAGGGTTACCATATTTCAGGTTCCCAAAAAAAAGGACACTGCGGGGTGGGGGGATAGCTGAGGGAGTACAGTTGGGAGAGTTGGAGGAGGTATTCACTGGAGGTGGGGGGGCAGTGTCACTCCCTGTCACAGTGACAGGACGGCTGGAGCAAGCCCAGGATACAGCAGCAGCCATCAGTCACAGCACCTCCCTGCAGGACCCCCTCCCCAGGGCTGGAAGCCGGGGCCTAGGTGGGTGGGATCCAGCAGCTGTGGCTATGGGGAATGGACCAACCAGCTGCTGATGCAAAAGAGGGACCAATCAGGAAGCGGACCAATTGGGGCTCTTTCTGAACTGCTGTGTCTGCTCTGAAAATATCCCAAGCTTTGCCTGTTATTTGAAAAATCCACCCAGACAGAGGCTCAAAAAAGAGGCAATGTCTAGGAAAACCTGGACATATGGTAACCCTAATACAACAGTTGCTTGTTCTTTGAGGTTCAGACCCTCTGTTCTCCTGTTGGGGTGCCTGGACTCTGATCTTAATTAGTTTTGAGAATGAGCTGGACACATTTATGAGTGGAATTGTACGATGGGGTTGCTTGTGAAGGTGGGGGATCCCTGGGGATCCCTTCCAGATTATGGCTTATGTTCCTAAAACTCATCTTCAGAGCTTCAGCTGGTCACGTACAGGGGTCAGGAAAGGATTCCTCCCTCCCTTTGTCTTGGGGGGGAGGGTTGGTCTCCTTCCTCCGACACATCAGAGATGGCCACGACTGGTGACGGAACACGGGATGGCACCAGTACTCCAAGATGGCACCGAGCAGTTTCTCTGTCACATGGTTGGCTGGCTGGTTCTTGCTCACATGCTCAGGATCTAACCAATTATCATATGTGGGGCCGGGAAGTAATTTCCCCCCAAGGCAGACTGGCAATACCTTGGTGGTTTTTTTCCTTCCTCTGCCGCATGGCGTGTAGGTCATTTACCAGGATTATCTGGGTGTATTTCACTTAATGAATTCCTTGGCTTTGCAGTGACCTTGGGCATGGGTGCCCCCTGGTGCCCCCTATTCTCTGCCTGTGGCACACAATAGTTTGGTCTCCTGTGGGCTGTAATATTTTAGTATAATTTGGGCTGTTGGGTCAGTGTGTAGGTGCTGGGCGGTGTTGGTGTCCTGTGATATACTGGAGGTCAAACTAGATGATCTGTGGTCCTGTCTGGCCTTAAACTCTACAACTGGCTTCACCTCGGAAGGGGGTGTTGAGGCAGCAATAAGGTGAGGAGAATCTGCCAAGCTCCTATCCTCTGTCCGCATAGGCATTACTCCAGTCATTAGGCTGGTCTAACAAACGTAGAATGACTCTGGTCCTACTCCATGACCTGAGGGAGGAGTCTTCCCCCCTGTCCGACCAAGAAGTTCCCTGTTTCTTGGGATGGAGGCTAAGAGGAGTTTGGCTTCAATGAATAATAAAATATAGGTAGAGTATGAAACAGAACATTGCTGGAGACTGGAAGGAGAAGCAAAAAAAAAAAAGAAAAAAGAATGGGTTCATACATATTACAGTCCTATAAAAAAGAAAGAATTCTTAAATGAGCATTAAAGAGAGCTAACTTAATTACAGGCATGAGGAAGCCAGTTTAATTGCCTATTGTGCAGCTGTACTTAATTTTGTAGCTGAGTTTTACAGACATCCTAGTTATAACGCAATGCTCTGTCCAGTCAGAAAGATTTACTCTGAACTTTACCACTATATGTTATACATATCTATACCTGTGTGTGGATGTTTTGGGTGTGTGCACGCATACTAATGATTCTGTTAGGCCAAATTCAGATCTTCTTACTCAGGCAAAATTCCCATAGACTTCAATGGGAGGTTTGCCTTGGGGTCAGATTGTGACCTACAGATCCACATAGAAGGAGATGCTCCGTGAATGACTCAATCCAAAGCCAAGCAGAATAGAAACACATTGGCTCGGGGGAGGGCACACACAGTGTCCACCTTGGCAACTTCAGGGGACTCCACAAGAAAGGTATTTAGCTTAAGGTAGCTCCATTAGAGGCATCCGGACCTGGATTCTCTCCACTCTGAAACAGTCTCTCAAAGTCCCTTTGACGGTTCCCCAGCAAAGTTACATAATAGCCTAAAATTATTGCTTTGCATCCTAGTCATGACCAGCTTCCATGTTTTGGAAACATGACCCTGTCTGCACTAGGTGCTTAGTGGTGTTTAAAACCATGTTAATAAAAAGGCATGTTCGCTAACCGACCTCACATTTTCCTAGTGTATACAAATCTTTTGTGAATAACCAGAAGGTTATTGATTTGGTTGGCCACTAGAAAGACTAGCTTTGATCAAATGTTGATCAAATAACCAGCAGGCAGTTAGGTGGCTGTTTAGATAGTCAGCAATCCATTAGCTGAATTGCCAATAACCATCAGCCATTCAAATCACTAGCAACCAACTAACTGGCAAACGATCACTAACAAATTAGCAGCCAACTGCTGCTAATACAAACTGAACAAGTTCCCCACGTTTAATTTTGTTGCCAGAAATATTGGATCAATCTTGTCTCAGCCATACCCTCTGTTGAACGCAGTAGAGTCACTTTAGGTATATATTTGGCCATCCCCATGACATGCAGCAGTCAGGAAAGGGAGAACAGTTGCATTTCGTTCTTTGACACTGAATAGCCAAGAGCAAAGTGGATCCACTGGGTTAGTTTGAACAGAACACAAGCACAGGTTTTGCTACAAATACCACTGCAATATATAACTTATATCCTGTAGCTGCTGGCCACCAGCATTCTAACCACCATCGTGCTGTTTGAAATATCTGCAAATAAAATGAAATAAACAGTGATCAAATCCTGAGATATTGTGACCAGGGACCTTTTTGGTGCCAATTGGCAGAGGGCACTGGCTTACATAAGGGTTACAGGGATCTTCATACTAGTTCACCAAAGAATGTCAAGTTACATCTCTACTGAAGCCTGTTTAACACTGGTCATCATTATCCGTACAGACATCTTACAATGATTATCTGTAAGAAGCTATGCTTATATACTGAAATTATGTTCTTAAGGTCTGTGAATTGGAGCTGGTCACCAGAACATGATACCCAAGTTTCTTTTAGGCAAGAGATATTTATCTATCAGGCTGGCTATATTTAAATTGTATGGTTCACAACGGATGCTCATTTACAGTTTGAGCTGAATGTTAATGAAGGGATTGTAAAATCCTCAATAGAGGGAAATTACAGGAAGAAATAAACCACCAGGAGGGACTCCTGTTTGCATGTGAAGACAATAGATATTTGGACTACAACCATAGGTACAGGGACTCATTCTGCATCCTTCAACTAGGAAATAAACTGACAGTGTGTTTGCTTCACGAAAAAAGGATCACAGACAGACGTGGCTGAAAAACACTGGAAAGACCCTGGGATGAGCTAAACTTTATTAGACAAAGGCATGTCTTGTTAATTAAGTTTAGGGCCTAGAAAGCACGTTATGATTTCATTTTAAATGTAACCATTTGTTTCCATTATTTCCACTTGCCTCTTCTTGACTCTCTGGTCCTTGTTAAATAAACTTCTTGTTTTCACTATAAGCAAATCTGAGTGCCGTGTGTTAAGCAGAGCTGTGATCTAAAGTATAGCTGGTAAACTGGGGGAAATTGTCAGTATCACTATCCCCATTCTATTGATGGAAAATAGAAATAGTAGGCTGCCAGTACCCAGAGCTCCCTATGTGCGACCCACCTCCAAATATGCTCTCACTCAGATGAACTGTGTTCCTGAAGACAAAGAAAGGTGAATCCATATTAACTGGAAAAGGTCTGAATTTGAACACAACACATTTACTTATTGTCCTTATGGCTGCAGAAAATTCAGTGCAGATTTCAAGCTGGGATGGTTGGAACTGGCCACATGGTTTATTGCGTATGGTGTTAGTTCAGGTTCTTTGATTGGCTGAGCCGATCCCATGTAGTCAGGAGTGGCAGCAGAAGCTATTTTGGTTCTCTGTCTTTGATGCTGATATTTGTGACATGGTCTAAAATTCTCATATACTCACCCAGGCCTGTATTAGTTACTGTGATAACTGTTTTTTCACTAGTTTCTTATAAATGAGGAAGAAAACTTCTAGAATTTAGAAATTAGCTGTGATAGCTCCATGTACTTACTACTAGCCCTGGACGCCTAGTTATCCTTGCCCTTTGTTTATGTGCCCTTTGACCTGTTGAGCCAATATTTGTCTTATAAATGGTGCTTCAGCACTAATGTCCCTGATGTCCAGCAGCCCAGACATTTGTGCAACAGATGGTGTAAATGCACAGCAATGTACCATACACTTGCTGAATAACTGAAAACACCAGGCTTCTTTTACATCAAACAGTATAACACTTCCTGAAAATAATTGAATTCTAACTTTGTAGACCATTTAGAGTCCACTCTGGGATGAGACATGTTCTTTCTCATCATTTGGGAACTTGTATGTATCCCTGGATAAAAAGAAAGCTCTCCTCAGTGAAGGTACAGTGCTTTCAATTTCAGATCTTCAGTCAGCATGTGTTCCTCCATGGTCCTATTAGTCCATGTGGGTGGGGTTATCAAAAGTACCTACATGATTTAGGAGCACAAAAGCCCAGATCTTCAATGGGAGTTAGGTGCTGTCCTGGGGCAAATGATCCTTCAGGACAGGGGTGGGCAAACTACGGCCTGGGGTCCACATCTGGCCTTTGAAATGTTTTAATCCAGCTCTCAAGCTCCTGCAGTAAGCAGGGTCCAGAGCTTCCCCGCTCTCGCATTCTAGCCGGGGAGCAGGGTCGGGGGTTTGCCCTGCTCTGCACGTGTTGTGGCTCCACACCGCTCCGAGAAGCAGTGGCATGTCCCCCATCCGGCTTCTATGCATAGGAACAGCCAGGGGGCTCCACACACTGCCCCCGGAGCTCCCATCATTGGGAACCATGGCTAATGGGAGCTGCACAGGCTACACCCGCGGATGAGGCAGCTTGCAGAGCCGCCTGGCCCACGCCTCCATGTAGCAGCCGGAGTGGGGACATGCCACTGCTTCTGGGAGCTGCTTGAAGCACTGCTCAGAGCCTGCACCCCTGACCCCATCCAGAGCCCCAATCCCCTGCCCCAGCCCTGATCACCCTCTCACCCGCCAAACCCCTCGGTCCCAGCCCAGAGCACCCTCCTTCACCCCCAACCCCTCATCCCTAGCCCCACCCTAGAGCCAGCATGCCCAGCCCAGAGCCCTCACACCCCACCCCCGCATCTCAACCCCCTTGCCCCAGCTGGAGCCCTTACCCCCTCTCATACCGCAACCACCAATTTCATGAGCAATCATGGCCCGCCATACAATTTCCATACCCAGATGTGGCCCTCGGGCCAAAAAGTTTGCTCACCCTTGCTTCAGGAGAATTAGGGCCTAATTGGCCCATGACAACTCTGTGGGCTACACCGGTGAGCAATCCAGTGCGTACATAGTTTGCTCAGGGTTGGTGCCAGCAATGACAATGCTCTGGTCTTTGGGATTTCTTCTTTAGATGGGTGGCATCACAGCCACCTCACAGAGCAGCAACACCAGCAGAGAGGGCAACAGCATGCCTTTATAACTAAAGTTTGGGGGATGAACCAGAAATACCTGGTGATCATTTGAAAATAAGACACATGAGAACAGTAGCCCCCAACTTCTCTTTGGGTATTTTTCATTATGGGTCTTTTAACTTTTATCATCATCATTACATTGCACCATTAACATAATTACAAATACGTAACGAACTAAAAGCCAATAACACAAATTAAAGTAAACAGAACTTTTCCCCATTAGTAGTTACAGGAATTGAAGAAAATCCTAAGGCAAATCCCACCATTCTCGTAGATGCAATAAAAATGGAAAATGTTTTCTTAGCAACAAGGGACACAGAAAAATGAACAAAACATAACAATCTGGTATATAATAAGGAGACATTTTTTAGAACCACAAATTGTTTTAGTCCACTGGAAAAATTACTTAGATAAATTCATTTGCATTCCAGAAGTAAAAAATCATCCGGATCATCATCATTTAAATCTCCCTACCGAGGTCTAATCTCTTGAAATTTCCTGCTATTTACTTGTGATATTATTATTAATTATTTATTACAGTAGCATGTAGAAATCCCAATCAAGATTCAGGGCACCATCATGCTAAGCAGTGTACAGACAATTAATAAAGAAGATAGTTCCTGTCCCAGAATGCTTATAACATAGGTAGACATAGAAACCTCTTAGCAGCACTGAAGTAAAAACAAAAGACAGAAGCTTACAGATCTCCCATAATAGTATGTTCCATCTTTATTTCTCCTGGACTAATGCTGTCACTTGGGTGAGGGTATGGGGGAGTCCCCAAAGAGCGGACTCTGCAGTGTGAATGGCTACAAATCTGCGATGGACTTAAGCATGTGCTTTGCTGAATCAGGGCCATGTAGCAAAAACACGCCAGTTCTGCTACCTTTAGAGAAGGGGTTCTCAAACTTCACTGCACCACAACCCCCTTCCAACAACAAAAATTACTACAAGACCCCAGGAGGTGGGACCAAAGCCTGAGTCCCACCGCTGTGGGCAGGGGGTGGGAGCAAAGCTGAAGCCCAAGGGCTTCTAACCTGAGCCCCACCGCCCAGGGCTGAAACGCTCTGGCGTTGACTTCGGCCCAGGCCCCAGCAAGTCTAAGTCAGCCCTGGTAACCCCATTAAAATGTGGTCACAACCCACTTTGGGGTCCCAACCCACAGTTTGAGAACCACTGCTTTAGAGCATTCTGCTGCTACAGAGTGGGGGTTAACATCACACAACGAATAAAGCATGATTCACACCCAATCTATCTAGGCATCACGTTAGACAGAACTCTCATATATTCTGACCATCTTACAAAGACAGTGACTAAGGTCAAAATGCACAACAACCTGCTCAGAAAACTGGCCAGAATGACACGGGAAGTCAATGCCCAAACGTTACGCTCTTCCGCCGTGGCACTCTGTTACTCAGGAAAGGAGTACTGCGCTCCAGTATGGACTCACTCGTCTCACACAAAGATGATTGAGGTACAACTTAATTCCACCATGCATATTATTTCAGGCACACTTAAATCTACTCCTCTACCATAGCTACTGGCTCTCTTCAATATTGCTCTGCCCAGTGTTCGGAGAGAGGAAAGTGTAGCAAAGCCTGTGATGAAATTGCGTGATATGCCACATCTACCGCTGATTAAAGACTTGTTTAATGCACCACATAGTCAACTGCCCTCATTTCACCCGGTGTGGATAAGTTTACCAGGTGAGGGATTTACAGTAGAAGACAAATGACAAGCTTCACGGTCTGCAAAGAAAGTGACAAATAATCATCTTGTCTCGGATCCCATTCAACATCAACCCAGGTTTGATTTATTGCAAAGGCAATGGAGCCTTCTGAACTGGTTTCATATCGGACATGGAATTTGTGCTGCAGCAGAATTTCAGTGGTGTTTTAGAGACAGTCCTTTGTGTCAATGGGAGCAGCCACAAACCATGACACATATTGTTGAGGACTACAAAATGACTCAATTTCCTGGAGGTCTTCGTGCCTTGAACATCGTTGATAAGAACGCTGTGGTTTGGCTTGAACGGATTGCATATGCCAAATAAATAAATAGAGGAGGGGGTAAGATTTTATCTATAATGTTTATAAATATTGTAGATTATCTCCTTGCTCTTTGCTTTTCAGTTCAGGGTTCAGGAAGGACAGCAGGAAGGAGGGAAGCAAGCAAACATAGTACAGAATTCAATACAATTCCTGAGTTAAACCAGAGATACAGGAAATCACTGTAGACAATACCTTGTTAACTTCCTAATGTGACCAAATTAAACAATAAAACACAAACAAATAACACAGTGCTGTCTGTAACAACCATTTCAGTATCAGAACCATCAATTAATTTGGCAGCCAGAAGGGGAAACAGCCATACATATTAAAGGGACGGTGCCAACATAAAGCTCACACATGCGTGAAATTTGTATCTACTACTGTTACCACAAAGACTACAGATGGCTATAAAGGGAAAGACTGGGGGGGCCTTGCAGGGGGGGGAGAGGAGAGAACTATAGTTTATAGTATGTTCATTTTGCACAATTGACAGCACTTTATGTCTAATCAATTTTGCTTATTTCCCTCTGTAGAAAGTCAGGCTTTCCTGCTTCTCAGAGCACCAAGTGAAAAAAAAACCCACTAACACTAAAGCTACAAAAATTGGCAACGGGACTCTGGGGTAAGTGTAATACCTGAAACTACTTCTAATTAATGTTTTTAAATTCACAAAGGACCAGTTTCCACTACCCTACCTCACACTGCGTAATACCTTATTCCAGAAGTAAGGCTGCTGAAATCAGTGGGACCATTTGCGTAGTACAGTATTACTCACCATAAAGAGGGCAGAATTTGGCCCTAGAATTTAAGTTGATAATGTCCAAAGAGACAAGACAGATGAAAGATGGGAAGGCAAAGAAAGGTCAAGTGACATGCCCAGTCTGGCACAGCAAGGACTAAAACATCCTCTTATGTCTTTGTTCAGTTCCCTAGCCACTGGCCTACATTACCTTCCCATGTGGAGTGCCACTGAAGTGAACAGGGCTCCTCATATGTCCACAGAGTCTGCTGCTTGATCAGATTGAAGGATCAGGGCCATAGGTAGGCGTGATGGATACTGCACATGTGAGGTCAGGGGGTCATGTTTGCTTGTTCTGAAGATGTAAGATTACTTAGCTAGTGTTGTAGCATGGCTGTTAAAGGCATCTCGAACATAGTTTTCTACGAGGATGATGTAATTGGGGTGGGGAATCTACTATAAACACTAACTACAGATAATCTTAATTCAATGCTAGCTTGAGTCAAATATTTGCATATAAATTTTTAGCTCCTAAAATTTATTAGCAGCAAGGAGATGATGGTGTAACAAGTTGATGAAGAGTTGCTATGAGATCATATTTAACTTCATCTGAGGCTTGTGGACTTTGCTTTCTTGGAGGAAGCACTCATTGCATGTAGTACAGTAAAAACTGCCTCTTAAAACAAAAGAATGAAATAGTTCCCTTGACAAAGCAGCAGCATTGTAATTATAAATCTGCCATGTTACATATTTTATTACATTTTCATAGCAAAGGAGAGAATTTATGATGTGAGACAAAAAGCCCAGCTAGCCTTCGTCTGTCTGTTGGGTACCTATCTTAATTCATATCTGAAATATTAGCTCATATTTGAACTGCATATAAGATTTTCATCATCCTTTTAAACTCAAGTTTGTTGAAATTAAGAAGAATTTTCCACCTGTCTAGTTTAAAGGGAAAACAAGAAACATGAATTACTTGAACATCTGAGCAGAAAGGCCACTTGAATCATTTAATGTGTCCAAAAAAAAACCCCCAAAACCCTACAAGAGATAGTATCCTAAAAAGACTGGCTCAATTACATGGAAGTAGCAAACTAAGATAACACTGCTGGTCCATGCAGTGTTGTAGCCTGGCTAGGAGGCTTTTTCAGGGCACCTGGCTGGTCAGGCTGCCAGAGCCTGTAGTAGTTTTGGTCCCCTTCTTCCTAGGGAAAGGAGGGGCCACAGCTCTTTGTGGTGCTGCGCTAACCCAACGGGATCACACTTTCTTCTGCATTTACCTGGACCTTTAAAGTTGCAATCCCAGTTTGCTCCACCACATCATCTCCATAGAGATCTTTCTGAGCAAATCGGGGGGTTACAGGTCGCATACCCAGATAACATGGTTCAATCTGGGCTGATGGTGGGTGAGCTTAACCTTTGGTCAGTCTGGAAAGCCTCGCTTCTTACTAGTAGTCCTGTGACAACATATTTCACCAAGCAATAACAGATGGCCTTTCAGGAACACAAAAAACATGAGATCAGAAGATGATCTCTTCAGATACAGTTTTGGCTCCCCCCTCCTTTGGGGTCCTGGTTAAGGGGTGCAAATGGTCCAAGTTCCACTACACTCTTGTATGTCCTGCACGTTATTTCTTCACTCATACTTCCACTCACCCTTTCATTCTCTCTCTGCATTTCTGAAAATATTCAGGGCTTTTACTGGCAAAGAACTGTGGAACTAACAACAATTTTGCTTAGTCTGATAGGGTCAGAGTCACCCCTTGGCAACAGAGCTGTCTGAAATTCTATTAATATCAAACTCTTTTAAACTACAGAAAAATTAAGAGTTTGCAAACCAAGCAAACTGAAGTTTATAAAATAACACCTCGCTCACAACACTCTCTTGAAAGACGTCACAAGGAAGGAACCTGTCAATAGTATTTTGAGCCATGCTTCATGTCCTCTTTTAATGTCTTCTTTTTAAACAGTTTCCAAACTCCATCCCGTTTGCTCCCAACTCAGAACAGACTAATAAGAACACCACCTCAGGGAAAAGACTAGCACACAGACATACTTCCTCTTCAGAGGATCAAACAGACGAGACTGTTCCTTTTCAAGTTTTATTAATCCTGGTTCATAATTTCCACCACATCATTAGTCATTTCCTAGTATTGAATAGTGGGTAGCAGCAACATTAAGTAGTAAATAGCAAGATAACCATGGCACCTGCAATTCCTTGGTTGAGACTTGCCCACAATCATGTATTGGGTGAAAGGAGAAGAGGTACAAATTAAAAAAGGCAAACCATTTAAAAATGCAGGGTAGTTTTGACCTCATGCTCATTTCTTTCATCTACATCATCTCCCCAGCTGGCCCTGAATGTCAGCCATATGAGCTGCTGCAGATCTTGTTCAAAGAGAATATTAGAAAATTAACACTACGAACTGCAAGGCAAAAAAGGAGGTTTGAAAATTAGGTAGCTTTTGCCAAAAACCTCCTAGAGAGAAGGACTGGCTTTGTAAGAGAAGCTTGCTCATTATCATCATTTATTATGCTTGTAGCTTTTTTCTGACCCCTTTCCAGTTTGTCAACGTCCTTTTGAAAATGCTGACACCAGGACTGGACACAATATTCAAGGGTCTTAAAAGGATATCTTTTCTATAGGCTTTTTTGGACCATCCTATAAAGGTTATTACAAAATCATCTTCCTTCTATAGGATGGTTCAAAAGACCTACAGGAAGGTTATCACTGCCTTTTAATTTTTATAGGGGTTTAGACTAATTTCTATAGAACCCTATTGGTTTCACTCCTATTAGGCTTTTCCATAAGGCTCCAACACAAAATTGCCATTTAAGGATTTTCCTTTGCTTCTCTTCCTCTTTCGATCTAGACTGAGCCTTTGGGTCAACGCCCATGGTAAGGGGCAGAACATAGCTGCGCCACGTCAGGAGGAGCCCTTGGAGGAATAGTGACTCAGAGTTACAATTCCTCCCTTATTTTCCATGAAGGTAATTTGACATTTACTGGGAGTAGCATCCTTCCCCACACCTTCAACCAGCTCAACATTTTTGACGGGCATGTTGGGTTGGAACCAAGGGTCTTCCCACTCCCTACCCCTCTCTGCTCATTGGCATGTAGGGGGAGGAGATCCTGGGTACTGCCCCATCCCCAGCTCTCTTTGCCACCCCTCTGCCCACAACTTGGGAGTTGAAGAGTACATGCAGCCCCTGTTCTCTCCCACCTCCCTAGACCGGAGGTCCAGGGAGCCCTAATAAGGTTGGAGTGTTAGCCCCCATCCCGCTGTGTTAGGCCAGCCACAACCTGTCCCTCACTCTGATGCTTTTTGGAATAAGGCCTGTGTAAGTGCTGTTCTTGGCCCAAGAACCCATGCTTCTCCGCCTTGCTTCTTTCTCATTACGTAATCAAACTCTCCACCTACATCCGTTTTCCCTCCACTCTCCAAGACGGTCATCATTCTAGCCTTGAGCTCACCTGCTGTAACTGTGCCCAACTCCCCAAATGCAGTCAGAATGAGCATCTTGCTTAGGGTCTGATCCTGAGCTCACTGAAGTCAAGAGCCTTTTCACTCACTTCGGTGGGCTTAAGGCAAAGCCCTCAGTTCCCAGCCCTGGGAACAGAGACATCTCTTGCCAGGTTGTTATCAGAAATGTGAAATAATTTCTTCTGCTCTCTCTTCATTAGTAAAGCTAATAGGCTTGGGATGAAGGGACAACCCAATGAGTAAAGGGAGAATGGATAGCTTTGTGTTTATAGCAAAGGAGGAACAGGGTATATTCCTGGCTCCGCCACAGACATCCTGTGTGATGTTAGTCAGATTTTGAAACCCAATTTCTGTTTTCATGGGCACAAACATTAATAACTAAAAATTTAACTCACTTGTAGGTACGAATAGATAATTAAATGTCTAACGCTAAATTTTTATGCCTATAATCCACCATGGCTGCAAAAATGTACGTACAATTACTAGCAGGTACAAAACTGTGCCTGCAATAATTCTCCCTCTTAAAACTTGTGTAATCCATAAACCATTTGCCGTGCACACAGCAACTTTAATAGCACTACAAATTTATGAACAATGTCACATATTACGTGCCGGTAGACAGCATTCTGTATGAACTATTATCTACATTTACATACATGTATTCAACTCTTTTACATTAATTTATTTGTGTGTAATATATATAAAAGAGCATTAAAGTTACAAAGTCAAGGACTCAAAAGTTAGCAGGAACCAGAATTAAAGTTGCCCAGCTCCCTTGTGCATATGCATTTTGAGACAATCTTTAATCACATAATCACCTACTATTTTTTCCGCTGGACCCCTGCTTCATTCAGTGCACAGAATGGACAGTGCTCAATGAATGGGAAGAACTTCAATATTTCTTATTATCCCCCTTGTTCAACATGTGGCCCCTGGCCTTATTTGTTGCACACCATCCAAACTCTGTTCTGAATACAGAAGTATTAATTTCCTCAAGCACCATAGAAAAGTCCTCATCACCATGGTATGCTAGTGTTTTACTAATATAAGTGAATTTATCTTCACAACAGCTCTGTGAGTCAAGCTGGTACTGTTATCCCCGTTTGACACATGGGGAATGGATGCCAGCACTGTCAAGTGTCTACTAATTTTGGGTGTCCAAGGGGAGATACCTAGAGCCAGATTTTTCAGAACACTCAATATTTTATAGCACATGATATGTTCAGATCACAGCTCCTATTGACCTTAGTTGCAGACTGCAAATCAGACCCCAGGTGCCTCAAGTTTATCACCAGAAAATGAGGAAAACAAGTAGTGACCCCCTCTCAAGACTTTGGTTTAAGTTACTTGCTCAACATTACCCAGGAACTCTATGGCAGAGGCGGGCATAGAATCCAAATGTCCAGGGTGACATCTAACTACCTACGACATAAAAGCGTCCCCTCTCTTTCTGCTCTTCGTTGCCTTGTTCACCATACTCCTTCCCACTTCTCCAACAATTGAGGCGGGGTCCTACAGACAACAGTCTCCTTCACTCCACAGACCTGATTCATCCCTGAGCACCTCTTACATTAGCAGTAACAGCCCCTAGAGCCCGTTCCACTATCCCAGGACCACACCCCCTCTCAGCTATTATGTGCTACTTAAACGGAGTGGGAGGTGTTGGAAGTGGGTGGCATAGATCTGATTACACCAGCTCTATGGCCCTTGGGGATTCCCATGTGCAAAGGTAACCCCTAGCTGTTATGGCAGCTTTCTGTGCCCTTTGCAGCACTTTAGGATCTATCCCAGTAGGCCCATTCCTACCTGTTCCACTGACTTGCTGTGTCACCTGGGCAAGCCATTTATCCCGCCCACTCCCACTAAATGTTAGCTTGCACTCCACAATAATACTTACTTGCCCCACAAGGATGCTGCAAAGCTTTAATTAACGTTCATAAAGTAGCTTGAGATCTCAGATGAAAGAAATTATTAAACGTGAAAAGGTTTATTAATTATTATTAATAGTAGTAATGAAATCCCAGAATCAGTGATTTAACCATAATTGCTACATGGGTCTAATAAATTGCTTTTGCTGCCTCAAAATGTATTTTCATGAATCAGAACCTTTGTTCTCAAGCCAGCTAGTAATATTTGCCCCTCCTCCCATCTGGTGAAACTCATACTGTACCGATGGGGGAAAGAATATAAAGGGAAATGGTGCACACATTTAGAGATGAAATGGATCACATGAGCCATATATCAAGGAAAAGTTGTTATTTAAATTAAGTTAGTACCTAGGGGCCCCAGTTGAGATCAGGGCCCCATTGTGCTAAGTGCCATATAGACATGTGGCAAGAGACAGTCCCTGCCTTGCAGCACTTACAATTTAAATGGACAAGATAGATAAAGATAGGGGGAAAAGGAAGTGTTTTCATCCCCATTTTACAGATGGGGAACTGAGATACACAGGGATTAAGTGACTGGCCCAAGATCATATAGGAAGTCTGCGGCACAACCAGGAATTGAACCATGTTTCTCGAGTCTCTGTCCTGTGCCCGGACCACAAGGTCATCCTTTCTCTTAATCCCTCAGGTAGTCTCCCCAAGGAAGCTAGGTATCATCAAATGACACCTAGCCTTCCAGGGAGTCACTCAACTCCTGTTGAATTCACTGGGAGTCAACAGTGCTTGAAACCCCAGAGGTTGTTCAGCACCTTGCAGGATCAAGCCTTAATACTGAGAGCGCACCATTTCATGTGTTATCTTAGAGAGATTAATTGTAATGAGTTTTAATGCAAGGGAGGGACAAGTCATTTGTAGAGTTGTATAGGAAGGGGGGAAGCTTTAGAATGGAACATAACAGCCTATCGGTACTTTGAAAAGTTGCCCAGCCTGGCCAGCACCTGCAGCGAAAACTTCCCCCTCTAACAGGGATCCTGATAACTGGTGTTCTAATTTTTATCAGCACGGCGGCCTTGCACACCGGGAGCTTCCAAACAATCAAGCGGCCTTCACAGCTGCCACCGCTTCCTATTAAAAGACTAAGAGCAGCCTATGTGATCAAGGAAGGGCAACAACACGTCCTTATCATTTCGGAAGTAATGCTTCTGATTATCTAAAGCAATGTAATTATATCAGACATTTATCTGGGAGTAGCTTTTTCCTTTCAGGGGGTAGGAACAGAAAAACTTTTCGCTTCATAATGAGCCCTATTGAAACTCTATTTTTGCCTTTGGCTAAGTGCCATTATCCAGCAGAAGCATGTAATCATCCCAAAAATGGATAACGGCAGGGAAAATGGACAAGTATTTTTTTTTTAAATATTGTTTGTAAAAGGCTTAATTTATAATAGGGATTGTTTGTGTTAGGGGCTTTTTGGCATCAATGGTTAACAAGAACTTGCTGTTCTACTGCCAGTTCATTTAATCAACAGAGCCTTGTGTAGGCCTCAGTTGATATGGCCTAGAAAACAATGCAAGCTTTTTCCCAGAAACTGCCCCATCGTGATAGAAGAGCACCCTGCTATTTAATCTGTCATTGTTCTTCTTGACAGACATTGTTGCTGTCACTGCACCACATCAAAACATACGAGCTATCAGATTCACCGCACTGTAGGGTCTATTTTTTTTTAAAAAGAAATTATCTGATAGCACCATTTATTGAGGACAATAATGCAGCTATAGCCTCTGTGTAACAATGCAATTGAATAAATAGCACTTTACCTCTGCAATAGGTGTGCTTCAGGTTAGGTGCTTGTCTGAATAAATAGTTTGATGTTCAGAAGAACACGTTCTCCAAAGAGAATCAGGCAAGGTTTCAATTTTCAGCAGGAACAAATACTCTTGATCTATTTGGTCATCGGCATATTGGAGTTTGACCGCACTTTGTAACCCAAAGATGGCAAATTTAACTCAGAATTGGCTATTTTTTCTACATGCTTTTGCTTTATGGCTAATCAGCTATTTTGTCTATATAGTTAATACCGTTTCTTAGGCTTTTGAAACAACTTGGTACAGCAGTTATGCATATTGGCCCTTGTGGCACAGAAAGATATTCCATAATCTTGTGTTTATAACACACCTGCAGATACCAGCTGCTATCAATGCACAAACATCTCACTGAAAATATATTGCTATCATCACATGCTCATTTCTTCTCATTCAGGAGGAGTTTATGTTCAAGTCTACACACTGCCTATGGAAGATCCAGTTAATAGGCCATGGGTATGTCATTTCAAAGCAGGATTTAATTAAATACACAGCAAGCTCAATTCTCCTTTACCCTGCAACTTGTGCAGTCATTTATCCCACAGTGCAAACTGTTCCCATTCTGATTCAGTATTGTTTCACAACCACTTTTCACTGGTGTAAATGACTGCACAAGATGCAGGGCAATGGAGAATTGGATCAAGTGTGTGCATATGTGTATTGTGTCAGGAAACAGCCCTGGAAAGTCCTGTCTTGCTACACAGAGGCATTCCACTGGGAGCGATTCATTATTTGAATTGTGGCAGAGCCTAGAAAACCAAGTCATTGATTGCATCTTCTGTGCTTGGCACTGTACATATTTTATATATATACACACACACACATACACAGTCCTAGCCCTAGAGAGGTTAGAATCTATTTTAAAATTGTAACAACGGCAGAATCGCCATAATTAAAATGCAAACAAAGTTACTGTAAAGCATCTGTATTGTACTCAGAGTGCATTAGGCACTTTGCAGATAGATATAAATTGCACGCATGTTTTTGGTTTGCTGAATTCCTCGGTATCTCCCCCTCTATAAAGAAACAAGAATCTTTATTTGCTCCAGAATTTTGTTTGTACAGTAGATGCTGTTACTTAAGAAAGAGACTCTTCCTTCCCTAACCAAATAAAATGATCCCTCTGGTTATTTATAGTTGTCATGGCCCAAAGACATCACTTGGCTCTCTACCACAAGCCCAGCCATGTGTTACTATATTAAAAAATATGAAAAAGTAATTATGGGGTACTGAAGCCAGTGTCTGCAGACAAAACCTGCCAAGAGGGAAGCGACAGGAAATGTGTGCACTTCGAGGCTGCACGACCATTGGCCAGGTTCAATATTCCGCAAGAACAGAAAAAGCAGAAAGAGGGGTTGGCTTCTTTACACAGTAAGTCACATAGTTTTTCAGAGCCAAGTCATTTGCTGCCAAGAGTGGGCGTAATCCTGCAACCCCCTAGCCCCCACACACAGTCCTTACAGTTGACTCAGTTGGGAGCCCCTAAAGTGCCCACACAGGGAAATAAGGGAGCATAAAGTGGAGTGAAGTGCAGGTTACCCACATTGCTGGTCTGTGTACGCAGAGAGAGCTACCAGTGCAGGGCCATTTCTTCCCCTCCCACAGAGGTGGATGGGGAGTGGGAGGGAAGAGGTTGGAGTGGGTAGAGTCTTGGTTTACTTCCCCTTCCCCTCCTTACTAGCTCAGGTGGGGGTGGGGAGAGAGGGAAGTAAACTCTGCCCGGAAAAGGGCTGGCACAGCTACTTGCCCCATGGAGTAAATGGGCAGCAGGAACCAAACTGTGGCTCTCAGAGACATTACTCCAAGAGTCACAATTCAGTCTCTGTTCTGCTCCTGGGGCAACATAGCTACATCACTGCCCCTTTCTCAGCATAAGCTGCAAGGTGCTAATCCAGCCCAGTATTGAGTCCAAACCTAGAGACACAATTCATACAGTGTAGCACATTTAGGAAGCCAGAAATCCTGATTTTCCTTTCACTGACACCAATGCACCTCCATTTACTTTAATACAAGGAGTACTTGTGGCACCTTAGAGACTAACCAATTTATTTGAGCATAAGCTTTTCGTGAGCTGTAGCTCACGAAAGCTTATGCTCAAATAAATTGGTTAGTCTCTAAGGTGCCACAAGTACTCCTTTTCTTTTTGCGAATACAGACTAACACGGCTGTTACTCTGAAACCTTACTTTAATACAGTTATTCCAGATTCACCATAGTGTAAACAGGAGTAGAAGCAGGCTAAGTGGCATCAGGAAGCTTACAACAGCTTTTTCTATAGTACCCCAGAACACCTAAGCAAGGTAGCTAATCAAGAGAGTGAATAATCCACCTGGTGAGACAAATGTTGCCAAAAAAAATTTGGGGAGGAATTTCAGTTGGACTGTCCCTCTGAATAACTCCTGGAGTTCCAGAGGACTCTCCATCCAAATTGTCTTTCAGAACCTAATAAGAATTTCCCTCTAAATAGCAGACAGAATGCTCCTCAAAATATACATAGGTTCTAGAGTAAGGGGATGGATAGGTGGGAGTCTTTTTCATTCTAGTGCCACCCCAAAGGTATGGGCTGTGTCAGAGCACACTTCTTTGGGAGTTGATATAGGGTTTTTAACAAATCTGTCTTCTCTCCTAATTTGGTAACCATGGCTTATCAACCTGCTCATCCCTCTCTGTTGAATTAACCTTGACAACAGTGATGCTTATTTACTGATATAAGGAGGGGAAACAAATAAGGTTCTTTTCCCAAGGATAAGATGGGCTGTCAGCTGAGCTGGGGAGGGGCTTGAAATGCACGACGCAGAAGAAGTGCCAAACCTGGTGGCTGGTTTCAGGTCAAAACCAGTGAGTGTTCCACATTTCCCCACCCAAAGCCACAAACCAGCCTAGGGTCATGTTAGCACAGGACAAACCTCCGAGTGGATTTCATTCATACTTGGGGCTAGTAAGGAAACTCAAAACTTTCAAAGTTTTGCACAGTTTATTTTGGAGACAACAGACTAAAACTCTTGCAAGGTGAACACTAAATATTGAGGAACACTACCAGTATCCAGAAAAATGCACGTTTAACTGCTGCCTTCTACATTCATGCTCTTGTTTAATAGCTCTCTCAGATCCCTGGTTAACATTCCATGGTAGCAGTAGGCTAGTTTGCATTAACTCAGTATTCTAATATTTCCCCCACTTTCATCTTTTGCTTGGGACAGGGACTTCTCAAATGCAGTATCCACAGTGCCACCTGCTGGCTCCAATATATTACTACATGAATGAATAGCAGCTCCCTGCTGAGTAACCGTAATACAAATTTCAGAGTAGCAGCCGTGTTAATCTGTATCCGCAGAAAGAAAAGGGGGACTTGTGGCACCTTAGAGACTAACAAATTTATTTGAGCATAAGCTTTTGTGAGCTACAGCTTACTTCATCGGATGCATTCAGTGGAAAATACAGTGGGGAGATTTATATACACAGAGAACATGAAACAATGGGTGTTACCAGACACACTGTAACAAGAGTGATCAGGTAAGGTGAGCTATTAACAGCAGGAGAGGTGGGGGGGACCTTTTGTAGTGATAATCAAGGTGGGCCAGTTCCAGCAGTTGACAAGAACGTCTGAGGAACAGTGGGGGGGAGGAATAAACATGGGGAACTAGTTTTATTTTGTGTAATGACCCATCCACTCCCAGTCTTTATTAAAGGTCCCCCCCACCCCGCCCCGGCTCTCCTGCTGGTAATAGCTCACCTTACCTGATCACTTTCCTTACAGTGTGTATGGTAACACCCATTGTTTCATGTTCTCTGTGTATATAAATCTCCCCACTGTATTTTCCACTGAATGCATCCGATGAAGTGAGCTGTAGCTCACGAAAGCTTATGCTCAAATAAATTTGCTAGTCTCTAAGGTGCCACAAGTCCTCCTTTTCTTTTTGCGTAATACAAATGTTTGCTAATTTGTTTATTCATTTCAAATGTGGCTGACTCGGATAGCTTCATAAAACCCATACAATATCTCACTTTTTCAATGGTCCCAAGGGAAGAGCAAGTGTGGAACTTTAGTCCAGCATACTTTCATATTCTGCTCTATTCAGATTCTTCTATTATGCTCTACGTAAGCAATACAACAGAGGACACTCCATACAGAATAGTAGACCCTAATCTGCCCTGCAGCATAGCCCTGAAAAGTTCTAGCCATTTGTCAAGCACCATACGTTCTGTACACCAATTCTACAGCTCGGCTATCTGCAGACAGTTTTCCTCCTCAGAGGAAGATAAATAAGTTAGGGAGTAATTGCCAATTCCCCTCTCTCCTCTCTTGGCCTAGTGTATGAGGACCTGGAAATAGAGCACTTCTTTTGCCACAAGTAGTGGTGGATGAATCATACCGTAGTGTCAATCCATTGTATTGTGGGTGTAGCAGCAGCTCTGCAAACTACAGTACTATAAACACCTAGCTTTTTCTGTAACTGCAAGACCGTTTCAAATATTTCACATCAGATTTGCATCACAAAAACGCTACAAGAAACAAGAACACGTAGATGAGATGGTAGCCTATGGTAGCCTATGAAAGCCAATGAATAACAACACAATTCTGTGGAGGAGTAACCCATTTGATATTAGTACTGATAATACATCAGTGTGAGTGTGTCTCTCTATGATGTTCACAGTAATTCAGCATTAATTCTCTCCACCACTGTTTTACAGTGATACTACCAAAGAAAGTGCTCCATGGAGGTTCTCAGTTGGTTTCAGCCACATGGAAAAAATACAGTTTCCTGATGGTTGTATCACACTGGCAGCATTCCAGCAATTTGAATGCATCTCTTCAAACTAAGAATCAGGGCCTGCTTCTCATTTACAATAAGGCCTCTTTACATCACTCCAGGAGTCCGAAGGGACCTTAAAGTTGGAAATGTAATTAACGTTGGTACTTGTTGGTTGATGTTTTGGTATTTACCAGATAGGGTCTGATCACATAAATTCCTACATTTACAATTAAATTCTGATGCTACAATCTTCTTGCTGGTGATGCTGTACAAAGCAATGAGGGACTTTGTAATTTAGGCACTGAAGTGGGACCCTAGAGATCCTATTCCAACACCCGGCTCTCCCATGATCTCACTGCATGACTTTGGGCAAATTACTTACCTCTCTGGCCTCAGTTCCCCATGTCCCATAAAAGGGGGAACAATAACACTTCCTTTCTCCCACCTTTTGCCTGCTTAGATTGTAAGCTCTTTGGGGCAAGGACTGGCTCTTACTACATGTACGCCCAGCAGCGAACACAATGAGCCCTGATCTTGGTCAGGCATTTAAGTATTACTATAATATTAATAATACATAATGATAATAATGCTTAGATGAGTAGTGTTTACACACATGAAAAGTCTCATTGACTGGCTGGATAAGCCTCAAGGCTTGGCTTGGAAATACAACTGGGAGATGTAATCATAACAAAACCCAAGCCTTTATACCAATGGGAATTTCTCCAACTTCCATTTTTATTCCGCCATGCAATAAAAATATATTGAAACCAAAACTAGCAACCTGTACATTTCAGCTGAATTCAAGGTATTAAAAAAAACATTTACGCACACAATTTTTGTGTTAAATTGGCAAAGATCCAATGAATCTATCACCACTGCAATTAAAGTGATTTTTCCATCTGAATATAACCCTGACATGGAAAGAAATTACACTATCACTGTATAAAGCTGTTTTGAGAGATCAGTTCCCTCACTGAGCATATTTTATACTCATCAAACACATTTATACATCCTCACATATCAGAGCTATTCGAGGAATTTCAAATCTGAATAATAATATTAGTCACTCTTGAAAGAGCAAATAGATTTGGCATCCTTACTAATGTGAACTACAAATACCTTAGAAGAAATCAAGTCTCTCTTTTTCCTTATTCTTGGGGGGGGGTGGATCATGCATCTTAATATAAAGGAAGGCAATCTATTTAGTTTAACAGAGAAATTACTGAAGGAAGCATTTTTGAGTCAATTTTTAAAGCAATATTCTTTTTTCACACACAGGATCAAAACTTTTTAGCACATTCTTTCATTTAGAGGCCTTTGCAAATCCCAGCACAAGAGAATTAGGCACTCAATTCCAAGTGAATTTCAATGGGATTTAGACACCTAAGTCCCTTAGTCTTCTTTGAAACATTCAGCCTTAACCAATACAGGGTTCACTTACCAGCTGAGAAATACCTTAGTAATGGTACACTTAACACTCAACGGTTATTTGACCTATTTTACTAATGTGTTTGGGAAGGAGGTTAATTAACAGTGGATAGCTATATCCTTAAGCTTAATTTTTCCAACAACCCTACTCATAAAAGGAAAAATTGAGTACATATTAAAGGAAGCAAGCAATTAAGTTGCACAAATAGTGAGCTCATTGAACTGCAGCTGACTTCTATCATGTCAAAGAACAACTAAACACAGAAGCAATGAAAAGATTGTTGCCGTGACCACCACTGAGAACTGACTGGCAATAAAGATGAATAACTTCCTACTTGAAGATTACTGATTAAAGCTCTTCAGAAACCAAAAGGTTAGACATAGGCATAACTGGAGACAAATATTTTAATCCATGTTTGGCAGATTCTGAAACATTTTTATAGTGGATTTAAAACAAAGGTTTATCCAACGCCAGTAAACTCTGGTTCAATCAGCCTTTAAAAATCACTGCCGTTCCAAACATCGCAAGTAACTGGTTCTTTGCACTGATGCTTTGAGCAAGGAGCTCTCTCCGTGCTGCGATGCTCACCCTACTGTACTGAAGGAGAGGAGTGAGAAGGAAACGGATGGTGGAGTTCTGAAAGATCAAACATTCTTAGGCCACAGCACATTCGTGGAGGAAGCTGTGCCCAGCTGGATGAATGGTGTTTATATAAAGCCTGGCTAGTAGAGGCCAACTGGTTTCCATGGGGTTATTCCCAGAGAGCTAGGTGGCTGCGGTCCAATAAGCCCTAAGTATGGGACAGTACAAAGCTGAGCTGCCCCAGGGACCAAATTGTGATTGAGAGAACGACGGTTTGCCCCCTGCCTCCCCCTTGCTCTGGAGGAAGGTTCTAACAGCCCTATATCTGGAGCAGCTTACTCAGGGACGGATTAACCTTTTGTGGGCCCAGCGCCAAACGTATGTGTGGGCCCCTATGGGGGCAATGGAGCACGGAGCGAGTGGCCAGCCAGAGGCCCGGCATGGCAGGGGCAGCCCGCTCTGCCCAGTGCAGTGCAAGGGCACTATTTAGAAACCGGCAGTTGCCAGACGCACAATATGCCTGACCCTGTGCTGCCAGCCTGCCCCTTCCCCTCAGGGGTGGGCCCATGCTGCGCCACACAACCCCCACCCCCCGACTTTCCTGGGGGGCCCAGCCAAGCCCGCCGTACTGTCTCTCCTTCCCCAACTGGCTGAGACTGGCCAGGCTTCTGCACCAGTCCCTGGCTGCTCAGCTCCAGGGAGACAGGTGGGGTCCCACCAGTGGTAGGAAGCAGAGACTGCCCAGAACCGGAGGTGCACTGGGGTCCGGCCAGGAGGCATAGAGAAGCTGGCAGGTGGGTCCAGAGGGTGAAGAGGAGACCTTGGCTGGCCGGTGGGCAGGCCGAGAGGAGCAAGTGGTGGGAGGGGTCGGGGGGAGCGAGTGAGCTGGCGGGGTCTCAGGGCACAGAGCAAGCAGAGCAGGCTGGGCCCCTTTCTGACCATGGGCCTGGCTCCGTGGTACCACTGGCACCATTGTAAACCCAGCACCGAGCTTACTTCTCTCTGTGTGTTGGCTCTGTAGCAGTGGTGAGGGAGAGGCCAGAGCCAAGTCTCCGCCCCCTGCACCACCCGGGAATGCTCTCCCTGATACATACAGACCAGCAGTGCCGGTTGCCTGGTGCAAGGGAGCTGCCCTACTCCAGTTTGCCCCCCTGCAGTGCAGTGTAAGGCAAATCACAACTGAGGCCATAGATAGGCTCATCCTAAGGCAGCTTTGCAGTTTTCTTAGATCCCACCACAATGTCCACCACCGAATCTAGTCACTTGAGGATTCGTCCAGAGCAGGGGAATGCTTCGTTAGCATAAAGCCACTACAGTGGCTCATATGCCAACCTCCATTGCTAGGTAGCGGGTGCAATTGATGGAAGATGTCCTGGCTGGGCATTCCTGGGTACCTACAGCTGACAGAATGCCCTTAGGCAGTCACTGTGACTTAGAGCAACCATCAGCCCCTTTCCCTAAGATGCGCCAGGCACACAAAGCATAGACCAGAGGATCTGGCCCAGCAGGTGCATCCTACCAAGAGTGTTGCACTGCACATTTGGAAAGCAGCAGCAGAGCCCAAAGGTCAGGAATTTCCCTCTAAGACCTAACTCGGCACTTGTGCAAGGCAAAGCTTCCTCTCCAACATCTGGGCACTTAGCAAGAAGCAGGATTTTTTTCCATCGTCTGCACCAGCAGCAGCCAGCAATTCCAGTAGCAGACGTGCCCAAAGTCCCATACCACTTTTTATGCCTTCCGGGTGCGTTGCCTCACACAGAAAGGCTTGTTATTTATGAATTTTACTTTAAACACTGATCTTGAACAGTTCATCTTCAGAAGAATTGGCGTAAACCATTATTCAGTGTGTTGCTCCCTCTGCAGCTCACCCACAAAGGATATGACTCGGCTACAGATACCAAAGACAGGATTTAGTTCTTTAGCTCTAGCGGCTAATCATCTTATCTGTGTAGGTTGCAAGTTCAATCCCCAATCACGACCAAGACGACAGTCATTACGTTAGTAATTAGCAAACCTGCCTCTTTGGGAGCTTCTAGATGAAGAATAAAAAAAGTGAACCTTTAAAAAAAATTAATCATTGCAGAAGAGATTTTGACCAAGTCATCAGGGAGGTGAAATATCTTATTCAACAAATCTAACAATGTACATGAAAGGCTCTGCACTGAAGAGTTCTTCTGGGAAAGAACGGGCAGAATCAATACAGTACGGAGGTGTGTTTCTACATCTTGGTAAAATAGCCTAGACAGACGGATACAGTTTCTGAGTAAGGAAACCACAGCACAAAATCCCTGGGCACCAGTGATCAGGGCAATGTTGCCATGGTGCGATGGAGGGAAAAGGAGTTAAATGGGTGTGTGGGGGCAGGCACAGAAAGTGAGAGAACTCATGCACCAGAAATGTGGAAATTTTGCTCAGATAAAGCTGTAGCTATTTGCAGTATGTGACTAACCACGAGATGCGTGCAAATGTAACAGAACAAAAATTTGCCAGGGAGAAAAGAACAGAAGTTAGCTTCACCCAGTACCTAGTGAAGCACTGAGCTTGTCTAACAAGCAACAGTTCATCTTAGGTACATGAAGCAGAGAAACCAAGATCAGTTATGTGACACAGGGCTATTACTCTACTTAACCATCTCTCTAAGTAGAGCTCTTTTGATGCACCAATACAGAAACACTGAGCTCATGTTTTTACCAGCAGTTACAAACAGAGGGAGTGAATGCCATGAGCCAAAAACAGCCATTAGCCATATCAGCATTAAGCGCTTGATCCCAAGGCCATTGAAGTCAATAGACGTTTTCCCACTGAATTCTGTGGGCTTTGAATCAGAACCGAAGAAAGCAAATACTTTGTTACTCAGAATTATGAGATTTGCTTTTTTAGTTCTTTTCAACATGAGATGGAATGAACAAATTAGTGCAGAAGAAAACATGCATTTCCATGTCGCCTTCTTTCCTAGCTTTCCCTTTCCTCCCCAACATTTTCTGAGGCAATTCTCCCTGCGATGAATCACACTCGGAAATGAAACTCTTAATTGTACTATGTAAGTGAAACACCAAGACATGACTTCATTACAGTATAGATAATACAAGGGCAAAGGATCAGTGGTATCTCCATATCATCTTAATTTATGGACTGCTCTGATTTATTACAACACTAGCATATGTGCGAGCATGGAGGAATTAAAAAATGCTTTTA
Organism: Eretmochelys imbricata; assembly: GCF_965152235.1. NCBI lineage: Eukaryota > Metazoa > Chordata > Testudines > Cheloniidae > Eretmochelys > Eretmochelys imbricata. Next base: position 124,777,662 of record NC_135577.1, on the reverse strand, counting down.
TCTGACTTGTGTGTTCTTAGTATTTCTCCTTGTCTAGTTTCACCTCAGTTGGATTCTTCATCTTTGCAAATCATGTGCTACTACAGCCTTAGTTACTAATGGAAATCAGTGAGAAAATTATTCAAGATGGGCCAAGTTCAAATACCCAGCCTGCCCATTTACTTGTTGTGACAAAGCGGGAATGTTCATAGATACATAGATACTAAGGTCCGAAGGGACCATTATGATCACCTAGTCTGACCTCCTGCACAACGCAGGCACAGAATCTCACCCACCACTCCTGTGAAAAACCTCACCTATGTCTGAGCTATTGAAGTCCTCAAATCATGGTTTAAAGACTTCAAGGAGCAGAGAATCCTCCAGCAAGTGACCCGTGCCCCATGCTACATGTTTTCTCTGAATACTGTGTGGGTGTCTCAATTTCCCCTAGACATTTCTTAAGTATCTAGGTGGTGGGATAAGGGTGTGTGATTGTTGCAGAGCCCTAGAGGGCCAGTGTGATGCTGTCTGCACAGAGAATGGCCTACACCATGTCTCCTGGCAACTGATGGCCTGGGCCCCTCCTCTACAAAGGTGCCAGCTGAAGGTGTTGGAGAACAAAGAGATCAGGTGGCCACCTGGCCCAGGAAAGAGACAAAGGCCAGAGGAGGGGCAGGAGAGTTTCAGTTTGGAGCTGGCTGGGGAAATGGAGGGAGGCCCAGATGGGACTCTGGCCTCCCTGCCCCCCCAAGATGGACCTGACTGAAGGGTCCTGTTTCCTGTACCTACAAGCTCTGTTTTAGACCGTGTTCCTGTCATCTAATAAACCTTCTGTTTTATTGGCTGGCTGAGAGTCACGTCTGACTGCGGAATTGGGGTGCAGGGCCTTCTGGCTTCCCCTGGAGCCCAGACCGGGTGGACTCGCTGGGGAAAGCACACAGTGTGGAAGGGGATGCTGAATGCTCCAAGGTCAGACCCAGGAAGATGGAAGCTGGGGAAGCTTCTTGCCCTGGAGACAGTCTGTTCCAGAGAGGAGGCTCCCCGAGAGTCCTGGCTGGCTTCATATGGAGTAGTTCCAGAGCATCACCCGGTGACACTTGTACCTAAGTAACGACGTGTGATTACTTAATCAAGTATTGCTCGGTTAGCGTGCAGGTGATAAGAAAGTACAGAAACATAAAAGAGAAAGAAGATAAAAGGAGAGCAGAGACAAGTACTCCACGTTGTTCCCTAATTACGTTTTTAGCCAGAAGAAGGACATTGACAGTGTAACTTGCAGTGACAGTGTTAAAACAAAGAAACTTCAAATCCAGACTCCAGCGAGAAACTGCTGAATTGGAATTCATTTGCAAATTGGATACTATTAATTTAGGCTTAAATAGAGACTGGGAGTGGCTAAGTCATTATGCAAGGTAGCCTATTTCCTCTTGTTTTTTCCTACCCCCCCCCCCCAGATGTTCTGGTTTAACTTGGTTTTAAACTTGGAGAGTGGTCAGTTTGGATGAGCTATTACCAGCAGGAGAGTGAGTATGTGTGTGTATGGGGGTGGGTTTTTGGAGGGGGGTGAGGGAGTGAGAGAACCTGGATTTGTGCAGGAAATGGCCTAACTTCATTATCATGCACATTGTGTAAAGAGTTGTCACTTTGGATGGGCTATCACCAGCAGGAGAGTGAATTTGTGTGGGGGGGTGGAGGGTGAGAAAACCTGGATTTGTGCTGGAAATGGCCTAACCTGTTGCTCACTTTAGATAAGCTATTACCAGCAGGACAGTGGGGTGGGAGGAGGTATTGTTTCATATTCTCTGTGTATATATAAAGTCTGCTGCAGTTTCCACGGTATGCATCTGATGAAGTGAGCTGTAGCTCACGAAAGCTCATGCTCAAATAAATTGGTTAGTCTCTAAGGTGCCACAAGGACTCCTTTTCTTTTTGGTCAGTGTGTGTTACATGTCTCCCATTACACCTAATCCACAGAGGACGAGAGTCTATTATTGTCCGCAGCAACAGAACCTGGCTCTTTAGCTCATGCTGTAGAGACTCCCGCTTTTACCTCTGGAGATCCCCAGTGTTGGCCAAGACAGCAGTCGTTACAAATGCAGTCTTCACGAGTGTCCCTTCTGGCCTTAAAATCCTTCCAGTGTTTATGGAGAGGAAACAGCTTCTCTTTAGTTAAGGCTTTATATTGTAAGGCAGATTTGCACTCACCCCTTTCCCTCTCACAGCGTGTACTACAATCCCCCCACACACACACAAATTCTTTCACATTTTGCATGTGTTCTGGAGCTAGTGGGCTATTTATGGCCAAATGTGAGGTACATCAGACAAGTCATTCCTTAGCTGGGGGAGTTTTTTAAAAATTAGGTGTCAGAGGCATTTTGCAAATTCTTATAATGCTTTCCTGTTAGTCCTGTCCTATCTCAAAAATAGTTTGGCATAGAAACTGAATTTATCCTCAAGTTTTTACAGTGATTGAAGGACCAAATCTTCAGCCAGTGCACATCAGTTGCGCTTCACTGAAGTCAATGCAGTTACACTCTGCACATCTGTGCTGTTTGCAGCTATGTTACGTATGTATGTTATTGCAAGAATTGAACAGGAAATAGATTTCCTTGAGCAAACCTACTGTGACAAGAGGAAATAAGGGCATGCACATGCATACACCATTTCTTGGTTCTGTTTGCCAAATTTTGCTTTTCTTGACATTTCAGGGCAATGGATACTTTTCACTTTGAATGGGGGTGGGAGCAGATGAAAAGTCACTTCTGCACAGAAAAGACAGTTACCTTTGCCGTAACTGGTGTTCTTCGAGACGTGTTGCTCATGTCCATTCCACATTAGGTGTGTGTGCTCGCCACGTGCACCGGTGCTGGAAGTTTTTCCCAGCAGTATCCATAAGGGGTGGCTCTGGGACCCTCTGGAGTGGCGCCCGTATGGCACAGTATAAGGGGCGCCGCCGGCTCCCCCCACCCTCAGTTCCTTCTTGCCAGAAACTCCGACAGTGAGGAAGGAGGGCAGGTCGTGGACTGGACATGAGCAACACATCTCGAAGAACACCAGATAACTGTCTTTTCTTCTTCGAGGGCTTGCTCATATCCATTCCACATTAGGTGAGTCCCAGCAGTTGCAAAAAATTGGGGACATTGGATCCAGGAAATAGACTGGTAGGACACCTTTGGGCGTACCCTCAAAACGACTTTTTAGCTCCTTGCTTGGAGCGGGTCGAGCCCGACTGGGCAGAGGCTGGGGGCAGGTGGCTCATCTGCCGTCTGTAGCCCCTGGGCTTTTTGTGCGGCGGGTCCTGCTGGGGCTGGCTCTCTTGCCCCTGGGGAAGTTGCGGTTTGAATCGCTGATGTGCCAGGCCCAGAATGTAGACCCCCAGGTTTTTTAGGGTTGTTCAGGAGTCCTTCACCCCATGTAATTTATTGTCCATCTGCTCCGCAAACGGAGCCTGGCCATCGAAGGGGAGGTCCTGAATAGACTGCTGAGCCTCGGAGGACAACCTGGAGAGGAGCAGCCAGGACAGTCGCCACATGGAGATGGCGGACGCTGTGGTGCGGGTGGCAGAGTCTGCCACATCAGATGCCACTTGAAGGGCCGCCCTGGCAGCAGCCGTGCCCTTGTTGAGGATCGCCCGGTATTATCGGTATTCTTTACGGGAACCTTCTCGGAGGGCATTCTTGAACCTGGCCGCGGTTTGTCACATATTAAAGTCGTAGCGGCTAAGGACGGCCTGGTGGTTGGCCAGCCTTAACTGTAAGCTAGATACGGAATAAATTTTCTCTCCAAACAAATCCAGTCTCCTGGAGTCTTTATTTTTGGGGATAGCTCTGGGCTGCCCCTGGCATTCCTTGGGGTTAACTGCCTCAACCACCAGGGAATTTTGGGCAGAGTGGGAGTAAAGGTATTCATGCCCCTTATTCGGGACAAAGTACTTATGCTCTGCCCATTTGGAAATGGGGGGCAGAAAGGAGGGAGTTTGCCACAAGGCGCAGGATATCTTCAATACCCCTTTGTGAAGGGGAAGAGCCACGCTAGCAGGGGCTGTGGAGGAGTGGATGTCGAACAGGGAGTCTGCTTGCTCCTCCAACTCCTCCGCTGCAGGTCAAGGTTGGATGGGACCCTCTTCAACAGCTCCTGGTGAGCCTAAGCGTCATCCTTAGGAACCGGGTAAGGGTGCTCTGTGATGGCCTCCTCCGGTGACAACAAGGAGGAGGCCAGTACCGCGGGTTCCATGGCACCCATTGGTGGTCCAGCAGGCGGTTCCCCTTGGTCCACATGGACTTGCAGGGTTTTATCCTCAAGCACCGTAGGGAGTTGGGTCGTTGAGGCCACAGGCCTGTCCGAGGCTCCCGACACCAAGCAGGCAGGCTGGGAGGGATGGGTGAACCCCCACGGGTTCCAGAGGTACCACGGGCCTGGCCACTGGGCCTGGGGTCATGGGGCAGGTTTCAGTACCGACTATGCAGGTGGCACCAAGGATCTGGGAGGCTGCCCCACCAATGTGGAGCCTTGCTCTGTGCTGGAGCCATATCTGGAATGATTGCTATCCGGTGACCCAGACCAATGGAGCGGCAACCTCTGCCTGGTGATAATCACGGTCGCGTCTACAGGAAGACCGGTCCAAGTGGGATGTGCGCCTCCGTGGGGACCTCGGTGACTGGCAGCACTAGGCAGATCCACAACAGGAGACCGGTGATCCATGCCTCACACTTCGAGACCAGTACCGGGATGAGGAGCAGGACCTGGAGGTATCGCAGGCCGGGAGCCAGGGGGATCTCTCCTAATATGGTGACACCCGTCTTGGGGAGCATTGGCAACACCCGTGGCTCCGGTCCTCCAATCACTCCTGGGATCTAACGGTGTTCTGGTAATGCAAAGGGCCCGTCTTGACATTCCTGCCGGGAAGCGCATGCCTCCGTGGGTCTGTGCCAGGTAACCGGCGAGGTCCGCCTCAAATCCTGCTGCCGGTGCCCAAGGTCCACTGACCATAGACGGCTCCAATGTGTCTGCCTCCCTAATTCCAAGGCATCATGGCTTAGAGCGGGTGAACAGCGGTGGGATGTCCCCCGCGATGGGGAGTGGTACCATTCAGGCAAGGGTGGATGGAAAGGTCCCCAGGCGGCCTTACCCCAAGGTCTGGGCACCGCTGGTGCAGGTGTGAGTGGCACTGGGAGCGTCAGGATCTCCTGCGCAGGCTGGAGTGCTTCAGGCCTCGATGGCACCTGAAGCTGATGAAGGCCCGCCTCGGTGTCCAGGCTTCCAGGCAAGAAAGGGGATGGGCTGCATCGCTCAACGTGAGTTGAGGCCCAACTTCCCAATGCGGGAGATGAACCGCTGGGTGCAGGTCTTAGCTCACCCCCAGCCCTATCCTTCCCCTTGCGGGGAGTAGGAGACTGTCCCCTACCAGCCTCCTTCAACTTCTTGGATGGGGCCGCGGACGGGGATTGGTGCCAGCTTGGCGCTACGCACAGATGCCACAGTGCTGGGTGCCGAGTCGGACCTTTGCTCCAGGGCCGGACTGAGCGCCAACTCCAGCAGGAGCACTTTGAGTCTGATCTCGCAGTCTTTCTTAGTCCTAGGTTTAAAGGACTTGCAGATTCGACACTTATCACTTATGTGCACTTCACCAAGGCACCTGAGACAGCTACTATGTGGATTGCTCACGGGCATGGGCTGTTCGCAGCGATCCCAGGGCTTAAAGCCTGTGGACCAGGGCATGCCCCATCTCCCAGCTAAGTCCCCGATGGGACTAACAAAACTAACTACTGCTAAGGGCTAACTAACTCAATTACTAACTATGTACAGTAACTTTACAAGAACTGTAGTTCGTATGAACGCAGCCTAAACAACGCTAGTAAGAGCAGCGACCGTTCCGTGCACCGTCACTGGCAGCAAGAAGGAACTGAGGGTGGGGGGAGCCAGCGATGCCCCTTATACTGCACCATGCCGGCGCCAGAGCCAGTCCCCTACAGATACTGCTGAGGGAAAAACTTCCTGCACTGGTGCATGTGGTGAACACACACACCTAATGTGGAATGGACATAAACAAGCACTCGAAGAACTTTATGGTTACAAAATTTCATGCTGACATGGAAGTTGGACAGCAGCCACCTTGGCCATTGTCCTTTGGAGGGAAGGCATAAAAGTGGAAAAAACAACTTGAGTGGGATTTTCAAAAGTACTGAAGTGACTTAGGACCACAAGACCCTAGACAAATTGGAGGATTGGGCCAAAAGAAATCTGATGAGGTTCAACAAGGACAAGTGCTTTTCTTGACCTGCTGCTCACAAACCGGGTAGAATTAGTGGGGGAAGCAAAAGTGGATGGGAATCTGGGAGACAGTGACCATGAGTTGGTTGAGTTCAGGATCCTGACGCAGGGAAGAAAGGTAAGCAGCAGGATATGGACCCTGGACTTCAGGAAAGCAGACTTCGACTCCCTCAGGGAACAGATGGCCAGGATCCCCTGGGGGACTAACTTGAAGGGGAAAGGAGTCCAAGAGAGCTGGCTGTATTTCAAGGAATCCCTGTTGAGGTTACAGGGACAAACCATCCCGATGAGTCGAAAGAATAGTAAATATGGCAGGCGACCAGCTTGGCTTAATGGTGAAATCCTAGCGGATCTTAAACATAAAAAAGAAGCTTACAAGAAGTGGAAGGTTGGACATATGACCAGGGAAGAGTATAAAAATATTGCTCGGGCATGTAGGAATGAAATCAGGAGGGCCAAATCGCACCTGGAGCTGCAGCTAGCGAGAGATGTCAAGAGTAACAAGAAGGGTTTTTTCAGTATGTTGGCAACAAGAAGAAAGCCAAGGAAAGTGTGGGCCCCTTACTGAATGAGGGAGGCAACCTAGTGACAGAGGATGTGGAAAAAGCTAATGTACTCAGTGCTTTTTTTGCCTCTGTTTTCACTAACAAGGTCAGCTCCCAGACTGCTGCGCTGGGCATCACAAAATGGGGAAGAGATGGCCAGCCCTCTGTGAAGATAGAGGTGGTTAGGGACTATTTAGAAAAGCTGGACGTGCACAAGTCCATGGGGCCGGACGAGTTGCATCCGAGAGTGCTGAAGGAATTGGCGGCTTTGATTGCAGAGCCATTGGCCATTATCTTTGAAAACTCGTGGCGAACCGGGGAAGTCCCGGATGACTGGAAAAAGGCTAATGTAGTGCCAATCTTTAAAAAAGGGAAGAAGGAGGATCCTGGGAACTACAGGCCAGTCAGCCTCACCTCAGTCCCTGGAAAAATCATGGAGCAGGTCCTCAAAGAATCAATCCTGAAGCACTTGCATGAGAGGAAAGTGATCAGGAACAGCCAGCATGGATTCACCAAGGGAAGGTCATGCCTGACTAATCTAATCGCCTTTTATGATGAGATTACTGGTTCTGTGGATGAAGGGAAAGCAGTGGATGTATTGTTTCTTGACTTTAGCAAAGCTTTTGACACGGTCTCCCACAGTATTCTTGTCAGCAAGTTAAGGAAGTATGGGCTGGATGAATGCACTATAAGGTGGGTAGAAAGCTGGCTAGATTGTCGGGCTCAACGGGTAGTGATCAATGGCTCCATGTCTAGTTGGCAGCCGGTATCAAGTGGAGTGCCCCAAGGGTCGGTCCTGGGGCCGGTTTTGTTCAATATCTTCATAAATGATCTGGAGGATGGTGTGGATTGCACTCTCAGCAAATTTGCGGATGATACTAAACTGGGAGGAGTGGTAGATACGCTGGAGGGGAGGGATAGGATACAGAGGGACCTAGACAAATTGGAGGATTGGGCCAAAAGAAATCTGATGAGGTTCAATAAGGATAAGTGCAGGGTCCTGCACTTAGGATGGAAGAATCCAATGCACCGCTACAGACTAGGGACCGAATGGCTAGGCAGCAGTTCTGCGGAAAAGGACCTAGGGGTGACAGTGGACGAGAAGCTGGATATGAGTCAGCAGTGTGCCCTTGTTGCCAAGAAGGCCAATGGCATTTTGGGATGCATAAGTAGGGGCATAGCGAGCAGATCGAGGGACGTGATCATTCCCCTCTATTCGACATTGGTGAGGCCTCATCTGGAGTACTGTGTCCAGTTTTGGGCCCCACACTACAAGAAGGATGTGGATAAATTGGAGAGAGTCCAGCGAAGGGCAACAAAAATGATTAGGGGTCTGGAACATATGACTTATGAGGAGAGGCTGAGGGAGCTGGGATTGTTTAGCCTGCAGAAGAGAAGAATGAGGGGGGATTTGATAGCTGCTTTCAACTACCTGAAAGGGGGTTCCAAAGAGGATGGCTCTAGACTGTTCTCAATGGTAGCAGATGACAGAACGAGGAGTAATGGTCTCAAGTTGCAGTGGGGGAGGTTTAAGTTGGATATTAGGAAAAACTTTTTCACTAGGAGGGTGGTGAAACTCTGGAATGCGTTACCTAGAGAGGTGGTGGAATCCCCTTCCTTAGAGGTTTTTAAGGTCAGGCTTGACAAAGCCCTGGCTGGGATGATTTAACTGGGAATTGGTCCTGCTTCGAGCAGGGGGTTGGACTAGATGACCTTCAGGGGTCCCTTCCAACCCTGATATTCTATGATTCTATGATTCTATGATTCCTGCACTTAGGACGGAAGAATCCCATGCACTGCTACAGGCTGAGGATCGACTGGTTAAGCAGCAGTTCTGCAGAAAAGGACCTGGGCATTACAGTGGAAAAGAAGCTGGATATGAGTCAACAGTGTGCCCTTGTTGCCAAGAAGGCTAATGGCATATTGGACTGCATTAGGAGCATTGCCAGCAGACTGAGGGAAGTGATTATTCCTCTCTATTTGGCACTGGTGAGGCCACATCTGGAGTATTGCATCAAGTTTGGGGGCCCCCACTACAAAAAGGATGTGAACAAATCAAAGAGAGTCCAGTGGAGGGTAACGAAAATGATTTGGGGGCTGGGGCACATGACTTATGAGGAGAGGCTGAGGGAACTAGGCTTATTTAGTCTGCAGAAGAGAAGAGGGAGGGGGGATTTGATAGCAGCCTTTAACTACCTGAAGGGGGGTTCCAAAGAGGATGGAGCTAGGCTGTTCTTGATAGTGGCACCTGACAGAACAAGAAGCAATGGTCTCAAGTAGCAGTGCAGGAGGTTTAGGTTGGATATTAGGAAAAACTTTTTCACTAGGAGGGTGGTGAAGCACTGGAAGGGGTTACCTAGGGAGGTGGTAGAATCTCCATCCTCAGAGGTTTTTAAGGCCCGGCTTGACAAAGTCCTGACTGGGATGATTTAGTTGGGGTTGGTCCTGCTTTGAGCAGGGGTTGGACTAGATGACTTCCTGAGGTCTCTTCCAACCCTAATCTTCTATGATTCTACGATTCATTGGGTCAGCTCAGCCACTCAGCGGCCCTTTAACAATACCACGTTCGCTTGACCTGTTGAACTCCACTCAGCTCTGCTCAGAACTCAAGACAGCTGACATCAACATCCAGAAAAATAAGGGGGGAAATCTGTGAAAAAGATTGCAGGACACACTGCCTAGTCACAGAAGCACTGCAAACTCAGAAAAGGACAGATTTCAGGTGCTTTCAGATTTAGCAATGATTATTTGCATTTCAGTAGCATCTAAAGGCCCGAACCAAGGTCCCAGAGTTCTCGGGTTAAACAACAAGCCATTTCATATATCAAATGATGGTGTCACCTGGTGGTAGTAGAGGAAAAGATCAAGAGCGATCTCTTAGATGTTCCCAACATCCAGGTACTGACACAGACAGCACAAAGACACTACTTGCTTGTGAGTTCCAATGCCACATTAGTTATTCTTCTGTAACACTGCTTCCATTACTGTCACCTCTAGAAGAGAAGCACGTTGGCAAATGTCCTTTCAGTGCTGAAAAGATTGACTCCCTGCTGAGATGACAGGACACCTAGGGACTTTGTGGGGGTAGTATTTCTAACACATTACAGGAGAGAATGAGAAGGTGCGGTGCCGAGACAGAGCACCACCTATTGGTACTGAGTCTTTACTTGACCCAAACCAATGCTATTCAATACAGGGTCAGGTTTGGCTCAGCTTGAGATGTGGGCTGGTTCTTACTGTTTTTCCCTGCACCAGTTTGGCCATCATAAGTGGGACAGGAACTTCTAGTGGGAGGAGGATTCCACACAAACAGAATATGGAAAGGTGAAAGACCCCAGAATGACACAGGGAGTAAAACCACTCCCTCTTGGACAAAGTATGTTTAGCTCCTCAGCATTAAAGAAATTAGCAGCACAAATTCTACCCAGACCTACTTCCGAGACAAGATCGTTATTAAGCTAAATCAGGACAGAAACTGGAACACCCAGTGTAAACCCATTTGGGCAGAATTTAGGCCATTTGTATAATATTGTTAGCTACAACACCATTGTTCCTGGCAAACAAAATCCACTGATACTGCCTTAAGAAGAAAAGGAGTACTTATGGCACCTTAGAGACTAACAAATTTATTTGAGCATAAGCTTTCATGAGCTACAGCTCACTTCATCAGATGCATTCAGTGGAAAATACAGTGAGGAGATGTATATACACAGAGAACATGAAACAATGGGTGTTACCATACACACTATAAAAAGAGTGATCAGGTAAGGTGAGCTATTACCAGCAGGAGAGCGCGGGGGGCGGGGATAACCTTTTGTAGTGATAATCAAGGTGGACCATTTCCAGCAGTTGACAAGAACGTCTGAGGAACAGTGGAGGGGGGGGGGTCAATAAACATGAGGAAATAGTTTTACTCTGTGTAATGACCCATCCACTCCCATGGCAGAGGGGCATTGCTGGCACATGATGGCATATATCACATTGGTAGATGTGCAGGTGAACGAGCCTCTGATAGTGTGGCTGATGTGATTAGGCCCTATGATGGTGTCCCCTGAATACCTACTACAGAACAGGCCCAACAAAGAAAATAACAGAACGCCACTAGCCATCACCTTCAGCCCCCAACTAAAACCTCTCCAATGCATCATCAAGGATCTACAACCTATCCTGAAAGTCAACCCATCACTCTCACAAATCTTGGGAGACAGGCCAGTCCTTGCTTACACACAGCCCCCCAACCTGAAACAAATACTCACCAGCAACCACACACCACACAACAGAACCACTAACCCAGGAACCTATCCTTGCAACAAAGCCCGTTGCCAACTGTGTCCACATATCTATTCAGGGGACACCATCATAGGGCCTAATCACATCAGCCACACTATCAGAGGCTTGTTCACCTGCACATCTACCAACGTGATATACGCCATCATGTGCCAGCAACGCCCCTCTGCCATGTACATTGGCCAAACTGGACAGTCTCTACGTAAAAGAATAAATGGACACAAATCAGACGTCAAGTATTATAACATTCAAAACCAGTCGGAGAACACTTCAGTCTCTTTGGTCACTCGATTACAGACCTAAAAGTGGCAATTCTTCAACAAAAAAACTTCAAAAACAGACTCCAACGAGAGCCTGATGAATTGGAATTAATTTGCAAACTGGATACAATTAACTTAGGCTTGAATAGAAACTGGGAGTGGATGGGTCATTACACAAAGTAAAACTATTTCCCCATGTTTATTGCCCCCTGGCCCCCCGCCCCCCGCCCCCCACCCCCCACTATTCCTCAGACGTTCTTGTCAACTGCTGGAAATGGCCCACCTTGATTATCACTACAAAAGGTTCCCCTCCGCCCCCCCCCACCCCCGCGCTCTCCTGCTGGTAATAGATCACCTTACCTGATCACTCTCGTTATAGTGTGTATGGTAACACCCATTGTTTCATGTTCTCTGTGTATATACATCTCCCCACTGTATATTCCACTGAATGCATCCGATGAAGTGAGCTGTAGCTCATGAAAGCTTATGCTCAAATAAATTTGTTAGTCTCTAAGGTGCCACAAGTCCTCCTTTTCTTTTTACAGATACAGACTAACACGGCTGCTACTCTGATACTGGCTTCTTTCCCAGTTCCCTTTTTGTAACATGGAAAGGGAGGAGGAAGAGGTGTTTAAAATCTGGTGCTTCCCATTTAACAGAAGACAAAATAGAAAGAAATACACATCTTCGACTCACTGAACTGAATTTTTTTTAAAAAAAAAGCAGCATGAACTGATGTGATTTCTTAACAGTAACTGATTGCAAGATAGGCACAAGTTCTGGGCTCATTAGAAGAAACTATGAACTCTGTTTGATCACCATGTTGGCTGGAGTTTCTGCAGGGATGGGGGAATCTGAAAGCGAAAAAGGATATTCAATACACAGGATTATGTTAATAAACAATAAGGCTATTTTAATGCTATTCTAGCATGTTTTTAAAGGAATTTTCAAATACAGATGAAAAATATACTCACACAAGGAATTCAGGGTTAGATATTTTCCCCCCAGCTACTTGGTTTCTGCTGGGGGTACAGTGCTTGCAGAGCAATGTTAGCTAGAAGGAGTTTATCTTCATAGATGTTTTGCTGGTTTGTTTGTGTTTAGATAAAGTTTTGATCCTTTCTGGTTAGCATCTTTCACTGGCAATTATAGGCAATGTACCGTGAAAAGGTTAGTTTGGTCAGCGAAGCAGAGGATTGTGGGGGGAGGGGGTTAAAAGAGCTTATCAGATGAGCAGAGATGCCTTGCTGGTGCTTATCCCTTGTAAACAATAAGAAATGTCAGCATTGCTGGTTGCTGTCACTGCTGACAGTATAAAGAGCAGAGAGTGTAGCATTCTTGTAGATAGCTGGTTTCCTGGGAGAAGAAACCAGGCTGTAGGATGAAGGCACTTCGTGGATATCCGAGTACCTTGGGAAAAGAAAGGAGTTTAGGCTTTTCACTCAGCAACCTAATGAAAACTAGACAAATAGTCTTGCATTTAATATATAGTTTCCACCAATTCATGCTTCTTTTGTTACGAACAATTCTAGTCTGTATCAGAAAGAGGCAGTTACATATAAAGAAATCATTTCACATTGACAAGTGAACTTCAGATTGGGGAGCCAAAGGAGGTTTAAGAAAGGAAAGAGTCCTGCATTTGGATTGGTAAATAGCCACTGTCCAGCCATTTCATTCCTTTAACTTTGCAAAACAACATACTATTGTAGATGCCTGAACAAGTAATCAAATGCTAATGGGTAAAATTAAATAATGCATCTGGGGTATTAAGTGCTGGGATGCAAATAGCTATGAGTCAAATACAAGCCTTTAAATTATTCTGAATGAGAAATTGTGGTGGAGATGGGAGTGGAACTTACAAAACAAAGCTATACCTGCAGGCAAACATTTATTTAAAGGAAGAGAATGTTCTGCTCCATGGGATACTCTAAGAAAACATGTCTTGTAAAAACATGGATTCATTTCCAGGATTCAACGGGATCAGTAAATTCAATCCACTGCATTATGCAGCATTTCTAACTTGTGACTGAAATTCTTAAACTAAAAAAACAGTATAAAATACTTTTAGATTTCCTCCAAAAAGGCTAGGGTTGAATTGTAATAAACCACATACTGTCAAAACAGCATTATTTAAAACAACTGGCAATGTGCCACATTCACTGTTGATTTGACACCCAAAGTACTGAATAGATTTTGAGAGTTATCAGTCTATCAGTCACCCTGGGAGATTTATTGCACTCAAGTCCAATAAAACACAGAACAGTTTAACTCTTCATCTTCTAGGTCCTGTAGAATGAAAAAGAGAATGGAATTAGTCTGGGGGAAAATGCAAACTATGGAGCTGAACTTCAGCTGGTGTAAATTGTCACAATTCTAATGAGGAACCTATTACAATTTACAAGAGCTGAGAATCTGCTTTTATATAATTATATAAAAAGACAACATTTTCAGAAGTGATTAGGGATTTTGGATGCTTCCGTTTAAATGCTGAGCACCCACCCTCCAAAAATCAGACCCCAAATCACTCGTCACTTTTGAAAATTTAGGGCAAATGTTCTACATACGGATGAGTCTCTATACCAAGAGCCCCAATGATTCCAGAACCTCAGTGAATCTCTAAAATCTTCCCCGTGACTTAAAAATGCTTCTTTGAGCCATAATGGAAATATTTATATTTGACAGTACTGGCAGATTAGGCTAACAAGCTTCCATCCATGCTGTTATAGGGCCTGTCCTGCTATGGAAGTCAATGGGAGTTGTGCCATTGACTTCAGTGGCCATAGGATTAGGCCCATAAACAGCATAGCTAGGAAAATGCTGGATTTTTTCAATCCCTTTCCATGTATAATACCTAGAGTGAAATCCTGGCCGCCCTATTGAAATCAATGGGAATTTTGCCTAAAAACCAGGAAGGCCTCATTTTATATCCTTTGCTCCTCACTGCGCGCACAACCAAATGATAATCTCAAAACAAGGCCACCATCAGCAGTGACCTTACAACACATGGGTGTAAGTGGAACTTCTAAAGATTTCTTTTTTTAATTGCAAAGTAACATAGGAGACTCTCTGTTTGCGTCCCTTTCATCAATAGCCGTAAATCTACAGACTCGTAATCGCTCTCAAGCTGCTTTCTAAAACTAACAAATGGTAAAAATAAAATAAAATAAAATAAAATTGCCTGTCATGGGAGTTGGTCAATAAAATGCAACAGTGTTTATTACAACATTTAAAGTCTGTGATTAAGAACACCAAAAGGCCTAAACTAAAAAGGGGTTTTAGCCTGTAATTTCCCTACAGTCCTGGCCTGTACTTCCTTATGAGCTAGCTCAGTGGGGCTTTTTTTCCATGTCCATCATCAGCTTGTAATTATTGCCATTCTCAAAGCTATGCCAGATGGGCTCTTTAGAAGCAGGCATGCAGCTTGTTTATGAGAAAGAGAGCTGTAATATTACTCTACACAGAGACCTATCTGGTCCTAGTCAAAGAACCATCGTCGCCCCCCGCCCCCCGCCCCAAATCTCACTACTTCTGCTAGACAGACCTCTCAGTTTCAGCTTGCTTTCCCAACTGAATGGCACTGGGGAGATGGGGATACTGTATCCTGGAGCTTGGAGGCTGATCTCCATCTCTCACTCTATTCACTTTTCTAAAAGGCGTACAGAAACAGTGCTAAACCGAAAACCCAGGGGAGAAACTTGCTTTCCTTTTTTTTTCTCCTCACTTCTGAGCTTATGTTTCCTGCTTAGGGCTGGCCACGAGATTGGAAGGATGAATCTCCCATTGCTTCGCCTAGTGGAGAGGATAAACATTTGTGAAGAGGTTGAGGTTAAGCAGTCGTGCAAAGCAACACAGGGAATGGCAAGAGGGAATAACCCAGAGTTCATCTTGTTATAGGCAGTGGGTGTTAGATATCCCAGAAGGCCAAGGCAGTGCTTCTATCAGTAGTTAATGAGGCAGGACTTGCAACAGATAGCCACATTTAACTTACAAAAGCTTTTAGATGTCTCTGTTTACTTTGATCCATTTCAGTTCATTTAAGCCTTTTTTCCTTTCCTTTTTTTTAACCTTCCCCCACCCCAGATAAACTACCCTTTTTTTTTTCCTTAACTCAAACAATAGTATCACTTACCAACTTTATATTTAACAAGTTTGGAGATCTTTAGTCAAGTTCTGCTACAATGGAATAAAGAAAAAACATGTATCTTGAGAAGGATATCATAAAAAAGAGAGAGAAAGGGGTCTGGCTGCAGAAACGTAATTTAAAAATCCAACTGCCGAAAGATAAATGAAGGGGTTGGGGGGTGAGGGGGAAATAACAGGAAAGGCTGCATTTTCAGGAGAGATTTAAAGTTATTTGTTCCTGATTGGGTGAAGTGCTCATTCTTTTATCCCTTGTTATTTTATCCATGTGATGCCAAAAGAACTTTCTTTGTTAAAATGTTCTCAGAACGGATAAAACTAATTTGCTGGAATGTGAAATAATCCAGAAAGTAAGAGGACTGTGCCTAATGTTCGCAGACTGAGAACGGCAAATTAACCGGCCACAGTTTCCAGTCCCTGGGGCACAGGACTGGAATTTAAAGCTTCCGAAGAAAGCCCTGGTGCTAATGGATTTGCATGAAGCTTGGCATGCTAATGGAGATTGTCTCTTGTAATGAGCTTTTAATTAGGTCTGCTTGGTGCTTGACCTTCTTGTAATATGGGGCCACTCCTCGGATGACAGCATTTCTAACCCACAGGTGTGGATAAACAGAGCTTGTAAACACGCAGAACATTCCCAGCATTCTCCAAATTGGCCTCCCAACTTGGTTCCCTTTCCCCCCCCCCAAAAAAAATAGCCTGATACTGCATCATTTCATTTATCCTTCCTTTCCTGCTGCCAGCAACCTTGGCTCCCTGATTTTATAAAGATATTTCAATCCGTTTTCATTTTCCTGTCTTTTTTAAAAGATAATCCTCTCACCAAATCAAATCAAGCACCACCTAATTCCATAAATACCCATGGGCAGTCCCAGTATGAAATATGCCCTGGATGAAACATATGCTCTACCAGAGTTGTTTGGATGCCCATAGTCTTTCCAGAAAAAATCAAATTAACATTTTTTCCCAAGTTAAAGAACCAGAAATAGCACTTTCCACCCCAACAGCCCCCCCCCACACACACACACACACCAGCAAAGTCAAGGACGCCTGTACATCCATTGATACACTGAGTCACATTTTACTGAAGAAATACATGTTTTCTTTGTCCCCCATAAAGAAAAAAGTTACTTCCCACTAACTGTGGTTCTCTGAGAGCATTACCTCTGCATAGTCACACACAGAGGATGCACCTTGAATGCTGCTGAGACGGGGGAACATACTGGAAAACAAAACAGTGTCCATTGGGGTCACACAAATGCCCTCTCTCAGGACTGAATGTTCTCAGATGAGGGTATCAGAGGCTGCACAGTTCCCAGTTGCTCCAGCTCCATCTGCTAAATCCCACAGACCATAAGAAAATAAAACTCCAAGGAAGAGGAGAAGGTGGGTGAGTAGTATGAAGATGCAGAGGCAACAGTCTTGAAGAACCAGTCACTGGTAAATAAACTTCCTTTCTTTCTTTGAATTGGCCTCTGCATAGTCCCCTTTTGGGGCGTGTAATCAGCAGTACAACCCTACAGGATGGTGGCCGGAGGAGTTTAATTGAACAAAGTTTGCAGAACTGACCTCCCAATGATAGGAGTCTGGAAGTAGCAGCCCTGCCAGAATGGAAACCATTATGAAGACAAAAAGAAAAGGAGGACTTGTGGCACCTTAGAGACTAACAAACTTTATTTGAGCATAAGCTTTCATGAGCTACAGCTTGCATCCGATGAAGTGAGCTGTAGCTCATGAAAGCTTATGCTCAAATAAATTTGTTAGTCTCTAAGGTGCCACAAGTACTCCTTTTCTTTTTGCGAATACAAACTAACACGGCTCCTACTCTGAAACCTGTCATTATGAAGACAGGCCACTGAAACCACTGTAAGCCCCAAAACCTTCAGGGGCTGACATCCTAGCCAAAGCATACATCTCAAGGTACAGTCGAGCCCATTATAAAAAGGCACTGAGCGAAAATGGCATTCTCCTCATATGGATGCCTAAAGGTACAAAAAAGGTTTAGGTGACTTCCTAAATACATTGTCCCTACCCTCCCTACCCCCACCCCCAAAAAGCGACCCTCAAAGCCCTCTTACAGCCAGGTCATGGAGCCTAGCTTCCCTCTAAGGAGACATAGGAGCTGGAACTCGGGACGTGGCCGCACCACCCGGCTTGAAGGGGTTTCCATCATATACAAGGTTTACAGTTTGGCTCAATGGCTCTCAGCACCCCCACTATACAAATTGTTCCAGCACCCCGTAAGGAAAACAGGATTCCAGAAGGAAGACCTGGAGATTAATGGTCTAGTTTAGAATTCAGACATTGCTCTTGGCAAAGACTTTGGCTGAGGATGCAGGACAATTCTGGATAAGGGTGCAGGACAGCTTTGTTTCTGTGAAATGGGAGAATCAGCTATCAAGGCCTACAGTTCTTTCACCTCTTCTCGCAGACATCTTTATGATCAAGAATGGTGTCTTTAGCAACAGATGGAACAGAGAGCACTCCCCGAAGGTGCATTCATGAAGTCTGTCAGCACTAACGTGACATCCCATTTCAGGAGAGGTTACCTGACTGGTGGAAAGACAACAAAGAATGGTTGCTCGCCTTGCAGTAACTGTAGCTCAAGATGCATTGTCCATATGGATTCCACTGTTGATTCACATGAGCCCCAAGATCAGATTATTTTGGTCTGCTGTGTGCATAGCCGCCACACCTGTCCCCTAGAAACCCACATTCTCCCCACTCACCCAAGGGCAAAAAGTGCAGAGTGGGCCCAGGCATACCTCTGTTCTTCACCACTACAGAATCCCAGAGGAGCAGGACTCCCTACCACCAGGAAAGGCGGGCAGGCTATGGAATCCATGTGGATAACATGTTGAAGAACAGCAGTTATTGTAAAGTAAGTAACCATTCTCTCTTCTTCTGAGTGATTGTCCACACAGACTCCACTCTTGGTGATTAACAAGCAGTTATCTCTTTGCTTGGAGGTGGGTAGTAGGTGTCCTATTTAAACAGTGACTGCCGGGAAGCCCTAAGAAAGCAGATATCAGAACTGGAAGCCTCTACCACAGAACAGTGTCTTTTAAAGGAGTGGATCGAGCTCCATGTATGCTCTACAAATTTCAGAAATAGGGACGTTCCTCAAACAGGCAACAGAAGTTGTCTGAGCTCTCGTGGAATGAGCGCTAATGTGACTAAGTGGATCTAACCTAGCTAACTCATAACATATTCTTATATAGTTCTGGGGACCCACTTAGATAACCTCTGAGATGATACTGCCTGACCTTTAATCCTCCCTGTTAGAGGTCACAAATAGTCCAGGTGTGTGCCTGAATGGTTTTGTCTTGCCAATGTAAAAAAGACAGCGCCCCCACTACATCAAACGTATGAAGTTTAGCTTCCCCTGGGGTGGAGAGAGGCATGGGGAAGAAAACTGGGAGATGAATAAATTGGTTCATGTGGAACTCTGACACAACTTTGAGCGGGAACTTGGGATAAGGCCCAGGAGTGACACTGTCCTTATGTAACACTGTAAAAGCTGACCCACTATGAGGACCCGAATCTCCCACTAAAAAGTCAGTCCTCACAGGTAAGTGGTACATGGAACAGGCTGCTAAGGGCTCTAAAGGGGGACTCATTAACTCTTCTAATACTGTATTGAAGTCCCAATGGAGGGGGGATCTTCAACTGTGGGAAAACATTAATAAGGCCCTTAAGGAATCTAGCATTGGAAAGGAGGGTGATGTGCATATGATGTTGCTAGATGAATCCTTATGGAGCCGATGGAAAGTCCCAAATGTTTCAAGGGTAGCAAACAGTCCAATATTGCTGAAATGGGTGATGGGAGAAAGCTGGTGCTCAGATGCCCAAATAGAAAATTTCTTTCATTTAGCTTTGTAAGTCAGTCTGGCTGAGGGTTTCCTGATTTGGAGCAGAATGTCCTCAATTTCTGCTAAACAGCTTCTTTTAATAGACATCAGATGGAACAAAGCTGGGTCTGGTTGTAGGATCTGATCTTTGTTGAGCGATTGTAGGGTAGGGAAGGTAAAGTAATCGGGGGGCTGTGTTGAGAGGTTCATCACCTCCGAATACCAGAGCTGCCTGGCCTATGGTGGGGCTATCATACTCATCAGTCCTGTGTCTTGTCTAGGTTTCTCAGAAAGTAGATCGGAGAAAAGGCATATATCAGCCCCAGTGTCCCGGGGCACCTGACAGGAAGCCCAAACTGAATCCCTCTCTAGAACAAAATATTTGTCACTTTCTGTCCTGCTCTATGGCAAATGGGTCTTTTTCTAGGAATGCCCACAGGCAGAAGATATTCTGTGGGATTGAATTGTTGACAGACCACTTGTGGTTGAACTGGAGAACTGCTTGATAAATTGATCTACCAATGTGTTCTGAAGCAGAACAGGTGCAGAGCTACTGGTGTGACTTCGTTCAGAGTACACCAATTTCATAGTTGAATGGACTCCTGAAAAAGTAGAGATAACCAGACTCCTCCTTGTCTACTGACATAATGCACAGCTGTGGTGTTGTCTGTCAGTTCTTGGATTTAGGATGCTCACGCTACAGGTAGGAATATCTTGCATGCCAGGCTGATGGTTCTGAGTTCCATTATGTTTATGTGCAGAGGAGCTTCTGCAGGAGAGCAGAGTCCCTGAGTCTGAAGGTGATCTAAATGAGATCTCCCTCCCCATTCGTGAGTGGAAGTGTCCATAATCAGAGTCTTGGTAGGTAGAGGTGCAGAGAGAGGTACTCCCCTGCACACTTGAATTGGGTCTTTCCACCAGCTTAACAAGGAGATGACTTCGTGCAGGACTGTGACAGTCTTGTCCATGTGGTTTCTGTGGGATAAATATACTGATTTCAACCAGCCTTGCATGAAGTATAAGTGAAGTCTGGCAAACTGTATCACATAGATGCACAGGGCCATGTGTCTCAGAAGTCCGAGGCAGGCTCTTACTGATGTTTTTGGATCAGCTTTATGTTTGGTGAGGTTTAGTATCATCTGGAATCTTTCCTGTGGAAGGTAGGCTCTTACTGACCTGGAATCTAACATTGCTCCTATGAACTTTATGCTTTAAGTCAGAATAAGGGGATTTTTCTTTGTTGACCTTGAGGCCCAGTGAGGCAAAAAGCTTTAAGATTACTTGGATCCAGCCCCTTTGATGGCTGGCTGTTTCAAGGAAGATCATCCCAACAGAAAATTGTCAAGGTATATGGAGACCTGGATTCTTTATCTTCTTAGATGTGCTGTCATGACTTCCAGGCACTTGGGGAATGCCTTTGGTGCTGTGGAAAGGCCACGGGGCAGTGGTGGTGAGATGTTCCTAAAAGGAATGTGAGGTATTCCCTTTGGGCTGGATGAACAGATGTGTGAACGTAAGCCTCTTGGAGGTCGAAAGCCACAGACCTGTCCTGAGGATTTAATGAGGGAATCATCCTGCAATTGAAATGACAGATGAATTTGTTGAAATGATGAAGATCCAGAATCAGATGCCAACCCCTCTTCTTCTCTGTGATGAGAAAATAATGAAAATAGTGTGGAAAGTTTCTTAGACTACAGCAAGAACATGCTTTGCAGAATATGCTTAATCAGATGTCACTGTCCAGAGAGGTTAAGTGACTTAGGGCTTGTCTTCACTATCCACTAAATTGGCACAGCTGAATCGATGCAGCTGTGCCGATGTACCTCGTCTGGTGAAGATGTGCTAGGTCGATGGAAGAGTGCTCCCCGCCAATGTAATTACTCCACCTGAATGAGAGGCAGAAGCTATGTCAGTGAAAGAGCATCTCCCGCCAACATAGTATAGTGTAGACACCGCTTTAAGTAGATGTAATTTACGTCGCTCAGGGGGGTGGTTTTTCACACAACACTGAGTGACGTAAGTTACATCAACTTAAGCAGTAATGTAGACAAGCCCTAAGAAAGTCTCCCTTAGTAAGGAGATCTAGAGATGCTAGTAGACTACATGCAGGATCGTTTGAAAGATCCAGGAGATCCGCAAACCAATATTGCCTAGGTTAGAGCAAAGTGACTAGACTGCCGGCCTAGTCCTGTTTGATCTTCATGATCATCAGTGGAATTTACAGAAGCAGTGGAGAGGCATACAGCAGATCCCTGCTGCAGTCCAACATGAACACACATCTGTTATTGCGTTTTAGTCTGTCTGTTCTGGAGCAAAACTAAGGTAACTTTGCGTTGCTGCTTCTGGAAAACAACTCTCCTGAAGGAAAAATACACATCCTGGACAGCAGATCCAACAATAACTGCTTCTGAGACCACTTGTGCTATTTTGTGGTCTGCAATTTAACTAGCCCTTTCCCCTTTTCTTTTTAAGTAGCTTAACTAGCCTTTTCTTTACTGGCCACAAGATGCATTTAATGAACTAAACACCAGTCCCAGAAGGACACTGCTCCCAACAGAGTGTCTAGGAATGAGCTCCCTCTGTTCATTGAGATAGAACATTGCCATGGGGTTGTCTGTCAGTACTTGAACTATGTGGTCCTTGAGTTGAGGCAAAAAGCACTTTGGTGCTCATCTGATGGCCTGCAGTTTTAGAGGGTTTATGTGGCTTCCCACATCTTCCAATGACGATGAGCTATCAGTTTCCATAATTGGGGGCATCTGTGATAACCTCTGTTGGTGGAGATGGAGTGTCCATACATTGCTTTTTAATTCCCACCAAGAGAGAGGCTCAAGAGCTTTTGAGGGAACAGTCACAGCTGCACTTATGCTGTTGTCAGTTGTTGGCTGCATGTGTGTTCTCTGTGTGCTGCACCAGCTCTGCACAGACAGCTGACGCAGCAGACCTTGATTGAACTGCTTAAGAAGACCACAGACTCAGTTCAGCAGCAAAGGCGCTCAGCCAGGTTTATGGCCGACAAAGCACAGTACTAGCACCTGGCTGACTCTACGGGGTCACTACTACATGTATGCCCCTGACAATGGACTCAGCTCAGTGAACAGCAGGACCTTCCGCTCCTCTGCTGGCCCCTCTGCCACATACATTGGCCAAACCGGACAGTCTCTACACAAAAGAATAAATGAACCCAAATCAGACATCAAGAATTGTAACATTCAAAAACCAGTAGAAGAGCACTTCAGTCTCCCTGGACACTCAATAACAGACTTAAAAGTGGTCATTCTTCAAAAACAGATTTCAACGAGAAACTGCAGAACTGGAATTAATTTGCAAACTTGACACCATCAAATTAGGCCTGAATAAAGACTGGGCGTGGCTGGGTCACTACAAAAAATAATTTTCCCTGCAGACCACAAAATACTCACACCTTCTTGTCAACTGTTGAGAATGGGCCACATACATCCTAATTGAATTGGCCTCGTTAGCAGTGACCCCCCATTTGATAAGGCAACTCCCATCTTTTCACGTGCTGTATATTTATACCTGCTTACTGTAATTTTCACTCCAGCCATCTGATGAAGTAGGTTATAGTCCACGAAAGTTTAGGCCCAAATAAATGTGTTAGTCTCTAATAATGACAGGTTTCAGAGTAACAGCCGTGTTAGTCTGTATTCGCAAAAAGAAAAGGAGTACTTGTGGCACCTTAGAGACTAACCAATTTATTTGAGCATAAGCTTTCGTGAGCTACAGCTCACTTCATCAGATGCATTGGTATGCATCTGATGAAGTGAGCTGTAGCTCACGAAAGCTCATGCTCAAATAAATTGGTTAGTCTCTAAGGTGCCACAAGTACTCCTTTTCTTTTAGTCTCTAAAGTGCCACAAGGACTCCTCGTTGTTTTTTCTTCTGCAATGTGTTTACGTGAATACTTAGTGCCCAGGAGTGCTTGTGTTTTTGCAATGCAAGCCCTATTCTTGCCAAGTTAACAGGGCCTGACTTTTGCTCATAGCTTGACTCTTGCTAACTTTGATTTATCTCAACATGGCCTGACTTTAGTTCAGGCCTTACACAAGGCCCCTTATACCAGGCATCATGTCTCAGATTCTCTCTTTCTACTACATATGTCATCTACATTTTACTTCTGAATGTAACATGCTACCACACGATATTGTAATGATCTCAACCACAATCAGGACATCATAAAAGTCATAAGACAAGAGGAAAAATTGCACTGCTCTCTGAAGATTCACATTCAGGATGATCATTGTTTGGTAAATGGCTCAAAATCTCTCCCCCTAAAAGGAAAGCCTG
This sequence comes from Eretmochelys imbricata, assembly GCF_965152235.1. Classification (NCBI taxonomy): domain Eukaryota; kingdom Metazoa; phylum Chordata; order Testudines; family Cheloniidae; genus Eretmochelys; species Eretmochelys imbricata. The sequence goes on along the minus strand of NC_135577.1, from coordinate 124,754,022 downwards.
GGTTTGTATTGAGCCCACGATGGCCCCAGTGAAGGATATTCTCTGAATGAGTATCAGGATAGATTTTCCCCAGACCTGGGGATTCAAACAGATTGCACATTCTTCACAGGGATTCTACTAATTCGCAATGAGTTCAGGTCTGAATCAGCTACTGGTCCAGGTAGGCACATATACTCCCTGGACTGGTAGCAACAGTCTCCCACACAAAAGCACAGGTCAAGAGCCCTGAACCTATCTCACAGGGAAAGGGAAGGGATAATAAAAGCCAGAGTCAACATATGGAATTGGACCATTCTATTGCAACCGCTCCATTTTCTTAAAACCATGACAGGATGAAGGTCACCCTCCTTCTTAAGACTGAGGCAAATACCTCCAACAGATGCCTTTTCCTCTGTACTGCTTTGGCACCTCTGGAATAGTCTCCACAGCTTGGGGCAAGGACTCCTTCTTCCCTCCCCCTGCCACAGAAATTCCCAGAGGACAGCCAAGCTATTCAGACTGGACCCTGGAGTTAAGAATGATCCCTTGCTGTTCTCAATATTATTGTTATTCACTTTTTTGCACACTGTCACTACATTTGGCAATTTAAGTCATACACACACTGTGTTGCATCCAAAACTGGAATATAGTGCAATTACTCACCCAACACTCAGCTTTAAATAGGGCAGTGATTAGAGGGGCCAGCAAGAACTATTACTGTCTTTGTTGCCAGCTGGAAATACGACTTTTTTTAAAAATATAGTTTTATTTACAAAAATGGGTTGAGTAACTGAGCAATCTGGATTGCTACTAGCCTTACACAGGCTCAAACTACTGGTCCAGTTACATATTGGGTGGGATATTCTAAGTCACGTTTGAAAATCCTGCCCATTATTATTATTATTTGTTTTATAGCAGCACCTAGAGGTCCCAGCAGACACCAGAGGTGACATCATTGTGCAAGGGGCTGTACACACAATAAGAGATCATCCCTACCCTGAACAGCTCACAATCCAGGGGTATGTCTACACTACAAGCACTACAGCGACACAGCTGCAGCTATGCCGTTGTCGTGTAGACACTTGCTACAGCAACAGAAGGGGTTTTTTTGGTGACTGTAGTCAATCCCACTGCCTTGAGATGCTGTAGCTAGGTCAACAGAAGAATCCTTCTGTCAACCTAGCTGCACCTACAGTGGGAGTCAGATCAACCTAACTATGTCACACACGGTGTGAAACTTTTCACAGCCCTAAGCAATGTAGCTGGGTCAACCTAAGTTTTAGGTGCAGACCAGGCCTAAACAGACAAAGAGTGAGAAAGGAAGTATCACCCTCATTTCACAGCTGGAGAACTGAAGCACAGACAGATTAAGTGACTTGTCAAAAGTCACACAGGAAAAGTCTGTGATGGAGCAGGGACTTACACCCATGTCTCCCAAGACATAGGCTAGTGACCTAATCACTAGACCATCCTTCCTCTCTGGGAGGTTACTCCCTTTTGGAACCAATTTTTCTGGTACTACTCTACCACAAGAAAGATACGTATCAGTCCACTATTCTAAATTCACATAATTCATCCATATAGTCTGCTCTTCCCATGCTATTCAAGGTTCCATGGCACAGATCAGATCTCTTCAGCCCTTTCCATATGCTCTAGCAAATGGGAACTGACTCAGGGTATGTCTATACTGCAAAAAAACAACAACAAACAAACAAAAAACCACAGCAGCAAGTCTCAGAGTCAGGGACAACTGACTCAGGCTCATGGGGCTTGTGCTACAGGGCTAAAAATAGCAGTGTATACATTCCACCTCAGGCTGGAGTCCAGGCTGTGAGACTCACCCCCTCACGGGGTCTGAGCCTGAGCAGGAACGTCTACACTGGTGTTTTGAGCCCATGTCCATTGACTGTGGCTCTGACACTCAATGATGCAGGGTTTTTTGTATTCGGGGGAGGGGATTGTTTTATTTTTGCTTGTTTGGGGGGTAGCTGGTGTTTTTTGTTTTGGTTTGGTTTTTTTTGCAGTTAGACACCCCCTCAGTCACAACCTGCAAACAAACTGTTGTCAGGAATTGTGGCCCAAAGTAGGTTTTTTTCATTTGGCTGGGCCACCAATTGAAGCCATTTAAATGCCATGAGATGGGGCAGCAAGTTTGTTTCAAATGACTCTGAGCCCTGAGTAGCACAGCAGCACGGGCAGCACCAGCCTGCCCATACTAATGACGACAGCTGCACAGGAGAACTGGGAAAGTTTTTCACTTTTCAGTTTTCCAGCCTGTCTAGCTGCCCCTCACAGGAATGCTGTCCCCATTTGGAATCTCCTTGTCTCCTCCATCCCTCTTGAAAATGAAAAGTCATATGCTCCACTTCGCATTATGTACCGGGGCCTCTAAAATTCAATTTTAGACAGTGTGCTTTAAGCAGGTTTCTGTTATGAGAGCGGAAATCAACCTCCAGAATTAATAGACATCCATCTTATTCTACTGTTTGCACTTAATGTAACAAGAAAAAGATAGTTCTATTCTTTGGGGAACAGGGGGTCATAATAACAAAAAGAATTCATTGGCATTACACAAAAGCAAGGCAAGCGAGATCTGGCCAACAAACAAAGATCAATCACCCACCACTGAAATGCAGCCACCTCCAGGACGAAAGGCAGCAGCTGATTAACAATGCACACAGATGCTCCTCTGTGCAACCATTTTAGGACAGGATATGGAAAAGAAAATTCTACCCACTGAAATTACAGGAGAAACTTTAGTAAACAGGATGTTATTATCTCATTTGAAATGTGGACAGGACACAGGCATTCTCTTAGGAAAATGTCATAGCCTCATTTTTATATCTCACTTACGGAAACTACCTCCACCAGCATAGTGCCCCCTTCACCATGCTCGGCTGTTGTTCCTGTTCTGACTCAGAAGAATGCCAGCTTCTGAATTACCACCATATTTCCTGCAGCGCATGCTTCTCCCATCCAGACACTGACCAGGTCCCAGTGTGCAAGAACCAGTGTCATCACACAGACCATATTGTGAAGGCTGTGGACTAGTGCAAACACCAGATTTGTACAGGAAGGAGGCAAGTGTGGGTGGCATAGCTAACAGGGTTAGACAGAGTTTTGTGCTCAAAGCCTTGAGTATGGGCATAGCTGCACATCCCCAGGAAGAGTCATGGAAACAAACTATAACTCAAAAGTCACAATTCCTTCCCTGCTTAGCCTTTGACACAGGGGAGGGGAATAATTGACTGCAGCTCTGAACTACTTACTTCTCCCTTCACAAAGACTCAACTCTACTGGCTGGCATGTTGGGAGGGAAGGAGGTGGAGCCAAGGGTCTTCCTGCCATTATCTGCCACCTCTGTCCTCAGTGGGAGAGATAATGAATGCCCTAGTCTCTGCTCTCCCCCTACACCCAAGTTATATGTGAAGCCCACAGGCTGCTTTACTGGAGGGGAAGCATCTTAATTCCTCATGCAGCTGAATTAGGGCCAGTCGCAATCTAGCTCATAATGAAGAGGAGATTTGCTGAGATATAGGCTAAGTCTATACTATATAAGTCTATAGAAGTCTGTATTCTAAGTCTCTCTTTTATTTTTAAAAAGTTAGTTAGTTAAGTTACTAGTTAAGTTAGTTAAGCCCCGTTTTCAGGGGCAGACCAACAATTTCTGTAACCCCATTTACAGAAATGAAAAGTCACCACTAAAAATCTGCCCTGGATTTCTGGAAAAAATGACTTTCACATCTATTTTTAAAGTACAAAGGAATTGTGGTTCTCCATGTGGTTTTACAGCTTACGGTCCCACACACTTTGCGGATAGTAAAATATGGATGTTTCCCTAGTGGATGAACTTTACTTTAAGAAATTCACAGAGCCTCCTATTTAGGGCCTTCAAAACTATAAGTATTAAAAATATATACCCCTTACGGAAAAGTCCTATAGAATTTAATGGAAAAGAACCTTTCCATGGGCTTTTTTAATCATCCCATAGAACTGAATAGAGAATTATATTCCTTCCATAGAAATCTATTAGATAGTTCAGAAATCCCCACTACAGTTTTCTGAACTACCCTATAGAAGGGACAGCCTTCTCTGGGGAAAGGTCTACACTTAAAACGCAGCACTGGAGGAGCTGCACTGATGCAACTGTGCCACTAGAGCATTTAAGTGAAGATGCTTTTATGCTGACGGGAGAGCGTCTTCCGTCAGTGTAGTTAATCCACCTCCACAAGAGGTGGGAGCTATGTTGGGGGAAAGAAGTTTTCCCTCCAACTTAGCGCTGTCTACACTGGGGGTTAGGTCAGTATAACTACATCGCTCAGGGTTTGGATTTTTCACACCCCTGAGCAACACAGTTATACTGGTATAGGCAAGGCCGGTGTAACCACTAAACGAACTAGGTGGCCGCCTAGGGCACCAAGATTTGGGGGCACCAAAAAGCAGTGCCCAAAATTTTTTTTGCTGGAAAACGAATGAATAAAGAAAAGAGAAACGTCGTTGAACTTGCATTTTAACTTATCGTTCTCTCATACAACACAGCTATAGCCTATGCCAGCTCTGCGTTGCGGGCACAAGCATACTGCTTCACTACGGTACAAAGTGGCAATGACATCATTTTTTCCTCACGTGTGGCTGTCACCCGCTCTGACAGGCGGTTTGTCGTGCTAAATTGACTAGTTTTCAGAGGTTGTTGACTGAGGCTAACTATTTTTGTTGAGTTGTTTCAGATCTAAGACTCTGGCAATTGCTGCTGCATCATTTCGCTAATACTTTGTGTCAATTGTGTGTGTATGTTAAGTATTTGATGTTTATCATGTGCGAATATGAGTATGTAGGTTGTTGAAATTTGTCATATTGATATTGTCAGTGGTTGTTGTATGACGGAGTATCCGCTATTCTAATTTTATAAACTTTATTAACAACAATAATTGGATATTCTAAAGGTAGAATACAATGTAGTAGATTTTGATATATGGGGGGGCACAAGGTGGACGTTTCGCCTAGGGTGCAAAATATCCTTGCACCGGCCCTGATAGATCTGTAGCGTAGCCCTGGCCTGAGTAATTTCTATAGAACACTAGTGGATTTTTACAGAATCCAGTTGGCATCAACCCTGTTAAATCCTGTGGTCCTTTCTTACTATGGACACAACAGAATTGGCACTCTACAAGGAATACATACACACTCAGGGCTACATTGTGACTCACACTGCACACCCACACCATGGAGTAAGGAATACAATCAACCTTCACCTCATTTGGCAGGCTACCCAGACTTGAGTCCAGGCACATATAACAATTGGGACTAGTCATGGACTCACTCCTGTCACAGAGTAGCTGGGTGGGAATGGACAGGAAATGGACAGAGCCATAGCTTCTCCCCCTCTCACCACTGAGTCGGCGTGGGGTTGTGGTAACTTGCTGGTAAGGCCAGTACGAATAACTACTCCCTAGAAGCAACGGGAGGAATTGTACCTCAGACAGGTGTTTCTAAGGCATGTTTTCCAGGGCTTGTCCTGGGTCGGTGCAGCCTACGCACCAGCCCTTACTGAGGGCTGTGGTGGCTAAAGGTACAATCTAGCTACCTTTTATCGTCCACAGTTAGCTTGGACACAGGAGAAGACTTTTCATTCACTGCTGTGGCAGGATGAATCTCTAATGCTTGTGAGACATAGCAGCTCTCACTGGCCAGTGCAAGAAGCAACACTGACAGTCTCTCTACCAGTTGGGGTTGGAACTGGTCACCTCCCTCCTAGAGAAAAGCAAGATGCTAGACGGCAATAAATAAATAAAATATTAATAATAATAAATAAATACTTAGCACTTATGAGGCACCTTTCACCTGAGGATCTCAAAGCACTTTACAAACTTTTATTAGGTAGGTTCTCCCAGTGGTTCTCCAGCTTTTTCATTCTGTGGATCATTTTGTATTTATTTTTATTTAATTAATAATAAAAAACCCATACAAGGCTCTAGGCTCCCCAGGGTGTAATTAATATTAAACACAGAACCCCACTGGCATTAAAATGGTTATTCCAATGGGAACACTGCCACAGCTACATCAAAGCTCCTTTCCAGACCTTCATTGTTCTGAGAAACACACCCTCAACCCTTACCCAAATCTTATCAAATAGATTTCTTCACTAGAGAAAGATCTTCCCAGGCACCATCTTCTGACCCACCATCCCAGTCCTCCAGGCTTAATTCACAAGGAACCTGATCCAAATCATGATCCAAAGTTCACTGCAGTCAAAGAGTCTTCCCAATTACTTCAACGGGCTTTAGATCTGCCTCAAGCCATTCAACAAGCAGGGAACATGAAGCAAATTGCAGGATCTGTGGTAGTCCTTGGATGACATGGATCTTAGTTACACAATAGCCATGTGAGCTAGGTAAGTACACTATCTATTTGACAGGCAAGCTGAAGCACATGGACATTAAATGACCTGCCAACGTCACCCAGCAAACCAGTGGCAGAGCCAGGAACGAGGCAGTGTGAGGGGAGAGGAGAACTAGGGACAAAGGACACAGCTATTATTGCATGATACAAACTATTAATTTACTTCTTTTTACAAAAAGGTATCATAAGCTTCCCTGTCCCTTTCCCCACTTGTCAGGGGCTGATCAGAGAGGGAGGAGCCATCTCTTTATGGGCTCATGGGGCAAGAATGCAAGTGCTCTCATGGCCAAGCTAAGAGTGTGGGTGATGGTAGTGGTGGGAATACAGCCCAGGGGTCATACAGCTTTCCCCAACCCCTGACGTTCCTCTCCTGCACTCCACACATATAGGCTAATGATGTGCCCTTTAGGGACCTGCTCATCAGGTTGGGAAACCCTGTACTTCCTAATAACAGAACACCCAAACACAGCTGGCTCCCCATCCACACTCCATATCCTGTGACTGGGTGCAAACTTCAAAAACAGGTTCCCTGGGAGTCATGAAAGAATCACAGAAACATAGAAATGTCTTTGGCTATCCCTCCAGGTGAGGATGATGTCTGCCAAGAGGGTTCATTGGTGGGGTTTTAAGTGGCTGAGGAGCCCAATTTGCACCCTGCAGTTTTTCCCACAGGAGTGACAGGTGTAATCTTGGAGGAGACATAGTTGTTGGCCAGACTGTTGTGCACTTTCTTTCCTCCTTTGTCACTTCTCTGTCTCATGAACACGTCTGTTCTCCTCCAAGTGAGCTGTGGCTTGGTGTATGGGGTGGCACTGCTGTGTTCTGTTCTGCATAGAGTCCTTCCAGTTTGTTGGGTTGATGCCTCCCTTTTTAAGATGTACTTTCAGTATGTCTTTGAAATGCTTCCACTGCCCTCCGCGAGCCTTTCTTTCCTGACTTAACTAAGAGAAGAGTACTTGCTTCAGGAAGCGAGTGTCAGGCATACATAGACAGTGGCCAGCCCAGCGGAGTTGGTGTTTCATGACCTGTGCTTTTATACTGCTGATGTTGGCTGCAGAGAGAACGCTGATGTTAGTGCGTTGGTCTTCCCAGCTGATCCTGAGAATCCTCCTGAGGCAGTGCTCCAACCACTTTAGATGTCATCTGAGACCCATAGAGAAGAGTGGAGATGACAACAGGTCAGGTTATTATAGAGGATGATGCTATCTCTGTCGTTACTATTCAATATTTTCATGAATTTTCATTCATAATTTGAATAATGGGGTAGAGAGTAAGCTTATAAAATTTGAGGATGACACCAAGCTGGGAGGTATTGTGAGCACTTTGGACGACAAGATTAGAATTCAGAAGGACCTTGATAATTTGGAGAATTGGTCTGATCTTGGTGCCTGTTTGCACATCCCTATTATTGAAGACTCATTTTTTGAGTAGTAGAAATGTAGGACTGGAAGGACCTTAAGAGGTCATCTAGTCCAGCCCCTTGTGCTGAGGGAAGACCAAGTAAATCTAGACCATCCCTGACAAGTGTTTGTCTAATATGTTTTTGAAAACCTCCAATGACAGGGATTCCACAACCTCCCTTATAGTTCTACAACTTATCCTGATAGTTTCAAGTTTTTCCTAATAGCTAACTTAAATTTCCCTTACTGCAGATTAAGTTCATTACTTCTTGTCCTATCTTCAGAGGACATGGAGAACAATTGATCACCATCCTCTTTATAACACCCTTTAACATATTTGAAGGCTGTTATCAGGTCCCCCCTCAGTCACCTTTTTCCAAGACTAAACATGCCCCATTTTTTAACCTTTCCTCAGAGGTCAAGTTTCCTAAGCCTTGCATCATTTTTGTTCCCTCCTCTGGACTCTACTAGTTTCTCCACATCTTTCTTAAAGTGCGTTGTCCAAAACAGGACACATTTCTCCAGTTGATGTCTCACCAGGGCAGGTAGAGCGGAACAATTACCTCCAGTGTCTTAGATACAACAATCCTGTTAATAGATCCAAGAATGAAATTGGCCTTTTTTGCAGCTGCATCACATTGTTGACTCATTCAATTTGTGATCCACTATAACCCCCAGATCCTTTTCTGCAATATTAGTGCTTAGACAGTTATTCCCCATTTTCACAGAATCATAGAAATACAAGTTTCAGAGTAACAGCCGTGTTAGTCTGTATTCGCAAAAAGAAAAGGAGTACTTGTGACACCTTAGAGACTAACCAATTTATTTGAGCATGAGCTTTCGTGAGCTACAGCTCACTTCATCGGATGCAACAGTATGCATCCGATGAAGTGAGCTGTAGCTCACGAAAGCTTATGCTCAAATAAATTGGTTAGTCTCTAAGGTGCCACAAGTACTCCTTTTCTTTTTATAGAAATACAAGGAACCTCGAGAGGTCAAGTACAGCCCTCTGCACTGAGGCAGGATGAAATAAACCTAGACCATCCCTTTTGCGCATTTGATTTTTCCTTCCTGTAGTACTTGTGTTTTTATTTAATTTCAATTTGTTGATTTCAGACCAATTCTCCAAATTATCAAGGTCCTTCTGAATTCTAATCTTGTTGTCCAAAGTGCTCACAATACCTCCCAGCTTGGTGTCATCCTCAAATTTTATAAGCTTACTCTCTACCCCATTATCCAAATTATGAATGAAAATTCATGAAAATATTGAATGGTGACGACAGAGATAGCATCATCCTCTATCATAACCTGACACCAAAGTGGCAATGGACCCAGAGGACCCAGGGCCCTAAATCAGTGCTTAATTTGTAGTGAAAGAGATGCTGGGGCTCAAGCAATTGGGTGCTGGGGCTCAAGGAATTTTTTTACATTCATAACCGATGCAGCAAGTCTAGAGGTGCCGGGGCTCAGCCCTGAAAAGCCCTGGCATGAATTGAGCACTGCCCTAAATACACTACAAAGCTCAGTCTACTTGAAGGAAAGAACACACTGCAGTACTAAGAACAATGTCTAATGACTTACAGCTAGTCATTTTAATCAACTGGATGGACTTGTGATTAAGGCACTGGATTGGGACTCAGGAGATCGGTTCTAGTTCTGCTGCAGACCTCCTGTACAACCTTGGGTAAGTCACTTCACCTCTCTGTGTCTCAGTTCCCCATCTATGAAATGGGAACAACAACATTTCCATTCTCCCATGATTTGCGTGTCTCATCTTGTCTATTTGTACTGTAAGCTCTTCCGGACAGGAACACCTCACACTATGGATATTACAGCACCCAGTACTTCAGGGCCCTTATCTCTGCGGGGGGCTCCAGGTACTATTAGAACACTGATAATTAATAACAATTATTAAGATTTTCTTGGAGACTAAGGCAATGTGAGAATCTGGCATCCTGCACCACTTCAAATATGAAGAGACTGTCATTTCCACTGCAGTTCAAAGAAACACCATGTTACTCCGTAAGGAGAATACAGAAGTGTACGGTCTGATGCCTTTTTCTGCAGCTACGTTAGGACAGCGGCAGCCCTAAGCTAAAAAGCAAAAAGGCACCCCCTCACATTCCATCTAAATTACATTAAAACAATGTAATATCAGGCTGTTAAGAAAGTGATCCTGTCCTAATAATACCCACCATCACCAGGTAAAGAAACAGATCTCAAGATGTTTAAAGAAAACTTGTTTGATAGCATTCTGTCTGGCAAGGAACCACTTATCAACAGTTGTGCTTGTGAAATCTACACTTCTATTGTTTTGCCTTTATGGTCTCTCCTTCTCTTTTGTTTATCTGGATAGTCTCTGTCTGATTCATTGTTTATTTCTGTCTGTTGCATAACTAATTTTGCAAGATTTAAATCAACTAAGGTGGTGGGGCATAATTGGTTAAAGCATTGTTTTGAAATGGGCTGTGATTGGTGAAAAATACGGTTTTGTAGTATTTTAGTTTAAAATGATTGGTTAAGGTAGAGCTAAGCAGGACTGGGATCCAAAAGGAAGTTCTCTGGAACCTAACTACAGGGCCCAGCCCAAGATCAGAGCTGCCACTCCTCAACACCCTGCCAAGCACACCATGCAGAAGCTGAAGCCCCAGGCAACCTGATTCTGACTAGCCACCAGGAAAAGTTCATCTGCTTTATTTGGAGTGGTGAGCATTTGCTTAGTTATGTGTATTCTGTTTTGGCAACTGTTAATAAATAGGTTTCAGAGTAGCAGCCGTGTTAGTCTGTATTCGCAAAAAGAAAAGGAGGACTTGTGGCACCTTAGAGACTAACAAATTTATTTGAGCATAAGCTTTCGTGAGCTACAGCTCACTTCATCAGATGTATTCATAAATAGAGGTTAAGGATATTACTGTGTAAGGCTCTTTCACTGGTAAAAGGCTCTGCAAACCTGCAGAAGATTATACCCTAAGCCCTAGGAAGTGGGTATGGGTGGCCCTGAGCCCTAGGAACGGGGTAACGGTAGGTGCCTTTTGCCCAAGGACCTAGGAAGTGGGAAAGGGTGGGGGTGGGGTGCCTCAATTAACAGGGTTACACCTTGAGCTCACAGAAGAGTAAGGTGGGGTGCCCTAGAGTGTGCGGGTAACAGAAGGCTTATTCTTCTTGGACAATACTCGTTAGAAAGCTAATCACATGCCTTTGGTAGGGATATTTTATTAGGCTGATGCTGTTTTCCCATTTAAAGTGTAACCCATTCAATAAGAAAGCAGAGGAACCAAGCAAATAGCATGTTCCATGCTTTTCCGATTGCCTGGTAGCGGCACACTTACTAAATTCACACAGACAGTTACCAGGTAACTTGCACTGCACTGAAATAGCGCATTGGGTCAGGTTCTGTGGGTGCAGAGTTTTTGTTTTTGCTTTTTTCTCAAGTAAACCAGACATTTATTAGCATTTAAATGGAGTTTGTTCCAGTACATAAGCAGTGAGGTCACATGTAGGTAATGGAATCATTTAAAATTCAAGTAGACAGCAGGTCCAGTGATCCCAGGAGTGATTTTACTTCTTCCATTCATTCTTGTCATAGTCCCATTTGGCCGAGAAGCCTTTGATTGGGTTAACTCTCATGTCCAGCATTCTCTTGTTCTGCATAGCCACCCATTCCTCAGAGAAGGTGTGAGGAACAGGACCATAAACATGCAGTCTGTGCCAAATGACAATTAAGGCAGTGAAGCCAAGGAAGAAGCGCACACCACCACCAACAGTCTTCCACAGAGTTGAAGGAAGGAAGGCACAAGGCTTTGTCCTTCACACAAGACCCGGCTTGAGCATAGACTGCTCCTCACTAGTGCCTCCAGTGACTAGCCACCTCAAAAGAGGCAGGCTATGGCTGCAGAGAGGAGTGCATACAGCTTCCCCATCAAGGTACTCTTGCTGCCCCTTTGCACATGGGAACACAATGCCTCTTTGAGCTTCTACTAGGGCAGTGAGGTTCCACAATGCCCCCACTGTGGGTCTGTGTCTAATAATAAGTGCCCAGCTTCTGTGGATATGAATGTTATTAAGTGACCACCGGCGGTCCAGAGCACAGTTGGAGGGTCACTGCATGACAGGAGAACAGTAAATATCTACATACGTACACATGTAAAGACCCTTCTGGCCGTGGTTGGGATGGCTATGGTCCAACAAGTGCATGTTCTGAGAACTGTTCTGTATATTTTGTGCTTGTGTGGTGGCTGTGAGTAGCCAAGGGTACCACTGAAGAATGCAACTCATCATTTTGGATCTTGGACCCACGGGCCCCATCTGCCTCCTACTGATCTCAATGGAAGGTAGAACGGTTCCTGTGAAATGGAAATTAAACTACAAATGACACTCAAACTGAGCGCCCTCAGTTGCCAGTGTCCCGTTGAGCTCACAAAAGCCAGGAAAAGCTCAGAGGTTAGGCATGAAGCACTCCATCCTTAACCTACTGTACTCAGGGAGAGCAACACTTATGCAGAGCACCATGCAGCACAATGAGCAATAGCTAGACATAGAGCCTAGTGAAAGGTGCTGAGCACTTACCGCACTCAATGGGTCAAATCCTAAAGCCCTTACTTAAGTCTACTCCCATTGGGAGTTTGCACGAGTAAAGACTGTGTAAAAACTGAGGAAGGACCTGTGGATTTAACCCAATGGGAGATGGTGTTGTTCAGCACCTGTTAGACAAGTTAAAGAAAGCAGCATGACATTTCACCCTAAAATCTGCAGGCCAAATTTCTCTCTGGTGTAACTCCACTGGAGTCAATGGGGTATGACTTTGACTCAACATACCTTTGGCCAGTCAGCCTTGCTTTACTCTCCCCATCTGTGCGCTTGTTTTCCTGTAGGAATTCTTGGAGTAGAGTAGGGAGCAATACCCAAGGGTTCATTGCAAAGGCAGCCTTTGTCATGCCGATTTTTTTTAATGTTCCTTTACAAATCTCTCTTTCTTCACCCATCCCAAACTGTTCCACTGTGGAAACTCAGGGAGCAGCGTGACCGTTACCCCCCTTTCAGTGCCTTCATGTTAAAATACGTGCAGAAAGAAAAAATCTTCACTTGCCAGCTTTTGATGCAACCTAGAAAGAAACAGCTCAGAAGAGTTCCTTTTCCCTAAGCAACAAAATTCGTGGTAAAGCACCATCTTGATCATTCCCAAAGAGATTCATTTACAAAGATCAGTATAGGGGAGGCTTGTTTGGTCTCCCGAGATATATCTCATCCTCTGACAATTCACTGAGACCTTTGCTGTATCTAGCTATATGTGTATAATTATCTGCTCTGATACCTGAGCTTCAATGCAACAGCCTTATTGCAAGTAATCCAAACTATCCCCAAAGGCATGGCACACACAGAACGGTGGGGGAGGGGGAGAACGGGCAGAGGAGGGGCTGTGGACTTTCCCTCTTTTGCCTCTGGAAATCAGCGTTTTAAGGCCTTGTAGTCATTTCCTTGCTAGTGTGAGGAAACTTTTTGTACATTTATATAAAAAAGGAGACCAGAAGTGCGCACCCCCCACCCCATCTTACTTCCTAATATATTATGTCCTCCCCTGCCGAGTCCTGGGATTCAGTCTGGATTTGGTAACTGAAGTGATATAAATGTTAGCTAAGACGCATTCCAGGAATATGGTTCCAATTTAAACTTGTTTTGAAGTCTAAAGGACCAATATGTCTCACGGATGCTTCACTGGACGTTTAGATCTAATGTAATTTGTGTAGGAGTGTAAGCTTCTCTCTAGAATCTCCTCTGGAGCCCTCCAGAAGTTAGATCCCTTCCCAAGTGAGACGCAAGGCAATAGAGAGCCTCTTGCATTTGCTGATAGCTTTCCTAACCTCTTTTGATCTTTAGGGCTTTGCTCAGGAAATTGCATTATATTTACCAGGCCTGGCAGATAAATGAAGCAGAGTAGGTGCTGCACATTGTCACCAGTTTCACTCCTTTTTTCCATTGCTTTCAGTAGACAAGGTCGCCGCCTCCAAAGGAAGCCTTTCTCTGCAAGCTGTTTGCAGTTTACTTCAATAACATGCATCTCGCAATGCTGACTTTACTTGCGCAGACATGCATTCTCCTGCCCCCTCTTCCTCCCTCACACCCCTCCCGAGCCCCTGCCTGAATCCAAGTAATGAGCTTACCCATGGAACTCATTGCCCTTTATCTTGCTGGGGAACGTGCACCTTTTGAACTGCCATCTGCAGATTCTGTTGATGCACTGACTTGTTAACTGTGCCATACTGTGAAGGAAATGGCATGATTTAGATCAAGTGCTCAGGACGGCTGTTCATAAGAAACACTTGAGCCAAGCTGTTGCCGCTCAGGATGTGCCCTGGGGAGAGGGGTTTCGTTTCGGGTCATGCTCTTGCCTTGTATGAGGGCAGGCGCAAAGCACGGAAATCACAGTCCTTCACTGAAGCTGAGGGGAGGGGGGAGAGAAGCATTATGAAACCATAGAAGCGAAGCTGCCAAATTAACTTCTCACCCTTTCAATCACACTCCAGAGGATAAAAGCCTAACATTTCTGCCTCAGAAACAGGCTCAGTTTACACCAAACAAGTTATTTCTCTAATTTATCAGACTTGCCAGCTATCATTCTAATTACTGGAAACCTCAGACTTTTTATGAAGTCAGATGTGCAGCCTTATTTGCATGGTTGTAATATATTGTTAGGTAAATAGGACTTGGGGGAGGGGGAACACAAAGTTTTTTGAAAAGGTCTGCAGGTTTCTTTACACAGTTAGGGATTTAACACCGCCACCAAAGAAATGTTTCTGGATTTAATTTTCTGAAAAAAGCATCAACTTCCATCATAATGCAATACAGCTAAAGTCAGCACACATGAAAGAGGCTTAAGAACATAAGAACAGCCAGACTGGGTCAGACCAAAGGTCCATCTAGCCCAGTGTCCTGTCTTCCAACAGTGGCCAGTGCCAGGTGCCCCAGAGGGAATGAACAGAACAGGTCATCATCAAGTGATCCATCCCATCACCCATTCCCAGCTTCCGGCAAACAGAGGCTTGATACAAAACTCACAAAAGACTCCCATTGACATTATTGGGCTTTGGATCAGGTCCTAATTGTTTACCTCCAATCACAGAGCAGCGCAAGTAAAACTTAATAATGACAACAAACTAAGATCCAGAATTCAGAGCTGGGAGGGGAAGAAGGCAACCACTAGACATGAAGAGCATCTGCATAGGCTGCTCACCCAGACTTTCAGAACACGGACACTGATTTGTCCATTTTATGTAAATGGATGATTAGAGTCATTTTCTAAGACAAATTTACTTTTCTGCACACTCTAAATCTGTTTAGTCACTTTAAAGGTGTCAATTATTGGAGTACGCTAAGACAATGAATTTCTTAGTAATAGCTTTAATAACATTTTGAAATGAAAAGCAGATATCTTGAAGTTGGCTTACTTTGAAAAGACATATGAGTAGATCTGGTTTTAATTTCTATCCTATTCTACATCTGGAATCCCTTATAATTAAAACTAAAAGCTGGACTACTACTTCCACCTGTCAAATGATGAAAAGATGAATGTACTAATAGGTTACTAAATAGCCCAACATGATCGAGTTTACTTTCCCATTTTATACTGTAAAAAATAATTTTGGACATGAGACTAAAGGTCTTTGGTCATTACTAATAACATGTTTTCAATATTAACCTATATACCCCACTACAAACACCATCAGTGCCTTTTGAGTATTAAGCTCTCCAAATTGAACTTTAAGTTTATACACACACACAGCCCTACTGCTGTAGTGTTCAAAATCTTCCTAGATGTAGATCAGCAGAAGTCATTGCCATTCTTCTTATCACTTCTTTCCCCTATCTCTTTGTTCTTCTCTTTCAACCCATTTTCTTCTCATATTAGCCATTTTAATCCATCAAGTGTGCCATGCATGTCCTCAAAGGTGAACATCTTTCCAGTGATTTCTATGGGTTTTGGATCAGGATCCCAAAGGGATGACTGTATATATTGTACATATTGATCTGTTCCCTTGTGTGTTTCACTGAGCTTGTACCATGATTTTTGTACCCATCTTTTTCATTACTTGGTTCCCCACCTGTTTGTGTTGATCCATCTGTTGCATCTTCTCATAATCCTTGACTGAGAGTTCTTCAGAGCTCACATTTGTACAGCGCCAAGCACAGTGAGGCTCTGATTCCTTATTGCGGCCTCTAGACTCAACCACAATATAAATCAAATAATTGTTGGATTGTTAATCTATATTTAATACATTAAAGTGTAATAAAAACATTTCCCTACATAAAAGAATGCCAAATGTAGTTTCCCAAAGCACTGATACACCACACTGTAATATTTATATATGTAAGGCCAGAGCATGAACCCCTTATAAGGTCAACAGGACTCCTGCTTCCCAGTGTGAGTAAAAGGCTTGCACTCTGGCCCTTCGTGGAGATTCTTTCCAACAAAATCCTCCCTACTGATCTTGAAAGCTTTTGCAAAAATTACAAGGGTACAAAATACATTTGCAGTCGTACAATTTTTTTTAAAATTACTGAAGAGTGAAGAACTTATTTTAAAAAGTAAACATTCAACCTCATCTCTGGAGAATCCTTGTAGCACAGAGCCAGCTGTGTGGGCAGTCTCTAAAGATTAATCATCTCACTGCCTGCTCTTGTTTCTCTGACCATAGAAATATGGAAATAGCCAATATGGAAAACAGAACTTAATTCTGATTGAAAAATACTTTGGAGGAGTCAAACACTGTGAAGCATTTACTCTGGAGTCAAATTACTCTTACTAATATCCTTATTATTTCTCTTATTTGTACCATTATATCATCATCGCTGTTGCCATTTTCATTGAGAGGAGAAAGCAAAAAGAATCAGTTCTGAAAATCGCTGCATGATGATTTATAATAATGCTGCATTTTTATATTACTGTATTCCATGGTGGAAAGTCAAGTCTTGAGTCCTGGATGCCCACAGAACTCCCAAAAATGCCTCCTTGGCACATTCAGGCTCCCAGACGTGAAGATCCAAGTATAGTGTTTCATTTCAGCTGAAGTTTAATAGAAGGAGTTGTCCTAACATTACAAACACACAGTACTTAACTTTTTAGGTCCAAGCAAAGAGTGATGGTTCAAAAGCCTCTGCAAATAGGAAACGATGCAAGTATTAAACATTATAATGGGTATGGAGAGATATTCGTTAACGTTTACCCACTGGGATGTGGATGAACACTTTGTTGTGAAGGGCTTTCAGTTGTTAAGGTTAACACACTTTGTGTCAGATCCTCAAGCGTGTGTAAATCAGCATAGCTCCATTTCAGTCAATGGAACGACGCTGATTTATAGCAGCTGAGAATCACCATGCCGCCACCCTCCCCCCCATACACGTTTCCTCCTCCCCGACACCCCCCACCCCTGTCTTGGAGTGTAAAACATATACACCCTAGAAAGGTTGATGACAAATTTGAAACTGCGTAGGAATATGCTGAACCAAAAGTCTGACTCAAACCCAGACGGGCCGTTTGCCTTTTAAATCACAAAGAGCTGCTCTCTTAAATGCTACTGTCAAAGGAGCGTTTTTAAACATGCATCAAAACTCAATGGCTGCACCCTCCAGTCTGTGCAGCACACACCACATTCCATAAAAACTCAACCCCTTCTAGTGCCGATTCATAAATGATGTGTTGGTTTAATCTATTTTTCACAGGGGGTGTTTGAGAACAGGAAAATTAGAAACAGGTAGAATGGACTATTATTACTGTCTCGTACTTTGCTTTTGTACATGAGGATTGGATTAAGATAACATCTGGTCTATATTTCTTGAACTATTTCCCTTTTATCACAAGAAAATCGGCAACCCATCTCACAACTGCTCTTAATTTAGATCTAAATATCACTGATGAAACATTGTACAACATGCTGTTATCTATTAAAATGATTTCCCTGAAGGAAGAGTTGATACTTTTATATTTTCCAGCAAAGCCAACCATACTCCCCTTTAGCACTAACTGGTTACTTTATAATCATATGCTCAAATGTTAAAAACATAACGGGTCTGGGGCCAGATCCTCAGCTGATGTAAATCTGTGTTGCTTCACAGGCGTTAGTGCAGTTATGCCAGTTTACACCAGCTCAGGATCTTGACCCTTTGGGAATACAGATTTTGATTCATATAAGGTCCAGTCCAGAAAGATACAGAGAGCCTTCTGTTTCCATTGGCTTTAACAAGAGTTGATGAACGATAACCACATTCTTAAGACCATTCTGATTTAGCAAAGTACATAAGTATGTGCTTAAAATTAAGCATGTGCTTAGATGGTTGGCTGAGTCAAGGCCTTAATCTTCTCTTTTACACATACAGCAGATTAATAATAGATGGCCTTGAGTTTTTGTTTGGGAAGCAGACAGGTAGGGCACTGTATATCTCCTGTTTAGTTCAAACAAAAAAATTGTCAGTGGAATGCAGTAATCTTTTTTTCAGTACTTTGAAGAGTTCAAGTCCCCAGAAAGCAGCCTACTGAGTTCAGCAAATAAAAACTTCTATTTTCTTCACGTGTCTATAATTCATTTCCATGGACCATAAATCAGAAAAAGAAAAGAAAGGTATTTTACAGTCTCAAACTATTTTGCATACCTTCAGTGCACATCGGGTTTACCCATTTCCATTGTATCATTGCCACATAAAGCAGTGGAATTAGATAAGCATACACTCTATGCATTAACCAATCTGATCTGAAAGTATTTTGCACCATTTGGATATACCATTTGCTGCTGATCAGGGGAAAAGAAGAATCTGAAACTGTAGAAAAATCATCACCCTTTCTTTCAAAGCATAAACAATCTGAAGGGGAAGAAGCATACAAAGAATATAATTGACTGTCAACCAGTCATCTTGTATTTTTGGAGGGAATTTTGAGAATAAAAAGTCTTTAGTAGTTATCGGTTGTCAGACTGGAGCCATTCATTTTTCACCTGCTTGTGTTTGTTGTCTGGCAACTAGTCAAAGGTGCTATTAGTAGAATTAAGATCCAGAAGAAAAGATTGCCCTGTAGGAGGTAAGATAAGGGCTGGAAAGTGTGGCTCGTTATCAATATCACAATAAGGAACAGGTCAGAAAGGATTCAGTTTAGGTTTCATTTCAAACAGATAATCTCTGCTGAAATAATAGTGTAATTGTTGCTTTGAAACCCTCATGTGCTGCAGCACACTACAGCTCATTCGCTACAAACTCTGGATTTTACTGAAGAACCTCAGCAAGCCTGAAGCAGACACACAGAAAAAGTGAGAAAAGAAAGTGCAAAAGCGGAAAACTGCTTTATCCCATACTACCAGGTCAATATAGTGAAGCATAACTTATTATTTGGGGCAGTTTTATACCTTGATTTATGTCTCTTCTCTCCTTCAGACTGCTTTCTGTCTGGCTACAAAAAGTTTTGGTCTATATTCATGCAGTAACGTAATACAAAATATTGCAAGAGTAACAACAAATGTCAGTACAGTACATTGCCAAAACCCTGAACCCAGACAATGAATGAAAACTCCCCAGGGTAATTCCTTAAGACATATATATTAGTTTGACTCAAAGTCTTCAAAACAGTCATTAGCACAAGTTGTAATAGCAAGATGCAATGGCAGCTGATGCTGACCAAAATAATTTTTAGGTTTTTTTGGCAAAATGCCTGAAAGTTGACCTTGAAAAGTAATTGCTGAATGGGCTTTTCATTTTTCAGATATTGTGCCAGTCTCTTAACTGTCTCTTTTGTAAATATGTATTAACTATTTGAGGATTAATCTGCTATTTGTGTTACTGCTTGCAGGAAGAAGCAACCGACAAAACAGTTGAAGCTCTCTCTTAAGTCCTGAATGCATAAAATATATGCAAATAAACAATACAAAGGTGCAAAATAAACACAGTGGGAGGCATTCTCCCACCCACTATGGCTCCATGCCCTGTCGCAAATGGGGGCCTAAAAGCCCCACACAGATGGATAGGGAAGAATCCATCCTGGCAGGGGCAATGTGTTAGGACAATGTATGACCCATTGCAAGCCTCATATTTTTGTTCTGTGTTTTTACAGTCCCTAGCACAATGGGGTCCTGGTCCAGGACTAGTGATCCCAGTTGCAATGGTAGCACAAATAAATAATAATAAAGGGAGGTAGGCAGGACTGTAAGGTATGTTCTGAGCAGCTCTTTGTTGTGAAGCCACTCATATCAGCCTTCATAGGCATGATATAGAGATTTCCTGAACTGCCTAAATTACTCCAGTGGCTGTTTCAGCTCCCAGAGTCAGGTGGCCACACAGATGTCATAAAGCCACCTTCGCCCTCATGCCACCAGACCTAGAAGAGAGACAGAACAAAATGTCAACCACTGAATTCTGTGGTTATCATGACCACAGATATGCATATGAATGTGTATATGTCTGCTCTATCCTAGGGCTCTCTGAAGCACCCCTTACTGTAGTAGCTAAGAAAGTGTGTGTGTTACTTTTTACTCCAACAGTAACTAGGTAGAATATTAAACAGAAACTACTAAAGCTGAACGTTTTTAAATCTGCAGGACTGGGTATCTTGCACCCAAGAGCTTTAAAAGAATTGGCTGAGGAGCTCTGAGCCATTCATATTAGTATTTAATAAACCGTGGAATACTAGGGAAATTCCAGAGGAGTGGAAAAAAACCAAATGCGCCAATATTGAAAGGGTTAATGGAATGACCTGGACAGTTATAGACTAGTTAGCCTGATGGATCCAAGGCAAAATCATGGAAAGGTTGCTATGGGTAAAGAATCAAAGGATGGCAGCACAATTAATGCCAATTAACATGGTTTTATGGATAATAAGTCTTTTCAAACAGACTTGATATCAATTTTTGATGTGATTACATGTTTGGTTGATAGAGTTAACTGTGCTGGCATAATGTACTTAGAGTTCTGTAAGGCATTTGACCTAGTGCTGCACTACATTCTGATGAAAAAATCAGCACTATACAAAAATCAATGTAGCATATATTACATGGATTAATATATGGCTAACTGATAGATCTTAAAAAGTTGTAAATGGGAAATTATTATCTGGTGTTTCCAGTTAGGTCCCACAGAGATTTGTTTGTGGCCCAATGCTATTCAATATCTTTATCAATGATTTAGAAGAAAATGTAGAATCACTGCTGGTAAAGTTTGTAGATGACACAAAAATTGGTCAAAAAAAAACAAACAATAAACTCAGGTCAGTTCTGCAGCGTAATCTGGCTCACTGGATCACTTGGGCTGACTTGAATAACATGTATTTTAAAGGTTTCAGAGTTGCAGCGGTGTTAGTCTGTATTCGCAAAAAGAAAAGGAGTACCTTTTGTGTGGCACCTTAGAGACTAACAAATTTATTTGAGCATCAGCTTTCGTGAGCCACTGCATGCATCCGATGAAGTGAGCTGTAGCTCACGAAAGCTGGTGCTCAAATAAATTTGTTAGTCTCTAAGGTGCCACAAGTCCTCCTTTTCTTTTTATGTATTTTAAAGATCATGCATTTAGGAATAAAGAGCATAGGTCACACTTACCGGGTGGAGAACTGTAGTTTGGAAAGCAGCAATCCTGAAAGGGATTTAGGGACCCGGGTGGACAATCAGTTTAATGTAAGCACTCAATGTGATGTGGTGACTAAGAAAGCTAACACAACATTTGGATGTTTAAGCAGGGGAATACTGAGTAAAGTTGTAAAGTGGTATTAACACAATATATGGCATTATTGGGTCCACTACTGGAATACTGTGCCCAGTTCTGGTGTCCACATTTCAAAAGGATGTTGACAAATTGGAAAGGGTTCAGATAAGAACTACAAGAATGATTTGAGGTCTCAAAAACCTACTTACAGTGAGAGACTAAAGAAGCTTAATCTATTTAGTTTATCCAAAATAAGATTCAGAGGTGACTTGATCACAATGTATTCACACCTACATGAGAAGATTTCTGATAGTAGAGACATTCTTAATCTAGCTGCAACAGGCATAACAAGATCCAATGGCTGGAAGCTAAAACTAGACAAATTTCAGACTAGAAATCAGATGCACGTTTTTAACAGTCAAGGTAATTAACAATTGGAACAACCTATCTAGGGTTGTAGCGGATTCTCCATCACAAAGTCTTTAAATCAAGATGGAATATCTTTCTAAATGATACAATCTAGCTTAATCAGAAGTTACAGGCTTGATGTTTAATACTACTTTTAACTTTACAAATAGCCAAATCTAAATGGAGGCAAAAATATTACTTGTATTCCTAAATATTTTGGACCAAGTGAACTTGACCGGCAGCTAATATCTGTGGGTCAAGAACAGACTATGAGCACTTAAATAGCACAGGGTTTGGAAGCTTTGAGGAATATACAAAACAAATCCTTCTGCAATAGTCAGAAGACCCTAGAAAGAAATGGTGTATGCATTCTGAAATTAAATGATCTACATGCTTTTTGAGGCATTACCACTGACATTAGGTGATAAAGATATTTCAGAGTAAACCAAAATAAAAACATTTTTGTTTCATGCAGAAGGCATACTGAACTTCTAGCAGGAATTGAGAACGTCACACCAATTAGATCAGGAGTTCTCAACCTGGGGGTCCGGATGCCTCAGGGGGTCACAAGGTTATTACATGGGGGTGGGGTCATGAGCTATCAGCCCCCACCCCAGACTCCACTTTGCCTCCAGCATTTATAATGGTGTTAAATATATAAAAAAGTGTTTTTAATTTATAAGGGGGGTTGCACTGAGAGGCTTGCTATGCGAAATGGGTCACCAGTATAAAAGCTTGAGACCTACTGAATTAGATTATATCTTAGCTACCCACTCAGAATAAGCAATTGATTTAACAGACACTTTGAGCAGAGATGTTAGTTCATTTATTTTTGTTGCTATTTAGTCATTTGTAGTCAACACCGCATCCTACCCCCACCATATCTGTGAGTCCTTAGTTTCCCTGGGGCTATTCCCTTGAGAATTGGAGGAGCCACATGAACCAAAAGCTACAACACAATGCTTTCTCTCTGCTGCAAGAACTGGTCAGTGACACACAGGGCTGGTCTGTCTAAGCTGTTGCTATCAAACCAGCCCAGTGTGAGCAAGCATAAACATTGTGGTGGTTAAAATAGCCTGCAGTAGGGGCCCAGAGGGAAAACAATCGTGTCATTGGCTGTGTCTACACTCCCCCTTTCAGTGCTAAAACTTTAGTCATTCAGGGGTGTGAAAAAATACCTTCCTGAGCGACAAAAGTTTTAGTGCTGAAAAGTGCCAGTAGAGACAGCACTTTATCGCTGGGAGCCACACTCCCAGGGATAAAGCTACTGCCCTTCATTCGGGGTGGTTATTTTTTATCACCAGGAGAGCTCTCCCCCAGTGATAAAGCATGACTACGCTGTCCACGTCACAGCACTGCCGCAGCCGTGGTGTAACGTAGGCAGTGTAGATATACCCATTATCATTTCTGTGAGACATTTAGGGCCTGGTCCAACTGCCACAGGAGTCGGTGACACAGCTCCCACTCACTGCAACAGGAGCAGGATGGACCTTTAGGGGGAACCCTTCTTCCCAACCCTTTGAGCAACTTGGCTGGGTACCGAGGAGCTCTGTGGCAGAGCACGGAAAGACTCTTTTCCCTCCCGCACAACTGGAGTGCAGCCACTTCGCAGAAGCTACCCTAGTCTAATGGAGTAGCATCTTCATTAGGAGGGATGCTGGAGTGTCCTCCATGACCCTAGTGTGTCCTTCCTCCTCTAATGGGGAGTAGGACTTCAAACTATTTCAGAGTGTAGACCACATCTTAACAGAGATGGACACTTCCTCTCCTGTTTGCGTTCACAGGAACCATCTCCTCTCCCATTTACATTCTTGGGGCAACTATATCTCACATGGAGATATAATGACAGGAAGTTATTTAATGTAATCTGAGCTTCTTTTCAATGCAATTTAGCAGCTGAAAACAAAGAGCCTGAACCATCTGATCAGCTAAATCTCTGCTGGCCACCAACAAGTGCTCCACAAACCATAGGCTTTGAACGTCTGGACTAAAGCAGGCTCCTAGCAATGAGTCCTCTAGCCACGCCCCTCTCCCACACGCACCCCACTACACAGCCACCTGAAATCCTGCCTCCCAGTCATGGACCTGCACTGATTCTGGTGCCAGGGGGCCCTCTGCAACCACAGAGGAGGCAGTATCATCCTGTTTACACTTCATCTCACTGATGCATGTGAGTGAATGTAATGCTGGTGGGAAGTGTCGGAATTACCCCCTTGGAGACAGCCCACAGAGCAGGCAGACAGCACAAGCATCAGCAATGCAAGCTTCCCGCACACTGCCTCACTGCCACTCAGCCCTGTGCCGGAGGGACAACCTTCAGGAGGGAGGGTAGCTCACATTCTGTGCCCATCCATTCCTGTGCCTTTCAGCTGAGACTTTCATTCAGGGACTGTCCTGATGGCATGTTTGTCAAATAGACAATTGTTCACCTAGATTGAGAACACCAGACTCATTTCACAGAAGTCACTGGTCAAACAAACAGTAACAACTTTCCCTCGTGATTGAAACCAGCTGCACTTGAACCAGCATTACAGCAAATCTATAGACAAAAATCTCTGTGAGATATTACCAATATTCTAATCCAGTGGTTCCCGAAGTGGGGTCCCTGGATCTCGGGGGTCCACTGTGGGTTATTCAGGGGTCCGTCCCTTGAGCTGTGGGGCAGCAGGGCCAGAACTGCACTGTGGCCGGAATGCACCAGAACAGTGTTCTGGCATTTCTGTGCACGGAGGACACCATTTTGTTTTCAAAATGGCGTTCTCTGCAGAGCGGGATCACAGATTGTGCATGAGAGGTCAAGCTGGCAGGGGTGTTCTGGCAGTGCCTGAACTTGCGCATTCAGGACTATATCACAAAATAGAATAGAATATCAGTGTTGGAAGGGACCTAAGGAGGTCATCTAGTCCAACCCCCTGCTCAAAGCAGGACCAATCCCCAATTTTTGCCCCATATCCCTAAATGGCCCCCGCAAGGATTGAACTCACAACCCTGGGTTTAGCAGGCCAAGCTCAAACCACTGAGCTATCCCTCCCCTCCAATAAATAAAATAATTTTAGTTAAAGTGAAAATGAGGGTTATGTGACAAAAATGGATCAGTGGTTAAAAAGCGGAAGGATTAACAAGAAAAATATATCTACTATTGAAAAAGAACGTGAAATCAACAAGGATCAAAGTGACAACAGAAGTGTAGAGAAGTGATAGAGAAGCCTCATCAATTATTATCACTGGGGAGAAACATAAAAATACAGAAGGTAACAAATTTATTGAAAGCAGAAAGAAGAAGAGGACGTATGATGACCGTTATATTAAATTTGGCTTTACACCTGTGTTGTACAAGAAGATACACAGTTGCCAAAATGTGTTTTATGTTACAAAGTGTTTTCTGATGAGTGTATAAAACCAGCCAAACTCAGCTGTTATTTAGCTATCAAACATGCTCTATAAAAGATAAGCCTGTAGAATTTTTCAAATGAAAATTATGCTAATTGAACTGGAAAATTGAGTGTTATTAACACAACCCATGTCAACAGTAAAGCTCTCAAGGCTTCATACAAAGTTAGCTACAGAATTGCTAAGGCGGGAAAACTGCACACAATTGCTGAAGAACTGATTCTTCCAGCAGTGAAGAACATGGCAAACAGAGTGCTAGGAGAGAAGCAAGGAAAGCAATTAAGATTATTCCCTGTCGAACAATATGGTATCTAGAAGAATACCTGACACAACTGATAAAGTGGAAAAACAACTGGTGTTTCACTTGCAGCTGAGTCCATAAATTGCCTTGGAAATCGATGAATCAACATTGTTGACTTTGCTAGTGTGGCTAATCTAGGGTGACCAGATGTCCCGATTTTATAGGAACAGTCCCTATTTTTTGGGTCTTTTTCTTATATAGGCTCCTATTACCCTCCACCTCCTGTCCCGATTTTTCACACTTGCTGTCTGGTCACCCGAGGCTAATCTTGCATACATTTGTTATATTTTTGGTGATGAGATGATTGAAGACTTTTTGATTTGTTCTCTTTTGCCCACATGCACAACAGCAGAAGATATTTTTTGAAATTTTTTTTATAGAAACATTCTTTCCAAAGACATGGGGAGCGAACACTCGATGTTACTTCTACACATGGAAGTCCATTGGTTATCCTGGGGTAGGGTATTGACCCATTTTTTCAAACTTCACTCAGAGATATTGTTGCTTTCTATGGATTATCCTTTTGAGCATTCAGGCTGTCTTAAAGATGAAATTTGGCTGTTGGCATCCCAGTTGGCATCCTTGATGGACATATTTTCTCAGTTAAATGAACTGAATTTAGGTGTCCAGGGAATATCAGCAACCATGTTTGATGTGCAAGACAAAGTCAATGCCATGATAAAACAGCTTCCATTAAGATGTCATCATGTGACAAATGACAATTTTGCTGTTTGCCTTTATTAGATTTCATTTTTATGTGACAATGACTTGACTTTCAATGAAAATGTAAAATGTAGCATTCTTCAGCATTTGGTGAACCTCAAGGACAATTTCTGAGAATATATCCTGTGAAGACGGATGCCAACAATTGGAGTCGAGATCCCTTTGCTGAAGAAGCGAAGCCAACGATGGATCTGAGTATAGAAGAACATGAGGAACTTATTGAACTGTTGTGTAATGGAGATTTTAAATGGACTTTAAAAAGGATTCGTTGATCCAGTTTTGGCTGCAACAGAAGTCAGAGTATCCGAGGCTGTCAGACAGAGCTGTGGCATTTTTCATCCTGTTCGCCAATACCTATTTGTGTGAAAGTGGTTTCTCGACACTTGTCTCATTAAAATCAAAATATAGATACAAGCTGAATACAGAGCATGATCTTAGGCTGAAACTTTTGAATATTGTGCCAAATGTGTCAAAAGTGCATTCACAAAAGCAACCCCACCCACCACACTGAGTAACACAATATGCTTCTTTTATTTCAGTTTTAAATTTAAATTAGTTTTAACCACAGTATTATTTTTCACATTTTTATATCAATACCTATGATTTCTTAATTATAATACTATGTTTGATTTATGAATATCTTCCATAGTGTTCTAAAGATAATACCTACCTATGTTTTGATATACAGTTTAATGGTTATAATAAATGAATAACTTGTAATAATTGCAGGCTGTTTACTGTTGGTCCCTTCAGGAGTCTTATTTTAATTACAAAAATATTTTTTTAAATAATAAACTAACCCTAGCTAATAGAATAATAACAACATGAAACATATGCATAAAAATGAAAGGGGTCTGGGAAATTTAGTAGGATGCCAAAGAGTTCTTTGACGGGGAGAAAGTTTGGAAACCACTGCCTATTCCATCCAGTCCCTCCATTTCATTGTATTACATTCACTGGGATGCAAGTGAAGTTGAGTTGCAGGCCTTTAAAAATACTATTTCCTGTTACCTAATTGGTTGTGCTCCTCAGCATCTTAAAGGGGGAAGGAGATTTCCTTATTTAATGGTGAAAAGTGTAAGCAGAATTGCATATTTGAGGAAAAACCATATCCAGGTTATTAATACTAGGAAACGTGCTTTATGGATGCAGAATGATAGAATTAGATGAAGCTCCTCATTTTAAAAATGCTTTCTTCTTAACCAGGGATTATTCTGGATACCACTCATCAAGTGTGTTTCACACAAGACTTTAGCAAATTCCTTTCTTCTTTCATTCCCCAAACCAGCAAGTGCCTTTGGAGGACTAGCCTTTCTCCATAAAGTGGCTTCTACCTCTAGCGTGCTCTTATCATAGACCTGGAAACAGCTTGCCCTTTGACAACCAACCAGTGAATGGTTAAAGTTCCATTTACTATAACCATGCATTTCCTAGGATTAAGTTTTTAATAAGGACCATCTAAAGAAACAATCCAGCTAACATTGTATGAAAACACTTCTCATCCTATTACATTACCCCCACAAAGTCCCTCTCCCCAGAAGGAAAGATGGTGTAGCTACAACCACCAAACATAGTGTAAGATCAATCAGGCATACCACCATTTTCTATGATTCCATCAGATCTCACAAGCTATGCAGGCTACGAAGGGGTCAGGTCAGTGTTTGAATCAGAGAACCACTTTGGTATAACCTGTCAAGTGACAACAGCCTAATAAAACCCAGCACTCCACAAAGTTCATCGTACCGCTTGTCACAAGTACTGCGCTAACTCCATCTTTGACCCCTCCTTGGTCTTTCCAAGAGCACCCATGTATGTCTTAGCTCTTGTGCCGTCACTCTCTTATAGAATCATAGAATCATAGAATATCAGGGTTGGAAGGGACCCCTGAAGGTCATCTAGTCCAACCCCCTGCTCAAAGCAGGACCAATTCCCAGTTAAATCATCCCAGCCAGGGCTTTGTCAAGCCTGACCTTAAAAACTTCCAAGGAAGGAGATTCCACCACCTCCCTAGGCAACGCATTCCAGTGTTTCACCACCCTCTTAGTGAAAAAGTTTTTCCTAATATCCAATCTAAACCTCCCCCACTGCAACTTGAGGCCATTACTCCTCGTTCTGTCATCTGCTACCATTGAGAACAGTCTAGAGCCATCCTCTTTGGAACCCCCTTTCCGGTAGTTGAAAGCAGCTATCAAATCCCCCCTCATTCTTCTCTTCTGCAGGCTAAACAATCCCAGCTCCCTCAGCCTCTCCTCATAAGTCATGTGTTCTAGACCCCTAATCATTTTTGTTGCCCTTCGCTGGACTCTCTCCAATTTATCCACATCCTTCTTGTAGTGTGGGGCCCAAAACTGGACACAGTACTCCAGATGAGGCCTCACCAATGTCGAATAGAGGGGGACGATCACGTCCCTCGATCTGCTCGCTATGCCCCTACTTATACATCCCAAAATGCCATTGGCCTTCTTGGTAACAAGGGCACACTGCTGACTCATATCCAGCTTCTCGTCCACTGTCACCCCTAGGTCCTTTTCCGCAGAACTGCTGCCTAGCCATTCGGTCCCTAGTCTGTAGCGGTGCATTGGATAGGCCATCTCTACACTACAAAGTGAAGTCGACTTTATGTAAGTCATCATTGAGCCTCTGAATTAAGCAAGTCAATCTTGCGTGTCCACACCACGCTCACTGGGTCAGCGGACTGCACCCTGACTAGCAGCACTTGCATTGATGCATGGAGCACTGCACTGTGGGTAGCTATCCCATAGTGCACATATCTGAATGGAATTTTGGGAAGGGCTTGCAATGCCTCCTGGGACCAAAACATTGTTACGGGTGGTATTAGGAACATGGTGTTAGCCTTCCATGATGCACTTTCCTTCCTCCCTCCCTGATATCAATGGCAAACAAACCAAGGCTTTTTCACGCCTTTTTTCGAAAGTCTGGTTTAGCCATGCAGACACCATAGCATGATATGCATGGACCCTGCTCAGCAGTACGCTCTTGTTGTGGGCATTACAAATACTTCATGCCTTACCTGCAGTATTTCCACAGCCGAGACAGGAGCCGCCACACTGAACATTGCGATGTCACACAAGCAGCCCTGCTGCGAGACATAGAGCAAAACAATTTGCAGGTGCTGGCAACAGTCACGTATCAGCTCAACACAGTTGAATGCCATTTCTGGGCCTGGGAAACAAGCACTGACTGATGAGACGTCATCATTATGCAACTATGAGATGATGAGCACGGCTGCAGAACTTTCAGATGCGGAAGGCCACTTTCCAGGAACTTTGTGCAGAGCTTTCCCCAGCCCTGAAGCACAGCAATACTTAAGTGAGAGCTGCTCTCACAGTGGAGAAGCGAGTGGCGATCACTCTGTGGAAGCTTGAAATGCCAGACTGTTACTGGTCAGTGGGGAATCAATTTGGAGTGGGTAAATCTACCGTGGGATCTGTTGTGATCCAAGTTTGCAGAGCAAACAACAGACTTCTGCTAAGAAGGGTAGTGACTCTGGGCAACGTGCAGGACATAGTGGATGGTTTTGCCGCAGTGGAGTTCCCTAACCATGGTGGGGCTATAGACAGCATGCATATCCCTTTGGCACCAGACCACCTTGCCAAAGAGTACATAAACCAAAAGAGATACTTCTCAATGGTGTTGCAAGTGCTGGTGGATCAAAGGGCCATTTCATTGACATCAATGTGGGATGGTCAGGAAAGATGTATGACGCACACATCTTCAGGAACACAGGTCTGTTCAGAAAGCTGCAATCAGGGACTTTCTTTCCAGACCGCAAAATAACCATTGATAATGTTGACATGCCAATCATGATCCTGGGAGACCCAGACTACCCCTTGCTTCCATAGCTCATGAAAGCGTACACTGGCCGCCTGGACAGCTGTAAGGACCAGTTCAACCATAGGCTGAGCAAGTGCAGAATGGTGGTGGAATGTGCCTTTGGACATTTAAAAGGTCACTGGTGCTGTTTGCTTACTAGGTTAGACCTCAGTGAAAGCAATACCGCATTGTTATTGCTGCCTGCTGTGCGCTCCATAGTCCATAATATCTGTGAGGCAAAGGGAGAAAAGTTTCCACCGAGATGTAGGGTTGCGGTTAATCGCTTGGCATCCAATTTTGAGCAGCCAGATATCCAGGCAATAAGAAGAGCCCATCGAGGGGCTCCGTGAGGCTTTGAAAACCAGCAATGAGCATCTGATGACGTGAGCTGTAGCTCACGAAAGCTTATGCTCAAATAAATTTGTTAGTCTCTAAGATGCCACAAGTCCTCCTTTTCTTTTTGCGAATACAGACTAACACGGCTGCTACTCTGAACCCTGAGTAATGTGACACTTATCTTTGTTGTTCCTTACCAAACTGTCCCCTCCATTGCATTTTCTCCACTGTAAAACTCCACCCCCAACAACCACCATGCATGGAATGAATAAAGAGCCTTTTTTCCTCAATCAGTTTTGTTTTATTACGCACAAAAATGCACAGACACCAAAGGAAAGTAAGATAACCTTGGGCAAAAGGGCTGATAACATTGTGAGAGGAGAAACAAGAAAAGCTTGCGTGCAGATGCACTGCAATAACTATTAAAGGTCTGGGAATGGGCACCTTCTGTTCCTTGTACCCTCCTCTGGTGTTGAGTGCAAGGGATACTGAGCCGCACCCACCCACCCACCCACCCTCACACCCACCTTATAGGACCTTGGGGGAGGAGGACTGGGCACTGGGCGATGATGGCAGGCAGTTCTGTATCGGCTGCAGAGGAAGTCTGTAGACCAGGCCCCAGTTTGGAATCATGCTATTCTCCCATTCTCAGACCAGATTCTGAGTTGCAGTCCCCTGTATATCAACCATGATGATCTCAGTAACTTTGACTTATGTCCAGACCCTGCAATTCTGATCCCTCCAGGTCAATGACAGTGGTAATTGCCATCCAAAAGCCTCCTTAAAGCAAAGTCTCAGTTTATTTAGAACAAGAGCATTTCAGAAAAACCATACCTTAAAAATAAAAGACTGTACTCGTGTCTAGCTTTTCCCTAAGGCTCATCATTCCCTGGATCTGGGGAGGCCCACTTCTTTAGACTCCCTCTGAAGAGTCTCTCTTTCTGATCTACCCCTAGGAAATTTCTGACAACTTTCTCTCTCCCCCCACACCCTCCAAAAGGCTTTTTAACTCTCTCAGGAAGCATATTACATATCAGTGTTCTTAGTTCCTTACACAGCAGCTCCTCTTTTGCCACACTATCTACCCAGTATAATCACACTGTCATTCTATAAAAATCACAACGCTATTTTGTCCTAAGCGTGAAGCAACATTGAAGATCCTGATCCTGCAGCAGAACTCTTATATCCAGACAGAGTCCCACTGGGGCTGTCAGAGTCCATGCCGCTGAACCCTGTTGTGGGCCACAACAAACAATCCAACTAAGATTGTAAGAAAACACTTCTCAGCCTATTATATTACCCCCCTCCCCTCCAAAGTGGCTGAAATAGCATAGTGCTTGCTTATCTAAAAAGACTGTAATTTGTAAGGAATCCTAAGGACTTGGGGAGGAACAATGAAAAGAGAGAAGATGGGGGTGCCATATTCAATAGACTCTTCCTTTGAAACCATGGGAATACACTCTCCCTCCCTGAACACAAAACAGAGCGTTAAGAAATTAATGCTGTTCTTACCATGAAAAAGAGATGCTTCCAAAATTGTCCACTTGTCCTTCAACCCTGAACTGTTATTTTAGAACAGTGAAACCTTTTGTAAGTTACATACAAAGAACATTGTTCAAACGACATTTCAAGCTCAAATAAGACACATGAAAGGTAAGTTTACCTTTGTTCTATACATGAAATCTAAGTTTGTACACCATGTTCATCCATATGGGTATATAAATGCCTACCAAAGAAATTGAGACACACAGGGATTTAGTCCAGAGTTTTCAAGAGGCCACTGATTTTTGACGCTTCAGTGTTTGAGTCTCAACCTGAGACAATGTAGGTATCTCAAGCTGGACACTCAAAAACTGAGGAACTCAAAAATTAGATGCCACAGTTGCAAATGTGGGTATAAGTGACTTGGTATATAGAGAGTAGGTGGCAGAGACAGACTAGAGCACATACCTTCTCTCTCCCCAACCCACACCCTATCTACTGGACGATCCTATGTATGTTCACAGGATTCTGTGTGGAGGGACAGGGAGAGACTATCACCATTAGGTGTTCTCCTTTGGATACGAAAGAGACATAGGCCTCCATTCAGAACTCAGTGATTTTCAATGAAAAATTAAACAATGATTTGACAAACAGAGAAGAAACACCAAAAGAATTAACAATATCTTCCAGTACACACTTTGTCCCTCTCCCCAGAAGGAAAGATAGTTCAGCTATCACCAAACATGATGTAACATCAATTAGCCATATATCACTTTGTGCTGTGATCCCATCAGATCTCACAAGCTATGCAGGGTCGGGTGGGGTCAGGTCAGTATTTGAATCAGAAACCTCCATGGAACATCTTGCTGTTACAAGAAGTGATGATGGCGATTCATTAGATGGATCTCTTCCCTCGGAGTCACTACAGAACCAGTGACCCAAAATGATATTGGGGCACTGTGCTGCTGGGGATGCAGTCTTTCACATGACATGTAAAAGTGAGGTCCTGACCACTTGTGGTCATTAAAGATTTGACAGTACTTTTTGCCAGACTGAGGGTATTAACCCCGTTGTCTTGACCAAATTCCATCTGCTGGAGCTGGGCTTTCCTGGAGGCAGGGAAGGTGGGAGGCAGCTAGGGGATGCATAGTTCTGTGAGCCACACCCCCTGCTATTTTGTTTGAGGGGTGGGGGGCGGAGACCTATTGCCACCAACAGAAGAATTCCAGGGAAACTCCATGCAAACAAATTCTGCATTTCCCAAACCTATTTGGGAATAACCTGGCTAAGGCAAAGACCAGCCATAAGAGTCTCTCTATATGTCTATGCAGCAACTAGACATCTGCAGCTGGCTCATGCTAGCCAACTCAGGCTCGCAGGGCTCGGGCTAAGGGGCTGTTTCATTGCTCTGTATGGACTTCTGGGCTCAGGTTGGAGCCCAGGCTCTAGGACCCTGCAGGGTGGGAGAGTCTGAGGCCTCAGGCTCCAGCCCAAGCCCAGAAGTCTATACAGTAAAGAAACAGCCCTGCCGCGCGAGCCCCACGAGTCCCAAGCTGGCGGGGGTGTTCTGGTAGTACCAGGCACATTTTAATACTTTTTTCACAACTGTCATTCCTTTTTTAGCCCTCACAGTTGTGAAGAAAAGCTTAAAAATATAACCTGAACATAACCAATGCATTGGTGTCTGCCTGAGTCTGCAGACAGCCTGGAACAATAGCTCTGAGTAGCATGAACTGCCCCATGAAAATGTAGTCTGATGCAATCAGTTGACTCCAGGAGCTGGGATTCTAGGCATGGGTTTATAGTTCCTACGCCTTAATCCAGCTTTGCCAAGGAGTCAGTTTAGGCTG
The DNA here is from genome assembly GCF_965152235.1 of Eretmochelys imbricata. Taxonomy (NCBI): domain Eukaryota; kingdom Metazoa; phylum Chordata; order Testudines; family Cheloniidae; genus Eretmochelys; species Eretmochelys imbricata. The sequence continues at coordinate 124,720,255 of NC_135577.1, read as the reverse complement.
ACCCCCAAAGGGAGGCATCTTATTTGAAACAACAATCCTACTTTTACTTTGAATACATGCTTTTCATTCCTTTGAACAGGCACACCTGTTTTCTCTACTAACTCAAATCCTTTGCAGCCACTTATGCTCAGGGGAAAGAGGGATTGTAATAAATAGCAGAAGCAAAGAATTTACCCAGTAAAGAGCATTCCATGCTTTCTGTATGCAAATTCTGCAGAAGAATTCTACATATATGGTACAGAGCTGCTTTCTGAACTGGATGCTAAAAATGTTCAGTGCCAACACAGCTGTTATCAAGCACTACTCTTTCCAAGTCTCCATTCAGTTTGATGGCTATGATTATGCCAACAGTACTTCCATTACAAACCCATCTATCCAACACTGCAGAACTGTTTTATGGCCATAAAAACTCATTTCAGCTAGAAACTTGATGCTCAAGGTCTCATCCCAGGTGCCTGTCTCTCTCTTCTAATGATGGAAAGTTGACCCAAAGCAGCCTTAACTGATGCTCTGGAGATCCTTTAAGCCAAACTCTCTGCTCTGCTTGTCTGTCTCTCCCCCTTGATCCTAAACGCCCTGACTCAGTAAAGAATTTAAGCATTAGTTTAATTGTAAGCATGTATTTAATTCTATCTCTATTCAGCAAAACATTTAAGCATGTGGTTACCTTTGAGCACCAATGGTACTTAAGTCCCACTAAAGTCAAGGAGATACAAGCACATGCTTAAGTGTTTTGCTGCAGAGGAATGGTGTGAAGCATGTGCTTTTAAAGTTAAGTAAGTGCTGAATTAGGACCAAAGCCAAGACACGCAGCAGAATCTTAAAATGCATTAAAAATGAATTGCACAAAATAGATACCATCTACAATTGAAAACAGAGCTTGTGCCCCCATCTCACCGAAACAAGTGAAATTGAGTGTCCAAAAGTAACACCTCTATGTACATACATAAGTTATTTCAACCACAGTATCTAATAATACTGGTTGGAATGATTGGAATGTTGATGAAAACTTTAATCTAAATATCAAATTTCGGGGGGGAAGCAATAGGGTGAATTTTGACAAAATGTTTGCAATATTGTTTTTTTGTTTGTTTTTTCATTTTTTTAACCAGCTATAGAGCTGATGACACTTTTCAAGTTTTAAGGGGTTTATTTAATGAAAATTATCATTGAAATTGAAATTTTAACCAAAAGAAGGGAAAAAATTTAATGAAAAGTCCCCCTCCACCCCCATTTTGGGCCTGCTCTCGGACCTAGATGTCCATCTTGTCATTGATAAAACGTCTTAAACAACACAACAGCTGCCATTTTTAAAGGTCATAGGAGCACTGGGCCAGATGCTCAGCTGGGGTAAATTTAATCCAGCCCAGGACTTGAGCCATTGATTAGTGACCAGATTTTGAGATCATACATATGTTAAAAACTTGGATTTGAACATTTGTTCTCTTCACAGCTCACCCCATGTGCCCATGGAGGGCATGAAGGAGGGGAGTAAACTAGCTTGTCTCTCTCATCAACAGAAGTTGGTCCAATAACAGATTTAAGAATTGTATTAAGATGATGTTAAAATAAAAAGAAAATGGTTCAGAGTTTAAGCATAGAAGTTTCTGCTTATCAGGGAATAACATACAGATTATCAAGGGGTGCAAAGTTCGGTTTAGGATCGGATGGCGTAAGAAGTACATAATCTGCAATATCCCCAATTGGGGGTAAAAGGTTAACGGGTCAAAGTACAGACATTGAGATATGAAGGTATGTTGTTCATATAATGGCTATGTTCAGGTTTGGAGTATAATGAGTGGATACGATGATGAGGATGGATTTACCCTCATTCGGTAAGATTTAATGTTCAGTGAGTTTATGGTTCCAGGTCATATGGTCCAATGGAAAAAGTCTCTCGGTCCCTTTCCCATAGTTGATGCACGATGTCATTCTGGCTCACACCTCCTGGTACTGTCAGTGGCCGGTGACGTGTTCGATGTAGATGTTCCCAGACCATTGGATGGTGTCCGAGACCATGAGGTGTCGAATGAGCTATTACCTCACACACCTTTCCCTTTATCTTCCTGCATGGATCCCCACATCACAGGTCACAGGGAAGTGGAAATGACTCTACCCCTTCCAACGTGTCAGCCAGAACAGCTGACCTGGGGTGAAGGAATAGGTAATCTGCACCAGGAAAAGGTCTGGCACAGATGTCCTCTTGCTCCAGGGCAGGAAGTTAAGGGACCAATTTGCACTCTGGGGGCAGTGTGCGCCACTTGCTCAGTTAGTGGCAAATCCACAATGAAGCCGCAAGTGAGAGTTTCAGAGTAACAGCCGTGTTAGTCTGTATTCGCAAAAAGAAAAGGAGGACTTGTGGCACCTTAGAGACTAACCAATTTATTTGAGCATAAGCTTTTGTGAGCTACAGCTCACTTCATCAGATGCATACTGTAGAAACAGCAGAAGACATTATATACACAGAGACCATGAAACAATACCTCCTCCCACCCCACTCTCCTGCTGGTAATAGCTTATCTAAAGTGATCACTCTCCTTACAATGTGTATGATAATCAAGTTGGGCCATTTCCAGCACAAATCCAGGTTTTCTCACCCTCCGCCCCCCCCCACACAAACTCACTCTCCTGCTGGTAACAGCCCATCCAAAGTGACCACTCTCTTTACAATGTGTATGATAATCAAGGTGGGCCATTTCCAGCACAAATCCAGGTTTTCTCACCCCCCCCCACACACACACACAAACTCACTCTCCTGCTGGTAATAGCTCATCCAAACTGACCACCCTCCTTACAATGTGTATGATAATCAAGGTGGGCCATTTCCAGCATAAATCCAAGTTTAACCAGAACGTCTGGGGGGGGGCGGGGGGTAGGAAAAAACAAGGGGAAATAGGCTACCCTGCATAATGACTTAGCCACTCCCAGTCTCTATTTAAGCCTAAATTAATAGTATCCAATTTGCAAATGAATTCCAATTCAGCAGTTTCTCGCTGGAGTCTGGATTTGAAGTTTTTTGTTTTAAGATAGCGACCGTCATGTCTGTAATTGTGTGACCAGAGAGATTGAAGTGTTCTCCGACTGGTTTATGAATGTTATAATTCTTGACATCTGATTTGTGTCCATTTATTCTTTTACGTAGAGACTGTCCAGGTTGACCAATGTACATGGCAGAGGGGCATTGCTGGCACATGATGGCATATCACATTGGTAGATGTGCAGGTGAACGAGCCTCTGATGGTGTGGCTGATGTTATTAGGCCCTGTGATGGTGTCCCCTGAATAGATATGTGGGCACAGTTGGCAACGGGCTTTGTTGCACAGATAGGTTCCTGGGTTAGTGGTTCTGTTGTGTGGTATGTGGTTGTTGGTGAGTATTTGCTTCAGGTTGGGGGGCTGTCTGTAGGCAAGGACTGGCCTGTCTCCCAAGATTTGTGAGAGTGTTGGGTCATCCTTCAGGATAGGTTGTAGATCCTTAATAATGCGTTGGAGGGGTTTTAGTTGGGGGCTGAAGGTGATGGCTAGTGGCGTTCTGTTATTTTCTTTGTTAGGCCTGTCCTGTAGTAGGTGATTTCTGGGAACTCTTCTGGCTCTAACAATCTGTTTCTTCACTTCCGCAGGTGGGTATTGTAGTTGTAAGAATGCTTGATAGAGATCTTGTAGGTGTTTGTCTCTGTCTGAGGGGTTGGAGCAAATGCGGTTGTATCGCAGAGCTTGGCTGTAGACGATGGATCGTGTGGTGTGGTCAGGGTGAAAGCTGGAGGCATGTAGGTAGGAATAGCTGTCAGTAGGTTTCCGGTATAGGGTGCTGTTGATGTGACCATCGTTTATTAGCACTGTAGTGTCCAGGAAGTGGATCTCTTGTGTGGACTGGACCAGGCTGAGGTTGATGGTGGGATGGAAATTGTTGAAATCATGGTGGAATTCCTCAAGGGCTTCTTTTCCATGGGTCCAGATGATGAAGATGTCATCAATATAGCGCAAGTAGAGTAGGGGCATTAGGGGACGAGAGCTGAGGAAGCGTTGTTCTAAATCAGCCATAAAAATGTTGGCATACTGTGGGGCCATGCGGGTACCCATAGCAGTGCCGCTGATCTGAAGGTATACATTGTCCCCAAATGTAAAATAGTTATGGGTAAGGACAAAGTCACAAAGTTCAGCCACCAGGTTAGCCATGACATTATCGGGGATAGTGTTCTTGACGGCTTGTAGTCCATCTTTGTGTGGAATGTTGGTGTAGAGGGCTTCTACATCCATAGTGGCCAGGATGGTGTTATCAGGAAGATCACCGATGGATTGTAGTTTCCTCAGGAAGTCAGTGGTGTCTCGAAGGTAGCTGGGAGTGCTGGTAGCGTAGGGCCTGAGGAGGGAATCTACACAGCCAGACAATCCTGCTGTCAGGGTGCCAATGCCTGAGATGATGGGGCGCCCAGGATTTCCAGGTTTATGGATCTTAGGTAGTAGATAGAATATCCCAGGTCGGGGTTCCAGGGGTGTGTCTGTGCGGATTTGATCTTGTGCTTTTTCAGGAAGTTTCTTGAGCAAATGCTGTAGTTGCTTTTGGTAACTCTCAGTGGGATCATAGGGTAATGGCTTGTAGAAAGTGGTGTCGGAGAGCTGCCGAGCAGCCTCTTGTTCATATTCCGACCTATTCATGATGACAACAGTACCTCCTTTGTCAGCCTTTTTGATTATGATGTCAGAGTTGTTTCTGAGGCGCTGTGGATGGCATTGTGTTCTGCACGGCTGAGGTTATGGGGCAAGTGATGCTGCTTTTCCACAATTTCAGCCCGTGCACGTCGGCAGAAGCACTCTATGTAGAAGTCCAGTCTGCTGTTTCGACCTTCAGGAGGAGTCCACCTTGAATCCTTCTTTTTGTAACGTTGGTAGGGAGGCCTCTGTGGATTAGTATGTTGTTCAGAGGTATTTTGGAAATATTCCTTGAGTCGGAGACGTTGTGAGAGTTGTTCATACTTTTAAAACAATCTTTGACAGAAGAATCTTTTTTCAAAAAGCATAAAAATTGGAAAGATCCCTACTTTATATTGAAGGCTTCATTTTTAAAAGAGTGATACAAACATTCCCCAAATCATTTTGCTTTGTCTTTGTTGTTAGAGTATGAACTTGAAACCATGCTATGCTCTTGCCCAGTGTATCCTCCTCCCCCAGCTTTTCCTCTCCTCCTTGTTAGCTCACTGTTCAGCATTAGCAGAGAAGAATGCGGAGTTACTGGTGCGTTGTAATTACCAACTGATAGTTTGCAACTGGGAAAAGCTGAGGAAGAGTTTCTAATTAGCACAGGCCACTTTCCCTTCCTCATGCAGCTGTTAGATCCTTTGTTGACACACAAGATGGAGCTGTAAGGGGGAAGTACAGTCACACGCAGAGCGACATATTAACATCTCTATTATTAGCAGTAATTTAAATGAGTTTGATGGTGTCTACACCTGCCTAGAAATGCAATTTAGCATTTCTTCTAACAGAGAGGTAAGAAATAAGAGCCCATGAGCACCTTCTCTGCCCAGTAGGGGCTAGATTATGAACAATGGTGAGCAGTTACTCACACAAGTAACCCCATTCAGGGGTTCCCAGCCTAGCCTTATATCATTTAATTTAGAATGTGCACAAAGATCAAGAATAGTGTTTTCCCTCCTTTTAACTGATTTGAGAACGTCTTCATTTTCTGTAATTGAATAAATTAAGGAGAATATAATATTGATAACTGGGTGGAGATTTTTCAAGGCAGTTTTCTTTAAAGCCTTGTGTAATGTATTGAGTTGGCTTTGTGTGTGCAATGTTACTTTCTACGGGCCGAGGCACCTAATGGATAAGAAGTATTTACTACTCCTAGCTATAGGAGTTCTCCTTTTGCTCAATTCACAGAGGTTTGTTAATTTTGGATAAAATTATCTTCCAGGGTGGACCCAATGCTCTGTAATCCTCATCACCTCCAGCAGCATTTTCAGAGAGGAGGAGCAGACCTGTTGCTTCTCACGGCATCCTTGGCGGGGGAGGCGGGAGCAGCATCTCCCACACTCTCTAATCAACAAAGAGCCAAGCCAAAGATCGAGGGACGTGATCATTCCCCTCTATTCGACATTGATGAGGCCTCATCTGGAGTGCTGTGTCCAGTTCTGGTCCCCACGCTACAAGAAGGATGTGGAAAAATTGGATAGAGTCCAGCGGAGGGCAACAAAAATGATTAGGGGGATGAGCACATGATTTATGCATTCGATGAAGTGAGCTGTAGCTCATGAAAGCTTATGCTCAAATAAATTGCTTAGTCTCTAAGGTGCCACAAGTACTCCTTTTCTTTTTGCGAATACAGACTAACACAGCTGTTACTCTGAAACCTATGATTTATGAGGAGCGGCTGAGGGAACTGGGATTATTTAGTCTGCAGAAGAGAAGAATGAGGAGGGATTTGATAGCTGCTTTCAACTACCTGAAAGGGGGTTCCAAAGAGGATGGATATAGACTGTTCCCAGTGATACCAGATGACAGAACAAGGAGTAATTCAGGGGGGAGGGATAACTCAGTGGTTTGAGCATTGGCCTGCTAAACCTAGGGTTGTGAGTTCAATCCTCACATTTAGGGATCTGGGGCAAAAATTGGGGATTGGTCCTGCTTTGAGCAGTGGGTTGGACTAGATGACCTCCTGAGGTCCCTTCCAACCCTGATATTCTATGATTCAAGGGAGCTCACACAGTCTTATTTTGAACATCTGTACTATCTACAATGAACAGTGACTCAGGTGAGCTTATTTTGTGGGCAGAGCTGGGAAGAGTAGCATCACCTTTGCTTGCCAGTCTGATCCCTACCTACAGCAAAGGCCTGTTCTGTCTTGTAGTTAACTGTTGTCTATTGCTATAGCACTTTGGGCTGAGACTGAGTTCTACCTAAAGAACCAAGGACAGCTTGAGAGACTACTTTGCACTTATCAGGGGAAATCTCAAAGCATTTTAAATGCACTGATTAATTTAGTGAGGAAGATGAATATTATTACAGTATCCCCATTTTATAGCTAAGGTAATTGAGGCATAGGGAAGTTCTCCGATTTGCCCAAGATCACCCTGGAAGAGAACCCAGGTCTTATAAGCTTGTATTCTTGTGTGTTAATCATAAATCCATCCTGCTTCCCCTATAGCCTCCAACACAGAAATGCTGCTGACCTAAGAAGTAGTTGCTTCATAATTCATGTTTCATTAGGCCCCAGGTTGGGGCATCTGAAATACTGGGTATGGTGAATGATGCAGGCAAGGTAAGGGGTGTAGGAGGCATTTTCCACTGGAAAACATAATTTAAACTAGACTCTACATGGAAAATTCTTTCCCTTCCTACTTTTAATTTTTGTATTTGACCTTATTTGGATTTGACTGGTTGGTTTGTTGCTGTTGTTTTTAACATTGAAACTAAAATTCCAGATGCAGCTTCTGTACAATTCCAGATTTTGTACATTTGTGAGCATCAGCAAAATTGTTATTTATTTGCTCTCCCCCTCAGACAGCATAGAACTGGCCCCAGCACTGGCCCCACCTTCCTTGTGCCTTTAGAGCTGCACACAGCAAAATTTGGACATGAAGATGGGCCTGCAGGTACTACTTGTGCACATCATAAACCTGCTAAGAGGATTCTTATTGAGGGTTTTCACAAATGTTGTTTCTCTACAGTGTGGTAGGGTAACCCTTTTATGGGCTCTGATCCTACTCCCATTGTAGTCACTGGAAAAGATTTCTATTCATTTCAGTGGGAGTTGGATCAGGTCCTTGGAAACATACCAAAAACCCACCTTTTAGTCATTCATTGTTTTAAGTACTGGGATGTTTTTAAGGATACATGGTTTCTGGCACCAAATAGCCAGATGTCACCTACTGCCAGAGGAACAAAAGAAGCCCAAATTAGCCATTCCTCCTGATGAGTAACCCAACCAGCTAATTAACACTACAATATGATTAAGGAAACAAACATTTCACAGGTACTTCTTAAAGAAAATAAACACAGAGCTTCTTTAACCGCCACCGTGTATACTGATCTGATTGATGCAGCCTGATATAGCAGGCTCAACTAGAAAAAGTTACCACCTCCCCAACAGTCCATGAACCTATTTCACAAATGGTCAGGCTCTAAACAATTTATTTTAAACGGGCTGGGTCAGGTGTCCAGTCCTTATAACTTTGTTTATGGTAATTAAAATATCTGTTTATTCATGTACCTTTATATCTATGAACACACTCTGCACCACCTCTGTGTTTGAAAAACCCAATTCCTCCTTTGTAAATGAATAAACAAAGAGAAGAGTGGACAGTGGGAAAGGAAAGGAAGGAAAAGTGACTTCAAAGGAAACCATGACATAACTCCAGTTAACAATGGCTAAGAGTTTCAAAGGTGACAAATGATTTTCAAGCACCCACTTTGAGAAATTTTTAGAAGTCTGGATTATCACAGGGTCTGTATACAGCACTTTCTGAAAATCAGGCCCCGATAAGGTGTCTTAAACTGGGCACTCAAAAATTGAGGCATTCAAAATCTGCATCTCTAACCCTGTGGGCTCCCAGCCCTGCACCACAGCTCATGAAAGTAGATCCAGATTGGTCTAAGCCATTTTAATGAATTAGCCCTTCATTGTTTACAGTAAATCCAAGCGAGCTCACAAACATTGATTTATCCTTCCAAAAGTCTGGATTATACCGCATGGCTCGGATGCAAAAAGAAGATTAGGATTTTTATATTAATTAGTTCAAAAATGGAGAACACAGGCCAGAAGGGTGTTGACTTTGTACTAAAATGTCCAGTGGAATGTATCCAGTCATCTATTTGCAATCTTTTCATGAGCAAGATAATGACTTGCTGCCACAGTGACTTGAATGCTGTGGACTAGGTTGTGACCACACTCACATGCAGGAGAAAGAAGGGGGTGAAAAGGAACCCTCCCCCATTTCCTTGGCCCAGACAAAGAAGACAGGTTTCAGAGTAACAGCCGTGTTAGTCTGTATTCGCAAAAAGAAAAGGAGTACTTGTGGCACCTTAGAGACTAACCAGTTTATTTGAGCATGAGCTTTCGTGAGCTACAGCTCACTTCATCAGATACATACCGTGGAAACTGCAGCAGACTTTATATATACACAGAGAATATGAAACAATACCTCCTCCCACCCCACTGTCCTGCTGGTAATAGCTTATCTAAAGTAATCGTCAGGTTAGGCCATTTCCAGCACAAATCCAGGTTTTCTCACCCTCCACCCCCCCACACAAATTCACTCTCCTGCTGGTGATAGCCCATCCAAAGTGACAACTCTTTACACAATGTGCATGATAATGAAGTTAGGCCATTTCCTGCACAAATCCAGGTTCTCTCACTCCCTCACCCCCCTCCAAAAACCCACCCCCATACACACACAGACTCACTCTCCTGCTGGTAATAGCTCGTCCAAACTGACCACTCTCCAAGTTTAAATCCAAGTTAAACCAGAACATCTGGGGGAGGGGGGGGAGGAAAAAACAAGAGGAAATAGGCTACCTTGCATAATGACTTAGCCACTCCCAGTCTCTATTTAAGCCTAAATTAATAGTATCCAATTTGCAAATGAATTCCAATTCAGCAGTTTCTCGCTGGAGTCTGGATTTGAAGTTTTTTTGTTTTAAGATAGCGACCTTCATGTCTGTGATTGCGTGACCAGAGAGATTGAAGTGTTCTCCGACTGGTTTATGAATGTTATAATTCTTGACATCTGATTTGTGTCCATTTATTCTTTTACGTAGAGACTGTCCAGTTTGACCAATGTACATGGCAGAGGGGCATTGCTGGCACATGATGGCATAAATCACATTGGTGGATGTGCAGGTGAACGAGCCTCTGATAGTGTGGCTGATGTTATTAGGCCCTGTGATGGTGTCCCCTGAATAGATATGTGGGCACAATTGGCAACGGGCTTTGTTGCAAGGATAAGTTCCTGGGTTAGTGGTTCTGTTGTGTGGTATGTGGTTGTTGGTGAGTATTTGCTTCAGGTTGCGGGGCTGTCTGTAGGCAAGGACTGGCCTGTCTCCCAAGATTTGTGAGAGTGTTGGGTCATCCTTTAGGATAGGTTGTAGATCCTTAATAATGCGTTGGAGGGGTTTTAGTTGGGGGCTGAAGGTGACGGCTAGTGGCGTTCTGTTATTTTCTTTGTTAGGCCTGTCCTGTAGTAGGTAACTTCTGGGAACTCTTCTGGCTCTATCAATCTGTTTCTTTACTTCCGCAGGTGGGTATTGTAGTTGTAAGAAAGCTTGACAGAGATCTTGTAGGTGTTTGTCTCTGTCTGAGGGGTTGGAGCAAATGCGGTTGTATCGCAGAGCTTGGCTGTAGACGATGGATCGTGTGGTGTGGTCAGGGTGAAAGCTGGAGGCATGCAGGTAGGAATAGCGGTCAGTAGGTTTCCGGTATAGGGTGGTGTTTATGTGACCATTGTTTATTAGCACTGTAGTGTCCAGGAAGTGGATCTCTTGTGTGGACTGGACCAGGCTGAGGTTGATGGTGGGATGGAAATTGTTGAAATCATGGTGGAATTCCTCAAGGGCTTCTTTTCCATGGGTCCAGATGATGAAGATGTCATCAATATAGCGCAAGTAGAGTAGGGGCTTTAGGGGACGAGAGCTGAGGAAGCGTTGTTCTAAATCAGCCATAAAAATGTTGGCATACTGTGCGGCCATGCGGGTACCCATAGCAGTGCCGCTGATCTGAAGGTATACATTGTCCCCAAATGTGAAATAGTTATGGGTAAGGACATGGGGTGGGAGGAGGTATTGTTTCATATTCTCTGTGTATATATAAAGTCTGCTGCAGTTTCCACGGTATGTATCTGATGAAGTGAGCTGTAGCTCACGAAAGCTCATGCTCAAATAAACTGGTTAGTCTCTAAGGTGCCACAAGTACTCCTTTTCTTTTTACAAAGAAGACAGTTACTCAGGGCTTGTCTGCGATGCAACACCTTATTGTGTTTGAACACTAGCACTCTTGTGGTTACAATGTCAAGATCTCCAATTGAGAGCTGAGACCCATTGCCCCAGGGGCTATACAGACACACAGCAAGAAACAGCCTCCACCCCCAAAAAGCTTACTGTCTCAGTAGACAACAGGTGGGAGTCAGGAAGTATTTTACAGGTGGGGAACTGAGGCACAATGAGATTAATTGACTTCTCAAAGGTCAGAGAGAGCTGGGAACTGAACCCAGGAGGAATTCTGGCTGAGTTAAGCAAAATGTCTCTTGCGGTATCTCAGAAGAGCAGGACCCCCCACACTCCTTCCAGCACAGGCTGTAACTCTAAGGCCTGGTCTGCACCTAAGACATAGGTTGATCGACCTACATTGCTCAGGGCTGTGAAAAATTTTGTGCCCTGTGCAACATAGTTAGGCCTACCTAACCCCTTCTGTAGACGCAGCGGAGTTCATGAAAGAATCCTTCCATCAACGTCGTTAACATCTCTCAGAGAGATGGATTACCCACATCAACAGAAAGCCCCTTCTTTTGAGGTAGGAAGCATCTACGCTACAGGACTACAGTGGCCCAGCTGCACTAGTGCCGCTCTAGCCATTGTAGGGTGGACATATCCTAACATCATCATCTACCCTCATATCATCTAATTATATTGCGAAGAAAAGATAAATGTAACAATGGCTTTTGCCTAGGAGTAGTGCTCTGATAGGGGGGGAAAGAGGTAATAAAGGCAACCACTCTTCCCACCCCATCCCTGCATCCTTTTATTCCCTCTCCCACCAACAGTGGTGAGAAGTGGGGTATAGTGTAACTTCCTGTACCCCAAACCCACAATTCAAGCACAACCAAGGAGGGTGAGAAAACATAAGATAATCAGTTATTATCAAAGGAGTTTTGATTTGATTAGCTAACAAAGATCAGGTACATGATCCCTCAAATAAACAAGGTTTTCTGACTACAAAATTCAAGGTGGGTGAGGTAATATCTCTAATTGACCAACTTCTGTTGGTGAGAGAGACAAGCTTTCGAACTACACAGAGCTCTTCTTCAGGTCAAGATCGGTCAAGAATTTGTGTTAACTACATATGCTAAGGGGCCAGTTTGATCTTGTATTTAGCTGTGACACTCCTAGTACCTTTCCCAGACCTGAAGAAGAGCTCTGTGTAGCTCAAAAGCTTGTCTCTCTCACCAACAGAAGTTGGTCCATTAAAAGATATCACCTCATCCACCTTGTCTCTCTAATATCCTGGGACTGACATGGCAACAACAACACTGCATACAAAATTCAAGACACTTCTAGCAATACGAAAACCTCCATTACAAAAATACAATTCAGGCAGGATGGGCAACTTTAGGTCTATCCCCTGCAGACCTGGAAGATGTGATCTGCCAAAATCACTGACATTACTATAAAACACAAAGTGTTCTCAGCTGCAGTAAAAAGTGAAGGATGGGCAACGTGTGTGCAAAGGCTGTTCTGCAAAAGACATCAAGGGCAGTATTTTCTGCCTCAGCATTCACTCTTACACACACAAACAATTTTGAGCCACAGAACTGAGCATGCTCCTATTTTGCATGGGCAAACAGCCGGTTACATGTGCAGACCCCACAGCTTGATGATCAGCTACTGGTTTTGCACATGCAAATCTGGGGTTCTTTTACATACAAAATAGGTACATATCTACATTGTAGGGGCTAATCATTTATATGTGCAACAGTGAACACCCAAAAGTCGGCACTGGTTTGAGGCTGGATGAACAGTCAGCATAAAGAGATATTAAATATACTCACTGCACAAATATTACTTCTTTTTTTATTATTTATTGTTGAGAGTTCAAAGTGTGCCCGCAAGACAGAACAAAGAGAAGGCTCAACTCATGCCTTCAGAGAGCTTACATGCAGCCTAAAGAGTTCTGGAATTGCTGATGCTACAAAAAGGAAGTTTTATTGCTCTTATGTTGAATGGTATGAAATATAACCTGACATTTATGGATTGTTGTTATTTATTAAGCATAAGTCATTGCGCTCAAGCACTAAATTCTAGGAAGGAAATATACAGATCTCTTTTGTGTACACACGTACACACACATACACAAACACACACGCCATGATGTGGATGGTAATGATCACAAAAGGGGTCTTGTTTTAAATCCTGCGTTCAATACACTGCTAGAAGAACAAAATGAAAACAAACTATTGTGTTAATCTGCAGATTAGCCCTCATAGTCTGTCCATTTAATACTGATTAGTAAACAATGTCCATAATTAAGCTGTTGTTGGTGACACAAATGCCCCACGAGCCCAAACTAATGCTGTAGTATTCAATCCCTTTACAAAGGATGGCCAGATACAATTCCAGGAATGTTAATGCTGTCAAGTATCCGTGATGTACATAACAAAAGGCAAGCCAGAGAGTTGAGGCAATTAAGATCATGATAAACCTTCTATCTGTCTACCCTGTATTTGTTTATTGACTAAATGCTATTAAGTGTAGTAAATAAAACACCATGGAATCATAGGAGTTAGACCAAAAGGGATATGATATTTATGGGACAGAGTCAAACTCTGGATTCTCCTGTCATCAAAGAACACACATACCCCTTGCTAAGGCCAGTGACATTAATGTGCATGACAGGGGTCCATGGGGCCGTGGTCCCCTAATTGTTTAGAAGACCTTTTAGTCTGGTTGCAGACTGCCTGTCTTGGTATTTGGGGAGCTAATTGCACTGAAATCCGCCAGCACAGAGCCACCCAGTACTTGCAGTGATGGGTTAACTCATTTATCCTTAAGATAATACCCTGCTTCTCTTTGTCAACCCGATCTCCCACCTTCCTTCCTAAGCCCTCAACCCACTTGCAGAAGAGGAGGAAGCGGGCTTCTGACAGTGCAGTCAATGGAAATTCACTGACTACACGAGCACAAGACGACAAATGTTTAAACACCGGACAATGCCACTTTGTAAATGTTTTCATTTACTGCCCCTTCTGCTTCCTCAGTAGGACATCAAATCCAAGCATGCATTCTAGCCCATGATATACTGCCACAGTTGAGATCAACAGACGCACTCAAGATGGAGCTCCCTCCATGTACATTAGACAAGGCTTCTAACAGGGTGTTCTCTGTGAGGGGTTCTTGATTTTGGAACTTCCTCTTTGGGTGCACCAGAGCCCAGATTTATTAACCTTCCAGCCACACTGTGACACCCATCTTCTTTCCCTCTTTGTTAAGACTGTGGGGAGAGTGGAGTTGGAAATATTGATGGGCAGTTTTTAATTTAAGGGATAGGAGCATCTCCGAGTTGTATTTTTAAAAAGTGAATAAATTAAATAATAAAAATAGTGCAGACACTTTTTTTTTAATGCACCACCCTCAAATGTACTTTGAGATTCACAACCAGCTTCATGGAGTGTGAGGAGTTAAACACAAAACATTTCTCCTTGATACTCTCTAACATTTCTCAATTTATGCTATTTTCTCAAAACTCTGTCCTTGTCCCCCATCCTTACTAACATACAAGTAATAAAGTAAGAACTAAAATAATTTGCATCTACTGAGCATCTCTCTTCCAAGAATCTCAGAGACCTTGGCATACATTAAATGGAACTGCACAAACCCCTCAAAGATAGATGAATATTATTAGCCCCATTTTACAGCAAGGGCAACTGTTAATAGTCCTGCCGAAGGTCATAGAGAGTAAGAATTAGAGGCAGTACCAGAAAAATGTGCAAGTGTCTTCCTGACCCTCCATCCTATACTAACTGGTTTACCAGAAAATATCACTGAACTGTTTCCTATATGGAGTTATGTGTGTGTGCTCAGTCTAGATGATCGAATGATACCTTCTGGCCCTAAAACCTATGGACCTATGAGCACCTTGCTACATGGTACCTATTCAACAACACCTGTACAGACACCACTCGGTGTGACATAACATAGTACCTGCACAGCCTTGTACATCTTCAGAGCACTGCACAAACATTAGCTAATTGGAAGGTGGTGGCTTTAGGAATGGTGTCAATCAACCAGCATTTCCAGCACCAGAGCAGCCTCAGAAGCAGTGCCATTAAGAAGCAGTACTTTATCCAGTAACATGCCAGCACCATCTCAGATAAAGGGCAAGGTTTCAAAATACCTGCAAACCATTCATAATCACAGTTGGGGGTGTCTACAACCACCTGCCTCAGAGGTTATTTTTAATCAAGCAAAAGACATGACATGAGTGAAGCATGCTGCACACTAGAATCAGAATGCACTGCAAGCTAATGTGTTAGAGAAACAGGAGGAGTACACCTCTGCCATAAAATAGCATATTCTCTGCTTGTCTTCAGAATGCCTTGCGTTCATGCCTAGAGCAGATTATATTAACTTTGCCAAGAAGCTCAGGAGTCCACCAAGCCACTGCTGAGCACTGTAAAATATTTCTGCAATCTGAGCCATTCTCAAAGGCTGCTTGTTGCATTCACAAATTCCAAATTCTCCAAATGAAGATGAATCAATAAGGAAGCACCAAGGGCCTGAATAAGGACATCAGGCCATATTTTATCACTTTGGCTCAGGCTGAGCAGAACTTCACAATGTGAGTAGTCTCACTGAGAGTAATGCAGCCACTCATGGAGGAAGGTACTACTCAGTGTGAAGAAAGAAAAGGAATACTTGTGGCACCTTAGAGACTAACCAATTTAAACCAATAAATAAATTGGTTAGTCTCTAAGGTGCCACAAGTACTCCTTTTCTTTTTGCGAATACAGACTAACACGGCTATTACTCTGAAACCTACTCAGTGTGAGTAAGGATGGCAGAATGGGGCCCATCAGGAACAAGTTATAGTCTGCTTGACCCCACCTTATGTAAATACTGTATTTAATTCAGCTCTAGAAATCAGAACATGGTGTTTTATATATCAGATTTCCTTTCCAGGAAGCAGCCTGTCAGAATATTAACAATGCCACATAATCCAATCAGTTAGCAGAATACTTGCTACTTTCCAGTGACTTCAATATACAACATTGTATTGAATCAAAATGATGCATTCAAGTAAATAAAGATGAACAAGTGGAGGGTAGAACAGGAAAGCTGGTCTAGCAATTAAAGCACAGGAATGGGAAGAAGGAGATCTGAGGGTTTTCCTGTTGAGATAGGGTCCCCATACTCTGTAAAAAAGTTTGAAGATCATTGACATAAATTAAGACAAGTGATAGGCAGTTTGGCATTTGAATGCATGAAAAAGGCTTCCAAAGCTGTTGTGAAACACGGTAAGAGCTGTTATATTTTATAAAGCATTTGGGGGTAATTTCACAATGATTTTATTTGTTTGAGTTAATCAGAAGAACACAAATCACCCCTCCTCCATGTGGGGGAGCCAGGGGTTTCCAAATGGCACAACATTCGCACACTAGAGGGCCATACCATGCCACTGGTATTTATGTAGTTCCGCCTAAAACTCGGCCACATGACATGGCCTTTTGTTTGCGAGTTAAAACCCAACCCTGCTTCAGCTTTCTCACTCCCACATAAACTTCCCAATTGTTCTACCCCAGATTGCAAGAAGTGACCCTTCTCTGGCTTAACATCTTCCAGGTTCCTGCTCCCGGGGCAGCCACCTGGGTGCCAACATTCAGGGGCATCAAATCATCATATTAAGGGGTGCCAAATCCACAGGGTGTTGGTTTTATTTGGAGAGGGGTTGCTTGTGCTTTTGGCCCCAAAAACTCTCTTGGATCCACTGAGCAAGGTGCTGTCCTCATTCCCTAGCACGTTCACTTCTGCCTAGTCATGGCTGGGATGCAATTGGCTTCCTAGAGATTCCCTGATTGTTCCCCCAAGCCTGAGTATCCTCTCCATTTCCCAAACTCAGTCACATGGGAGCCCACCTGGAGCTCAGGGAGGAAGAAACAGAACTAGCCAAGATTCAAGAAGCTTCAAGTAGAATTAAGACACCGTCAGACAATTACTTCTCTTTGTAATTAGGGGCCTAGTCCAAGTCTTATTGAAGTCAATGGGAATCTTTCCACTGACTGCAATGGACTTTGGATCAGTCCTTGGGTATCGTGATTAATTAGAATCGCTGGAATTTTCCCTTAACAGAAAGGTGACAGTTGGAACAAAGGGAATTGCTCACATCGGGAAAGGTGATGGAGGACACACAGTAGAGTCTTCATGGGGAGTATCACTGAGCTAGTCATCACCCCGGCACTATGAAGTACTAAGAAGAATATTTCAGAGCTAGGAAGGCAGATAAAAAGCCACACTGTGTTTGTTTCAGAGTATTTGCCCTAAGGCTGAGAAAGAAGATAGTAAGTTATAACCTGCTGCAAGAGAACTAGTGTATTGCTAGGTCAAACCTAGACAGAAAACTGTGCTTCTAAGTGAGCTGTAGCTCACGAAAGCTTATGCTCAAATTGGTTAGTCTCTAAGGTGCCACAAGTACTCCTTTTCTTTTTGCGAATACAGACTAACACGGCTGCTACTCTGAAACCTGTGCTTCTAAGGGAAGATCATGAAGCCAGATGCCATCTTGTGGTCAAAAGCCATGCAAGTGCTGACTGCAGTAGATAAAACACACACACAAAAGGAGAAGGGGAAAGGACTTGATAGCTCAGGAGACTGGTGAGGTAGTATAGTACAGAGCCTTTTATCTCTAGAAAAAAGAAAAGGAGTACTTGTGGCACCTTAGAGACTAACCAATTTATTTGAGCATAAGCTTTCGTGAGCTACAGCTCACTTCATCGGATGCATAAAGTGGAAAATACAGTGAGGAGATTTATATACACACAGACCATGAAAAAATGGGTGTTTATCATACACATTGTAAGGAGAGTGATTCCTTAAGATGAGCTATTAACAGCAGGAGAGTGGGGTGGGGGAAGAGAAAACCTTTTGAAGTGATAATCAAGGTGGGTCATTTCCAGCACATTTCCAGGAGTTAACAAGAACGTCTGAGGAACAGTGGGGGAGGAGGGGGGGAGGGGGAGGAATAAACATGGGGAAATAGTTTTACTTTGTTTAATGACTCAACCACTCCCAGTCTCTATTCAAGCCTAAATTAATTGTATCCAATTTGCAAATTAATTCCAATTCAGCAGTCTCTCGCTGGAGTCTGTTTTCGAAGTTTTTTTGTTGAAGAATAGTCATTTTTAGATCAGAAATCGAGTGACCAGAGAGATTGAAGTGTTCTCCGACTGGTTTATGAATGTTATAATTCTTGACATCTGATTTGTGTCCATTTATTCTTTTACGTAGAGACTGTCCAGGTTGACCAATGTACATGGCAGAGCGGCATTGCTGGCACATGATGGCATATATCACACTGATAGATGTGCAGGTGAACGAGCCTCTGATAGTGTGGCTGATGTGATTAGGCCCTATGATGGTGTCCCCTGAATAGATATGTGGGCACAGTTGGCAATGGGCTTTGTTGCAAGGATAGGTTCCTGGGTTAGTGGTTCTGTTGTGTGGTGTGTGGTTGCTGGTGAGTATTTGCTTCAGGTTGGGGGGCTGTCAGTAGGCAAGGACTGGCCTGTCTCCCAAGATTTGTGAGAGTGATGGGTCGTCCTTCAGGATAGGTTGTAGATCCTTGATGATGCGTTGGAGAGGTTTTAGTTGGGGGCTGAAGGTGACGGCTAGTGGCGTTCTGTTATTTTCTTTGTTGGGCCTGTCCTGTATCTCTAAGTCAGCAGTTCTCCAAGCATTATCCATGAAAAGCAGGCTGGTGATATGGTGCAAGCTGCTCCTCATTTCTAGCTGCTAAACTACATTAAAAGACAGCTAAAAGTACAGGAATGTTTCTCTGATATGAGTTTTCCAGGTGAGCAATTGCTGTATTTGCCACAAGGATGTGATCTGACTGACAACAGAGGTGGAGGTTGTGCACACAACTGCAAACGAAAGAGGCAACTGAAAGTCACCATCTCATTGATGGCTACTCTGTGACAGGCATGAAATAAGTTGCTGGTCTCAGTCCATTTCCCACTGGACATGCATTTTGACTATCACATGCCGACTGGCTCTGGGTTAGAATGGTCAACTATTCTGAACCCAGGAGGTGTGGGCAGAATGGCTGAGATGGGGCAGTGCAGCAAGAGGAGAGGAAGGAAGGCGACTAAGGCAACATGTGTAAGCAGGCGATGTAAGCTTGGCTGCATGGGAAGTCGAGGTAATGAAATCTATTCACCCCTTAACATAAAGGTGGACTCGGGGTTCCCTCCAGACCCTTTTACAATGGCATTCCAGGGTCAAAGTCACAGACACAGCAATACTGCCCCGCCTCACCCTACCCCCACTACTCAAATGCACAAGCTTATTTGGAACTTGTCTTGCCATCCCAACATTTTTCCTTTTTCTCCCTCCCTCGATTGTGGATCTGCCCCAAAGCCTTGGAGAGGCAAGCTTCAGTCCTGGTCTGGTGACAGGTTTATGGCCTGATATCTCACACCTCTACTGAGCTAGAAATGAGAGCTTTATACCATTTCTAGGGAGAATCCCAGTGTAAGCAGTGTCAGGATGAGCTCCACCCTGACATCTGGTGGTGAGGTGTGGCAAGTTGTGGAAAAGAACTTCAGGGGCCGATCTCATTTGCATAGGCACACCCACCCTGCCTAGAATGAGGCCATAGCTGCCTAAATGGTCACTTTGGCTGCTGTGGGATCCCCAGTGTCTCTGTTATTGGGGCAGGAAGAATAAATTGTTATTACCCTGATTATGGGAACTGTACTTGGAACTGTACTTGGCCTTTTGTTATGATGGAGGGACTCACCATCAACTAAGTAGCACTCGCTAGGCAAGGGTCATGGGTTTTAAAACTCTGTGAATTGAGAGAGGCTGGGGACAAGTATTAATACTTGGTGGCATGGGCTCCTTGGTGAGGACCTTCCATGCTAATTGCACTTTCTCCTCTCTCCACTGTGGAATATCAGAGCTAATTTTGATTCCATTAGGAGTCTAGTTACAGGCTGCTGAACTCACTTTGGGCTAATGGTGCACCAACACTGAGGCTCCCCTACTACAAGCTGAATTCACCAAAGAGCTGAACTGACTAAGAGCTGAAATCACTGAGCATTGTGTTAAGTAGTGGGGGAGCCTGAAGATATATTGTGGAACTGCTTGCGGGACGGCTGGAGTGCCTTGTGGACAGGCTGGTGGAGCAGTTCATAGGACGGTGGGAGCTGCTGGTGGGTTGCAGAGCAGTTCGTGGGACGGCGGGAGCTGCTTGTGGGCCGCGGAGCTGAGTGAAGGAGTTCGTGGGGCGGCTGGCGGAGCAAAGTGAAGGCCTATGGCGCCGTGGGATGGTCAGCTTCAGATCATGTAAGGTGCCTCTTACCCCCGTCCCGTCTCCACCCAGGTTGGGAGGTAAAGCTCCGCAGATAAACTTTCGAACTCTGGGGCTGCCCTGACCAGGAACAGAGACTTTTGGGTCATTGGACTTTTGGGACTTTGGGTGATTTGGGGTTGCTGGACTCAAGAACCAAAGGGAAAGGGCATGCCCCAATTTGCTTGGGGTGGGTTTTTTTGCTCATGGGTTGTGTTATGAATCCTGTTGGTGGTGTTTCCCCAACATAATGCCACATTGTTTCTCTCTGTTATTAAAAGGCTTTTTGCTACACTCAGACTATGTGCTTGCGAGAGGGGAAGTATTGCCTCTTGGAGGCGCCCAGCGGGGGTGGTATATATTTGTCCCAGGTCACTGGCTGGGGGCTCGAGCCAGTTTGCATTGTGTTATTGGAATGGATCCCCTAGATATTAAACCCGGCCCTTGTTGCTGCCAACTCTGACGGGCAGAAGGGTTACACCAGCTTCCCAACTGCTTGCTGCTAGCCCTGGAAAGACCCCATATTGGACTCTAAAATAACGACATATTTGGATATAGAAACGTTATTTTAGGGGTTTTTTTAAAGAGGTTTTTATGGTTCCCTACAAGCCCCATATGCTTGAACTGATTGTAATAAGGCACCTGCCTTTTCTCTCCAATATTCTTGCAACAGCTTTTCTTTTACACATGTGGCCGATACAGAATATACCACACCACATCATCATGTAAGGCTTTTACTGGCACGCAATCTGGATGACTTGCATACCTCACTCATTGTTTGGCCACTCATGAGTGCTACAGATCTCCCATTCTTCTGAAAATGAAGCCTTTACACCATGTTGTGCATCATCGTGTGTGTGTGTGTGTGTGTGTGTGTGTGTGTGTATACACACACACAATTTTTGCAATTTTTTTTGACTATTTCTTCATGTTTTATTATAATATAAAACATGAAGAAATAGTCAAAAAAATTGCGAATTAATTTCTGTCCCCATAATATTTCTGTAAATGGGACTTTCATGTCAAAACATAAACTTGGTCTTGGAACTACACTTCAAATTTTGAGATTCAAAACTTGTCAAAATTATGAAGGTTTTTTTCTTTCTTTTTTACCTTTTTTTGTGACGTCATAACAAAATATGAAAACCTAATGTGGTTACTGTTTTGCAATAGTTCTAACTTATACACACACACACAAAAATATACATAATTGTCATGGCTGGCAGCACCACCTATTGTTAAGGTTGCCTGACAGTTCCTATTATAAGGCCCTACATTCAAGTTGCTCATAACTTTTGGAAAATTTACCCATTTTAGCTGTAATTTTCCATACTGGTTGCCCAACTCGGGCTAAAAATTTTTGTAAAATTTCAGACAAAATGAATCAGCTCTTTCCGAAAATGAAGCGTGGGAAAAAATGCATTGTTTTGTTGGCATTAACAGATTCTTGAGATCTTGTCTTTAAAAAGTTCTAGCACCTGTATACTTTGCAGCAGGGACATGAAATTACCCACCTTTGTGTCAAAGATGTGCCTTTTACCATCCTCATGAAATTCCACCTAAAATTGGTAAAATTATAAACCTTTAGAAAAAAAAAATCACAGTTCACACATGCTTAGCAGTGACTTCTGCAATTTTAACAGCTAAAATCTCCAAAGATCCCGTCCTCACTGAGCATGCTAGAGCCTCTCACAGTCCTGTCCCTGCAGAACAACTGAGCACGTTCCAGTCCCGGGCTATGGAGCAAGCCAGCCTTTCCCTGGAACTCCTGCTGTCGACATAGGTAGCATCTTCTCTAAAGCACTACAGCAGCACAGCTGCAGCAAAGCAATTGTGCAGCATTGTAAGTGTAGACAAGCCCTGTCTCTCCTGTACCTTCGATGACCCCCCAGAGGCACCCAGGCAGGGTGAAGGAGAAAGACATCTGATCTGAATGCAGAGGGGACAAGAGCCAAAGCAGGACATAGGGAAAGGAGTAGATTGGGACAAGGAGTCTGGTGAGACTAGGACTGAAGGGGTAGGGGAGGGAAATTGTGTGGGACTGGGAACTGGGGGAAGTAGAGGCTGGTTAGGCAGGGAATCTGGGACTGGGAGCCTGGGGTAAAGGGCAGTCTGGGATTGGTTTGGCAAAGAGACTGGCTCTAGGACAGGGGTCTCCAAACTTTTTGAATCGCGCACCCCCAGGGCCAGCTCTGCGGAAGCAAAAAAAAAGAAGAACTGCCGCCAGCATGCCGCCGAAGACAGAGCAGGGAGAGCTGAGCCGCCGCCGAAGACGGAGCGGGGAGAGCCGAGCCGCCGCCGAAGACGGAGCGGGGAGAGCCGAGCCGCCGCCGAAGACGGAACGGGGAGAGCCGAGCCGCCGCCGAAGACGGAACGGGGAGAGCCGAGCCGCCGCCGAAGACGGAGCGGGGAGAGCCGAGCCGCCGCCAAAGACGGAGCGGGGAGAGCCAAGCCGCCGCCGAAGATGGAGCGGGGAGAGCCGAGCCGCCGCCAGTGTGCCACCAAAGAATCAAAGGTCCAGGAGCACTGCTGCTGCCATGCCAGCAGCACTCCTTCGGCGGTGCTCCTCCTGCCGCGCACCCCCATGGATGGTCTTGTGCACCCCACTTTGGAGACCACTGGTCTAGGAGACAAGGGAGGGAAGACTGGGAGTGGGAGCCAATGAGGGACACAGGGAGGACTGGGAGCCAACTGGCTGGGAGTGTGGGGGCAATACTGAGATCAGACAAGGAGCTGGGAGACTGGGACTATCTGGACAAGGAGACTGGGACTGGGTGTGGTGAAGGAGATTAGGAGTTGGGGGGAGGTTGGGATTCAAGCCTACAGGGAGAGATGCAGAGTGGTTGTATAAGGGGACTGGGATGAGAAGCCTTAGAAGTGGAGACTGGGACTAGGACAAAAAGAGGAGAAGAGAAATGGGGAAGAGATAGGACAGGTACAAGGACAGGGTTGAAGAGGGTCAACCTTGAAGAAAACAGGAAAAAGACTGTGTTCACAAGAACACTCTCCTTTCCAGGGTCTGGAACGCAACCCATGATTCATGAGTCTCACCATTCTTCTGCTGTCAGCAAACATCTATGAAACCCACGGACAGTGTGTCTATCTCATCCCCCTCTAGCAATAGTCCACATAGAGGATGAACACCTGCTATTGCCACTGGTTATTCTATTAGCTCAAGCACCTGAGGTCTGTGCAAAGGATCTAATGGTCACTACACTGCTTACGAATCATGGATCTATCAATATGGTGCCATATAACGGAATTTCTTTTTTCAGTTTGCTTTTTTAAATACCTAGGCAATTCCACCAACAAAAACCCTAAGTTAAAAGAACATTATTAAGGTTGCAAAGTCAAGCATTCAGAAATGCTTGCAAGTTAGGAAACGCCAGAATTAAGGTTGCCGGGGCAACTTTAATTCAGCTTCATTGGACGTATACATTATAAGAATGTCTTTAATTACATGATCCCATACTATTTTTTCCACAGGACCCCTGTCCCTTTCGTGTACAGGATGTGGATGAATCAGGGCAGTGCAGTGAAAGACACTGTTGTCTGTAGGACCCCCTCATTTGTTTCAGAAGTTGGAAGGTGTATAGTGAATGAGGCAAGGAGGCACTTAAGCACATGCTAAACTTTATGCCTAAATACATATCTCTGTTTCAAACTTGACCTTAAATATGTATTTTGGAATTTTAAGTGACAGCTTCTTGAAGAAAATCCAGCTCATTCTCTTCTTTGAAAGAGAGACAGACATATCCTACCAAAACATAAAAATGTCTCCTTTTGACTATGTAAAGAATTGTATTTGAGCTAATAACAATGGAAGTTATAAACAAGGGTTAAGATTGGATAGTTTCAAAAGCCAGAGGTCCTTATTATATTGAGGAAATTGCCCAAAACTGAAGTATAATCCACATGGTAGAAGACAAATATAATTCACAAGTATTAATAAAAGAGTCCAAAAAGAGGGCAGTAGTATACTGTTCTGTTAATCACATAAGACCAGATGTCTGTAAAATAAAAACCAGCCGAAATACATGACCCTTCATACTGACGTAAGGAAAAGTTCAGGATATGATAGGACATTATATATCAAGGAATGTTACACACATCACGGAAAAATGTCAAGACATTGAAAATGTACCGTGTTAAATATTTTGAAAATAGTTATTTTATTAGTAAAAAGAGATACACAAAGCAAAATAAGAAATAATTTTTTTCATATTAGAATATATATTATTTGCAGTTTTCCATAGATAGATTTTAGACTTCCAACACTTGTAAATGCCAATGTTATGGCAGATGTCACTAAGTAAAGCTGTTACACATAGTCTTCCAAGTTCCTTTTCCTAGTGTGCAAGCAAATGCTCAGTCTTCGGAAGACATGCTGTGGTGATGTTAGTTTTAGTTATGCAAGGTTGTATGTAGAGAAAGAGTTGTGTGAGGAGCAGAAAAGTTTGCTCTCTCTCTTTTAGACTCTGTTTGGAGGCAATTCTTGATGCAAAATTGCTCCCTGGGAACTAGGCATTGTATCGGGCTGAGAGTCTGAAAACAGGAATTGCCTGCATGCTGTCTGACCATCTCTGTTCCAGCACAGGTATCAATCAAATAAGTTACACCTAAACGTACCCAAATTCCACATCATTGCTATCTCCTCCACTGGGAAGCTAACCTGCAATCCCCCCAAAATTTGCTCCCACTCAGCAGAGTGATGGCACTGATGTCAGAAACTAGACCCTGGTGTTGGAAGAAGTGGCAACAATACTTTTATTGTGAAGGGTGATTTCCCTGTTGATATTGCAATTTCAGATCAGTGTTTGTTGTCTTTAAGAAAACCAATCCCAACACTGAGATTCACATAGGAAATTTTGCTGTTTTAGAGCCTGATACTGAAAATCGTTTCTCAAGTTAATGAGGGTTCTTCACATGTTCTTGTGAAGGTAATTTTATTTCCATTCTTGACCCCATACTTAGGTATACATACAGCGGACAAGCATCATCTTGCTTGCACACAGAAATACAAGTTTACAACTTTGTATATGTCTGGGCAATACCTATATATGTATGACATAGCTTTATATTTATTCAGAACTAATATTTCCTATTGGGAATATTAAAAGCTATTATATTTGCAACAGCCAACGGACCACATATTTAAAAATGGCCACTGATTTCAAGTGCTTCCATTTTTGAGAGCCCAACTTGAAACACCTTTGGTCTGCTTCTCAAAGGCGCTGAACTAGGTATTCAGTTGGGGCTGCCTAAAATTAGATTTTCGGTTTCTCTGAAAGTCATGTCCTAAGAGCCTGGAATGGAGTCAAATTAGTAAGCAAAGCCCTTTTAAGATATAAACTCAGCTGTGGAAGAAAGAGTTCTCTAAGTAGATGACACTGACTCAGGCTGAATTCTATGGCATGCAACTCCTCCCATAAAAAGCTGTCCTAGCAGAGTAGTGAGGAGATCTGGCTGAAAATCAGGAGAACAATTTTACAAAAAAAATTCAAAGATGCTTCCATTTCGCAGGAAGAAAAACTGACCTACTCTCAATTTTGATGTGAAAGTTTCTGTCATATTATATACTGAAATATTTTAAAAATTGTTTTTAAAAAATTTTTAGTCAATCCGTTTTCAGTAAGAAAACACATTTTTGTCTACATTTTGAAAACAATTTTTTAAAATGTCAGTAAAACTCAGTAAATAGCAGAAACAATTGAGAAAACCAAAAAATTTTTAAAATGTCAAATTTTCATGAAAAAAAATTGTTTTTTGTTTTTTTTTAATACAAGACCATTTTGAGACAAAAACTTTTTATCAACAATTCCAACCAGTGTCACTTATAAAGTGAGTGACAACCCAGGCATCCAATGAAACAACTAACAGAAGAATCACACTGTCAGACCACGTGCTCCCTGGCTGATCAGTGACACAGAGTAGGACAAAGTGGCCTAGCTGACTTTAACAAATTAATCCTCTCCAGGGTGGCACATATGCCATGAACTGAGCATCCCCAAAATACAAGGAAGCTGAGGCAGTAAATATCAGTTATCAGTATAGACACAAGAGGTATGACATTGACACTCCCTGCACCCACACGGGTCTTTTCCTCATCATTCTGTGTCCTACTTGACACCATCTTGGTGAGGGTTGATCACTACATTATTTAGCCCAATACTCCTTAAAAGAAGCTCACTGAGAGCTGCTGAAGCAAGCCTGAAAGTAAACATTTCCTCATTTCCTGTACCTCAAAAAGCCAGAGGCAACTTTGCCTCTCCTCCCCCTCAAAAAAGAGCAGAGAAAGAGGGAGGTGACAATCCCTCTCCCTGGAATGCAGCACTTGATGTCTGTTTGGAAGGTGATGACTGCTGAATCCCAAAGGGGCCAGCACAGTGGAACCCAGTTAAAGCGGAGTGAAAATCCATTTGAAAGGCATTGAAGCCACTGGAAATGTCACACTTCATGATACAGTGAGTTCTGATTAAAAGAACAGGAGTACTTGTGGCACCTTAGAGACTAACAAATTTATTAGAGCATATTAGAGTTCTGATTATAAACGAATTCACAATCTGTGGGTTTCACATTATCTGTATAGCTCAGAAATTAAAATTGAAAGTCAGTGTTCATATTTCGCCTCGGTATTTGGAGGTTTATATGTGAATCACTTATACAGAATCACAGAAATGTAGGACTGGAAGGGATCTCCAGAGGTCATCTAGTTCAGCCCCCCACACCAAGGCAGGCCCAAATATATCTAGACCATCCCTGATAAGTGTTTATTTAACCCGTTCTTAAAAACCTCCAAAGACAGGGATTCCACAACCTCCTTTAGTAACCTAGTCCAGTATTTTAACTATCCTTTCAGTTTAGAAAGTTTTTCCCAATATCAAACTTAAATCTCCCTTGCTGCAGATTAAGCCCATTACTTCCTGTCCTACCTTCAGAGGACATGGAGAACAACTGAAAATCATCCACTTTATAAAAGCCTTTAACATAGTTAAAGATTGTTATCAGGTTCCCCCCTCAGTCTTCTTTTCCCAAGACTAAATATGCCCAGCTTTTTTAATCTTTCTTCAGAGGTCAGGTTTTCCAAAACTCTTATAGTTTTTGTTGCTCTCCTCTGGACTCTGTCCATTTGACCACATCTTTCCTAAAGTGTGGTACCTACAACTGGACATAGTACTGCAGCTGAAGCCCCACGAGTGCCAAATAGAGTGGGACAATTACCTCCAGGGTCTTTCATATGACACTCGTATTAATACACCCCAAAATGCTATTACGTTTTTTTTTGCAGCTGCATCACATTGTTGACTCATAATCAGTATGTGATCCATTGTAACCCCAGACCCTTTTCAACAGTACTACCATCTAGCCAGTTATTTCCCATTTTGTAGTTGTGCATTTGATTTTTTTTCCCACTAAGCATAGTGCTTTGTACTTGTCTTTATTGACTTTCATCTTGGTGATTTCAGGCCAATTCTCTAAGTTATCAAAGTCCTCTGAATTCTAATCCTGTCCCCTAGAATGTTAGCAACCCCTTCCAGCTTGGTGTCATCCATAAATTTTATGAGCATGCTCTCCAATCCATTATCCAAGTGATTAATGAAAGTATTGAATAATACTGGATCCAAGACTCCACTAGATACATCCTCCCAATTTGACAGCAAACTATTGATAACTACTCTGAGTACAGTTTTTCAACCAGTTGTGCACTCACCTTATAGTAATTTCATCTAGCCCACATTTCCCTACTTTGCTTATGAGAATATCACGTATGATTATGTTAAAAGCATTACTAAAACCAAGGTACATCACATCTACAGCTTTTCCCCATCCACGAGGCCAGTAACCCTGTCAAAGAAGGAAATGAGGCTGGTTCGGCATGACTTCTTGTTAGCAAATCCATGCAAGCTGTTCCTTATAACCCTATTATCCTCTAGGTGCTTACAAATTGATTGTTTAATAATTTGTTCCAATATCTTACCAGGTATCAAATTTGGGGAATTATAGCCCAATCAGCCTAAATCCTCTTCGTTCCCCTTTTTAAAGATATATCTATTCACTTATAGTTCAGCTAAGGCTGTGGGAGAGACAAGTGTGGAGTGCAGGACTTGGGAAAGCCATGAAGCTGAACTGAAAGCAAGGGGTGGGCCTGAGCCTGTACTGAGAGCCAGAGAAATCATGGGTCATCAGCTGACCAGAGGCAGGAAAAAGCCAAATGAGAATACAGAGGAAAAGAAGGCAGACTGAAAGCTCAGGACAGGACATGTGGGTGACCGATGAAATGACAAGTGCTTGTTCAATAACCATCTTGTCCTTGTATCAGCAGCGCACTCCACTAGGACTTTCCATAGCTCTTATATTTATAAAATTTCCCCCCAAGCTCTGATTGGCTCAGTTCTCCAGTTGAGGCCATGTAGGACATACCGGAAAGTTTGCCCGTAATGGTGACTTTCTATATAGTTTCAAGAAAAACTACTGAACATGTGCAAGAACTACAGCCCTCTTCTTCTAACTATTCTGGGCACTTCTAGCTGAATCTGCTACTTTGCTTTCAGCACATGTGTAGAGACACAGATGATTCAGACAAAATCAATTTCTCCTCCACACTGCTTTTATCCCTTTTAAATTATCCAGTATATAACATGTGGTTTACGTGTGTATAAGTTGTATCAGTAAGCCACTAGATGTCTCTACGTGCTGTAGTGAGTTTCAGATAGAGTGTAGTCCCCTGGTAAACAAGAAAGACAAGCTGGGATTCAAGCTGCGTGGCAGTTTCTCTCTGTTATAGCTGATTTATTTAATAAACATCTTATGTTTAAAATGGATTACTATTCTATCTATCATGACAACAGACCAAACAGGAAATAATCAGAGGCAATGAAAAAGAGAAAAATAAACTCACCAAAAACTAACACTGTCCCCCACATTCCACTGGCTGCATCCACAGTATTGCTGAAACCTAAACAACCTGGCCCGGATGAGGAGAGAATAGGGCAGGTTTGGGGAGGTCAGTTTACACGTGGGTCAGCTTATACATGAGTGTATACAGTATCATGGTCTGTTTTCTATTTACTTGTCAAATACCAACACCATAAAGAAAGGAACAGTACTAAATCCACCATTTTAACCTTACACATACCCACAATTACAGCTCAAATAACTCAGCAATTTTGAGTTATATGAGTGCAAAGAAAGCATCTGTAACCAATCACCTATTTTTTGTTGGCTTGCCGTTGCTTTTTTTTTCCAATTCTATATCTTAAAAATTGTGAAAGCAATTTTTTTTCTCAACCCTTGTTAAAAAAAAAACAAAACACAACACATGTGCTCTCAGGCTGGGAACACACATGCCAAGTTCAGCCTGGAGAGAATTTTTACGGCTGAGTTATAAACCCCTGAAAATAGGGATTTATAATGGAAACGCTGACAGATCATTAACTACAACAACAACATAAACTGAGCAATAGAATTTCCAAGTTATCTCCTTTTTGTTTGTGTCAGCATTCCTAGAGCAAGAGCCTGTGCAGCTAACCCACAGCATTCGCAACACACCAGTATAGTTCTCTCCTACTGGGTTTGCAAACTACAGAGTAGGCAGGACAGCGGCACAGATCAAACAGTAGGGCACAATGTTTGAAGTCTAGAAGTATTGTAGTCCTGACCAGCTCTTTTTAACAACTGTTTTTTTAGATGTACGATGTTGAGTGAGAAAGCCTATCTGTGATCAGTACTCAGACGCTAAAAACAAGAGTCCAGTCCACCTGTTTCACTGTGTCCCACAGACTCGCACACAGCAAATGGATTTCCTCCAGAACATGCAATCGCCAAAGCGATCCTACGCAAAGGGGATGCTGACCAGTATGCGAGTTGCTTTGAGCTTTCTGCATGAGTCAAGAAGGAAAAGAGGGAGGTAACCACTACTTTAGCACGTGTGCACAAATAAGCATAACAAAATGGTTAGTGTAAAAACACACGGGTAATCGCAGCTCAGCATGCATGTGCTAAGGCTATGAATACACTGGGGAAATGCATTATGTTAACTAACGTTATAATTAATATGGTGTTAAACATGACTTGGTACCTATTGTAGACAGGGAGAAGCTGTATTTAAAAATCTGTTGGCTGGTCATGGCTAACCCTAGAAGACCTGTAGGGTTTACTTTGACCAGCTAACAGCCTTTCAGCATGACTGTCCTTGCCGGCACTACAGGAAAAATCACGTTAGTTAAAACAAGTTAGACATCTCATTTTAAAATATGATGCATTTTCCTAGTGTAAACAAGACCTCTAAATCTTCTCCATGTTGCTGTTCACTTTGAATGCAAGGGCAATGGCAAACAGGAGCCTGCTTATTTGATCCTTTTGTCAGAGGACTTAGGGCTTGTCTACAGAGCAAGTTACTGCGTAGCTACTCAGGGGTCGGCAACCTTTCAGAAGTGGTGTGCCGAGTCTTCATTTATTCACTTTAATTTAAGGTTTCGTGTGCCAGTCATACATTTTAACGTTTTTTAGACGGTCTCTCTGTATAAGTCTATATGTTATATAACTAAACTATTGTCGTATGTACAGTAAACAAGGTTTTCAAAATGTTTAAGAAGCTTCATTTAAAATTAAATTAAAATGCTGATCTTACGCCGCCGGCCCGCTCAGCCCACTGCCAGCCTGGGGTTCCGTTCCCCTAGGCCGGCAGCAGGCTGAGCGGGGCCTGCGGCCGGGACCCCGGCTGGCAAGGGGCCGGCAGCCAGAACCCCAGATCAGCAGTGGGCTAAATGGGGCCGGTGGCCGGGACCCCAGACTGGCAGTGGGCTGAGCGGCTACCTACCTTCTCCCTGGTTCTAGCCCATTCTCTTCCTCTCTCTCTGCACTGAGCTGAGGATGGGAGTGCACTGAGCACAGGACTGGGGGTGAAGGAGCAGGCTGGGGGTTGGGGTGCAGGGTCTGGCCAGGAGCTAGAATGAGGGAGGGGGCTCAGGGTTGGGGCAAGAGGTTTGGGTGTGGAGTGCTTACCTGGGCAGCTCCCATTTGGTGTGAGGGGTGCAGGTGGGAATGTGGGGGGGTAGGGGTGGAGTGCAGGAGCTCCTGTTTGGTGCGAGGGGTGGGCGTGGGAATGTGGGGGGTGCAAGAGTCAGGACATGGAGTGTGAGGGGGCTGGAGGCACATGAGGGGGGTGCAGGAGTCAGGGCATGGGGGCGGGGGCTGCTGATCGGAACCAGGGAGAGGAGGAGGGGCAGGAACGCAGCATGCTGGGGGAGAGGTGGGGGAGGGGGGAGCTTGCCTGCTCTGCAGCAGCAGCCAACAGGACCAAGCTTCTTCATCCTGCCGGAGGGAGGGGGGACAGAGAAGAGCGGGCCAGGGCGGGCGGGACTTTTAATGGCAAGCTGCTGCCTGCCAGGGTCCCGGCCTGGGTTCAGCAGCAGGCTGAGCGGGGCTGGCATCTGGGACCCGGCTTGCAGCAGCGTGCCATTAAAAATCAGCTCACGTGCCATCTTTGGCACGCGTGCCATAGGTTGCTGACCCCTGGCGTAGCTACTCAGGGTGTGCCAGCTTGCTGTGTAGTAACGTCGCACTCTGAGACTTTCACTGCGCCGTAGCAGTGTCCACAACAGATGTTATTGCGCAGCTGGCTGCTGCACCGTAGATTCACACCCTGACTTGCCATGCAGTAACTTGCCATGTAGATTAGCCCTTCTCAGTTAAGGTTCTATCGAAAGCCCTTTGAAGTTAATGGAAAGACACTCTGACTTTAATGGGTTTTGGAACAGGCCCCCTTTCTATTTTCCCCCATACATCTTAAAGCACTTGACAGAGGAAGGTCAATATCAACTTCTTCATTTTACAGATGGGGAAACAGGGACACAGGGAGGTGAAATGACTTGCTCAATATCACACAGCAGGTTACTGGCAGAGCCAGGAACAAAACCCAAGTCTCCTGATTCCCGGTCCGGTGTCCTGTCTATCAGGCAACAGAGATTTTTACTCCTTTTAATTTTAGAGAGAAAGGAGCTTAAGAATGATCAGTGAAACCAATGCAACTTGTCTACTTCAGACAAGCCTGGGCTTACACCTGTAGCAGCCAAAGAACCACAGAAGCTGCATATCCAACGCTGTGTCTGGATATGCAAAAAAAAAAAAAAAAAAAAAAGAAAAAGTGAAGTCTTTTGTCACTGCCATCTTCAAAAGCTGTGATAGGTACTTCCTGCCACTGGCCTTTTCTGACACTCACCAGTTCCCTCAAAGGGGAACTATTCGCTTAAAAGACATTATTTCCTTTACTTATCTGCCTCTAAAGAAAGAAAGCTATTAGTGGCCAGAAATCACTCAAGCTGTTTTACTGAGGGCTTCTGCTGTGGATGTTAATGCTCAGCTTTTGTCTAATGTACGTGTCCTCAACTGTAAGCCTTGTCTGAGCTAGAGAAATTTGGCATGCTAACCAGCACTTGTCCCCCTAGCACGACTATAACACAATTCAAAAATGCTCCCAATGGTACACAGGTGCTCAGGCCACTGTTTGGATTAGACTTGCTCATGGATGACATGCAACTCTGTCTGTTGTTTATAACCTAGGATAACCCAACAGACACTCAGTTGTCCCAGTGTCTGGCCAAGATTAGCACGTGGATATGAGGAAGAACTGGCTGAAGCTGAGTCCCAGCAAAACAGAGGTTATATGCTTATGGGCAGAGGGAAATGCTCCAAGGAGCAGTCGGGGCCTCTCTGATTGTGGACGCATGCTCACATCATCAAAAGAGTCTGCAGTTTGGAAGCTCTTGTGGACTCCTCACTGATGCTGTGTTCTCATACACAACATCTGTGAGAAATGATTTCTACCATCTGTGACTGACCAGGAGTCTGCATTGCATCCGTGGTGATGATAACCTGGCCTTAGCAATAAATGCTTTCTTTACTTCCCATCTGGATTTTGGCAATACAATCCATTTGAGCTTTGAATGTCGGCCCCATGAGAATTGCAGCTGATGGAGAATGCAACAGCTCACCTTATCAGCCACAGTAGTTACTGAGAGCACACATCCCTGGTGCTATGTGTAAGGGGACTGTTGCCTCCTTACTAACATTCAGTGGGGGAGTTTTGGTTGGCTAGCTCCCAGTAGTAAAAGGGGAAGGGTCTATGGGAAATCAGGACCCTGAGACTAATAGTCCCCAGGAACAATGGGGAGAAGCCAATGCTCCAGGTCAGCCTGAATGACAGGGCAGGCAGGCTAATCAGGGAGTCAGGAGGCCAGGAAGGTCCCGTCCTCCGTGTGAGCTGGATTTGCCTGGGTCAGACAGAGTGGGGCTGAGCTAAGGAGAAAGCAGGGGCACAAGCTAAGCTGGGGAGCAGAGCTGGGCCAGATCCAGAGGAACCAGAAAAGCAGCCCAGAGAGAGCAGACCCCGTCCTGGGAGCAGAGCTGCAGCCCCAAAGCCAGAGGCACAGCCCAGCGAGAGCAGACTTGCCCTGGGAGGAGAGCTGCAGCAACCAGAGCCAGAGGGGCTAGAAAAGCAGCCCAGGAAGCAGGTCAGTGCTGGGAGCAGAGTCACAGAAGCAGCCTGCAGAGCAGATCTGTCCTGGGAGCAGAGCTGCAGCAACCAGAGCCAGAGGGGCCAAAGAAGCAGCCCAGGGAGCTGGAGACAGAGCAGCAGCAGCGCAGAGACAGAGAGGTGCAGCTGGGGCTGGAGCAGTCTGGAGCTTGGTGCGGTGAGCAGCTTGGGAGACCGAGGGGGACCCTGAGCAGCGGGCCCAGCACAGGGAGATGCCTCAGCCAAGAGGCTCTGCAGGCCAGGCTTGGATCGTAACCCCGACAGGGTGGGGGTGACACTGGGAAGAAGGGACCTGCCACCTAGAACCTGAGGGCGTATGGCCACCACCAGAGCAAGTGTCCAACCCACCGCATCCCTGCAGCACAGCCAGGGCCTGAGCAGGAGGCCTGGGACTTACAAGGAACAGACTGTGAACTGCCCTGACATTCCAGAGACACTGTTTGTGATGTTCCCTGCCACAGAGCGGGGTGATGTGTTTCCTTTAATCTTTCCCATTTTTCCTTATTCTTTTTAAAATTAATTGTTGATTAAATAACTTGCATTTGCTTTAAATTGTATGTAATGGTCAGTGGGTCAGAGAAGTGCCCAGTGCAGAGAGAGTACCCCGGAGTGGGGACACCCTAGCCCCTGTCCTAGGTGACCACAGCAGGGTTGGGGGTCGAGCCCCCCAGGAATCCTGGGCCCAGCCTTGTTGGGGTTACGAGGACTCTGCCAGACAGGAGAGTGGAAGGGGAGTCCTCAAGGGCAGGGAGGCCACTGGGTAAAGGAAGTGGGAGCGAGGACTCAGATCCTTTTGCTAGCCCACTTCACTGGGGTAATGCAGAAGCCAGGAAAGTTCCCCACAATCGCGGGACTATTCCCCCGCTTACATATGTTCTCCTCCCCTGGCTCCACAGAACACTTCTTAAGTTTAAGGCCTTGGTCCTTATTTTTAAAGGGCTAAACGGCCTGGGCCTATGTTACCTAAAAGACCACCTAACCCGCCAGGATCATGACTATTTTCAACAGTTCTGCTCAGGAACAATACAACTGGCTACCACAAAGATGAGTCTTATCTGTTCAGGAGATAGTTCCTGCAAAAGTGTGTTCCACAGTCTGGCAGCCCTAAGAACTACCTTACTATATTCCAGTCCAAATGCAAAGCACATATCTTAGACCTTGCCTTCCCTAAGAACAAGGCATGTCATATTAGCTTACTCAAAAAACAATGCAAAACTAAGGAATCTCCTCCTTCCCTCCCATCCCGGAAACATACACACACAAAAAACACACCATTTTCTTCTGAGGCTGTGGGAAGGAATGGAGCACTATTTTTACAGGTAAGCAGCTTCCAGCAACTGTGACACCTGCACTGTGGGACGGTGACAGAAGGATTATTTACACTGTTGGAGCTATTATGTCAGCAATTCCCATCTACTCTGGCATTGCACTGAAGGAGACCGGCAGATTGGAAGACCATAATGTGGCATTATTCTCTTCAGGTTCTTATACTGCATATCCATCACCGTGGTATCTGAGTGCATTCCAAAATCAAATAGCAAATGTTAGAAAAAGAGGAAATGCCGAGTTAGGGCAACACTTTCCACACAAGAAAACCATGCTGCCTTAACTCGATCGCTGCAGGGATGCCAAACAAACATTTTCCTGGCTGATCCAATGCTTACGCAGCTAGTCCAAAACCAGAGAGATTGGAAGTGACTTCAAGCCACCTTTGCAATCCCACCCCACCAACTTCTGGCTTGCACTGTGTTCAAGAGCCATGGCAAATCTTTTGGCAAACTAGGACAGAATATAAGATGCGTAACAACGCACAGAACTAACTCATCTGGTTTTAGATTTCATTGCAAATTTTCCAGACAGCTCTGGTCAGGGCTGAAGGGAACTGACAGAGCTCCATGGAGATGTCAGCTGAGCACTGGCCTACAAAATGCCGAGTGCTCATTACATGGTTCTGCTGACTCTCTTTTAAAAGTACTAAAATTTTCATATTAAGACATGGCTTTTAAAATTGCAAACCCCTTTCTAAGTGATGTGTAACTTAATAATAATAGGTTCACTTCAAATTCCAAAGAATACTCAGGGCTAGAATTTTTTTTAAAGTGATTAAATAGGTTTGACCAATTTTTCATTAGAGGAGATCAAAAATAATCCCCTTATTCTCTGATGAGCAGTAAAGAGCATTTGAATATGCTGTAGTAACTTTCAAAAACAGGTGGCTACCTTATCTAGTGTTAAATATTCAGATGTGAAATATGAGTCTGGTTCCATTTTTGTGCATGCCCCAAACGGCTTCCACATACGCATAGCTGCCTGTTAGCACAATAAAGAATTCATTAGCTATACAGACAAAATTAGAATGAACATGTATTGAATACAAGATTTAAAAAGATCACTTTCCCTTGTAAGCACTTGTGGTGTGTTCAGTGGTATCAGTCACGCTTTCCGTAAACTCAAGCGAATCTTGCAACATTAAAATGATTGCTTTCAATGCTTTAACTTTTTTTAACTTTCACTCATGAAAGAGAACCCTCCAGTTTTCACTTCATACTGAAGTCAGGAATTCTGGGGGTGGAAAACTAGCTTTCCAGTGCAAGTTACTCACTTCTGCAACATCACTGCAAATCCACCCTAAAGTACAGCTGAATATAGAGAGCCTCTCAACATTTTGATGACATACAAGTAGAATCCATTGGCTCAGGAACAACCCACTTTATAGTCTCATTTGGTCTTAACCTCTGCATTTATTGAACTGTACATGGTTCTTTTGGAATCAAATATATGCACTGGAGAAATGGGCTTTAGAGGTTCAACTATCCAGGGTCAACAAAGACACAGTCTCTTGGCTTGGATCTATTTTAATCACTGTAATATTTTTTTATTTATACAACAAATAGGAGTGGACCAAACTCATATTATTTTCGTAATAACTTGGAAGAAGTCAGTAGGGGAATAGGTCAGCCTAGCACTAAAGTAAATGTGTATGGTGCATTTTTCCTTCATAAACTCCCCAGTCATATATGCAAAAATATAACAGTAACAATAAAAGCAAGTTAGTAAACCTTATGCATTCATTTTAGCCTAATGGAACAGTTTCTGTAACAATTCTCTTGTGCAGTCTTCTTCTCTTGAGAGGTATGTATGGTATTTTACACTAACCTATGGCATTATTCTACATAACTAATTAGAAACAACGATCACATATGTTGTGCATTGCTCAGCTTTCTAGATTTCTGATTTGCACCAGCACATATTAATTTTGCTGGAGAGACAACTAACTGTCAGATGATTGATATGGAGAAGCCACGAAGGTAAATGGCCAAGATCCTATTCAAAGAGCACAATAACAGTCTTCGCAAGCTAAGGGGATAATAGTGTATCTTATACCCCTGCACTTCTAGAGGTTAACCTCCTGGAAGAGAATGTCTGCATACCACTAGCAGCAAACAAACGTTTATTAGAAAGAGAGGACCAAATTCAACCTGACTGTCAGCAAGCACAACTCCATTTCTATTGTGCCCACTTGCACCATGTTTGAATCTGGGCCACAGGGTAATCTAAATGTATTCCCACTCACAGGAAGAAGGCATTAAAAAAAAGACCTAAATCTGTTAAATAAAAAGTATACATCAGATTTCAGGGAAAATAGGTATGACAATTAACTTGCTACATAATATAAAATTAGGGCTGTCAAGCGATTAAAAAAATTAATCACAATTAATCACACTGTTAAACAATAATAGAACACAATTAAAATATTTTTGGATGTTTTCCACATTTTCAAATATACTGATTTCACTTATAACACAGAATTCAAAGTGTACAGTGCTCACTATATTTTTTTTTTATTACAGATATTTGCACTGTAAAAAATAGTATTTTTCAATTCACTTAATACAAGTACTGTAGTGCAATCTCTTTATTATGAAAGTTGAACTTACAAATGTAGAATTATGAATAAAAATAAGTGCATTCAAAAATAGAACAATGTAAAACTTTAGCGCCTACAAGTCCACTCAGTCCTATTTCTTGTTCAGCCAATGGTTCAAACAAACAAGTTTAGTTTACATTTGCAAAAGATAATGCTGCCCGCTTCTTGTTCACAATGTCACCTGAAAGTGAGAACAGGTGTTCACATGGCACGGTTGTAGCTGGCGTCGCAAGATATTTACATGCCAGATGCGCTAAAGATTCATATGTCCCTTCATGCTTCAACCACCATTCCAGAGGACATGCGTCCATGCTGATGATGGGTTCTGCTTGATAACAATCCAAAGCAGTGCAAACGGACACATGTTCATTTTTATCATCTGAGTCAAATGCCACCAGCAGAAGAATGATTTTCTTTTTTGGTGGTTCAGGTTCTGTAGTTTCTGCATCTGAGTGTTGCTCTTTTAAGACTTCGGAAAGCATGCTCCACACCGCATCCCTCTCAGATTTTGGATCGCACTTTAGATTCTTAAACCTTAGGTTGAGTGCTGTAGCCATCTTTAGAAATCTCACATTGGTACCTTCTTTGTGTTTTGTCACATCTGCAGTGAACATGTTCTTAAAATGAACAACATGTGATGAGTCATCATCCAAGACTAGTATAACATG
This sequence comes from Eretmochelys imbricata, assembly GCF_965152235.1. Classification (NCBI taxonomy): domain Eukaryota; kingdom Metazoa; phylum Chordata; order Testudines; family Cheloniidae; genus Eretmochelys; species Eretmochelys imbricata. The sequence continues at coordinate 124,681,851 of NC_135577.1, read as the reverse complement.
AAATATATGGCAGAATGTGGGTAAAATAGAGCCAGAGACATACAATTCTCACCCAAGGAGTTCAGTCACAAATTTAATTAACGCTTTTTTTTTTTTTAAAACAAGCATCATCAGCATGGAAGCACGTCCTCTGGAATGGTGGTCGAAGCATGAAGGGGCATACAAATGTTTAGCATATCTAGCACGTAGATACCTTGCCATGCCGACTACAAAAGTGCCATGCGAACACCTGTTCTCACTTTCTGGTGACATTATAAATAAAAAGTGGGGAGCATTATCTCCCGTAAATGTAAACAAACTTGTTTGTCTTAGCAATTGGCTGAATGAGAAGTAGGACTGAGTAGACTTGTATGCTCTAAAAGTTTTACACTGTTTTGTTTTTGAGTGCGAGTGCAGTTCTGTAATAAAAATATACATTTGTAAGTTGCGCTTTCACGATAAAGAGATTGCGCTATAGTACTTGTATGAGGTGAATTGAAAAATACAATTTCTTGTTTATCATTTTTACAGTGCAAATATTTGTAATAAAAAATAATATAAAGTGAGCACTGTACATTTTGTACTCTGTGTTGTAATTGAAATCAATAGAATTGAAAAGGTAGAAAACATCCAAAATAATTAATAAATTTCAAATGGTATTCTATTGTTTCACAGTGCAATTAAAACTGTGATTAATTTTTTCAATCGCAATTAATTTTTTGAGTTAATCGCGTGAGTTAACTGCAATTAATCTACAGCCCTATATACAATCTTACTGGCATTGTTGGCAAAGCTTGTTAGAGTGGGCATCATTAAAATTAACACTTGCCACAGTGATTGCCAGACTGTGGTATTTATATTATATTTATTGCAGTTATGCCTTGGGCAATGAATCTTCAGTTTTAAATGCCACCCCCTACCACTTATAATATTCATCACCCAGAGATTGTATTGAGTCTCCAGTAGATTGTCAGAACACACCCAATTCCTCTGAAAATTCTGTTAACTCTCTCCTCAGCAACTTCCCTGGCCAAATCTCATTTTCTTTCTGTGGCAAGAAAATATGGTAAAAGGAGTACCAGGACGGTACATCAAGGTCCAACATTGGCTCCAATTCTCAGGTGCAGCTGGTCATGATAGACAAAACCACAGTCCCTCCTTAAACAAAAGGCATCTATTAATGAAAACAGTTACAGACACAAAGTTGTACACAGCTTGAGTTTTCGCTTTGCCTTTCTAGTTTACCAGTCACCACACCCTTTCTGCAACTCTAAACAGCACACAGAGACATCTAGTGGCTCAATAACATTCTGCAAATAAACATATCATTACACCACTAAGCTGCTCCATTTTCTTTGACTCACAGAACACACAAAATTAAAATGTTTAACAGTTAAGAGAAACACTCCTGTTACTTTTCCTGACATTTTCTGTACATTAAATACAACCAATATCTTATGTTCCTTTCCAGTATTTTCACTTCACTTACCCCAGTTGTGAAAAAATAAGCAGCAACTTATTTATTTTTGAATTCTACTCTGAAGAGAGATTTTATTATCCTGGAAACGAGATCCTAGCCTGAAAAAAAAAAAGTTACCTCCAGAGAAGACTTTTTTCTCTAATATTTAACAACCACAGTTCTCAGCTCCTTAAACTGACATTCACAATTTTGTTAACTATAATTTTTTTTGGTTCAAATAAGACACAGTGCAAAATTTAAGTCTACTATCAACTCAGAATTCTCTATCTTTTCCTTTCATGCCAATAAATACTCCTGTGGCTAAGGCACTGGTAAGTAAACCAATAATTCTGACCTGCTGCATGTCTAACATTTCTTCTTTAATAACTCCAAGAGCATGGCAGGCTCTTCCTATTAACTACATTACATCATCATTATCAAAGACGAAAGGAAATTAATTTTGTTTTCCAAGGACTTGGCAATAAGTCTGTTCTTTACTTCATCAGACATCTGCTGTTTTTCTACGTATGTCATTTGTGAAGCAGAGTTTTCCTTATGACTTTATTCTCATAACAGTTTATCATGCAACACTGTTTACCAGGGAAATAAAGTGCAGCAGGATTTCTCATTCGCCCCATAAAAGTGTAAAGCTAACTTAAAGCCAATATTATCATCTATATTTCACTTTCAAATAGTTTTCTGTTTAAAAAAAAAAACAAAAAAACTCACCAAAGACTGTCAAGCAAAAATAACCTCTTGTGGTCTTTGCCTGAAATTTATTACCAGTGCTGCAGTACTTTGTTTTAACAGATGGGACTTTATCAGCAAATTATGTGGGCAGTCCACCAACTTCCCTCAGGAATGGAGGAGTGCTTGTATTTACTTGGGCTCTTATCTATGCACTTAAAGGCATATTCAAACCACAGAATTCTAGGGATTTTATTTTCATTTATTGATACAAAGGCTAAAATACAGAGAATCTTCTGTTCTGAAGCACACTGGATCCCTATCATTAGTCTCCCTCAGATGTGTGTGATAGATAGGTAGTTGCTGTCATATATTTCAAATCACTGAAGCTTTTTTTTTTTTTAGGTTGAATGCACTTTGCAGCTTGGTTTTATGTTCTCCGTGTAATTATGCTGCCTAAAAAAGGGGCCATTTAAAATACTTTTCAAAATATTTATTTTGCTGAATAATTCGTTGTGGCTTTGTTTGGGTTTTCCCCTACCTAACTGCAATTTATCTAACCACTACATTGCATTCCAAAAGAAAGTGAGTCTTGCCATTGGCAAATATTTCTCATTGCAGTACCTGGAATATGAGGAATCGGGGGAGGTTAGTGCATGCACCTAAAGCATAATGGCCCTGATTATGTGCCCTACTGTGGACCCTTTATGCCATTCTGGTTGCATAGAGAGGCCCTAAAGGGGCAGAACAGCCCCTATGGAATTTTTCTGGCATAGGAGGTTCCCCAACAAGCATAGAATTGATGCGAGTCACCCTACATCCCTTTCCTGTTCAGACTCCAGCAGAGTGGCCTGCAGGGGACAGTCACACAAGAGTGAAGAGCAGAGGCAGGGTGGCAGGACTGTGCTCTGGCTATTTTGGGATGGAGCAGCATATAAGCAGCCATGCAAGGCTGCCAAAACTTACAGTAGTCACTTGGGACTGCTCTAAATTGCACCACGGCCAGGCAGGCCAGACAGAAGTTGGAGAGAACAAAGATGCTATAAAACTGCATTTGCCTACCCCTGCCCTGGGTTGTACCTGGTGTGCTGCGCAACCTGCAAGGTGTAGTGAAAAAAAGCAAATCGGGCCTAAGGTCTGCAGTTCAATGTCAAAGTGTATAGGAAGCAGGAGAAGGAGAAAACACAATACAAGCAATATATCTAGGAGGGAAAAATAAATGACAATAGTACAGAGAAGCACTGTTAAGTGCATGCAGTTTATGTCTCCAATACAAGGCTTGATATTTCAGTCTTCTAATCAGATCTAAATACATCAGACTTTATTTCTGAAGTGCATTACACTACCTTACCATACACTTATGTTTCACATTAATCGGGAGAGTATGCATCCGTTATCAAGCACGACTCAAGTCAGCATTGAAGTTTGAAGGTTATGCCCACTGCACATCTACTTTAAAGTTTTCTAAATGAAATATTCTGTCATTTGAAAGGCTGAAATAACATGGAAAACATTGGATCATTTACATAAAAAGGGCAAGGAAAATTACAATAGAAATCCATGTAAAGCATGCAAAAGTCAGTTTTAATGGACAGGTACAGAGGGGACAAAGGCCTATGGCCCTCCCACATTTTGAAAGTGGACAGGTCCAGGCCTGTCCACTTTTCCACCGGGGCCTGGCCCCCAGCCTCTCCTCTTCCCCCCAAGGCCCTGCCCCCCAGCCAGGCCAGCAGCTCAAACGCAGCCCCAGGAAGCCCAGGCAGCTGTGGGGGTAGCCAAGGGACATGGGGGCAGGAACATGGGCCAGGAGCTGCTCTTGGCCCTACCCCACCCTGTGGAGGTGGAGGGGCTCAGGCTCCCCGGCCAGGTTCTGGCTCATGGCCTGGCCGGGGGGCAAGGACTTGGGGGGACAAGGAGGGGCAGGAGCAGCACTTTTAGGAAGAATCCATTGCCCCTGTTTCAGAGTTACAACCTCCATTCCCGAGGTGTGTGTAACTCTGAGGTTCTACTGTAATAATTTATGGGCATTCCTGATCCATCCAAACATGATGACGCTGAAATTTAGAGGTAGCAGGAGGTACCTAAATGGGTCAAATATCTATGAGAACTTCTAAAAGGCCCAACTCCGCTGTCATTAAAGTCAATGTTAAGTCTCTGACTTCAGTGGAAGTTAGATTGGTAAGGGCCAGATACAAAGCCCCCTGAAGTCAATGGGAGTCTTTCTATTGACTTCAGTGGGCTCTGGATCAGGTCCACAGGTCCAGGTGCTGATACCCTTATTCAGAGAGCTCCTTGACTTCAGTGGAACTCCTCATACTGTAAGGTACTATTTAACATAAGTGTATCAGAGTCTGGCCCTAAGTGAATAATTAAGCAATTATACTCTGAGGAGAAAAGCTTGAAAATCTACTCTCTGTGAAGGCAAGAGAATTTATAAAGCAACATCATCAAAGGCTGCAATGGGCCTATACAACACAACTCAGATTTATATTTTACAGCTCAGATGTTCTTGGACCCAATACTTTGGTATGATAGAGTACAAGTCGTTTGCTAAGGATAGAAAGTTGTTTGGGGGATAAAAACTATTATTTTGCCTAAGAGCAGTAACTCATTGCCAGCACTGAAACTGTTGTAGGAACAGTTAAACTCAAAAGCTGAATATTAAATTCAAATTCTGAGATATAAACTATGAAATGTGGATCTGGGTTTAGAAGCCAAGCCCCCTTCTCACCAGAGTTCAGGCATGTGCTTGGGTTTGAGGGCTTTTACTTAGGGGGCACTTCTACAGAATATCAGGTTTTCAAAGAGACCCTTAATTTTCAGATGTGACAGTTAAAAAATCCTGGTTACAACTCTCTAATGAACTATTTGATTTGGGGGGAAAAGTTGAGCTATAAAACTGAAAGCAACGAATCTCAACTTGGGAGTGTCCCAGCTGCAGAAAACTCTTAATTTTAAGATGCTTTGATTGATCCCCAATCTCTTCAAATTACACTCCAATAAAGACTCTGTGCCCTTCAGAAATCAGGCTATACTTCAATTACTTCATCTGCGTATAAATTTCATAGTTATTTGAAACATATGCAAAATGCAGATGCCAATGTACTCTAAAATTGATTAAATATCTACCTCATTAAAGTCTCAAACCTGCAGCACAAGAGGCCCTGGTAGAGGGCTCACTTTGCATTAAGAATGTTAAATCTTGCCAATGAAATACTGTTCTGGATTGATCCAGTTTAGTCATGCAACATCTGCATTAGAGCAGCCAACCTTTAGCACCAGCACCACTATAGCTAAAGATCTGACTATGTTTCTACTGGAAAAGTACATACAATTCACTCCTGGGCCCAAAGCTTGCTCACCTAACTCACTTGGGCTACTCATATCAGTAAACAAGCAGGACTTTGCCTCAGAGGAAGAGTTGGATTAAAAAACACACATCCCCTGAGCCAGTATTTTTTTAAAACCAAATCTGGATCATGACAGTTCAGAACCTTTCTTTAATTAAAAAATGACTTCCATAGAAATGTGAAACTTGACGTGCCACTAGTCCATTCAGGGGACTATTTCATTTTTGACAATTATTCTGAGTATTTAACCCTGAGGTTTGGAGTCTTGAGCCATTGCCCATGAGGCTTTGTAGTCTGTTGGCCGACTAGGTCCGTGCACTGTGAGGCATAGATCATACCCAGGATTATTCCATTTTCTGCCATTGCCACAGTGTAACAGGACAATTTGTAGGCTGGAAGTTGATTTCATAACTTTGGTCCATAACTTTTACATTTTACAATTAAAAAACAAAAGCAAGTGAATGCAAAGCAACTGTGTTAAAACCACATTCAAGATTTTATATAAGTCCACAAAAGCAGAATACCACATTGCCCCTACTCAGATCAGTGCCTTAAAAGTACAATTGAGCCCACAGGCTGATTCACTAAGGAACTTGAGCACATATTTAAGTTTAATTGTATGAGTAGTTCTCATGAAATCAATGGGATTACTCATGTTTTTGTAGTTAGGCATATGCTTAAATCCATTTAAACATGTGGCTAACTTTAAGCATGTACTTAAATCTCATTGACTTCAGTGGGATTAAATATGTGCTTAAAATTTAAGCATGTGCATAAGTATTTAGCTGGACAGGAGTGCTCTGCTGAAACAGGGCCCTAGTCTAATATTTAGGCCTAATCCAGCTCCCATTGAATTGACAATGGGACTTGTTACATTTATTGTAATGGGAGTTGGATCAGCTCCTTAAATACTAAATAATATTTAAAGAATTCATTTTAAACACAACCTATACAAGTAAACACTCTAAACTGCAGGTAAACCCATTTGGGCACATTAGTCAAATACTTGTACTTCCAACTTCCTGACTTATGTGTGCAAATCCCTTTTGAGTGTGCACATGAGATGCCTGGCTGCTCAAATGGCTGCAGAGGCGAAATGCAAATGCACATTTTTGGAAGCTGGCACTAAGTCTGTTTTCTAAAATGCTGCTGTTAACTATTCATCAAGGATCTGAACTCTACAAAAAAGCTCCTCTAGGCTCATTGGGAAAAAGATTAGAAATGCTTCACTGAGCTGAGGATGAAACGCAGGCTTCAAAGGCATCATTCTTTATTATTTATTACATCCAAAAATACTGTAATAATCTGTTAACAAAAATATTGTTAACAGATTAAGATTGCAAAGTCAAGCATCTAAAAGTGAGGAAATGCCAAAATTCAGGCTGCCTATGCAACCTTAATTTGGCCACCTTCTACATACGCTTTATCATACGTCTTTAATGACATAATCACATGCTATTCTTTCCATAGGACCCCAACCTTGTGGATCGGGGGAAAAGGTAGATGTGGTATATCTCGACTTTAGTAAGACTTTTGATACTGTCTCGAATGACTTCTCATGAACAAATCAGGGTAATACAACTTAGATAGAGCTACTATAACAGGGATGGGCAGATGGGGACATCTAATATTTCTGTCCGGCCCGTCATGACCCCTGGCAACTGAAGCAACTGAGGCAGCTGTAGGGCTGCCGACAGAATTTCTGGGCCCCTGGGCAAAGTAGGGGGGGCTGGCTCCAGGCCCCCGGAAGGGGTGGGGCCTCAGGTGGAAAGAGCGGAGGCTGGGGCTAGCCTCCCCCAGCCAGCCTTTCAGCGCTGCCCAACCTGCACCTCCTGGGGCTCCGGTGGCAAATTAAAGTGCCCGGGGCTCCGGCCACCAGAGCTGCCACTACTGCAGTAGCCACGGCGGTGGCTGGGAGCCCCAGGCCCTTTTAAACTGCTGGGGCCGCTGCCCCTTTTGCCCCTCTCTCCCCCATCGGCAGCACACAAATTTTGAGCTCGCAGAAGAACTGGCATCTATGCAATCAATTAAAAATACGACTACTGAAAAGATCTACTGGAGGCAGTAAACAACAGCGTCTCAAAATTGGTATTGGGTGGAAGAAACTGACGAGTGTGACCACTGATGGAAGCCCTAATCTGACAGGTAAAAATGCTGGATTGTTGAAAAGAATACAAGACCAAGTGACAGAAACAAACCCAGAGCAGAAAATAATTTTTCTACATTGCATTATTCACCAAGAGATCCACTGCAAAAGTATTCTGAAATTAAGCAATGTCATGAATACAATTACAAAGCTAGTCAACTTTATTAGAGCAAGAGGATTAAACCACAGGCAATTTGTCTCTCTGCTGGAGGAGTCCGAGTCAGAGCTCAGGGATGTTCAGTACCATACAAATGTTAGATGGCTTAGTTTGGGAAAAGTTCTGAAAAGAGTGTAGTGTCTGAGAGCAGAGATGAATTTGTTTTTGAAAATGAAAGGAAAAGATGTGGACTTCCCTCAATTGAACGATGCGAACTGGCTCTCTGATTTCACATTTGCCATTGATGTTACAGGTATCATGAACAAACTGAATTCGAAACTGCAAGGTAGGGGGCTTTTTGCTCATGACATGTATTCCCTTGTCAAGTCTTTCATGACGAAGTTGCTCCTTTTCTCCCATCAGACTGGAAACAAGCAGTTCATACACTTCCCCGCTTTGCAACAGATTACAGTATCTGACCAGAACCTGGAAAGGTACATGTTGTTACTGCTCACTTTGCATACTGAATTTTCTCGCCGCTTCAAGGATTTTAGAATGATAGAAAATGACATGGCTTTGATCTCCTCCCTTTCACATGTGATGTGGACAATGCTCCAAGTGACCTCCAACTTGAGCTTATTGACTTGCAATGTGATGCATTGCTTGCGGAGCAATTCAAATCAGCACCACTTCCGAGGTTTTATGCATCTCTCAATGAAGAGAAATTTCCGAAGATCAAGGCTCATGCCCAAAAGATCCTTGTACTGTTCAGATCAACTTATGTCTGCGAACAGACATTTTCTGTGATGAAATTCAATATATCAAAGAACAGACCTTCTATCAATGATGACCACCTTGCAGCAGTGCTCGGCATTGCAACAACAGAAATGACACCTGACTTCACCTCCCTTGTTAATGCCCATCAGCAACTTGCTTCTTCACACTGAGTGAGTTTCATTTCTTCTTTTACACTTAATTTTAATAATGAACGTAAGTTGTAAGTAAAAGTTTAGAGTTAGTGTTATTATTACAAATTTTATAAGTGTTCACAAAACAGTTTGCAATATAAATTGCCTTGTAAGATAAGCTTTGGATAATCGTGTATTCAGTTAATTGTTATTACATGTAACTACTTTGTTTTGTAGAGAACGTAATGGGGTCTTTTTACAATAGATGGTGAGGTAATTTCATTAACAAGAAATGTGCGGCCCGTGACAACTTACCAAAATTAATGGAGTGGCCCCCCTGTGAAATTATTGCCCACCCCTGTACTATAAGGTAGGTGCATAACTGGTTGGAAAACCGTTCCCAGAGAATAGTTACCAGTGGTATGTGCTGACAGTCTTAAGCAGCAGCGTAAGGAGGGCGGTACGATACGCCATACCAGCAAGATACTTATAGCTGGTATGGCGTACCGGAAAAAGGAGCAGCAGAACATGGGGCCAAGGCGGCCCCATGCCTGCAGCTTCTCTGGCATAGCTGTACTGTCCCCAGCCATTCCACACAGGGTCTTCTCTGTCTATATAGCCGCCCCGCCAGAAGACAGGGCTGTGGGCGGGGCAGGGAGCGGTACAGCCACGCTGGAAGAGCTGCAGGCATGGGGCTGCCTGGTGGCTTGTGATATAGTCAAGACTTGTGATATAGTCAGTAGAGTTGGTAACACCTCCTTTGGTTTTCACTATAGCTTCTGTAGCCTTTTGCCTTTGCAGAGCTTTTAATAAAAGATAAAGGCGGCAAAAGAATCTGATCACAGAGTGGGTTTTTCAAAGACCTCAGAGCTCTAGTTTCTTAGTTTCCTTCCATGTTTAATTTTTTGATACATATGTATTTCTTCTCCCATTTTATCATCCTAAATTAATTAAAATGTCGCTAGAGATGAACTCGTATCTGATCACTTTGGCAGGATTCATTTATGCACTTGGGAAATGGATACCGCGCAATAAAATGACACAAATATTACATAGTTTGGATTGTTAAATCTCTGGTTTAATGTGAGATTAAAGTGTACAGTTCAAAAAAATGGGCTCCACTTGCTCCTTGGAGGCTGCAGGTCTGCAGTAGCAGCAATTTGGCAGGAGAAGTGTGGGGAGCATCAATGCAAACCATCCACAACCCCTTTATCACCAGGAGATGCTGAGCAGGCTCACACAGTCCCATAAATAGCAGGAGCAGCTCAGAGTGGGGAAGCAAGGGCAAAGCCAGTGGTCAGTGGACTAATTCAGTGCATCCATCTGGGCAGTCTTCATTTGTGGAGTTTCTGTAGAGCACCAATCAAATTTGACAACTGCATCTCCAAGCAACTGGTATTAACTTCCTTTTTACTGGTATGCACCACAAAGGAAACTTCAGAACATAAGAACATCCACAGCTGGTCAGACAGATGGTCCATCTAGCTCAGTATCCTGCCTCCTGACAGTAACCTGTGCCAGATGCTTCAGAGGGAATGAACAGAACAGGGCAATTGGCAAGTGATCCATCCTATTGTCCAGTACCAGCTTCTGCCGGTCAGATGTTTAGGGACACCCAGATCATAGGGTTGCATCTCTGACCATCTTGGCTAATAACCATAGATGGATCTATCCTCCATGAACGTATCTCATTCTTTTTTTAATCCAATTACACTTTTGGCCTTCAAAACATCCCCTGGCAACGAATTCCACAGGTTGACTGTGCATTGTGTAAAGTACTTCCTTATGCTTGTTTTAAACCTGCTGCGTATTAATTTCATTGGGTGACCCCTGGTTCTTGTATTATGTGAAGGGGGAAACTCCACTTCCATATTCACTTTCTCCATACCTGTCATGGTTTTATAGACCTCTATGGAATCCCCCTTTAATTGTCTCTTTCCTCAAAAGAACAGTCCTCGTCTTTTTAATCTCTCCTCATCTGAGAGGTGTTCTATCATTTTTGTTGCCATTCTGTGTACTTTTTCCAGTTCTAATATATCATCTTTGTCATGGGGTGACCTGAGCTGCACACAGTATTCAAGGTGTGAGCGTACCATCGACATGTATAGTGGCATTATGATATTTTTTGTCTTATTTTCTAGCCCTTTCCTAAAGATCCCTAACATTCTGTTAGTTATTTTGAGTGCTGCTACACATTGAGAAGATGTTTTCATATAGCTATCCACGATGATTCCAAGAACTCTTTCTTGAGTGGTTACAGCTACCTTAGACCCCATCATTTTGTACATATAGCTGGGATGATGTTTTCCAATGTGCATTACTTTGCACTTGTCAACATTGAACGTCATCTGCCTTTTTGTTGCCCAGCCACACCGTTTTCGGAGATCCCCTTGTAACTCTTCACAGTCAGCTTTGGACTTAACTATCTTGAGTAATTTTGTATGGTATGCAAACTTTTCCACCTCACTGTTTACGCTTTTTCCAGATCATTTATAAATATCGTCCCAGTGGTCCCAGTACAGATCCTTGTGGGAGTCCTTCCCATACTATTTACTTCACTCTACTGTGAAAACTGATCATTTATTCCTTCCCTTTGTTTCCTGCCTTTTAACCAGTTACTGATCCATGAGAAGACCTTCCCTCTTATCCCATGACTGCTTGCTTTGTTTCAGAGCCTTTAGTCAGAGACCTTGTCAAAAGCTTTCTGAAATTCCAAGTATACTATATCCACTGGAACACGCATGTCCACAGGCTTGTTGATACCCCCAAAGATTTCTAATAGATTGGCGAGGCATGATTTTCCTTTACAAAAGCCCATGTCTATTCTTCCCAAACACACCGTGTTCATCTATGTTTCTGATCATTTCAACCAATTTGCCTGGTTCTGAAGTTAGGTATACTGGCCTATAATTGCCAGGATCACCCCTGGAGCTGTTTTAAAAAAATCAGTGTTACATTAGCTATTCTCCAGTCATCCCGTAAAAAGTCTGATTTAAGCAATAGATTAATATCAGAGTTAGTAGTTCTGCAATTTCATATCTGAGTTCCTTCAGAAATCTTGGGTGAATACCATCTAGTCCTGGTGACTTATTATTGTTTAATTTATCAATTTGTTCTAAAACCTCCTCTATTTGTACCACAGTTTGGGATACTTCCTCAGATGTATCACTTAAAAAGTGACACAGGCCTGGGAGTACCCCTCAAATCCTATGCAGTGAAGACCAATCAAAAAATTCATTAAGCTTCTTCACAATGGCCTTATCTTCCTTGAGTGTTCCTTTAGCACTTCGATTGTCCAATGACTCCACTGATTGTTTGGCAGGCTTCCTGCTTCTGATGCCTCCCAAACCCCTTGGGTGCAGCCACCTCTCCCCCCACGGAGGCCTGGGATGCCACCCACCGCGGAGTCCCAGGGCCAGCCACAGGGGGGCTGCATAGGTCACCACAATCCCTAGGGACGGCCCTGCCCCTGGGGTCCACTATTTGCCTCTCTCCATTTTGAAAACTGACCATTTATTCCTGCCCTTTGTTTCCTATCTTTTAACCAGTTACTGATCCATGAGACAACCTTCCCTTTTATCACATGACAGCTTACTTTGCTTAAGAGCCTTTGATGAGGGAACTTGACGAAGGCTATCTAAAAATCTAAGTACACTATATCCACTGGATCACCCTTGTCCACATGCTTGTTGACCCCCCTCAAAGTATTCTAGTAGATTGGTAAGGCATGATTTCCCTTTACAAAAACCATGTTGACTCTTCCCCAACAAATCATATTCATCTATGCATCTGATAATTCTGTTCTTTACTATCGTTTCAACCAATTTTTCTGGTACTGATGTTAGGATTACCAAACTGTAAGTGCCGGGATTGCCTCTGGAGCCTTTTTAAAAAATTGGCGACACATTAGCTATACTCCAGTCATCTGGTACAAAAGCTGATTTAAATGATAAGTTACATAGTACAGTTAGCAGTTCTGAAATTTCCTATTTGAGTTCCATCAGAACTCTTGGGTGAATACCATCTGGTCCTGGTGACTTACTACTGTTTAATTGATCAATTTGTTCCAAAACCACCTATAATGGCACCTCAATCTAGGACAGTTCCTCGGATTTGTCACCTAAAAAGAATGACTCAGGTGTAGGAATCTCCCTCACATCCTCAGCCATGAAGACTTATGCAAAGATTCATTTAGTTTCTCCACAATGGCCTTATCTTCTTTGAGTGTTCCTTGAGCATTTCAATCGTCCAGTGACCCCACTGGTTGTTTAGCAGGCTTCCTGCTTCTGATGTACTTTAAAAAATTATATTTGATCAAAAAGTTTCAATGGAATATTTTAGACCAGCCCTATCCCCTATTTGTTGGTCTCCTGGTGGAGTGTATTTTGATTGTGAATATCAAAGATGATTATGGTGGATTGGGGGTTGTTCTTTCTTTAGCTGGTAAAAAAACAGCACAGATCCAAATGTGCTTTGTAAGGTATATGTTATACTGTATGTATTCTGCAACAAAGAGGTGACCAGGGCCAGCTCTAGGTTTTTTGCCGCCCCAAGCAAAAAAATGTTGGCTGTCCCCCACCCCAGCCCTAGGCTCCCTCCCGCGTCCCCCTGCTGCCCCAGCCCTGGGCTCTCCCCCACCACCCGCACCCCCTGCCGCCCCAGCTCTGGGTTCCCCTCCTTGTGGGCCGGGACAGCTTCTACAGCGCAAGGCCGGCCCCCAAGCAAAAAAAAAAGGATGACCCGAATGCTGCCCATGCAAATGTGCCGCTCCAAGCACCTGCCGGCCCTGGAGGTGACTTTCCCTAGGTGATTCACAGGAACTGATTGTATTCCTAGGATCAAAAATGCCTTATTGCCGAAGAACCAAAGCAGTTCCATTAGCCTGCAGAGAAGATCCTCAGTCATTTTGCACAGTTCCACAGTGGCTGCTCTCACCACTGCAAAAGAAAGTTTGAATGGTGGTGGGGAGGAGGGGGCTAGTCAGTGGACAAAAGATCACATGTGGAAGCCACTGCAACTCCAAGACTACAACAGTTCACTGCTACTCTGCAGGTTTCAGAGTAGCAGCCGTGTTAGTCTGTATCTGCAAAAAGAAAAGGAGGACTTGTGGCACCTGCACATCCACCAATGTGATGTTTGCCATCATGTGCCAGCAGTGCCCCTCTGCCATGTACGTTGGCCAAACCGGGCAGTCTCTACGTCAAAGAATAAATGGACACAAATCAGACATCAAGTATTATAACATTCAAAAACCAGTCGGAGAACACTTCAATCTCTCTGGTCACTCAATTACAGACCTAAAAGTGGCAATTCTTCAACAAAAAAACTTCAAAAACAGATTCCAACGAGAGACTGCTGAATTGGAATTAATATGCAAACTGGACACCATTAAATTAGGCTTGAATAAAGACTGGGAGTGGATGTGTCATTACACAAAGTAAACCTATTTCCCCATGTTTATTTTCCCCCCTACTGTTCCTCACACGTTCTTGTCAACTGCTGGAAATGGTCCACCTGGATTACCACTACAAAAGGTTTTTTTTCCCCTCCCCTGCTGGTAATAGCTCACCTTACCTGATCACTCTCATTACAGTGTGTATGGTAACACCCAGTGTTTCATGTTCTCTATGTATATAAATCTCCCCACTGTATTTTCCACTGCATGCATCAGATGAAGTGAGCTGTAGCTCACGAAAGCTTATGCTCAAATAAATTTGTTAGTCTCTAAGGTGCCACAAGTACTCCTTTTCTTTTTGCTACTGTGCAGTTTGGGAGGTCGGGGAGGATTTCTGCCCCTAGGCCTCAGTGGGATATCTATGAGCACAGCCCATGTACCCAGTGTATGCATCACGTTGAGGATTTTTCCCATAGGAAATGGGAGATAGGGAAAAGACTTTTCATGCTGATTCTCCTTCTGATGTCTTCATATCCTGTCTGTGTCAACGCACAATCTTGGGAGAATGGGTTCATATGGGAGGATATATTCAAAACCTTCAAATGCCAAGAGGAGAATAAACCATCCAAACCAGAATTCCAGGTACAAAGCTCTCAATCTGGGGAACTTCACATTTTTTGGCTTAGGCACTTCGCTATAACATGGATCTTTGTGCTGGCCTTCTGCATGGGGTGAATTTCACCCTGAATGGCCATCTAAGTACCACCCTCCACTTCAGAGGTGCCTTCCTTTCAGTGGCAATGTAAGTGCAAAGTCTAGTTAAAAAGCCCTTTGTAATCTTTGAGATGAAGAATGCCACATAATTGCAAAATTATTAATTATCATTATTGTGCCAATAGTGTGATAGATGAGTCTTGAACAAACATGAAGACAAGTTCTTGTCCCGAGCATTTTACATTTCTCGATAGATGGATGCACAGAAGACAGAAAGGGATGGAAAGTGACAAAGGCTGATAGCTGAGCAGTGATTTTAAGCATGCATCTAGTTCCCTGATTCTGTAACATGCATTTTTAAATTAACTAAACACACAAAATAAAAAAAATACATACATTATCGCTCTTTGTGGGGAGGACTAGAGTTCAGAGGCCTGGAGATAAAGGCAGATGCTGTTAACCACACACATAAATCACTAAATATTATAACACAGATTAACTTTTTTTTCCACTTAAGCGGACTCCATGGCTCCAATGAATTTGTTTTTAGTTTATAAATCATCCCCAGTGAGTACATGATTTCGCCCTTTCTTCCGCCTTCATTATTTTATCCAGCAATAGGGTCCAGTGCCCATGGCCACACATGGGGCAGGGATTTACATCAGAAGGCCCCAGCACTGAGCTGTGGAAAATAATCTTTCTGCAGCAGGAACAGCGTCTGGCTTCTTGGCATGCTCCACGCACAGTTGTGCTGACAGCTCCAGAGTTGCCTTTTACTTTGTCATGTGGTCAGGCTGCCCAGATGGTCCTCCTTCATGTCATTTTTTAAAATTGGACTCCTATTTGGTTCTAATGAATCTGCATGCATTCATCCCTTCAAATTGACATGCCTGTCCCCTCTTAATACTATGCAACAATAGTGGCCTAATTTCTTTATTGGGGGCCCCCCATAAGAGATTTCCTTAATTGGGATCTTGTGCCAACTATAAACCCAGCCCAACAAGGCAATGGGCTTTTCTCCACAAACCTTCATCTCACAGTGCCTTACTCTGAGCCAGCCATCACTGCCACCTCATTAACCAGAGGACAGAGGTGCCAAGAAAATAATGTAGCCCACCCCAAAACTCTGGTGTGTCACCACTTCAACATGAGTCAGCTCCACTTCAGGTTATTTCCACAGATTTCTAACGCATCTGTTGGGAAATCAGGATACGGACTGGAAGTGTAGTTCACAAAGCAAGCTGGGAAGCTGCATTAATAAAGCCTCTTCTTTACTTACTAATTTAAACATTTGAGGACTATTTTCTTATGTCTTGTGATTGAAACTCACCATTATACAATAAGACATGACGCTATTATTATTAATCATAGTAGTGTTATAGCACCTAGGAGTCCTGGTCATGAACCCAGACCTCATTGTGCTAGGCACTATACAAACCCAGAACAAAAAGACAGTCCCTTGCCCAAATAGCTTACAATCTAAGAGTAAGACAAGAGACAAAAGATGGATACAGACAGACGGAGGAATACAAGGAAACAATGAGACCATATTGGTCAGCATAATAGGCTGTAGTCTCAGCACACCATCAGCCTAACCACTGACAAGAATTCCTCTGACTTCAGCTGAGGCTCTGGCTCTCGAGTGCATATGATTTTCTAAAAGGTTTTGTAATGCTAAGGCCTTATGCAAATTACTGCACATGCTCTGTAGATATTTATATATAAACATCTTGTTCTTTAAAAAAAAAAAGTTACAAAAAGAGAAGGATACATTACCCTCAAAATTTTGGCCCATATTCTCAACTGGTGTAAACAGGAGTCGTTCCACTGAAGTCATTGAAGGTACACTCATTTACACCAGCAGAGGAGCTAACCCATTATTTTCAAAATGTAATTATTTTCATTCCATCTGAAACAAGATCTTTTTTTTTTAAAAAAGCCGTCAAGTAAAAACAGCTCAACAGATTCAAACCAGCATCTTATGGGCTCAATGCTGAAAGGTAATGAGCCCGTTGGCCCTGATCCAGCAAAGTGCTCAAGCATGTGCTTACCTTTAAACTTGTGCACTGTCCCACTGAAGTCAATGTTTCATCCTTAAAGTTAAATCCTTTAAGTTAAACACCTGCTCAAGTGTTCGGCTGCATTAAGGCCAATGCCATTTTAAAAGTGTCAACTCCAAAAGCAGGGCTTGTTTTGGGAATAGTAACTCAGGACTAAATCCTCAAGTGCCCTGATATGCACTCATTTGAGGGATGGGGGAGAAGGAGTGCTACCTTTCTACTCCTAGCAACCCTGTGGCCAGCCAAGGTCTAGTTTAGCCCTTGGTATAAATCAGAACAGCCTCAGGACGGCCCTGGTGTTGGCTAAAATTCCAGCAACCCACCCTTTCCTACCTCCAACATGCTCCATTGGGGGGGAATCCTCAGCAGCAAAGGGGACTTTTCATAGGGCAGGACTGAGCCCCTGGTCTGTATGACAGCACTATTGACACCAACCTCAGAGCCCTGGTCTGTATGACAGACATTCTGGATGTGTCTCAGAGCCTGGTCCTGCGATGTTCCCGAGCATCCTGTGGAAGATGCTGAGTACTCTCTACTCCCACAACTCATGGGAAAGGGGCTTTAATTGTTATTGTTTTACTCTTTGGACTTCCTGTTCAAATAAAGGGACCATTTCCAAACCAGTAAATCCCACTGAGCCTAATGAGAGTCCCTTAGATAAAACCTCACACAGTGCTTTGAAAATGTTGCATAAACGTACTTTTAACCTAGCCAGCTAAATAAAGCTAGAGGAATTTTCTAACAAAGTTTTAAATTAACTGTCCCAGTCAAAAGCAGATTTTTCTGCTGCATTAGCCTGAAACTCCAATAAACTGAAACAAATCAAATAGCCAGGAAGTAGAAATGGAAACCAAAAGGAAGAAAAAAAGATCTGCAAAATTAAATCACTATTTATTTCACATGTGAAATTCAGTATAAAATACGTCCCTATAAATAGTTGTCAATAAACACAACTGCTGCAAATGTATTTGGTAAATGTTGAGGTCAAAGGCCTTAACTGTTTATTGCCTTGTAAACTCAAAGGCAAGTAAATTTATTGCTTGAATGAGTTTCAGACTATTGGCCATCATAAAAGTTCTGCATCCCATGTACAAAATGCCACATTGAGTAACACTACAATTATTCCACACGTAATTCAGAGGCCACCATCTGCATCATAATTCAAACAGGTATCCGAAAGTAGATTGTTTGCCATGCTGAATATATACCTCCATTGATTAGTGATGAACTATGTCTGTCATTACTACTAGAACTTGCTCTGTGAAACCATAAATTGTTGCTCTTTTAAAAGCAAATAGCCTACTGCAATGTTGTAGCAGAATGCAACTGAGAAATACTGGGATAGCAAGGTGTTTACTTTATCAATTATTTGTATTATGATAGTGTTTGCAGGCCCCCAACTGAGACTGGAGCACCACTGTGCTAGGTGCTGTGGAAACAGAGTAAGAGATCATCTTTGCCCCAAGGTGCATACAATCTAAATAAAAAAGTCACACAAAAGAAGTATTGCCCCATCTTATAGCTGGGAACGTGAATCAAAGAGTGATTTGCCCAAAGTCACAGAGGAGGTCTTGTGACAGACCCTAGGAGCTGAGTGCAGGTCTCCTGAGTCTCGCTCCGCTGCTGTACCCACAAGACCATCCTTTCTTTTTCCTACTGTCGTAAAAAGTCCAAACACAACTATAGCATACTATCAAATTGCTGCACATTTTTCTTGTCCATAATGTTTTAGTCATAAGTGCCAAATGGTATTGTCAAATCTGCTCTCCATAGCTTTAGAGATGTGGCTTTAGTTACAAGGCTCAGGGCTGGTCTACATTAGAAAATTAGATCGACCCAGATACCTCACTCAGAGGTGTGACAAATCCACACCCCTGAACGACATAGTTAAGCCAACCTAAGACCCCATGTAGACAGCACTAGCTCAACAGAGAACCCCTACCCTCACTGTAGTGAGTGTCGACATGGAAGCCCTACAGTGGTGCCGCTGTAGTGTTTTAAGTGTAGACATAACTAAGGGGCTGTGGAGAGAAGTCTCCTCAGAGTCCACCCCTAACAAAGGACCAATTCAGGAAAGTACCTAAGCACATGATTACATGCTTTTCTGAATAGAAATATACTTAAGTGCATGCTTAGGCCCCGCTATGGCCCTGTCCTCCACACAGATAGATCTCCAGATCTGTGTGTTTCCCCTGCAGATCCCATTGGCCATGGTTCCCGGCCAATGGGAGCTGCAGAGCCCCTTGGAAGACCCTATGCATAGGAGCCGGAGTGGGGACATGCTCCTGCTTCCGGGAATCAAACAGAGCCACAGCACACACGGAACGTGGCAAGCCCGCGGCTGGAGTGCAGGAGTGAGGCAAGCCCCAGACCCTGCTCCCTGGCAGAAGCTCGAGGGCTGGATTTAAACGTCTGAAGGGTCAGATGTGGCCCCCAGGCCATAGTTTACCCACCCCTGCTCTAGATTGTTTATGTAATTTAGTTTGTAAGCTCTTCGGTGCAGGCATTGTCTCTCTTCTTCATAAGAGCATAAGAACGGCCATACTGGGTCAGATCAAAGGCTCATCTAGCCCAGTATCCTGTCATCTGACAGTGGCCAATGCCAGGTGCCCCAGAGGGAATGAACAGAACAGGTAATCATCAAGTGATCCATCCCTTGTCGCCCATTCCCAGCTTCTGGCAAACAGAGGCTAGGGACACCATCCCTGCCCATCCTGGCTAATAGCCATTGATGGACCTATCCTCCATAAACTTATCTAGTTCTTTTTTGAACCCTGTTATAGTCTTGGCCTTCACAACATCCTCTGGCAAAGAGTTCCACAGGTTGACTGTGTGCTGTGTGAAGAAATACTTCCTTTTGTTTGTTTTACACCTGCTGTCTATTAATTCATTTGGTGACCCCTAGTTCTTGTGTTATAAGAAGGAGTAACTAACACTTCCTTATTTACTTTCTCCATATCAATCATGATTTTATAGACCTCAATCATATCCCCCCTTAGTCGTCTCTTTTCCAAGCTAAAAAAATCCCAGTCTTATTAATCTCGCCTCATACCAAAGCTGTTCCATACCCCTAATAATTTTTTTGCCCTTTTCTGAACCTTTTCCAGTTACAATACATCTTTTTTGAGATGGGGTGACCACATCTGCACACAGTGCTCAAAATGTGGGCGTCCCATGGATTTATAGAGAGGCAATATGATATTTTCTGTCTTATTATCTATCCCTTTCTTAATGATGCCCAACATTCTGTTCGCTTTTTTGACTGCTGCTGCACTTTGAGTGGCTGTTTTCAGATAACTATCCACAATGACCCCAAGATGTATTTGAGTGGTAACAGCTAATTTAGACCCCATGATTTTATATGTATGGTTGGGATTATGTTTTCCAATGTGCATTACTTTGCAATTATCAACATTGAATTTAATCTGCCATTTTGTTGCCCAGTCACCCAGTTTTGAGAGATCCTTTTGTAGCTCTTCGCAGTCTGCCTGGGACTTAACTATCTTGAGTAGTTTTGTATCATCTGCAAATTTTGCCACCTCACTGTTTACCAGATCATTTATGAATATGTTGAATAGGACTGGGCCCAGTACAGACCCTGGGGGACACCACTATTTACCTCTCTCCATTCTGAAAACTGACCATTTATTCCTACCTTTTGTTTCCTATCTTTTAACCAGTTACCAATCCATGAAAGGACCTTCCCTCTTATCTCATGACAGCTTACTCTGCTTAAGAGCCTTTGGTGATGGACCTTGTCAAAGGCTTTTTGAAAATCTAAGTACACTATATCCACTGGATCCCTCTTGTCCACATGCTTGTTGACCCATTCGAAGAATTCTAGTAGATTGGTAAGGCAAGATTTCCCTTTACAAAAATCATGTTGTCACTTCCCCAACAAATTATGTTCATCTATGTGTCTGACAATTTTGTTCTTTACTATA
This sequence comes from Eretmochelys imbricata, assembly GCF_965152235.1. NCBI lineage: Eukaryota > Metazoa > Chordata > Testudines > Cheloniidae > Eretmochelys > Eretmochelys imbricata. The sequence goes on along the minus strand of NC_135577.1, from coordinate 124,661,112 downwards.
GTTTCAACCAGTTTGGTAGGTACTGAAGTCAGGCTTACCGGCCTGTAATTGCTGGGATCACCTCTGGAGCCCTTTTGAAAAATTGGCGTCACATTAGCTATCCTCCAGTCATTTGGTACAGAAGCTGATTTAAATGATAGGTTACAAACTACAGGTATCAGAGTAACAGCCGTGTTAGTCTGTATTCACAAAAAGAAAAGGAGTACTTGTGGCACCTTAGAGACTAACCAATTTATTTGAGCATGAGCTTTCGTGAGCTACAGCTCACTTCATCGGATGCATGAAGTGAGCTGTAGCTCACGAAAGCTCATGCTCAAATAAATTGGTTAGTCTCTAAGGTGCCACAAGTACTCCTTTTCTTTTTGAAACTACAGGTAGTAGTTCTGCAATTTTACATTTGAGTTCCTTCAGAACTCTTGGGTGAATACCATCTGGTCATAGTGACTTATTACTCTTTAGTTTATCAATTTGTTCCAATACCTTCTCTAACGACATCTCAATCTGGGAGAGTTCCTCAGATTTGTCACCTAGAAAGAATGGCTGAGGTTTGGGAATCTCCCTCACATCCTCAGCCGTGAAGACAGACACAAAGAATTCATTTAGTTTCTCCACAATGAACTTATCGTCCGTTAGTGCTCTTTTAGCATCTTGATTGTCCAGTGGCCTCACTGGTTGTTTAGCAGGCTTCATGCTTCTGATGGATTTACTATTACTTTAGCTAGCTGTTCTCCAAATTCTTTTTTGGCTTTCCTAATTATATTTTTACACTTCATTTGAAAGAGTTTATGTTCTTTTCTAGTTTCCACATTAGGATTTAACTTCCACCTTTTAAAGGATGCCTTTTTGCCTCTCGCTGCTTCTTTTACTTTGTTTTTAACCACGGTGGCACTTTTTTCATTCTCTTGCTATGTTTTTTAATTTGGGGTTTACATTTAAGTTGAGCCTGTATTTTGGTGTCTTCAAAAAGTTTCCATGCAGCTTGCAGGGATTTCACTTTTTGTGCTGTACATTTAATTTCTGTTTAACTAACTTTCTCATTTTTGTGCAGTCCCCCTTTCTGAAATTAAATGCTACAGTGTTGGGCTGCTGTGGTGTTTTCCCCACCACAGGAATGTTAAATTTAATTATATTATGGTCACTATTACCAAGCAGTCCAGCTATATTCACCCTTGGACCAGATCCTGTGCTCCACTTGGGACTAAATCAAGAATTGCCTCTCCTTTTGTGGGTTCCAGGACTAGCTGCTCCAAGAAGCAGTCATTTAAGGTGTCAGGAAACTTTATCTTTGCATCCCGTCCTGAGGTGACATTTACCCAGTCAATATGGAGATAGTTGAAATCCCCATTATTATTGAGTTTCTTATTTTAATAGCCGCTCTAATTTTCCCAAGCAGTTCACTATCACCATCCTGGGCAGGTGGTCTGTAATATATCCCTTCTGCTATATTCTTATTATTAGAGCATAGAATTACTATCCATAGAGATTCTGTGGTACAGGTTGGTTCATTTAAGATTTTTACTTCATTTGATTCTACGCTTTCTTTCACATATAGTGCCACTCCCCCACCAGCACGACCTGTTCTGTTCTTCCAATATATTTTGTACCCTGGTATTACTGTATCCCATTGAGAAAAGGAATACTTGTGGCACCTTAGAGACTAACCAATTTATTTGAGCATAAGCTTTCGTGAGCTACAGCTCACTTCAGAAGTGAGCTGTAGCTCACGAAAGCTTATGTTGAAAACTCGTGGCGAACGGGGGAAGTCCCGGATGACTGGAAAAAGGCTAATGTAGTGCCAATCTTTAAAAAAGGGAAGAAGGAGGATCCTGGGAACTACAGGCCAGTAAGCCTCACTTCAGTCCCCGGAAAAATCATGGAGCAGGTCCTCAAAGAATCAATCCTGAAGCACTTACATGAGAGGAAAGTGATCAGGAACAGTCAGCATGGATTCACCAAGGGAAGGTCATGCCTGACTAATCTAATCGCCTTCTATGATGAGATTACTGGTTCTGTGGATGAAGGGAAAGCAGTGGATGTATTGTATCTTGACTTTAGCAAAGCTTTTGACACGGTCTCCCACAGCATTCTTGTCAGCAAGTTAAGGAAGTATGGGCTGGATGAATGCACTATAAGGTGGGTAGAAAGTTGGCTAGATTGTCGGGCTCAACGGGTAGTGATCAATGGCTCCATGTCTAGTTGGCAGCCGGTGTCAAGTGGAGTGCCCCAGGGGTCGGTCCTGGGGCCGGTTTTGTTCAATATCTTCATAAATAATCTGGAGGATGGTGTGGATTGCACTCTCAGCAAATTTGCGGATGATACTAAACTGGGAGGAGTAGTAGATACGCTGGAGGGCAGGGATAGGATACAGAGGGACCTAGACAAATTGGAGGATTGGGCCAAAAGAAATCTGATGAGGTTCAATAAGGATAAGTGCAGGGTCCTGCACTTAGGACGGAAGAACCCAATGCATAGCTACAGACTAGGGACCGAATGGCTAGGCAGCAGTTCTACGGAAAAGGACCTAGGGGTGACAGTGGACGAGAAGCTGGATATGAGCCAGCAGTGTGCCCTTGTTGCCAAGAAGACCAATGGCATTTTGGGATGTATAAGTAGGGGCATAGCGAGCAGATCGAGGGACGTGATCGTCCCCCTCTATTCAACATTGGTGAGGCCTCATCTGGAGTACTGTGTCCAGTTTTGGGCCCCACACTACAAGAAGGATGTGGATAAATTGGAGTCCAGCGAAGGGCAACAAAAATGATTTGGGGTCTGGAACACATGAGTTATGAGGAGAGGCTGAGGGAACTGGGATTGTTTAGTCTGCAGAAGAGAAGAATGAGGGGGGATTTGATAGCTGCTTTCAACTACCTGAGAGGTAGTTCCAGAGAGGATGGTTCTAGACTATTCTCAGTGGTGGAAGAGGACAGGACAAGGAGTAATGGTCTCAAGTTGCAGTGGGGGAGGTTTAGGTTGGATATTAGGAAAAACTTTTTCACTAGGAGGGTGGTGAAACACTGGAATGCATTGCCTAGGGAGGTGGTGGAATCTCCTTCCTTAGAAGTTTTTAAGGTCAGGCTTGACAAAGCCCTGGCTGGGATGATTTAATTGGGTATGGGTCCTGCTTTTGAGCAGGGGGTTGGACTAGATGACCTCCTGAGGTCCCTTCCAACCCTGATATTCTATGATTCTATGTTCAAATAAATTGGTTAGTCTCTAAGATGCCACAAGTACTCCTTTTCTTTTTGTGAATACAGACTAACACGGCTGTTACTCTGAAACCTGTATCCCATTGATTATCCTCATTCCACCAAGTTTCTGTGATGCCTATTATATCAATATCCTCATGTAATACGAGGCACTCTAGTTCATCCATCTTATTATTTAGACTTCTAGCATTGGTATATAAGCACTTTAAAAACTTGTCATTTTTTAGCTGTCTGCCATTACATGATGGATTTGAATGGGACTTTTTTTTCATTTGACTGTTTCTCATCAGATCCGACCTGTATTTTATTATCTTCCATCCTCTCCTCCTTACTAGGACATAGAGAATCTCTATTAATAGATCCTCCCCAAAGGGATGTCTCTGTCTGAATCATGTGCTCCTCTGCACCTGTCAGCTTTCCCCCAGCCCTTCTTTGTGCTATACAGCATTGAGCATCCTGACAATGCTCAGCAAACAATAAGAGCTAAAATAATTTACATTTTTGATCCTTCTCAGTTGCAGATTCAACAGGGAACTGTTCAGCTACATGATATTTTATGGGTTGATTTTAAAATGGGACTGCAGCCCGGCCTTCCTTTTTGAGCCCACTGTTGTTTGAGTAAAAATATTTCCCTGTGCCTCTTTGCACACACAGTCATTTGCAAGTGAAACTGATTGCTTCTGCAAGTCAGGAACCAAATATCCAAAGGACATCAGCTGGAACCACAAAAAAGGAAGCCAAGCTTAAAAAAAAATCTAGCCATACAAATCAGCCAGGTCAGGTAAATCAAAGGTCTAAATGCAAAACCACTCAGGCACACATATGGATTTGTGCTACTTCCTGGAAGATTCTGGCCCCACAAACCATTGAACTGATTCCAGTGAGACAAAAATATCACTTCTTTTTTTTTATTTGGGACAAATCTAATCTTTCTCCTACATTGCTCATATTATGTAAAGGAAAACTGTCTCCATTTTCCTCAAACGAGCATTCTGAATTTTCAAACAAGGAGTACCTCTCCATGAGTAAAAATTCACCCCAATGAATACTGTGTTCTGTGTACTTTAAGTCAAGATCATGAACAGCTTGTCAAGTGTATAAAACTAAATTTTAAATTAATGTTACTATACAAGGTGGTGACATGGAGACCCTCCGTATCCATTTTCTATGTACTTTTGTAGGTTTTATAAGTACATAATTAAAGCAAAACACAAATAGTATATTACAATAAAACTATAATATTGCAGTGTAATTATATATAATGTATGCAGAACAGAAAAGGTAATATGGTTGTTCACATGGGTATTAAATAAATCCTGACAAGAGAATTAATTATTCCCAGGCAAGTGTGATTAAAGTCAATGGAAGCATGTGCCCATCTTCTGCTAGAAGCTGAACCTATGCAAGATGGAAATGGTACTGGCAGAAGAGACAGGCATTTCACAGAGCTCTCTAGCTACATGTCACCTAACGCAGAGAGTCAGTCCACAGATTGCCACAACACTACACAGCCTTTGGATCCTTCTGACTCCTCATCAGCACCAGAAACCCACATAGCAGTGGCCACCAGAAAGGTTATCTTCCACTTGTGACTGGCAGGAAACTGCCCCCAAGTCCACCACACACACATGGCCATGGCAATCCAGAATGTCATGCCCTCCAGGCTCAGTTAGTGTAATGTCTTATACATGGGAATGTGTATGCAACCTTGGAAAAACTCCTGCTAGTCCAGAATGTGGCTGCTCGCCTGCTCAGCAACAGCAGGTGGTGAAAGCACATCACCCCAGTACTTCAGTCTCTACTACTTAATTGGATCTCCATTACCCACCGGATCCAGTTCAAGGTTATGGGCCTAATTTCCAAATCCCTCCATGAGTTGAGTGCAAAGCACCTAAAGCAGTAGTGGGCAGCCTGCAGCCCGCAGGCTATACGCAACCCATCAGGGTAATCCACTGGCGGGCCATGGGACAGCTTGTTTACATTGACCATCTGCAGGCATGGCCACCCATAGCTCCCAGTGGCCATGGTTCACCATTCCCAGTCAACGGAAGCTGCAGGAAGTGGCGTGGGCCACAGGGACATGCTGGCCGCCGCTTCCCACAGCGCCCATTGGCCAGGAACAGTGAATCGCGGCCATTAGGAGCTGTGGGTAGCCGTGCTTGCGGACGGTCAATGTACACAAACTGTCTCACGGCCCACCAGCAGATTACCCTGATGGGCCATGTGCGGCCCACGGGCCACAGGTTGTCCACCACTGACCTAAAGCATCATCTCTCATTGCATGACCAGGCCTCCTTTTCAGGAACAATGGAGCTTTCCATAACCAGACTAAGAAACAGGAGAGCTGAAGGCAAAGCTTTCTCAGTGCCAAACTTTGATGAGGTGTTCACCCCACACTAGCCTGGACAGGGTTAATGTGCCCCAGGAGAGGTTAAGTAGGTCACACCTGAGGAAGAGTTATGCTTGATGAGTAAGCACTGTTTAAGGATGGAGCCCACCTGAGTAGGAACACACGGGCCTAGTATAAAGCTGGGAAGTTTGCAGCAGCAAGGGGCTACAGTGATGAAGCCTGCAGTCACTCTCTGGGCTTAGAGAGAGAAAAGGAGAAAATCCAGGGGTAGAGCAGGATCCCTGGGATCCTGGCCATGAGGGAAGGAAGTATCCAGAAAGTTAATGGAAGCCTAATAGAAGCAGAGTAGGAAAAGGCTCAGGACATGGCAGCAAGGTTTGGGATGGTGTGGACCTTGACCGCTGATTTGAGGGTTTCCCAGCTGGAAACCAGAGTAGTGGATGGACCCAGGTTCCCCTACCAGCCAATGAGTGGGGGAAATGGCAGAGCTTTGACTTAGAGGATTGCCACAAATGATACCCAGATAGGCAGTCCAGTCAGAGTCTGATATCCTGGAAGGGGAACACTATAGTGACATGGACTGAGGACCAAGCTACAAAGAGAGAGCATCCTGAATCACAAAGAGGAAGCAATGCAACTCTTGGAGCATGGACGGGCACTCAGCACAAGCAAGAGATAAAAGAGGGCATAAGACCGGGTGGAGCTATTCCCCAGACATAGCCACAAGAGGTGCCTCAATGGTGAGTAGAGAACCCCATGACACAAGCCCACAACTACAGCTGCTCCTTCCTGAGGAGAGTGAAATGTCCTCAGCTCCTTCCTGAGGAGAGTGGAATGTCCTCAGATCTCACACACTCAGATTTTAAGACCGGAAGAGACCAAACCTAGTCTGACCTCCTGTATAACAAAAGCCAGAGAATTTCACCCAGTAATTCCTGCATCAAGCCCAGCAGCCTGTGGTTGACTAGAGCATACCTTAAGATATCCAATCTTTAGTTAAAGAATCTACCGCATCCCTTACTGAGATGTTCCAGTGGTTAATTATTTGGACTTAAAAATGTGGACCTTATTTCCAGTTTGCATTTGTCTAGCTTCAACTTTCTGCTGTTGGATCTTGTTAGGCATTTGTCCACTAGATTAAAGAGTGCAAAAGTATCATAAATATACAGAAGTAATATCTCTCTACCCCTAATTATATTCCCCGTTTATACATCCAAGGACCGCATTAGTCTTCTGAGTCACAGCATTGCACTTGAAAATCACGTTATCTGCCTTGACTCCTAAATCCTTTTCAGTCACTACTTTCCAGGATATAGTCTTCCAACCTACACATGTGGCCAACATTCTTTATCTAGATGTGTTTTGATACAGCAAATGCAAGGCTGTCTTACATGTGGCTTGCTTATGGGCATTTTACAATCAAGATTGCTCTTATCATTTACCACTCCATCAATTCCAACTCCAACTTTATCAGCAAAGTTATTTTTTCTAGATCACTGATAACAATATTGAATACTGTTCAGCCAAGAACTGATCCCTACAGGACCCCACTAGAAACACACGCATTCATTGATTATTTCCCATTAATAATTACATTTTGAGATATATCAGTTAGATCAATCAGATATTGCCTTCAATTACAGGCGCAAGACCCGTCTCTCTGCCTTAGCTTTCTCTCAACAATAGTAAGAACACAAGATACACCAAAGGAAAACAAAATAGCCTTCTTTACTTGGGCATCGGAGAGAACCTTTTGACAATAAAGCATCCATTTTATTGTCTTGAAGGGCACTCGTGGTTATTTGTGAAGGACTGATAGAGGAATAATGAGCCATCCCATGAAAGTACTCACTCTAATGCACATCCTTGGTAAGAGGTGCCAACTGTAGAATTAATGTCTGAGCATTATTCCAAATCAGGAAATGAAAATACGAGATCCTCCTCACGTTACTCACACAAGTAGCTCCATTGAGGTTAATGGGGCTATTCACCTGCATCGGTAAAGCAAGGAGGATTTGCCCCAACAAAATTCCACTTAGTGGAACAGTAAACAAATACAATGCTCAAACGTTAGCCCAAAAGATCTCTTATTCATTTTCAGGTCTTTTTGTCCTGTACGTTTGTTAATTAATTATTAATGAACCAACAAATAAATGACATCCCTTTACCCAGCCAGCACACTTTTCCTCCAGGAACAATATAGCCACAAACTATTTTGGTATAACATGGGATACACCTGGAATACTGACAGGTTTTAGAGTAACAGCCGTGTTAGTCTGTATTCGCAAAAAGAACAGGAGTACTTGTGGCACCTTAGAGACTAACCAATTTATTTGAGCATGAGCTTTCGTGAGCTACAGCTCACTTCATCGGATGCATACCGTGGAAACTGCAGCAGACTTTATATACACACAGAGATCATAAAACAATACCTCCTCCCACCCCACTGTCCTGCTGGTAATAGCTTATCTAAAGTGATCATCGAGTTGGGCCATTTCCAGCACAAATCCAGGTTTTCTCACCCTCCACCCCCTCACACACAAACTCACTCTCCTGCTGGTAATAGCCCATCCAAAGTGACAACTCTCTACACAATGTGCATGATAATCAAGGTGGGCCATTTCCTGCACAAATCCAGGTTCTCTCACCCCCTCACCCCCCTCCAAAAAAACACACACACAAACTCACTATCCTGCTGGTAATAGCTCATCCAAAGTGACCACTCTCCCTACAATGTGCATGATAATCAAGGCGGGCCATTTCCAGCACAAATCCAGGTTTTCTCACCCCCCCCCACCCCCATACACACACAAACTCACTCTCCTGCTGGTAATGGCCCAACTTGATGATCACTTTAGATAAGCTATTACCAGCAGGACAGTGGGGTGGGAGGAGGTATTGTTTCATGATCTCTGTGTGCATATAAAGTCTGCTGCAGTTTCCACGGTATGCATCTGATGAAGTGAGCTGTAGCTCACGAAAGCTCATGCTCAGATAAATTGGTTAGTCTCTAAGGTGCCACAAGTACTCCTTTTCCACCTGGAATACTGTTGCTTACTTATTCTACTAGATGTTTATAGGATGGAAATAAAATCTTAATACATCTACAGGGGCCACAGCAGGGACACTTAAGGTTGCACTCTCAAGTGTGTCACTATCAAGAGCCCAGCAACGTCTGGTTTAATTCATTTTTGGAACTTTTAACTAACTGGAGACAAGGTGTTATTTCCTCTTTGAGATGGAAAATCCCTTTATTAATGCCAGTGCATAACCCTCATGCCAAACGGGCACTCATGAGGCAATACAGAAGCCAGTTAAGCAGTGGAGGCAGAAAGAAGGCTGGGATTTGTCTGTCTTGTCTATTTGGTTTTTAAACTCTTTGGGGCAGGGACTGTCACACAGTTTGTGTTTGTACAGCACCTAGCACCATGGGACCTTGATCTCAGTCAGGGCTTCTAGTGCTACTGTAATACAAATAAATAATAACAATAATGGGTGGAATATTCAAAAGTACCTAAGTGACTGAAGCATACATACCTTTGATTTTCAATGGGCCTTGTGCCCCTAAGTCACATTGGTGCTTTTGAAATCTCACCCTTAATTTTCAGAACCTATAGAATGGAGTCTTTTGGGCAAGGGGGAAGTCTCATGATCTTGGGGACATTGTTTATGACAGTATTTTGAAAACTCTGTAGATATCTTTAGCGAACTGGACCCATTAGCCAATTCTGGGAAGCAACACCAAGGACTATCCATCCATTATTTCTGGAGAGCTTTTTGAGGAGATGGTAACATTAGGCCATTTCACAGATAACTAGATATTAATAAAATGGCTTGTGAGTAATTCTGTGTAAGAAACCACTCTTCTGTTTTCATATTTGGCTTTGTGATCACACAGAACTCAGTGGAAGACTAAAGAGACAGTTTGAGGCTCTTTGAAGAAAATTAAACTCTTTATAGAAACCTGTATCAACAAACAGGTTTCAAGTGCAGTGGTATGTGGGAGATAAGTTCATCATTCGTGCTCACAGACGATCCAAAGTCCGCAGATAGCCATATGAACATGACAGAAAAGATCATTTGAAAAACATTATTTATTCATTTCTATTATAGTAGCCTCTTGAGGCCCCCCCAGTTGTGACTATAGTTATATTGCAATCATTTCCTTTTACGTAAGAGAGAATTTTTGGAAGGTTGACATAAGCAACATAGTGGCATGTTGTGTGAGTGGTGCTGCCATGTAAAGCACTGGCCTTTTTTATCATAGGCAACCCAAATTTAAATATACCTGAGATCACAATGAAATTAGTTCCAAACTAAACTCAATCTAGTCCCTAGTGGGCATTTGTCCATATCATGAGAACCACTGCTTAATTTAACATGATTACACACATATGCTGAGAAAAGACCCAAGAATACAACAGCAGAATTGAAACAGGTCAGGATGAAGGTATACTGGTGGAGCTTTGCAGGGAACCCACATTTAGTATATTTAGCTCTAACCAGGGACCTTTCATGAGCACTGCAATCAAAGCCCTTTCCAAAAACAAACAAACAAATAAATAACCCTTGTGTTTGGACCTACACAATCTTGTCCCATATTGGAGTCAGACCATATAAGGGTGTTGAATCTAAGCAAAATGCATCTATGGAAATTACAGATTTTGTTCCTGTTTCTTCACAAAGTTTTGAAAATATTTTTGCCTGATGCTTCAGATTCAGCTGGCTTAGGCACTTTGTTAGAGTTCTTCCAGCCAGTGCTCCTCCACAGGTATTAACTCCCCCTGGAGAATGCAGGCGCAGAGGTAATAAACATATTCGTTTCATTACAACATCTTTAAAAATGTAAAAATTCTAAAAAAACAACTGTAAACTGACCTCCAGCCAAAGTACACATTAATTATACAGCTTAAGTCAGGCGGATGCTCAAGGAAAAGAGAGATAATGTTACACCCAGCTGGATACTTTGTAGTTAGCACAAATGTAATATAAAGCGTACCAGAGTTTGTCAAGTGTCTGTCTGGATTTTCAGTTTTCATTAGTGCTATAATTAAAACCACATTTTCAGCTATATTACCTATAACAAGAAAGGAATGAGAAATGAGGTTGTCAAGGTCAGTCGCTTTCTGCTCTTTATTCTGAGTATCTGCAGGCCACAAGTTGTTGAATTTGGTGTAAACCAGAGTAATCGGATGGAATGTCACATTACAACCAAACCTTTGTGGTTGAAAAGACAAACTTATGAGGTCACTTCCTTTTAATCACCAACGGAGCATATTTATCTATAGTATATATATGTAAGTTGGGAAGACAGGCAGGCAGATGACAGACAGACTGACAGACATAGAATACAGGCACCCTAAACACAGATATAACAGTGCTGATATATAGTACAGTTCCCTTTTATAAAGCAATGTTTGATGTTAAGCCATAATAATTTTACCCCTCTTTATAATAGCCATTATTGCAAATGCCTTTTTTATGCCTTGCAGCTTGTCATTCAGGCCACAAACATTAACCTTCCTAAAGCAAAGATACAAAAAGTCTGGTGCATAAACTAGAGAAAGGCACTCACTACAAAATTCAGAGCCAGATCTAGATTTTGAACACCCTCAAGTTTGGGGAAGTTGAGGGTTTTGGTTAAGATTAAATTAGACAGAGTCACAAACCATAGGACACAAACAGTAGGAGTCACCTAACAGTGGGACATACTGAGCCCATTACAGCAGTAGGTGCCTTAATTAGGAATTATGAGCCCACACCACCAGCTGGTGTAAATCAGTATAGCTCCACTGAGGTCTGTACACTAGCAAAGGATCTGGCCCATAAAATTATGCGTGTGGATGCCAAGGTTGTTACTTAGTCACATAAAGGCCCGTTTTTTACACTTTGGTGCAAATAAGCAGTGCCCAAGAAAGGCATCCACATTTGCAAACTGGGATCTCTTTGTGAATCAAGGATCTTGAAGGCAAAAATGGTTTCAGCTTTTATAAGACTTTGCCACACTAATGAAAAGCAATCAGCCATGTAAAATATAAATGGCTGGGGTATTTGTGATGCTAAAAAAGGGATTTCTGTTTCATTTAAAAAAGAAAAAGAGAGAATCCTCTTAGGAAACAGATGACTGAACTATTATGAAACTGAAAGACCCAAAGATGATACCTCAGAAGATAAGATTCTGAGAATAAAGTGAAAAAGCTGAAATAAAATACAAAAGGTGTGTTGTGAGGCAGGATCAGAAGGGCAGACTCAGAGCTTCATCTAGTCATAAATCAAAAGCTTGTTCCCCATCATTCTTGCCTATGAGGTCAGCTTTGATTCCCAAGCCACAATTCCCAAAGGATGGAGATATTTCTATTGACAAGTATGTGACTTTCTTCCCCCAGGCTGGCTCTGCCAGTCCTGCTGTCACCATGAACTGTCATTATCTCAATCTCTTTACGGCCCTGGATTGCTCCATCCTGGAGCCATAGGTAACTATCACAGGACTGTGAGAGGAAAACACAATTGGAAGACTAAGGGCATTTGCAAGCAGATTCACAATGATGTTTATCAAGATGGGCCATCTACAATAGCTCAGTCATTCCCCCATCACAGGGACCAAATGTTTTAGGACACTTGTCACCAGTTGACATGTTAGGAACATGAAATGTAATGCAACATAAGTCATTTATTTGAAATATTTTTTGTTTTTAAAAGAATTCACTAATGCCATTAGGGAAAATACTTCAAAATATAACTATATGATAAATTATCTGCACTTCATTTTTGTATTTTGGTAATTTAGGGCCCAATCTTGTAATCTTAACTCATGTGGATAGTCCTTGTTCACAAGAGCAGTCCCACTGTCATCAATAAACTACTTACGTGAGTAACGGTTGCTGGCTCAGTGCCTTAATTTGCAATCAGTTGTCTCCATTCACAAGCATCAAAAACAGACATGTATTTTATATTCAATTTTTTGCAAAATAAATTTAGGATAAAGTCACTATTTTAAGCCTTAGATGGCAAATAATAAGAAGAATATTAAAATATTTCCATGTTCAACTTTTTCTCGAAGTCCTGAAAAGCTTATTTCATATTGCCTCCCAAATATGACCCTAATGCAGTGAATCTACATAGCATTCCCAAAGCAGTAGATTTTATTATTTGCTTCATCACTCAGTAATACTTTCTTACCTCTTACTAAATATATAGAAATGTTGTAGTGTGGTTTAAAACCTGAGAGTTATTGCAAGTATTTTTAACAAAGATAACATTTACAGACAATAATACGGACACTTGATCCTACGTATTTCCAGAGATAAAACCCTCAAATCTATCTGCTACAACGTATAAAAGAAAGGCACTGATACGTTTTTAAAGAATTTTGTACCAATGTTTTTAAGACAAGGATGCCCTCTACTGTTACGTGGCTGTATAGATACATATGTTTCAATTTCTCCTCAATTAGAAAGAAGCATCATCTATAGACTTTGGTACAGATTTTATACAAAGTCTTAGGACAGCTTCTTAATGACTGGAAGGCAGTAAACGTAACACTGATTTTTTAAAAAGGCTCCAGGGGCAATCCTGGCAATTACAGGCTGGTAGATTCATAGATATTTAGGTCAGAAGGGACCATTATGATCATCTAGTCTGACCTCCTGCACTAACTGGTGAGCCCAACTTCAGTACCAGGCAAACTGGTTGAAACTATAGTAAAGAACAGAATTATCAAACACATAGATAAACACAATTTGCTGGGGGAAAAGTCAACACTGCTTCTGTAAAGAGAAGTCAACCTGACCAATCTATTAAAATTATTTGAGGGAATCAACAAGCAAGTGGATAAGGGTGATCCAGTCGATATAGTGTACTTGGATTTTCAGAAAGGAAATTAAGCAGCCACAGGATGGGGGGGGGGTCCTCTCATGGATCAATAACCAGCTAAAAGACAGGAAACAAAGGGTAGGACTACATGGCCAGTTTTCACAATAGAAAGGGGTGTACAACAGGGTCCCCCAAGGATCTGCACTGGGATCTGTGCTGTTCAACATATTCATAAATTAGGTTCTAAATCCACTGTTACCACCCAAGAAAGAGATCTTGGAGTCACCATGGATAGTTGTCTGAAAACTTCTGCTCACTGTGAAGCAGGAGTCAAAAATACTAACTGTAGGAACTATTCGGAAAGGGATAGAAAATAAGACAGAAAATTTCACAATGCCACTATATAAATCCATTGTGTGCCCACATCTTGAATACTGTGTCCAGTTCTTATCGCCCCATCTCAAAAAGGATATAGGAACTGGAAAATATTCAGAGGAAGACAACAAAGATGATCAAAGGTATGGAACAGCTTCCATATGAGAAGAGACTAAAAAGATTAGGGCTGTTCAGTGTAGAAAAGAGACACCTAAAGGGCGATATGACAAAGGTCTATAAAACCATGAATGGTGTGGAAAACATGAATAGAGAAGTGTTATTTAGCCTTTCACAGAACACAGAAACCAGGGGTCTCTTGATTAAATTAGTAGACAGCAGGCATAATACAAATAAGAAGAAGCACTTTTTCCACACAACATACAACTAACCTGGGGAATTCATTACCATGGGAAGTTGTGATGGCCAAAAGTATAAATAGGTTCAAAAAAAGAACTGGGTAAGTTCACGGAGGATAGGTTCATCAATGGCTGTTGTAAGCAGAGTCTGAATGAGCTCTCCTCTGACATGTATTGATGAGCTGGGGGGAAAAGATTTCAGGAACCAACCTTGTTTGCATAGACACACCTTCTCTGCCTAGGTGTGCAGCATGATGGAGCTGCTTTGCCCAAATGATCACTTTTGGCTGGTGTTGGATTGCAAATCACTTTAGTGTTGGGTGCAGGTGTGATGAAAGGGTTGTGTCCTTGTTCTGTAAGTGAGAGGCAGCAGAGCTGTGCTTGTCCTGCCCTAGATGAAGCGGTCTCCCTCAACTGAACTGCACTCACTAAGCCCGGGCTAGGGATGCCAAATCCCAGTGAATGAGGAGAGAGGGCGGGGACAGGTGTTTGTGGTGTGGGCTCTGCCCAGAGAGTCCTAAACACTGCTCCACTGTTTAAGGTCAGAGCTGATTAGATTCAATTAAGAATCTTTTGTTTTGTTCAGTGATCACTAGAGCTGAAATCACTGATAACCAGTTCTAAGTGCTAAACTTTAGATCTGCTGGGGGACAGCATTTTCAGTGAAAGAGACTATACAGCCTGCACTAGCAATGAGGTCCTTCCCACACTAACTGCTGAAATCATGGAGAGCTGTGTTAAGTGGTGCCACTTCAAGACATCACAGAGGTTGCAGCAGAGAAAGCAAAAGTGCAGTGGCCAATGGCAGCGCAGTGAACAATGACTGAGCAGCCAGTGGCGCAGTGGCCGAGCAAACAATGAAGCAGCAACGGCAGTGGGCAGCAATGCAGCGTGAATGGTGCAGCAGCTGAGGCACTGCTTGATGCCTCCCCCCCAGACCCAGACGGGAAGGGAATTTACATGAACTCCTCTGAACTCTAGGTCTTCACTGACTACGGAGAGCATCTGTGAGTGAGGTGCAGTGAAGGGAAAAGGGGAGTGGCATGTCAAAGGAACATTTGCTTGACAGATTTTCACACAGGGTGAGAAACTAAGGCAAAGGACAATGCCCAACATACTCTGGGGGGCGGGGAGGGTGTTTTGCTCATGCTCCTGGGCTTCAGAATCATACTTGTGGCATTTTCCCAAATTAATGCCAGGTTCCCTTCCCCTTTTTATTAAAAAGTTTTATTTTCTGTATACAGTCTCAGCACTTGTGAGAGGTGCCCAGGAGTGGTGTTTAATTTTTCCAGATTATTGGGTCGGGACTGAAGCTGGTTCTGTGTTTATTGTTAAGAGGAACTCCTGGATATTGAACCCAGATCTTTTTGCTATCAACTCCACCTGCACCCCTTCCTGCCATTCCCATGTATCTCTGCACCCCCACTCAGCCACCACTCCTCTCCTGTCCCATGTGTCCCTGCAACCCCTCCCCCTGTCCCCATGCAACCCCTTTCCCCTGTTGTATCTCAACTGGTATCAGTGAAGACAAGCAGACAAGAACTGTAGCACAAAAAGGCAGAGTAAGCAAGCTCTTTGTGGCAGGGACTGTCTTTTTGTTCTGTGTTTGTACAGCGTCTAGCACAATGGGGTCCTGGTCAATGACTGAGGCTCTTATGTGTTATTCCAATACAAATAAAAAAAATTGGGAGGACACTTCTGATTCCTCATATGGTGGCTCTCCTGTTAACAGGAATTATGGGTACAAATTGAGATTACAGCCTTCAGAAAGGAAACATTCAATAACTCTTCCATTGTTTATTTGCCTTTTGTTTAATTGGTAGTTTAGCTGTAGTTTAATTCCTTTAATTCTAAACATCTTTTCCTGCCAACAAGCAAAACACAACATGACGCGCACACACACACAAAACACCACCCATCTCCCCAATCAAAAATATTCCCCATCACAGTGATCGTTCAGCCACTATCCCTGTATCTCAGGACTTTGATTCCTTTCTTTCCCTCTCCCCTCACATCCCAGCTGTTAAATCTTGTTGCTTTTTCTTCCGTATCTTCAAATTACATCCCTTCTTCTCGAACCCCACAACTAAAACACTTACCCTTAGTAATGTCCTGCACAGACTATTGTAACCTTCTTCTCTCCTGTCACCTACCAGACACCCTCACTTTAACTGACAAGAATGTGGCCCATTTTCACCAAAACCACATAAAATGCACAAAGGAAAAGACTGAAGAAGAAGGCGGAAGCAAGTAAATCCACTCAACTCCATGCTCTGATAGGACTCCCACTGGCTAATACATTCAACAAAAAGTGAATGCTTCACCAGAACCTTCAGAAATTTTCTTGGATTGTCAAACTTTAAACATTATTTAAATGCAAGTCCATCTTTTAAATATTTGGATTGGATCCTTCACCTCCATTACAGTTTGTGAAGCTATTTCACAGAGATTCACTCATAACCTCACCTCCTGCTGTTTTCACAAAGAATGAAGTAATAACTCAGCTGTCTGTTTGGGATTTCATATCATTCCCTCTGCAGAAGACTATGTTGTCATAGACCAAGTATTCAAATATCATTGAACAGACAGTGCATGGAAGAGCAAGCCAGCAATGCACAAGAGTTCTAGTTTCAAGCATGTTTCTTGGCTTGGTTACTAACAATTTGGGAAGTGCATTGAGAGAACAGTTGAAAAGCAAATTCATTTATACATTGTGTAATGTTTTCTCCTTGACATTCTTGAGTATGAAGAAATGTTTGTATTTAAATTGTGTAATTCTCTATCAGCTGGAGGTTATAACAATGTTTATTATGCCTGAAATAGGGAAAACATAACACCAGTGGGATTCCCCAAAAAGAAAACGCTCAGTATGAACTCTCTTAGTTAGACACCGAAAACCAAATCCTCAGCTGGAGTAAATCAGTGTAGCAAGCCCCAAGCAAAATTTTGCTGGGCCCAGGACAAACTCATAACATGGGCCCCCATCCCACACATAGATACACAGGTACAAATCTATTCACTAAGATTTTATAAATAATATTCAGTCAAAGTCTGAATTTTCTTCTCATACTGATGGGCTTGTAGGCCTCTGGCAGGGTTCCCCCTTGGATCAGAACCTGGTAAAGTGTACCCATTTCCCCCCGCCCCTTTACTTGGGGCATGCAGTGTAGTCAGTGGAGTTATGGCAATTTACAGTAGCTGAAGATATGGTCCTAAAATCTCTCCCCTTTATTTCTGTTTCCTTCCCTCTTTCTTAGTCTCACTGCCACCTGCTGTTTTGATTACTACTTGGAGATTTGATTACTACTTCTTCATTAATGATCTGAAGGATGGCATGGATTGCACCCTCAGCAAGTTTGCAGATGACACTAAACTGGGAGGAGAGGTAGATACGCTGGAGGGTAGGGATAGGATACAGAGACAAATTAGACAAATTAGAGGATTGGGCCAAAAGAAATCTGATAACGTTCAACAAAGACAAGTGCAGAGTCCTGCACTTAGGATGGAAGAATCCCATGCACTGCTACAGACTAGGAACCGAATGACTAGGCAGCAGTTCTGCAGAAAAGGACCTAGTGGTTACAGTGGACGAGAAGCTGGATATGAGTCAACAGTGTACCCTTGTTGCCAAGAAGGCTAACAGCATTTTGGGCTTTATAAGTAGGGGCATTGCCAGCAGATCGAGGGACGTGATCATTCCCCTCTATTTGGCACTGGTGAGGCCTCATCTGGAGTAGTGTGTCCAGTTTTGGGCCCCACACTACAAGAAGGATGTGGAAAAATTGGAAAGGGTCCAGCGGAGGGCAACAAAAATGATTAGGGGGCTGGAGCACATGATTTATGAGGAGAGGCTGAGGGAACTGGGATTATTTTGTCTGCAGAAGAGAAGAATGAGGGGGGATTTGATAGCTGCTTTCAACTACCTGAAAGAGGGTTTCAAAGAAGATGGATCTAGGCTGTTCTCAGTGGTAGAAGATGACAGAACAAGGAGTAATGGTCTCAAGTTGCAGTGGGGGAGGTTTAGGTTGGATATTAGGAAAAACTTTTTCACTAGGAGGGTGGTGAAGCACTGGAATGCGTTACCTAGGGAGGTGGTGGAATCTCCTTCCTTAGAGGTTTTTAAGGTCAGGCTTGACAAAGCCCTGGCTGGGATGATTTAATTGGGGATTGGTCCTGCTTTGAGCAGGGGGTTGGACTAGATGACCTCCTGAGGTCTCTTCCAACCCTGATATTCTACGATTCTATGATTCTCCTTCAAAGGCACAGCTACATAAACAATACTAAACAGAATATAAACCGTTTTGTTTGCATGTAGAACTTTTCATATTCAATGTAGTCCAGAGGCTTTACAATAATGAGTTGTAATAAAGCATGTTTTAATATGTTAACAAAGCACGAGTAGTCCCTTCTGATAAAAAAGCAAAATAAAATCTCTTTTCATATAGAACAAGGAGCAAACAATAAAAATTGACTAGTAATTTAGAATATGCTGTTGAGGGCCAAATTTCTAAAGCTGGTTTTGCTGCAATGGGTGCATTTCTGCAGCCTTACCCGTTGCATCTTTGACCTGAAACATTAGTTACTTATTATTTATATTACAGTAGTACCCAAAAGTAGGGTTGCCAATTTTGGTTGGATGTATTCCTTGAGATTTCATCACATGACATAATCTTTAATTAAAGATTAATCTTTAATTCCTGGAGACTCCAGGCAAATCCAAGCCCAAATCAGAATATGAGTCCCATTGTGCAAGAAACGGGGGGAAAAGTTTGCCCCTTATGATTCCTCTTGCCAGATAATTTAACTGTGAAACAATGAAAATGATCGGGTCACACACTAAGGAAGACCTTGATTTTAAATGGTCATTTATGGGACTATGGTTTCATCCAAGCAATTTTATGGAAAAGTCACAGGGAAGCCACTGTGAAAGGAACAAAAGTCATGCAAACTGTAAAAGCTAGAAGTTACAGAAATTGTCTTGTTTCCCAAAAGCATTAGTTTTCTGTGTTTAGTATAAATAGAAAAAACAGTGCATATACTGTGATAATAGGATGAAATTCACTCCTGCATAAGACACATGTATCATTTCAGTCCTGCTGGGCTGTTAGATTTCATTGATGGAATTACAGCCAGAAGCAAAATTCCCCCCTCCAAACCTCACCAAATCGCTATTGAAATTCTGCACTCATTCCACACACGAATGATGATTCCAAAATATGCAACGGAGCTCTGCAGTGAAGATGTCAAATAGAATAATTACTTTTCTTTGGACCCGTTCCCAATGGGATTTATGACATGGGTTTCAATAGGAGCAGGATTGGACCCTTTTTGTAGAATCAAGAGTACGTTGTTCTTTGTATGAATAATGAATATTAATTACATTAAAATGTCATAAGCTACTGTTCTAATTTACCATGGTTCTCAGCAGTTAATCTACAAATGTGTTGCTGACCACTAGATATGGGACCAAATCTCTGACTTGATTTTGATTAAATGGCATTACAGGAGGTGCAGATCCAGTTTGACTGTGGCCCCCTCTGTTTTACCCTGAATTTTTAACACTGAACTACTAATACAAAATAATCCATGGCTTTCTTGAGTCCACTACTGTGCCAGCAGCATCATGCAACATGGTATTCACAAGGAAGTCACTTAGCCAGCAACGTTTCTCAAGGGGTTGTATGTTGTCATTCTGCACTGCAGAGAAATCATGTTCATTTGAAACTGTATTGATGGACAAGACATCCAATCAATGAGTTTTATAATTCCAGACAAATGTCTACCACGAATGTGCTTCGGTGGTGGCTGAAAGCAATGTAAAGCCACATACATGTAAAGAAAAAAACAAAAAAAACAATGAAGCTTCCTCATATTTTGCAGTTTCAGCTGCTTGATCTTTTTTGAAATGACATCTTGCAAAGTCTGCCTGCAGCAACCATTTAGGCTTTCAGTGTATATTCACTATTCAAATGTATTTTTAACCATCAGAGTGTTGTTGGCAGAACTTTGTAACTAAACCCTACCAAAACATAATCAATTGTTAAACTATGCTTAGGTAATAGTGTGGAAAACATATAGCCTCTCGTATAACTTCCACCAGGAACTTCTGAGTTTTTGTGTATCAAGAAAGTAACATTCTCCAAACATGGCACAAACAATTTTTATCACATACAATATGAATTTTCCATAGCAAACAGAGAATTAAAGACAAGTCTTTTTGATTAGCTTTTGCACCTTAAAAACGTACCTTCTTGGGAGCTGTAATTGTGCAACAATACATGAGAAACAATACACATAACATCACTCTAATGCTGTGGTCCCCAAACTTTTCAGGGTCGCTCCCCCCGCTTACCCCATCTGCCCCTCCTCCTGGAGCCAGGACCAGGAGTGGGGATCTGTCTCCAGGGGGGAGGGGGAAACACGCACAGGAGTAAGGGGGCTGTAGCTGGGGTTGGGTCTGGGGCCAGGGCCAGGGCCAGTAACAAAGCTGCAGCCAGGGGCCAAGGCTGGGTGAGGGACAGGGGCTGGGTGCGGAACCGTGGCCAGGCCGCGGTCGGGAGCGAAGGCTGGGATCGGAACCACAGCTGGGGCAGGCCGGAGCAGACCTGGGAGCAGGGCTGGGTAGTGCTCCCTCCCCGTCCCCCATGGGGGCTGGACCGGGCCACACCGCACCCTCCCAAACATTTCTCCCTGCCCCACAGATTGGGGACCTCTTCTGTAATGGGATAAGAAAGGGGGTGGTGGGTTAAGAGGAAATAAAAGGAGATAAGGGAAGATAACTATAACGGGAGAGGGAAGAGAGAGATTTTGAAACTTTCAGTTCTACCTATAATTTTTTCAAAACAATATGAAAAACTGACATGATGCCACCTTGGGATTTCTGATGATATCGCCATTGGAGCTCTCTAACCCCATTCCTATGGATCTCTTAGAAAACGAGACAAACTTCTTCCAAAAAGACCTTCGAGAAATGGAGCTATGCAGTGGTAGGTGACTAACAAGCATGATGGTAGGTTGGATTACCCATGATTTTTCCAGTCAAAGGAAATGTGCAACAATGATGCTTTTTATGCTCCAGATCCCCTTTCAACTCCTTGCAAAAGCTGAGTATAGTTTGCCCCTCAAACCTCTATCTTGGAGTGGGGTGCTTGTTTGTTTGACAGTCATAAATTTAACCCTTTGCCTGTACATACCCTATATTCAGGGTACAAATGCCTTCACTAGGGCCCTGACTCAACAAAGCACTTAGGCCTCAATACAAGAAGCACATGCCTAGGTCTCCAAGCCAGCCATCAGGAGCGTGCTTGCTATCAAATGAGAAACAGAAAGGGTCCAAAACCCAAAAGGTTTCAAACAGGATTGCTTTCATAGCAGTCATGACTGTGTCTGCATGGAAATTCTCCACTAACTCAGCATAACCATTTGGATTCTCTCACACAGTTTCTTTATGTTACAAAAGTCACATAGATGCTTTGGTGCCAGACCACAGACCCTTCCTACCCTTGTGTTTAGAGCTTTGGATATAGGACTCCTTGGAAAAATCTTGCTGTTTGATCCTTCATGTTGTAAATTATTTTTAGATGCGTATGGGAGATTTTTTAAAATTTATTTATTGCTTTGGAGGCATAAGCGCTTGGTGACATATTGTACATGATACAAGCATTATTCTCTGAAAAATCTAAATGATATCTATTCCTGAGCAGCCACAACGTAAACAGAAACTTTAACGTGAGCCAAGCTGTTCTTTTCATTTTTTATTGCTGTAGAGTATTTTGAAAATAGAACAGTTATCAGGAACAGGAGATGTAAACATCAATTCCAGCATTAGGAAACTTTTAATATGGAGTCTTGAGAGCATATAAATAAAAGGAGGGGTGAAAAACTTTGTCTTTTTTCTAGAAACATACAGTGTTAATCTTATTTATGGATACAGTGCAGATACTTCGGCGCTTGGTGCATGGATAAATTAGACAGTAGATGGAACCCTTAACATCAACAGTCACCATACAGTGGTATCTGAGATAGCAGGGTTTTTTCCCATGCTTACATAGGAAATATTGCACTATTCTTTATTTAGATTATGATAGCACCCACGTGTTAGGCATTTGCCTAGTGCAGAGGGAAGACACAGGCCCTGCACCAGTATAGGGGTTCATCTGTGCAGAGCAAAATGCAGGAGCGAAGACTAAAAGATGTATGAAGGAAGGGGATACAACACACAAAGCAAAGCAATCGAAGTAAAGATATGCACCTCTTCTTAGTCCCACAATGATTTATTTAATATAAAATTATCCCCAATTCCTCCTCTACCAAGCCGTTATTAGTTCCCGACCAATCTTTGTCTAGAAAGCCAAATTACTTTAATATTTTTTCAAACATGTTACAATTTTCTACCTAAACCGTCCCCTTACTCAGGACCCCTTCCTCACAACTTCCCTCAAAAGCGAACCAAATCTCTCACTCTGTCCTCCTACACCATACTTCCAAGATTCTTCCCCACCCTCTCTTTTGTTGATGACTATATGCTGGCTAGCATATAAATATATCATATTAATAATATGCATTATCAGCACCATACATAGATTAGTATGCATTAAAAACCCATAACATTAAGCACAAATACTTGTAACAGTGATAGCCTAAACTGGCCTATAACATAATCCTATTCATTTAGGCTAATTATCCCATAACTCCTTGCATTAGCTGAAATAAGCATTTGGCATAAGCAGATAGGAAACTTGTCAAAATCAAGATACACTTGTTCCATGTCTTAATACAAGCTAGGAAAGTAGGGACTATTAGGAAACTGGGACAAACTGATGAGTTGGGTTTTAGTGTCATGTAAAGAGATGTAACTTGTAAAATCATCATATTAAGAATACCAGTTGTAATATATAACTTGGCGAGCACACCTTCTGCATGAGGCAAATGTAACATCGCTGCACGGGGCTGTTCTTTAGAATCATAGAATATCAGGGTTGGAAGGGACCTCAGGAGGTCATCTAGTCCAACCCCCTGCTCAAAGCAGGACCAATCCCCAACTAAATCATCCCAGCCAGGGCTTTGTCAAGCCTGACTTTAAAAATATCTAAAGAAGGAGATTCCACCACGTCCCTAGGTAACGCATTCCAGTGTTTCACCACCCTCCTAGTGAAAAAGATTTTCCTAATAACCAACCTAAACCTCTCCCACTGCAACTTGAGACCATTACTCCTTGTTCTGTCATCAGCTTTAGAGACTGGTATCATATAGAACCCTTTCCTGTGCCATATTAATAAACCTGACTGACATTGCTTATTTGGTCTTTTGAGTATATTTCATAACAAACCAAAGTGTGGTCAAGCAATTGACTATACAATTTATTAATACTTTGAATAAGACTCCATTCCTTAGACAGAGCAGAAATTCAGAAAGGTAAGGGCTTCATGTTGGTGAGTTTGAACTGATATATCAAGAGAACTGCACAAATAAGCCATTCATGAACTGTGGACCATTACCTGTTATTAACTCATCTAATGTACCCTGGGGAGCAAACTGCAATTTAAATGTTGTAATATCTCAATATGATGTGTTGGGCAAGTTTAATTTTTAAAAAACACCACAAACCTGAGTAGTAGTCTACTAATATTTGCCATTTAATTTGAATATATCTACACCAATCTTGGGCCAAGGGTGATCAGGAATCTCATGTGGTTCCCAGTGGTTCTTTCATATCCTGTTTTCTGCATTCACTGCAGATTTGACATTTAGATAGCTATCTTATCTTTGACAATAGATCGGTGGCTCTATTCTTACATTTCTCAATACCCAGACAGCACTATGGATTGTTCTTACCATTTTTGACCTCATGATGGGCAGTATGGACATGATGTCTTTACAAAATCCCATCTCTACACAAGTCCTGATCAACAATGCACTTGGCATACTTGTCACTTGGTCTTTTCAAAGGACCATTGGGAACACTACTGTTATCAGCAAGTCCATTGCTGTTGTGTGCCTAAATACAATCTACAAGTATAAAGACTATGTTATCTTCCCCATGAATGGGCGGAAAAAACTGCAAGCATACTATACCATAGTGAATTTCCCATCTGTACTGAACATTGTCAGTGTTGCACATATAACTCTGAAGGGACCAGGGTTAGATAAGGCAGTTTATAGAAATAGAAAACATACCTGTTCCATATCAGCCACAGAAGATGTAAAGATGGGGTTCACTCTCCTGCCACAAATTGTGTATCTTGCCATCTCTTCTGACGTTGTTTGTCTCATTTACAGCCTCTGCTCTGTGCTGGCAAAAAGGGTACTCATGTACTCCCCCATCAGCTCTCCCTCAACAAGGTCATTTCTGACAGGTTTCAGAGTAACAGCCGTGTTAGTCTGTATTCACAAAAAGAAAAGGAGGACTTGTGGCACCTTAGAGACTAACCAATTTATTTGAGCATAAGCTTTCGTGAGCTACAGCTCACTTCATCGGATGCATACTGTGGAAACTGTAGAAGATCTTTTTATACACACAAAGCATGAAAAAATACTCCCCCCACCCCACTCTCCTGCTGGTATTAGCTTACCTAAAGTGATCACTCTCCTTACAATGTGTATGATAATCAAGTTGGGCCATTTCCAGCACAAATCCAGGTTTTCTCACCCCCCCCCCCAAACCCACTCTCCTGCTGGTAATAGAGACTGGGAGTGGCTAAGTCATTATGCAAGGTAACCTATTTCCCCTTGTTTTTTCCTACCCCCCCCCCCCGACGTTCTTGTTAAACCCTGGATTTGTGCTGGAAATGGCCCACCTTGATTATCAGACACATTGTAAGGAGAGTGATCACTTTAGATAAGCTATTACCAGCAGGAGAGTGGGGTGGGAGGAGGTATTGTTTCATGCTTTGTGTGTATAAAAAGATCTTCTACACTTTCCACAGTATGCATCCAATGAAGTGAGCTGTAGCTCACGAAAGCTTATGCTCAAATAAATTGGTTAGTCTCTAAGGTGCCACAAGGTCATTTCTGTAACTATGGTGTCAATTTCTGGGTTTTCTTGATGATCCCATCACCTGCACCTACCCTAAATCCTGTGATTTTTGGCCATTTTCCAGAGATATCTGAAAATAGCCTGCTTTTATAATGCTCCTCATTCAGATTTTATTAGCATACACAAGGGTATAATTTATGTATGCTAATATGAACCTAATATAGCTTTTCTTTATACCAAGAAAGTTTGCACAGGCCCTTTTGAAAATCCCACCAACCTCAGTGCATTCCAGCAGCTTTGCTACAGCCAAACATCTGCTTTGAAAATTCCTGGGATCCCACTTCAACCCCTAGATCAGGCCCCAATAGCTATTTGTGCCTACCCAAGGTTTTGAAAAGTTTTATTAGATTGTATAGAAACTACCAATTAGCCGCTTCACAATCTAGTTCTACAATGCTCAAAAACAGAATGTGAAATGCTGTTCTAATATCACTTTTTCAAACAAACTATTAATTCCTCACTATTTCTGAGGCTTTTAATTCATGTTCCTATGTCATTGTACTGTCCCAATAAGCCATAGATGCCCCGATAAGAGGTTGGCTGAAACACTCTGAACCAGGGGGAGACTGTGACTTTTTAAAATGGGGCCAGATGAGATTCATTACTGGCCTGTGGTCTTCCCTTTCTGCCAGCTAGGCTAGGGCAAACAGGCCATAGGACAGGTGCAATTACTCTAGTACCTAGAGCCCCTACACCATGCGTAGAGACAATTTGCCCATCTGTGCGCCACCTCACAAGAACCCTAGCTGCAGAGGGCATTCTAGACCACGGATGTGACTGGGGCAGACCAGCATCTTGCTGTTTCTATGTCCCAGAAATTTCTAACAGGAGTCATCACAACAAAGAGAAGTTATGGCAACCTTCAGGACTACCCTATCCTATGAAAGGGCTAAATTAGTCCCCAGCAATGCCTGAACAGAGATGGTGCAAGCTGCCTTCTCTCTTTCCCTGCTGATGCAATGGTGAGTCTGCCCCTAGGAGAACAGCAGTGCCTGGAGAGCACAGCATCATATAGTAGTGAGGTTCTGACATCCCAGTGACTGGGTGTCCAGCTGAGGACTGGGCATCCAATACTAAGTGCATAATTTGAAATAACAAGCACTGCCTGCATTCTTTGAAAAATCCTTATTTTCTGTGTACCCAAAACTGGCTAGCCAAATACCCTGCAGAACAGTCAAAGGCCCTTTGAACATTACCATGTGTGTGGCAGACCCAAGGTCACACTGCAAGTCTGCAGGAGAGCCAGAGGGATTACCTGAGTCCCCATCCAGTACTCTAACCACAAAAGCATCCTTCCTCTCCCATGTACTCTCTCTGTATGAACTCAGGGCCATCTTTTCAAACTCAGCCTCTGATCCTGTGCATGAAGAATCTACCATCATAGCACCTTTCGTAAGTGGTAGGGAGTTCACCCTTGCACTTAACCAACAGTTCCCTCCCTCTTCCTTTCCATTGTGCTAAGCAGAGCATCAGGCTATTGCTATGCCAAAGACAACCGCAGAGGCAAGACAGGTGCAGCACACACAGAGCATGCAAAGAACTTTGATCCGTACAGGTTGGTTATGGCCACTCTGTGCCACTCTCTCCAGAGGAGCCTGTTAGACAGTTACGACAGAGCTAGCTAAGGATCAATACACCCTGTGGAGGGAGACTGTATTTTGTTCCCCTTTTACCAATGGTGTTGACCAAACTATTCAAATTCCACCCATCCAGCTGTAAAAGGAGCTGTAGGATGCTCACGCCCCGGGGGCTCGCAGGGGCTGCCTTGGCTAGCAAGGACCCTACTGTCTCCTTCACCCCTTGGCAGCTGTCCTATACCCCTGCCGGTGAATACCCTGCTGCTGCCCCACCCCTTAGCAACCATCTTCAGCCCCAGCCTCCCTTGGCCAAACACCACCAGGGGCTGCTCCTTAGCAACCATCCTCCTGCCCCCTACTGCACCCTGGCAACAGTGCATCCGCCCACAGCTGCCCTTTTAACCACTCAGCATTGACCAGCCATAATCCCCGCCCCTTCCTCCCAGCTAACCAATCCCGTTAGAGCTTAGGGGCGTTTCCAAAGCCCGCCTACTTCGGCCAATCAGAAGGTGCTTTTCATGTTGCTTGGGGAGCAGATGGGGAATAGGGCTCGTCCGTTGTCTGGGGGCGGGGTTTATTTGTATCCGGCGCGAGCCGCCTGCCTGCAGGGGATTGGGTGAGAGCGGGAAGGCACTGACCAATGAGCGCCCTGGGCCGGGCCGAACCCTAAGGGGCGGGACGGAGGCCTGTTCAAACCGGCGGCTGCGGCCCGGGCCGAGCGCCGGGGAGCGCGCCGGGGAGGTGAACCTGGTGAGGGGCGCCCGGTGTGCTGGGGAGCGCCGCTCGGCCTCCTCCCACGGCTACCTCGGCCGGGCCGGGATGGAGGGCGGACGGAACCGGGTTACCCCCACCCGTTCCTGGGCCCCGGGGAGGGTTACCCCTCCCCCTCTGAGCCCTGGGAGGGGACAGGGTTACCCCTCCCCCACACCCTGAGCCCCGGTTATCCCGGGGGGACAGGGTTACCCCTCCTCCCCTATCCTGAGCCCCGGTTATCCCGGGGGGGAGAGGGCAGGATTACCCTTCCCCCTCAACCTGAGCCCCGGGGGGAGGAGGGGCAGGGTTACCCTTCTTCCCTCCCTCCCCCTCCCCCCCCTCCTTCCTGAGCTGTGGGGGGAGGGCAGGGTTCCCCTCCCCCCAAAAAACATCCCTCTGTTCTGTGATAGCTCTTCTGAACATTTAGTTGCTTCCTGAATCTGTGGGTCAGGGATTTGGGAACCCAGGAAATGTGACACTGGCCCCTGCCCCTACCCTGGGGAAATACTCTGGCCGCTAACAAGCTGTAAGGCGTCCGCTTTCCGGACTGCATTTCTGCCCTGCTGTCTGCTACCCCTCCCCCCACAATTACTGAACATGAATGTATCTGTATGATGTATACTTTCTGTGATTGTAATATTGCTGGTGAAGCATGTTGCAACACCACTTACCTCTTGCTACAGGTCTGAGCTTTTCATGGGGCTGCCACAACCCTGACCCTGTGCCAGGCTGGTGCTGCTTTCACGTAGCCTTCAGTTGTGAAGTTTCCATCTCCACTCTAAGCATATCACAGGCATTGAAATGTCTTATTAGCTAAGTAGCCTGAGGCCCACCACACTGTTGCCTATCTCCATTTAAGGACCCTTCTTGTTTCTGACATGGGCGAGCTGGCAGTTGCCTGGCTGCGTAACTGAATGGCTCAGACAAGTAATGAGTATGTAGCCTTTGACAGCTAGGGTAACCACTTGAATTCTTCCCGGGTTGGTAGTGGCTGGAGAGTGAGTTTTTGTGGGGGGGGGGCGGAGGGTGAGAAAACCTGGATTTGTGCTGGAAATGGCCCAACTTGATTATCATACACATTGTAAGGAGAGTGATCACTTTAGATAAGCTATTACCAGCAGGAGAGTGGGGTGGGAGGAGGTATTGTTTCATGGTCTCTGTGTATATAATGTCTTCTGCAGTTTCCACAGTATGCATCCGATGAAGTGAGCTGTAGCTCACGAAAGCTTATGCTCAAATAAATTGGTTAGTCTCTAAGGTGCCACAAGTACTCCTTTTCTTTTTATCTAATGGCAGTTTGTGGTCTATCGTTTGAAATGGGTACAGTGGTGTCAGTTCAGTTCATGTCACAAACCATCATCATCCCAATTAACAATAACTGTTCTCTCAATGTTGAGTAGGCCTGGGAACTAAATGCTCCTCTCATCCCTAAAGGTAATCTCTCTAGGATAAGGTTGAGACAAAGGTATGAAAAGGTAAGAAAGGATGCACAGCAGGTGCCGGTGTTGTACTTGTTCTGTGAATAGAGGATTTCAGTCTTCAGGGCTTTCATGTCACAGATTTTCAGAAGCATTACTTTCATGCATGCAACACAAACAGGCATCACTCTGCTATTGGAGGTGCCCTGACCTGTGTAGACTGAATTTATGTATCTTCCATCCAGATGATTTGTTTCTCAAATATGTTTGAGGAACCCTGTAGAAATGAATTATTACACTTGTTCTAAGACACAGTTACACATCTTTGTGTGCTTGGGGTAAACGCCAATCATTTAAAGACCTGGGGAATTCTTCAGAGCAGCCCCTGACTGCGTTCCTGGATAAATATTAATACTTGCTATATGATTGATATTTTGACACTTGCTCCCATCCTCAACATACATGTATGACTGCGCTAAAGACATTGTTTGAATGCTATGTTTTATTTGACTGATTTTATTTTTCTGGTTACTTCAAGGTTGCTCATGGAAACTTTTGTTTGACAATGGTACAGAAGTGTGACTTTTTTTCCAATCATACAAAATACCCCACTTTTTCCTGGGAGGGAGGACAAAAACCTACAGAGGTTTTAGAAATGAAATTCATACTATGATTCATTTAGGCCATGTCTACACTAGCACTTAGGTCAGCAAAACTTTTATTGCTCGGGGGTGTGAAAAAACATCCCTCGAGTGACATGAGTTTTGCTGGCATAAACGCTTGTGTGCACAGTGCTATGTCGATGGGAGACGCTCTCCCATCGACATAGCTACTGCTGATTGTTGAACTGGTTTTATTACGTCGACGAGAGAACTCTCTCCTGTCTTCATAACACAGCCACGCAAGCACTCTTACAGTGATACAGCTGTGCCACTGTAAGCTTGTAAGTGTAGATATGGCCGTAGTAAACTTATTTATTCCTCAGCTATTTTTTTTTAAAAAGCATACACCTTGTCTCTAATGGAGATCTTGCACTTGTCTAAGTAAAGTGCAAGAAGTGTCTCCAGTCTAATTAGTTAGGGCTATCACTCTTGTACCTGCCTCCAGAAGCTGATAATGTAATCAGTGTACCACCTTTTTCATCACCTACTATGTTTTACAAGGGTTTGACCAAACCAGTCTGAATGTGCTTTTACTTGCTCATTTTTGATGCAAGCTCCTTCACAAACAGATCTGGGTCTTCAGTTTTAAGTTTTAGAATAGCAGGAAGGATATTGGGGTTGCATGGTAGCAACCATGTTTTAGACTTTTTGACGGTGGCAGAGGAATCTAAACCTGTGACATCCATGTTTGGGATCTGTCACATTGGTTAAGTATTGGAAAGGTTCTACAGCATTTCTGAATTGTTTTTTGAGTTTGATTTTTGTGGCTGCAGTTCTTTTAATTAATTCAGGACAGATTTAGATTACTGTTGCAGTCTGGGTGGTAGCCTATAATCTGTGAAATCCCTTCAAACCCTATTTTAATTGCTTTTGTAAGCTTAGGTTTCAGAGTAACAGCCGTGTTAGTCTGTATTCGCAAAAAGAAAAGGAGTACTTGTGGCACCTTAGAGACTAACCAATTTATTTGAGCATAAGCTTTCGTGAGCTACAGCTCACTTCATCGGATGCATACTGTGGAAACTGCAGAAGACATTATATATACAGAGACCATGAAACAATACCTCCTCCCACCCCACTCTCCTGCTGGTAATAGCTTATCTAAAGTGATCACTCTCCTTACAATGCTATTACCAGCAGGAGAGTGAGTTTGTGTGTGTGGTTTTTGGAAAGGGAGGGGGTGGTGAGAAAACCTGGATTTGTGCTGGAAATGGCCCAACTTGATTATCATACACATTGTAAGGAGAGTGATCACTTTAGATAAGCTATTACCAGCAGGAGAGTGGGGTGGGGGGAGGTATTTTTTCATGCTTTGTGTGTATAAAAAGATCTTCTACACTTGCCACAGCATGCATCCGATGAAGTGAGCTGTAGCTCACGAAAGCTCATGCTCAAATAAATTGGTTAGTCTCTAAGGTGCCACAAGTACTCCTTTTCTTTTTGTAAGCTTAGTGTCTTTATCTGTTCCCTTGTTATGTAAAACGTGCTATATTTTGATGAAAGTTCTCCTTGCGCTTAATGCAAATTTCAGCATATTTATGCATCTAACCGCCATAACTTTCCTGTGTTCCACCGAGTGTAGCTGGGGAGTGGGAGTGATCTGCTCTCCTTTTTCAACCAACAAACCCAAGAAGCTGCTCGCGGTTGCAGGAAAACTTCTAAACTTCCACAGTGTGCTTTAGGACTGTCAGTACCTTCTCAACAAGGTTTAACTAGTGTGCTAAACACCTATACGTCCAATGTTTAAGATGAAAACACCTGAGTTCTCTCAACATATTTTCAGTTTATTGAAACAAGACAACTTTTTCATTTTTTTCCCCTCTTTGGGTGACATTTGCAGCTACTTGCACAGTTTTCTTTTCAGATATAGACTCCTTAGCTTTAAGTAGAGATGCCTTTTTTCTTCCCCCTGCATAAATGCTTGTAGCTGTTATTAGGTCATTGCTAGTGTTCAGTCTTGTACAGCAGAACCTCAGAGTTAAACACTTGGGAATGGAGGTTGCTCATAACTCTAAAGAAAGCATTATAGTTGTTCTTTCAAGTTTACAACTGAACACTGACTTAATACAGCTTTGAAACTTTACTATACACAAGAAAAATGCTGCTTTTTACCATCTTAATTTCAAATGAAACAAGCACAAAAACAGTTTCCTTACTTTGTCAAATCTTTTTTTAAACTTTCCTTTTCCCTTTTTTAGTAGTTTACATTTAACACCATTCTGTATTGTTTTTTTTTCTTTTCCTTTTTTACCTTCTGCTTCCTGTTTTGTGTACTTTCAGCTCCAAATGAGGTGTGTGGCTGACCGGTCAGGTTGGAACTCTGGTATTCGTAACGCTGAGGTTCTGCTATACTAATGTTACTGCTGATTCTAGCAGCATGTATTAGTGGACCTGTAAGTTAAAAATGTGTGTGGAGATATATCCAGGGTGAAGTGCTTCAGTCTTTGTTTCTCATTTTGTGCTACACTGAGGGGGATGAGGTTAGTGTTAAAGAACACTTTAGGCTCAAGTCTTTGCCTTTCAAAGTGTTAGTGTCATAATTGCTAATCTCTGGATGACAAAGATGAACAGACACAACTGAAGTCTCTGTTAGCAGTCATTGTGACTGGAGTGATGATGACAATAGCATTGAAAATGTCTTGTTTGCAGGATCATCAAACTAATCAATGCTTGTTATTCAATAGACAGTTTCATTTGATGGATCATCTGATCTTAAAGAATCCAAGAAACTGCTTTCTGCACTTTGAGCTGAGCACATATCCTGTCTTGTGTACCTGTTGCTTTAGATGACTTTTTTTCATTACTTTAGTCCATTCAGTGGCTTGTTTCCTACCACTTCCTTCAAAATTAGGCATGCTAAGTCAGATAACATCTAACAAATTTCTTGTTTGCAGCTCTTCCATTCACTAGCTAGAATGCAGAACCACCATCTAATGAGATCAATATGGTGAAGATCATAAAATAAAATGAACTAGCCAGTTTTATTCAGAGCTGTGTATCAGGTGCCAGGCCAACCTTTGAGCTAAGGCCTCCTCACGTTCACTGCTCCACCTGCTCCCCTCCTGTCAACATTTAATAACAGTTGATCCACTTATTAGGAATGCACTTCTCTGAATCGCCATTGATTCCTCTCTCGCTACATAGACAGTTCTAAAACTTTCAAAATAGGAATAACAAGAACCTTGATGTACTCATAACCTTGAGGGGAAAAAAAGTTTTCATTCACATATTAAAATTAGATCCTGTTTCTAATACCCATATCTTATATTCAAGTATGTTATGTTCATGTGAATACTTCAGAGTTACAGGTGTTTAAAAAAGAGAACCTGAAGTAATTTTTTTTTGCTATTTGAAACCTGGGTTTTTCACAACCCTAATGAACTATTTACGTAGCAGAGAGCTACAGATAAGGATTCAAAATCTTATATAAGATTGAACCTGTAGATAGTGGCTAACGTTCAGTAATGTTGCGGTCTATCATCTTAAACTAAACCTTTGAGTTACATCAAAGTGGTCTTAGAAGTAATACATCCTACATGAACAATGGTAATCTTTTACTAAAGAAAAAAAACTCATCTGCTGTAGTGTGCTTGCAACACAGCAAATGTTGACGAACAATTCCTTACAGCAATTACTCTTCTATTGAAGCCTGGCGCGATGCAAGCAAATGAGTTTGACTCATCTGATGAAGAGCCTATTCAAGATGATCAGACACCATTTCAGATATCATGGTAAGACAAATATTTTTTTGAGCAGAAAATCCTTTGTAATCAAATACCCTCATAGATGTTTCACTCAGCAATTTCTGGCCTTGCAGAAATATCCCAAGTAACATAGGGTTTATAGAAAACTTGTATGCTGCTTGCAACTAAATATCTGCAGTAAATGTGGGCCTGAATGTTCATAAAACCACACAGCGGGACAATAGATAGTACCTGTCCTAAAGAAACCTGCAGCAGGCCACTCGTGTTCAGTGATATTTCAGAGAAGTCATAGAAATAGTAATGAAATCAAACACTAGACGTATACTAGCAAGTTTCGTTGTCATGTAACTACCATGGTTCTCTGCAACTTGAAGATATTGGTCCAGACTCTGTTTAAAACATAACTTGTGAGTGACTAAAATCCATTTACTTTATTTCCCAAGTAACTTCTTAATTTCTGACACACTGTGAAGATGTTGTAGGTTAAGATGGTTTGATCCATAGCTCTTACAGTGGAGGCAACGTGGAATTTAATCAAGTAGTAAAATGGTTCAGAATGAAATATTGATACTTTTAATATACACCTCAGAAGTGTTAAAACCTCTTCACTGTGTGTGTGTATAGTTGATACCTCTTCTCACTTAAGCGTACGATACGTGATCAGAAATAAAATGTTGTAGTATGGACGTGATTCTCTTTTAACAGTAAGCACTACAAAGTTTTCTGGCTGTAATTCTTGCTATTCAAACTGGAATACTGCTGAATTACTTTTCCACAACCCCACAGAAAAAGTGGCTGTCTAATATTGAAAACTTGAGTTGGAATTTAAGTTTATATTCTGCATTTTCTTTTGGTAGGTTAGCCCTGTCGTCTCTCTATTGTTCTCAGTTTCTGGGAGTATGTTCTCTGCCAGGTAGGTAGCGCTGGTTTTAGAAGTTAGCTTTAAAACATGCTTTCTACCAAGAAGGAAATTATGCTGTCTCCAAAGATCTCTTCAAAGCCGTACTCGCCTAGTGGAGTGATATCCATGTCTTCTGAGCACACAATACTGGAAAGAGTGGAGGTATCAGATCTCTTGGTTTGATGCCTGAGGCTCTTTTGCCTAATCCAGAAGAAGTGATGAAAGGTAATTGCTGATCAACTAGTGTGCTTTTCAAATTGGAGTACCTTTTATAATAGTAAATGTCAATGCAAGGCCATGAAATGGGACAATTCTGGCAAAGCCAAATTTTTCCACTATAAGGAATGTCAAACTAAAAATCACATCTAAAAAATCCTACACTGTTACGTTATAAAAATGTAAGATGTTAGTGAAGTATTTCACCTGTTTTAATCACTTGTGTTTTTTACTGCTTATTTTTCTCCCAGCTTGGAATCAATTATCATTGTCTCGTTCTCATGCACTACATTCTGTTGTAATGTTTGGGTTGCAAATGCCAAAATGGGGATTGTTTAATTCCAAACAGAATTTCATTGACACTTTAAACACATGTGTTTATAAAGTGTTAAATATTTAGGCTTTGGAAATAGATTCAATACAAAACCTGTTTGAAATGTTGGTCGTCAAACTACCTGTGTCCCTTCTTAACTCATGTCTGTTCTTTAAACACTGCCTGCCTGCTGCTACCTCACAAAATTCCATCTGTTGGAAGCCAGCAGATATAACTTCCTACTTGCAGGATCTCAATACTTCATCTTCAGAAGGGAACAAATGTCTCCCAGAGGTAGTAAGGGCAGTAAAGGTGGTAAGGGCAGTTTTAAAGTTAGCAGACCTAGAGGAGAGGAATAGTTTGAGCAGTAATTGGAGCATGCAATCTAGCCACACACATTTGCCTTATACACTATAGCGCAACCCATGCAATTGCCCCTGGGTTTCAGGCATTGCTGTGCCCATTTTCTGTCCTGATAACTCTCATTGTTGGGTATATGCATCATGTTAAAAGCACTTTTGTAGCTCTTCTTTGTGGAATAAAGTGGGAGAAAATAAAGTAATGATAATGATGCGCTGAGAACCCAAATAGGGAGGAGAGTTTAATATCTGTTATATGCCAGAACTTGTGGAGAGGGAGGGAATCTTCCTACTAGTAACTCT
Organism: Eretmochelys imbricata; assembly: GCF_965152235.1. Classification (NCBI taxonomy): domain Eukaryota; kingdom Metazoa; phylum Chordata; order Testudines; family Cheloniidae; genus Eretmochelys; species Eretmochelys imbricata. Next base: position 124,625,775 of record NC_135577.1, on the reverse strand, counting down.
ACAGCCATCTCACGTCTTGCTGACCTCTTGCCAATCTCTTTAAGTGTAGCCCAGTTAATCATGTCAGAAGCGCTCTCTCTTTTGGGAAGGCTTAAAAACTAAATTTTAGTTACGGGCTTAGAAAAGCTGCCCTGTTACTTTATTAAACATGATGGTTCTGTCTGCTCTCCTCTACACAACTACTCTATTTGCAAAAGTGAATTGTTTTTTCAAATGTTTCTATTCCATACAACTCACTTCTTCATATTTTATTTTAGGCTGTAGGTTCAAGGATGTTAAAAGAAATCTTCAGAAAGATATAGGTAAGTTTATATTAAAAATATATACACACATATGCTACATAGACACACCCATGAACACATGCTCTTGCTCTTTTGATTTATATATAATATATATGGACCACTATACTAATTTAGGTCTTTTTTTTCAAATTGTAAGTAAGCACTTTCAAATGCACATGGTGAATTAAAAGTAAATACATTTACTATTTTAGTCACTAGAATCTTGCCTGCTCTCTTAGACTGAAAATTGTATTGCATAATCTCTGTAACCAGCAAATCTGTTTCCAGATACCACGTGTATTTTCTCAGAAATGAAACAATCATCACTCATTATGCAAGCAGTTAAGATGTGCCATCTGCATTCGTGTTTCGCAATTCCCTTTTAAAAATACATGCAGTGTTTCCTTTTACTGGGTGAAAAGTTCCTGAGGGAGTATTGATTTGACAGTTGTGTTTATCCGGTCTTGTCTAGTGCTCAATGTGCTTGGGGGAATGTGAAGCTGTGGGCACTGTTTAATGTACTGAGACGCTTTTGCAAGAGAAAAACATCACCTCTTACATGGGTTCACTGCCAATTGAGAGTACTCACTGCTGCCTATGGACAACCCATAACCAGAGGCGGTTGTCTTTAGTTTTTTTTCTCTACCATAACAGGAAGCTCTGATAATCCCAATGTAGGATAGCAAGCTTCCCAAGAAGAGCTAGTTCAAAGCCTAAGCACAAACACTTCTAATCTTTATTTCAATAACTTGCCAACTTCAGGATCCTACCAATGAGCATAAACACAGTGTTCATGGTTAACCCTACAGTTCTTCTAGTGTTTGTCAGCTGTTCATTGCTGATTCTCACATTAATCCCCGAAATTGAGTTGATTAGCATTTTCGTCTAAGTAGATCTTAAACTTGATAGGCTTTTTTTTATTTGCAAGTGTCTTGGTTTGTTGGCAGAAGAATTAAAGAGGTATGGGACACAGGATATATTTGTGCTCTGTACCAGAGGAGAACTCTCAAAATATCGGGTGCCAAACCTACTAGACTCCTACCAGCAGCACGGGATTATTGTGCACCATCATCCTATTCCTGATGGAGACACTCCGGACATCACCAACTGCTGCACCATTCTGGAAGAACTAAGGGGCTGTCTGGAAAGCAACCGGAAAACATTAATACAGTAAGTTCCTATTTCCTTCCTATCTCCACAAGACATCTATCAACTTCCCTCCAGATGAATGAACAATCAAAACTTTAATGTACAATAAACAAATGTCAAATGACAGTTGGCTGGCTTCCTTTAGGGTTAATTCAAACTGTGACATTCCCTCTCTTTCACCGTGTCGTCTTCTGCCACACACTTACAACTACTTCTATTTCCTTGCCCCATTCAATGAGAAATAATGCTAGGCCTTGTAGGGATGGACACATGGAGCCTCCCCCCCTTTTCCCAGCTGGTCTAGTGGGGTGACGCATGGCGTACCACCTGAGACAAACTGATTAAAATTCACAGCGGCTGCCAGGGTGACTGTGATAAATGAAGCTGGGGGTAGCTCCCTTTTATGAACACCCAAAGAGCCAGTTAACTGTAAAATCCCTCTTGGTAGCTGTTCTGTGCTTGCTTCACCTGTAAAGGGATAAAAGCCCCCCAGGTAAAGAAAAGGAAGTTGGCACCTGACTGAAAGAGCCAATGGGAAGGTAGAACTTTTTAAAATTGGGGTGGGGGGGAAACTTTCCCTTTGTCTGTTGCTCTCTTTGGGCTGCAGGGACACAGAGCAGCAGTGCTGTAAGCAGCTTTAAGCCAGGTATGATCATAGATTATCAATTCATACCTTGAACCTACTATCTGAAGCGTCAGATAGTGAGTAAAATTAGGGAATGTCTAAAAAGACACAATTAAGGTTATTTCTTTTTTCTTATTGGCTTGTGGACTCCTCTGTGCTAACCCCTGATGCTTTTGTTTGTTTGTAACCTTTAAGCTGAATCCCCAAGAAAGCTAGTTTGGATGCTTAATTTTTGGAATTGCTCTTTTAAAATCCAGCAAAAGCCTAAGTTCCAGGTATATTTTCTTCCTTTTTTTTTAATAAAATTTACTTTTTTTTAAAGAACAGGATTGGATTTTTGGTGTCCAAAGAGGTTTGTGCATATGCTGTTTGATTAGCTGGTGGCAACAGCTAATTTCCTTTTTCTTTCTCGGCTCTTCCCCGGCGGGGCTCGAGGGTACCCCAGACGGAGGAATTCCCAAGTGCTCCTTCCTGGTTCAAAGGGTTTGGTTGGGGTTTTTTTTGCATTTGGGTGGTGGGAGCGTTTACCAAGCCAAGGTCAGAGAGAAGCTGTAACCTTGGGAGTATAATACAAGCCTGGAATGGCCAGTATTAATTTTGAAAATCCTTGTGGGCCCCATCTTCTACACTCAAAGTGACAGAGTGGGGATTCAGCCTTGACAGTGACATACTTCCTGAGCCTTTAGGAAACACTAATGGATACTAAAAAATAAGTCTACATTGCTTCAGGCCATCCACTTTACATGAGGATATCATGGTGCATTCTACTAATCCACTAAGAAATGGACTTTGGGTGGATAGGAGGAATTTTGACCTAGAGGTAGGATGAGGTATTTCCATTGGATGCAGTGTTTCTTCTTTCCCATTAGGCACCAGAGAAGCTGTGGGCATAAAATCTACCAAAATGATCTGATCTTGCTTTCTGTGAATCTAGAACACAACTCTTTGGCGGGGCGGATTCCCACAGGTTTTACCAAAGGACTGAATTTTCACACAACTCTAGTGTCCCACACCTGTATTGTGAGGCTTGTTTCCTTAGATTATAGGAGACGAGTGGAACTGTGGTCAAGGTATTTTTGAATGAATTCTTTTTCCACAGAGCTCACAAAAGAGGGAGGTAAAGCTTCCAGCCATCTTGATCTCTGTGTGATCTTGCAAGGATTACCAAACACAACGAGGCCCCAGTGCTGATTTGGGACTTTGGTTGCTACTGCACTATTAAAACAAGACATTCTTTTCTTTCAGCTGTTACGGAGGACTTGGACGTTCATGTCTCAGTAAGCATTTTTTCCTTCCTTCCCCCATGTCATTGCTTAATATTGTCATTACTTAATACAATTTAGCCACGTCCTCTTCTGGTAATAGAACTAAAATATAAATTAGTCTGGTGCCTAAAGGACCAAATGCATTATGAACCAGAGGTTTCTGAGTTGGAAATGGAACTTGGTGCCCTTGCACAGTGGAGGCCTTATGGAGACGCATGGAAAATGGGAGAAGTTTAATAGCATCCTATAATAAGATTGGTTATGCTTTGATAGGTCTCAGTTACTACAGTTGTTGGCAGAAATATGGGTGAGAACAGGTCAGGCATCCACTGTAGTAAATGAAGCAGGATCAAGCCAGTTTATTTAGTATTTTATGGTACTGATCAACTAAGAAACTGTTATCTAGTCAGACTCGTTAAAGAATAAAAAAAGCCGGTGAACAATGTACCATCGCTCTGTGCTATCAAATACATGGAAGTGTGGAGAGACTTCATGTCTGATTTGTAAAGGGAACAAACTAGATCTTGCTTCTATCTCCTTTTCCACATCTTTGCTGTCACTTGCCTCCATTCCTGCCAGGGCGGGGACCGAACTCTGCCCTCAGAGCTGGCAGAACTCCCTGCATGACCCTCAATGAGGAGGAAGCAGGAGACACACACCTCTCGTTTTGTCTGTTTTTTCTCAGCTTAGTTCTTTCCCCAAAGCCTGAGGGGTGCCAAAAGGTGCAAACACCGCAGAAGGGGAGCGGAGCTGAGATAACAGTCTTCCAAAATGCAAACGCAGCCCTCAAGATGTTATGGGACCAAACTGTTAAAGTTTTGAATTAAAGTTTGGACTTTCCCTCTGGAACACTGCTGGGGATGCAGAGAAAACTTGAGCAAACTTCACTGCTGCTAATGACTGGCAGGCCTGGTTCTGCCCCCAACTGCAACCAGGTTGAAGTATCCATTGTAACAGATCTGTGGACCTTTGTATGATGAAGGAATTCCAGGTCTGAAGTGGTCGTGAGACTCCAGTGGTTGTCTAAGCACAAACATCAATGAGCAGAAGTTTTATTACATACAGAGATGATTGTTAGAATGCATATTTATGCATCTCTTTTCCTTACAGTAGCTGCATGTCTTCTGCTTCAATTATCTGATGCAATGGAACCCCAAGAGGCAATAGAGAGCCTCCGAGACTTAAGAGGATCTGGGGCAATACAGACAATAAAGGTAAGGAAGCTCTGGGGGGGAGGGAATAATAAAATGGAGAAGACCTGTGGTGAGTAGAGGACTGTGCCTCTGTACTAGGATCCCTTCATGAAGGGAATGGCTTTGTCTTTCTGAGAGTTAAAGAAGGCCTCTAGTAATTCATGTCCTTACTGCCTTTGAATGTTGGGTTTGAGCTGCTTTTAGTCACATACTATCACGCCAACACAGCCTCGGTCTGTCCACACCAGAACTTCACATCTTTCCTCCTTTATTGCCAATAGCCACTCTATCTCTTCTTTCCCCCGCCCCCCCCAGTTTGCTCTGTTCTTACCTCTCTCCCCTGTTGCCCTCCACCACACTCCCACCTATAGCTTATAATAGGGGTTGTTGCTGCTTCCTTTCTATTGCCAAAATCCCTCCTTTCCTCTAATTCTCACTGCACCTTGATCATCTGCCATGATTCTTAAACTTCCCCACCTCACACACATTAGTTCCTATTCTAGCTGTCATTTTCCATTTATCATCCATCATCGTCCTCTACCCAGATCCCAATGCTAGTATTAAACCTTCTCAGAATACATAAGTCATAAAACAATAGCAAGACAATAGTTTATAAAGCCAGAAAATGTACACCAGTCAAGATCTCACCATTTAACTTCGAGATCCAATGTTACTTTAAATGCCTTCTAAAGAAGGCAGAGTGCCAGAGAATGCTGCCTATTGCTAGTTGAAGTAGCCAAATAGGATTTGGGAAGCAGGCACACTTCTGCTCAGTCGGAGTGGAGAGCAGAGTAAGCACTGTTTATTGAAGCTAGGGAGAGGATGGGGAGTCCCACCCTGCTTTTATTAGATATGGGGGATCTGTGTTTAAATTTCCCTGATTGCCTATATTTTTTTGAACACTTGTTATGCAGTTTACACCATTTGGAATCTTTACTCAAGAGTGAATTGGCCTACCAGCCCTCTATGTAGATTGTTGTGCTCTGCATTCAGCTAGCTGGAAGCAGTGTTCTACTTCTTGGACTATATGCAGAGGAAGTGGAGCTACTTATTCACAAATGAAGCAGTTTCCTATTTAATATTTTAGAAACTCAGGCCAGCCACAAACAGAATTGTAATATCTCCAACCTCACTATAACAGGAACACAGGAGTTGCCAGATTGGATCAGACTTAAGGTCCATCTAGTCCAATATCCTGTCTCTGTCCTAACAGTAGCCAGCACCAAATGCTTCAGAGTAAGGTGTAGGAATCATGCAGTAGCCAGATTTGGGGTAATCTGCCTCTTCCTGCCCTAATTAGGTCTTATCCTAACCTAATAGCTAGAGGCTTGCCTAAACCACAAAGTATTTAATCTCTCTTTTAAAACTTTATTAACATGTCCGTCACATTCAGCACTTTTGCTAAATATGATTGTACATTTTTCAGCAATACAACTATCTCCATGACTTTCGAGAGAACCTGGCTGCACATCTGTCAACAAAAGATGCAATATTAAGATCAGTATCACGATAAAACTAATATTAGCATTATGGTATATCTATTTTGTGTACATATGGTACTTCGGCTGAGTACAAGTTCTACGTAAAAAGACATTGCTCACCTACATGACCTTTTAATACCACTTTATTAGTCACTCCTTCTAGCAAAGTATTATCCTAACACCCAGTCTCTCTACTGTAAATAGATACAAGACTGATGCTAGAAAGGGTCTCGTGAGCTATAGTAAATCCTGCATTACAAACTTCCAAGGAATAATTTCTAAGTTCATACTCTACAAGTATTTCCACACATGAAGGAAGAAATGCTATGCTGGTGTCCCCGCCATTTCTAATGGACTTGTTTTAGTACAGTAACTTCAGCAGTTCACTGCTGATGCATTAATTCCCTTCATCAAGTATGTCCTTACCAGTATACAAGTTTCAACATGCTGAACTAGTATTTTGGTTTTTAAATTTTGTCGTTTTCTGTATGTTACATTTTAGGTATTTACGCAATGGAGGGTATTACCGGGGATCTCAAATAAGAAATAAAGCTAATGCATTATCTATTTGTACTTTTTTTTTCTTGTAAGTAGTCAGTGGGAACAATTGGGGATGGAAGGAGAGAGAAGCTTGAAATGGGAATAAAAAGATCTGGTAACTTGTTAACAGTAGCCAGCTGAGCTTTAAGAGCCAGGGCTATTGAGAGCCAGAAAGGGCCTCCTTTTAACTCTTCTGTTGTGAAGGATTTTGAAAGTGCTCCAGAGCTGTAGTCTAGTTCTTTCCACAAGCCCATGACTAATGTAATTTGATGGCATATGCTTGTGGGGGGTAGTCTGGTTCTGTACTCAACAAGTAGGTCACTATTGTAGTTGAAATCAGTGAAAAGTGATCTAACAGACTTGGAGTAAAGAAATACTCTTCAGACCTTTGCCATCATGCTGAGGGTTCCCAAGTGAACTTATTTGCTCTTTATGCTCCACATCTGGTAATTCAAAATGGGAGTTCTTAATGACATTCAAGGCTTCTCACCACCAGTGATCTTGCACTTGAATAAAATTAACTTATTCAAATCCAAAGTCACTCTGGTGCTTCTGCCAGACACAGCACCATAGTGTTTCTAGCTAGGGTAAAACACTAATCATCTCCCTCCACTTGAGCTATAATGCTATTGCTGCCTTTTCCAGCAGTAGCAGTTTCTTGTTTTCAGTATCATGGAGCTAAGATGACAAGATCTCTCCATTACTCTCCTGTTGTAACCACCTCATGCTTTTGTCCTTACACCTAATCTGATACGAGTCTCATGGAAGAATCTTCCTCTCCTCCCAACTGTGTAGTTCTCTGAAACTTAACCTATCATGTTGTTTACATAGTTAACTGTTGTATATTGTAAGAGCCTTAATGCTAGAACTGGATCACCTTTGCTTTGCAGAAGAGTACAGTTTTTGAAGGAATTGTCTCAGCCAAGCTCAGACAGGTTTCACTTAGTATGTTATAATAAACCAAACTCATTTTAGTTTAAGTGACAACTTTCCATTTTATCTGCTGACTCAATCATTGATCTTTTACACAAGAAATGAGCTCATATCCAACTCCTAAATATTTGCAGTTTGTGGAGGAAAGTGACTAAAAGTTGGAATTTGTTAGGCTTATTAGGACTTTTAAAATTTTGAGTAACATGGTCCTAAATGAACGTATGCTTTGAATGTAGCAGGCACTTGACACTGAGTTGTGTAAATATAGTTGTACAATTTCATTGAGAGCTTAATTTTGAAAGGTATAAATTATATTTTCTGAACTACACTACCCTTTTTGGGACAAGGGAAGATTACAGTAGACCACCTTGCATCTGTTATTCCTTTCAATATAGGTTTAATCAACAACTCATGTTCTAAATTTACTACCAGTTCATTTTGTTCCCTGTCACTGAATGGAAGTGTAAAGGCTAATTCTTACCCAACAAATTGTAAAGTAGTTAGGCTTTAGACTGCACCATGTATTCTTTTCTCCACTTGTGAAGTGGTTAGTGCAAGCTCTTCTAGACCACCCTGGAGATGGTTAATAATTGTAGCTTGCTGCACCTGGGCCTTTATAGGTAGCATAAAATATAGAAATGAAAGAAAAGTAGACTGTAGATCACCTCACTGTCTAATGTTTACAAGAGAAGGTGCATAGATGGTCTTATCCTGAAAAATGAGTTGAGAGTTCCCCATTTCTCAATGACTTCCATACCAAACTTGAATTTGTACCAGCACTATAAACTAAGGCTGAGATCTGAGCGTCAAGATGGGTTCTTCTGTCTTGCCTAGTATTAGCACTACAATTCTGCAAGCCAAATTATAGCCCTAGCTGTGCCTATGAAACCCCACTGACAGCTGATGGAAGTAACAAGTGTTGATGTGGACATAATTTATCCTGCAGAAGCTTTAACTGGCAGGCAGGAGAGGTGACAGAAAATTACACAATTTGCCCATAGTGTCTTCTAATATAGCAGTCAGTGAAATAATGGGAGAGACACCACCTTCCCCCCCATGTTTTTACAGTCACTTTTTAAGGTAAAACTGCACTTAAGTTTAACAGGTGCTTAAAATGAAATTCAACTTAATACTCTAGACTGCAATACTAAACATTTTTCCATGTGCATGATTTGATTGAGGGGACTATTCACATGCCTAAAGGCACAGCCCAGGAAGGAGAGGCTGTACAATTAGGCATACCTAAATACCTGTCAGTTATGAATACAGGGTCAGTAATTTTGTTCAGAGAAAAAACTCAAATTCTGTTCAGTAGTCTTTTGTATGTGCAAAGGTTTGTCTGACCATACTTGCTTTCATGAGAAACAAGCAGTTTATTGTTAGATGTAACTTGATTTTTAACAAGAAAAATAAATGCTATTTTCTGTTAAAGTTTTAACTAGCCAAATCCAATCCACAACTTCTCATGCCACAGAAGTCTGCCTCTATTTCTTTTTTGAGGTCTTCTAAAGTTTGAGAACATTCTCCAAGTTAAATTAACCTAGACACTTCCATTTCATGTATTTGTCCACAATGAAACATATTGAATGATGGATTCAAACCAAAATTTTGGCTGCAAGTTCACTCTTGGAAAGTTCAGAGTTGGATCTGGTTGCAAGCCCTCCTATTCAGGAATATTCTGATTCAAGATGATTTGAGCCCCTACCTTTAATTTATATCTTTAAAGACTTACATGGTTTAGGCTGTAGCTACCTGAGAGACAGACTCCCACTGAGCACACCACAGCACCTAAGAGCAGAGAAATGCAGTGGTCCAACTTTTGGATGACAGGGCTGGCAGCAGAACACTTAGTGAAGGCATCTTAATACTAGATTTCATGGTTTGATAGTTTGTTAATCTTCAGGGTACAGTGCAAAAGTGTCTCAACAATTTCATTAGATACTTTAAGAAACAGTTTGAAAACAAGTTGTCAAGCTATAGGGGGAAGAACTTTTGAAAGCCCTTGACAGCTTGTACACCATAAAAGCAAAGATGTTAACTTTCATCTATTGGTGTGGGATGCAACACTTTCCTTGCAGCTCAGCAGCTTGTCAAATTCATTTTTTAAATAGTCAAAGGGTGGAGAAAGAAATAGGGAAGTCAGCTTTAATCCTTTTTGAAGAGTGCTTACTATGATCCTGAAACTGTACATAATTTAAAGCTCCAATTTCAAATTGTGGTTCTGGGGAAAGGACTATACAAATTAGTCATACTTCATCATTAGAACGGCTCAATGGAATTCTCAATTAATGTATAGTTTGGGGGACATTATTCCTTATGAAAATAGAAATTTTTTTTAACTCTGCAGCTATTTCTACCCCATGGAGGAAAACATTTGCAACAAAAGCATGCCATATGATAAAGACACTTCAAACTAAGAAGCTATTGGATTTTAATTTCATGGAGTTTGTATCTATTCTGTCAGTTGTCTCCTTTGATTTGGCTAAGGCAAAAATCATTATCCCCATAGAAAATTTTATGAGTGCTCAGATTCCTTTATTCCAGAACCAAAGGCCCATCTGCATCATGAAGTGGCTGCACTGAATCCAAAAATCTGGTCCATATCAGAAGGGTCAAATACCAATCTATGTAAACACATTTTACTAAAACCGGAGACATTATCTGCACCAACATACCTTCCTCAAGGCACTTCACCATTCTTTAAACTAGTTTAAGTGGGAAAGATTTCTAAACTTCTGAAGCTAAACTAACCAGTAGCTCATCCCAAGAGGAATTACACTGCACATCTATTTCCACTCTTCTCCCTCCACTAAAAACTATTAACATACAGATCAACTGAAAGTACAGGAAACTGTTAGTGTCTAACAGTTCTGTGTAAGTATCTCTTTTCCAGATATAGCCCCTCTCAATATGAATTTTAATAGCAATGCTACTTAATTAATTAGTTAAGTACAGCAAGTAAACTTACTTTTTTTAAAAAACAAGGCACTGCAAAAAACTGAACATTTCTGAATTTGAGATTTTTATTTATTCCACTAAGGAACAGCAGGGCAATTTCTCAATCTCACTGTGTCTTGGAAATGTCTTTAGCGTGACTTGTAAATCCATAGGAGCAGTATTTTTACCATTGGATTTGATCAATCTTGCATTATTAGCCAATTGGTTAATAAGACTGTTGCACAAACATTTAAAAATAAAATCTTTTAAATTCATTCCTTCACAGACAACTCAATGTTTCCTATCACAATAACTTATGCTTGAAAATTAAAGCAAGGATATTTAGTGTTTGGTGGAAATATGGGAAGTTTCAGAACCATGCATACACAGGGGAAGATACCCAAATATAAAAAACAGAACTACTCTTCCTACACGTGTATCCGTGAAGATATCTGCAGAGAAAATACATAAAGCTTTCAGTCCTTCAGGAGCACTTTATAGCTACAGCTGATTTATAGATAAATGGAGTTTCAAAAGTTCAAAGTGAGCCACTATACGGTCCTGTAAACAAAAAATTCTAGGATACTAAGGACAGTCAGTAATTAATAACTACTTGAAGAGTTATGGCTGTTTCTTATGGAGTGCAAAGTCAAAACTGTTCAAAACCAGAGAATCATTTAATATCAATTTACACTTAATTCTTTTTAATTTCAACATCCCAGTAAAATATACGAAAACAGTCTTTCCACAAGTATAAAGTGTGGAAACATTTTAAAAATAGGGGAGTCATTTTTTTTTTTTCTAATGCAACTGTGATCATCAGATTCCATAGTTTAATCTTGGTAACAGTTTCTTGTTGGAAAGAATCCTTTTGTTTTGTGGCCTTTGCATGCACTTAATTGGAACCAAGTTTGCAGAATGTCGTCTTAAGAGCTCACCAAAACATAAATCATGCTAGAAAAGAAAAGAAAAATTTTAAATGTACTAAATTTAGATGCAATAGTTTGATTAGGTAAGTTAACAGTATTATGCACAGATTCATTCCACACTGAAAAAGAGCAGACACACACAGCTTGTCATTACAATAAAATACTGATAGTTCACCATGACTATTTAAAAGCCAGGTTAAGGCATTAAAAATGAACCCGTGAACAGAAGTGTTATGTATATCACACACTCTGACACTGGGATTAAGTTGCAGTAACAACAGGGAGCTTACATAGGCTCAAACACACATATATATATATTGGAAGTTTTTTTAATCATGTTTTTCCTAATCATCTTGTATGATCACATGAAGAAATGCTGAGCCATCAGTTGTAACCTGACCGTCAAAGTCAGTCTATGAAATGTATTGGTAATAGTACTACGTCAGTACATTATCACCAGCTATTGCTTCCCACATCCCCCCTTTTTAGAGTTTAACTTTGCATTTACAGCTTCTGTATCTTCTCACCCGTGACGTATGACCATTCTACCAGCAAACTTCAATGAAACCCAAATTTTAAGACAAATAAGTCACTTCTTTGAAAATATTAAAATCCCACCCATATTAAAATCCCAATACTTTTATAATAAAAATTAAAAGTTTGGGATTTTTTGGTTCTTTGGTTCAGCTTTATTGCTAAGTTATGATACAAACTTGGGGGGGTTGGGGGAGGGGGGCTGGTTGTTTTTTAAAATATACATAGACATTACATCCCAGGCTAAGTGTCTGAAATATTTTTACAAATTAAGATAAAAATGTGGGGGCATTTTGTCTTTTTTTTTTTAAAGGAAGTTTCATATAAATTTGAATTTTGCCTCTGGGTTGAGCTCAAACAAAAAGTTTCAGGCTAAGAAACTTACCCATATAGGTAGTAAAAAAACGATAGGAGGTAAAATGCTAGTTTGCACCATCCTTCCTTCTGACAATATGCTAAAATATCTGCATTCATAATGGTTGTAGGATCATAGAGACCTGGTCCACTCATCACAGGTCTGCTCATATACCTGGAAAAGACAAATTAGGTTAGCAGTAAGTTTGGAAAAGAAAGCTATGGGACAAGGAGGTTCCCCCACCCCCAAAAAACAAAATAGAAATTTGTATAAGGAACCACACATCTTTAACTGTACTAAACATTTACTCCATCCAGCAATTAAACCATGAGAGTAAAGTCTGAGACCGCAACCTAAGACCTTGCCTGTCTGGGGATGGATCACTTGATGACTGGCTGTTCTGTTCATTCCTTCTGAAGCACCTGGCATTGGGTACTGCTGGAAAACAGGAGAGTGGGCTACATGGACCACTGGTCTGACCCAATATGGCCGTTCTTATGCTCTTATGGTGGTTTTTTGCTCTGTAGCTGCACTGCACTAGCATAGTTTATCTCAACTTCAAATCATACTACATTATACAGGGTGCTACAGGATGGGCATGACAACCCTTGAAAATAGGATGTATGATCTAAGGCACCATATTACAGGCTTATTAAAGAACTGGAAAAGGTGCAGAAGAAGAGAGCAACATGGGATAGAACCAACCGTAATTCGTATGGTAAAATACTTAGTATGGCTTTGGTAACTTCAGCACCATTTAAAACATGTCCTGCAGTACTCCCATTCTTGCTTATCAAGTTGGAAAAATATTCCTTTTAAAAAATAAAAGGAAAATAGCCTTTTTTACAACTGCAGCATAAGATTTTCACCATCTATCACAATGGGCCTTTACGCTTTATTGCTGAAGAAATGGGACAATTAACAGAAACATTGCAAAAGGACAGTAAGTTATAATTAAGGCTACGATTGTCACGGAGGTCGCAGAAGTCATGGAATCCGACAGAGGTCGTGGAATCTGTGACTTCCAAAGACCTCTGTGACTTCAGCCCTGGTGGCTGGGAGCTGCAGGGTCCCGCAGCGGGAGGGAGCTGTGAGGTACCCCCGCTGCCTAAGTCACGGGCCCCCAAGCTCCTGGCCACCGCTGCAGGGCAGGGGGACCACCCCACAGCTCCTTACCACTGGAGAAGGGGACCCTGGAGCTCCAAGCCACCTGGCAGCTGCCCATTCCCTTCCTATTTTATCATGGATACTTTTACTAAAAGTCATGGACAGATCACGGGCAATAAAGAAAAATTCACGGAAGCCCGTGACCTGTCCCTGACTTTTAGTAAAACTATTCATGACAAAATCTTAGCCTTAGTTATAATTAACATGAGTAGAGAGATCAAACTCATCAATATTACCTCCAAACATGGTAAGCCAACAAAGGCATATTGAGACCCAGTGTAAGCCACTCTGCTGCACAGAGAAACATAACACAGAAGAATGCATGGATGAGGTACTCTGGAAGTACAAGCTGAAAAAGAAAAATATGCATCAGAACATGTGATTACACAACATACAGTTTGGTCTGAATTTCTATTTAAAAGGTAAATTATTGGTGAAAAATTCCATACTACTATATAGAGAGAAACACTCAAATGGGCAAGTAAACTGCAGAAAGTGAAAACAGGAACTGGCAGAATACACCCTGATATTTACAGAAAAGTTTATGTATATTCATGAATACCCAAGAAAATGTACAAGTTGGAATGCTCAGATTATGGAAGCTTTTATTATGTATTAATTGGCTACGTGCACTGAGAACAGCTCCCACATTTTATACAACATACCTCTGTAACATAAAAGTAGAGCATCGAGATATTTCTGCACATGCTCCACATAGAAATATCTATGGGAAAAGTAATCCCTATAACAGTTTATATCAGGGGTCTCAAACACACGATCTGCTGAGTTATTTGCTGTGGCCCACCCAGCTCCCCTCACCCCCGTTCCCTCTCCCATCCCCCAGTGCGCTGAGTCTTCGCTCCTCTGCCTACCTCCAGGCGCTTCCCGCCACCAACCAGCTGTTTGACAGAGCTTAACGCTTTCCAGGAGGGAGGGGGGAGGAGCCGCGCTATGGGGAGGAGGCGGAGGAGAGGCAGGGCAGGGGCGGGGATTTGGGGAAGGGGTTGGACTAGGGGCAGGAAGGGAGCAGAGCTGGGGTGGGGACTTTGGGGAAGGGGTTGGAATGGGGGGCGGGGAAGAGGCAGAACAGGGGCAGGGCCTCATGGAAGGGCTGGAGTGGGGGTAGGGCTGGGGGCTTTTGTATCTTTGTATGAAAAGGTGTCAGTGATGCGGCCCTTGGGCCAATGTACTAGTCCTCATAAGACCGTCGTGGTGATTTGAGTTTGAGAACCCTGGTTTATATGCAAGAGTTTGTTTTGTATTTTACTATTTTTGAAGTTTTGAACTTAAAACAGTATATGTACAATATTTATTAAAACAGACTATTACCAAAACCTTATTTCCGGTCCAAAGCTTTATTAGACAAAAGGAGCAACAACATTGTTAAGCGCACCAATATGCACAAATACAAGCAATATGCTTTCTGCAAGGTAGGAGGGAACAACAGTAAAATGCACATACAATTTGTGACATATTAGCCAGTTCCATTTTCCTTTGTACAAGACCTTTCAAATACCTAACACCTGCCTTCTTTTTAACATTGTGCTTTCCAGCAGAAGTGTACAGAGGTAATGCTGATTACTCTCAGATTACCAAGAGCATAAAATACCAGGTAACCCTGCTAGCGCTATTAAGAGATAAGCAATATAGAAACATATGTAGATTAAATGTAGGTGAAATACCCTAAAACCAAGAAAACCCCATGCTCATCACAAGAGTAAAATCCTTCAAAGGCAAATATACCAGAAAGAATTGTATCACCTACTTTTTTGAATTATACAGTTCTCCCCAAAAAAGTTCATCTATACATCTGAAATGCTCACAGGATAAACTACTACAAGCTGTTTCATGTAAAAATATTCAATTGCTACTACATATTTCAATCAAGGGTTTATGATAAACTAAAGATTTAAGTTAAATTACTAAGGAGTCTACTCTCTAAGTGAAGCACACACAAGACAA
Organism: Eretmochelys imbricata; assembly: GCF_965152235.1. Classification (NCBI taxonomy): domain Eukaryota; kingdom Metazoa; phylum Chordata; order Testudines; family Cheloniidae; genus Eretmochelys; species Eretmochelys imbricata. The sequence continues at coordinate 124,610,424 of NC_135577.1, read as the reverse complement.
TTCTGCTTCTTGACTTTGCCCAATTTGTGCGCCTAGGATGACTGCCTCAGAATGTATTTTGCAGGTTTTTTTAATACTGTCTAAAAGCAGATATTTGTTTTAAACACCTAAAAAGGTCTAACTATAAATCAGAAGCAAACAGAGTTTCGTTCCTAATGCACATTCTAATAGTCACTTAAAGAAACAATTGTCAAACACCACCAACTGACATCAGCACAAACCCAAGTCATCACCTTTCTTTACATGTGTAAAACAATTATTCTTCTTGTCCAGATCACTCTTGTATACTCACCATATGTAACTTTTAGATGTTATTCCAATTATTTAAACTAAAAAAAGTCTGACCACCAAGCAAGACCTGTTTGCTAGACCTCAAATCTACAAAAATTAAGACTAACCATGTGTCTCAAAGCATTCACTTCCCTTCCATCTAGGTTTGTGTGTTCTGCCACCACACCAGAGTATCAGACTGCCTTTTAAGTATTTCAAACAATGTTATCCTTCTTCATTTCCAGCCTACACGAGAACTAGGTTGATTAGTTTATAGGTTACCATGCATTTTTCCCTAAAGGCTAGGAAGGAAGAATTATTATTTCTAAATACTCAAGAGAAGCTTGGATACCACTGCGATGGGGGCTGCATACAGAGAGGGAGATGCTGAGCATTATGTGAACCAAAAATGGTACTCTAGAGAAGTGTTTAATTCTCATGACTAAAAATGTTCTCCCCTAGAATTTAAACTTCAAGACAATGGATCATGTCCCTTCATGTATTTGTAAAGCATCATGTGCATTTATCATACTCTTTAAAGAGTAACGATCGCAAATTCACCTCTTCATGACTAATCTAACTCCACTAGCATTGTAAATACCACGTTCAAGATTTTCAGTTTACAAAAAGCTATCATATAACACCTCATGCATGGATATTAACATTAGGTTAATAAAATATTTGCTTTGAACATGCACATTATAACAGCCTTTTATTTAAATTTGTGATAAGATCATAATGCATAAATGTAGTGAGTATTTGCCTTCCCCCATACTGTTGCAGAAATGACTGTAAGACAGACAGAGTTGGGGAAACTGTTAGATGCACAGCTATTCAGGCACCACTTTCCAAGATACAATCTTCTCCATAACATCATCTTTCTCTCCGCTCACCCACCCTCATGCTGCAAAGCTCTCTGGCTGTCTAGGACACATTCTTTTTCAGTCTCCATTGGTGTGATTCTACTTAATTCTGCAGAACACCATGATTTACAGTGCAGCCTTCCAGAGGTACACTTCACTACTGTGCTGCCCTATGTTTTTATCTCAATCTGGCCACTCCAAGTCAAAATGAAAGGGATGGTGAACGGGAAAAGACATACTGCGTTACTGAAAATACATACTGTCTAATAAACTTCCTTAATATTATTTGTCTGTCAAAGACACAAGCAAGCTGAAAGTGCTTGAGGCACAGCATTAACGAGTAAAGGAGTGTAATTAGAGTTGTATCCAAGAGAGTACACAGTATTCTGAAAGAACGCCGGGGATATCCTTGAAAAGCCAACCTCCACCCCGGAAATCATAAGGCCAGATCCGAATTAACCCCTTTTTTTCTTTTCTTTTTTTAAACAACCTAGTCTCCTAGATTCTGAACATCAGAAAGTTCAGTGAACCTGGCTTGAGAGAGGATACCATTTATTGTACATCTTCAGTTGCTGTGACTATTCAATACATTTTAGGCATATAACAGTTTTCCCCACTTCACTGGGTAAGCAAGCAAAATTATTTTGCACAAAATGTGAAAGTTCATGAAGTTATTATAAACCTGAACAGACAAAACAGGCAGATGAGCAAGCACACTGAACAAAACATCTTAATAGTAATACAAATGTTCCTAACAAAATGAAAGTAAAGGTGGGATTAAAACATTAAACTAAAAAGCAGTACACACCTTTAATGCAATTTTGACTCTTTTAATCTTTTTGACCTTTTCAACTGTCTTTGTGCCGAAAATGTAAAAAGCAGATTGAAAGAATGTTAGTAGGACAGCTGACAAGATCATCAGCAGATTAATAATAGTCAGAATATTCAAGATTGAAAGTAAAGAAGAATCAGATAAAGAATTCTGTCTAGAAATTCTATCAAATATACTAGACATTACCAGCAGAACAGAATTTTTAATGACCTTTTTGATTAAATCAAGATAATAGCAACAAAAATTTATAAATTAATGCAAAGAGGAATTCTTTATCATGTAACTTACAGGATTGAGTGTATTACATTGGTCTATGGGATTCTTGTAATCAGTCTTCAGTTCATCAAATGCTATAATCTAGAATAAAATTGGAACAGTTAGGACTCTTCAGTTCAAAAGCAGTAAAAAACATCTCACCACAAAATATAATTTATTGGTACAGAGCCATAAGTGCTACGAACACAATCTCAGTAAGGTCGTTTTACTCATGTAAGAGAAATAATTCCATAAACTAAATCACCTAGAGCAAGAAAGTATTTGAAACAGGTCTGCTTTGGTTTAAAAAACATTCAAGCACATTTAAATTAGCTTCAGATTATTCTGGACATTTTCTATACTCACAGTGCTCTGGCACTAAATCTTTGCATTTCATTCCTTCATTCCCTTTCCCCCACTACCATGCAGAGGAGTTATATAGTGACATTGCAAATAGCATTTAGTCCCACAGAATATATCCAGGGTGCATAAAAAAAAAAAAAACCAGGAGGCTGCACACATGACACACTTCCTCTGTGCTGAGTGCTTGTCACTTAATTAAAAGGAAGCGATTGCAGTCTTTGAAGAGGCTGAATGGATGTTATCTTCACGGTCAGAGTGTGAGATAGCAGGCAAGGGAGATATATTCAGGAAAACGTCAAGAACATCTTTTAATGACAGAACTTTTACCCATACACTGATGCTTAGGAAAAGGTGAACCTGCCAGGATGAAAAAGAGTCAAAGCCGTTTTTTTTGAAAAATGGATACCATGGCATCAAACAAGACCAAACAGGTCATTCATAAATAAAAAAGCAAGAACCATAGAAAAATAAGTATGAGAACCAAAACATCAAGTAATCAGTACTATCAGTATCCTTTATATTCAATGTAAACTAGAACATGTTTACAGAGCATCCTTTATGTTACAATGAAAAGCTTATTTAATAACTACAAAGCAAAAATTGAAACTGAATAAATCTGAATATATGATATGTGCACACACACTATTCATGTTGGGGAGAAGCACTTAAAACACATTTTAATTTATTTCCTCCCTCAGATCCAATGATACTTCCTGGTTTGCGTAAAGCTGCCCGAGGATATATCTTTGTAGCATCACTTGGATAATATGAGTCTTCTGGTAACAGGGATGTCCCACAACGATGCATCATGGGGCAGATTCAGCAAACCAAGAAGTTGCAGAGGATTAATGGAGAAGAAAATTATAAAATATTCGTTAACATACTCAGGAAAAAATTATCAGTTTATCTGGTACACATCTAAATAGGTATCTTAGCAACTGCAGGGACCAAAACTTTTTCCATTAAAAAAAAAAAGCTTAAAATTCTGCTGAGATTAATGGCTTAGTCCTCCATGCTCATCAAGGAAAATATCACCCTCAAAAAATCCATTCATTCACTTATAAAGTTCATTCCTAAAGATGATCTCCTATCAGTGCTTCTCTCCAAGACCAGGCATCTCATAGCTACTTGAAACTAGGTTTCCTAAGGTTCCACCAGTGGATTTTCTACTGCCACAGAGGGGAAAAGACTAAGACCTCAAATAATAAGTAACATTTACTCAGGATTTAAATTTTCAAAAGTAGCATACCACGGGGAAACTTGGAAAAGCTCACTTTTTCCATTAAATACAAAAAACTTATTTGACTTGAGACTAAAATATTTTAAACACATATTCCTTCAAGTAAAACACCAATATTTAAAAATATAAGATGCCCACATTTTCAACAAAAATGTTTAATAAAACAAACCCAGTTTTTGCATTAGCCTCTGAAAATTCTACTCATCTACAGGTGAATACTGTGAGTTTTGCATCATTAAGGTAATGATGAGCAAGCAGGTGAGTTTTCAGGACAATTTTGCAAAGTTGGTTTACACCAACAGGAAGTTACTAAACATATCTGATCAATTATTTTACACATACCATTTCAAATATACACAAAATAGGGCACTATTCCTCAAACCAATAATCCCTAAACACATCCAGCCATGGCCTAAGGTCACATGCAACTGGGTGCAATTCTGCATGGTGCTGAGTTGGGCAGGGGGGAGGGGCTAGCAATAGTGGAGTGGTTAAATCTCTGCCCTCACCCCGTGTGCACACAGGTGGGATGGAGCTGGCTCTCTGTGGGAGTAGCAATGGTAGAGATGGCTGGGGAGGGGAGTTGGATTTCTGCTCCCAACTCTGTGAGCACATGGGGATGTAGAGATGGCTCTGGGAGGTCAGAAATGGGGGCAGGTCAATCTCTGCCCCCACCCCTGCCAGTGAAGGGGGGTGGAGATGGCTGGGGGGCACCAATGAAAGGATGTTTAAAACTCTGTCCCCATCCCTGAGTGCAGGGGGAGAGGTGAGATGGCTTGGGGGGGGGGCTGCAATGTGGGGGCAGTTGATCTCTGCCCCCACTCCTGTGAGTGTGAGGGGGGCGATGGCTTGGGGGGGCAACAATAGGGGGGCAGCTAGAGCTCTACTCTCCACCCCTGTGAGCACGGGGGGGGCAGCAAAGGGGGGGTGGTTAGATATCTACCCCCCCACCTCTGTGAGCATGGGGGGAGATGGCGCAGGGGGGCAGTTAGATCTCTACCCCTCCCACCCGTGAGCACAAGGGGGATGGCGCAGCAATAGGGAGGCCGTTAGATCTCTTACCCCCCCACCCCTGTGAGCGCAGGGGAGGGGATGGCTCGGGGGGGCAGCAATGGGGGGGCAGTTAGATCTTTTTCCCCCCCCCACCCCTGTGAGCGCAGGAGGGGATGGCTCGGGGGGCAGCAATGGGGGGCAGTTAGATCTCTTCCCCCCCCATCCTGTGAGCGCAGGAGGGGATGGCTCGAGGGGGGGGCAGCAACAGGGGGGCAGTTAGATCTCTTCCCCCCCACCCCTGTGAGTGCGAAAGGGGAGGGGGCAGCAGGAGCGGGGTGGTCAGATCTCTTAACCACAGCCCTGTGAGCGCGGGGGGGGGACAGCAATAGGGGGGCGGTTAGATCTCTTCCCCCCACCCCTGTGAGCGCGGGGGGGGACAGCAATAGGGGGGACGGTCAGATCTCTTCCTCCCCACCCTGTGAGCGCGGGGGGGGGGGGACAGCAATGGGGGGATGGTCAGATCTCTTCCCCCCCACCCCTGTGAGCGCGGGGGGGGGGGAACAGCAATAGGGGGGACAGTCAGATCTCTTCCTCCCCACCCTGTGAGCGCGGGGGGGGGGGACAGCAATAGGGGGGCGGTTAGATCTCTTACCCCCCACCCCTGTGAGCGCGGGGGGGACAGCAATAGGGGGGCGGTCAGATCTCTTCCCTCCCACCCCTGTGAGTGCGAAAGGGGAGGGGGCAGCGGGAGGGGGGTGGTCAGATCTCTTACCCACAGCCCTGTGAGCGCGCGGGGGGGGGACAGCAATAAGGGGGCGGTTAGATCTCTTACCCCCCACCCCTGTGAGTGCGAAAGGGGAGGGGGCAGCGGGAGGGGGGCGGTCAGATCTCTTCCCCCCCACCCCTGTGAGCGCGGGGGAGGGACAGCAATAGGGGGGCGGTTAGATCTCTTCCCCCCACCCCTGTGAGCGCGGGGGGGGGGACAGCAATAGGGGGGCGGTTAGATCTCTTCCCCCCCACCCCTGTGAGCGCGGGGGGGGCAGCAATAGGGGGGCGGTTAGATCTCTTCCCCCCCACCCCTGTGAGCGCGGGGGGGGGCAGCAACAGGGGGGCGGTTAGATCTCTTCCCCCCCACCCCTGTGAGCGCGGGGGGGGGGGGCAGCAACAGGGGGGCGGTTAGATCTCTTCCCCCCCACCCCTGTGAGCGCGGGGGGGGGGGCAGCAATAGGGGGGCGGTTAGATCTCTTACCTCCCCCCCCCACCCCGGTGAGCGCGGGTCTGGAGACGGCGGTGGGGGAGGAGGCACGGAGCAGCGCGCACGCGCTCACACACACACACCCCGGGGCCAGGAAGCGTCCCGGCCACAACGGGAGGCCACCCAACGGTGCCGCCGCCGCCGCCCGCCCGCGGGCAGGGGACGAGCCCCGCCCCGCCCCGCCCCGCCCCGCTCCGGGCGCCCCGGCCCGGCACTCACATGCCAGATGGCGAAGAAGATGAGGGCGGCGGTGAGCAGCAGCGCCAGCATGTAGCAGAAGGCGGCGAAGGTGAAGGCCATGGCGGCGAGAGCGGGCCGCGCGGCCAGCGGGGCAGCAGGAGCGCGGGGGATGCCGGGCCGGAGCGCGGCCGAGGCCGGGCCCGGGGATGCAGCAGCGCAGGCGCCCTGAGGAACCGCCGGCACCGCCCCTGCTCCCCGGTCCCGCCGTTCTGAGCGGACAGCGCGCCACAGCGACCCCTGTCGGAGCCCGCCGGCGCTGCGCCTGCGCGGGGCACCCCTGACAGCCCCCCTGCAGCAGGGGTGTGGGGGGCACAGATAGCTGCCCTGGGGCATCCCCGACAGCCCCCGCAGGGATAGGGGGGCACAGATACCTGCCCTGGGGCATCTGCGACGGCCCCCGCAGGGATGGGGGGCCACAGATACCTGCCCTGGGGCATCCCCGACAGCCCCCGCAGGGATAGGCGGGGCATAGATACCTGCCCTGGGGCATCCCCGACAGCCCCTGCAGGGATGGGGGGGGCAGATACCTCCCCTGGGGCATTCCCGACAGCCCCCGCAGGGATAGGGGGGGCACAGATGCCTGCCCTCCCCTGGAGCATCCCCGACAGTCCCCACAGGGATATGGGGGGCACAGATACCTGCCCTCCCCTGGGGCATCCCTGACAGCCCCCACAGGGCTATGGGGGGCACAGATACCTGCCCTCCCCTGGGGCATCCTCGACAGCCCCCGCAGGGATGGGGGGGCACAGATACCTGCCCTGGGGCATCCCCGACAGCCCCCGCAGGGATAGGGGGGCACAGATAGCTGCCCTGGGGCATCCCCGACAGCCCCCGCAGGGATAGGGAGGCATAGATACCTGCCCTGGGGTATTCCCGACAGCCCCCGCAGGGATGGGGAGGCACAGATACCTGCCCTGGGGCATCTGCGACGGCCCCCACAGGGATGGGGGGGCACAGATACCTGCCCTCCCCTGGGGCATCCCCGACAGCCCCTGCAGGGATGGGGGGGGGCAGATACCTCCCCTGGGGCATTCCCGACAGCCCCCGCAGGGATAGGGGGGGCACAGATGCCTGCCCTCCCCTGGAGCATCCCCGACAGTCCCCACAGGGATATGGGGGGCACAGATACCTGCCCTCCCCTGGGGCATCCCTGACAGCCCCCACAGGGCTATGGGGGGCACAGATACCTGCCCTCCCCTGGGGCATCCTCGACAGCCCCCGCAGGGATGGGGGGGCACAGATAGCTGCCCTGGGGCATCCCCGACAGCCCCCGCAGGGATAGGGGGGCACAGATAGCTGCCCTGGGGCATCCCCGACAGCCCCCGCAGGGATAGGGAGGCATAGATACCTGCCCTGGGGCATCTGCGACGGCCCCCGCAGGGATGGGGGGGCATAGATACCTGCCCTGGGGCATCCCCGACAGCCCCCGCAGGGATAGGAGGGGCATAGATACCTGCCCTCCCCGGGACATCCCCGACAGCCCCCACAGGGATAGGGGGGGCATAGATACCTGCCCTCCCCTGGGGCATCCCCGACAGCCCCCACAGGGATGGGGAGGCATAGATACCTGCCCTGGGGCATCTGTGACGGCCCCCACAGGGATGGGGGGGCACAGATACCTGCCCTCTCCTGGGGCATCCCCGACAGCCCCCGCAGGGATGGGGGGGCAGATACCTCCCCTGGGGCATCCCCGACAGCCCCCGCAGGGATAGGGGGGGCACAGATGCCTGCCCTCCCCTGGAGCATCCCCGACAGTCCCCGCAGGGATATGGGGGGCACAGATACCTGCCCTCTCCTGGGGCATTCCCGACAGCCCCCGCAGGGATGGGGGGGCATAGATACCTGCCCTCCCCTGGGGCATCCCCGACAGCCCCCACAGGGCTATGGGGGGCACAGATACCTGCCCTCCCCTGGGGCATCCTCGACAGCCCCCGCAGGGATGGGGGGGCACAGATACCTGCCCTGGGGCATCTGCGACGGCCTCCACAGGGATAGGGGAGGCACAGTCCCCCCACTCCACCCAGGAACATCAGCACCCAGCCCTCTGCAGGAGTATGGGGGGCACAGCCCCCTGCTCAAGGACATCCTCACCCAGCCATCTCAGATATATGGAGGGACACTTCCCCCATGTTGCCCATCTGTGCCTTAGCTCCCCCTCTATAACATGGGGAGAGTGCCCTAAGCCCAGGCACAACCACCCCTCTGCACCTCTGGGACACACCCCCAGGGTACAATCTGGAGCTGTGGGACCACTGCCCCCCTTCAGTTCTCCTCCTGGCTAGTTTCTGGGCCTCAGCTTCTTTGGCTTTCAGCTCTAGGACCTGTTGATGTGCTATTTCCGGTCCACAGTATCTCTCTCATTGTCCTTTATCTCTAGTTCCTTCATTCTCAACTGACTCTAATAGTCTCTCTCTTTTTCCGCTTCCTGCAGTCTATTAGCCACTTTGTCTAAGGAAAAAGAAAAGGAGTACTTGTGGCACCTTAGAGACTAACCAATTTATTTGAGCATGAGCTTTCGTGAGCTACAGCTCACTTCATCGGATGCATACCGTGGAAACTGCAGCAGACTTTATATACACAGAGATCATGAAACAATACCTCCTCCCACCCCACTGTCCTGCTGGTAATAGCTTATCTAAAGTGATCATCAAGTTGGGCCATTTCCAGCACAAATCCAGGTTTTCTCACCCTCCACCCCCCCCCCCCCAAACTCACTCTCCTGCTGGTAATAGCCCATTCAAAGTGACAACTCTCTTCACAATGTGCATGATAATCAAGGTGGGCCATTTCCAGCACAAATCCAGGTTCTCTCACCCCCCTCCAAAAACCACACACACAAACTCACTCTCCTGCTGGTAATAGCTCATCCAAAGTGACCACTCTCCCTACAATGTGCATGATAATCAAGGTGGGCCATTTCCAGCACAAATCCAGGTTTTCTCACCCTCCACCCCCCCCCCCCCCAAACTCACTCTCCTGCTGGTAATAGCCCATTCAAAGTGACAACTCTCTTCACAATGTGCATGATAATCAAGGTGGGCCATTTCCAGCACAAATCCAGGTTCTCTCACCCCCCTCCAAAAACCACACACACAAACTCACTCTCCTGCTGGTAATAGCTCATCCAAAGTGACCACTCTCCCTACAATGTGCATGGTAATCAAGGTGGGCCATGTCCAGCACAAATCCAGGCTCTCTCACACACACCCCTTTTTCCCCGGGGACACACACACACAAACACAAACTCACTCTCCTGCTGGCAATAGCTCATCCACACACACACACAAACTCACTCTCCTGCTGGCGAGTGGAGGGTGAGAAAACCTGGATTTGTGCTGGAAATGGCCCAACTTGATGATCACTTTAGATAAGCTATTACCAGCAGGACAGTGGGGTGGGAGGAGGTATTGTTTCATGATCTCTGTGTGTATATAATGTCTGCTGCAGTTTCCACGGTATGCATCCGATGAAGTGAGCTGTAGCTCACGAAAGCTCATGCTCAAATAAATTGGTTAGTCTCTAAGGTGCCACAAGTACTCCTTTTCTTTTTGCGAATACAGACTAACACGGCTGTTACTCTGAAACCTGTCTAAGGAAAGTGGACATGCACCAGCCTTTGTAATCTGAGCAGATTCCAAGAGCACGTTAGACACATTCACTAGTAAGGATAAAACACTGAAATACGTTTATTAAGTACAGAAAGATAGATTTTAAGTGATTATAATGGTTAGGCAAAGAGGTCAAAGTTGGTTACATAAGAAATAAAAATAGAACCGCAGTCTAAATTCTAACTTTAACAGACTAAGCAAGATTTGAATCAACAGCTTTTCTCACCCCACTGGATGTTCCAGGCATTGTACACTTCTTATTACACAGGCTGAATTCCCTCTCAGCCTGGGTCCAATCTCCCCAATTCCAAATCTCTGTCTTCCAGATTATCTTCCAGGTGTTGAGATGTGGGAGGAGAGAGGCCAGGTGGTGATGTCACTGTCCCTCTTTTCTACTTTCCTCCAGCTGTTAGAAAGATCCTTGCTGGGTCACATGAGTTAGGCTGCCTCCATCATGTTCGTGCCCTCTGAGGAATCTCTGGGATGGCCATTGGGAGCTTGGAGTTCCCTTAATGGGACATCAACACCTGTTTGGCCAATCTAGATGTAAATCTGTATTTTCAGTTGTTTCTTTGTTGCTGCTGAAAAGCTAGCTGTGGGCTTTTCCCATTTACCACATATTTCAGTAACAAACATATAGCAATACTTCATAACTTCACATACAATGATAGTACAGACAATTCAACAGGATATTAGTGTTCAACAGATCAAGACTTTTTAAATAATACCTCACAAGGCATGCATTGTACAAAGCATATCATAATCATATTACACTAGTGAATATGGGGGTTCCAGGGTGCTATTTTGAGGTACAGAGTGTCTCAACCTCCCATCTACCCTCTGTAGTAGCAAAAAGAAAAGGAGTACTTGTGACACCTTAGAGAGTAACCAATTTATTTGAGCATAAGCTTTCGTGAGCTACAGCTCACTTCATCAGATGCATACAATGGAAAGTGTAGATGATCTTTTTATACACACAAAGCATGAAAAAATACCTCCCGCCACCCCACTCTCCTGCTGGTAATAGCTTATCTAAAGTGATCACTCTCCTTACAATGTGTATGATAATCAAGGTGGGCCATTTCCAGCACAAATCCAGGTTTTCTTCCCCCCCCCCCAAAAAAAACACAAACCCACTCTCCTGTTGGTAATAGCTTATCTAAAGTGATCACTCTCCTTACAATATGTATGATAATCAAGGTGGGCCATTTCCAGCACAAATCCAGGGTTTAACAAGAATGTCTGTGGGGGGGGGGGGGGGGGGTAGGAAAAAACAAGGGGAAATAGGTTACCTTGCATAATGGCTTAGCCACTCCCAGTCTCTATTCAAGCCTAAGTTAGTTGTATCCCATTTGCAAATGAATTCCAATTCAACAGTCTCTCGCTGGAGTCTGGATTTGAAGTTTTTTTGTTGTAATATCGCAACTTTCATGTCTGTAATCGCGTGACCAGAGAGATTAAAGTGTTCTCCGACTAGTTTATGAATGTTATAATTCTTGACATCTGATTTGTGTCCATTTATTCTTTTACGTAGAGACTGTCCAGTTTGACCAATGTACATGGCAGAGGGGCATTGCTGGCACATGATGGCATATATCACATTGGTGGATGTGCAGGTGAACGAGCCTCTGATAGTGTGGCTGATGTTATTAGACCCTGTGATGGTGTCCCCTGAATAGATATGTGGGCACAGTTGATAATGGGCTTTGTTGCAAGTACAGGTTCCTGGGTTAGTGGTTCTGTTGTGTGGTATGTGGTTGCTGGTGAGTATTTGCTTCAGGTTGGGGGGCTGTCTGTAGGCAAGGACTGGCCTGTCTCCCAGGATTTGTGAGAGTGTTGGGTCATCCTTCAGGATAGGTTGTAGATCCTTAATAATGCGTTGGAGGGGTTTGGCATACTGTGGGGCCATGCGGGTACCCATAGCAGTGCCGCTGATTTGAAGGTATACATTGTCCCCAAATGTAAAATAGTTATGGGTAAGGACAAAGTCACAAAGTTCAGCCACCAGGTTAGCCGTGACATTATCGGGGATAGTGTTCTTGACGGCTTGTAGTCCACCTTTGTGTGGAATGTTGGTGTAGAGGGCTTCTACATCCATAGTGGCCAGGATGGTGTTATCAGGAAGATCACCGATGGATTGAAGTTTCCTCAGGAAGTCAGTGATGTCTCGAAGGTAGCTGGGAGTGCTGGTAGCGTAGGGCCTGAGGAGGGAGTCTACATAGCCAGACAATCCTGCTGTCAGGGTGCCAATGCTTGAGATGATGGGGCGCCCAGGATTTCCAGGTTTAGGGATCTTGGGTAGTAGATAGTAGACACAAATCAGATGTCAAGAATTATAACATTCATAAACCAGTCAGAGAACACTTCAATCTCTCTGGTCACGCGATTACAGACATGAAAGTTGCGATATTACAACAAAAAAAAACTTCAAAACCAGACTCCAGCGAGAGACTGTTGAATTGGAATTCATTTGCAAATGGGATACAATTAACTTAGGCTTGAATAGAGACTGGGAGTGGCTAAGTCATTATGCAAGGTAACCTATTTCCCCTTGTTTTTTCCTACCGCCCCCCTCCTCCCCCCCAAGGACGTTCTTGTTAAACCCTGGATTTGTGCTGGAAATGGCCCAACTTGATTATCATACACATTGTAAGGAGAGTGATCACTTTAGATAAGCTATTACCAGCAGGAGAGTGGGGTGGGGGGGAGGTATTTTTTCCATGCTTTGTGTGTATAAAAAGATCTACACTTTCCCCAGTATGCATCCGATGAAGTGAGCTGTAGCTCACGAAAGCTTATGCTCAAATAAATTGGTTAGTCTCTAAGGTGCCACAAGTCCTCCTTTTCTTTTTGCGAATACAGACTAACACGGCTGTTACTCTGAAAACTGTTAGTTGATTTCATTGTAAATCCCTAGAAAGTATTTGTCCACATCATAAAATAATAATATAATTAGGCATCAGTCAGCATGTTTCATAGTCTGATCTTAAGGGAGGTTTAGCCCAGCGCTGGTAATGGCAAGCCTGTTGCAGGTGATGACTGTAGGTGTATTGGCAGAGAGGGGGGTGAGATCACACAGCACTTCCTCTGAATTTTCAAATATTACACCAAGTATTTTCTCTCAAGCATTACAGAAGTTTCACCCATTTGCTGCTGTACTATGGATCTGTCAAACACAGCGTGTTTTGAATTCTTGTACCTATTCATAGGAGACAAACCACTACAATTCTTCATTTAATTGGTTTTAAAAGCACAAGAGATTTTAATAGCATGCTATAATCAAAAAGAAAAAGAAGAGAGAAGTCCAATAGTAAAACAAATATACAGAAAAAAGGAGACAATTAAGTGGATATGATGTTCTACACATGTTCATTATGTCAAACATTGACAAAAATGTCCCATTTATCAAGTACCTTGGAAGTTATTCCACCTAACAGTCACTTCAGTCAATCCCATGTTCCAGTTTCTGGTGATACGAGGAATAGAAGAACAGTTCCATTTGATGTAACTGTTTACTAGCTTGTAGAAATGCACAAATTAACCACTTTCCTTGAGCGTCAATCCAATATGCCCGAAATAATGAAGAGCCCAGCTAAAGATATTGAATGAAAACCTGATTCTATTGAAATATATAGTAAAATTCCCATGGACTTCAATAGGGTTTGGATTTCACCCACTGAGTCTAAAAATGTCTATACAGTTTAGTAGAGAACATTCTTCCACATACCTTATGAGTCTGAAAAATCCACAGCAGGAACAATAGGAAAAATCTTTGATCGGAATTACTCTATTTATATTTACTATTTAAGGACATTAATATGGTCATGCTGGGTAGACTGACTGGATGGAAAGTTTCCTAGACATATAATCGCATATAATTTTTTTTCTTCAAATTTGCTAGGATCCTTTCTAGTTGAGCTATTTGACCAAACGTGATGAGTTCCTATTTATAATATGCCACGGTGGGTCTGGCCACATAAGCCAGTTAACGGTATAAATTCTTTATGTGAAGAAAAAAAAATTCCCCAAAAAACCCAAGAATCATTTCTAAAAGGATCGCAACAGGCGGCAGTCTTTGGATAGGGGATCTAGTGATGGCCTCAATCCCTCCAATACTTACTATTACAGACAATCCATTTTCTTTTAATAGACTGGGATAGCTATATACCCTATCTAGCACTCTAATAAGAGGGCTTGTTGTCTTGCTATATAGAGCTCTTTTTCGTCGATACCTGTAAATTTAAGGCTCTGTGTATAATGTGTCTGTGCAAAGGGCCCAATAATTGCTATTTAAAGTCAATGACCATTTTGAAAATTCCACTAATTCTAACTTGTTAGATTAGAGAAAGATTTCAAATTGTGAACCAAATTTAAATTGATGCATCGACATCAGCATGCATCTACAGATATCAGCGCCGTTGGTTCTAGCGAGGTATGAACCGCTCCCATTCTTCTCAAGGTGGTGGTAACTCTGATCCCTAATTCCATTTCAAATGTAATTTAAATACCCTTGTTTTAACTAAAACGTTTAACTCAACGCTTCACTATTCCACTGGTGACTGTTTCAGCAGAAACATACACTTACCCATGACTACTGGATGCAGTTGAAGATGTTGGGGCAGGGCACTATGGACTGCTAGTTGCCGGGATGGAGAATTAAAAATTCAATCCTCCTCCTCAAAATAGGTCACCACTGCCTCTGCCCAAAAGGAGGGATGAAAGGGGAGTTGCGGCCCCTTCCTAGTGCCAAAATCCTCATCTGACCTGGGGAACCAATACTCCAACCACTTCCCCTGCCATCCCAGGAACTAAAAATCCCAACCCAACTGTAACAGCCTTCAGCCCCCAGCAACTCTTAGAGCGCAATTATGTACCCTCTATACCAAGATCAGCAGCACATTGAAAACAAAGTTTGTGGGCGGAGTAAAGGACTTTGGGTTGACATTTTAAACAAAGAGAAAATGCATCTAAGTCCCTTACACTGCTTTGAAAATCTCAACCATTGAATTTAACATCAAAATAAGTAACATGAGGGATACTGTACTGATTGGGCGGAGCTGGATTATGGGTAGAAAAATGAGGGAGGAGAAGGTGGAGGTAAGAGGACTGCAGCATAGTGCTAGAACCTTTGCCTTATATGTTAGGTTTAAGGGACAGGATAGCTGTAGGGAGAATAGCCCAATGGTTAGTGTACTAAGTTGGGATTCAGGAGGCCTGGGTTTGATTCCCTACTCTGCGTTCCTGCATGACCTTGGGCAAGTCACTTGGGGTCACATTTTTAAAGGTGTTTAGATGCCTAAAGAGGCAGATACCTAGCGGCACTTACGCATCCAATTCCTGTTATTTCAAAATGAAAATCCTACTGGGTTCTTAAATACCTTAAAAAATCTGGCCTTTGGTTTCTTTGGTTCAGTTCCCCACCTTTAAAATGGGGGTAAGAGCACTTCTGTACCTCACAGAGGTGTTGTGAGGTTAAATACATTATAGATTGTAAGACACTGTGGTGAGGAGGGATCTAAAAATTGATAGAATGTGCTGCATATATTTGACCATTCCTCCACAAACCTAGCTGGCAGTTTGCTTTGCATTTCTGAGGTAAACAATTGCATGTTCACAGTTGGGGGTAGAGTACATGTAAATATTATCTTTAGGGGATCCCTTGAGCTAGCCAGTCCTCCTAATGAATTAATCACGTTCACAAATCAAGGCAGGATTTGTGGAGGTCAGAGCAGATGGCACAGCATGGGGGAGTAGGGCAGGCATGTTTTCCTTCCACTGATCCATTAGGATTTCCCAACTTGCTCTGTATTAAATAATAAATCCTTATAAGGAGGATGCATAAGTATGACTCCTGCCCTACTCAGATTAATTGTATTGGAGCTCCCTTCAGACAGGTGGGCAGCTGGGTCCCCTTTATCTCCTGACCCCCTTGCACAAACACACTCTCCCCATCCCCCACACCCTTTTAGTTTTTCACCCTCTTGTCTTTTCTATCCCCCCCTTCCTATTTCTTCACCGATGAGAATGCTACAGCACTTGTTGCTCCGCATAGGGGTTTCAGTGTAGCTTAGCCAAGTACCATGAGAACGGAGAAGCTATACTCCTGGAGCTAGCTGCCTTATGGGCCACCATAGCAGCAGGGATGGATAGTACATTCCTTCCACAAAACCCCCATGCTGCTTTTAGCCACAGGAGCAGAACTACATTTGCAGTGAGAGTGGGACCGACTATCATGTACCTATTCCGACATCCACATCTCTTCTGCCCTCACCATCTCTACTATTCTAGCTTCCCCCTGGGGAACACTGGTTTAATACATCTAAATGATTAGAGTTGTCAGATTAGGCAGAGTACAATCTCAATGAGGATTAGTTAATTGAGGTAGGAGACATCTCTGCAACACCAACGGTGAAATTACCTCACTGAAAGTATGTCTGAGGGTCCCAAAAGAGTGATGTTACAAAATGGTTGTAGGGAAACAATCCCACTATGATTTCAAGAGGTGAAAGAGCTGATAAACCTCACCTATTTTGTAAATCTATTCTAAAATAATGTTTGCTTCAATTCCTGGTGTATGAGGTAGCTGACCAAGGACTACATTGGGCTAGGTACTGTATAGATGTACTGTATCATAACAAACAACCCTTGTTCCAAAGCATTTATATAATCTTAATTTGAGACAAGTAGTAATAGTGTGTGAAATAACTGAAGAGAGTGATAGGAGGGAACAGAGGAAAGGATTACAGTGATAAGAGCATATTTCTGCATAGAATAGCAGTGGCCTTTTCATCTCCTGCTAATCAAGATCAATAAGTGGACCAGAACCAGTATTCCAGGGGTTCTCAAACTGGGGGTTGGGACTCTTAGGGCGTCACAAGGTTATTACATGGGGGTTGCAAGCTGTCAGCCTCCACCCCAAACTCTGCTTTGCCTCCAGCATTTATAATGGTGTTAAACGTATTAAAAAAAGGTGTTTAATTTATAAAGGGGTGTTCACATTCAGAGGCTTGCTATGTGAAAGGGGTCATCAGTACAAAAGTTTGAGAACCACTGCAGTAGTCTCAGTTTGCTACCTCACAAGTGATAAAGATTAGCAATTGATAGAAAACTTGAAAAGTTTAACTGAGCCATTACCCTATTCAATACAAAGTGTCATGATCAATAAAAAAAAATGTATATCAAACAAGTTAAAAGCAAAAGTCAGAGCCCCATGTATTACACAGCTGTGAAATTTGCCACCAAACTGCACTTAAGAATTTAGGTATTCATGAAGAGTTGTAGTTGTAAAGGAAACCCTGAAAACCACAAATGGAGAATAAGCCAGTCCAGTGTTGTCTAACATAAGCAACAGACCAGAGGTGTGAACTGCCCATTCATCTCAGTCATGTCAATTCTGAAACCTAATGTTAAATTAAACATTCATATCTGTAGCTACTTCACTGCTGATCATTTTGGCAGAAAGATCCCACAATCCCAAACTCCTTCCTATGCCCTCTAGGGACCCAAAAGCCACCCCTCATCCAATTACCAAGAGTGGTTACTTACTGTGACATTCCCTAGGGTGCAATCTGGACTGATGAACAGCTGTGTCCTCTCAATTCTCCAACCTGGGATGCCTTTTACACAGCTTTGCTGTGAGAGCAACCACTCCTTGTCACCTCTCAGAGCCCCCAGCATGTAAATCACTCCCAGCTATATTGTCGGAGCACTATAGCCAGCCACTCTTGAACTACACTTCAGGGCAACACCAGCAAATTCCCAGTCCCAAACTCTCTCTCATAAATGTGTCTTGTACTACCCAGCCTTCTCCTGGACAACACAAGCTCATATAAAGTCCGTCATTTTATTGATAGAAAATGATATGCACAAATCTTATCCCAAATGGAGATTCCCCAACTGCTTCAGTCCAAACCCACTGATTTAGATAAAACAACAAAACAAATTTAAAATCTATTCTTTCTGTAGTTAATAAGGGACTACAAGTAATGAGGCATATAAGTCAGAAGTGGTTACAAGGACATAAAAAGGCAAAACACAAACACCTAACTTAACAAGCTAAGTGAATTCAGAGCAAAGGTCTCTCTCACCACATGTTCCTGCCATCTTACTGGCTGAACATTTTCCAGTCAAGATCTCCACCACTCCCGCCCCAATGCTGCTTCTTTGTTCAAGTGTTGATGATGCTGTTGGTGGAGAGCAAGGGGAAGAGATTGGGGGGAGTCTACCCTCTCCAGTTATAGCCCTTTCTCTTGTGCAGTAATCCCCTCCAGCTGATGTTCAGGAGACAGAAAGTTGGTGTGGCCAGGAACTTTAACTTGCTGCTTTGTCAAAATGTAGCTCTCTCTTGCCCAAGAGTGGCCACTCAATCAAACTGTGGTCTATTTGATCTCATGGACACCTAGCTGAGGCACGGGCTAGCCTTTTGTCTCTGGTGAACGTGTCTATGACTGCCCTCCAGAACACGTCCTGGGTAATATCATACAGTGGAATTTTATATCTTTATATACAGTGTTGCCACACATTTTACCAAGACAATAACGATCAGCAAATCATGAGTTTTCTAAGGATACCTTACACAGTATGCTTTGTACAATATTTAACAGTCTTGCAAAAGGGATGAATATAGGGCTACAGACTATCACAGTAGGCATTTACTTGAACTCTGTACTTCCTGGTTTTCAGAAGTTTGAGTGGTGAACTCAGCGTTCTGGAATGGCACAAGCTATCACAAGACAATTTTAACTCTGCGTTAATGACGTGAGCCATTAATAGCAGCATCCGTCATGGCTGCTAGGACCTCAGACCCCAATACAATATGAACAGCCCTAATGACCACTCGCTTTGTTCCTCTAAATATTCTGCAATTCTAGATAGAGTGGGGAAGGAAGAAGTGATAGCGTGGATCCACACAAAGGCAGTTGTCTCACTGCCTACGTGGATCTCCACTGTAGAGTAGTAACAGGCAGGCTTCCAGCACCCAAGGAGGGTACTGGGAGGAATCTCTTTCAAGTAGTAGCTGCAGGACGGCTCTGCCAATCTCAGGTCTAGAGGCTAAATCCAAAGTGTTTCCATTTTTAGAGCTACAAACAGCTCCCACCGCAGGTTTTCTGCTTTGACAAGCACTTCTGCTTATTCACGGCATTTCTTTGCAGCCTTTCTTGAATATCAGCAGGTTTTATTGTTTTTCAGACTCCCTAGATGGGACGGGGATGACCTGTCCCAGGTGAGTGAGGAAGGATGTACAAAAAAAGTCCTCTAAACCTTCTCTGGCAGAGAGGGTGTTAGGGGGCTTATTCCTTCACCCACTTACTTCCCTGGTCCTTCTCGCATGAACAGAGAGCAACAATACCCGAAGTCCAAAGGTGCAAACAATTCAATGTTTATTGGGGTGAACTTCCAGCAAGCATGATTCCAGTTTCCTTTCTTAGTGTCCCCCTTTCCAGCTCTGACACCACAGAGCCTTACCTGTGTCCCTGTTCCCATTTTTGCCCTTAGCTAAACATGATTCCAATTTCCCCACCCCCATTCCCTGTTCCCATTTCCTCCCCACCCACACACTTCCTGATTGACTGCAGACTATATAGTAAAACTTGAGTTCTGCTTAGCTATACCTTAACCAATCATTTTACTGAAATTTAACTAACCAATCCTAACATATTTAACATGATTTAACCAATTATATCCCACCACCTGAATTAGTTTACACCCAGCAAAATTAATTATACAGCAGACAGAAACAATCACAGAACCAGACAGATTGTACAGACAAACAATAGGGAAATGGGGACTACAGTGATCGAACAAAAAAGAAATGAGGATTTCACATCCTAGCTATTGATAAGTGAGTTCTTGCCAGACAGGATGCTATCAAATTAAATTTCCTTTTACATCTTCTAGGCACTTCCCTTTCTCTGGAGGCGATAGGCACTATCAGGACAGGATTGTATTCCTAACAGCCCAATAGCACCTTATTTCAATGTGACTAGTTTGGAATGGGAGGATCTGACCATTCGCTTTCCAGTTTATGGCTGCCTCTGCTGCTTAGCCAAAGATCTTAGTCTAAGCACAGGGCCTCAGACTGTCACAGTAAGAGAAGGCCCTTACACCGGCAGACAGTGATTTTGATTCTCTCTTTCTTTTATACCTCTATAACTAGCTAAGTGATAAGAATACACCAAAATTCTTAGAGTATAGGCATTTACAGACAGGCCTGAATATCTATATCCTAACACTCCACCCCTTTTTTCTCTTTTGGAATCCTGCCCAGGTATCCCTGGAAAAGCATAAGACATATGGTGACATTTCCTGATAGGGCCAGGCATCAAGGTGGAAGGTGTCAATATTCCATTTGTCCCACTGCCCCTTGTGTAGTATAGGGCCCTGCACCTTCTCTCGTACGGGCATACCACACCTATTCCAATGAGTGTTCCAGACTTCCCATTATAGTGGGCCTGGGTTGTCTAGTACACTGTAGGGTTTGGAGAGGTTATTACATTACTTATAGGTTATCTCCATATGCAATGTAACACAAGTACAGTTAACAATACAAAATCCACAGCAACACCGAGTCCTGACCACTGCAGTATGGTCCAACATCCAAGACACCCCCCAAACACTGCCCCTCCTTCTTTGACAGGGTCAAGATCATGTGTGTCCAGTTGCTAGCAGTTGCAACAAGCTGCTCCTGCAAGTTTTGCATGGTTTAGTCCATATCATAAGTCCACTGAATGTTCACAGAGAAATGGGTTATTGTCCAAACCAGCTTAACTACTTGGTATGGAATCAGGCAGTATGCCCTGGTTTGATTATTCACAGCAATAAGATTCACAGATCCATTTGTGCATCAAAGTCCAGATAGCAGCATGTAGATGGGTGTAGTTTGGTTATGGGCTGGTGTAATTGTGCCCCCAGTAATATGTACATTCCCAGCAAAACACCTTATACACAGTACACCCAATTGTCCACCCCTTGCATAGGCCATTGATCCTGCTCCTCCATAGTCATAGAAGAGGGGCACATCCAAACATCTTCTGTTGATTTACACTATTTTACACACCCCTTCATTGATTCCCAGTGAGCTCCTCCCCGGCTATTATTTCCATAGGGCTTGTGGGGACCACCTTAGTTGCCATTCCATTTCCAGGTACCACGGTAGCTATTACATGGGTGCTGGCCTCCTAGCTGAGCATTTTGTATTCCCATACACATCTCTTCCCCAAGGTCAGCCTTTTGAAGCCATCCCCCACCCACATCATGAGATTTTCTGTTCATTACAACAGAACAACGCTAGCAACAAGACAAACACCACAGACAAAACACAAAACACAGATCCATGGTATTGTCGGTTATTTTTCCGATGGCACCAGCTTGCTTGTAGAGTGTCTGAAAAACAAAAAACAATTTCCACCCCCCCCCCCGTGGGGACAGATTATTGCTTAATAATAAATAATAATAATACCACTTTCTTTTACAAATTTCCTTGCTAATCGCAGGAAAAACAGAAGAATTACCTCCAGGCTGTCCTTATTTTGTTCTATAGTCAGGCTAGTGAATTACCCCACTCACTGGTCATTTATGAAATTCATGAGGTGGTGTACCTCAGTTTCCCCTCTTGTACAACAGACCAAGTTTGCAATAGTTTCTCTGCTGTACCAAGCTTTACGTTTTTCTCAGGTAATAGCTGAGAGACAGCTTCAGATTTTAGCACTGTACACACACACCCACCCACCCCTTAAGGTTAACCTGTCCCCCTTATTTTTAGGCTTGACTTTTTTCACCTCCCTTTCCTGGAGGGCCATAATCTAAGTCTTCTGGTAGCTTGTTTGCTGACCAGATGTATTCATTATTTGCAGCTCCTTTGTGCCCATCAGCTAGGTAATTTGCATTTACACAGTGGCTTACTAGCTTGCTTTTGGATCCAAAGCTATTAGCAGCTCAGAGACTGTCTTAAAAGGGAAACATTCCACTTCCATTAGAGTTCTGATTACTTTCCACTTTCATCCCCTACTCCAAAACACAGAGATCTGAAAAAGAAAGCACAACCTACTGTGGTTCCTTTTGGAACCCTAATAGGATTTTAATGAAGTACCATGTTTTATTTGCATTTCTTTTACCCCTTCTCCAATATACACTGCACATGTCCTGGGAAAATGCACATTCCTTCCATATAGTTCAACCTCCATAACGTTAGCCATATTAATTTTACACAAGGTGTAACTGCCTCCCCCATGCCCACAGAGTTTTCATGCACACCCACCAAAGCAACAATCTGATCCCCCAGAGCCACCCCAAGGCTCAGTGTTCCTATCATTCCTCCCCTTTTCCTTTTCTTTTTCCTGTGCGCACACACAATTCTCTTTTGCCTAACATCCCTTGCACTGTGATTACTTTTTTTTTTTTTTTAAACACACACAACTGTACCCTGATCACACTTCCATCTTGTACAGTTAGGCACAATCAGGGGCAGCCAAGTTAAGTTCCAATAGAAACCCCTTCCATCCTTTAGTGATTTTGATTACATTACCCAATAGTCAAATAATTTTGATCAGATTCTCTCTCCGCCTGCTGCCTGCAGCAGTCCCTTATAGACCATTTCTGTGGGAAAAGGGCCCATTTTCCCCCAAATAGCTGTAAAGGCTTCTGGGGACAGAAGCCTAGTGGTGGTAGTAGCCACTCTACTTGACCCCCTTGGATAATTTAATTACCAAGCTTCCATCCAATGTGACTGCACAGAGTTGCACATACAGTTACATTTATATAACTGCGTTTGATCATTAAACAAAAACTTCCTTCTTGTAACACTACAACTGTTACCTTTTACCATTTCCACAACTCCCAAATGTTTACTTTCCTCCAAACCCTGTATCATCAATTTTTACAAAAGCTCTTTGTAACTTTTCACTCACTTCTTTAAATCACTTACTCCTACATTTAGTTCTTTAAGGTATCAGAGTAACAGCCGTGTTAGTCAGTATTCGCAAAAAGAAAAGGAGGACTTGTGGCACCTTAGAGACTAACCAATTTATTTGAGCATATGCTTTCGTGAGCTACAGCTCACTTCATCGGATGCATACTGTGGAAAATACAGAAGATGTTTGTTTTTATACACACAAATCATGAAAAAATGGGTGTTTATCACTACAAAAGGTTCTCTCCCCCCACCCCACTGTTCTGCTGGTAATAGCTTATGTAAAGTGATCACTCCCCTTACAGTGTGTATGATAATCAAGGTGGGCCATTTCCAGCACAAATTACCAGCAGGAGAGTGGGGTCGGGGGAGAGAAAACCTTTTGTAGTAATAAACACCCATTTTTTCATGATTTGTGTGTATAAAAAACAAACATCTTCTGTGGAAAATACAGTATGCATCCGATGAAGTGAGCTGTAGCTCACGAAAGCTTATGCTCAAATAAATTGGTTAGTCTCTAAGGTGCCACAAGTCCTCCTTTTCTTTAAGGTAGTGCAATTTGTCTTTAACAACTTAGCCATCAAGTACAATTATTGCCACACAGCTGCCTTAACCTGTACTGTCTTTACCTTGAGACTGTTCAAAGAGGCAGTAAAATATTTGTCTCCATGGATGCCCATGAATCTTTTACTCCAAAAATTCCAGTGGAATACAGCAGCCCTCCCTCATACTTTGTCCAAAATAACCAAAAACATCTCACATAAGTATCCAAAGTACCCTCCATTAAAACTTCAGAAAAACAAAAAAGTGTGGAAAGGCAGCGGGAAGAGGTGGAAAGAAACCAATTAAACCTGTTAGGTCAGTTTAGAGTCTAGGCTACCAGCAGCAAATTAAGTAAACTGAGAAAAAGAACGAAAAGAAGAAAAGGACATAGTTAGCTCTGAGCCAAGAGTAGGCTCCCTGGGTTGAAACAGTTGGGAACCCTTATCCCCAAGTTCTCATTCTGGCTCTGGGAGAAGAGTGGGGGTTGTTACCTGCTCCTGCAAACCCTGCCATTTTGCACTTTGAAACTTTCCCCTCCCCCTTCTTTCTCTCCATTCCCCCAGGACCAAGTCCCAGCTCCAGTCTCTAAAGGTAGTCTGTTAACTCTGCTTTTGACTTTAAACCCTGTTGTGCCAAATCATCTTTTAACTACCCCTAACTAATTTACAACCCTTCAGCAGCCCTTGCTGAAGCAGCACCAAACTTGAAAGATTACTGGCAGCTTCCCATAATGCTGCCCTTACTTCAAACCTCTCACAAGCAGACTGAAGTGTCTCCTTTCCCTGGAAGGCATTCAGTCCCCATGGGCAGGGACCTTCTTCCACTACCCATATACCAAGGAGGGTGGGCTCCTCAGCCACCCCCATCCCTCTGGATCCCCTAACACTTCCTCCATTTCCTTTTTAATCTCATCCCAGGTTGACCCCTGCACCTCGTATGGACCCTGGTTCTTCCTTATCCATTTATCCAAAAAGTCCTTTACCCTGGCTTGCCAGAACCCACAACTACCATCACGAGAGTTCACTATACCCCCTCCAAGCAGCTGCGCGGACTGTCGGGGAGGGGGACTTACAGGCTGCCACTCACCTATCCAATACCATACATTGGAGTCACCGGCACCAAGATGTTAGGGGGCTTATTCCCTAACTAGGAAGCAGGATCAATCAATAGCGGAGCTAGATCAAAAGGAAGAGGCAGGCAAGGAAGGGGGAAGTTTGGCTATGGCTATGTTACCGAGTTTACAGTGGCACTTCTGCACCACTATAGCGCTCGTAGGATAGGCACTTTAAGTCGATGGGAGAGTGCTCTCCCATCAACTTAACTCCAGCCCCTGTAAGCAGCGGTAGCTAGGTCAGGGGGAGAAGCTCTCCTGCAGACATAGTGCTGTCCACACTGATGCTTAGGTCAGTGTAACTTACATCACTTCGGGGGTGTTAGCTTATTCACACTTCTAACTTATACCAACTTAAGCTGTGTGTACACATAGCTAAGTTCTACAGCATAGCTTCCCCTGAATAATTTAGCTGGGAGCAGGAGGCAGGTTTATGGAATCAAAGCAATGAACCTGATCAACGCTGTCCATGGTTCCTTTAGAAGGGGGGGTCTAATGACTGCTGCCCTGAAACCCCACACCTATGAGTATTATTTGTGCTAAGGCCCATTCTTGACTGGGTCATCTTTTACTCCCTTTGCACAGGTGTTACCATTCTGATTTGATCTTATTTTTACAGCAAGCCAAGGCAATGGAGAATCATGATTCCATTTGCTTCCTCCAGCTGCGATGATGTTAGTTAAGGGCAACAGAGTTAGCCCTATTTTATGGAAGATGAAGCCTCACAGGGTTAAGAGATAGAGTCCTCCCCAATTGCCACAGTCAACTTTGATCCCACAGGTGGAGGAGGAAAGAATCATGGCATGGCACCTGTACTCTTCCCACCCACCAGGTCCACTAGCTCCTTCTCTCCCCAGATGGGCCTACTCACAGTCCCAGCTGCTTACAAGAGAGAGTGGAATAAAGGCCTATTGTGGCTAGTTTGCACGTGGGCCATGTCTTTAGACCTTGCCTAGCGTTCTGTAGGTAGCTAAAACAAGAAACAAAGTGATTTGAGTATTCACATTTTATTTAAACCAGTACAAGCACCATGCTGAGCAAAACATTTGGTTTAAAAATAAACATGCAGTATGAACTAGCAGAGACTAAATACCACCAGATGGAAGTTGTGCCAGTTATTGACATTAACAGTTACATGGAATTGTTAGATTAATAAGTTTAACCATCAATATTTCAAACCTCCTGATCATCTTTTAACATCCATAGCACTGGCAGCTTGCCTTGGCATACATAATCAGCACCCAAAGGTAACATTGTACGCCTGACCCAACGTAATAAATGCAAAGGAAGAAGTGGAGAGCTTCCACTGGAGCCTTTACTCTCATCCCATTACAACTCACTATTGCAGTTTGAGCAGAATGTTTTGAGACATGCTTACATTCCAACGCACAACTGAGAAATCATGGAGCTTTTTTTTTAAAATCGGAATTCCCTTGCTTTTGCACATTTAACTTTGATCCTTAGCATTAATTTAATGTAACTTCTGGACTAAAAGCCATTTAAGACACAAAAATATCATCAGTGGGAATGTACAAGGCACATTTACACAATACATTGGAAAGGTGTAGGTCCCAGCATTATTGATATTCTGGTCTATCAAGGGAGGCATATATAGTACGAGAAATATTTTTAAACCACCAAATTTTTTCCACAAACATATGCAGTAGAACCAGTCCATCTTATGAAGTGAAAACATGCAAAAACTCTCATGCTTTAGTCAGTTTGGCTTTTTCTCACACATGGGATTACAAGAGATTCCTCCCCCTCCTCCCTGCCACATACACCTATTTGAAATTTAAAACAGCCAAATTAAGTGTGGCAGAAAAACTCCACCTGTTGGAGACCTCTAAAGTTTCTGGTCAGGAAACGTTTTTATGGTGGAGTTATTGACTCCTGAAAAAAAGCCAGAGTTTCTAATAGAAAATGCTGAGTGATCTTTAGCTACAAAGGTTAACAAGTCTCATGATAATTAAAGCACTCTTCTGCCCCATGTTTTGAGTACTCTTTAGAGATCTCCGAAACACTGGCAGAGAAGAGAGGAGTTTGGTTACATCAGACTGGCATAAATTAAACTAACAATGATAAGCAAAGTTAGAATATACTGGCTTTCTGAACACCATGCATCTGCCTCCTGCTAATCTTCATGGGTAGCTGTAAAGAAAGGCAGTTTGAACAAGACTGGGCAGTTAGCGATATGACAGCATTACAAATCTCACATCCACAGTATAGATTTGAATGTGGTTAGTTATGCCTTTACTTTAAAAGTACTATAGTTCTGCACACTACCATATCTCAGAGCCAGTCCTGGGACCTTGAGAACTGGACAGTGAGCAGCAGGAGACAGTACAGTATCTTGACATATATTAAGTCTAGATTAGCCCTAAAACAGCAGCTGTTCTGCACAAGGACTCCCCACACAGTAGCTGCAGTTACTTCCTTCCCTTTTGCTGCAGAGCTGAGAAGACAGGGGACAAAGACAGCACCCTACTCCCACAACTTACAGAACATGCTGCCTGGTCCACCAAGGCTTTTAGGAATTCATTGCCTGTGTAGGCCCTACCCATCACATCAGTCTTCAGAACAGCCCCCATATGACTGGGAGTTAGGCAAAGGAGGTTCCTGAGGAGCAGCATAAAGGGAAGACTGTGGGGTATGGGGTGCAGTGGAGGGAAGATAGAAGATAGGGCAGCAGGAACATCTGAGATCTGAATGGGGTGGGTGGAATGGTGAAATGCTGAAGAAAGGAATGGGAAGAACTGAACAGGAGGAAGTGCTCTTGGTATTTGGAATCAAGGCAGGAGGAGACCATGTGCAGAGAACTGGTGACTCTCACAGAATCACTTACAAATTAAGTACAATTATAAGTTTAGTGCGGAAAACCCCATATTTTCATCTAAAGAGACAAACTAAGAACAGTTTTCTTGGTGGGGCACATTTCCCCCCTTTATGAGCATTCTTCCTGTGAAAGTTGCTATTGCCAGTCCAACATAGCGTACAAAGCACACTGGTCTGGTCAGGGGTTTACAAATCCCGGTTTCCCACCACAAGCTAGGCTGAATATTAGAGAATGTCATGGGCTCACAGCGCAAAGGGCAGTTTCTTTCTGCCCTACTGGACTTTGACATCACAATGCCTTAGAGTTCATGCAAGACAAGTGAAGCAAAAGTTTCTAGTCTTATTTTTTTAATGGCTTTTGAAAGTAATACCAATTTAAAGACCAAAGCCTTATTTATACAAGTCTGCCACTAAAGAAACTGCTTCTCTTGATCTGTAGCACATGAAAAAGACAAAGGAACATTTTTACAATCAATACATGTTCTGTCCAGGGAAATGAGGAAATAATGTTGTTCCAGTTCAATATATCAACATAAGGATCTTATTTCCTCCAGTTAAAGTCATTTTTCCTACACTGAACTAATGGTCTCTCAATCACATCATCACTTCTGCACCTTGAAAAGCCCTCTTATGTCTGAGAGATGTGTGTATGAAGGAGGAATAAATCAATAAGTCAAGCTAAACATGAACTGCTGCTACTGAAGAGCACTGCATGGGTCCATGTGGTCTTCTTAAACAGAGTCATGTTTAATACTCTTACACAACATGTGCTTGCAAGCAAACATGCATTCTTCCAGCAAAGGTTTTACAGAATGTAATACTGGCCTCCCAATTTAACAACGGATTAATTCGCTCCTCCCCACCAAAACACACACATTATTAGGGCAACTATACTTTAAGCTACAACTGTTCATGATTGGAAGCTGCTCATGAGAAACCACTTATTCAGTAGCATGACAAACACTCACGCGAGTCATAACTGAGATATTGTCACAGGAGTACCTGTTTGCCACTGCATGGGCTAAATAGGATATCCCAACTCAAACTACTATTCTACTTTAATATAAAAACAGACCCTTTAAAAGGTTAGTTTTTAGCAATATTATAAAAAGTACTATTTTCATATTAGAATTTTTGCTGTTTTACCAAAAAGAGATGAAACTTAAAGATTGAATGAGGTTACTTACGCGCAGAAGTCCTAGCTGGAATGTAGTTTTGACTAACAAGCAATTAAGCTAGGAGACCTCCTTTCATTTAAAAAAAAAAAAAAAAAAAAAAAAATATACACAAGGTCTATATACGGCCAAGGTTTCTCAACAACAAAATCAGACTATTCTAAATCACTCACAAGACCTTAAGAGCTTTGAACTCCTGCACTCCCAGGTCTTTACTGAGGGGAGCAGATAGCTGGCATTTTAAGTCGAAGTGTATTTTATTTTATAAATGTTTAGTTGCACCACTAGGCATTAGAAAACATGTTACTTAGACCATTTAACAAAGGTTAGTTTTTACCAAATTTGGAGTAAATAGTGTAAAATTTAGTCCTTTTTAAAGCTAACAAATTAAAGGCACACAGTATTAACAGGTGTTCATATAACAGGTAATGTGAGTGAAGAGGTTAATTTATAAATAGTGTAATATTAAGTCTTGCATGTAAAAATCCAGAATGCATGTAACCGATATTGTAATTAAGCCCTTAAGAGTTATAAAATAGTCTTATAGAAACTAGTTTATGACTGACTAGTTGTCAGACCTTTGCCCTGAAATTTAGTTGGATTGACTCACAATCAACTGAGATACTCATTAAAATGAAAGAGAATCACTCCTGAAAAGTCCTAAAAAGAATTTTTTTCACGTGATTGGTCATATAAATACTTGGTTTCAGTTTAATATTAAACACTTCCATAGACTTTAATTTGGGAAATTCAAAAAAAATTCTCCATTTTAACAAGTGGCACTATGCTATTTTAACATATACGCTGCTAGTATACAGCATCTGTCAAAGGGTGCATTTGCAGCTCAGGAAGTTAGTGTCAGCTTCCAAATGTTTGTAAAATCGTTAACAGTTTCTGAACTGAACTGTAGTAATTATAGAAATATTAGTCACAAGAGTGCAAAAAGAGAATCCCTGCAGAGAAGTATTCCCCTTTAGAGTTATACACAAGGAAACACTTTGCAAAGTTTTACTTCAAGGAGACTAATCTTCCTCCCCTTGCCCAAACTTTGTACAAGAAATATACTGCAGGAAACTGCTGTAAATACAGTGCATTTTTAGGCGTAAGTATTCATGTCTGGTTCCAGTATTGTCAGGATGGTATATAAATACTTAATATAGAGGTTCTCTTAATGGAAGTAGCCCAGTTTCTCACGCAGCCACTCTTCAGTTAGGTCTTCTGTATTTCTTATTTCAAATACCTAAAACAAAATGGCATTAGGTTAAATATTTACATTCCAGTACTTGGAAGAACAGAACACATTACACCACACTTCTATTGATAAAATGCATTAGTGTACTTTTAAAAAATAGTCACAATACACTAGGAATCATCATGTTAACATTTTGCTTCATGCACATTTTTGCAAGGACAGGTTAAGAACCTTGAATAAAATGCGAGACTAATGGAAATACATGTTACAGTTTGATCAAGTTAGGGAGAGCCATAATTACTGTTTCTGGGACTTGCTACTTCATTTGTAGTTCTCTTAAGATTCTACATTATATATAGGATAAGGATATAACATAAGCAAACAATCTTTTAAGTGACTCTGAAGTGGTATGGTCAGCCACAGCTCAGGGATGCTAATATATTTACTACAATACGTGAAGGTTCTTCCTGTTTGCAATACAATTACTATATTCTGGGCTGAATTAACTGAAGCCTTTTAAGTTTTTTCAGCCCATGATTAAGAACAACTTGTAAACTGGCAGAATCCTCAAAATATCACCATAATATTTTGCTCATCTGTTACTTAAAGGTAGCTTGTCAGTACGCATTGTTGATTTAAGTATTAAATACATACAAAGACTTGGAGAGTCTTTAGTAAGGCCTTGATACAGCAAATGAAACAGAAACAAGTACACCATTCCCTGCTCAGTACACACCCAGCAGGAAAGGATCTCTGGATTTTGATACTGGCACAGAATAGATTAATTTTACACTACTCCACTCCAGTTGGAATCCTTGGACATCACTCAAAAGAGGTACAATATTTTTAGGACAGTCAATTGCTAAGTCAATATAAAACAATGTTGCATCAATAACATGTCCACAGAGCCTGAAGAACATTCTGTTATCTAATGCAAGCAAGATAAAAAAATTGAAGTTGAAGTTAGAATTATTAGCAAGAAAAGACATACTATATACCAAGAGAAGACCGCACGATATTTTGACCATACTATTAAGACCAATGTGAAATTGTAAGTCACATTTTCAGCACTATACACGTACTTGTGTACACGTGCATGCGCGGAGCGCTATGTTGACACTACAGTATTCAGCTGACAGTAAAAGGGACAACAAAATACATAAAATCCCCAGTGAATTTACCTATTGCTGGGCACGAATCACCTGTTTACTCCTCCCCATCCATTCTACCTTCTTAGTAATCCCCAAGTTTGTTTTTTTTATTTAGGTCTTGTTTTTTTAAATTTTTTTGTCCCTTTGTTTATTTCCACTTTTGCACCATCTTTTTCTTGCTTTCTATCCTCCCAAGCCCAATCTACAGACACAGATTCTCATGTTCAATCTGTTATTCACTGCTGTCTACTGGCATATTGATTTGTTAAGTAAAGGATGGGAAAAAAGATCAATATGATAGCACAGACTAGCATAACAGATACTAGGCTAATCTACCAAGAAGTGGGGTAAGTCGATTAAGTCATGTACAAGAGTCAGATCAGGAGAGGCCTTAGCATGAGCCAGAATTAAATGAAGCTTCTGTAAGAGGTATGAATAAAGCATATTTAAATCTGAAGCAGAAAGTTAACACCCTGACCTGGGTATGGAGTGGGGTCAGTTCTAGAAGAACAGATCTGACTCTATTCCTTGGCCCTCTTTCAGGCAGTTTTCAAATGGTTTGTGGTTCTTGCCAAAAAAAGGGTAAACCCCACTTTAGCTTCCCTTGCCTCTGGAAAGCAGACCGTCTTCCCCATTCACCAAGTGGATGAGCTGTGCATAGCCCAAGTTCACCTTTCTCCTCAGGGGATCCCATCCCTTGTCCCCCCTCTTTTCTGTTCTCATGCCTCAGTTCCTTCCAAGCCTATGAAACAATCTCCTTCTGCCAAAACAAACAGCCAGCTCTCTAAAGCCTGCTTCCTCCCACTTATCCCCTTCAACTGGAGGGCCCTCTTCTCCAGGCTTGGTGTTTCTTAAAGGTATTGTGGAGATGACTACAGGCCAGAACACTAAGCCTGTCCTGCCCTGGCTAAAGTATAAGATTTACAAAGGTAGCAACCAAGATAGGAAGGGGAAGAGAACAGCAGAATAGCTCCTGTGAGTTTTAGCATTAACTTTCAGCTGTACTGCAGGTGTCTGGGGCAGATTTTATAACCTCCTATTTCTGACCCAACAGTGTCAGAACCAACCATCCAACCAGATGATGCTTCTGCAATTGGCCTAGAAACACTGAGTTGGCAATAAAGTTGGCAAGACCCATTCTACCATTGTTAGAAAAGACGCCTAAGGTGTTTCATGCTTCAGTGATGGTTATGAAGGGTTCACCACAATAAGGCACATTAAGTGAGGGTAATTAGCCACTGCAACAGCTTATCAAGAGATGGAGGTTCTACCACATCATTTGAAAGCTTTAAATCAAGATAATGTACTTCTATTAAAAACATCCTAGTTCAACCATGAATTACAGTGAATTACATGAATTACACTGCCAGAATTACTAGGTGAAGGTCAATGTCCTGTGCTATATAACAAATCAGATTAGAGGACTGCAATGGTCCCTTCTAGTCTTAATCTAAGAATGTCAAAGGTATCAAGCCTAAAAAGGGAGGAATTTTTTTTAGCAAACATGTGGCACCTACATACTGGCAGGGAGATGGAAAAGCCTTATGAGATCAGCTAGTCTACGTTCTAGGGTTAGCTATTACCATGTTATTAACCGAAAACAAGCTTCTGCCTTGTTTAGATTGTGTTTTGAAGTCTGAGGCATATGCAAATCAATAGTGTCATACCCCCAGAATCTAGGAGAGGAAAGAGCGGTTAGGGCACTGATATAGGAAACCCAATTCGATTACCTGCTCCATCATGTGTGACCTTTGGCAAGTCAATTAATCTTTTGGGGGAAAATAATGCTTTTCTACCTCTCAAGAATATTATAAAGAATAAATAGCATGAAGCACTTTGAAATCTACTGATCAAGACTGCTATTAAAACAGGCATTATTTACATTTTCTCACCTATTATAATATAGGTAACACTTGTGTCCAGTTGATCAGTGGGTCTCCCACTCCTGCCTTCTCATCTGTTCCAGTTATATAATACCGAGAGCTACAATACTATAACTACAGAAGAGATAAAGCCCAGTCAATGTGCATTAGCCCTAGCCTGCAATCACACTGTAGACTTCATCTTATCCTAGAATATTCTATTTTGTAAATAGGATGGCCTTTTTATCCTCCTGACCTGACAAATTGTGTTAACTATTTTTAAAATACCCTCTAACAGTTAGAGACACTTTAGATAATGCTCCACAAGCATTTGTTCTCCCTGTCCCCTAATTAAAAACAAAAAAACAAAAAACAAAAACACCCCACATCCATAAAATCTCCATGCTTACTCCCCTCTTTCTTTAGGCTTCCTGCAAGATAGACACCTGCTGAATGCAATTTAAAACATGCAAGAACATAATGATTCTGTTGTATTGTGTACATGTGAGAGACTAGCAAGATATTGTTCTCTCTTATGTACACTCACATTCTGCTTTTTATGAAAGATTCTTGCAACTGGTCAGCTAGATATTAAATTATACCTTAGTGAGTTCAGCTGTCTGTACAAGCTTATTCTTGCTCCCAGCGTACATCATCTGTTGTTCAGGCTTGCATCCTGTAGTTGTGGAGAAGGAAAGCAAAGCTGTGTTGGACAGTTTGACTGAAATCCATTAACAAGATTTTTTTTAAAATCCAGCTTGTATACCAGAAGTTTCCAATCAACAGAATGACCCAATTGTTTCTTTGTACACAGTATCATCTTTTAATGTTGTTTTGAATATTTAGTACTTGTCAAGACTATATTAAAGTGATATGAAAGTGGGTTGGATTGGTCGTCATATCTAGCGGTGTCTGTAGTTCTGCTTACAACTGTACTCGAGAGAGCAAGATAACTATTAAGCTTAACTGTATCACAATTCAAACTTCACAGCCAGCAAAGCAGAGGGTAAACCCATTACCTCTTCCTGCTATCTTATATTCTGCAAGAGCATGAAAGCAAGTTACCTTTGCTGCTGTTTCTAATAGATTCCCATTTCCTCCTGAACTACAGATGCAGTTTTATCTGAGTGCAGCCACAAATCTTGCACAATATCTTTCAGGGCAAAACAAAAAAATAAACTGATTGGACAAAAAAAAAAAAAATAACCAGCTTTATTTCATTTAGCAAGCCATCTATGTCCTGACTCTTTGTACAGTTTTAGCCAAACACTGAAAATAGAGAGGAACTTCTAGAAACAAAATCTAGAGATACAATAATTACAGAAATGAATTTTAGGTAAGGTCTCCCACGAAGTATCTCACCATTGGTCGAGCTCTCACAGAGCAGAACCTAATACCGCAGGCGTAGTTTAGAACTTGTTACAGAAATGAACTACTGAAGACACAGAAAAGATGTGGACTTTTATTGCTAAACTTTAACACCTGGTTATTCTAGCAGGCAGAGTAGTGAAGGGTAAAATAATGCACTCTCTCGAGGATCACAATGTAATTTAATAGCTGCAGAAAGCCACCCTATTATAATTCAGAACGTGCAGACTGATCTCAAGAGGCCCAATTCATTCCCTGTGTATGACCAGAGCTTGTAACAAAGTGGAGGTGCTGAGCTGGCTTTTTTCCTCCGCATTCCTAGGTTTCTTCAGGGCCACTCGGTCCCTGGTACAGACTAAGGCAGCCTGAGAGTTGCTCTAATGTGGGTCTCAGCTGCAAGAGCTGTTCTGGCTGCTGGGACACAGGAATATTTGACATCCTGTAGGAGGTAGCATACAACTGGCTCTGTGCCTGCCAGGAACTCCCCTCCAAAGAATTTTGTCAGGAAGCCATTACTGTGAATTTGCAACCCCTTTGTGTCAGAGTTGGGCCAGAGGGTACGTACTGAGGAATTTGGCCTTAACTGTGAAAAACACTTATCTTAAGCATTAGGCCTTTTTTGTTTCTTAGATACAAGAACTTCCACATTTATAGGATATAGGAACTGCTATTCACAATGTTCACTCACCAACTGGACTGGAGAAGATAAAGCACAATGGATAAGAAACTCTTCCATCATCATGCTGATACTTGTAACTATACACAATGAATGTTTTCCTGAGGTTAAAGAAACTAAAAAAAAATACAACTCTGATCTCTTAGAACATAATCCTTACATTCATTAGCTGAGCTTGATATAGGCAAAATAAATCTCTTTGCTGTCTGTTCTAAAAGATGCTTACATTTATCAATTTCTGTACTGTTTCATCTTGCTCCCATCTTGGTTTCTCTTCTGATTTGAGTTTGAGCCATTGGAGGATTTACCCTGCTTTTCAGTAACATAACCCCCATCTGAGAGAGGTGTTTGTGTGAATATTTTGCAAAATAAATGTTAGTTCTCAATATTGTCCTTTTCACTATAAAGTCCTTTCCCAAGGATTTCTCTCTACAATGTTTTAAATATCTGATTTAGCTGATACTTCATAAGCAGTCAGATTTCTTTTTCTAAAGAGAATTTTTGCTCCTCTTTGAATGCTATCTTTGCAAACTATTTGTTGGTAGCTCTTTGCACATCAAACATTGGATGGTGGTGTGTTTTGCTAACCGTTAAATGCAGAATCTATAGCTAAAGTGTTAGATTTAAATCTTTCTGTTGTATTAATGTGCTGAATGTCCCTGCAAAAGAGCAGACTGAAAGCCATTCAAAACATGGTGAAAGTAACCAAGTCTTAGAAGTAGAGACTTCATTATACCATTGTGCAAGTCTTTGCTAAGAAATGGCATAGGACTACAGAATAGATCATGAAAATTAATCAATTTTTGAATTAACATAGGGAGAATTTCCACTGTAGGCAAATACCTGTTTGGGAAAAAAAAAAAAAAAAGAAATTCAATTTCCAATGTATTTTAGATTTAATCTTTTTCAGTAAACAAAACAATGCTAGCAACATTAGAAAAAGGATATCGAGGTTGTCTCTCAGGCAGCTCATCTTTTAGTTCATCAGGGGAAATGCCCTAGTAATATTAAAACACAAGCAGTCTTTAAATAGGTGAACTCAGACCTACACACTATACAGGCTAGAGTACAAAGGTCATGGGAGTAAGAGACACTGCTACATTTACAGTTATATATCTACAATTTAACTGAGAACAATCCTATGGGAACAGTCATAGGAAGATTCCACTGTTAAATGATTGCTAAACTGATTTAGTAATTTTGTATAAGAGATTTAATGTTAATAAAAAAAATCTGTTTAGGAAACTGACGTTTTGTGGCTCCACTCTAGTCTTAGATATACTGACACTCACCACATATTTCAATCTCAGCTACTGAACACGAGTGTGCAAGATATGCTACAACCAGCAATACAAACAGATCCTGAAATCTAGCCCTTGGTCTATCTGTGAGAGACCAGTTCCTGGACTAGTGAACAAGCCAAACAATTCACAGTGGCCAATATTCCTCTTCAAATATTATATTTAACATTCTGGGAAAGAGGTAAAAGTTATTTCTCAAATCATTGCATAAGATTTTGTGTTGTGTGGGCTGACACTACACACTGAGATAAAGTTATTACGCCACCTGTCTACAGGGATTAACACAATCCTAACTTCTAACTAATGGCAGGTCAATGTAGAGTCCAGAGTGCAAGTCAGCAAAAGGCTCAGCAAGAATTCTTCCAGAGAGCCAGCAAATGGAGAGAGAGATGCTTTTTGCCTAATTTTGATTCAAATATAATTTAATTAACATTTTAAAGCTTAAACTGTTTTGTTTAGATAATTAGCAGTACAATTGCTACCATACAGCTCAATTAATAGTGTATCATGCTTCACCTGCAGAGTAACCATGCATTTGAAGGAGGTTCATGACCCAAATAAGATTAACAGTTTGAAAACAATTTGACACTAAAACAGTACCTCAGTGGCAACAATACATGGCAAACTGAAGATATTCTTATTTACAGTTCATTTAACAAACCTCATGCTCCTCATCCAGTACCACCAGCTGCTTATCCTTGTCAATCTTCACTATAATAAAAACATAACATAGGTGAACTGTGCATCTATAGGGGGCTCTGTCTCCACCCCCGCCCTTTTTTTATTAAAGGTTAAAATTGCAACTTTTCTAGAATTACATGCATATAATAATCAGCTTTTTATTTAACCCACCTACTGCATTATCTTATATTTTCACTCCCTCCTCTTCTCCCCCGCTCCCTCTGACAATGATCAGTGAGTGGAATTCTGGCCCCACAGAAGTCTTCTCCCCCAAAACTTTGTTACAAAACTAGTCTACTTTAAGCATGTCAAATAAACTTAAGAGGATCAAGTCTTGGCTTTTTCTCCACCTTCTTGCAGCCAGTGGTAGACTTTTTCCCACTTTAAGTAGTGTTTAAGCACATAAGTATTTCTATTAACAGCAAGTGTAACAGCTTTTATTCTGAAAGCTTTAGTTCCATACTATAAAATAATGTTCTATTGTTAAGAGGGAATGGGAAAATATCAAAGTTAGTGGTATAGTAGAAGCATAGTCCACGCCATTTTGCTGCAGCAGCTAAAAATTATCAAAGAGATTTTCTGTAAGACCTTGTAGCTTTTGTTGGCAATGATTTTAACTTACTTATAATGGCAGCATTGTTGGTTTCTTTGCGAAACCGAAATTTTCTCAACTTTTCCACCAGATCTTCAGCAACATCACAAACCACCAGAGATTCACTCTACAAAAAAAAAAAAATATTTCAGTTAACAAAAAGGAACTACCCCCATCCTCCCAAAATTATATAACTACATGAAATTAGTTGAAGATTCAGAACATGCAGAAAGAGACAATATAAGGATTAAACACAGTGAAAAATGGACTTGCAATACACAACAAATCTTGTCTTATCTTTTCATACTGGGCCAAAAAAGGAAAGTTAAATATCAGAAAAATGTGGACCAAATGTCTTTACATATTTATTCCTGAAGTCAGAAAATAATTTCTATACTTTTACCGTATCAAGCAATCCTGTTTCTGCAACTTACAAGTTAAAATCATGAATCAGATATGCAACTGATTTTGCAAGTTTAGTCCTGAAATAAGACACCCTATTAAATACACATGTAATACACTAATGCCAGTACAGCACTGTGAATATTTAAAATAATAAGAGCTGTTAATATTTCAGTAGCATCTAGAGGCCCCAATCAGGGGCCTGTTGTGCTAGGTATGAAAGCAGAATTCCGAACCTTCAAATTTTGCCTACATGCAAAGTGTTTAACAAACTATATTAAATGAAAAAAAGTGTGCATTTTCCCTATTATATTTACAAGTCACTTTTTTGAAAACTTAGACTTAGTGAAGTCTAAAATGAAGTATTAGAAAAATTATCCTACTGAAGGTGAGAAAGAAAGTAATCAGTTCCTTCACAGATAGCCCTCTGAGTTCTAAACCATTTTACATATAATTTGTAATTGCACCACACCAACCACTGCCCATTTCCTGCACCACTCTACACACACTCCCTCGCGTGTCTTGTTGTAACAGTCAGATCCACCGCTCAGCAAATGTTCTGTCACCACAGGTAGCTTTGACTGAATGCCAAGCATATCAGAATACCGTTGCCAAGCAGAAGGAATAAAAAGTAGTTCACCATCTTTAGCTAAATTTTACTACTGTATCCACCATACATAGGAGTTTCCTTTATACACTCACTCCTGAGAAACAAAATCCATATATAAAGCTAAATGATCACATTATGAAGAGCAAGTCTTAAAGGAATAAATCAGAGTTTAGAAAGATACTGAAGTAAGGTTCTGAGCCCATATGCAACTACACGAAAGTACTAGTCCACTTATCTTAGTTTACATATAGCTTCCTCTGTCCATAAAGAGGACTTTGTCAGGAATTAGTTACGGAGGGGAAGTCCCATGAATGTTTCTTTGCAACTACTCAGACGGGCCAGAACTTTTTTGCTGGGGTGGTTTAAAACTTATCTTTAAATAAGAGTCAACAATTCTAAAATTATTGAAGGCAGACACTAAATGAATCATTCAGTAAAAGAAATTATCACGAGTTTAGTGATCAGAAGAAATTTTATCTTTAAACTCAGGCCTCGAGCAGTTTATCAGACACCTTACCAGAGGCCAATATTGAAGATAGGAGGGTCTCCTCACTAAAAAAGTAGCAAGGGCAAACGTCATCCAAGCATTCTTCTGCTGTCTCTAGTCTCTGATGAAGATGGAGTCCAAGATGCAGCCTCTGGAAAGGTGTCTTGAGTTTGTTCCCTATGACTGCTGGAATGGAGACTTCTTCCTCCACTTATGCATCTGTTGTGATGGCACTCTACTACTTTAGTCTTTCTCAGGCTCCTGGCTGCTGCAAAGATGAGGATGATGGCTGTGTGCTTGTTTCCCCAGGCCATTTTGGATCATCCTCACTCACAGGCTAGTATTAGCATCTACTTCGCCTGCTGTCATAGTAGTATAGTTCTATTCTGAAAGTCATTAAACACGGCATTGTGATCCATGTTCATTGTTTCTAAATGATACTTTCAAAATGGAAACATTTGATGTGCAGTAAGACAGTTTTTCCAACACCACAAACTCAATTTGGGATGAGAGTCTATCTAGGTTCTTTTCTTTGCAACATAAATAGTAAACCAAGTACTGCAGGCCAAACCACTTGTGCAATCCCCTGGGGTTCCACAGGTGGCTCAAATTAGCCCTGTAAATAGAATTAAACAATTCTGTTTGCAATACATGAGGAACATAATCCAGTTCACTACTCCCTGTTGGCTATGCTGGCTCTCCAGCACCAGAGGTAAACCTAAATATTATGCTTTCACTAAAGCCAGCAGAGCTATGACTGACTACGCAGAGAGCAAATCTGCTGAGTGAGGGGGTGCCTTTTTAAAAAAAAAAAAAAAAAAAAAAGTCCCTTTTCTGGCTAGAGCCACACCTTAAATTCTTCAGAAACCGATAGCTCAGCCAGCTGCCCTCCTCCCAACTGATCACAGAAGAGTGACTTTTCGAAGTGTTTACACAGAAATGTTTTCATATTTCAACGTCTGTAGGAAGACAGGATGGAAACCTGTTAAGACTTAGTCACACTGTTTTCATATCCCTCCTCCCCATAGACACACATAGAGCCAAAATGGTCACTTTTTAGCAACACACCAAGGGTAAGCAAGAAGCTGAGACATGCATGTTTCAACTGAAGCCTTTGTCTTCAGTTACAGTGGAACTAGAAGAACTTCTCATTGTGTGACCTTTCTGAACCCTACTTCAAGAAAAAAGGGATACAGCTTTCTCAGGAGTCATGTAAGATCATGACTACTTTAGTTTACATACACAGTATCATTTTAGAAGAGTTTCTCCCCTTTCAGGCCTCCACCTAACAAAAGTTACGACAAAGTAGCAAATTCAAAAGGGAGTGAAAAACGGCTATGCACTAGCAGCGACTCTAGAGACCATACTTCCAGGATTCCACCTTTTCTGTCCCCTTTAGACCCTGCCCATTTGGTTTCAGGTACAATTTTTGCTCCATCTATACAAGGTTGTCACTCTGAAGCCCAGAATGTTTGTTGAGTCAGCATGAAGCAATGGAAATAGCTACAAGCATGGCTGAGAGTTTTTTGTTCCAAATATCATTAGGTTCAACCATTACTAGGATTTGCAGTAAATTTTTAAGCTTTGCCATTTTGAGGTTATAAATTACACTCACGGCAAGGTATCTATCCATCCCATACCAAGACTCCTAGACCATTGTGATATCAGACAACTCAGACAACCGCCGCCATGGACTCTACAACTAATTTCCATAAAATAATTCCATGGATTCTATGAGGGAGACTGCGCAGATGGTGGATTACTTGGCCCAGCTGCCAGTTCTTCCAAGACTGGCACCCACACAATAACTCCCCACACAACAACACACACACACCCCCGCCCCATTCGGCGCCCACACAACTCTCTCAGCACCAACACAACCCACGCACACAATAACGCGAAACACACCTAGCCCCTCACTGCAGCAGCCCCCCCTTCACTTGCCACCTGTGCGCATGAATTTTCAAACACCCCCAATCCAGACACAAGTCAGCACAACCGGCACACATCATAGCCCCAGGCACACCCAGCCCCTAAGGGCAGCGCGCCCCCTCCACTCACTTGCGCAGATCGCCGTCACGCAGCGCAGCCCCAGCACAGAGCCACGCAACCAGCGCACATCGCAGCCCCAGCACAGAGCCACGCAACCAGCGCACATCGCAGCCCCAGCGCAGAGCCACGCAACGCTCCCAGCATCGGCGCCCGGCCTGCGCGGGCGGCGGAGTCGCCATGGACACAGCGGCGGGCCGGGCTGAGCGCTCGCTCTGTCCCGCGGGGCCCCGGCGTCAGCCGCCGCTGGGACCCAGGGGCTCCTGCGGCCCGCTTCCGACGCCCGCCGGCCGCAGGGTGCGGGTGGGTCCCCGAGCGGCACGCCGGCTCGCCGACGGGCCCTGGGGGCGGCCGCTTGGGGCTCGGCCAGGCGCCCCGGGGCTGCCAGGGGAGGGGCGGGGGAGGCGAAGGGCCCCCAGGGCAGGGCAGCTGCGAGCGGCCAGGCCTCCCTCATCCGCTCCCTCCGCGGGCGGGGCGGGGGTCGCCAGCAACTGCCCTGCCCGGCAGCCCCTCCGCGGGGGGCGGACTTCGACGGGGCCGGGTGGGCACCGCTCCCTCAGGCGGCTCCACTCACCATTGTGCGCCTGCAGCAGCCCCGTCAGCTCGCCCTTTAAGAACGAGAGCGCCGCCGTCCAGCTCCCGGCGGCTGGCTCCACTGCGCCTGCGCCGGGCGGCTCGCGAGCCAATCCGCGAGGCCGGCCGGGGCGGACTGCGGGCTTCACCCGACTACGGGACGGGGGGAAGTTCATGCGCCCCCTGGCGGAGCGTTGAGCTGGTGCTCCCGGGCTCAGGGGGCGGGGCTCCATGCGCTCAGAGGGCAAGGGGCGCGGCCAAGGAAATAGGGGGCACGTGCAGGGTACGCTTGGTCCCACGCTGAGCCCTCGAGAGGCCGTCTAGGCCCCACAGCTGTGGACAGAGGAGCGTTGTGAAAGCACAGCATCTTGTGACAGCCCCATGGCGTCCCGTCCCACCCCGAGTCCCCGTGCGACAGCAGCCCATCACAGCCCCATGGCATCCCGTCCCGAGTCCCCGTGCGACGGCAGCCCATCACAGCCCCATGGCATCCCGTCCCGCCCCAAGTCCCCGTGCGACAGCAGCCCATCACAGCCCCGTGACATCCCGTCCCGCCCCGAGTCCCCGAGCGACAGCAGCCCATCACAGCCCCGTGACATCCCGTCCCGAGTCCCCGAGCGACGGCAGCCCATCACAGCCCCATGGCATCCCGTCCCGAGTCCCCGTGCGACAAAAGCCCATCACAGCCCCATGGCATCCCGTCCCGAGTCCCCGTGCGACAAAAGCCCATCACAGCCCCATGGCATCCCGTCCCGCCCCAAGTCCCCGTGCGACAGCAGCCCATCACAGCCCCGTGACATCCCGTCCCGAGTCCCCGTGCGACGGCAGCCCATCACAGCCCCATGGCATCCCGTCCCGAGTCCCCGTGCGACAAAAGCCCATCACAGCCCCATGGCATCCCGTCCCGAGTCCCCGTGCGACGGCAGCCCATCACAGCCCCATGGCATCCCGTCCCGAGTCCCCGTGCGACGGCAGCCCATCACAGCCCCATGGCATCCCGTCCCGAGTCCCCGTGCGACAAAAGCCCATCACAGCCCCATGGCATCCCGTCCCGAGTCCCCGTGCGACGGCAGCCCATCACAGCCCCATGGCATCCCGTCCCGCCCCAAGTCCCCGTGCGACAGCAGCCCATCACAGCCCCGTGACATCCCGTCCCGCCCCGAGTCCCCGAGCGACGGCAGCCCATCACAGCCCCGTGACATCCCGTCCCGAGTCCCCGAGCGACGGCAGCCCATCACAGCCCCATGGCATCCCGTCCCGAGTCCCCGTGCGACAAAAGCCCATCACAGCCCCATGGCATCCCGTCCCGAGTCCCCGTGCGACAAAAGCCCATCACAGCCCCATGGCATCCCGTCCCGAGTCCCCGTGCGACGGCAGCACATCACAGCCCCATGGCATCCCGTCCCGCCCCAAGTCCCCGTGCGACAGCAGCCCATCACAGCCCCGTGACATCCCGTCCCGAGTCCCCGTGCGACGGCAGCCCATCACAGCCCCATGGCATCCCGTCCCGAGTCCCCGTGCGACAAAAGCCCATCACAGCCCCATGGCATCCCGTCCCGAGTCCCCCTGC
Source organism: Eretmochelys imbricata (assembly GCF_965152235.1). Taxonomy (NCBI): domain Eukaryota; kingdom Metazoa; phylum Chordata; order Testudines; family Cheloniidae; genus Eretmochelys; species Eretmochelys imbricata. The sequence goes on along the minus strand of NC_135577.1, from coordinate 124,567,420 downwards.
GACGGCAGCACATCACAGCCCCATGGCATCCCGTCCCGAGTCCCCGTGCGACGGCAGCCCATCACAGCCCCATGGCATCCCGTCCCGAGTCCCCGTGCGACAAAAGCCCATCACAGCCCCATGGCATCCCGTCCCGAGTCCCCGTGCGACGGCAGCACATCACAGCCCCATGGCATCCCGTCCCGCCCCAAGTCCCCGTGCGACAGCAGCCCATCACAGCCCCGTGACATCCTGTCCCGAGTCCCCGTGCGACGGCAGCCCATCACAGCCCCATGGCATCCCGTCCCGAGTCCCCGTGCGACAAAAGCCCATCACAGCCCCATGGCATCCCGTCCCGAGTCCCCGTGCGACGGCAGCACATCACAGCCCCATGGCATCCCGTCCCGAGTCCCCGTGCGACGGCAGCCCATCACAGCCCCATGGCATCCCGTCCCGAGTCCCCGTGCGACAAAAGCCCATCACAGCCCCATGGCATCCCGTCCCGAGTCCCCGTGCGACGGCAGCACATCACAGCCCCATGGCATCCCGTCCCGAGTCCCCGTGCGACGGCAGCCCATCACAGCCCCATGGCATCCCGTCCCGAGTCCCCGTGCGACAAAAGCCCATCACAGCCCCATGGCATCCCGTCCCGAGTCCCCGTGCGATGGCAGCACATCACAGCCCCATGGCATCCCGTCCCGCCCCGAGTCCCCGTACGACAGCAGCCCATCACAGCCCCGTGACATCCCGTCCCGCCCCGAGTCCCCGTGCGACAGCAGCCCATCACAGCCCCGTGACATCCCGTCCCGAGTCCCCGTGCGACAAAAGCCCATCACAGCCCCATGGCATCCCGTCCCGAATCCCCGTGCGACGGCAGCACATCACAGCCCCATGGCATCCCGTCCCGCCCCGAGTCCCTGTGCGAGGGCAGCGCATCACAGCCCCGTGACATCCCGTCCCGCCCCGAGTCCCCGTGCGACGGCAGCGCATCACAGCCCCGTGACATCCCGTCCCGCCCCGAGTCCCCGTGCGACGGCAGCCCATCACAGCCCCAGGACATCCCGTCCCGCCCCGAGTCCCCGTGCGACGGCAGCCCATCACAGCCCCGGGACATCCCGTCCCGCCCCGAGTCCCCGTGCGACAAAAGCCCATCACAGCCCCGTGACATCCCGTCACGCCCCGAGTCCCTGTGCGAGGGCAGCGCATCACAGCCCCGTGACATTCCATCCTGCCCCGAGTCCCTGTGCGACGGCAGCGCATCACAGCCCTATGACATCCCGTCCCCCCCGAGTCCTCGTGCGACGGCAGCCCATCACAGCCCCATGGCATCCCGTCCCACCCCGAGTCCCCGTGCGACGGCAGCACATCACAGCCCCGTGACATAACGTCCCGCCCCTAGTCCCCGTGCGAGGGCAGCGCATCACAGCCCCATGGCATCCCATCCCGCCCCGAGTCCCCGTGCGACGGCAGCCCATCACAGCCCCATGGCATCCCGTCCCGCCCCGAGTCCCCGTGCGACGGCAGCGCATCACAGCCCCATGGCATCCCGTCCCGCCCCGAGTCCCCGTGCGACGGCAGCCCATCACAGCCCCATGGCATCCCGTCACGCCCCGAGTCCCCGTGCGATGGCAGCGCATCACTGCCCCGTGACATCCCGTCCCACCCCGAGTCCCCGTGCGACGGCAGCACATCACAGCCCCGTGACATCACGTCCCGCCCCTAGTCCCCGTGCGAAGGCAGCGCATCACAGCCCCATGGCATCACGTCCCGCCCCGAGTCCCCGTGCGACGGCAGCACATCACAGCCCCGTGACATCCCATCCCACTCCGAGTCCCTGTGCGACGGCAGCGCATCACAGCCCCGTGACATCCCGTCCCGCCCCTAGTCCCCGTGCAACGGCAGCCCATCACAGCCCCGTGACATCCCGCCCCGAGTCCCTGTGTGACGGCAGCCCATCAGAGCCCCGGGACATCCTGTCCCGCCCCAAGTACCTGTGAGAGGGCAGCCCATCACAGCCCCGTGACATCCCGTCCCGCCCCGAGTCCCCGTGCGACGACAGCCCATCACAGCCCCGTGACATCCCGTCCCGCCCCGAGTCCCCGTACGACGGCAGCACATCACAGCCCCGGGACATCCTGCCCCGAGTCCCTGTGTGACGGCAGCCCATCAGAGCCCCGGGACATCCTGTCCGGCCCCAAGTCCCTGTGCGAGGGCAGCCCATCACAGCCCCGTGACATCCCGTCCCGCCCCGAGTCCCCGTGCGACGACAGCCCATCACAGCCCCGTGACATCCCGTCCCGCCCCGAGTCCCCGTGCGACGACAGCCCATCACAGCCCCGTGACATCCCGTCCCGCCCCGAGTCCCCGTACGACGGCAGCCCATCACAGCCCCGTGACATCCCGCCCCGAGTCCCTGTGCGACAGCAGCGCATCACAGCCCCATGGCATCCCGTCCCGCCCCGAGTCCCCGTGCGACGGCAGCCCATCACAGCCCCATGGCATCCCGTCACGCCCCGAGTCCCCGTGCGATGGCAGCGCATCACTGCCCCGTGACATCCCGTCCCACCCCGAGTCCCCGTGCGACGGCAGCACATCACAGCCCCGTGACATCACGTCCCGCCCCTAGTCCCCGTGCGAAGGCAGCGCATCACAGCCCCATGGCATCACGTCCCGCCCCGAGTCCCCGTGCGACGGGAGCACATCACAGCCCCGTGACATCCCATCCCGCTCCGAGTCCCTGTGCGACGGCAGCGCATCACAGCCCCGTGACATCCCGTCCCGCCCCTAGTCCCCGTGCAACGGCAGCCCATCACAGCCCCGGGACATCCCGTCCCGCCCCGAGTCCCCGTGCGACGGCAGCGCATCACAGCCCCGTGACATCCCGTCCCGCCCCGAGTCCCTGTGCGACGGCAGCCCATCACAGCCCCGTGACATCCCGTCCCGTCCCCAGTCCCTGTGCGAGGGCAGCCCATCACAGCCCCGTGACATCCCGTCCCGCCCCGAGTCCCCGTGCGACGACAGCCCATCACAGCCCCGTGACTTCCCGTCCCGCCCCGAGTCCCCGTACGACGGCAGCACATCACAGCCCCGGGACATCCTGCCCCGAGTCCCTGTGTGACGGCAGCGCATCACAGCCCCGTGACATCCCGTCCCGCCCCGAGTCCCTGTGCGACAGCAGCGCATCACAGCCCCGTGACATCCCGTCCCGAATCCCTGTGCGAGGGGAGCCCATCACAACCCTGTGACATCCCATCCCGCCCCGAGTCCCCGTGCGACAGCAGCGCATCACAGCCCCCTGACATCCCGTCCCGCCCCGAGTCCCTGTGCGACGGCAGCGCATCACAGCCCCGTGACATCCCGTCCCGCCCCGAGTCCCCGTGCGACGACAGCCCATCACAGCCCCGTGACATCCCGTCCCGCCCCGAGTCCCCGTGCGACAGCAGCGCATCACAGCCCCGTGACATCCCGTCCCGCCCCGAGTCCCCGTGCGACGGCAGCCCATCACAGCCCCGTGACATCCCGTCCCGCCCCGAGTCCCTGTGTGACAGCAGCGCATCACAGCCCCGTGACATCCCGTCCCGCCCCGAGTCCCCGTGCGACAGCAGCGCATCACAGCCCCGTGACATCCCGTCCCGCCCCGAGTCCCCGTGCGACAGCAGCGCATCACAGCCCCGTGACATCCCGTCCCGCCCCGAGTCCCCGTGCGACAGCAGCGCATCACAGCCCCGTGACATCCCGTCCCGCCCCGAGTCCCCGTGCGACAGCAGCGCATCACAGCCCCGTGACATCCCGTCCCGCCCCGAGTCCCCGTGCGACAGCAGCGCATCACAGTCCCGTGACATCCCGTCCCGCCCCGAGTCCCCGTGCGACAGCAGCGCATCACAGCCCCGTGACATCCCGTCCCGCCCCGAGTCCCTGTGTGACAGCAGCGCATCACAGCCCCGTGACATCCTGTCCCGCCCCGAGTCCCCGTGCAACGGCAGCCCATCACAGCCCCGGGACATCCTGTCCCGCCCCGAGTCCCTGTGCGAGGGCAGCCCATCACAGCCCCGGGACATCCCGTCCCGCCCCGAGTCCCTGTGCGAGGGCAGCCCATCACAGCCCCGTGACATCCCGTCCCGCCCCGAGTCCCCGTGCGATGGCAGCGCATCACAGCCCCGTGACATCCCGTCCCGAATCCCTGTGCGAGGGGAGCCCATCACAGCCCTGTGACATCCCATCCCGCCCCGAGTCCCCGTGCGATGGCAGCCCATCACAGCCCCGGGACATCCCGTCCCGCCCCGAGTCCCCGTGCGATGGCAGCCCATCACAGCCCCGGGACATCCCGCCCCGAGTCTCTGTGCGACAGCAGCGCATCACAGCCCCGTGACATCCCGTCCCGAATCCCTGTGCGAGGGGAGCCCATCACAGCCCTGTGACATCCCATCCCGCCCCGAGTCCCCGTGCGATGGCAGCCCATCACAGCCCCGGGACATCCCGCCCCGAGTCCCTGTGCGACAGCAGCGCATCACAGCCCCGTGACATCCCTTCCCGCCCCGAGTCCCTGTCTGACAGCAGCGCATCACAGCCCCGTGACATCCCGTCCCGCCCCGAGTCCCCGTGCGACGGCAGCGCATCACAGCCCCGTGACATCCCGTCCCGCCCCGAGTCCCTGTCTGACAGCAGCGCATCACAGCCCCGTGACATCCCGTCCCGCCCCGAGTCCCCGTGCGACGGCAGCGCATCACAGCCCCGTGACATCCCGTCCCGCCCCGAGTCCCCGTGCGACGGCAGCGCATCACAGCCCCGTGACATCCCGTCCCGCCCCTAGTCCCCGTGCGACGGCAGCCCATCACAGCCCCGGGACATCCCGCCCCGAGTCCCTGTGTGACGGCAGCCCATCAGAGCCCCGGGACATCCTGTCCCGCCCCAAGTCCCTGTGCGAGGGCAGCCCATCACAGCCCCGTGACATCCCGTCCCGTCCCCAGTCCCTGTGCGACGGCAGCCCATCACAGCCCCGTGACATCCCGCCCCGAGTCCCTGTGCGACAGCAGCGCATCACAGCCCCTTGACATCCCGTCCCGAATCCCTGTGCGAGGGGAGCCCATCACAGCTCTGTGACATCCCATCCCGCCCCGAGTCCCCGTGCGATGGCAGCCCATCACAGCCCCGGGACATCCCGCCCCGAGTCCCTGTGCGACAGCAGCGCATCACAGCCCCGTGACATCCCGTCCCGCCCCGAGTCCCCGTGCGACGGCAGCACATCACAGTCCCGTGATATCCCGTCCCGCCCCGAGTCCCCGTGCGACAGCAGCGCATCACAGTCCCGTGACATCCCGTCCCGCCCCGAGTCCCCGTGCGACAGCAGCGCATCACAGTCCCGTGACATCCCGTCCCGCCCCGAGTCCCCGTGCGACAGCAGCGCATCACAGTCCCGTGATATCCCGTCCCGCCCCGAGTCCCCGTGCGACAGCAGCGCATCACAGCCCCGTGACATCCCGTCCCGCCCCGAGTCCCCGTGCGACGGCAGCACATCACAGTCCCGTGATATCCCGTCCCGCCCCGAGCCCCGTGCGACAGCAGCGCATCACAGCCCCGTGACAACCCGTCCCGCCCCGAGTCCCCGTGCGACGGCAGCACATCACAGCCCCGGGACATCCCGTCCCGCCCCGAGTCCCTGTGCGAGGGCAGCCCATCACAGCCCCGGGACATCCCGTCCCGCCCCGAGTCCCTGTGCGAGGGCAGCCCATCACAGCCCCGTGACATCCCGTCCCGCCCCGAGTCCCCGTGCGATGGCAGCGCATCACAGCCCCGTGACATCCCGTCCTGCCCCGAGTCTCTGTGCGATGGCAGCGCATCACAGCCCCGTGACATCCCGTCCCGAATCCCTGTGCGAGGGGAGCCCATCACAGCCCTGTGACTTCCCATCCCGCCCCGAGTCCCCGTGCGATGGCAGCCCATCACAGCCCCGGGACATCCCGCCCCGAGTCCCTGTGCGACAGCAGCGCATCACAGTCCCGTGACATCCCGTCCCGCCCCGAGTCCCCGTGTGACAGCAGCGCATCACAGCCCCGTGACATCCCGTCCCGCCCCGAGTCCCCGTGCGACGGCAGCCCATCACAGCCCCGTGACATCCCTTCCCGCCCCGAGTCCCCGTGCGACGGCAGCGCATCACAGCCCCGGGACATCCCGTCCCGCCCCGAGTCCCTGTGCGAGGGCAGCCCATCACAGCCCCGTGACATCCCTTCCCGCCCCGAGTCCCCGTGCGACGGCAGCGCATCACAGCCCCGTGACATCCCGTCCCGCCCCGAGTCCCCGTACGACGGCAGCACATCACAGCCCCGGGACATCCCGCCCCGAGTCCCTGTGTGACGGCAGCCCATCAGAGCCCCGGGACATCCTGTCCCGCCCCAAGTCCCTGTGCGAGGGCAGCCCATCACAGCCCCGTGACATCCCGTCCCGCCCCGAGTCCCCGTGCGACGACAGCCCATCACAGCCCCGTGACATCCCGTCCCGTCCCCAGTCCCTGTGCGACGGCAGCGCATCACAGCCCCGTGACATCCCGCCCCGAGTCCCTGTGCGACAGCAGCGCATCACAGCCCCGTGACATCCCGTCCCGAATCCCTGTGCGAGGGGAGCCCATCACAGCCCTGTGACATCCCATCCCGCCCCGAGTCCCCGTGCGATGGCAGCCCATCACAGCCCCGGGACATCCCGCCCCGAGTCCCTGTGCGACAGCAGCGCATCACAGCCCCGTGACATCCCGTCCCGAATCCCTGTGCGAGGGGAGCCCATCACAGCCCTGTGACATCCCATCCCGCCCCGAGTCCCCGTGCGACAGCAGCGCATCACAGCCCCCTGACATCCCGTCCCGCCCCGAGTCCCCGTGCGACAGCAGCGCATCACAGCCCCGTGACATCCCGTCCCGCCCCGAGTCCCTGTCTGACAGCAGCGCATCACAGCCCCGTGACATCCCGTCCCGAATCCCTGTGCGAGGGGAGCCCATCACAGCCCCGTGACATCCCGTCCCGCCCCGAGTCCCCGTGCGACGGCAGCCCATCACAGCCCCGGGACATCCCGTCCCGCCCCGAGTCCCTGTGCAAGGGCAGCCCATCACAGCCCCGTGACATCCCTTCCCGCCCCGAGTCCCCGTGCGACGGCAGCGCATCACAGCCCCGGGACATCCCGCCCCGAGTCCCTGTGCGACGGCAGCACATCACAGCCCCGGGACATCCCGCCCCGAGTCCCCGTACGACGGCAGCACATCACAGCCCCGGGACATCCCGCCCCGAGTCCCTGTGCGACGGCAGCGCATCACAGCCCCGTGACATCCCGTCCCGCCCCAAGTCCCTGTGCAAGGGCAGCCCATCACAGCCCCGTGACATCCCGCCCCGAGTCCCCGTGCGACGGCAGCCCATCACAGCCCCGTGACATCCCTTCCCGCCCCGAGTCCCCGTGCAACGGCAGCGCATCACAGCCCCGTGACATCCCGTCCCGCCCCGAGTCCCCGTGCGACGGCAGCCCATCACAGCCCCGTGACATCCCGTCCCGTCCCCAGTCCCTGTGCGACGGCAGCGCATCACAGCCCCGTGACATCCCGTCCCGCCCCGAGTCCCCGTGCAACGGCAGCCCATCACAGCCCCGTGACATCCCGTCCCGCCCCGAGTCCCCGTGCGACGGCAGCGCATCACAGCCCCGTGACATCCCGTCCCGCCCCGAGTCCCCGTGCGACGGCAGCCCATCACAGCCCCGTGACATCCCGTCCCGCCCCGAGTCCCCGTGCGACGGCAGCGCATCACAGCCCCGTGACATCCCGTCCCGCCCCGAGTCCCCGTGCGACGGCAGCGCATCACAGCCCCGTGACATCCCGTCCCGCCCCGAGTCCCCGTGCAACGGCAGCGCATCAAAGCCCCGTGACATCCCGTCCCGCCCCGAGTCCCCGTACGACGGCAGCGCATCACAGCCCCGTGACATCCCGTCCCGCCCCGAGTCCCCGTACGACGGCAGCGCATCATAGCCCCGTGACATCCCGTCCCGCTCCGAGTCCCTGTGCGACGGCAGCGCATCACAGCCCCGGGACATCCCGTCCCGCCCCGAATCCCTGTGTGACGGCAGCGCATCACAGCCCCGTGACATCCCGTCCCGCCCCGAGTCCCCGTGCGACGGCAGCCCATCACAGCCCCGTGACATCCCGTCCCGCCCCGAGTCCCCGTGCGACGGCAGCCCATCACAGCCCCGTGACATCCCGTCCCGCCCCGAGTCCCCGTGCGACGGCAGCGCATCACAGCCCCGTGACATCCCGTCCCGCCCCGAGTCCCCGTGCGACGGCAGCCCATCACAGCCCCGTGACATCCCGTCCCGCCCCGAGTCCCCGTGCGACGGCAGCGCATCACAGCCCCGTGACATCCCGTCCCGCCCCGAGTCCCCGTACGACGGCAGCCCATCACAGCCCCGTGACATCCCGTCCCGCCCCGAGTCCCCGTACGACGGCAGCACATCACAGCCCCGGGACATCCCGCCCCGAGTCCCTGTGCGACGGCAGCGCATCACAGCCCCGTGACATCCCGTCCCGCCCCAAGTCCCTGTGCAAGGGCAGCCCATCACAGCCCCGTGACATCCCGCCCCGAGTCCCCGTGCGACGGCAGCCCATCACAGCCCCGTGACATCCCTTCCCGCCCCGAGTCCCCGTGCAACGGCAGCGCATCACAGCCCCGTGACATCCCGTCCCGCCCCGAGTCCCCGTGCGACGGCAGCCCATCACAGCCCCGTGACATCCCGTCCCGTCCCCAGTCCCTGTGCGACGGCAGCGCATCACAGCCCCGTGACATCCCGTCCCGCCCCGAGTCCCCGTGCAACGGCAGCCCATCACAGCCCCGTGACATCCCGTCCCGCCCCGAGTCCCCGTGCGACGGCAGCGCATCACAGCCCCGTGACATCCCGTCCCGCCCCGAGTCCCCGTGCGACGGCAGCCCATCACAGCCCCGTGACATCCCGTCCCGCCCCGAGTCCCCGTGCGACGGCAGCGCATCACAGCCCCGTGACATCCCGTCCCGCCCCGAGTCCCCGTGCGACGGCAGCGCATCACAGCCCCGTGACATCCCGTCCCGCCCCGAGTCCCCGTGCAACGGCAGCGCATCAAAGCCCCGTGACATCCCGTCCCGCCCCGAGTCCCCGTACGACGGCAGCGCATCACAGCCCCGTGACATCCCGTCCCGCCCCGAGTCCCCGTACGACGGCAGCGCATCATAGCCCCGTGACATCCCGTCCCGCTCCGAGTCCCCGTGCGACGGCAGCGCATCACAGCCCCGGGACATCCCGTCCCGCCCCGAATCCCTGTGTGACGGCAGCGCATCACAGCCCCGTGACATCCCGTCCCGCCCCGAGTCCCCGTGCGACGGCAGCCCATCACAGCCCCGTGACATCCCGTCCCGCCCCGAGTCCCTGTGCGACGGCAGCGCATCACAGCCCCGGGACATCCCGTCCCGCCCCGAATCCCTGTGTGACGGCAGCGCATCACAGTCCCGTGACATCCCGTCCCGCCCCGAGTCCCCGTGCGACGGCAGCCCATCACAGCCCCGTGACATCCCGTCCCGCCCCGAGTCCCTGTGTGACAGCAGCGCATCACAGCCCCGTGACATCCCGTCCCGCCCCGAGTCCCCGTGCGACGGCAGCCCATCACAGCCCCGTGACATCCCGTCCCGCCCCGAGTCCCCGTGCGACGGCAGCCCATCACAGCCCCGTGACATCCCGTCCCGCCCCGAGTCCCCGTGCGACGGCAGCACATCACAGCCCCGTGACATCCCGTCCCGCCCCGAGTCCCCGTGCGACGGCAGCGCATCACAGCCCCGTGACATCCCGTCCCGCCCCGAGTCCCCGTGCGACGGCAGCGCATCACAGCCCCGTGACATCCCGTCCCGCCCCGAGTCCCCGTGCGACGGCAGCGCATCACAGCCCCGTGACATCCCGTCCCGCCCCGAGTCCCCGTGCGACGGCAGCCCATCACAGCCCCGTGACATCCCGTCCCGCCCCGAGTCCCCGTGCGACGGCAGCCCATCACAGCCCCGTGACATCCTGTCCCGCCCCGAGTCCCCGTGCGACGGCAGCCCATCACAGCCCCGGGACATCCCGCCCCGAGTCCCTGTGCGACGGCAGCGCATCACAGCCCCGTGACATCCCGTCCCGCCCCGAGTCTCTGTGCGAGGGCAGCCCATCACAGCCCCGTGACATCCCTTCCCGCCCCGAGTCCCCGTGCGACGGCAGCCCATCACAGCCCCGTGACATCCCGCCCTGAGTCCCTGTGCGACGGCAGCGCATCACAGCCCCGGGACATCCCGCCCCGAGTCCCTATGCGACGGCAGCCCATCACAGCCCCGTGACATCCCGTCCCGCCCCGAGTCCCTGTGCGACGGCAGCGCATCATAGCCCCGTGACATCCCGTCCCCCCCGAGTCCCCGTGCGACGGCAGCGCATCATAGCCCCGTGACATCCCGTCCCGCCCCGAGTCCCCGTGCAACGGCAGCGCATCACAGCCCCTTGACATCCCGTCCCGCCCCGAGTCCCTGAGAACTCTTTTGTTTAATTAAATTGGTTGTAAACAGCCACTTATTATTAAGTCTAGTGTTTTTTGTGGTGGTACAAGGACTGGAATGCCTAAGAAAACTGCTTTTCTGACTTCTTGTTAGTCAGCGTGGTGAAACAGAAATTTACTATTGTTGCTGATTTGGTATATGGGAAAATAACCACCAGTTTTGGGGTGTATCTGCCCTATTTCTCAGCAGTTTGTCCTGAATTTGGTATTCTCAGTTGTGATCCATGAAGGCACCATGACACCTTGTCTTCTTCGAGTGCTCCTTTAACAATTCAATCATCCAGTGGCCTCACTGACTGTTTGGCAGGCTTCCTGCTTGTGATGTACTTAAAAAAATGTTGCAATTAGTTTTTATGTCTTTTGGTAGTTGCTCTTCAAATTCTTTTTTGGCCTGTCTAAGTATATTTTTACACTTGACCTGCCAGAGTTTCATGCTCCATTCTGTTTTCCTCAGTAGGATTTGACTTCCAATTTTTAAACGATGTCTTTTTGTCTCTAACCACTTCTTTTACTCTTTTGTTTAGCCATGGTGGCATTTTTTTGGTCCTCTTACTGTAGTTTTTTGTTTGGGATATACATTTAATTTGAGCCTCTATTATATTTTAAAAAATTTCCATGCAGCTTGCAGGCATTTCACACTTGTGACAGTTCCTTTTAATTTCTATTTAACTAGCTTCCTCATTTTTGTGTAATTCCTCTTTTGGAAGTTGAATACTACTGTGGTGGGTTTCTCTGACATTTTTGCCCCTACAAGGATGTTAAATTTAATAACTTTATGGTCACTATTACTGAGCAGTTCAGCTATATTCACCTCTTGGACTAGATCCTATCTCCACCTAGGATTAAACCAAACATTGCCTCTCCCCTTGTGGGTTCCAGGACTAGCTGCTCCAAGAAGCAGTCATTAATGGTGTCTAGAAATTTTATCTTTGCATCCCTTCCTGAAGTGACATGTACCCAGTCCATATGGTGATAGCTGAAATCCCCATTACTGGGTTTTCTGGTTTTTTTTTTTGTCTCTCTAATCTATCTGAGCATTTCATAATGCTTGTCACCATCCAGGTCAGATAGTTGGTAGTAGATTCCTGTTGCTACACTCATTATTCAAGCATGACATTTCTATCCATAGAGATTCTCTTGAGTACAGTTTAATTCATTTAAGATTATTCGCAAAAAGGAGTACTTGTGGCACCTTAGAGACTAACCAATTTATTTGAGCATAAGCTTTCGTGAGCTACAGCTCACTTCATCGGACATTCGATGAAGTGAGCTGTAGCTCACGAAAGCTTATGCTCAAATAAATTGGTTAGTCTCTAAGGTGCCACAAGTACTCCTTTTCTTTTTGTGAATTCAGACTAACACGGCTGCTACTCTGAAACCTTTAAGATTATTGTTATAGTTGACTTTATGCTTTCTTTCACACATACTGCCATTTCCCCACCAGCAAGACCTAGTCTCACATTCCAGTATATTTTGTACTCTAGTATTACCATGTCCCATTGATTATCATCATGCCACCATGTTTCTGTAATGTCTACTATATCAATATCCTCATTTAATACCAGGCACGCAAGTCCACCCATCTTAGTATTTAGACTTCTAGCATTTGTATACAGGCACTTATACAATTTACCAATATTTAGTTATCTGCCTTCATGTGATGTAATTCAACGGGACTCTCTTTCGTTTGACTACTTCTCTTCAGTTCCCAGATCCACTAGATTTTTCTTGTTCCCTATTGGAAACTCAGATCAGAATTCTAAAGCTTATCTATATATTTATATTCTTCTCCATCTCTTCTCCATCATCCCACATCCCCTGCATATCTACGTCTCCTGGCCTCCATTCCCACATCATGCTCTCTCATCTCCTACTTTATCCATTCACAGCCTCTGAGCTGCTCCATCTGCCCACCCCCTCCACCAGAGTTATTTCTTTGCCCTCCTATTCCAGTCCAACTCCAAGCGTTCAAAAATCACAAGCCAGGCTCCTACAAACCATGAAACTGGTTTAAAAATATATGATTTTTTTTTTTAAAGATAAGTCCGCAACAGTCATTTCATTCAGTTTCCGATTAGTCCTCGGAGTGCATCGAGGTGGTCGTGTTTTCAAGTGTGCTCCGGGACCCTGAGCACTAGGCAGTGGCTTTTTTTAAAAAATGGAAGCTGAGATTCTCACCTGGTCACTGTACTCCAGCAGCTGGGTCTTTAAGAAAACATCCCCTCAAGGGAGACTCCCAATCCAAGCAGGAGAGCTAGCAACGATTGCACATGCTCCCCTTCCCCCACCCCTCCCGATCATCCCCTTGCCCTACCCCTGCGTTCCACCTGCCACCCCCTGCCCCGCTCCCGCTCCCGCACCAAACTCAGGGCAGACTAAGGGCAGCAGCTTCAGTGGGGCCTCACGTTCCTAGTGGGCATGCGCAAACGCCGTGCACATGCGCAGTACGGCTGCAGCCGTCAGAGTTGGAACGAGCGCGGCCGGTTGGGAGGCCGGGCGGCTGGTTCCGCTGGCAGCCCGCCCCCCCCAGCCGAGGTGGGGAGGTCGCGGGGCCCCATGGCTGCCGTGTTCCTGGTGACGCTCTACGAATACTCCCCGCTCTTCTACATCGCTGTGGTGTTTGTCTGCTTCCTGGTCACCAGCGGCCTGGTGCTGGGCTGGTGAGCGCGGGGGCCGGGGGGGCGGGGCTGGTGAGCGCGGGGGCCGGGGGAGGCGGGGCTGGTGAGCGCGGGGGCCGGGGGAGGCGGGGCTAGTGAGCGCGGGGGCCGGGGGGGCGGGGCTGGTGAGCGCGGGGGCCGGGGGGGCGGGGCTGGTGAGCGCGGGGGCCGGGGGAGGCGGGGCTGGTGAGCGCGGGGGCCGGGGGAGGCGGGGCTGGTGAGCGCGGGGGCCGGGGGGGCGGGGCTGGTGAGCGCGGGGGCCGGGGGGGCGGGGCTAGTGAGCGCGGGGGCTGGGGGGGCGGGACTGGTGAGCGCGGGGGCTGGGATCGGGGCGGGGCCCGGGATAGGACGGGGGGGTGGGCCTGGTGAGGGCGGGGCCCGGGATGGGGGCGGGGCTGGTGAGCTCAGCGGCCCGGGATAGGACCGGGGGGGCGGGGCCGGTGAGCGCGTTGCCCGGTATCGGGGCTGGGGAGGGGAGCCCGGGGGCAGTGGGAGGCGGAGGCGGGGTCGGGGTCGGGGCCGGGGCCGGGGCTGGAGCTGGGCCGGGGCTGGAGCTGGCTTAGAGGCCGCCTGAGGCCTGCTGAATGTGGAGAGGGCAGGGAGGGTCCCCTGTCAGAGTTACCCTGCCTGCCTTGGAAAGGGTTTAGCAGCAGTCTTACTACTGTGAGCTACTTTCAGAAACAGCTACCCCTGTTCCCACAGAGATGGGCAACGCCTGCTAGACCCCTCTGTCCACATCTGACAAGACAGGATTGCTTCCTACAGTTCATAGCAATAAATGCAGATCTTAATCAAGTGGTAGGCTGGGATGCGATGCAGTTGCAGCTAATGAGGAATGTGGCCATTCCAGCAGAGCCTAGTCCCTGATGCTCAGTCGGTTAGTCAACTGATAAATGATCAAAAGCGTCTAGGTGGCTGTTGTCTGGAAAGCCATGTTTGCATAGGAAATTCCAGGTTTGGAGATTGACTCAGCATAGATCATAAGAACATAAGAATGGCTGTACTGGGTCAGACCAAAGGTCCATCAAGCCCAGTATCCTGTTCTCTGACAGTGGGAATGAACAGACAGGTTATCATCACGGATCCATGCCCTGTCACCCATTCCCAGCTTCTGGCAAACAGAGGCTCGGGACACCATCCCTGCCCATCCTGGCCAATAGCCATTGATGGATCCTGCCTCTTTATTGAATTAACATTGATACCTGTAGTACTGAGTCTCAATATTTTCCTCATCCTTTGAAACCAGTTGCTCTGGTTACTGGTATTGGTACTTTTGGTAGCTTATAAATATGCTGCTTGACTTTTCCTTTAGTGTAATATCCTTTCTATGTTTCAGAGTAACAGCCGTGTTAGTCTGTATTCACAAAAAGAAAAGGAGTACTTGTGGCACCTTAGAGACTAACCAATTTATTTGAGCATGAGCTTTCGTGAGCTACAGCTCACTTCATCGGATGCATACTGTGGAAACTGCAGAAGACATTATATACACAGAGACCATAAAACAATACTTCCTCCCACCCCACTCTCCTGCTGGTAATAGCTTATCTAAAGTGATCATCAAGTTGGGCCATTTCCAGCACAAATCCAGGTTTTCTCACCCTCCGCCCCGCCCCCCCAAACTCACTCTCCTGCTGGTAATAGCCCATCCAAAGTGACCACTCTCTTTAAAATGTGTATGATAATCAAGGTGGGCCATTTCCAGCACAAATCCAGGTTTTCTCACCCTCCCACCCCCCTCCAAAAATCACACACACAAACTCACTCTCCTGCTGGTAATAGCTTATCCAAAGTGACCACTCTCCTCACAATGTGTATGAAAATCAAGGTGGGCCATTTCCAGCACAAATACAGGTTTTCTCACCCCCCTCCCACCCCCTTTTTTTTTTCAAAAAAACACACACACACAAAAACTCACTCTCCTGCTGGTAATAGCTCATCCAAAGCGACCACTCTCCCTACAATGTGCATGATAATCAAGGTGGGCCATTTCCAGCACAAATCCAGGTTTTCTCACCCCCCCACCCCCATACACACACAAACTCACTCTCCTGCTGGTAATAGCTCATCCAAAGTGACCACTCTCCCTACAATGTGCATGATAATCAAGGTGGGCCATTTCCAGCTCAAATCCAGGTTTTCTCACCCCACCCCCCCACACACAAACTCACTCTCCTGCTGGCAATAGCTCATCCAAACTGACCACTCTCCTTACAACCTTACACTCTAAGGTGCCACAAGTACTCCCTTTCTATGTTATCACCTCTTATTTAGTAGTTGCTAGTTTAAATAAACTTGTAGCATTAATTCCTTTGAGTAGTATGTAAAGTTACCTCTTGATTTCTTTCCCAGTGATTAGAAGCATAAGCTTTTTGTATAACTGGGGTTCTCAAGTATGTTTTCAGATCAAATAATGTTCTCATTTTTTATTAACTCCCCTCGTATTATACTGGTGTAAATGAGAGCAGAATTAGATCCTTCCTTGCTTGCTAGTCAACACTCCAACCTTATTGTGCATCAGAGAATCTGCACAGCAGAGATACTCCATAAATGTATTGAGTGTGGGAAAAGCTGTCATGGGAACTCTCCTTTTTCTTCCTTGTGGAATCCCTGCCTCATGGATGATACCAATGTTCTAAATGTAACCTGTATTGGGAGAGAATAAGAGATTGATTACAGGGACAGCATTTCTATAGTTGAGTTCTATCCTGCAAACACCACTCTGGTTCCCATCAGTTGTTCTTCAGATCTCCCTTAATGGAAGATGCCGGGTGCTCAGCACTTCTGAAAATCAGGCTTCTTATTTAAGTACATGAATAATGGGGCCTAATTTTAGGAAAGTCTTATCTTAAATTGTATAGATTATAACATTTCTGTCACCTTATTAAACATCACAGAATCAACTCTGAGTATAAATCTGTGGTGGTTCTTCTCTTGGGGCATGGCATCATCTGAAGAAATACCTGATGGAAGCCAGGCATTGTGTGTGCACGGGAGGTAGAACACAATTAAGGTGGTGTTTCCTTTTTAACGTTCTCCTTCTCTCCCCCCTCACATGTTAACCTTAGAACACTGTTGTCTGCTTCTCACCTCTTGCACATTCTTGCTCTCTGTTTTTAATATTTTTATAAAAACAGAAGAACTCACAATAGCAAATCACTACTTAAAAATTCCTCAGTGTGTATGTGTGTGCGTGTGTGGAAACATGTCTGCATGTCTATGTAAGGGGATTTTGAGTCGCTGTGCTCCTAAGGGCAGCTAATCGTCAACAGTGTCCCTCTGCTTTGGCTGCAGTGGGTTTCAATGGCCTGGGTTCTTAGCCACTAACTTGTGGTGCTTCCACCTGACTGTTTACAGTAATCAGGAACCGTACCTTACCTCCCTATGTCATTTCGATTATTCATCACCCAGTACTTACTCTTGTGCCTACTCTGATGTCTCATACATATATTCTTCTGACACCTCTTTAATGGATGAATCAACAATCAAAGTACACTTTACCTACAAGGGGAAATATAGAGGAAACATAAAGGGAAGAGGAAGACTGATTTGGACTGGGTACATCTGTAATACCATACAACTACCAAGTAACACTATCCCCAGGGTGGATTTCCATAGATTCACAAGTCACTTTGCTCCATACTAGTGGGCTCTGTAATGTGGAGGAACCACATATCTTGATGAGTCATTCTAGGCCTGAAGGCGCTTGAGTGCGGGGAGGCGATGAGGGTGCCGATTTGCCTAGGGAGCTGGCCTCTCTTCGGCAACAATAGGCATTACTCATTGTGGAGAAAATCTCCACAACATAGGAGGCCTCCTCAGTGTTTAAATCCAGTTGGTTGCTCCCAGAATAGTTCAACAAACCCCTTTAAGGGTAACATAGGCAACTCCCCCAGACAAAGGAAGAGAGGCAGGAGATTGCCCATCCCCCTTAGGCAGAGCTCTCCTCCTTTCATCCTCCCTCTGATTGGCTCAGTCAGCCTTGTCTGTTATGTCCATTAGTGAGGTGAACACACTGTAGTCTTCCCCGTCTCTCATCTACCCACCAACAAGCTTGGTTCCCTTTTGCATCAGACCCATTAACCCAGGTTACATATATATATAAATAAAATGAAAAATTAGACTTGGAATGAACAAGATGTGCATGAAACTTAAGCAATATCTTGTGATCCTTTGATGTTTTAACGATTACTTGCCCTCTCACCTTTTGTTCATGGTCATCCCTTGCTCTGTTATGTGTGATTTAGGCCCTGATCCTATAATTAGGTGCATATAGGCAGACTTCTGTACTCACACAGGTTTCCGTTGGCCTCAGCAGGGCTACAAGTGAGTTTGGGAGCTCCCTGCATGTGTTTCATTGCAGAAACAGGATTTAAAATTGTAAACTCAGGGCAGGGAATTGCCGCTTTGTTCATTCTGTAGAGTGCTGTGCATGCCTATGGTGCAATCTAAACAATAAATAATTATTTGGTACCATCTCCTTCCTTTTCTATAATGTTGTTTGTCTCTTGTTTTCCAGTCATTTTCAGCAAGCAATCAACAGTCCCATTTTATGGAGGTGTTCCTGACTAAGCAAGTCAACCTGAGATACACCAACAAAGTATGAACGCTAAGGCTTACATTTGCAAAAGCATCCACTATCTTTCCATGCCTCCATTTTCGTGGCATGCCTGAGACACCTAGGGTCTGATTTTCAGTGGATCTGAGTACCTGCTTCCCAAAATACTGCCAACAGGAACTGTGGGCGTAGCACTCTGAAAAAGACGTCCCAAGGGATTTCAAGTTGGGCATTCAAAAGTAGTGGACAGTCTTTGAAAATGTTGGCCTTACTTGTTATGCAGATTTTTGACTCCTGAATTTTCACGTGGCTTCAGTCTAGTGTCACATGAGCAGTATTATAAGGCTTATACTTTTGAAAACAGGGGACAGATCCTTAGCCTGTATAAATTGATGTGGCTCCATCGATTTGAATGGAGCTACGTGAGTTTCCACATGTTAAGGATCTGGCCTCTGATAACTAGAATGTCATATTCTAAACTTGATTACGCTCTCTTTACAGTGCTATTGTAACTTCAAATTTAGTATTCATAAGGCTCTTCATTTTCAGTTTTTACTTTCTTTTTAACTGAAAGATTCCCTGGTTTTATGGAAGCCATTATTAGGTTTTTACTACTACCTGAATTTTGGAATGCCAGAACTCCGAGGACTGCGCCAAGAAGAAGCTGTGGAAAAGGTGGAGGAAGGGAAGACATCATCTTCTCACACTGTCTCCTCTACCTCTTCCACTTCTGTGCCCGCTCCAGAAGGAGAGATGGTGGCGCAGTAACCAGGACCAGAGTGGGAAGCTTGGTCAGAAGTACTGGAATGACTTGAGCACTAGTGTATATACTGTTGTCAAATCCCCCACCCACCCCATATTCATCCATCCTATATGTAAAAGTGGTAATCAGCATTCAAAGCAAATAAGTTAGTGAACTACTTTTTATGCTAAAATGGGTCAAAAATGAAAAACTGTTTACAACTATGTTTCAGAATATTTTTAAGATTTAAAAAAAAAGGAAAAGAAAAGTGTTACTTACCTAAAAAACAGCAAAGTTAATTTTTTGCACTTTTTAAAATATTTTTGCAATCAACACTGATAAATTCCTGGGAAACTTTAAACAAGATAAAAGCTGAAAATGAAGGGCCTTGCATATTCATTACATCTAGTTGTTGATCAACACATTTTTTGCTTTTAGCTTCTGAAAAAACTCTATACCAGAGGCTTGTTTTTCCATGTCTACTTGTCCTGGTGAATATCTTATTGCTACTGACCAATGAAAAATGCTTCCAAAGGCAAAAAGCTTTTTGCCTTTGGAATCAACCAGGTGGCATAAAACAGCAGGTATATTAAAAAAAATAATCATTGGGGAGATTACCTGCAAAATACTAAATCCACCCCACTCAGGGTCAGGACTGCAACTAATGTAAATCGGTATAATACCAATGAAGTCAGTACAGCTATGCTGATTGAGGATTTAGCCCTTTGTGCACAAGTTGAACACTGCTGAATTACCAGGTTTCTCAGTTTACTGTAGAAAAAGTGTGAACGTTGCTAACGTAGTGCAGTTAAATGTAAGCTTGGTTGCCAAATATTGTTGTCTCCTTCTATGAGTATGGTCATGAGAGAGCATTTTTATTTAAAAGATGAATGGGTATCGATTTTTCCAGCCTATTAGTCCTCCCTTCTGTGAATATGCACAATCCTGGTATGCAGGCTAAGGAAGCTAATGGTTGTTAAGCTACTGAGAACCTATCGCTGCTACCAAGAACCATCTTGAGGGGTTTTTTCTTCTTAAAGAGACACTGTCAACCTGAAAATCACACTTCTGTCTGATGTTTTGCTTGCTATTGTTCCAAATGACACCTTACGTTCTATAAAACGCTAACAGACTAGAGGAGAAACAAATCTCATTTTAGTTGTCCATTTGCCAGCACTTTGTGTATAGTTCTGCTTCCCCTGTTGTTTTTCGTGGTCCTTCCACACAGCAGCAGAGGAGGGCAATGTTTTTAAAAACAGGACAAACTGGTTGCGAAGCCACAAAAATTCAGACAGGCTCAAAGACAGACCTTGTAGCTGAAACTTTTTTTATCACTTTTTAAAACTGACTAGATTTAAACTGACAGTGTCCCTTTAAGCTTGAGTTGCTTGTATGAGACCCATCTCATTGTGACAGCAAACTATTCTAGCATATTTAATGGAAACAATAAATCTGGGGAAGTTCATACATTTCGTGCCATCCTTATCAGGGAGTTTTGTTATGAAGGAGCAGGTAGAGCACCCCAAAGAATTCCCCAGGATGTAATATGCTGATGACTGAGGGAACCAACATTGTAAACCCTTTAAAAGGGCCATTACTTCAGCTTTACAGATAGCAGTGGCGTATGTACTAGGTCATAAATGTTAATGGTGCAGCCGGAGCTAATAAATGACGATATATAAAATGAGGTGACAAAAAAAGACCCCCTTCAAGCTATGTCTGCTGCCTCCTTTGTATAAAATCTGGGATAGATGAATATAGAAACAAAACTTCTCCTGTTCAGTGCCTAAAATTGTCTTCTGAATTAGCATAACATTTACAGGACTGCATCCCCAGTCACTTCTAAAGGTGAATTTATCTCTTATCTGAAAACAGGAATGAGTGTGTATCTTGATCTTATATTATGTACATCACGGCTTTCTGTGGCTGGTGCATTTTAAAAGCTGCAGTCAAAGAATATGAAAATCCTGCCTTTTGTGTTTGATAGATAGGATCCTCCTGCAGTATTCCCTCTTGGTTCCTTCAGGTTGAATATCATGCTTAACTGTGCCTGTGAGTAAAGATAGGTAGGGAGTTGTGATTTTAAAAAATGGTGGCCAAGGATCCTGACTGATACAAATGACCTCACTTGGCCTGGCATGCCAACCTCAGCCTTGAGGGTCTGATCCAAACCCTGTTGAAATCAATTGGAGCCTCCCCGTTGACTTCTCTGGGCTTTGGTTCTGGGCCTGAAGCAGAAACTGAAGTCCCTGACTCAAAGAAACATCTTTATAATCAAGATTAAAATGTTAAACCTGGATCTTGTGGTCCTCATGAATGCAAATCCCAGTGGCTATAACAAAAGCTATATGAATTCAAGGGCTGCAGGATCACGCTCTAATTTCTTAGTACTGCTGAAAGTACACAGTGCATCAGTAACTTCACTTGCCACTGAGCAGCCGCTCCCATAGATCTGGTTTTGGGGAAGTGTAGCTAAAACTTTACCACTAGAGGGCACTAATTATCTTCATTACTTTAGCTCTGCAAAACTTTGAAAAAGAGGGAAAATATTCTCCCTTCAAAAGTTTGTCTGTAACAGGATTCAAAAAGATCTAGATAAATTCATGGAGGACAGGTCCATCAATGACTATTAGCCAGGATCGGCTGAGGTGGTGTCACTAGCCTCTCTTTTCCAACAACTGGGAATGGGCAACAGGGGAGAGATCACTTGATGATTACCTGTTCTGTTCATTCCCTCTGAAGCACCTGCCATTGGCGACTGTCAGAAGACAGGAGCCTGGGCTTGATGGACCTTTGGTCTGACCCAGTATGGCCGTTCGTATATTCTGACTAGAATTAAAGATTCCCACTTTTATCACTGTAAAGTACTGTATTGTATGGATCCAGCTTTGATTGACAGCATATACTATGCATGCATCCTAGCAAATATTCTGTAATTCCAAGATGTAGTTCTGTTTGTTGTGTTGCTTGTTATTGACATCTGAAAGGCAGTTCGAACACACTAGCTCTAACGCATGCCCACTTATGCATCTGGTTGTTCCATGTTGCTTAGGTTTGGTTGGGATGTTCCTGTGATACTGAGAAATTCCGAAGAAATAGAATCCAGCGTAAGAATATCCAAAAAGCAGATGAGACAAGTGAAGAATCCTTTTGGCCTAGAAATTCCGCATCCTGCTGCAGTTTCCATAACAAGTCAGTGTATTTTTTGGTTAGGTTTTATTGAGTGCCCTTTCCCCACCTATAGCTCCCAGCTCTTACTTTCATGGCCATAACGTGTTCCCTTACGCAGTCGCCATAGATATAGCTCTATTGGTGCAGCTTACCTAAACGTTGTGTGTTTTAAAGTGCCACTGTCAATGTTGTGGGGCTCACAAATTAGATTGGGCCCCATGTGGGTGAATTGCAGAGAGGCAGGGGATCTGTGCCCTTCTGCACCAGTTGGGAACAGGGAGCTCAGCTGATAAGCAGCTTTCCACTGCTGCTATTGCAGCTTATGGGCTGCTATACGAGCCCCTTCATGCCCTTGGCACAAAGTGTTGGAGCAGCTGGATCTATGTAAATGCAATGCCGGGTCCCGGCCCAGGTCCCGGCCCAGCCCCCTTACTCCCAATTTCCTCCCAGAATGGCCTTCCGTATGGCTGTCCACACCAGCCAACGAAGAAAGATATTTGTATGTTCTTGTGATGTAAACCTAAGTGGTGGCTTGCAGTTTGTCTGGGTGTTTTTTTAAAGTGCTGCTTTGTTCAAACATCCAGTACATTCCTGAGCCTCCGCAGAATTCAGGAGATCCTCTCCCAGCCTGTGTCAAAGTCAGGTAGCAAACCTGTAAAACCTTCCTGTAAGCAAATAAAACGCACTGCAGTAATGAGCTCAAGTCTCTTCATCCCTTTTCCCACAACGAGTCTTGGCGTTACAGGGCCAGAATTTCCGGAAGCACTGACAACTCCCGCTCAGGCACCAAAATAATTGATCAGAGTTTCAAAACAGCTCAGCATATTGGGTGTTGGGTGCTTCTGTAAATCTGACCATTATTTGCTGCTTAATGGGAGCTGAGCACCTCTGAAAATCTGTCCCAAGCTGTGGGTGCTGAGTTCTTGAAAGTCTGGCCTACACCTCTTTTTAAAATCTGTCCCTAATGGCTAATTATTGCTGTCTACTGCACTGATAAGTAATGGGGAAAGAAACATGACACATAGTTTTATCCCCACTGTACACACGCAATAGAGCCTGATTCTTCCATAGAGCACAGGAACGTGCTAGGATGCGGGTCTAGTTAAATATCATTTTCCAAACGGCATAGTCTTTGGGGTAAGAGTCATACTCAGCCCCCTAGGAGAGCTAGTACATATAATGCTGTTAGCTGTAAACCTTACCCGGCACGAGGTGCACATGGAACAACAAAAGGTACCTCATGGCCTTCCCCTTTCAAGTGCACGAAACCCACCCTAATTTAAAAAAAAAATCTGGGTACTGGCATTGCTTTCCCTCTGCTGCATTTAAGGAATTACAGCTGGTAAATTCAGGATTCCTGTATACTAGTGAGCGGATGAAGCTTGCATTGTGTAGGATGCATTTTCTGTCCATGTACTTATATGTTGTTCTCTAAGGGGGTATAACACTGACCCCTGATTGTCTGGAAGACTGTATCCTTACATGCTACTGGGGATGCAGTGTTCAAAAACTACACGAAGCTTTGCAGAAACACGTCTATTGCTTCAGAATAAAGACTCCACAGGCACTAGAAGATGCTCTCTACAGCGAATATATCTATCGACAGCAGTATTTGTATCCTTTTATTTAAAAACAATATTTTGACAAACTATGCTAATTTTCTGGCACGGTGAGAATTGAGCCTCATGAGCAGTCTGCAGCTTTTGGCACCGTGTATTTATGAATGAATAAGATTGAGAATACTCTTAGTGCAAGTGCCACATTTGTCTTCAATTGCAGTGACATTGATTGTTTTCCTTTACACAAATAAAGCATTAAAAAAACCAACAAGGAAGAAAAATACTGTCAGTTGCCAGAAGATGCTCAAATTGCAGGCTTTGGCCCAGTGCCTAGATCTCGTTACCCACTGGTAGCTTTGTTGACTTTAGCTGATGAAGAAGACAGAGAACTATACGACATTGTGAGTAATTTTAGAATGTATAGCAGGGCACTGTACTGATGCTTTTGGATGCTTCAGAATGTACATTAGGACTGAGAAGAAAGACTGGCTTGCTCTTCGCATGTTGGCCAAAAAGAGAATCTAGCCCTCACCTCTGCACCAATGGTGGCTCCCTAAACAGGGGAACCTGGGTGGTCCTGCTGTGCCTGGGGTAGGGATGAATGTATGTGTGGGCCATTCAGGAAGTGCTCACCCTCTGCACAACACAGAGCTCATATTTGTGAAGGTCTTTGTGTGCTAGCACATTGAAGCAGGGCATGAGGGCTAAGGAAGTGTCAGGGTATCAAAAACTGTGCAAATCTTTCTTTTCCCTACCGCATGAAGGTGCTGTGGAGCCTTTGATTTGGTTTAGCCTTTGTAACTTCTGTGGGTCAAGAAGAGGGATTCACCCCAGTACCTGGCAGAACTATTTGGACTGATCTCTGGGGAGAGGATTAAGACTGTAAGAATTGCCATACCAGATCAGACCCGTTGTTCATCTTGTCCAGTATTATGTCCCTGACAATTGCAACATTGGATGTTTCAGAGAAAGTTGTGAAAATCCCACAGTACATGGATACTCAGTAATCTACTCCCCATGAAGATCTTCTCCTAATCCCTAATAGTTAGAGATTAGCTTAAATGTTGAAGCAAGAGGTTTAATATCCCTTCCAAAACTTTTTTTTTCCACAGAGGAATTGATTCTAGTTCCTGAGTGTCCAATGTGTAATATGTATATTTATTCAGTGTCTTTCTGAGTTTAAATGTTATACTTTGTTCCAATAGCTTTAGGTGCATGAACACTAATGTATATTGTGGGATACAAATTTGAAGGCAAACTCCCCAATCCGCTTGACCTTCTCCACATACTAATATAGAAATCAGTCATGGGCAAAATAATACCCAGGAGAACTTACATATTACCTTTTCCAACTCTTTCTATCCCTCAGCTTCCTGCCACCCCACCATAAAGGCCTCAAAAGAACAATGTATCCAGCTCCTCCCCGAATCAGTACAGCCGAGTATGCTTATAATTTAGTTTAGTTTAATAAAGATAAAATGTAGATTTAACAAACTTGCAAGAAGGTTTCTTAAATTAACATGAGAAAGATGGATTGTTTAACATGACATTTTTTGCATCACTTACCATGGGGGGAAACCCACTTTCTTTTCTTTTCTTTTCTTTTCTTTTCTTTTCTTTTTTCTTTTTTCCTTTTGTAGAAGTTTTTCTTCCTGATTCTTGTCATTGTCAAACACCCTTCAACTGGCCAAAGCAGCAGAAGCAGAATCCACTTGTACATTAAAAGCAGAAACAGATTCTAGACTTTTTCATGGTCCAAATGGAAGGATTAACTCTAACTTTGTTGCAAAACTTCAAAAATATAACCACTAAATGAAAATGGTAAATGCTGAAATATTCTTAATCAAAAACATTTTTGATATGTAAAAATCTTAAGGAAACAATTATATATTTAAGTCTTACAATAGATCCAAGGTAAACCTCTGGTATATTCCCCTGCAAACACATGCTTGTTTTTTTTTAATAGCTGTCACACAACTGGCATTTGTTGATACATAAATAATGTGTGTTTTTTTTAATTGAGCATGGGATTGTAGGAATCATGAGTTTTCATGCCTCAAAGGTCTCATCTATGTGGAGAAAATTAAATGTATTTATCAGAAATGTCAGCTAATACATTTAAAATATGTTTATTATTTAAAACACCACCAAATGTATAAAAGACCACCAAAGACCGCAGTGGGTTGACCATGACCTGACCCAATTTTGAATGCCACTGATATTGTCTACAATAGTTTAATTTATAATAGGTAGTGTTAATTTAAACACATTAGTTAATATGTTCTCAGTGTAGACAAGATCCAGGAGGGAGAATCCTGTATAACGATGATACAGCTTGTAATTCCTGTGCTGTTACACTTTATTACTTACCAAGTCCTGGTGTGTAGCAATGGCCTGAAATTCATAGAATCATAGGCAGGGTGGGGACCTCGAGGGGCATCTAGTCTAGTCCCCTGCACTCATGGTAGTACTAAGTATTATCTAGACCATCTCTGACAGGTGGTTGTCTAATATACTCTTAAAAATCTCCAATGGTGGAGATTCCATAACCTCCCTAGGCAATTTATTCCAGTGTCTAACTACCCTGATAGGAAGTTTTTTCTGATGTCCAGTCTAAATCGCCCTTACTGTAATTTAAGCCCGTTGCTTCTTGTCCTATCCTCAGTGTTTAAGGAGAACAATTTTTCTCCCTCCTCCTTGTAACAATCTTTTATGTACTTGAAAACTGTTATCGTGTCTTCTCCAGATTAACAAACCCAGTTTTTTCAGTCTTCCCTCATAGGTCATGTTTTCTAGACCTCTAATCATTTCTGTTACTCTTCTGTGGATTTTCTCCAGTTTGTTCACATCTTTCCTGAAATGTGGTGTCCAGAACTGGACACAATAACTCCAGTTGAGGCGCAGAGTAGAGCGGAAGAATTACTTCTCGTGTCTTGCTTACAACACTCCAGCTAATACATCCCAGAATGATGTTCGCTTTTTTTTTTTTTTTGGCAACAGTGTTATACCACTCTTGGCACATCTTTTCCCGTAATCTTGTGGCATGGTGTTATTCTTTGGTCACTATCCTATGTCAAGCATTTCTTAAGCCTCTGGCCTAGTATGGCTAAGCTGACATTTTATAGGCCTCAGCCTGTAGGCTTTGCATTTCAATCCTACTTACTTAGGTACCTAATACATACTTATCCCTTCTGACTACTGGTCAACTTTATACTTCGATAATTCTACACTTAAATCTATTCAACATACAATGACTATAAATGACGTGACATGTTAGTTAATCAGAATATCACACAATAAATAAACGATAAATAACAGTGAGGGCAGGGGAATCATACAGAGCAGTCTGGATTGTTTGGTAAGCTCAGCCCATTCAAACAAAATGTGTTTAAATACAGCCACATGCAAAGTCTTACATCAACAGATAAGGAGTGCAGCTCATGCCTACTGGAAAGCAGTGACTCTGAAAAGGATTTAGGGTTTACAGTGGGTAAGCAACTTAACATGAGCTCCCAGAGCCATGCCATGACAAGACAGACTAATGCGATCCTTGGATGTATAAACATGGGAGTAGTGAGTTACGCGTAAGTTGATGATTTTTACCTCTGTATACTGCATTGGTGAGACCAATAACTGTCCACGTTTTAAAAAGGAAGTTGAAAAATTGGAGAGGGTGTAGAAAAGAGCCACAGGAATGATTTGAGATCTGGAGAAAATGCATTTGAGAGAGGCTTAAAGAGCTCAATCTTTCTGATAAAATGAAACTGACTGAGAGTTGGTTTGATTACAGTGTGTGAGTACTGAGTGGGGAGAAAAATACCAAGGGTTAAAATGCTCTTAATGTAGTGGAGAAAGCAGAACAAGAACCAATGTCTAGAAAACTGAAGCCAGAGAAATTTAAATTAGAAATTAAGTACAAAAGTTAAGGTGATTGTTAAATCTACTAAGGGGAGTGGTGGATTTTCTATATCTTAACATCTTAAAGACTGGTTGCCTTTCTGGAAAATATGATTAAGCCAAATGCACATTATGCTTTAGTCAAACAAGTTATTGGGCTCAATAACTAGGTGAAATTTAACAGCCTGTAGTATCCAGGAAGTCAGATCTAATGGTCCCTTCTGGTCTTAAACTCTGTGAATCTATATACATTGCTGCTTCTCCTGGGTTTTTTAGCAGCTTCTGGAACATGGAGGATAGTGAGAACCTTAACAGTACGTCTACACTGCAGTTAGACACCCACTGCTGGCCCGTGCCAGCTGACTCCGGCTCGCGGGACTTGGGCTGTGGAGCTGTTTCATTGCAGTGTAGACTTCTGGGCTCAGACTGCAGCCTCAGCTCTGGGACCCTGCCACCTCACAGGGTCCTTGGACTCAGGCTGGAGGCCAGGCTTTAGGACCCTGCAAGGTGGGAGGGTCCCAGAGGTGAGGCTGCAGTCAGAGCCCGGAAGTCTACACTGCAGTGAAACAGCCCTACAGCCCAAGTCCCGCGAGCCTGAGTCAGCTGACGTGGGCCAGCTATAGATTTTTAATTGCAGTGTATAGATACCCATAGAGGGGTTGCAAACTGTTTTAAGGGATACTACCCAATATATTCTATTGTTCTATTATATATTTTTTTCTTGTGAACTAAAACATAGCTTTGGGAGTTTTGATAATGCAGCTGTAGACCAGGTCCCATTTATTAAGCGGGGATCTATGTAATAATCATTGCTTATTGCAAATCGACACAGTGTAATTGCACGAATAGAACTGGGACTGTTGGCTCTTAAATTATTGTTATCTAATACCAAATCTGTCATTCTGAGAATTAGGGGCATCTTGATGCCAAAACTAAACAAATGGATCACTATTAAGATGTAAAATGTACTGTGATTAAAAAATGAGGCTCTAGTTGGCCCTGGGGGATAGTAAATGTAATTAGTATAAATACATATGTTTAATTCATTTAATCTCTGCATGCTTTATATTTGCATTAGCTAACTAGAGGTATCCTAAGTGCATGTCTGATCCCCAAGCTTGTTAAATAACTTCAAACAAAAAACATCTTATAGATTCCTTTTTCTTCCGAGAGCCTTGGAATTTGCAATTATATTGGGCTTCTCTCTCTTCTTTACAATCAGTTATGGTTGGTTGGTTGGCTGGTTGTTTTCTTGGCTCGAAAACAATACATAAGCATAAAATACTATTATTGTCAGCAAAGTGACTGTAAAAATCATTCTGTGGTTCCATATCTTGTCCTTCTCAGTGACTTTTATGTCCAGTATTTGCTCTGTTTACAGGCTGAATGATGATACCTCTAAGTGCCATCTGGAATCTGAAAACCAACATCTAAGTGTTTTGTGGTAGCAGGGAGAACACAAATAGGAAAGTGTCAGTGGAGGTGTTCTCCCTGTACATCATCAGTAACAGACATTCTGCAATCAGAACTTAGCTGAAAGGTTGCTGCTATTGTCCAGGGCAGGATAGAATCCAGCCACAGAAGAGAAAGTCGTATTGGACTTGTACTATATACGGTTCTTTAAGGCCAGATTGTGATTGGCTTTTACTGGATACTCAAGGAGTTTCCCTCCCTCTCCCCCTCTTTGTGTGCCCCTGTGCAAGAGCCAGTCACAATTTCAGTCATGTGCTCTCTGGATGAAATTCATTGCTGTGCAGAGGTCCAGCATGGGGCACATACAATAGTAATTAGTAATGTATTATCGTAGCATCTAGGAGCTCTAGTCATGGACCAAGACCCCATTGTGCTAGGTGCTGTACAGACACAGAACTTAAAGACAGCCTCTGTCCCAAAGGGGTTATAATCATCACTTAAGTCCCGAGTTAAGCAAGGTATTTAAGAAAAGGAGTACTTGTGGCACTTTAGAGACTAACCAATTTATTTGAGCATAAGCTTTCGTGAGCTACAGCTCACACAAAAGCTTATGCTCAAATAAATTGGTTAGTCTGTAAGGTGCCACAAGTACTCCTTCTCTTTTTGCGAATACAGACTAACACGTCTGTTACTCTGAAAGGTATTTAAGCATTTGCCTACCTTTGACTACGTGTGCTTAAGTGTTTTTCTGGTTGGGGCCCAAGTCCATTAGCTGGGAGCAGTAGTAGGATAATCTCTGTGGATTAGCCACAGAAGTTACGCAGCACAGAGTGGCTGTAGAATCTGATGCTTGGATTGGTCTGTTTGATCACATGTTCAACAGCTATATGGGACAGTACCGTAAGCAGCCCTTAGAAACAAGACAAACAGGCTATGAAGAGAAATAAACTGAACCATATACTTGTTTTACCTTGTCTAATCTCTTAATAGACTCCCTGTTATTTGTGTGTGATGTGCATGTCACTGCATGTATATAAATCAACAAGCCATACACATGAAAGGGAAGAGTGCTAAAGAAAACTTCTGTTTTTAGATTTCAATGGTGTCCGTAATTCATATTCCCGATGAGAGTTACAGACTTTCCTGCAGAATATTATATCAGTATCTACTTCTGGCCCAAGGTCAATTCCATGACCTTAAGGTAAGCTGTGTTCTGAGTCTTACTTCACTCTGACTGCAATATTCATTTCGTTTGTGTAGACTACAGTTACCTAAATTGGTACAGTATCTGGCTTTTTCAGTCTGTTATTATGCAAGGAACTGGATGATGGTTAAATTTATCTTGTCACTAAATTAGTTCCATGCAGACTTACAATGCAACCTACGTTCGTATCTGGAAATATCTGAACTCTCCTACAGAAATCCCTTATTGTTATATATTTATATTCCAGGCAACCCCAGGCCCTCCTGATTTATCAAAGTGGCAGTAACAGATAGATAGGAATAATAGCTGCAAATATTATAGAGTATTCAGAATGGGCCTGATGCAAAGCCCATTGAAGTCAATGAAAGTGCTTCTGTTGACTTCCATGACTTTGGATCAGGCCCAGTGAGCAGCATAAATTCAGTATGCTGAAACCAAACATAAGTTGTTATGATCACTTCTAAAGCCTTTGTTTTTATAGTATAACAGTAAAATATAATATACTTAATACACAGATAATGTCTGTACAGTATCCATGAATTATAAAGAATGGGCCAAATTCATTCCTTGATGGAACTCAGTTTACTTGAAGTTTAAGCCACGAATAGATTTGTCTCAATAAGTCCAGCAATTTGTGTGGTAGATATTTGCTTCACATAACCCACCCTAAAAAATTCCCATATGCTTTATGTGGGGGAATTGTTACCGCATCAAGCATACTGTTGGCAATAAACAATAATGGATCTGCATAATTGCTACAATTTTGAATTGTATGTACAAATGTGTGTTTATATTCACAGAGAGTATATATATATATGTATATATATATATATATATGCAAAAAGAAAAGAAGTACTAGTGGCACCGTAGAGACTAACAAATTTATTTGAGCATAAGCTTTCATGAGCTACAGCTCACTTCATCGGATGCATTCAGTGGAAAATACAGTGAGGAGATTTATATACACACAGAACATGAAAAAATGGGTGTTATCGTACACACTGTAAGGAGAGTGATCACTTAAAATGAGCTATTACCAGCAGGTGAGCGGGGGTCTCTAAGGTGCCACTAGTACTCCTTTTCTTTTTGTGAATACAGACTAACATGGCTGCTACTCTGAAATCTGGTGTATATGGTATCCCAACTGCTTTTTTAAATAGAATATAAGAGCAGGTTTCCATGCAGATAAGTCAATAGCCAGATATCTTCAAAAAGTTCAGTTTCCCCTTGCAATTGAACACTTTAGGAAGTTTAATGTAGACTTCAGTGTTACCCATTCTCTTATTGAGTCAGGTGTTCCTTTTCCAGTGCCTAGGAATTATATGTTTGACATATGTCAGTAATGCTGTTGTTTTACACACAATGTTTATATAGCATCATAAGTGTTAGGTAGTTCTTCGTAAACACAGATCCTTTGCAAACATGAAAAACTTATTCCCTTGCCCTGAAGAACTTGCAGTCTAGATGAAATAAGACAGGAAAGCACAAGAGATGATAAAATGTGGTGGATTTGAAGGCAGAGAGAGTATGTGCTTGGTAGAAGAGGTTAGGGACATAACTCCAGGCCTATGGAACAGCATGCTAGAAAGTACAAAGCCTTGACCAGAACCTCATCCATTGTAAACCTGTATAGCTCCACTGAAGTCAATGAAGTATGCTGATTTATGGCAGCTGGGGATCTGGTCCCTTATCTCTAATTTTCCCCTTAGTGTTTCTGCACCTCTTTATCTTCCCCAAATATCCATAACTGAAGTCAAGGGAGTTGTGACCCGTCACTCCAAGGCTGAATTTGAACTTGTGTTGAACTTAATAGGAAGCATGTGTGTAGAGAAAAGAAAGGCCCCATTAGTTCGCCTTTGATCTATTGTAGATCACATTAGAATATAAAGACAATGTGCAGTTACTGAATTCTGCTGAAACTTGTTTGTGTGTGTTTTGTCCATAGCAACTCTTTATGTCTGCAAGCAGCAGTGCCCCGCCCTCGAGCAATGCCTCTGGAGACAGCAGCACTGACAAAAGCTTGCTGGAAAAGGTTGGACTGGCCGAAGTTGAATCAGAATTACATGAGGAAAACAGTAAAGACTGTGTCGTCTGCCAGAATGGAACAGTGAACTGGGTCCTCCTGCCTTGCAGGCATACGTGTCTGTGCGATGGGTGTGTGAAATATTTTCAACAGTGTCCAATGTGTAGGCAGTTTGTTCAAGAATCTTTTCCACTTTGCAGTAAAAAGGAGCAAGATAAAAATGAACCCGAACACAGTTTCCAGGATGTTCCCCACGGAGCAGACTTATAGTGGAAAACCAAGAATGATCAAGTTGTACTCTCAAATGCGTGATGTAGAACCTAAAGCATTTTCTGTCCATGGAAAGATCTGCAGTGTAACTTTATGGTTTTGCTGGTAGTTACTAGACCAATTTAAGCATCCTTTTCACATCCATACTGCATACAATTGCTAGAACACTGCATATACACTGGTAATATGGACAGAAGAAGTCTGTAGGAGATGTATGAAGAATGAGTTTTTTGATAACTGCTTACTGGATGTTCTTGAAGTATTAGAGATTATTTTGACACATAGATTTAGGTGAGCTAAACATTAAAAAGAAAAGAACAAAGGCTTACATATAACTGAAACTGAAAAATACTTTTCATATATATATATGAATATATATATATATAGGCTTTTAAATGTGAAGTTAGAAGAAAATATAATTTTAATCCTGTATACTTTAGATATTTAGCACTTTAAAGAATGAAAAATGAAGGAAACCAAATGTTTAAGAATCTGTTCTTAGTTTGGGTATAAATCAGTATGTATTTATTTTGTATCTGATGGACTTGGCCATGGAAAGTGCTGGGCTGCTCAACTCCTGTTCAAGTTACTGGGAGTTACGGATATTCAAGTCATTAGTGGGTCTGGACCTCTTGTAATTGTATTTTGTTTCTACTGCTTTGGAAGAGATTTTCTGTGTGCACGGGGCCTGATCCAAAGCCCCTTGAAGTGATTGGAAATATTCCCATTGATGTTAGTGAGTTTTAGTTCAGGCCCCTACTGACTATTAAGCAAATAGAACATCTAAGTGTGCCCACTGTGTATAGAGTTTCATACTGCACTTATAGGACTTTAATTCTTGTTAGTGTGACAGCTATGGATGATGAAGGGCTAACTTTTGCAAGGAGAAGAGACTAATTATTTTGCAGATGACATTAGTTTGGCAGCATGTCATGTTCCATAACATGGACAGCCTAGTGTGTGGGGTTGCCATCTCTCCCATATCTTTCATTACCTCTGCGTGGATGAGAACAGGCTAATCATATCACTTCCCTCATATCACTAGTAAGAAAAAGAGCTGAAAGACAGCAGAAAACACAGTTGTCTTCTTTCAAAAAGTAAAATAAAATAAAAATAAAAATGGGTGTTGAGAAGAGAAATGATTCTGTTCACTTCTTAATACAGGAAGGGGCTAATGTAATTCAGGGTGATGTAACTTCTAGGCCAAGACTTCTCATCTGGTGGGATGAGACACCAAAGTAAAAATAGCAAACTCCCACCCTCACAAGGGAGACAGGGGCTTGGAGAGAAGGAGCCATTTGCTCCCTCCTCCTTGCTCTGCCACTGCTTCACCAGCCGCTCCATTCTCAGAGCAGTTTCTCAGGCCTCCCCCTTCCCTCCACACAGCACTCACTCTGTGGAGAGAAGCATGGCTTCAAGAGGCATCTCCCACAGTCTCTTCTACCGGTGCTGCCCTGGAGCTGAGCACTGTGCACAGAAGGAATCCCCAATCCAGAGCCCTAAATTATCTGCAGTTTCTTGCCATGACTCCAAATGCAAAAACCTTCATGACCGGAATGGATTATGGGTGCTGGAAAGTCATGCCAAGAAGCCATGGGTGGTCTTCGGGAGGAAGGGGGGTGTTTGAGAGACAATGCACTAGGCCACCAGTGATTTATTAGGAAGTGGCATGGTTTATTAAAGTGAGTATTGGGATTGCCTCTAGAATTCTAATCTCAGCTCCCCCCTCACTCCCTTGGTAACTTTAAGGGAGCATCACTTGCACCATGTATCAAACAGAGATAACAGCCATGGGTGTTGTGAGGATTGAATAATGTTTGCAAAGAGCTTTTGAAAGTAGAAAGTGCTGGCTGGATGCTAAGTATTATTATTTCTAATTTAACTGTGTATTGAGTATGAGAACATCCCTCACCACACAGGTGCACTCCCAGAGACAAAGTTGCAGTGTCTCAGAGCCACTTGTCTGCGATTCCCTGAGCAGGGTTAGCCCCTTTGAACATTGAGCCTCCTGTGCCCTGCATTACAGATGCTCTCAGAAGCAGTGATGACGTGATCTTATGCAGTCTCTGGCCAGATGATGGCCACCCACCAGGGTTTTACATCGATCAGACCAGAGCATATTTTAAAGTGGTAATAGTTCAGCATTTACAGATAATCACAGATGGCTGATATGGTAATACATAATGAGAAAGCGCCCCAAGCTCTCAAGTAATGGACATCATAAATCCTATGGGCCCCATGTTCCTTTCTATTATACAGCCTACGGGGGAGTAAAAGGGATGGAATGATGGCGTTAACCTCATGGAAAGGAAGGAGTAGAACTATGCGGCATGTTCCCCCACTTCACTGAGTCTGCAGGTGGCCGCCTGAATCTGCTTCACGAAGCTGGGACTGTGCAGTTTTCAGGCATGGAGCAGTGGCTGTCCCCAGCATGTTCCCCTCTAGACCCCACAGATTCTTGAGTGGAATTTCACAGCACAGTTAATGAGGGATTCCCCCAGCATCACTCTACTTTGCAGCTGCCACTACCCAATGTCATCCTGGTTCCTGATGCTGTTTTGTGGTCAGGAGTCTGGGGGCCTGCAGAACAACATAGCTGGGTGGACTCTTTATGCGGAAGTCCCAAGATTCCCAGGACTAGCCCCTGATTTTCCTGGAACTCAGTGCAATTTGGGGATTTTCCCCTCCAGCCTGTTCCAGGAAACCATTAACCTTTTTGCTCAAGAGGCCCCTACACACCTGCCCCTTCAGACAGTTTAACTTCATTTTCCCGTGTCCACTGGCTTTTTTCATGGGCATGTAGTACCAGGCCATATAACATTAGGGGCTTGATCTCCCAAAGTCCTCAGCAATGTGGACTAACTGCTCCCATTGAAGCTAATGATAAATCTCTCTGTGACTTCAATGAGAGCAGAGTTCGGCTACCACTGAGCACTTGAGGAAATCCCATCCCAGATACCTATTTCTGGCATGAGCCGAAGTGGCGCGTTTCAAAGCTGTTACAGAAACAGTTTGAACCAAACTCTTCCTCTGTCCATGATGACATTTCATGTCCTTCTACAAGTCCCACTCTTGGAGTCCTAGAAAGAAGTTTCTGAAACCCACTTTCCTGATTTGAGAGCTGTTCCTTTCAGCCTCGGGATGAGGTCAGAGCTCTGAAATGCCACTGGGTTTGCAGCTGGGGTTTCTCCCCATTAAGTATTTTGACTGGACTTCCTCTGACTGGTGAAGGAACATCTGTGTCTACCTCAGACAAGAATAACACACAGGGATATTTCCCAGTTACCTCCCACTCTGTTCAAGTCTCATCATTGTGACAAGGATCTTGGTCTACCAAATTGAATATCTTCACAAGAAGTTTCAGGGGGTAGCCATGTTAGTCTGTATCCACAAAAATAACAAGGAGTCCCGTGGCACCTTAAAGACTAACAGATTTATTTGGGCATAAGCTTTTTGGACATGCATCTGAAGAAGTGGGTTTTTTTACCCACAAAAGCTTATGTCCAAATAAATCTGTTAGTTTTTAAGGTGCCACCGGACACCTTGTTTTTTTCACAAGAAGTGTTTCCCCTCAGCCCCTTACCGCCTGATTATACCGGTAGTTTTTCTTCCTTGATTCAGGGGCTATTTATTTATTTATTTTACAGGCGCATCTAGAGACACCAGCTGAGATCTGGCCCCATTGTGCTGCGTGCTGTGAATACACATAACCAGCTCGGAACAGCTAGCAATCTACATAGACAAATACAAATACAGGTGTAGAGAGGTGAGCTGATTTGCTTAAGGATGCATAGTAGGTCAGTACCATGGGCGGTGGGTGACCTGCTGGCTCAGGGAGGCTAGCCCCCTCCCCTCCCTTTGGCTGCAAGCCTCTCCCCCCGGCTCGCCAGGCTGGGTGACATCCGGCCCCCGGCCCCAGAGTGCCAGAGAAGCAGCACACAGCCCCCCCAGTCCCCAAGCACCAGGCGGGCAGCACACGGCCCCCCAAGCGCTGGGTGGGCAGTGCACAGCCTCTACCCCTAGCGCAGAGTGGGCAGCCCCAGCGTCCAGGGGCCCCTCAGCATTTGGAGGCCCCAGCAACCCCAAGTCCCAGCCACAGGCCAGCCACGGCCTCCCTAACCTGGCCCCAGCCCCAGCACGCTTCCCTGAAGATGAGTGACCAGCCTGCCTGGGCTGGGGCCAAAAGGGAAGGGCATTAGGGCAAGCAGGAGGGGGCCTTCCGGGCAGAGCGTGGGCCGGGCCACACCAGGCTCTTTGGGGAGGCACGGCCTTCACCTACCTATGCTATGTGCCGCCCATGGTCAGTACCAGCTCTTGGAGGAGAACCCAGGCATCCTGAGTCCCACTCTAGTGCCCTGTACATCAGACCACACATGAGCGATTCCTCCCTGCAGTATAAGGGCTGGTTTACACAGTGTTTTTGTATTACTTTAACTTTGTCACTTTACAAATCAGTATAGTTAAAACTATAACCCCCTCTAGAGAATGCAGTTATACCAGTGTACAAGTGCTTATACCCTTATAGCTTATTCTTCTTCAAGTGCTTGCACATGTCCAACAGATACCACTAAGGGAAACATCTCCGACAGCTGTGCTCAGGGCGCTCGCACACCTAAATCAGAATGGACACGTGCAACACATCTCAAAGAACATGTTACAAAAGTAGGTAACCGTTTGTTCCTGAACATTTATGGGAATAATCTATGCTACTGTAGGCACCTTTACAGCGACATAACTGCATCCACACTAAGGAGGGGGTTGTAGTACTTTAATTAGGTCAGTTTCTAAACAGATACAGATAAAGCTGTCTATTAACAAGTCCTAAGACTGGCTGATGCCTTACAGCTCAGGCTGAGAATTTAAAATGAAGTAATCGCCAGCCATGGCTTTTCCAATTAGATTGATCAAACGTGTCCTGTTTATAATGCCTTCAGCCTTTTACTTTCCTCGAGAAGATGGTCAAGAATATAGTTAGGGGGAAAAAAACAAACAACTTAATGGATATATAACAACAACCCCTGTGCTGCCCAGGGAGGAGAAATGTCCCCATTTATTTTGAATACATGTGGAAGGCCATCAGACATCCTATCATTGGCCGGCATCCTACCCCATCATCTGTCTGCCACAGTGAGTGGATAACCCAGGCTTTGGTTCCATGGGCTTGTTTCTGTGTATTTCCATCTGGTGCAAGGAATGTGCCATGGAGAGTAGCTGAGGGACAGCTGAGTTTGGGTATTGGAGAGGCAGCATTTACCATGAATGGGGGTGTATAAATACGTTACTGTTTACGACCTATCCGTAGGGCGAACAACATGTGATGCACGATTTGAGCTGAACGCATGGGTACCAATGTAGGCAGCCCTCGGAGGCTTACACATGTGAGCATCAGGTCTTATTTGTGAGGCAATCCAGCAGGGCATTGCCCAGTTTGCTGTTTGTACTGAGCTTCTGGGCCTGTTGTCAAGCAGAAGTGCCAGCCACCACTTATGCAGCTCTGTTGAGGAGTAACAGAAAAACAGCAAAGAGTGCAAAGAGACTTTATTCTTGGCAATATTCTTGAAACAGGAGTGAGTCCTAATTTAATATATCCAGCTTCACTACAGACTCTGTGAGAGGTCCCTGCAGAACAGGATTTAACAATCTTGACTCTATCTCCCATCTGCATGCTGCTTCCTAAGCATAAAGTGGCCTTCTTATCCCAGTTGCTAATCTAGTTAATCTGTTCACAGCCCAGACCCTCTTTAACCCTCACTTCTACCAGACATTCATGAAACAGAAAAATGTCACTCAAAATTATTTGTTCCTCTGGGCTCCTCAGTGAGTCTTGTCTTCTTATTTCCATTGGGTCACATTCGGACACTTAGCCTGCTCCTCTGTGCAGACCGACACATACCATAAGTAGAACTGGTTGAAAACTAAAAACTAGTTTTACAACAAAAGTTTCAAATTTCAACAATGATTTAATTTGAAAGGATTCAGAATAGACAAATTATTCACATATTTGAAATTTTGCAGGGATTTCTTTTAATCAAACTTTTTTCCACATTTTTTTATCAAAATGGTGTTTGGCATTTTTTCAGGACCTGAGCCCAGTTTTTATTAAACAATCAAACAAACAAACTCCCCAATAACCAGTTGAAGAATATTTTTGAATAAAATATACAAACATTTTCACACAAAATGAAAATTTTGGCAATGTTAACAATTTATCATGAAAAAAAATCCTTTTTTGAAAAAAAGGGGAACGCAACACATAATTAGACTGTGGAACTCACTGCCACAATATCCCATTGAGGCCAAGAACTTAACAGGATTCAAAAAGACTGGATAATTATATGAATATCAAGAATATCCAGTTATAATAATTCATGATAACACAGATTTTGGAAGGTGTATTAAGCCTCCTGCTTCAGGACTTAAGACAATATCTATTAAAGAGCTGAAGAACCTGAGTGGAGGACAGGTTATCTCACAGCTGCCTTCTGATGCATCTGCTGTTGACTGCCATCAGAGACCAGCAACTGGACAGGTTATGTGAGTGATCCAGTCTGGGAGCTCCTATGGAATTTCCCCCTTAGATTATAACCACTTTGCAGCAGGGATGGCCTTCGTTCTCTGTCTCGTACAGTGCCAAGCACGTTACCAGCATTTAACTAATAATTAATTAAGAAAGCACTGATTGTGCTTGGTGCCACCCTCATTTGTTTACCAAGATCTAGTGGGCCAAGCTTCCCAAGAGAATTGCTGGCACAAAGGGGCTGTTACATGAGTGATTTCCCAGCCTGTGCAGATTTCTCAGCCCTTTGGGAACAGCTGGGCCCAAGGCCTCAAGCATTCAGTTGAACAGTGCCTCAGGAGAGATCAGCGTCTTGTTTCACCAAGCCCATCTGCCTGCAGCATACCCACATTCAGCTCCGACTCCTCAGACAAGCTGCTGTCACTACCAGCAGAGCTGACTGGAGATGTTTTGAAAAATCAGACTACTATGTGTAAACATGATGAGAGGATATGGGAGATAGCCATCTCGCCACCAGGCACGTACGGTGCAGGCCTATGCACGAAGGCCCCAATTCTGCAAACACTCATGCATGTGCTTGACTTTAATGGGTCTCCTCAGCTGGGTACAGTTAAGCGCGTGCAAAAGTGTTGGCACACTTGGGGCCCACACTTGTGTTTAAATGTAGGGGGACAGTTGAAGTTGGAAGCTCAAAATATGATACCCGCCCTCTTTAAATAAATGTATCAGAGCCCATTTTTCCTTAGTTCCTTTTAATCAGGGATTGCGCAGATCACCATATTAGACAGCTGTCCAGAACATTTTTGTGAGGGGTGTTTTGTATGACCGGTAGGTCTATTCATTTTGTTTAAGCATCAGTAGTAGCCCAGTTCTCATGAGCAACCTTATACCAATGAATTACCATGGGCTTATGGCAGAGACAAACATTCCGTGAAAGGCTGGAACTCTCATTCATTCACTATAGACGTGTGATGGTCCATGAGGCAGGGGTTAACAAAACAACCACTTGACAATGATTTGGGAATAGGTGAATTATGACCACAGCCTATCCTGCTGACAAGTACTGCCTCACCATCTCCATGTGCTCCCTCTCTTTGGTGCATTTGCTTGTCATCTCTTGTCTGATATTAGATTGCAAGCGTGTCAGAGCAGGGACTGTTTTTTTGTTCTGTGTTTGTACAGCGCCCAGCACCAGGAGGCCTTGATGCACGGTTGAGGCATGTAGGTACTGCCAGAACAGAAATAATAATAATCATTAACAATAGAAAAATAATTCACTGCCTCATTCACTGTGGATTTGGAGGGATTGCAGGCTATGAATATGGGCCGCACATTGAACGATGAGGATAAAAATAAATCATGAACGGCTATCTCATCCAACTTGTGCACTGAGAGTGAAATTTAGCCCTGTTCAGAGAATAAGAATAAGGCTCATGCACCTCTGAAACTTAAATCATCAAAAAATAAGGCTTCCAGAGGACTTAAGTAGGGCCCAGACCTTTTGTCGATTCTCTCCATGGGGTTGAATTTCACCCGTAATGAGACAGGAATCCTTCAGGAAAAAATAGCTTGTGATCATGTTAAGGACTGTGTCATAATGCACAATGGGGAGGCGTTAAGGTTGTTTTTTCTGACTTTGTGGGCTTGACTTTGCAAGTTTATGATTCTTTTACTGTAGTTCTTTGGTATAGATTTTTGTATGGAGTATATATTTTAATTTCAGAATACAAAGTGGTTTAAACAGAAAGCCCTGGCATTTGGTTGACTGTTCCCTGTCCACCATTCCAGTAGTGAAGGCAGGAGGTTCTGTAGTTCATTATTTTATTATGCAGATACTAATGTTGTTATTAATGTTGGGTTTTAGTGAGATCAGACCTGGGTTCTGATGTGATGGACACCATGGTACACGTCTACGTACATAGATATGCTGTCACATAGTGTCATCTGAGGTGAGCAATGGTTTCCATTTAACTCATATTAGAAATTTTTTCCTACTATCTGGGCATATTAGGCACATAAATATCTTTGAAAATCTGGGCCATAGTGATGCATCATTTGACCTGATTGTTTCCAGCCAATTATGCACCAGGGTATTTCTTTTGAATGTAACAATAACACTTCTGTTTTAAAAATTGCCATAAACACCTACAGTCATGATTAAAAAAGCATATAGGTATAACAATAGCACGGCAGTGGTTTGGCTTCCTACTGTGGGTCAGCCCCATATTTCTTTTTATAAGGGTATGTATCTCACCAGGGCGTTGTGAGGGTTAATTAATTAGTGTTTATCAAATGTCCTGAGCTCCTTCAGATGATAGGTGCAATGGTTTATGAATAATGGTGATAATTATTACTTTATTTACTTGTGTTGCAGAAGGGCAATAGATTAGTATTTCCACAAATGTGGCAAAATGTAAAACTTCATCGGAGTAGCCCCGAACCCAAGATCAGCCATTGGTAAAACTGTGCTATGTAACTATGAGCGAACTCTTGATGTTAGGTGTTCTGTCTTGAGCTCATTGTACTATGGATGAATATAGTTTATTATCCCTTGTAATATGTTCCTATGCAAGATGTGCACACAAACCCAGCAGATGGTGTATCCTCTCAGCTCCAGTTGCCATTCGTCAACACGTTATAACTGTATGAGTTCTGTCAGCACCAACATAAGGAAATGGGAGATTCTTTGATTGACCATTTATTATGACTGAGTTATAGGTTTAACAGATGGCTCCATTTTGTTGGCAGGGAACATTTCATGTTTGTTTAATTAGCTGCAAGTCATATTGAAAACTATAGCATGTTACATGCGGATACATAAGCGTGTCTGTGAGATGGATCTTTCATGCGGGATGTATAGGGAGTTGTTGGAAAGTGCATTTCATACAACAGAGTTCCTGACTGGATTTCG
The DNA here is from genome assembly GCF_965152235.1 of Eretmochelys imbricata. Taxonomy (NCBI): domain Eukaryota; kingdom Metazoa; phylum Chordata; order Testudines; family Cheloniidae; genus Eretmochelys; species Eretmochelys imbricata. The sequence continues at coordinate 124,525,955 of NC_135577.1, read as the reverse complement.
TATCCTCAAATATAAACCTCCTGAAAAATGGAGGCTAGTGCATTCATTGGTTGACTAGAAGTCCAAACTAATGGCGAAGATAGACATGGAGAAAGCACTGTGCTAGGTTCAATTCCCAGTTCAGCCACAGACTACGTGTTTTTGCGTAAGTCACTTAACTTATCTGTGCCTCACTTTTTCTAGCTCCTTCCCTGCCACGCGGAGGGGAGGATAGTGACTCCTGCTGCTTAGGTTTCCTGTTTGAAAAGCACTGTAAGACCCTGAGATGGAAGAGGCCGTTGAGGTGCCCATGGTATTACGACGATGAAGCACAAGCAGCGCATGGAGTCCATGTTTCATATTTTTCCGCTGTGCTCCCTTGGGAGACAAATAATTAAAACTTTCGTGTATTTGTACAGAGTTCTTGTCAGATTTCCACTTCTGCATTTGAAATATTTGTTGAATTCTTTAATGTACATGCAGTGCAGTGCTCAGGCTCCTTCTGCTTGGGTTTATTTATTTTGTCCAGCAGCCAAGTACTAGGTACACTAAAATCTGTGGAGTAAAATCAATATCCTGAAAGCCAAATCTTGCCCTCTGTTACACCCCTGCAGCCCCACTGTACTCAGTGCTGAGTTAAGCCCTCTATCCCTATTGATTCAATAGTGTTGCAGTGGCATAACTGAGAGCAGAAGTTGACTTAGAGAGTTTGGAACATAAACATCAGAATCAGAACTACTTTCCCCAGTGTTCGTGCCCCAAACACCTACCGGGTAAACTGTTATTGATTCTGTACTGAGTAGAATCAATGCACCGCATTGTCAGGAGGCAGTGCTGATCTAGTGACTTGGGGTTAGAGCTGAGAATCAAGCAACCTGGATTCTGTTCCTGGTTCACTGTGTGATCCTGGGCAAGCTGCTTCACCTCCTGCCTCAGTTTCCCCCATCTGCAATACAAGGCAAAGAAATTGTGCATGTCTGTAAAGTGCTCTGAGAGCTTTACATGAAAATGCTATGTAAGGGCAAAGCATTATTATCATGGGTTGTTCCGCTTTCTAACACTCCAGAATGGCTCCAGGGAAAAGCAATTGGCCACTATGGCAAACCCTGGTCTCCTCATCTTCTTTGCAGGACTCCTTTTGGGAGACTAGGTGCTTGTGTTCCACAGAACAGGATGCAGAGGAATTCTTCCCATCACCGGGGTCATTAGAGAGACAAGGTGGGTGAGGTGATATCTTTTACTGGACCAACTTCTGTTGGTGAGAGAAACAAGCTTTCGAGCTTACACAGAGCTCTTCTGCAGGATAGAAGATACTACCTCCCCCACCTGGTCTCCCTAATATCCTGGGACCAACACAGCTACAACAATACTGCATGCATCAGTGTCATTGGCATTTGCGCATGCTCCTCTCCCAGGCTCGGTCATTTGCAGACAGACAGACAGACAGACGGCAGGCTGGGATGGAGATGTGGTTGCAGTAAGACGGTGGGCGTGAATGTATTAACCCTGAACTGAGAATGACAAAAGCTAGATCTATACTAGAGACTTTTGCCGGTATAGCTATGTCCGTTGGGGGTGATGTTTTATGACATTTTTATACTGGCAAAAGGCTTACTGTCAACTCAGCTCTCCTGGCAATGCTTTTGCCAATATAGCTTATTTTGTTCAGGGAACCGCTATAAGCTGCGTCTACACGAGGTATAGACTGGTATTGTCACACCGCCTCGCTACACTGCCAAAGCTTTTCTAGTGTAGACTAGGCCTCAAACACCAGGGAGATAAATAGTCCTTATGAGTTAATGCCATCAACCCTTCTAATACAGCTGCTGGGATGGCACAATGTCCCCAGACCCCTCCATGGGCTCTGCGTGTACTACACTGGTCTACACTGCAGAGTTAGGTCAATGTAAGTCACCTTGTGTCAACCTATATCTGCACTCCAGTTTGTCTCTTGCTGAAGTGCTCCATTACAGCAGTGCATTAAGACCATCTCCTGAATGGTGCTGAGCCATGATCCACATACTGTGATGGATGCAGTGCGAGTGTAGACACTGTGTGACCTATGTTAACTCTAACAGTCCTCCAGCATCTGTCCCACAATGCCCCACACTGTCCACTCTGGTCACAATTGTGAACTCCGTTGCCCAGGGGTCACAGAGACCAGCAGCCACCCCCACTCCTTTAAAACCACCCCATTTTGTATGCTTCTTCCTGATTGCCCAGCCTGGTGACCTCAGTTAGGAGTTCTCCCTTGTTGTGTGCAACTGCCCAGCCTACCATAGTGGCTACACACTGCAGAGGAATCATAGAATCTCAGGGTTGGAAGGGACCTCAGGAGGGCATCTAGTCCAACCCCCTGCTCAAAGCAGGGCCAATCCCCAATTTTTGTCCCGTATCCCTAAATGGCCCCCTCAAGGATTGAACTCACAACCCTGGGTTTAGCAGGCCAAAGCTCAAACCACTGAGCTGTCCCTGGGAGCTGCTGCTTGGAGTAGACAGGAGGTATTGGATCTCCAGGGCTGTGGGGCGACGAGGCGGTGCAGGCACAACTGCGGAGTTGTCAGAAGCATGCACACCTTAGGGTTGCCAGGTGTCCAGTTTTTGACCGGAAAGGTTTGACCTGGTAGAAAAGGGATGCTGGCAGCTCAGGTCAGCACTGTTGACTGGGCTGTTAAAAGTCCGGCTGGCGTGGGCCTGGCAGGCTCCCTACCCAGCTCCGCGCAGCTCCCGGGAAGTTGCTGGGTGTAGGGGCAGCCATGGGGGCTCTGCGTGCTGCCCCTGCCCTAAGCACTGGCTCCACAGCGTCCATTGGCCCGGAACCGTGGCCAATAGGAGCTGCGGGGGCAGCATGCAGAGCCCCGTGGCCGCCCCTCCCTCTAGGAGCTGGAGGGACATGCCAACAACTTCCCAGGAGCCGCCTGAAGTAAGTGCCACCCAGAGCCCGCACCCCCCATCCCCGCCTACACCCCAACCCCCTGCCTCAGCCCTCCCACACTCCAAACCCTTCTGCCCCAGTCCAGAGACCCCTCTTACACCCCAAGCCCCTCATCCCTGACCCCACTCCAGAGCCTACACCCCCAGCTTGAGCCCTCACTCCCTCCCACACCCAAACCCCCTGCCCCAGACCGGAACCCCCTCCCACACCCTGAACCCCTCATTTCTGGTCCCACCCCACAGCCCACACCCCACAGCCGGAGCTCTCACTCCATCCCACACCCACACCCACACCCCCTGAGCCAGCCCAGTGAAAATGAGCGAGTGAGTGAGGGTTTGGGAGAGCGAGCGAGGAAGGGAGGAGGAATGGAGTGAGCAGGGACAGGGCCTCAGAGAGGGGGCGGGGCCTTGGGAAGGGACAGGGCAGGGGGCGGGGCAAGAGTGTTCAGTTTTCTGTGATTAGAAAGTTGGCAACTATGAGCAGATTGCACAGGATGCAGGAGAACGGATGCCACAAGGACCAACAGCAGACCCATGTGAAAGCCAAGGAACCGCAGCAGGTGTACGAGAAGGCCAGGGAAGCCAACAATTGACCCGGTGCTGAGCCACAGACCTGCCGCTTTCACCATGAGCTGCATATCATACTTAGCGGGGACCCCACCACCCCTCTGCAGGCCACTGTGAATACCAAGGATCCTGAGACATAGACCCCTGCCATGAAGGGTAAGGAGGAGGAAGTGAACGGGGGCAAGTGACAGGGGAGCCAGCTATGCCGTGAGCCAAGTCCTGTTCAGGACACCACTGCAATCCCATCAGTCCTAGCGGCTGAGCACGGATGGGCCCGATGCTGGAGCAGGAGCCTCGGCTAAGTGTGTGAAATCATTTTCCATTACAATGTTTAAATGTACAGATGGCACCTGACCCCAACTTAGCAGAACCCAGCTATCAATTTTATTCGTGCTAGAAGAGGTCCTGGTACCGCAATGAGAGGTAGCACTGTTCTCTGCTTTTCATTCCCCTCTAGAGTTAGGTGGGCCAGGGTGTGTTGGGGTGTCGGGGAGGTGATGCAGAGCAATTTGTTTATGTGCACAGGGATGTCCCTTGAATCCTCCTGAGAGATCTCGATGAAACATTCAGGTACTCTGCAATCCTCTCCTGAAGGTTTCTAAGGATGTCAGCCTGTCATTGGGTCCACTCGCTGCATATGGCACCTCCTCCTGGCGGCTCTGGGGATTAGGTCTTGCCAGGTGCTGCCCTCCTCTGGTGGTGTCTCTTCCCGTCATCTCTTTCACCCTTCGGTTCCTCTCACTCCCAGAGCTGCAGCTTCCTGTTCGTGGCTTGGCCTTCCCCTTCCAGGAAAATCAAAGTCCTTCCAGACTAGCTCTCTGGCTGGTGTCTCCAATGCCCTGTGCCACTACCCAGTGGGTGGTAAGGGAATGCAGGCCTGCCCTTTAGACTGGGTTCCAGCCCAGGGACCCTGTGACAGGCAGCCAAGCTAGCTGCTGTTTCCCTGGGCTTCTTTCTACTTCTCTGGCTTCCCCTTCTTTCTCGGTTTGCCAGCCTAAGGTCCCTCCTCTCGGGGAGTGGTTACAGATACTTCCTTATAGTCCTCGCTGCTCACAGCTCCTGGGCTTTATACAGGCCCATCCTGCTCCTGCCCAGCTGAGCCCATTTTCCCCACTTCTGAGCTGGGTTGCTCCCTGTCTCTCTCTTTAGGTGCAGCCTGGGCAGTTAATCGGCCTGCCTAGCCACTTTACCCCCTCCAGGCTTTGTGTGGGGTGGCACTCCATCACACAGCTTCCTTTCTTTCTCTGCAGTAGGACACTTTCCCATCCCAGGCACCATTGCAGTAAACAAGCTAGCGGCATCCAAGCCCAGCCAGCTTCTAAATGCCAGCAACCACTGAGCTCTCTGTGCCTTTGTCACACTCAGGAATGAGATATCAGCTGAATCACCACCGCCTGTGGAAAACTGCCATTGCCCTGTACTCATACCCATGGAAATAGTGGATGAAATTTTACTGTTTTGTGCAGCCGCACGATTCCCTTCTAATTTTCCTGGCCCCTCGCTCCTGGTGGGCCATACTCCCCATAGCTAAGACTGCAGAGTGGTGCTGTGCAGAGGTGCTCTGAAGCGTCTTGTTTAAAACTCTAGGGAAACAAGGGAAGGGAGTTCTGAAACCTAACTTTTGCTTGCCATTGTGACAGCAAATACAATGACACCTCTGTGTGTATTATCTGTAGCTGCTGCCGTTGTAGCCTTGAGGGGCGGCTATAACCACTGGGATGTTTTTTCACTGAGGTCCAATCTCCTGAGTAATCAACGCCAGTGTCCCTTCATTCTGCCAAAAGCCCATTTAGCTGTCATTCTGCACCTGCTGAGCCAGTAGTTGACTCTTTCCTTGGTGCTGTCGAGGTGGCTGGTGTACAGTTTCATGAGGCCGGGGAGCAAGGGGTAGACTGGGTCCTCCAGGATCACTATGGGTATTTCAACATTGCCAATGGTAATTCAGCGGTCAGGAAAGAAAGTTCCTGCTTGTAGCTTTCTGAACAGTCCAGTGCTCTTAAAGATGGGAACATGCAGTGTAATTGTAGCCATGTTGACCCTAGGATATTAGAGAATCACGGTGGGTGACGTAATCTCTTTTATTGGACTAACTTTGGTTTGTGAAAAGAACAGGAGGACTCGTGGCACCTTAGAGACTAACCAATTTATTTGAGCAGAAGCTTTCGTGAGCTACAGCTCACTTCATCGGATGCACAAGCTTTCAAGCCACACAGAGCTCTTCTTCAGGTCTGGGAAAGATACTCTGAGCACCGCAGCTAAATGCAAGGTGGGAACAGATTGTTTAGCATAAGTAGTTAGCACATAGAATATGCTAAACAATCTGTTCCCATCTTGCATTTAGCTGTGACGCTTGGTGTTCCTTTCCCACACCTGCAGAAGAGCTCTGTGTGAGCTCGAAAGCTCGTCTCTCTCACCAACAGAAGTCAGTCCAATAAATGCTGTTACCTCACCCACCTCATTTCTCTAAAGATGCGAGTGTCACGCACTTCCCCTAACCAGCCAACGTTGATTTTGGTGGAGTGTCCCCAGTAATCCAATGCTTGCGTAACCATAGAAAAGTTGTCCTTTCAGTTGCTGTACTCTGTGACAAGGGTGGCCTGGTGCCAAAATAGGGTGTAATAGAGTCCTCAGTGGGTTAGGGGGCCGAGTGGTTAGCACACGTAGTGCCACTTCCCAGTGGGTAGGTCTTGCGGTCCAGGCCCTCTTTTAATCAGAGGAGGGCAAGAGGCTTGGGTCCCTCTGGTCACAGGGCAGTGGTAGGGGAGCCCGGGCCTACCCGCTCCACCAGGCTCTGACCCAGGGCCCTAGGAGGGTCAACAGTGCCTGGGCCCCGAAGTTGCCCTGTGAGTTACCCTCCCTGGGTCACTTCTTCCTGCTGCTTTCCTCTCCCAGCTTCCAGTTCAACATAAAGAGAAAAAGAAAGGGGAATCAAACTGCCTGCCCCAACCGGGCTCAGCAGAGTCATATCCCCTTGGGGAGGCTTTTCTGGAGCCCTTGTCAGCAAACTTCAGGGTCGATATGTCCTCCTCCCCACTTCTGAGCTGGGTTGCTCCCTTTTCAACCCTTCCTCCAATTGGAGCATGCTCTGCAGGGCTGGCAGGGTGGAGCTACCTGGGCCCAGTACTGTCCTTTAATCCTTTCTGGCCCCGTGTGGGGTTTGTACACCCCATCACACAGGGATATTCATGCCATCTATCACCCCCACCAAAGTCTGGGAACCCCACTGCTGCAAATCTATCCACCATGCCCTGCACAGTACTGAGAGTCACAGTCCTCCATAGCAGGAATAGATTAATGGCCCTGCACTCTTGCATGACAACAGCCCCCACAGTGGACTTTCTAGCTCCGAAGTCATTTCCTACTGACCAGTAGCATCCAATGTTGCAAGCTTCCACAGTGCGATTGCCACTCACTTCTCTGCCGCTAGGACAGCTCTGATTTTGGTGTTGCTGTGCTGGAGGGGTGGGGTGAGCTAAGCGCACAGATCAAGGAAAGTGGCCTTTTGCACTGAAAATTTCTGCATCCTCCCAAACCTGCATTATGATGAGATCCCACCAGTCAGGGCTTGGTTCTCAAGCCCAGAAGCAGCACCCCACCATCTGCAGCTGCTCCATGAACACCACCTTGACTTGGTTTTTGCTGTAGCCCACAGCAATCTGTCCTCCATGAAATCATCATATCTCCTGCTGCTGCATTTCTTCTTGTGGCTCTTCAAATACCGTTGTATCGTGTGTCCTGTGTTTGCAATGCTTACCACAATAGGGCAGAGCTGTGCAGGGTCCAGCCTTCCGTCAGAGATGGCAGACAGCAAAATGTGCCACACAGGTGTGTGGGATTTTTAAAAAAAGCTCAAAAATTATGGGATATGGATGGCATTATGGGAGGGAGAAAGTTGCATGATGATAGCTTGATCACTGGCTCCTACTCGCGCCTGCATTACTCATTTCTGCCCCACTGTGCAATGCCAGAATTTCCCAGGAGGCATTGTGCTGGATGATGGTGAGTTGCACACTGCGATACCTACCCATGGTGCACTGTAGTGGGCATCGACACAAGCACTCCTGCTGAGGACTGTCAGCGCCGACAGAAGGAGTCAAGTATGCACATGCATGAGCAATATGCTAACTGCAGCGGCTTTACGCAGACATTACTTGCATTAACAAAAGTTTGTAGTGGAGACATGGTCATAGGCCCAGATCCCTACAGCTGTTTAGGCTCCTAACTTCCACTGGTTTCAATGGAAGTTAGGAGCCAAAATACCTATGTGTATCTGGGTCTAAGGGCCAGCCAGCCCCACCCTTTGGGTCAACTGTGCCTTGCGCCCACTATCCTGTGGAATCAGGCCATGGCCCGTAATGTGCTGCCTCACCTGTTAAAAATGGGCCAGATGGAAGCTGTGGGTGTCACCCATTAAGTGCGTCCCTTCCTCTCTGAAGGCCACCATTTCAGCAGTGGTCCTGAACCCCCCTTTGATGTAGCCTACTTCTTCCTGGCCCCACTCATTTCTACTGCTCCTCTCCCTGGCCCACCTTCCAGATCCCCTCATTGTCCAGATGCCTATTCCCCCTGCCCCCTGGGAACCTACTGACTTCTAGCTCCCTATGGCCTTCCCTCCAGCTCCTTCTATGTCCAGTGGCCTCTCAAACATCCTTCCTCATCTGTCTCTCCTCTCCATTTGCAGTTGCCACGCTGTCTCAGCTGTCAGCTTCATTTTCCACTTGATCTAACCTCTCTCCCACCACTTCCCACCTCCTCCACCTTCCAACTGCAGCTTTGCACAATTACACCCACTCCTTTGGCTCACAGGCTGTTCCTTCACCACCCACCATTGCCCACCACCCCATCTGTGGCCCAGTTGTCATTCCAGAGCCCCTCTCTGTGTGGCATGATAAGAAAACACAAGCCATGGGGGATAGTAAAAGATCCCCTCTGTATACGATGCTATGATATATGGGACCAAGCCTTGGGTTGTCCTACATCAAACCCCTTATTTGATCTTCCCAGTAGCCATCATTTTTTCTAATGGCTCCAAACTTCTTCACCTCCTGGACCTGCCTGGTACTCCAGAAAGCCCAACATCATCAGGGGCCAAGGGCACAGAGCATGTGGGGATTTGTGCTGCCGTGCTTCTGGAAAGGGAATACATTAGCCAGACAGTTCCCAGTATATCTGCTTTGTAAATCTTGCCCAGAAACTGATATGTGAAGGTAGAGAGCGGAGACCAGAAGCTCACACCAAATGCATGAGCTTCCCTGTTTAGGGGTGCCTGGTTATTACCAATATAGATCAGGTGGGCCTGCATTATTCCCGCCCAGTGTGTAGGACTTGGGAACAATCTGTTGTCTTACCAATCAGTGGTGTGTTTACTACTGCTGTCCACTAGATGGTGTTTTCCTCTAACAGCATTCAGGGAGTTGATTTGGAGATTATATTTTGGCGTTTTTTTAGAATACCGTTAATTTTGCGTGTGAATTTGCTGCTCATCAAAGGTGCTGGACCGACACTGGTGGAGATGGAAGTCCTCCATTTATCCACAGAACAGCTACCGGCATACCAATTCAAATTCCCCCACCAGCCTGTGCCTGATGGGGGAACCGGTGCTAGGGACCAGACTCAGCCCAAGTCCACACTAGAAACTTTCGGCAGGAAAGCAATGTCAGCTAGGGATGGGAGCTTTGTGACATTTCTATGCTGCCAAAAGCCCTAGTATCGACACAGCTGGCATAAAAGTGCTTTTCACTTGCCAAACCAGAGTAAGCTCTACAAGGACAAGCACTTCTTTGCTGGTATAAGATGCACCTATGCTAGAAAGGTTTTGTTGTTATAGGTATAATGACAACATTTGTAAGTGGAGGCTAAGGCTAAATGTAGTCTCCTTGCCTTATAGGAAAATCCTACGGCATTTAAGTTTTTTTATAGGGTTGGGTTTTTGTTTGGCTCATCCTGTAGAATTTAACAGAAAATTAAATCCCTGAGGAAGAATTTTGTAGAATGGTTAGAAAGTCCAATGGGAAGAATGACATTCCCTACAAAATGACTATTCCACTTCTGATTTTGACTTTTGGCCCTTTTAAATTCAGAATGGTTCCCATTCATTCCTCAGTCTTTCTGCTGGGTCAGCCAGCCCGGTTTGCAACAAGTGTCAATTTGTTTTTTGTTTTTTTGATGCAGACACTCGTGCGTGAGGGAAAAGGCTGAAATCACTGAACTCAATGTACCTAGGCTATCAAATGGCCTTCATCTGGAGGCAACTGTTGGTCATTATTGTTACAAGCTGGATTCAAACTAACCCCTACAGATAAAGGCGGCAGAACCAATTACCACTGCTGTAAACTACCCCATCCTCTTGGCTTTGCCCACTACTTTATTTTATGTCATTATCATAACGCCAGCTAGGGAAAATTTGCACAATCCTTTCACAATGTTGATTTTCATTTAAAATGTAGTGGAGTCAGTTTTACAATTGGTATCGATGAAATATGCACCAGTCACAAACACTCTGCTGATATTTTGACACCTAAATCACAGCCAAGTGAGACTGAAATTGCTTACATAGTTGTGATTTCTGCCTGCTTGGCTGAATTCAGGTGACATGTTACAATGTGTGTACAGCTAGTCTCTGTGAAAATATGCTCATTTGATGGTCACGTCTTGTCTGCCCTCTCTCCCACCCCTGCCCATCTGTTTGTTTTATTCACCTGGGATGTCTTGTCATTAACCAGGATCGTGAGCTGTCTGGGTCAGAGACGGTCTCTTTGCTACATGTTTATACAGTGCCCAGCACAATGGGGCCCTGCATTGTGATTGGAGCTTCTCAGTTCTATTATGCTATAAATAATTAATGATTGTATAAATCATTTATGCATACAAAATATTAAGTTCATGTTTCATTTTTTAAAAAAATATTTGCATATGATTGTAATATAGCGGGTCATTATTATTATTTATTGGTCTTATCATAGTGCCTAGCTCTTGGTTACACGGGGGTACATCTGGAGTAGAACCACTGCAGTCATTGGAATTACTTCGAATTTACACTAGTGTAGCCTGACCCATTCACATTTGTGAAATTTCAAAGTGATTTTAATACCCATCTGAAAACAACAATGCAGCATGGGACTGGTTAATTTCCACAGGCACTCTGGTCTCCTACACCATACCATTTTGATCTCATTCACTTTTTTTTTTTCTATATGTGCTACACAAATTGTTGATTTGTATCACCATCAGCAACTCATTGCACACCCTGGAAAGCATCATTTCACTGCACCGAGGAGTCAGCCCAGGCCACAGGGAATGTGTACTTTGCAGAATGGTTTCCACCCAGATTGTGGCAAGTTCTCCCTGCTTCATTCAAGTGGCTTAATCCACAGAGATGCTCCAAGCCAATGTGCTTGCGTTGCAATGCTTTGGGACATCCTTATATGAGCATTTTCCACATTCGACCCCCTGTCCTCTTGTATTTGCTGATAATGGTAGGTGGTGGTGATATTCCCTTTTTCGTTTTCCCTTGTGGATTGCTGTTACAGTCTTGCAGAGAATACACTCTGTGTGACTCTCATGCAAAGCTCCTGCTTACACTTGGTACATTGTTTCTCAAGCTGCAAGCTCTAGGCATTGCTTGGTTGATTTTTTTTTTTTTTGAATGAGTATCCAATGGCTCAGTGTACCGTCTGACTAGCCATCCAAATAGGCTCTGCAGCAGCAACAGTGTGGAACCCCGCCTGCCCCATCCACAGCCACGCAGGCCTGCTTTCCGAACCCAGTGGAGATGCACTGGTGTAAAGGAGGGTGGATTTTTATCCCTCTCCCTTTAGCAAGAGAGGTGAGGCTTGCTCTCCCAGCCACCCAGAAAGCTTCCCTGAGTCACTTTAAAGGGCAATCAAAGGTCTTTACAGACCGGCTTTGTTACTTAAGAGGAGAAAAGAACGTTTCTCCTCCACTCCCTGGTCAGTGGCCCATTGACAAGTGCTGCAATGTGTAACACACACTGGCATGAAAGGAGAGCTCATTCACAGTTGATATTTGCAATAAACCCTTATTAAGAGAGTCCTAAAGTATCTACAATCATGGTCCGAACATGGGCTTCCTATCTTCCCACTGCAGGGTTCTGAAGGATTGCTGATGAATGCCACCAATGTTCTGCACATGTGTACACACAATTTGATTCACAGAAAGATTGTGGTGCAAAGGGAAAAGTTCTTAGACTGTGACATTTGCACCAACATGCATCCAGTGGTGCAAAGGGGAATCGCTGTCCAGTGGTGGTGTTTGCCCCATTTTACAAACACACCTGCAGAACAGTGGAAAGGAAAGCTTTGCCAATTGCAGTATTTGGAAAACGTCAATATATTGTGCAAGGAAAAGCTCAGGTGACTGGGAGTACAGTATTTACAACACACACACACAGTGGGTGCGAAGCACAGCTGGTGGTGTATTTGCAGCACACGCACACACACACTCTGAATGTGAAACCCCGCTGCGGTGTATTTGCAGCACTCACACACACAGACACACACACACACACACAGTGAGAAACCCTGCTGGAGTGTATTTGCAGCACACACACAGAGTGTGAAGCCTGCTGGGGTGCATTTGCAGCACACACACGCACAGAGTGTGAAACCCCGCTGTAGTGTATTTGCAACACACACACACTGTGAAACCCTGCTGGAGTGTATTTGCACCACACACACACACAGTGTGAAACCCCCCTGTGGTGTATTTGCAGCATTCACACACACACACACACACACACACACACAGTGTGAAACCCTGCTGGAGTGTATTTGCAGCACACGCACAGAGTGTGAAGCCCGCCGGGGTGCATTTGCACCACACACACACACACACACACAGTCTGAAACCCCGCTGGGGTGTTTGCACCACACACACACACACACACACAGAGTGTGAAGCCCGCTGGGGTGTTTGCACCACACACACACACACACACAGAGTGTGAAGCCCGCTGGGGTGTTTGCACCACACACACACACACACAGAGTGTGAAGCCCGCTGGGGTGCATTTGCACCACACACACACACACAGAGTGTGAAGCCCGCTGGGGTGTTTGCACCACACACACACACACAGAGTGTGAAGCCCGCTGGGGTGTTTGCACCACACACACACACACACACACACACACAGAGTGTGAAGCCCGCTGGGGTGTTTGCACCACACACACACACACAGAGTGTGAAGCCCGCTGGGGTGTTTGCACCACACACACACACACACACACACAGAGTGTGAAGCCCGCTGGGGTGTTTGCACCACACACACACACACACACACACAGAGTGTGAAGCCCGCTGGGGTGTTTGCACCACACACACACACACACACACACAGAGTGTGAAGCCCGCTGGGGTGTATTTGCACCACACACACACACACACACACAGAGTGTGAAGCCCGCTGGGGTGCATTTGCAGCACACACCCACCCCGGGACGCGGCGGGCCCCCGGCCCGGTCTCCCACACCCCGCGGCGCAGGGCAGGGCAGGGCAGGGCAGGGCGGGGAGCGCGGCGGGCCCCGTGCCCGGGGTGCTGAGGCCCCGCAGCAGGGGCCGGCCGAGGCGGGAAGGAGCCGCCCCGCGGCCGCGAGCCCGGCCCGCTCCGGGCTCCCCTGGCGCTGCCCCGGCCCGGGGGGCGGGGGCCTCGCGCGGCGAGCCCATGACGTAATGGGTTATGCTAATGACTCGCATGTGGGGAGCTGGGGCGCGGGGCTCGGCGCGGCTCAGTCTCGCCCAGCCAGGCGCCCGGCGCTGCTGCACCGCCCGGCGGGATCGCCCGCTCCCCCGCCATGGCACGGCCGAGGCGCCGCCAGCCGCAGCCCGCGTGACAGCAGCGAGGCACCTGCCTCGGCCTCCCGGGAGAGCCGGGGGGCAGCATGGGGGTGAGCCCTGCGCAGGGCGCGATGGTGCAGCGGTGGGGCGGGAGGGCTCGTGCTTTCCCTGGGGCTGCACCAAGCTCTTCTCCCTGCCCTGGCCCTTGTCTGTGCCCTGCTCCGCGCTCGGCAATAGCTGGGGGGTCCCCGGCAACTCCGGGGGGGGCTTATTACTTATTACGTGTTGCATGTGGGGGGGGGCTCCCCAAAACATCCCTGCAGTGCTTAGAACCCCCAATGGGCTGGCACTGCCCTGCCCACGTCTGTGCCACCCCCATGGGCTGGGGGCAAAAGCGGGGGGGGGAGTGGAAGAAGCAGCTGCGGGGGGGTGTTGCTGAGAGCCATCCTAGGTGAAGCAGAAAAGCCGCAGGAGCCCAACTTTGTGGGGGGGGGGTGTTGCAGTTATGTGGAGGGACGGGGCTCGTTGCTCAGCGCTCATCTGCAGTTTGCAAAGCTCGCTCGAGGCGAATGGACCTGGTCGCTCCTTAGGTCACAAGGCGATGCCTTGACTGTGGAAAATGCGTATGTAAAACCGGGCTGATTTCATGAGCGCTTGAGTAGGACAGAGAGACAGAGACAGACATCCCCCTTCCCCCCCCGCCCGCTCGAGCAGTGGATCGGTGAAGATATTTGGAAAATAGCTTGGGGGGGATCATTTTTTTTAGCAGCCTAAAAAGGGAAAGGGGGACCCGAAGACGCCCTGGGCTGGCCTGTGCCTGCCGGGCTGTGTGATGAAGTCGGGGGTGGGTAGAGTTTATTTTTGTCTCACGCTGCTGCTGCTTAGGGCCTCAATCCAAAGGGGCTGGCTAGAGATGCTTGATTGCTGTAGATGGAGCTGCAGCAACTCGGCTGCTTCCCGGGGAGGAGGAGGTGGAGAAGAAGGCACCAGGGCTGCTCCTGCTTTGCATTAGAGCTTTGTAGCCGCAGTGTAAGTTTTCTTGTGCGCCAATGGTCTGTTGCAGCAGTTCCAGTTTGAAGCAGGTAGGTCCCTAAAGAACCTGCCCAGTACTAGGAGCCCTTTTCCGGCAGCAACAGGGAGCTCCCTCCTCCACTTTCTGTGGAGGAGGGAGGTTTCTTTAAACCGTTAGCTGCAAAGCCTGCATCTCTCAGTTGCTGTGTATGGGGGCTGAATTTTTAGAGGTTCGGTGTCTTCCTCCCTCCCCCTTTCTTCCTCGTCCCCCTGTTATCCTTCCCTATGTTGTTGACCTGAAATCTCCTTCGGTACGTTAGGAAGCTGGCTCTGCTGCTGTCATGCTGAATCATAGCGTTTCCTTGCAAAGTGTGTCATCATCATCAGCAATTCTTTTCTCTTTCCAGTTGTGAACATTTGCTTTGGGAGGAATGCGGGTGTGGAAGGTCCAGATTGCCACCCAGGGGAGGAGAGAGCTGGAGACGCTAGGCTAAAATAACCCGAGGGGAAAGAAGAAGAAGCTATACACCCACTCCTGTGCCTTGTTGAGATTTATATATATAGATGTGTGTGTATATATAATATACAATTTCCCCTCCCTGTTTCCCTGTGCCACTTTGTGTCATCATCTTTGGGGAATTTAACAAGAAGCCACTAGGACACTGAACTGAAGATAGAAAGAGGAGAAGAGAAACCAGACCCACATCTGAGCTGACGGCTGTGTCCAAAAATCCATTTGATTAATAAATAAAATTGTGAGACAGACACGGGGGAAAAAACTTTGGAGGGAATTTTTTTTTTCCCTGCAGAGGGTTTTTTTTCTTTTTTTTTCCCCCCTCCACTCCCTACCCCAATCTAATCATGATGTTTCGAGATCAGGTTGGAGTGCTGGCTGGTTGGTTTAAAGGCTGGAATGAATGCGAGCAGACTGTTGCTTTGCTCTCCTTGTTGAAGCGGGTGAGTCGAACCCAAGCCCGTTTCCTCCAGCTCTGCCTGGAGCATTCATTGGCAGATTGCACTGAGCTGCACATTCTTGAAGGGGAAGCCAACAACCCTGGTAAGTTTTGGTGCAACCAATCCATTTTGAATGCTACATTGTTCTCTGATTGATACCCTAATGATGGCAAAAAAGGGGAGGTCAGGGAGCTAGGGCTCCAAATGAACCAGCCTCATTGTTAACAGCTTCCCTTTTCACATTTTATGTTTCAGACTAGTGATGACTTATTTCAGTTTGATTTTTCACAGCAAACTAATACAGTCTATTCAGTGGTGTAACTACGGTAGCATGAATGATTGATTTTCTCTCATGCAGTTTCCTATGAAATAAGTAAGTCAGGTCACGTAGAGTCTGGATTTTCTAGGCTTCTTTTGGACAACGTGGCTTGCTTTGCTTTAAGCAACATGCAGAAGAATCTCCTCATTATCTTATACAAACGACTATTTTGTTGAGCTGTGGCTAGCTGAGATATCTTAATCTTTTGTTAAATGGTGATTTGTTTCATCATTCAGGTCCTGTTTGAACACTTTTTTTCCTTGCAGCTCTGAATGCTCTATATAGTCCACAGAAGCTCTGGGAAGATATTAGTAGACCATTTAGGCTGCTATACACAATTCAGTTAGTGTATACTGTGCAAGTACTTTCCCAGGGATGTACCTTTAATATATATGGGCATGATTTTGATCTCATTTATACACCAGTGAAAGTTAGGAGAACTAAAACGGTGTAAGTAAAATTAAACTCATGCTTTGTGTGTGAACACCAGTGTGTGCACACACTTTTTAAAAGACACCTTCCAAAATAAAACCACAAACTACTCTTTGCAGAGATGAGGTTAAACGCGTAGCTAAATTACCTAGTTCTATTCCATTTGAAAAAAATCCCCCCCAAAATAAATATAATCCCTCCTATTCTTATCTCAGATATTTTAATATAGCTTGTAGGATTAAATATGTACACCTTGGACTTCTGCACACTGTTAAAATAACACAAAAAGCATAGTCTGTGGAGGGGGGAAAGTCTGTCGGTTGATAGGTGAAATTCTTTAGGCTTTATTGCAGTAGGATACTGAACAGAGCCCCCAGTGTTTACTGAGAGAAAAGAATGCAGGGTCCTCTTCCAGCTGTTCCATATTAGAGCACTGAGCCTGCAAGATTTGGCAGCTGTCTATGCTGCCATTTGATGACAACGTCCAGTACAATGTTGTTAGGCCTAGGATATATTTAAGTACGCCTTTAGGAAACCAACTCAGGGGCTGCTCCAGTGTACAGAGCTCTGTCCTCACAATGGTGAACACCCTGGAATTGGATATTTCCTTATATAGTTCGTATGAGTGCCGGGGAAGAATGTTGCAGTGTGCATTTCAGTGCAATACTGCATTTTATAAACAGCTGAACAGTCTAACCTCATACATTTGGGGGTGGAGGCCTAACTAAGAATAAATTTGGAAGGAGAGCACACTCTTTTAAACTGATCTTCCACAGCATAGAATTGCCATTCCTCTTACCTGCATTAGCACGGGTTATCTTTGGTTCCCAGTGTATGAGGCTGTGTACCCTTGTATAAACGTCTGGTTTTTCGTTTTACCTGGATTTTCTGTAATAGTTACATCACATTTATTTGTCAGAAGATTACACATGAATGATTTATGTGCAGACTGCAGTAGCAGTTGCATACCTGTTTAAATTATGGTAGAAAAATTTCCTCTAAAGCCCATCCAAATATTATGTATGAATGAAAGGGATTTCTGCATGATGATCAGTCTCTTGCCAAAACAGTAGTAGAAACCAAGGTCCTGATCATTCCAGTATTTACACATGTGACTAATCCCATTGACCCCAGTGGGTATAAGGATTACTCCTGGGAATAAAGCTTGTGGAATTGGGCCCTTGGTTTGCCTCTTATTGATTACATTTGTGATGCTGATAGCACTTGCTCAAATGTTTGTTCTAATAATCAGCTGTTCCTTTTAGGGCTCTTATAGGCTCAATAGCAAGACTTAGGGTGACCAGATGTCCCGATTTTGGGGGCTTTTTCTTATATAGGTACCTATTTCTCCCCCTCCCCCTCCTGTCCCGATTTTTCACACTTGCTATCTGGTCATCCTAGCAAGACTTGAGAACCTTTGTTAAATTTCTGATACCACTAACCATTTCTTCTTCTTGTAACTTTGATGCTTGGTAAACATAAGGCAAACATCACTTTGTATCAGAGTCTCAAAATGTTTACTTTTTGATCAGGGTGATCCTATTGTTACAAAGGAATGCCTGGACTCTGTGTTTGGCAATGAAGAAATGATAGGAAGTGACTTTTAGTTTGGTATTAACATTACATACTTTGTAAAGACACCCGTCTTTTAAAGTGCTTTGAGATCTCCTTTTGAAATAATATTAAATAGCCCTTATTCACCACACATTTCATACCGTGGCATTTGTCACTTGACTAGACATGAAATCACACCAGGTTCTCTTAACAACCGCAACTTAATACTGCTAGATGCCAAAAATCGTGGACTCAACAGGGACACTGATTTCATGGCTCATTACAACGATCTGTAATACACACCTGCCTGCTAACCCTTCGTGGCCCACTTCAAACCCCTTTTGCATAGCAACCCTTACTGCCCACTCCATCTCAAATGAACTCCTATGACATGCGTCACCCCTTACGTTTAACTCTTGGTCCCAACTTGTATTTAGCTTGGACACTCCAGTTTTGTTCCCCAGACCTGGAGAACTCTGTGTAGTTCGAAGGCTTATACCTGCCACCAACAGAATTTGGTCAGATAAAAGTTATCTCACCTACCTTGTGTCTAACAACAATTAACTCTTTATTGCTCTTACTACTTGAATTCCACAGTGTACACAATTAACCTGGGCTTGTTTCTTCCGGGGCTGGTGATGATGACAGTGATACCTAAAGATATCAATGTGTGCCCTACTTTTTGGCCTCATTTTTCCCCCTTGGTGAGAGTTGTGCCAATGACACAGGCCTGACCCTGCAACTTCTTGCATGGAAGCTGACCGCTGTGCCTCTGTGTTTGAATTAATGGGTCTGCACTTAGATGCAGCAATCTGCCCAAATACAAGAGCTTTTGGGATCAGAGCTGTAACTTGGGAACAGTATTGGGCCATAAATTTTTACATGTGGTGTATTGATCTTACTGTCGGTTAAATTCCATGCTATCTCTAGCTTCCTCAGTGCAGTAAAAAGACAAAAATAGTGATGAAGGCACAAACATGGTCCTATTTTCTCTAGTGAAGCTAGTGTGAAAGCAACATGTGAGTCTAAGATGCCAAAGTGAATGTTTGAAATGACTTTAAAGTTGGTCTCTCATGGGAAAAGAGTCATTCTGTGGAAACAGAGCCTATGCTGCTTGTGAAAATCTGACTGAAATGGACAGTGACTCTATCTGACCGCTGTTGAAATGAGTGTGTCGACTCATCACATTTCTTATTGGATCGATGTCCACCTCACAAATATCACCATAGGTAACTGAAGTTAGCACAGAGGCCAATGGCTGAATAGACATGGAAGGCAAAGTACCTTCTCTCCAGCAGATCCCACAAGACAGGGCTTGAGGCATGTTGACTGGGCATTCGGAGAGAACTTGATCTTTCACAGATGGGTTTTGTTTTTGTTGTTGTTGCCCTGTTGTGCAGACCCCAGTCTTCAGTGCTGCCTTCCTGCCTCTTCTCGCAAGTATTGAAAATGAAACGAAAAACATTGAAAAAGAAAATTAATTTTTTAAAACGGATTGGTTTTAATAGTGAAGCCAGCACGTTTGGTAGAGTTTCATCTCTCTGTTTTCTTCATGTGGTTTTCTTTCATATGTTTTTCCTTTTGCCTATTAATGAAAATTTAGCTCTCATTTATAGCACCTGACACGTAAAATGTAAATCTGATTGGAATGCACAGCTGCAGCGTAACTCTCAAAAAGGGATTTTTCTAAGAAATCTACTGATCCTGCAGCCATTTTGTTACCAGTGGCGCTTAACAGACAAAATAGCTGTGTACAGAATCCTTAGAATGGGTCTCCATAGGCTTTGCTGGGCTGAAAGCTGCTCTGTTGTCTCTGATGTAACTGAGGCACGTTTTGACTAGAAGTGATGCAGGTGTCACAGTGAACGTATATGTCATTCTAAAACCACACGAAAATGTCGTCTTGTTTAAAATTACTGGTGGTTGATCAGAAACAAACAAATCAAAGCAAAAAATCTCTACAGGTCACTTTTGGATAAGATGCACAATCCATGTCGGAGATCTTTAATGGTTGTAGCACACAGTAAAATGCAATTTAGAAATCCGCAAAGATCAAACAAACAAAGAAAAGAGAACCCCAAACGAGCTTTTGGCTCTTCAACACTCAAACTGCTGGGGGGCTGGTAAGGAAAAAAACAACAACCAAACAACGAGTAAATAAATCCAGGCTGATGTGGGCAATGGGAACCATAGCATCGAAGAAAACCGTCTGAGTCCCCTGTGAGTTTAAATGTGTACAAGGCCTGTTCCTGCTTCCATTGAGATCAGTGCCTACCGCTGTGAAGTCGTGGTCCATGACTAGGGCTCCTAGGTGCTATGGTAATATAAGTAATAATAGGGAAAATCCCATTGACTTCACTGGGAACAGGATCGGGTGTGCAGATAGCACCAGTGAGGAATTCAAGATACTTCCACCATGACTTAATGAATGAGAATGGTTT
Organism: Eretmochelys imbricata; assembly: GCF_965152235.1. NCBI lineage: Eukaryota > Metazoa > Chordata > Testudines > Cheloniidae > Eretmochelys > Eretmochelys imbricata. Next base: position 124,505,969 of record NC_135577.1, on the reverse strand, counting down.
AGTGTGTGGGTGGGGGGGTGTTGGAAACCAGGTTAGACACCAGAAGTTTCTCCCACTGCGGGTTACTGTTTTTCAGTATTATCATTTACATTTATTTTTTTTATTTGTTTTCAAACGTGGTTTTGCTGTGGGGGCTTGTGACAGGGCGCTGAGCAGGAACTGCTGAGCCAGCCCTTTGTCATGCCAGCTCCAAGTAAGGTAGATTGGAGCTGCCTAGAGAAACCCGTGCCTGATTGGCAAAGGGGAAAGAGCTGCCTGCTTAATTAGCCTGGGGCTGCATAAAAGCCTCAGAGGAAGGAAGCCAGGGGGGCAGACAGAAAGGGGGAAGCCATGCAGTGGAAGGAGAGGGGTAGCTCTTCCCTCCTGGCTGCAGAGATCGAGAAGCCCTTAAGGCTGAAACCCTCAAGCTGTAGATAGTAAGATGGTGGTGGGATTCCATGCTGTAAATAAACTGCACCAGTGATTGCTGAGCCAAAAGGTCTCTGAGTGGTTTTTGGATCAGAGCGGGGGCAGGACCAAGGGTGGGCTCTGCTACACCCTGTTACAAGGCTACATGGGTAGCTTCAAATCCAGCTGGAAAGAGCTGCCCAGACATAACAAATGTCTTGGAGTCACAAAGAAAAGGTTTCAGAGTAGCAGCCGTGTTAGGCTGTATTCGCAAAAAGAAAAGGAGGACTTGTGGGACCTTAGAGACTAACCAATTTAAGGTGCAACAAGTCCTCCTTTTCTTTTTACAAATAAAAGGGTTAGACAAGAATGAAATTCAGCCCATGTAGCAAGGTGGCACAAGGGCTCTGCTTCGTTTGTGACCTCAGAATAGGGTTTAAGTGGGATTAAGGGGTTTGTAGCTCTTATGCTGGCTCTCTGCAGAGGAGCATTTCACCCTAAAAGTGACTGTCACGCTCAGTTAATAGCTGAAAATGCTCTACTCTGAGAACTGGGAAAAGAGGGCTCTGGGAGGAGATAGCGGATGGAGACTGGAGTAGCGTGTGTCTTGGTTTGGACACAGGGACGTCCCCGTAACTCAGGGTATGTCTGTGCGGCCGTCACGGGGTGTGATTGCAGCTCGCATAGACTTGCCTAAAGTAGCTTTATGCTGAGATAGCTCATGTACTGTGATACCATGGCAGTACGGACTTCAGCACAGGTGGTACAAACCCAGTGGGAGCCTTGGGTAGTTGGGTAGCTAGCTCATGCTGCAGCCCATGCTGCTGATGCTTCTGCCTGGGTATCTGAGCTAGCGAGGTTAAAGCTAGCTCGGGTATGTCTGCATCAGCTGCAGTCACTCTTCATGATTGTAGGGTAGATGTACCCATGGGCCGCTTCCGCCTGGCTTCCTCCTGTTGATTCCCCTACCTCAGCGCCATGCTAGGCTAAGTAGGGCGCTAGGATTTAGAACATGTAGTAAAAAAGCCATGTCTCTTTGTGCATCTGGTCTGGCCTGTGGTGGAATCCGCAGGACGTAACCAGGCTTCCTCCTTCTGCAGGCTGGCCAGTAGGGGCCACCGTGGGAATTTACGTCCTTCTGGAGTCTAGAGCTTTCCCTTCCAAGTGCCCCCACTTCCTGACTGCCCTGAAATTCCCTGTCTGGTGGCCAGATGCCTGCATCGTGCTGAGTTCGCTCTAGGCTATTGGGCCCGTCCCCCTGGAACGATTGAAAAACCTGTTTCTCTGAAGTGCTGAGCACCCTACGCTCGATCAGTCCATCAAATTTGTTTCCTTTGATTTGAGTCGTGTGCTGACCAGACACTAAGAAAGATCCCAAAAGGCTATTCCTTCCATCTAACTCTTGCTCCCATCAGGTGCAACACCTAATAAAAGAAAGTTCCTACTGGCCATGGCCATAAACGAGGCTCTGACAGAGCAGAGAGAGTCCCTAGCTAGGCCTGCGCTGCCCCAACTCCCCTGTGAGTCCTCAAACCTTCCACTAGCCAAGAACCCAGTCCTCATTACTAACAGAACGGGAAGGGAGGAGACTCACTGCTAGCACCTCCTCATGGCTGGGTGTGACTTTCTTAGTGTCTGGTGGCAGCTCTGTCTCTGCAGAGGCAGGCCCTCTGGCCAATCACTTCCAAGTCTCTCCCCTTGCAGGGTAGTCTGGGAACAAAAAGCAATGTTTGGGTGAACAATTTGTTTGTGTGAACAAACGAAGTGAGTCAGTACAAGAGAGAGCGGGAATGCCTCCCTCTCGGGGTGTCCCAGGATCAGGCCCTCCAGGCAGTGGTTGACTGGGAAGCTCCTGCCCTGCAGTCAGCCCTTTCCTCAGGAGCTGAGGGCTGAAGATCTGTTGACTTCCCTGCTCTGCCCATATGTGAACAGCTCTGCTCCCCTTTTAAACTCCCCCTCCAGCTTGTGCCTTACTGGCGTGGCAGAGTGGGGTCAGCTGTGCCCAGAGCAGCTCCTTAACCCCTTGTCTAGTGTGGGGTTCGCATTACCCCATCATGCAGTGTGATGACTTTAAGCGCTTGGCGCCTAGGGACAAGAACCTTTCTTTGCCGTTTGCCCAGTGCACTGACTACTGGGTGTATGAAGACTCATCCTTATCTCACGCAAGCCATCTATGTCAAGCGCTAAGAGCGTCATCATTGCCTGGGTGTCTTGTTCTGGGGCAGATTGACTGGAGGAAGTCTCCTGGCAAGGCTCGGCTTAATGTGAACTGTGGGTACTGCTACATGGGTCCCGCCATCAGTGAAAGTCACTTGAGCATTTATTTTAAAGAGGCTTATTTTTTTTAGCTTGGAGTTATGATGTACTGTGTCAGGCGCATCCTTTATACTGAGCCATTGTGTTGACTCAAGCCAAGGTAGAACAACAGCACGCGCATTCCAAAAAGCCCTTGTACGCCATGAAGGCATTGGCCTGCATTGTGGGTGGTATGGAGCACCTTAGTGAACCCCAGTGCTTCCCTGAGGTCCTAGGCGTACTGGTGCTTCCACCTCACCTAAGGGGGTGCAGCATGATCTCCATTCTTCACCTGCTCCATTCGTCATCTGCTCTTTGGTGGGGCTAGTCGGGCCTCTGCTTCTTCCCTTCCTTTCTCTGAAACGATGAGGGCTAAAAGTTGCCCCTTTTTAAAATTGAAAGCGAAGATTTTCATCTAGTCGCTTGACTCCTGGAGCTGGGATTTTAAGCACACCACAAAATATCACAAGCCATCAAATAACAACAGCTGGCAACACTGCATAGGTGCACAGGACTGGACTTAAAGGGGTCTCCAGAGCAGAATGAGCAGAATGGCCAATCCCAAATGTTAAAAATCATGAGTCATGCACTCCTAAATCATGAGATGTGTTTAAAAATCATGAACATTGGGATCTTTTAATTTACCAACTGGTTTTAGAGCCTTTAGAGTTCTTATTTTCAAATTTTTGGCCTACAACTCTGACGGTTAAAATTTCACTGGTTAAATTTCATGGTTAAAATTTCACGGAAGCAGAGATTTGCACACAGTAACATGACTCTAGGAGGTGGGCTTTAAGAGAGAGACCAAATAACATGAGACTTATAGTGAAATTGCAGGAGTTGGCAACACTGCGTGGGGTTTTGGAATGATAGCACAAAGCAGTGAAACGTCTTGTATTTTTGAACAGCCCTGCTACTTAACAGGTGCCCTTCTTTCTGCATAAGTTTATAGCTAGAGTGTAGGAAAAGGTTTTCTCTTCCTCCTCCTCCCCCTCCCACTTTTAATTTTAAAGAGGAGAATCAGTTTGCAATACTTATAGGGTTCAGTATGAACTAGAGGAAATATTTTCTTTGAACTCTGTGGCTCATGATTCAACTCTGTATTGTCTTTTTTTTTAAAAAAATTATTCCTTGTCATTCTCTGTGTGTTTCTGTTGCATTCAGGAACACCGGAGGAGACCCTCATTGGCTAATTAACAATCAAGAGTTCCCAGAGGTGGGAAATGCAAACATAGGTCCTAAGGCTGCATTGAGAGCCGTGCCGGCAGAAAAAGCTCCAGGATCGGGGCCATAGTAGAGAATATGTTTGCTTCATATTTCAGAGTTAGTGTGTGGTACTTTTAAAAAAAAATCCTTTAACTTTTTCCCATTAGCAGCACAAAAATAGATTATTATCTGGTGGGTGCATTGCATTCAATGCATATTTAGTATCTGATCTGAAATATTTCACGTGTAATAAAAGTTGCATTTAGAAAAATAATTGTTCGTCCCTAGCAAAATGGGAACCGGTATGTGGTTATGGTAGTACAAGCCGGTGAATCTAGAGAGTGGTGTTCTATCCCCTACTTTGCTACTAGCTCACAAGATGATGCTGGTCGAGTCACTCTCACCCTTTCTTGCCTCAGTTTCCCTATCTAGAGAATGGATAAAATAGTGAGCTAGTTTCCACACACACCTGTGAAATAAGAGTGGGATTGAAGGCAATGTTAAAACTCCCACAAACTTCGATGGGAGCAGAGTTAGGCTAATGTTGAATGCTTTTGAAATCCCACCTGAAATGTTTGTAAAGTGCTTTGGGATCCTTAGAAGAAAAGTGCAAAGTATTATTCTATATATGACCTAGTTTCTTCTAACTTGGCTTCTTTCCAAGTGAAATATTTTTATTCAGATATATTTCTGTGATGCTTTTTTCTTTTGTAAAATGGAAAGAACTAAATCTACTCGCTTCTCTGCATAAATGGGTGAAGAATATCTGAGGAAATTAAATGTAAAGAAGAGGAAGCGACAACAGGAGCTCAGTAGCTTATGGCAGTCTTGAATTTGATAAGCTACAGATTGATGGGCTAGGTCAGGAATTGTTTTAGATTGGTAGTTTAAAAAGGGCAAACCTCAGTGCTTTAAATTAGAATAAGTGCTCACAGTCTATTTGTAAATTGAGTTCTCTTAAAATGAGATTAAATGGGAGAGTGGGGTAGCTTGTCCATGAGTGCAGTCAACATTCTTGCTAGTGGATGACAGTTTGTACGTGTACCGCACAGCATAGCTAGCGTACTGGGCATGTTAGAGGCTAACAGTTAAACAAAATTGTCCACCAAGTTGGTCCCTGTATTTGATACATTTGTTTTTAGGTAAACAGCTTTCAGTATTCCAAACAATCCTAGCAGAAGTGCATTGGGAAGAACATTCAGGCCCAAATTATTGAAAAAATCCACTCATTTTGGATCCTTCAGTTTTTTGGGTGCCCAATCTGAGACACCTAGGTGGGCCTTCATCTCTCCCACTAGGAAGGACAGGGGAAAAAAAAAAAGCTTACTAGCTTTGGAAGTGATGTAAAACCTACCTGATGCCACACACTAACTGCTGGGGGTTAGGAAAAACCTTTTCCGGTGTGTAAGTAATCCCAGAACTGCCTACTTCAGGGTTTTATGCACGTTCCTCTGAAGCAGCTGGTACTAGCTTCTGCTGGAAACAGGGTACTGGATCAGATGAACTATTGGTCTGATCCACTATGGTTATTCCTGTGTTCCTACTAGCTTTTAAGCCTGGCCTTCTTTTCTCCTGTAATCTTAGATGTTTTTGTGGTCCATGAACATGAATTGTTCCAGGCCGGGAGTTCTGTTTGCAATCAGAGTGAGTAACTGAAATAGTAATTAGTTTGAATGCTTGCTTTATTTTAAGATGCATTAGTCAGTACTTTAGCTTCCATGCTTCACACTTGTATATAATGTTAACCTCTTACGCTACTGGCAGGTTAAAGCCTTACGGGCCAGATCTCCCCATATATAGTTTATTCTTCTGCAGGGGCTGAAAACTTTGTGAGTTGGATTCAAGCATAACCCAGATCCTCAGGTGTGTAAATCAGCATAGCTCCCAGCATAGCTCCATCAATATCAAAGAACTTATATTGATTGGCAGAGCTGAGGATCTGGGCCATGGATTGTCTACCTCAGGGGTGGGCAAACTTTTTGGTCCAAGGGCCACATCTGGGTATGGCAGTTGTATGGCGGGCCATGAATGCTCATGAAATTGGGTGTTGGGGTGTGTGTGGGGGGAGGGCTACGGCTGGGGGTGCGGGCTCCGGGGTGAGGCCAGAAATGAGGAGTTCAGGGTGTGGGAGGGGGCACCGGGCTGGAGCAGAGGGCTGGGGTGCGGGGGTGGGGTGGGGTGAGGGCTCTGGCTGGGGGTACAGACTCTGGGGTGGGGTTGGGGATGAGGAGTTGGGAGTGTAGGAGGGTGCTCCAGGCTGGCACCAAGGGGTTTGGAGGGCGGGAGGGGTGCAGTTACCTTGAAATTGTGACAGTAGGGTTGGGAAAAGGGAGGAGCAGGTCATGGAGCATGTTCTCCCCCTGCCGGATTCACCATGCTTTTAGCCCCTCTGTTTTCAAGAAATGGATGGGAGAGTTTGGCACTGAATGCGACTTTCAAGGCTAAGCCTGACATGAACCTTGCATGCCTGTTGCCCACTTTCTCTTTTGTATGATTGAGTGAATAAATACAAAGAACATGGGTCCTTTGTAACTCTGGGTTTCCTACAAAACATCTGCCTCCATGTTGGAGCCCCCAAAGTCCTGCCATGTCTCCCCCAGCCTCTGTCTATACCGGGTGTACTATTTCTACATGGCAGTGCACAGACCTGCCATTAGGCTGTTGGTCTTTGCCTCCTCTTGGGAGCTTTAGAAGTTTTAAACTTGCGTGCTTCCTTTATATAGTAATTGATTAGGTTAGAGGGACAGACCTAAGGCCTCCGGTGTCAGTCAGAGAGGTGTTAATTGGGCAGTTATGTAAACTGCTGAGATTTCAGCCTAAATGCTCAGGTCTGAGTTTTTGCACAACTGCTCGGTTAAAGCAGGCCGCATGGCATGGAGGTTTCCACGAGCAACGTGGCCAAAGCTGAGAGGACTTTAATATTCATGACAGTTTTCAGAATTATATTTTGCACATAGAGAGAACCATAGAATTGTAGGACTGGAAGGGACCTTGAGAAGTCATCTAGTCCAGTCCCCTGCAGGGCTAAGGCAGGACTAAATATTATCCAGACCATCTAGAAGTCACTATCCGGGTGTGGTTCTTTTGTACACCTCAGTGTTTAGGGGAATTAATTGTTTGACCCATCTTTACCTTCCCAGCTCTGGGTCAGACTGTGGTTGTGTATCTGCACAGACAATGGCAGGAGGAAGGAGACATTGTCTAGTGGATAGAGAACTCGACTGGGAGCTAGAAAACCTGGGCTCTGTTCCCAGCTCTCCCAGTGACCTGCTGTGTGACCTTGTGTGAATTGTTTCCCCTCTCTACCTCTCAGCTGTAAGGTCTTTGTACAGGGATGGTCTCTTGCCATGTATATATATGGTGCCTAGCACACTGCGGTCCCAAACTCCGTTGGGACACCTGTATGTTACTGTGATACTACTGATAGTGAGGTACAGGTGCAAAAGGGGACATTGGGAGCACAAGGACAGCTATCCAAAGCGCAAGACAATGCAGGTACCAGCCACCGGAGGGGAGTGGAGCAGGGGTTGACTTACATCAGTGATGGATGTAGCCATGACCAGTCCATGGTGTTCTGGCTACCTTGGGGCAGAGAGGTGTCAAAATGCCTTTAGGACTGGCCATGGTGGCCACCCTGAAGACCCTCCCACAGGCTGTAGCATGGAAAGCTAGAACAGAGACATTTGTTACTTACGGTGACTAGGTGCTACTTAGGTACAAAGTCCCATTCTGAACCCCTGCTCAACCATGTTTTCCTAATGGTTTGGAGGAGGCAGGATCGCCGTCGTTGTAGGATTGCTGTAGTAGTTTCGAGAGAATCGGAGTGGCTTAGAAACAAGGGACACTTGGGGCCAAATCCACCTGGGTTTTTTGCATCTGTGGAAGGTCCAGAAAATCAGTGGAATCACAGTGGTTGCTTTTGTACTGAGAGCCTGAGATAGGAGAAACTTGCACACTCCCTGTGTAAACAGCAGAGATCAGCACTCAGCAGGAGTGCCAAAGTGGTTGGAGGTTTGATGGCCAATGGATCATGACCTGGAGCCACAAATCCCATGTGCAGGCTTCCAACCTAGCAGTGCGTTTGTCCTGGCTCTGGGTTATTGTGGACAATTCCAACCCCTCCTAGTCTCTGTGTTGGCTCCCTTTAAGGTGGGCTTTAAGCAGAGTCACCAAAATATGATTTAAATTATTTCTCTTTTGGAGACAGAATATGAAGTTGGATTTTTAAAAAGGAGTTTTGTAGACAAAACAGTACAGTACAGCCCGCGTGTTATGATTATTGTTTGGTACCTAACACACCCTGCCCTTTTCAAAGTGGGGAGTGAGGAGACCCTTCAGAGTGGAGGAGGGAGGGTGTGAAGAAATGGCTGTGGGATTAAGGGATACAATTTCCTCTGTTTTACCTGGCAGGAGTTAAAATTTGAATGGAGTTCGGAGTCATTTATTGGCCTTTCCATATAGAAGGCAGTTGTGTTTGTCTCAAGTAAGAGAGCAGATGCAGGTGCAGAGTTTGTCTGTGCAGAAATTCACACATCAGATGCCTGGCTAAAGGCTTGTAATCTATTAATTTATTTTACAGGTAGACGCTTCTTTTCATGATACAGTTGTATCAAAGATTTTGGCAGGGGCTTTTTAAATACCAGCATTTTTCTGTTCGAGGCCCTTAACTTGAAAAGACTTTTTTACATGCATAAGGGGAAGGATTCATGTGCTTAAAGTTAAGCAACTTGCATAATTTGATGCAGGTTCAGGGCCCTAATCTGTAACAAGTCTGTGCCCTCTCTATGGGCCCGAGTCAGAGTTAGTGGACTTCACTGAGCTTTGGGTCAAGCCCTAGATGGTGATTTACTACTGTCCTGTTGTTAATTTTATCTCTGATCCTGCAAGGTGCCGAGTGACCTCACCTCCTGCTGAAGTCAGTGGGAGTTGTGGGTGCTCAACATTTCTTAAGATTAGGCCACAGGACTTTTGAGACCTTTGAATATTCTCACACAGTCTGATTAAGATAGATTGGGCAAGCCAGATATGGTTACTTTAAGGGGTATAGGCTCTCAGGAGCAATTTCTGTTGGAGGAGGAATTGTTTATTACTGTGGTCTGTACACAGTGCCCTGGCAGAATGGATGAGCTGAGTTCTTATGGCTCTTCTCCCTTTGAACCAGTTTGTGATGTTTATGCAATTCTGGAACTGGAAGCATGAGATGTTTCTCTTACTGTCTACAATAATGCACCCGGGAAGTGTGAGGCCCTTTCTCCTTTGCAGCTTGATGGCTAATGACAAGCATCAGCAGACACATGGCCATTTAGTGATCTGGATACAGGAATCTCTGTAGGATGTGGTTGTTTTTTTCTGACAGTGCTGTTGCACTGCAGGGCTGAGCCAACTTTCACTGAGTGGAAAGGGTCTCCTTGACTTTAATGGCAGCTGGATCCACTCTCGTGTGCTGAGCTGCCATGCTTGTTTTATTTTTTTTAAATTAAAATAATTTTTTAATACTCCAAGTATCATCTGCAGGATCGATCCCTGATTTGCTCGACTCTGTGCTCCAAAGCAATAGATCATCGTAGGGTAGGGTGGAAGCAAATATAGGTCATTTTACAGAACTCTAGCTCTGTCTTGTTATTACTCTTCGTACATAATTGGTTCCAGATTTTCCTCTAAACTTTAGTTCAGTCAGATAATTAACCTGGCCTTGCTTGTGGCGTGTTAGTTTTCCTGCTGTCTGCCATGTTGTATGACTTGCTCTGCACTTCTGTGTTGTGTTAGTAAATGTTTTATTGTTATAAAAAGTAACACCGTGTGTAAAGTACAGTTGGTGAAAATTTCTCCCTTGAAACTTTTTTCCAGTGAAAAACAGCCTTTTTGTGAAAATGAAGATTTTCACAGAAATTTTCTTTCGATTTCTGATTTTAATGAAATTGAAAAACCACTGTGTTTGGGTTTTTTTTCAGTTTTTATTTATTTTTTGTTCTTTCTCTTGCTTTTTCCCCCTTTGTCTTTTTTCCCCCCCACTGGCAAAATGGGAAAAAGGAAAGGGGGGGGGAGAAGTTGGGGAAGCCAAAAAAGCCAGGTTTTCATTTCTTGGTTGAAAATTTTTTTTGTTTTGTTTTTGAAACATACTTCCCATTTCTCAAACAGTATTCGTGTACAGCTAAATGTTTCCCTTACAGATTTTGTCTTTGCCTGCCATTGGGATATCCCCACACGGTAATCATGGAGCACAAGTCAGCATGATTTTTTTGCCTGCTGTCTAGTTGTGCATTGGGATGGCCAGTTGCGTCAGCACAGCTCTGAAAAGAGGGTTTGTTAACTTAAAAAACACCACACCTTACAGTGCCAGAGAAGTGGATTTTAAAAATAGAAACCTTAGGCTGTTTCCCTCCAGATAGCGTGAATGCTGGTGAGATGTTGAGTTTTAACTACCTGCATGACCCTTTCAGATAAGAATTGTTATTGACTTGCACTATTATGTTAAACTGATAAGAATTCTTTAAAAAAACCTAGAAAAAATTCTTTGTATAACAATCTGCTCAGCTCATAGCCAGTAGCCCAGTCTTCCTCCTCTCACACATTCTTTGAGGTTACGATGCTTGATCTCGAAGCGTCTGACCCAGCCAGGTGCTGTGGGCCCTTAGCTTTCGGTGGGAAATGCCCAGCTCAGGATTGGACCCTTAAGAATTTTATTATAGCTTAATCTGAATACCTTGAGAAATGCTAGAGCGCTGCCTGAAATGCCTAGAGTGAAATCCTGGCTCCATTGATGTCAATGACAAAATTCCCATTGACTTCAGCAAGGTTAAGATTTCACCCCTACAGTCCAAATTGTGGCTTTTGGGGGGTTTGATCCTGCACCCATGGTAATGAGTCCAGTGACTTCAGTATTATGGGATCAGATATGGGTGGTGATTCAATGCCCACTGAGATCCATGAGAGTCTTTCCGTTGACTTCAGTGGGTGTTGGATTGGGCTGTGGGTGAGAAAAGTGTGCAGGGAGCCATGTTCACCTCTCCCCCACCAGGACCATGAGTGTCAGCACAGGGCCTGGCAGCAGCTGAGTGCTGGAGCTCCCCGAGCACAAAGGTGGGCTGGCTAGCATGGCTGATGGCTAGCATGGCTGATGGCACTTGGTGCCCCAAAGGGGCATGTCCAGCCAGGCCGCGAGGGTACATAGGTACACAGTACACTGTGTCTGTGTGTGTATGCGTGTGCTCGAACGCGTGCATGCAGGCAAGGTTGGTATGGTGAACACTAAGGATTGCATCCCCTGCAGATTCATAGATATTTAGGTCAGAAGGGACCACTATGATCATCTGCATCCCCTGCAGATAAATGGGCCTCTGCAGCTGCTTAGCTCCTATCTCTTAGAGTGGCTATTGGGCTGGAAGGCACAAGTTAGCTGCTGGTGTTAGGATGGATATTTGGATCCCTTCTGTGCACATCAACTGGACGAGGTGTTGGTTGCTGTTATGGGCAGCTTCAAGGTCTTTTACATCTCTGATATCTGTGTGCACTTAAAGCCCCACACATCCCCCAACTGAATGGTGTTTTGCAAAGTTTTTGCATATAAATCCAGGGGCCACTGCCAACTTAAAAAAAAATCACACTTTCATCCGCAAACGGTAGCTAGTGTTACAGGTAGCTGCTGAAGTTAAGTACTGGAGCTAAAAGAGATTGAGTGAGCAAGCAAGGGGGCTGGGACTAGGGATGCTGAGGGCACAGTAGCACTCCCTGGGTTGAAGTGGTTTCCATCATACACTGGGTTTACAGTTCAGTGGCTTTCAGCACCTCCACTATACAAATGGTTCCAACGCCTCTGTGAGCGAGCGGATTTTTTTTTTTTTTTTTTTTTTAGCCTCTGTTTTTCCGTTTGTTTACTTCAGATTTTTGACAACAGCTTGCGTATGGTCAGTTTCATTGCTGATGGATGGTGCACACTCTTGCCAGGGCTCTACGTGTTTGGGCGTTTAGCAATAAGACCAGCGGCAGAATTGGAAGTGGAAAGTGAACGGGCACTAAGCAGCAAGGGTGTGAGCAAAGAGAATGAAGATGGGAAGAGAAGGGGAAGTCCTAATTATGTTTGTTGTTCTTCTCAGGCCTTCTCAAAGGAGTCTTCTAAACATATCTGGGGGCGGAGGAGGGCAGAAATATCCTTATAACAATTTTTTAAGGATTATTTTTTAAATTCAGGTCATGCTATTTAAATGGTATCTTCTCAGGAAATTAATTATTTGCAATTCGTCAGCTAAAATAAATTCAAGTTTACAGTGTCCCCTTAGCAGTGCACAACTTTGTGGCTGTCAGTATTGTGTGAAGAACACGTTTTGGATGGCACATTTAGTAACCTTTCATCATAAAAGGATTCTGAAACAATCAGCTTGGCACTGAATGCTTTGTATAGTACATGTTAAACCTCCATTGTTAAGAGTATCTCTATAAATAAAGGTGTGTGGTACATTCAAATATATAATGGTAATAGCTATTATAATACCAGCTGTCCAGCCAAACTTCCCAGTCTTTTAAATGACCTACAAGAGATTCCACAAAGAATGAATATTTCGCGTGGCGGAGCTGCTAAAAGCCGTCTCTGTACTAGTAAGTAACAGGTGGCCTGTATTCACACGTTTCAGTTGAGGTCCTGGTTTTATATTTCACGCAAAGCAAATGTTGTATTAATAGGACTTTTGTGTTGTGGTTAAAGTGCAAGGCTCTGAATTAGTTTTCTGCAAATTGCACTTGCAGCTTCAGTTTGTCCTGTCTTTTTTTGTGGGAGTGGGTAAACACTAAGAAGCCTTTCTGGACAAGTCACAGCAGCTGGAGGGTACGGGTTTCTCTGTGGAATGAAGGAATTTCTTCAGAGAAGCTGTTATTCAACTGTGTTCTCAGCATTTTGGCAACTGTTCTTCAGATTAACCCTTTGCTCTGCACAAAGAGTTTCAAAAATATAATCGGATGCTTTTACATTGTTAGAAGTAAATATACTTTGGCCATGTCTGAGTGTGGAATAGAGGTTAAAGAGTGTGAGGTCACTGCTTTAAATCCCTCCTACAGCCATATTCATTGTCACCACTAATGTTCTGTTATTTTCTGATTTTAAAATAAAACCGTTTCTCTGATTTTTCCTGAGCAAACACAATACCAAAGAGAGATACCAATTTAGGGGCCCTGAAGTGTGGCCCATGGAGTACTGAAGAGTGTCACCCTTCAAGTCAGAGTATCCAAGACCTTGGGACTGAACATGCAACTTCATTTAGACCCATAAAGTGAAACACATCTCTGTTCACAGCCGTTACTGTTCACCCCTTTGAGGTAATACTGGTGTGACCACTGCTAGAATGCTGTGCCCTGTTCTGGTGTCCCCAGTTCAGGAAGGATGTTGATAGTGTGGTGGGGGTTCTGAGAAGACCTGTGAAAATGATTAAAGGATTAGAAAATGTGCTTCATAGCGATAGACTCAAGGAGTTCAACATCTTTAGCTCAGCAAAGAGAAGTTTAAGGGGTGACTGGATCACAGTTTATAAGTACCTAGATGGGGAACAAACCATTTGATAATGGGCTCGTCAGTCTAGCAGACAAAGGTATAACAAGAGTCAATGGTTGGAAGATGAAGCTTGTCAAATTCAGATTGGAAATAAGGTGTTGGAAAAAATTACCAAGGGTCATGGTGGATTCTCCATTACTTTTGATTTTTAAATCAAGATTGAACTACACCAGATCTTTTAGAAAAACAGCCAAACAGCAGTTAATTCAGTGAAGTCCTATGGTCTGTGCTATGCATGAGGTCAGACTAGATGATCACAATGGCCCCTACTAGCCTTGGACTCTATGAATATGTTCAGAACCACTGCAGAGCCCCTCTCCCCAATGTCAGGGGGGGTGTAAGACCTGATCAATGGCTTGCCCAGCCTGTCCCGTTACACACAGGGGACTGCAGGGAGTTACAGCAGAGAGGGTATTATCAGTGGGCAGATGCCGGCTGAATGAAATAACACAGAAACCCACATAGAAGACCACTTGCTAGTTAATCCATTTTACTAGGTGCAGTGTCTACTGCATTAGGAATAAAGGTTTCAGTGTGAGAGCAGTCATCAAAAAGGCTGCCTGGACTGTGCAGAAAGGAGAGAGACTTTGATGGTTGTCAGTCAGGTTTGAAATATTTATGCACTAAAGCAGATACGTGCAGGTTCTTTTTTCCCCTCCATCCTCTAGTTTGAATCTGACAGAACTGTTTACATCGCTGTATCCATTAAAGAGATGCAAATCTCATTTCAGCGTTTGCATCTCCTCCAATAAACACTTCAGCAAATCTTTTCCTAGGAACGTCTCCTCCTGCGTATTAAAAAAGCCGGGAGAGTGCGTCGTTCGAGAAAATTAGCATTTCTGTTTTTAAAGTGACTAACATAACAACACTAGCTCTTTCCCCATTCCTAGAAGCCTCCAGTGATGTCTCTGAAACTCCTTGGGTTGTGTGCACAAAGTAGGGCGTGGGGATGGGGGAATTTTCTCTCTCTTACCCACATACCCCTTGCCCCTTCCCCTGGTAAGTGTCAGGGGTGAGGCCAGCTGCTGGCCTGCTCCCTGCCTAACTTTGCTGCTAGGCAATCAGTGAGCCCAGCTGCAGTGCCTTGATAAGTGTGGCCCCACAGCAGATCAGGGGCTGCTCAACATGTACTATGCCCACAGTTGCGCTTGCCCTGTTCCTGCTTCCGGTCCCTGCTCCTGCCTGGTTCCTGTCCTGCTTCGGCCTTGTTTCCAAACCCGCTTCTGGTCCCCCTACGGTCTGCTCCGGCTCCAGCCCCTGTTCCCCTCTGACTCCTGGCTTCGGTCCTTGGCTTCCCTCCGACTTACGAGGTTGATCCTCCAGCTCTGACGTTCGGCTACTGTCCCTCTGGTGCTGAGCCTTGGCTCGTTCCTGGACTATTCCCCTGGAACCCAGCTTTAACCAGTAGGACAAACTTTCGTTTCAAACCCTAAGTTGAGCACCCATGGCCTAGTGGGCTACAGTAAGGGGTGCGCTCTGTGGTAACATCATAGCTGCTCGTCCAGCTTTCTGGGGGTAGCTGTCAGGGCTGCCCAGTGCAATTTGCCCCAGGCCCCCCATTTGAGAGGGCCCTCAAACCCCATCAGTATGCATGAGCGACATTGCGATGTGGTGTGGCAACACCATGTGCAGGGAGCTGGGCCCAGCCCTGTAAGACAGGAGCCACCATTGTGAGGGTGAGTGTGGGGCAGGCTCACTCTCTAGTCCCCATCCCACCACCCCTCCCCACTCAGGCCTCAGTTTCAGATTTTGCCCCTGTGCATCCCTGGCAGTTATCATTCTGCACCCCCTAGGTGGGGTGTTAGTGTCAATGAATCTGTGAAGTCTCAAATCCTAGGGGGCAGGGGACCTCCCGTTGCTTGTTATCAAACCTGTTCTATGCCCAGGCGTGTTTGGGGCCAGCTTAGAGCTCCCTCCCACGGCTGGCAGTGAGGGTACACTGGGATAGGGAGGAGTCCCCTCTGTAGCTCCGTGATGGGAGAACAATAGCTTGGAGGCCTTTTCCAGGCCAGGGGCATCATGGGAGAATCAAAGCCCACCACAGCACGGAGTTGCTTGTAAGGCATTTCCCTCTTGAGATCACCTCTGACCCTGACCATTCTTATCCATCCTTCTTCATTCTCTGCAGAACACAAGGGCTGTTGTCTTGTTCTCGCATCTAGCCTGGACAGGAAACTGGTTTTTAAGCAATTGCTGTGCCCTGTCTTTTTTCCTGCACTTGATTTCCATTTCCTCTTCCCTGCCCCTGTCACCAAAAATGTCCTTAGTTTTGTCTCTTGTGGGTCATAGGTGCCCTCAGGTGTCGTATCGTCTTTGCCCCAGCGGATGTTATTGCATCCTGCAATTTACTGTTCTGGCAGTAGGCAGCCTCATTAGGGGCCAGACTTACTGCTTTTGTTCATGCTGAGTAGCGGTTCACTCCATGTGTAGCTGTTGATTTCAGAGGGATCACTCATGGGGTAAGATACTACACAGTGTGAGCAAGGGCATCAAAATCTGGTACGAAGTGAGGAGCATGAGGAACTGCAGTCATAGACCAGGACCCGATTGTAGCTGCATCGGTGCAAACGCCTAGTGCAGACACACTACATCAATGCAAAAAGTGGCTAACACCATTGCGGCTTAGCCTGAAAACTGCGGTACTGGAAACTGCCCCCCCAGACAAAACAATATTACAGTACCGCAGAAAACCCAAACTATCATCCCTTCGCTTTGTTGTCTCTGAAGTGCTAACAGGAGTGAAAGATAGTAAGTTATTTCTGGCGTTAAAGGAAGCAGATCTGTCTCTAGACACAGAGAGCAGTTATATTAGGAAGGTGACATTTTTGCGTTTGTCCAGAGTAGAACCTCTGTTTGGGATAAATTCCACTCACATTTACACTGATGTAATGTGAAGTCAGTTGACCAGATTCTCAGTGGATGGAAATCAGTGTAGCTCCACTGACTTTAATGGAGGAAGAATGGTCTAGTGGATAGGGTGCTGGACAAGATTCAGTCCAATTTCTGACTCGGCCACAGATTTCCTGTGTGACTTTTGGCAAGTCACTTAAAATGCATCCGATGAAGTGAGCTGTAGCTCACAAAAGCTTATGCTCAAATAAATTTGTTAGTCTCTAAGGTGCCACAAGTCCTCCTTTTCTTTTTGCGAATACAGACTAACACGGCTGTTACTCTTAAACTACTGTGCCTCACAGCCCCATTATGAGATAATACTTCCCTATCTCAATGGGGTGTTGGGAGGATAAAATCCATTAATGATTGATTGTGCCCAAATACTGGGTGATGAGGCCCAGATAAGTATTTGAATTGAAAGAAAAGGAGTACTTGTGGCACCTTAGAGACTAACCAATTTATCTGAGCGTAAGCTTTCATGAGCTACAGCTCACTTCATCTGATGAAGTCCTCCTTTTCTTTTTGTGAATACAGACTAACACGGCTGTTACTCTGAAACCTATTTGAATTGAATCTGTCACAGTGTAGTAAATTGGGAGTAACTAGGGGCAGTGTTTTACTCTAAATTTATTTAACTATGAGTTCTACAAAATATAATTGAGATGTATTGATCTAATATGTGATTTTTGGTTTAATTTACCATTATAACATATGCCACTTTGTTTTATTAATATTGTATGTGAAGAGTTTAAAGATCTTTCTCTGGCAGTGAGGATTAAAAGCTAGTAATCTGTATGCTAAGAAACATCAATTTATGTTTGGATTTCATTGGCGTTGAGAGTTCTGTAGGGTAAGAAAATCTGATTGCGTGTGTTGTTGCAGTTTTCACCAGGAGAGCATATTAAGGGCCGGTGCTAACTATTAAGTTAGCATGTTGATAGCACAAATAAAATGGAAGTGAATGAATTTCAAATATGAAACTAAATCCAACAGCATTAAGTGCTAGTGGTTATTTGTAAGAGTTTAATTTTTGCATGTGGAGTCAGAGTAATAGGTTTGCGTTATCTTTTTTAGGATTTAAGAAGTCACTCTTTAATTTTCTTTTAACATTGCAGCACTTTAAAATAATACAGGGTCACACTAAGAGCAGTTAATTGTTGTTTAAATACACGGTATTTTCCATTTCTCAATAGACTTGCAATTAGTGAAACAATACTTCTGTTTTCAAGAAGAACTTTACAGGAAATGGGACCACTAGAATCTTTACAGATAAAATACACACTTGTTTTGTTTGTAAGGGGAGAGAGAGCCGTTTAATGGTCTAGTTTTCATTTCAGTGTGCATAGTTTCCCACATAGCTCTCGCCCGAAAGCACTTAAAGGGAGACTCCCAATTTGAAATCTTGTTAGCTTCAACAAATAAGTTAAGTTTCATGCGGTACACCTGCCCTTTCCACCACCTGCCACTTTTTATGGTTTCACAGTCATCATATTTTCCTGTCTTTAAATATTTTTTTTCTCCCCCTTTGCTGCATGAAAGACCCACATGGGCTGGGGAACAGACTGCTTAACTATACAGGAGAAATGAGTGAACATGACTAGACACAAAGGTCCTCAGCTATGATTTGAGTCCAACGCACTGCTCATTCTGTGTGTGTGAGACACACACAAAGGTAGCCTTTGTACTCCACTGACCCTGGGCACCCATGTGCCAGCCTGGTTCCCTAGATTACTTGAAAGCTGCCTAAGGGGCCAGTAGAGAAGTCAGGGAATAGTGGGAGAAGGTAAGGACATCCTGACCACACGCTCTCATCCTCAGCTCTGACACAGGAGCAGGATGGGTTGAGGCTGGTAGGTGCTCAGAACCTATGGTGATGGGTGGCAGTATAAGAGAGAGGAAAGCCACTTGGTGGCTTTGTACTTCCAGAAGCTCCTGGGAAATACACAAGTAACCTAATTCTGACATTGTTAGCATTACCTCACTCACCTGCCCTTTTCTCTCCTGAAAAGGAGTTCTGGGGGCACTAGCCTAAGAGGAAGTCCATGGTAGCTCAGCAGCATGGAGGGTAGGGGGCCTGGAAATACTGCAGTGTCACTCAATCACTGTGCTGATGTCCCTGGCCTCTGTGGTGCCCAGAGGTCTGTGAGTCTAGGGGGCAGCTCTGCACGTGTACCTTGCTTCCTGACATCGTGATGCCATAGAAACTGTGGGTGGGGAATTGTGGCATTCCCTGTCCCCAGTGTGGGGTTTTCCCATGGATGGACAGTCTGCCCTTAAGTTAGGAATGAATTTTAGCAGTAAGGTTGAATACTCTAGATATGTGGTCAAAGGAGACAGCTGACGCACTGCTGGTGAAGGTCTCCCAGAGATAAAACAATTCAGAGATTGCTCTAAGACCTCGGGTTTCAGAGTAGCAGCCGTGTTAGTCTGTATTCGCAAAAAGAAAAGGAGTACTTAGTCTCTAAGGTGCCACAAGTACTCCTTTTCTTTCTAAGACCTCAGTGGTTCAGGGGTCAAATTAGCGGTCAGCATTACCCATGGGAGGCACAATAGTGTGAATTCATGGTTTCGTTTACTATAGTACGGTATATTCTGATTTAAAGAGTATCATGGAGAAATATTTAGTTTATATATATAATTCTCACAGCAAAATGACTGATGAAGTATTATTATTTTATCAACTGCAGTTGGTTAATGACATAGTAAAAGCATCCTGATTGGTTAATAATTTAGATGGGTTAATAATTCAGTCACACAGTGTTTTAATATCCTGTGCTGGAAAGAGCCGCAGGAGGCACGTTAAAGAGCCACTTGTGGCTCCCAAGCCTCTGTCTGAGTATTGCTGCTCTAAGATAACCTGCACTAGGCAGGGTTTGAACTAGTCCGCCACTGGAGATGTTTTTTTGTTTCTCAGGCATTTGGGAACCCAGTCAATGGATTACTGCTGCTGGAACCCCACTGGTAGTGGGGGTGTGGGTGTGGTGGTTGGAAGTGCGGCGTAGTTGTGGTGTGACAGGCGAGAGAGGAAGAGATGGGGGTGGGATGCGGGATAGGGAAGAAGAGCACGTGGCAGTAGTGATAGGGTGGAGAGACCCATCACAGAAATGGGTCCAGTAGCAGAGGCAAAGGGAGCTCCAACCTGGAGAGGTAGGTGGGGAATGAGAAGGCCCAATGAGGGTTGTGAAGCAGGGAGCTCGCCCTCAGAGCCCTTCTCATTCTGTGATTGGGACCAAATTGTCAGGGCTGATTCTCTTCTCACTCTGCTATCTTAGTCCTGATTTGCACCAGGGTAAGTGAGAGCAGGATGTTTATTTGTGTGGGAATTGGATAAATACCGATTCGCTCTTATAATAACTTCGGGCAGTTCCAAACTGTTCTGACAGCTGTAGCGTAAGCAGACCTGGGTCGTCTCCAGTGCCCAGCCATGAGGGGTAAGGTTTGTTTCATTTTGCTGTATTTGTTGGGTCTCGTCCTTCACACTGCCCGATGACACTGTGTGCCCTTATCCTGGGCCCATATGGCTGTGACTGTATTATCAGGCCCTTGGGTTATAAGCCCTGCCTTGTGCTGTGGTTATTTGTGTTATGGTTTGTAGTGCCTCGAAACCCCAGTCATACATTAAGTGCTGGATTTCTTTATTATTTTTCAAAGTGTTTTCATTGCTCCATTATAAAGTTTACACCTATCAGGTTGATTCCTCGATTTTAAGGCCAGACAACACCATTAGGATCGTTAGGTCTGACCTGCTGCATAGCACAGGCCAGAGATTTCCACCCATTTACCCCTGCCTTGAGCCCAGTAACTTGGTTGAACTATACAGTCCTGTGTGGTCCTGCTGGGTTTGCCCGTGCCAACAAGATTGTTGTTTTGGCCAATGTTAACAGTAGTAACAGAGCATTTATATCTGTTGTGTATCATCTTAACATTTCAGGAATCCCTAGAATACATAATTGTGGTAATTTAGGAACAATTTCCAATACGTTCTTTATTGCGTGTGTGACTTCTGTCCAAAAAGTTAGCATGAGTTGACATGATCATATTACTTTCCTTTCCAAATGGCGTAATGACTGAAGAGTTGGAGACAGTCATGCGCAGTCAAAGCCACTGGAAGCGAAGACCAAGTCTTCTTAATAGAGAGCCTAGTGACCTATGTGACTAACCAGAAAAAATAAAACTCCTGTTGACTGCACTTTATTTTGTTTGCACTCTATTTAATTCACTTCGTTTTCCTGAAGATATATTTTGGTTTAGTTGCAGCTTATGTAAAATTTAGACTGTGAATATGGAGTTTTAATCATAACTTAAGTTGATAATAACCATCGCAAATGCTTATGGAAGTGTAAACAATGCCATGCGTTAAAGAAAACTCTTGAGTGCCTTTCAGATAAGGAGGGGAATGCCCTGGGGGAGTTGTGCACCCACACCTGGTGACAGTGGGCTAAATTGTGGCTCTGGGACAAGCCCAGCGTATGGGGCAGTGTTTTGTTGCACTGTCTCAGGAACGGCCCTGGAGGCAGGTTATGACCCATCCACCTGCACGGGAAGAGGAGTAGCTGCTCTGTGAAGGACGCTGCTCTGTCTGTTCTTCTACCTGCTATGTAGTTAGCCAGTGGGGTGAGGTGGCGTTTTACCCACCCCATGTGGGTTCGCAGGATGAGTCACAGTCTGTCTCAATAAGCTTTAATCTCCATCACGTTAAAATGACCCTGTACAATATTTTGAAATGACACAGGGAGTACTTCCCCAGCTCCATTCCATGAGTTAGATAGTTAATACCCTACGTACCACTTGTTTGTGGATGTGGGGCTAGTATAATAAATGGTGCTGCAGCCATTCTAGGGGAATACAGATCTCCCTTTGGTTTATGAGAGACAAGGTGGGTGAGGTAATACTTTTTTTGTTGGACTGACTTCTGTTGTGGGGAGAGACAAGCTTTCAAGCTTCACAGAGCTCTTCTTCAGGTCTGGTTTACGATGCAGTTCCAGTTCCTAGGATGGATGATGATGGTAACTTTTGAGCTGCATTGCTCCATTTGAATAGTGAGAAAGTGGCTGAGATTTGCTGCTTTAGGAACTGACTTTACTGGTTGTGTCAGTAGCACTGTAGATTAATTTAATAATCTGATATAAAACTGGAGAGTGGTTCAATTGCTACAATTAAATCTGTTCCGAATCACTACTTTACAGATGACAGAGTTTCAGTAATTTTAAAAAATACTAAATAGATTTTAGGAGAAGAAACTAGAGTTTGTAACGCCATCCTGACAGCTAGCATTTAGTATGATAAAAAGACCCCTCCTAAAGGTGCAGTTGACCAAGGCAACTGCTACACACAGTATAATCTCTCAAACAGTAAAAACTATATTAAAACACTGGTTGTAATTTAAACAAAATACTTAGAATTGGTTAAAATGTTCCAAATTTTGACTTTTTCATGAAATTCTTCATTAGAAGTTTAATTTTCAAACAGAAAAGAAGAAAGAAGGGGGAAATTTTTTTACCGTGGCGTTTGTGATTTTGTGTGTGTATGGATGGGGGGTGTTCAACCAAGGGTAGAGCTGGTTGGAATTTTAGATTTTTCTAAAAATTTAAAATGCCAAAAAACTAGGAAAATGTTACTGTTGTGGCTTTATTTTTTAAATTGTGCTAAAAAATGCACATGGGCTTTAGGCTCCATCCTGCAGACCATTACTCATGTGAGTAGTCTGCTTGCAGCTAATGGGGCTGCGCAGGTGAGTAAGCATTTGCAGGATTAGTTCCTTGCAGCTATCCCTGAGACTGTTAACTCAGCCTGTGGTGCTTATGTGCCCTAGTTTTCAGCTGTAGGTGCGCCTGTTGCAATGCGTGCCAACACAACTGCCCACAACCCCCAAGTTTATGCAGCAGATCAGGTATGTCGGCAACAACCCGTCTGACTAGCGCATGCAGTTGGCTGATTGCATGAACAAATGCAGAGGCTCATCCCTGGTATCAGCTTTTGATAATTTGACTCATTTTGTACCTTGCTGTCTTAGGGATGTGCAGCTGGAGATGTGTTCCGGCAGATGAAACGTTCTAGCAAACTACAGATTCCACCCAATGGTGGGGATATTGGTCCTTGTTTACAGGTGAGACAATTGGTTAACAGTGCAGGAGAGGAATTCATTCAAACTACATCTCATTGAGTAAAAGCTTAAGGTGGGAAGGGGACATAGGGAAGTTCACCAAAGCCCAGTGAGTCTGAGGGAGAGCTCAACAGAGAATGTTGCTTTAGGATGAGTAAGTATTAGGGAGGGATCAAATGGTTTCTGGGGCTATCAGAAGCAAGGGGGCCTGAGAGAGGATTTGGGGAAGGAGGCGTCTCACCCTTTAATTAAAAAAAAAAAAAAGTAGTTCTGAGCCTATCAGAACGTCCCTCTTAAACAAAATTTCAGTGTCCCTAGTTCAGAAATACCTATCAGAGTAACTAACTGGCCTCTTCCTGTTTTTTTATAGTGCCTAAATAAACTTGCTCAGAACAAGAACTCATGGCCGAGTTTTCCTTCCTTTTTATTATTATTATTTATTTGTATTACCACCATAGACCGGAGAAGTCCCAGTCATGGACCAGGATGCCATTTAGCTAGGTGCTGTTAAAAAAACAGAACAAAAAAAACCAGTCCCTGCCCCCCAAAATTTGTAGTCTTACCGTGTAATGCCAGTAAAGTGATTTCTACAGAGTGGGTGAAGTGCAGTGATATCTTGGCCTCATTGAAGACAGTGTCAAAACTCTCATTGATGTCAGTGGAACTAGGATTTCACTCGTGGTGGTTATTGGCTACCAGAAAAGGGGTACATCTGCATCAAGGTAATTTGTCTGTTATGGAGTGTGCCTTGCTGAATGGATCTCCCACTGCTGGGGTCACTCTGCTTACTTTGGATAATGTCTTTTGCAAAGATTCCTAGAGTCATAGATTCCAAAGCCAGAAGGGAGCATTGTGATCATCTAATCTGACCTCCCGCATAGCACAGGCCATAGAACTTCCCCAAAATAATCCCTAGAGCAGAGCTTTTAGAAAAACATCCAATTTTGATTTAAACATTGTCAGTGACAGAGAATCTACCTTTGGCAAATTGTTCCACATGTTAATTAGCCATCCCTCACTTTTAAGAACTTACACCTTATTTCCAATCTGAATTTGTCTAGTTTCAACTTCCAGCCATTGGATCGTGTTATACCTTTCTCTGTAGATTGAAGAGGTCATTATTCAATATTTGTTCTCCATATAGATATTTTTAGACTAATCAAGTCACCCTTGGCATTCTCTTTTTTAAGATAAATAGATTGAGCTCTTTGAGTCTGTCACTGTAAGGCAGGTTTTTTAATCCTTTAAACATTTCTGTGGCTTTTCTCTGAACCCTCTCCAATTTTTGAACACCCTTCTTGAATTGTGGGATCAAGAAGTGGACACAGGATTCCAGCAATTGGTGCACCAGTGCCAAATATAGAGGTAAAATAACCTCTCCTACTTGAATTTCCCCTGTTCATGCATCCCAGGATCACATTAGCTCCTTTGGTCACAGTGTCACATTGGGAGCTCTTATTCAGCTGATTATCCATCACGACACCTAAATCTGTTTCAGAGTCAGTTTCCCAGGATAGAGTCCTCCATCCTGTAAATATGGCTTACATTCTCGGTTCCTAAATATATACCTTTACATTTAGCCATATTAAAATGCATACTGTTTGCTTGCTTCCAAACCACTCTAAATCAGTGACCTGGTCTCTTCATTATTTGCTGCTACTCCAATTTTTGTGTCCTCTGCAAACTTTATCAGTGATGATTTGATGTCTTCTTCCTGGTCATTGATAAAGATATTAAAAAGCATAGGACCAAAAACGGATCCCTCTATGACCCAGCAGGAAACACAGCTGCTCAGTGGTAATTCCCCATTTATAATACATTTTGAGACCTATCAGTTAGCCAGTTTTTAATCCATTTAATGTGTGCCATGCTAATTTTATATGGTTCTAGTTTTTTAAATCAAAACGTAATGTGGTACGAAATTGAACACCTGAGAGAAGTCTAAGTATATTACGTCGCCACTATTACATTTATCAACCAAACTTATAATCGCATCCAAAAAGGATATCGAGTTAGGTTGATAAGATCTGTTTTCCATAAACCCCTGTTGATTTTCATTAAGTACATTATCCTCCTTTAATTCTTTATTAAATTGAGTCTCATGTCAGCTGCTCCATTATCTTGACAGGGATCAATATCATGCTGACAGGCCTATAATTACCTGGCTCATCCTGTTTACCCTTTCTAAAAACCAGCACAAGGTTCGCTTTCTTCCAATCTTTTGGAACTTCCCAGTGCTCCAAGACTTGTTGAAAAGGAACATTAACAGTCCATTCAGAAAGCTTATCAGTCAGTTCCTTTAAAACTCTTGGGTGGAAGTTGTATACGCTCGCTGTTTTAAAAATGTCGGATTTTAGTATCCTCTGTTTAACATCCTCCAGAGATCTACTGGAACAAAAAGAGTGTTATCATCAGCATATGATGAGACTATATCATCTGTTTTTTCCCCCAAATACAGAACAGAAATATTTATTGAACACTTCTGCCTTTTCTGTAGTATTCTGCTATTCCCATCTAGTAAGGGACCAATACCATTGTCAAGATTCTTTTTGTGCCTTGGTGCTCCAGTAATACAAATAATCATAACTTCTCAGTGGGTCACACATTGCTTTATTGTAGGTCTTGGAGGTGTCAAGATCAGAGCTTAAGATCATGGTATTATTGTGTGTAGAAAAAGTATTTTTGGAGGTTTCCAAAGTCAGCTTTAATTCTGTTTCCAGGGAGGTCTGGTACTAAGGAAACGTTTTTGAAAAACAATTTCAAAATCTAATACGTTCCTAAAATAGATTTTTTTGTAAATTATGTGGCACACACAGAATACATGACTTTATGATCATTTATTGTTACTCATTGCAGGTGACTTGCATGTGCATACCTGTCTTCTCCACTTGTGAATAATGAGTGTCATGCTGATAACACTGTATAGCACACAACAGTTATCATTTTTTCATTCTATAATATGTGTATTTTACATGTGTGATATATTTACAGTTGATAGGATGGCTATGCAGTTTGTCATGTGGACCCACAGTTTATCACATCAAGGAATTATGTACTGAGACCAGATAGCAGCATGACTTTAAAGATAAATATATCTGATTCTACATTTTATTTTTTGCAAATATTCTGGTTTTCCGAAGATAGATCTTTCAGGGGCTCACCATTATCTGATCACATTTAATTGTACTACCTCTAGTGAATAAATAACTCACTGTTTCTTCAGTATGTTCTAGTAACCATTACTAGTAACAGGTAGAAATGAAAGATTCAGTGTTGCAGTTTGCAAGGGTAACCTTGTTGTCCAGGTCATCCTTCTTTCTAATTTACCACCATAGGTTCAGATGGTATTAATGTTTTCAGCTGTTAGGAAATGTTGCTTAGTGCTTAATCTTCTGCATTTTCCTTCATACTGTTGATTCATTACCAGTATGTGATTGACTGCTCTTTATAAAGTACTTTATTTTGAATACATGCAAAATAACTCATATATGGTAGTTAAGTTCTCAGCTTCATTTTGTTTCAAGCACTCCTGCCCTAAAAACATCTAGAATTCATTTGGTTTGCCTTAATTTATATTTTAATTTTCTATTTGGAAGTAAAGGTCAAGGATATTATTAGTTTCTTCCTATTATTATATTATAAAGGTTTCTAACAAGCAGATAACATGGGGATGCTTTACAGTGTTCACAGCTGTTTGCTTGTATGTCATAGTCTCTCTCTGTGCACGCACACACATTTAAATGTAAGTAATTCCAATATATTTACATTTGAGTCCTTTAGTTGTATAGTGCTGGAAGATTAAAGATGGAGGAGAAAGATTAATTGCAAGAAAATGTTTGTATTAATTTCTTTTTTAATCAGCATGTATCCTATTGTATTCATATGTGACCAACCATATGTGAGACGTTGAGATTTGAGGAAAAATCAAATAACAACAATGCTATAGCAACAGCTGCAACTTTAAACTTAATCTGAATTAGGAACGCCTAAAGAGAACTGTCACATTTTGTTCAGGCAGTGTCACCAGTACAGTCGTCATGCAGTCTACCACAATGGAGAATAAGGAAGAGAAATACTTGCAAGGAAGCATTTGTGTGCTGCTTACATTCGAGCACACTGTTTCATACAGAAAGGGGTTTGGCAGAGTTCAGTAGATGGAAGAGAAACCACACTTCTTAGTGAGAAAATTATATATTTAGAGTGCCAAAAATGTATGCCAGGTGCTTTTACAAACAGCAAGAAGACAAAGGGTGACATCTTGGCCCATTGAAAATCAGTGGACTTTTTGCTATGGACTTCAGTGGAGACCAGATTTCACTCAAAGTCTGTCCTGAAGAACTGGAAACGTATGTATTTAGGTGGCCATTTCCCACACTTACTTTGGTCCTGTACATTTTCAGCAAATGTGTTGTTATGTAGGGTGTGTTCTCTGTTTCTTAACTTGTTTTTGCATTCATTGCATTCTCATTCATTAGAATTAATTTTTGGTATAAGCTGTAAAGAAACAAAGTAGCATATCATCTCTCCTTCTTCTTAACGTGTTACCATTTGAATAAGTACGACTGAAACTATTACTTCTTATTTGATCATTTGACGTGCCCTGCATGTTGTGAAGAAGGATTTGTCTGACTCTGCTGGCCATGTCTTTGTGGCTCTCCTCCATGGATCTGCATGTGTGCAAGTCTTAGCTATTGAAAAATTTTGTCCTTGTTGTATCACCTGCCAGCTCCTCCCCTAAGGTTTGAAAGTGGCTCCGTGTTTCTTGCCTTCTTTTGTAGTTATTTAGGCTCTACAGAAGCTTCCTCCACTAAGTTCTGGAGTCTCACCCTAATTGAACATGTGAACATTTTGTTTTTTACTGGATCAGCTTCTGTTGGTTAGAGAGATGGGCTTTTGAGCTTACACAGAGCTCTTCTTCGGGTCTGGGAAACGTACTCCTGGTGTCACAGGGCAGGTCTACACTTAAAATGCGCCATCCGCACAGTTGTACTGCTGCAGCGCTTAAGTGAAGACGCTCCGACAGTGACGGGAGAGCTTCTCCCATCAGCGTTGTTAATCCACGTTCCTGAGAGGTGGTAGCTATGTTGATGGGAGAAGCTCTCCTGTTGATACAGTGTTCTCTACACAGGGGTGGAGGGGGAAGGTTAGGTCAGTGTAACTATGTTGCTCCGGAGTGTGAATTTTCACATCCTTGAACAATGGAGTTATATTGATGTCGGTCTGTAGTGTAGACCAGGCCACAGTGAAATACAAGGTGGAACAGATTGTTTTTCATAGGTAGTTAACACATATTTCAAGGGACCATTCAAGGTAAAGTGGCCTGTTGTTACTTCTCCAGTCATGGGGTGAGGGGGAAAGGGAGGGAGGAGGAGGGGAAAGCAGAAGGGGAGGTTAAGTGGGTTACAATTGTTGTAATAAACCATAAATCCAGTGTTTCTGTTCAGTCCATGATTTTTAGTATCTGGCAAAGTTATGAATTTAAGCTCCCAGGCTCGTCTTTTGCAGGTGTTGTGCAGGTTTCCTTTGAGGATGAGGACTGAGAAGTCAGATATAAAATGATCACTTTGTGAAAATTGTTCACCTACAGGCAATATGGTGTTTTTGTCTTTTATCATATACTTAATATTAAAAGTAATTTTTAATGCAGTACAGCTAACAAGTACTTTTGCATAAGACCCCCTTTATCATAGCATAATCTCTGGTGTAGTGATCCTGGCAGATGGTTTTCTTTAACAGAGAATTTGACATTTAACTTGTACTGGTACGCAGACGCAGGATGACACAGACTCTTACCATTCTGTGCTCACTCAGTCTAAAAAGAGTGCTTTTTTTAATTTCCATAATCTTCAGGATGCACATAAGTGGGTACTTTATAGTTAGAAATAAAAACAAAAGTTTCATCAACACTAATGATTTTACAGGAGGAGGTTCCAAAAAGGAGTTCTCTCTTACCAAGGAGAATACGTGACTGGATTATTGCACAAAATAATGGTGTTACATTTGGTTGTATTTGCTAAGGGCAAATTGCTGAGACCATCTTTTTTGCAGTCAGAAAAGATAACCAACCTCTGGAATGCAGGTAATGCTATTCCCCCCCCTCCCCCCCCGGCCCAGTTGCACTGTGCTAATTTTAGAAGGCCTATGTTTGCTGACTTCTTTGTATTGCCATGAAGTTGGCTTTACTGGTACCGTCCATTTGGTCATCCAGAACAATCTACCTCAGATGTTTGTGATCATACTTATATGAGTAGCCTCGATACTGAATTTATACCTCCCACCCAGCAGGAGGAGACAAGATGAGAACTCTGATGGAGAAAGGATGAGAGCTGTGATAAGGCCACTGCCCCATATATGGAGCTTGCTGGCTGAGGCTCTGTTCTTGTCTCCTGCTGGTGGGAGCTGGTCTGCTGGCTGCCTTAGCTATTTTTGTTTTTAGTCCTAAGTTGCTGGAGTATTTTTAGTTTATGTTGATGAGTTTCCCCCCAGTTTTATATTGAGATTTGATAACTTTCAGGTTTTCTTTCCCCCTGTTTGACAGAGAACTCTTTGGCTGGGGATAGTAGCTTGGATGCAAGATACTAAGTCCTGATTTTGATCTCCCTGGGCAGATCATGGTCCGCAGGGATCTGAGCAAATCAGGGTCCTTAGTTGTGAAAACAGCTGTTGTTGAGCGAAAGAACAGACACTTCTTATCTCACAAGGAGACACTCCACCACCAAGGAGCAAGGAAAAAAGAGCTGACCTGCTCTTCCTCAGAACCATAGGTCACCTTGAATTCCAGTTCCAGGCTGTCACAACTCGGCCGTGGATGGCCTGGCATAGTGGGTAGGACCAGGAGTCAGGCTTCATTGTTGGAGCAGGTCTCGGAGTCAGAAACCAGGAGTCAAGCCAAAGATCAGAACTGGAATCAGGAGTCTGGTCAGAGGTTGTAGCCGGAGTTGGAGATCAGGAGTCAAGCCAAAGCTTGGAACCAGAGTCAGGAATCAGGAGTCTAGTTGGAGATCAGAGATCGGGAGTCAAGCTAAGGGCCACAGCCAAAGAACAGAGCCAGGGTCTGAAGCAGGGAACAAGAGCAGGGTCTGTTGCAGCAGCAGGTCAAGTATTGCTCGGTTGCACAGGCAGCTTCCTGGAACCTGCTCCAGGCTTAAATAGTGCGCCTGGACCAATCTGGGGGGCAGGTGGAGGTGCTGCCAGTCGGGTCTTCTGTAAGCCGCACTTCCTGTGGTCCTTCGTCTCCCTGGGTTTATAGTGCATTGACTGCGGCATTGCCATTGCTGCCAGGTTGGGACGTTGAAGTGCTGGTCACGCGGAGGCCTGCAGACCTGGGTTCAGGTCCTCTTGATCCTTTCACAGGCTTTCCTTCAAGCCAGTTTTTTCTCTCCTGCTGCAGTGGGAGCTCTAGCAGAGACCCTAGGAGAGCAGAAATCCATTCCCACCAATGTTCTCTCTGGGGGAGAGCTCCTAGTCCGTGAAAGGGCTGCCCTAAGACCTCAGGTTCTTCTTCGAGTGCTTGCTCATGTCGATTCCATTCTAGGTGTGCGTGCGTCCATGTGCACAGTTGTCGGAATTTTTTGCCTTAGCAGTATCTGTAGAGCTGGCTGTGGCTCCCTGTGTGGTGGCATGCTCCTGCGTTGGTATATGAGGTGCTGCCAGCCCTACGCCCTCTGTTCCTCCTTAGCGCCCATGACAGTTGGTTGACAGTGTGATCCCTCAGAGGCGGGGGACTCCCTGGCTGGACCTCTTCACGTCCAGACTGAACAGGAAATGCCACGTTTCGGGGGATCGATAGAGGCTCCCCGTGCGACGCCTTCTTGCTCCCATGGTCGGGGGCCTAATGTACGCCTTTCTGCCAGTGCTTTTAGTCCAGAGTCCTCATGAAGACCAAGCAGGGCAAGGTGAAAGTAATCCTGTTAGCTCTGGCTTGGCCTTGCCAACACTGGTTTGGCACGCTGCTCAACCTCTCGGTGGCTGCTCGGCTGTCCCAGAACCACGGCAGATTGCTGCACCCGAACCTGGCTGCGTTGCACCTGACAGCTTGGCTGCTGCATAGTTGAATGTGGAAGAACAGGAATGTGGAAGAACAGGAATGCCCAACAGGACCCTGGTCCAACGGGTCCTGTTGGGCAGCAGATGTCAGGTTCTTTTTAATTTCTGCTAGATCATGGAATCCATATTCACATCAATGCGCAGTGACTTGCATGAGTGGTCCCATTGGAGTCAATCAGGTTTGATTCACTTTCTGACTTCCAGATTGTGTTTAAATCCCATTTAAATCAGTCTGGAAGTGAGATTGTGAATCAAATCGTATTGTCTCCAAAAGGACTTTAGCACATGCTTAAAAGTAAGCTGGTGCCTAAGTGCTTTCCTGGGTAGGGATCTCTGTCGTGGCACTAAAGGTGGTCGAGCTAGCAGATAAGGTCTCAGAAGCTACGGTACCAACCGTCTCATCCGGTGTTTCTTTAAAAACGGTATGTTCCACAGTCCAAAGCCTGGGAGATGGATTTGACTCTTTTGAGTCCAAATCAGACATAGCTGCCAATAAGGTAGCTGAATAGGCCTTAGAAAGGACTTCAGAAATAGGAAATTTTCAGCTTTCGAAATGAAAGAGCAGAATATGGAAACTTCAACAGGAATCCCATTGAAAGATAATTCATGACTGCCAGGAAAGTGTAAGACTTTGGTAAAGCATTGAGTGTTCAGATATGGAATGGTGGAGTTAGCTGATACTGCCACTTTATTGTTACATTCTTCAGAGGATTTCAACTCTTCCCTCATATATCAAATATCAGGTAAAGGAGAAGTACTGTGTGTACATTTTCTGACAAATCAGTTTCCTTCTGCATTACTGTTGTGGCTTTTATATCCGCCTTGGACTGGGAAGGTGTAATGTAGGCTGTGTGGGAGGAAAGATGGAAGGGAAAATTCTGCTTAATAATAAGAAAACTCTTATTATCCCAGATGTTTCTAGGGCCACACAGTCAGCCGTAAAGAGTACTTGTTCAGGGTTCAATTTATAGCTTTATGTTTCTCAGTTTCAGTCCTTTTCCCCTCACTGCTGAAGGCCACACAAAGCTCAGAAACAAAATATTTTTTATTATCATCATGATAGGGGAAACTTTCCTTTTGTCTGAAATAACAAACAGTATAATTCCTTGGGTAATATGAAGATGGTTCTGATATTGGATCATCTGACCTGAGTTGAATCTGTAATGGCTCCTTGTATACTTTAATGTTTGTTTCTTACAGATTCTTATGTCACTAAGAATAATGTTTAGTGCTTTATCGGGTATTTGGATCATACTCAAGATGTTCAAGCTCTGCTTGCTTTTTCTTTCCCCCTGGGTAGTTTGGGGAACCTTTGCTCCCTATACAATGTATTGCCATGTCTGTTTTGTAGCCTTTGCTTTCCCCCTACCCTCATTTATGTGTGCGTGTGCGCGTGTTTTAAGCTTATTAATCTGATGTAATAGCATGTAAAGTTAATAAAATAAAAGAGAGTGTAACAGGGTGACTGGGGAGGAGAGCCTGGGGTTAAGCCAACCCTGACTACAGAATAAGC
The DNA here is from genome assembly GCF_965152235.1 of Eretmochelys imbricata. Taxonomy (NCBI): domain Eukaryota; kingdom Metazoa; phylum Chordata; order Testudines; family Cheloniidae; genus Eretmochelys; species Eretmochelys imbricata. The sequence continues at coordinate 124,473,989 of NC_135577.1, read as the reverse complement.
CCCACCTGAAAGGGGTCAGGTGGCTGCCGTATAAAAGGAGCAGGAAGTTGTAGTGAAGGGGGGAAGTTTAGAAAACCACAGCTATGCCTGTAGACACTGTAGGGAGTAGTAAGGAGGGTCCTGCAGGCCGTGAGTCAGCAGTGGGAGTGCACCAGCTGAGAATGCCTGTGGAGAAGGACAAACTCTAGGTAGCAGGTATTGGGATGTAGGCAGACGGACCCCCAGGGAGGAGGGGCTGTGCCCAGCTGAAAGTGGGATGAAGACAAAAAGTTTGTGTTCTGTTTTCAAAGATTGTGTTATTTTTGAGCTACTGCAAGGGAGAGACCTGCAGGGTTGGTGTGTAGCCAGATGACTTAATTAACAGGACCCCTGGTGGGGACTGTTTGAATTACTAGGGGACTGTAGAGTTTTGAAAGGGCACTGAAGAAGGGGAATGGATGCAGGCCATAGCAAAGGGAACTCTGGATATGAAAGGGACTCTCAGGAGGTGACTTCCCATGTTACCGGGAGAAAAAGACAAAACCTCCTATTCTACATTGAGGGCCTGTTCCAATTTCCTTTACAATGAATGCAAATACTCCCATTGTGGGATCAGCCCCTGTGATCTGAACTTGATCCTGATTGATTTGTTTGAGCCTCAAGGAGGTTACAATTATTATATATTATTGTAGCACCTAGAGACCCCAACCAAGACTGTGGTGCCAATGTGCTAGACTCAACGTGTGAGGTAGTCCATGTCTTGAAGAGCTTACAGTCTAATGGTTCTAAAGACCATGTTCTTGGTGGCTCATTGAGAAGAGAAGAGGAGTTGTAGTCTCTCTCCTGCTTGGTTTTCTACCAAGACAAGGCATGGTCATGGCTGTTCCCCATTTTCTCCCTAATGTGGTCTCTTCCTTCCACCTTGAGTCTAGAAGAGTGACTCCCTATTCTCCCAAGAACCTTGCCCATTTTATTCAGGGGTCCTAAACAGAACATAGCATTGTCCTGCTTGGTAACATCATGAAGACTCGCGTGGGCCCAGGTGACCTCTGGGAGTAAAAACTTATCCTATTAAGACAGTGTCAACTTCGGAGGTGAAGATAGTGGGTGATTCTTCCCAAGGGTGGTGACTACACATACATTCACAAGTACAAGGTCTAGTCTGTTTTACCAGTTTTATTAAAATTATGGTTACCCAGGCATATAGAAATTCTATACGGACCTATGCACAGTATAATATAGTTATACTCACATCCTTAACAATGGTGTTAGGGTCTGATGGATCTCTCATGGATTGACCATCAATAGAAGGATAGCTCCTGCTGGAGTTTCCTATAGAGAGCTGAATTTTCCTGCTCTGGGTACCCTCTTTTTGTAATGTGATTCTGTCTATACCTACATTCTGTGCATGTCCGTAAAAGTGTCAACCCTCTTTTTCCTGACTGGTCTGATATCCCTAGAAACTTAAGGGACCCCAATTTCTATTGGTTGTGTAGGCCCTCTGTATTCTGATTAGCATTCACCCACAACCTGTATCCTGTGGTTAAGGATACATGTTGGAAACAGATGCTCCTTTCCAGCATTTTTATGATTTAAAATTAAGCTTGCAGCTAATATTTTGCAATATTACCACTTGGTATCTCTTCTTCCATAACCATAGGCCATTGGATTATTCTTCGGTCACTTAACTTATGTCAGCATTTCTTAGCTCCAAGGCCTAAAATAGCTAATCTTAAAATCTTGCAGGCCTCAGCCTACAGGCCTTGCATTTCAGCCCTACTTGCTTAGATAGCTAATACATGATCATTCCCTCTACATGCTGATCAGTCTTCTACTTCTATAATCCTACAATTTAACTCTATGTAGCATACAATGGCTATATATAACATAACATGTTAATTATAACCACACAATCAGTGAACCATAAACCAAAATCATTGGCTATAGTAGTTACAGCTAGATTATTCAAAAAACAAGGTCTGGCCTAATCTGCTGCTTTTAGACCTTGCATTCTCCATTGGGTTAGGGTTTTTTTCGCCAGGATCTGATTTCTGACCTGAAAAGGATTCACTCTGCTATTGAAGAACAGTTTTCTGAAGCTAGCCGTTGATTTGTTAGACGAGGAAAGGTCCGCTTGTCAGTGTTTGCAGCTCCTGGAGTTAAGGGCATCGTTCATTCCATCCCCCTCTGATCTGGGCAGTTAGAATTGTCAAGAGGACAACCTCATTGATAGCGTCCCCTCCAGCTCTTCACTCATAGCTTTGGAGCCTTTCCAAGGAAAACATTGCTAGGGAAACCTCCTGCAAATCCACAGCCGATACAGATAATATGAGAAGCCAGCCGCCAGGCCTGAGGGGTGGGCAGATGGGAATTCGCACTTGTCACAATGAGAAGATAGTCACCTTCTGCAACTTGACTTGGTAAATTGCCTAGGCTTAAGAGTGACAAGTAAATACCTTTTGGGAGTGTGTATAAATCACCAAGAGCTCTCAGCTCCAGCAAGAGGATCTGTCTTGTGCAGAAAGATGACCATGAGAGAGTGTCTTATGTTTAGGAAGAGCTAAACCCATAAGCTAGCTTTGTGAGCTTTTTCCATCAGGCAAATGGGAAGTGCTTAGATCAGGGGACCTGCCATCAAGTGACAGAGATGTGGTATGTACCTCAAACAGACCTATTCACTTCCAGGAGCAGTAGGTTCAGAGGTACTGTTCCAGGCATTGGAGGAGAAAACCTGAGAGTCAAACAATATATGCTTCCCCTCATTTTCTACTGGCAGGAAGAGGAGCAATGAAAGAGCCATACTAACAGCTCTGTGAGCACATGGACACTGGATTTCTCTCAATTGAAATTCATGTGTATGATTTGGCTTCATACCCTGGTTACTTCGGCATTGCTATGAGCAGATAAATGTACATCAAAAAGAATATCTTATTATCTTTTTTGTCGGGATACCGTTGACTTGAAATCTTTTTGAAAAGAGAGCAAAAAGTTGTTACAAATACAGCACTTGTCCTTGAGTCCCCTATAGTATTATGAGTGGGACTGGAGAAAGAGGTTTCAGGAGGAACCGAGCTTGGTGAGACACCAGGGGCCAAAGCATACAAGCTGGGGCCAAGCTGCTACCGGACAGATACAGGCCTCAGTGTGTAGCCTTGGCGTTCATGCAAGCTCCATAAAGATCTATTTCCTACAACTCTGGCTGCCAGCTGCATAACTTATTGCTAATGAAACATCATCTGCCAATTTTTACAAACACACATTCCTGTTATGGAAGCGTTTTTCTCACCCCTGTTGTGTGAAAGACCCACACAAATAACAGGGGAACCTAACTGACAGACCAGGGGGAAAAGTGACCCTGATTACACAAAAAGGGCTGTCAGATTCATAAAATAAACAAGGAATTGTTTTCTTTGATTTCTTTTTGTTACATTATCGTCACTTAATGTATTTACAAAAATAGCAGGAAAATAAGTTTCAGAAGTGTGATTTGTAAGTTGAAGCTTGATTTTAAAATGTGCAGTAAGTATAGCCTCATTGTGAATGCGGTTACAAATATGAACGATTTTCATGTGTTAAGCATTGTAGATTGGTTTTCTGTCCGAGCACATTACTGGGAGGAGCATTGGAGGAATAGTGACAATTGCCAAGACAGAGGAAAAGGTCTTTTCCCCCTGTGTTGCCCCACTTTTCTTTCAAGATTTTAAGAGAAACCGAAGGAAAGCGTAGGGATATATTCATTCCCTTCCCCAACATGTGAATAACTTTGAGATTTGGCTGTTGTTTCAAAGCGTCTGTCTGTTAGCTGTTTTAAATTTAGTAGGCAGCTCACACAGCATTCTATTGTAAATGCCTGCCAGGGAGTAGGATCAGAACATGGTTTTTGGTAATAATAGGTGCTATGTTTGTTAATAATTTTGAATCCATTAAAATGTAAATCCAAATTATGACTCAAATATTTATTTCCATTTTACCTATTAAACACTCACTTCTACATTAAGGGAGGTCACAAGGAATTTTTTTTTGCCAGTGTTTTAAGCTTTTTAAGTTTTTAAGCATGCTGGGCTTTTCAGACAAAGTGCAATCATAAGTACAAAGTTTGGGTATATGCAAAATACTATATAATACTTATATGTAGTGTGCATATGTTTACATAAAATGTGCTGACATCTTAATTTATTTTTTAACATAATTGCTAAAAACTACCTGTAAAGTTGTAAGTGGGAAGGATAATCCATCAAGTGCTGCTCTGTTGACCTCTACCTTCTGGGGTGAGATTTTTTTCACCTTTCATTCTGACTTCCTAATTTTATGTTTCTTTGATCACAGCATAGATTGGAAAGATTGTTTATTTTTTCCTATTTGACTGTTCCAAAAATTTACAACTTCTCAGTGAGCTTGGCCTTCTGTCATTGGGCGATCAGGATTAAAAGTTTCTCTGGGTAGAAAAAACAAATTTCCTGTTTTTATGTCAGAATGGCTTGAAATGTTCCTGGCTGTAAACAAATAAGTGCGGAGGTGTCTGGATGCAGTTTAACAATTATTTTGGGCACACTGTGGAAGTAGGGAGGATACAACAGATTTGTCGAGACTTTGGCCATTCTTAATGTGATAGTTCCGTAGACTAAGGGGAGAACAGTTGTGCTTTCGTCGCAGAATTTTGACAGCCTAATACAGAATGGGTCAAATTCTCCCTGTGCAGTGGGCCTGCATGAAGCCAACGTGTAACTGAAGTCCCTCTGAAATCCTATTTTGAGACTTCCCTGATGCATAAACCCGTTTCTGGTACTTTGAACAGTGGTGAATTTCACCCTGGGTGAGTCAGGCCCAACTTAATATCTGACCTTTTAAAAATTTCATTTAATTTAATTTTTCTGCACAGAAAACACTTAAATTCATAGTTCTGAAAGCCAGAAGGGACCAGTAGGATCATCTGGTCTGACCTGCATAACACTTGCCAGAGAATTTCACACAGTAAGTAATTCCTGCATCAAGTCCATGCTTTCTGGTAGAGCTAAACCTTATTTCAGTGTTTTCCATAGAATCTGCAAAATGGGTCAATTTTTGCTTGGTTTTTTTCTTTCCCGGGGCATGGCTGATGTACTGTCCCAGCAGGGGAAAAAGCCTGTAGTGTGGTTAGTATTGCTGATGATAGATGTCAGGTGCAGGTAGTTGTTTTTAGCATGAGATGTTAGTAGCTTCTAAAGCACGACAGGCTGGGAATGCTGTTTTCCCCCAACCACTGATAAGAGCTTTCCTCTCTCTTTCTCTGTGTCTCACCCAAGGAAGGGGAAAGTGAATGTTACTCAAGCCAGTGCTTTCCCCTTTGCCACATAAATCTGACGGCTCAATGTTCCCAGCCACACGGAGATGTTGGTTACCACCATAAGGAGCAAATGTCATATGAAGTTTTAGTGCCAAACCCCTATCCAGTTTAGAACAGACAGAATACGAAGTAAAATAGTTTCTTGTTAAACATTGTGACTGCTCTCGCTTTTGCCAAGGGGCGCCAGGTTGGATGAGAATGGCCACCTTGTTTCAGTTTATTGCTTAAGCTACATTTCCCCAGCTTTCGGTTTATTTACAGAGAATATTCAAACACATAATTCCACAGGCTTTGGCTTGTTACTGCGAAGGCTGGATTATTTGTGTTCCATTGCTCAGGCCAAGAAACGCTGGGTCCAGAACATTAAAAACCAGCTCTGAGTCTGTTTTAATGGGGTTCTCCCCATTACATGCTTTTTCCTTGTCATGCTCTCATTTCCTTTTTTTTTTAAACCACTGTCATTCCTATCTCTGTGACCCTGGTGCTCTCCCACAGTCCATTAACTGTGTGTGCGTGCGTGCCCTTTCAGCAGCATATTGGATGTGGAATATTCTGATTTCAGTATTTCAGGCTTTTTTGTTTATTTTATCCCTCAATGGCCATTCCTTCCCCAGTGCCCGCTGCCATTTTTTCACCCATTAAAATGTCTTTTCCCCCACACCAGTTCTATTGATCCAGTTACATTCTGCTTCAGAAACTGTGTGTATGTTAAGTTCCATCAGGATTTATCGTAGTGTAAGCCTGACTTGAGATGTTACACTCCTAGCAGCTTGAAATTGTTACATTTCTCTGTGTTTATCAGGTTAGGCAGTAAAACCAGTAGAAGGATAGGTTGGAGGACAGTATGAAAACAGGGTTTCTTTTGTGAGTAAATAACTAAAACATTCTTTGCACCAAATCCTGAGGTCTTTATGGAGTTTTTACTCAGTCCTTACTCAGGCAAAATTTAAACTAAGCAAGGACTTCAGCATTATCTCTTGTTTTGTACCTAGATTGTAAGCTCTTTTGGGAAGGGACTGTCTTTTTGCTCTGGGTTTGTAGCATGCCTAGAGGGGTCATGGCCCATGACTGGGACTCCTCTGCTGTGGTAATACGTTAATGAATAATAGTTGGGGTTAGACCCCGTTGAGTGTCAATTAGATTATGGCAGATTTAAACTCTGTTTAAAGCATCATGAGCCAAGTGCATGTATAATACACCCAGAGGCCCTTTAGAAAAAGAGTAGGCATATTTAGGCATCTGATATAGGTGCATTCAGAATGGTTTTTCATAGACCCACCACATGGTGCGCCAGGATGAAGCTCTTCCACTGTGAGTTTTGCTTTTGCTCCCATCACCTCTCTTTAACACATCTGTTTTTCACTTCTGCCATTTACCCTTGAAGTAGGGCTAGCCTCAAACACCAGTGGAAAGAAAAGATTGGTTGCAGAATCCAGGGAAAGCTTTGTATAAATGACATAAGTAATAGCTGGGGTGAGGATTCAGAATTAATCTGCATTCAGTACAGCACAGGTGACCTCCTTAATCTTTGGCATCTAGCTAAGTATGCGAGAGAGGGAGATCCTATTAATTCCGTAAATTTAATGAATAGCTGTCTCAAGGCTTGATGGTGCGAGCTGCTGAGCAGTCTGACCCTGGTTCATGTAAACATATACAAATTATACGTAGTGTTGCTAAAGTCAGTGAGGCCACTCATGCTTAGAGCGAGACATATGCTTACAGACTGCATTGGGACTACAGCACTCAGTAGAATTGAGCCCTTAAAGAATGTCATGCTGCCCATGAAAAGCGTTAATGCTTTTTGCAAGAGATCTCCGATGATGTCTTACAAAGCCACTGGAGAACTTGCTGGAATCACTTGCATTGAAAGTCAGTAACATTAGTACAAACCCAGCTATATGCTTAATTAAACAGAGACTTCTCAACTTCGTTAATAAGAATACTCAAAAGCATCAGAGCATGGGTGGAGGAGAGTTCCCCAAACCATGAGAGCTCTAATTCTGATTCCTAACACACTGAAGTTTGATCTTCAGGACCAAGACATCTGTATGATGTGAGAAAAAACAGTGGTGCCAGCATGTGAAGGGCATTAGCCCAGAGAATCAAAATTTTGAATTCTACTTGTCAGCAAATGCAGAAAGCCAGTTCAGCGAACAAAGTACGAATATAATGTGTTCCGTCATTTTAATCAGAGAAGCCTAGGTCCACTACTATCTTGGGTGAAGTTGGAAAGTGGGTATTAGGTGAGCTCAATAAAGTCCTAAGCAAAAGCTCCTCGAAGTCAGTGAAAAGACTCCCATTGACTTAATGAACTTTGGATCAAGCCCTAAGCTTCCTCTTTATACAGGGCTTTATAACAGCTAAGAGAACAATGCAAATGTATGGAGAGCATATAAATGCTGAATGTGATTACATTTTAAATTTCTTTTTCTCTTACAACAATATTTACTAGCAAAAATCTAGCAATATCAGGCCTCATACTTGAACATTAACCCAAGTGCTTCCACCTCTCTCCAGATGATTCAGTTTGCAATCTTGGTGTTACTGGCCATGAGCTTTGTGGTGGACCTGCTTAGATTCACACAGACGAAGGATTATGACATGTGGGGACATCCAGACCACTGGTGCCATTAGTACTTGACCCAAAGGGCCTCTTCCATTCACAACATCAGAGACATGCTCAAAATCCAAACGCCCAAGCTGAACCACAGAACTGGTGAGGAATGAGACAGTGACTTGTAAAGAAATGTGGTTTATAATCCCACAACCCTTACTCATGTATGTAGTCCCATTGATTTTAAAGAGACTGCATATGTAAGAGCAACAGGATGAGTCCCTGATTCTTTATTATTTTTTTAATTGATCTGGCCCATTGCAATGTGGTGATCGAGTTCCGCAGGTTGACTGTGTGTTGTGTGAAGAAGTACTGTCTTATGCGTGTTTTAACCCTTCTGCCTGTTAAGTTCATTGGGTGACCCCTGGTTCTTGGGTTATGTGAAGAGATAAATAACACGTCCCTATTCACTTTCTCCCCACTGTCCATGGTTTTATAGACCTCGGTCGTATCCCCCTTAGTTGTCTCTTTTCTAAGCTGAACAGTCCCAGTCTTATTAATCTCTCCTCATCTGGAAGCTGCTCCATCCACCTCATCATTTTTATTGCCCTTGTCTGTACTTTTTTCAGTTCTAATATCTTTTTTGAGATGTGGCGACTAGAACTGTATGCAACATTCAAGGTGTAGGCATCCAATGGATTTATATAATGGCATTATGATATTTTATATCTTATTTTCTATCCCATTCGTAATGGTTCCTACCATTCTGTTAGGTGTTCTTAAAGTTTCCGTGTTGCTTGCAGGCATTTCACTCTTGTGACTGTTCCTTTTAATTTCCTTTTAACTAGCTTCTTCTTTTTTGGGTAGTTCCCCTTTTTGAAATTATTGCTACTGTGGGTTTCTTTGGTATTCCACCCCCCGACATGCAAAGATGTTACATTTAATTATGGTTAAGGCTATGTTTTAGTCACTGTTTTTTTTTTTTTTTAGTAAAAGTCATGGACAGGTCACGGGCAGTAAACAGAATTCACGGCGCATGACGTGTCCATGACTTGTATTATATACCCCTGACTAAAACTTGAGCCATGCGTGCTCTGGGAGGGTGGTCTGGGGATGCCGTGGGTGCTGGGGGGGGAGGGAGCGTGCAGTGGCATGCGGCCTGGGATCTCCGTTGCTGTGGGGGAGGGGGGCCGGGTGGCAGTGCATGGCTTGGGACCCCTGCTGGCGCTGGGAGAGTGGGGGCTGGGTGTCAGGGTACAGCCTGGGACTCCCACTGGTGCTGGGCGAGGGGGGCTGGGTAGCGGCACGTGGCTCAGGACCCCCACTGGTGCCGGGGGAGTTGGGCCAGGTGGCGGTGCACGGCCCAGGACCCCCGCTGGTGCTGGGGGAGAGTTGGCTGGGCTGGCAGGCTCCCACTCTGGCCCTGCGTGTCCTTGCAGCTCCTAGGGGGAGAGAAGGCCAGGGGGGCTCCCCGCGCTGCCCCCACCATGAGCTCCGGCTCCACAGCTCCCATTGGCTGGGAACTGCAGCCAGTGGGAGCTGCGGGGGCAGCACCTGCGAGCGCGGGCAGTGCGCGGAGCCCTCTGGCCCCTAGTATCTGCAGAGACATGTCATCTGCTTCTGGGGAGCCCCACACCCGTCCCCCAGCCCTGAACCCCCTTCCACACCCAAACTGCCCCAGCAGCAGCCAGTGAGCTGATCGGGCCGCCCCAGAGCCAGCTGCACATGCCGCTGCAGAAGTCACGGAGGTCCGTGACAGACACGGAGCCTTAATTACGGTTGATGTTACTGAGCAGTTCAGCTATATTCCTCTCTTGGACCAGATCCTGTGCACCGCTTAGGACTAAATCAAGAATTGCCTCTCCTCTGGTGGGTTCCAGGACCAGCTGCTCCAAGAAGAAATTTTATTTCTGCATTCCATCCTGAAGCAATATGTATCCAGTCAATATGGGGATAGTTGAAATCCCTCATTCTTATTGGGTTGGGTTTTTTTGGTAGCCTTTCTAATCTCCCTGAGCATTTCACAGTCATTGTCACCATCCTGGTCAGGTGGTTGGTAGTACATTCCTACTGCTACACCCTCATTATTCAAGCATGGGATTTCTATCCATAGAGATTCTATGGTACAGTTTGATTCATTTAAGATTTTTACTATGTTTGATTTTGTTTTCTTTCACAGATAGTGCTACTCCCTCACCAGTGCGACCTATTCTATCATTCCTATATATTTGTACTCTGGTATTACAGTGTCCCATTGATCATCATTGTTCCACCAAGTTTCTGTGATACCTTTTACATCAATATCCTCATTTAATACCAGGCATGCAAGTTTACTCATCTTAGTATTTAGACTTTTAGCATTTGTATACCAGCACTTACAAAATGTGTCAATACTTAATTATGTGCCTTCATGTGATGTAATTGACTAGGACTCTTTTTCACTTGCCTGTTTCTCTTCATTTCCTACCTTCATTCTGCTCTTTACTAGGATATAGAGGATTCCCTTTAATAAATCCTCCCCTAAGGGATGTCTCTGTCTGAACCATGTTCACCTCTACACCCACTGGGTCTCCTCCAGCCTTAGTTTAAGACCTTTTTTTAATTTTATGTGCCAGCAATCTAGTTCTGTTTTGGTTTAGGTGGAGCACATCCTTCCTGTATCTCCCCCTCCGTTCCCAAAGTACAGCTAGGAAAAGCAAGAAAAATGCTGCGTGAGAACTTATTAGTTTGATTTAAGGATAACTACTCTATATATTTTGACATGTGATGATGACAATTTGTGTTTGAATGGTTATAAACCTTTAGCTTTTGGAATCTACTGTCATTAAATAATTATTGTCTGACTCCTCCTTGTAATTTCCCACACCGGTAAAAATTTAAATGGATAAAAATAGGAAAAAGGCTTTAAAATAAACATCAATATTATCCATCAAAATTAGAAACAAATAAAAATTGAATTCTGTCAGGCCTGCCAAGTGAAAAGAAAGGAAGGTCTTAGGTTAAGGCAGTGGACTGAGCTTCATTAGGTCTGGGTTCAATTCCTGGCTGTCACGGGGGCATGCTCTACTCACTGCCTGCCAGTGCCGCCTCATGGCGCATCTGGGAAATTCGCTCGCCACTGTCTGTGCCATCCTGTAGTCGCTCAGCCCCTTGTCTCCATCACTCGCCTTGTGGCCCCTCTCTCGATGGCCAGGAGCTGCAGTGCCTTGCCTTCATGGCTTAGTCCTCCAGCCAAGTCACCATCATCCTCCCCTTATGGGGTATTATCAGAATACTTCATCTCCACTTTGCCACTCCCGTAGTGGCTGGTACAGGAACCCGGGCCCGCCCTCTGCACCAGGTTCCAATTCAGGGACCTTTGAACTGGCAGTTCAGGTCTAGCCCTCTCAGACCTGACTACTCCTTCCTTGGACTGCTTCCTGCCCTGCCTTCCTCAGGTTTCTTCTCCCTTGTATCAGGGAGTGTGATTGCAAAGTTCCTCGTTGTGGTCTCCCACCCATCTACTGCCAGCTTCCTTTCTTTATAAATCCTGCCCAGTTCCTCCCCCAGCAGGACTTCATCAACAACTAGGTCTTAGCACTTCCTGGCTTTCCTTCAGGTGCAGCCTATAGGTTAATAGGCCTAATTTACCCCTTCACACTGGCTCTGCCATAGATGTCCTATGTGACCTTTGGCAAGTCATATAGCCTCTCTGAACCCCAGTTCCCCCTATAAAGTGGTGCTGAAGGAATCTCGTTTCATTAATGTATTTGAGGCACTCTTCTATGAAGGTGATGGAAGCCATCAAAATTAAGACCAGAAGGGTCTATGAGAACATCAGTAGAGAGCCCGGTAACTTGTATTTAGCTACAGCAAACTTCCAGAAAGTCAGACAATCTTGATTTGAAGACAGCAAGAGATGGAGAATCCGCCACTTCCCTTGGTAGTTTGTTCCAGTGGTTAATCATCCTCGCTGTTAAACCTATGTGTCTAATTTCTGATTTGAATTTGTCTGGCTTCAGCTTCCAGACATTGGTTCTTGTTCAGTCTTTCTCTGCTAGATTAAAGAACTCTTTAGTAGCTAGAATCTGCTCCCGTGACGGTACTTACAAACAGTAATCAAGTCACTTCTCAGTCGTCTTTTTGGTAAGCTAAACAGATCGAGCTCTTTAAGTCTCTCACTGTAAGGCATTTTCTGTAATCCTCAAATAATTTCTGGGCTCTTTTCTGCACTTTCTCCATTTTTCAACATCATTTTAAAAATGTGGACACTAGAACTTCACACAGTAATTTAGTATTGGTATCGCCAATGCCATACACAGAGATAAAATTACCTCCCTACTTCTATTCATTTACCCCCTGTTTATACATTGAACGATTGCATTAGCCCTTTTTGCCACAACATTGTTCTGGGAGTTCATGTTGATTTGCCTGTTCAGTGTGACCCCTAAATCTTTTTCAGAGGAGCTGCTTTCCAGGATTGTCCACCATTTTGTAGGTTTGGCCTTCATTCCTTATTCCTAGATGCATAACATTGCATCTGTCTGTACTAAAATGCATTTTGTTCGAATAGGACCATCTTATCAAGCTAGCCAGACTGCTTAGTATGACTTCCCTGTCATCATTGTTTACCACTCCGCCAAACTTTTGTCATCCACAGATTTGATCCCCAGCAATTTTATATTTACTTCCAGATCATTGATGAAAATATTGATTTAGTGTCAGAGCTCCTACTGATTACCGTGGAACTGCATTAGAAACAGCCCCATTCAATGATTCCTCAGTGTTAACCGCTTTGAGATTTGTCAGTAACTTGTTAATCCATTTAACATGTGCTTTATTAATATTGTGTAGTGCTAATTTTCTAGTCAGAATGTAGTGCAGTGCTAAATCAAACACTTTAGAAAGTCTAAGGCTTTTACATCCATACAGATACCTTTAATGACCAAACTTATCTCTTCAGAGAATGAATTCAGGTTTTTAAGAAGATCCATTTGCCATAAAATTGTTAGCTGGCATTAGTTATATTCCTATCCTTTATTTCTTTATCAGTTTAATCCTGTATTAACTTTTCCATTATTTTTCTTGGGATTGATGTTAGGTTAACCACCTCATAGTAACCCAGGTCATCTTGCTTGCCCTTTTTGAATGCAGGCATGACATTAACATTCTTCTAGTCTTCTGGAATTTCCCCAGTATTCCAAGATCTACAACAGCAGGCGAGAGATCTCCTCAGCCAGGTCTTTTAGGACTCTTTTCGGTGTAAGTTATCTGTGCCTGCTAATTTAAAAATATTTATTCTTAGTAAAAGTTGTTTAATATTCTTCTTAGTTAATAATGGACTGTAAAGTACTTCATCGTCCTCTTATGATACAAATACATCATCCTGCTTCTTTCCAAATAGAAAAGGGATAGATATAACTGTTCCAGGAAGAGCTTTCAACAGTAAAGGAGGTTCTGTGGTTGATAAAGCAGTATAATTACTGAGGTATTTCTTCCACACAAACAGCGCTTGAAATGTGCTTGGGGGATAGCAGGAGTATAAGTGATTATGATATACCCACATTGTTCATTGCTGCATGTTGGCACATACCATCCTCCCCGCAATTTGAGCACTACACACAGACGAATAGCTGAACCATGAAAAGTGTGGTCCAGTACAACTACTGAATTTTCTTTTTGTTCTGACCAATTGCATGTTACTCTCACTTGCTCTGCACTTCCTTTTGTGTTAAGATTACAGGACCTAGATGTGGTAATTATGTATGTTTGGGAGACCAAGAGCGCAAAACAAAAATCAGTAAGAAGCTCTTTGAGAAACTTTTCCTTTATTTTTAAGTAAAATATTTTTAAGAGTATCCTACTTCATCCTGAAGAAAACAAATCTGAGTTTTATTTGTTTTGTTTTTTGTTGGTCTTTACTTTTTAGTCCAGCACATTAAAAGTATGTTTTCTTTTACCAGCTTTTGTATCAAGCAGCAGTTGCTGCTGCTGATGTGTCAAGAGAGCCTGTATTTGACAGATTCTGTGTTTGCCAGTCTGGGGGCTAGGCATAATACTGGCAGTGCTTAGTACTTATTTAGCACTTTGCATCTTCAAAACACCGTACAACTTTAAGTAATTAATCCAACAAATCTTTGAGCCCTGCAGTTCATTCTTCTCTTTGGTCAGCTTTGTTTCGAATCTTATAGGCTTTAATCAGATTGACGAGCAAGTTAATCACATGAGGAGCCCTGCTGACTTCAAGGGGGTTTCTTGTATGAGTAATGGCTTACCTGTGTAAGGACTGTCTACACTTGAAAGTTAACGCAGGTTAACTTAAAGTGGGTTAAGCTAAGCAGGAACAAGGTACCGTTCTTCTGGAATAAGTGTGTCCACACATGGAGTTGATCAGGAACAGCTCCACGGTATGTCTACGTTGCACTCAGAGGTGTGACTGCAACATGTGTAGAAATATCCAGACTAGCTTTGATCTAGCTAGCGTAACAATAGCAATGATGCTTGTGACAGTTCAGGGGGTGGGCGCTCAACTATGTACCCAGGTTTCTGGGGGGAGGGAGAAAGAGGGGGGGAGGTCGTGCTAGCCAATACAGCTGCTTCTGCTGCTGCAGCTTCATTGCTTTTATTACTTGAGTTCGCTCGGGTAAGTCTACAGGTGCTGCAGTCGTATCTTCGCATGCTGTGTGTAGACAAGTCCTTGGGAGATTCACACTCTGGCCCTACAATAGTTCTGCTTGCCTTTATTTAACAAGGCAGAAGAGACTGAGCTGGGAGATACTGTGCTTTAGTTTACTACAGATGCTTCTTAGTAGTTTCTGAGGTAAACACATTGAGGTTTGCATACACATCAAGGTTTAAGTACAGCAATTTGCAAAGGCCTCAGATCTCCTCCATCGGATCTCAGATTAGCCTTTTCCTTCTGCTTGATGTGTGCAGCTGAGGCGGAATAGAATGTCAGATCACAAAAGGAAGGAACTGTTCGAGTCCATAAAATGTTTGACATTTGAGAGTTGTTTTGAAGACATGACCTCCAGGCGACGGTTTGGTGCTTTTCAACTCCCAGATTTCCTGTTTGAATTTTTAAATAGTAACACTTGAGCTGCATAATCACAGGATAGTCCTTATGCTGACTACCACGGAGAGGCTGTGAGTGCAGATAATAAAGTCTATTAGACTTCTGTATTTTTAAAAAATGCTCCGTATGGTGTTTCAAGTGGCAATTTTGTTTCAAACTTGACTTTGCAATGAAAGGACAGAGCTAGGGTCTAGAAATACCCAAGGCGTTAGCTGTGTCTTTTCTCTTCTTCACTTTCCATCCAAAGATAATAAAGGTTATAGGCCTAGCCCTCCTCCCCAAAGCTGCAGGGTTTGTGTTGCTTTTTACTGCATAATTTTGGCAGCAAAAATATCCTTGAAGTTTGGAGGAAGATAGAAACAGATTCCAAGAGCTTTTAATGTGCCAGAGCATCAAGAATGAAATAGATCTCTTTGGGGACAGAGTGAGATAACAGAGATTATTTTCTTTGTTTGCTGCTGCTGTGAAGTCATGATGAGCGAAGTTTTTGTTTTAGGGAAGGAATATCACAAATCTTTTCCTTGGTGGGAGAAATGGTTCAAACTGTTACAGCTTTCAAAGTGAAAACAGAACAAGTGAAGGGCTGGATTTTCAGCAACAAAATTCTTGCTCTGTTTGCACAATTTTCTTTTGTCTCCAAGTAACTTTTTAAAAAGTAACATTTGTTTTGCGGTTTTTATGATTTAGCGGCATAATTGATCAGGCTGTGACTTAATGATGCAAAACCAATGTAATTCCTAAATATTTCCTTAGATTCTGGTATTGTCAGTTTCCATAGTAGTGAGCAGAGGTATGTGTTCATTTGTTTCAGTACTTTTGTCTTTTTTTAAATGTAGTTCAGAATGAAGGAGCAGCCGCGGAGAGTGGAAAATTGTTGTTCTTATCTCCAAACTGCTGTCAGAAATACACTTCAACCCCAGGGGCCGAGTCTCTTTTTCCCTCTCACCAATTGACACCAGAGTAAAACTCCATTGGTTTGACTGGAGTCTCTCCTGATTTACACTGGCATGAGATGAGAACCTGGCTGTAGATTATTTAATAGAGGGACATGGAGCTCTGTTTCTATTCAAGTGTCCTGCAGCTCTTTAAGGGCACTGCATTTACTTTGCCTGTGGGAGGTTCTGGGCTAGAGTCCCCTGTTTTTTGCAAATGTGAAATAAAATGAAAAACTCACCCCATAGTGGCAGCTTGTAGGGGTCCTGTTCCATGTGTGGCTGTGCCCAGCTCCCTACTTCAAGCATTGTTGCCTGGTGCATGGGGTTGCAGCACTACTTGCTCAGGTTTGGCCCAACCTCCCCTCTGTCATGACATGGGGGTGCCTGGGCCAAACCTGTGCCAGGTCGCAACACCTGGAGCAGGGAACTGGGCCTGACAGGCCGGGAGCTGCTGCTGTGGGCTGGGTTTACTTTGAAGCCCCCCACCAGGTCACAGCGCCTGGAGCAGGGAGCCCAGCTCAGCCCCATGGGACAGGAACTGTAGAAGCTGCTGCTGTGGGGTGAGTGCAGAGTGGGCTCACTCTCCAACTCCCCACCCCCAGCCCCACTGGACCTCCCACCTCAGGGACAGGACCACCCCCACCTCCCCATAGATTAAATGAAATAAAAACATTTAAACATACCCCAAAATTATTAATAAATAAATAAATAAAAAGAATCTCCTGGGGCTGTAATCATGGCCACTTGAAAGGTCTTTCAGCGATGGGATGTTACTGCACCGAATTTTCCGGATACAGTGAATATAGGATAACAGATGTCCTGGATCAGGGAGTGAAAGGTGAGTCTGGATGTTAAAATTCCAGAACAGGATTGCTGGGGGGCCACTGGAAGTTAGGAGTGAGGTGCATTTGCAGAGGGACACACGCAGAGTGCTCCTCGAAGTCTGCCCGGGCCATTAGCTCCTCAAATTTCTAAGCACCAGACACACAAGCCAACCATACAGATGTATATGAATGATTTAGGGCCAAATCAGCCCATTTCCTCAAAAGCATCGAGAGCAGGGAAACGGGGGAAACCTGATGAACTGCTCCCAGGTGTGTCTGGGGTAGGACAAAGTGAGACAGCACTTTCTTTTCCCTCTCGCGTTACGGAAATTGTGCAATTACAATGGGTTTGTTTGCATTATGCATCATGAGATGTGTGGCAGGGCAGGGATGCGATGAGATTGGGAGAGAGCCACCATCCCTCAGCATCATGAGCCCTCTAAGCACACTGAGGATTTCCCTGCAGAAGGTGATGCTGCATTTTCCAATACACAGTCACACCCCACACCTTTTGGGCTGCAGGCAGGACTGGGGCTCCATTGGCATGAGAGAGCCACGGTGCGGTGAAAGTTAAGGGGTGTGTAACCCTTCTTGTGGATGGGTCACACCTTATACCTGCTCTGTGGGGGAGTAATCCTGTCCCAAGACTGGTTGATTTGCAGGAAACTCTGTGAGTTGAAACTCAGATTTTCCTGGCCCTCCTATCTTGGGCTCTTTCTGCAGAGAGGATGATTGGGCACATAGATTTTGGTGAGTATGGTCTGGTCTGCACTTAAAATTTAGGTTGACATAGCTGCAGCGCTTAGGGGTATGAAAAACCCAGACCCTGAGCACCGTGCTCTGCTGACCTAACTCCAGGAGTAGATGCAGCTAAGTGAACAGAAAAATGTCTCTGTTGACCTAGCTGCTGTAGCTTGGGGAGGCAATGTTCTTACAGCAATGGGAAAACCCCCTCTGTCCCTGTACGGCTGTGTCTACACTACCGGGTTATGCTGAAAAAGTAACGGTGCTGTAATTATGCTGGTGTAATCCCTGTAGTGTAGACATGGCCTAGGTATCGGTAGCTCTCATCTGTGTTCACCCACAAATCAGTCAGTGTGGGCTTCACTCTGACTTCAGTGGGGGCAGAGTTAGGCCAATGGCAAATGCTTTTTTAAAACTTGCTCCAAAATTTCTGCTTTATATCCTACTAAAACTGCTGGCGACCAGGAGAGCTTGCTCAGAGGACTCAAGCATCATTTTTGCTGTGTCAGGGCTTTTGGCTACATTAACAGCCTGGGAAAAACTTAAGTCTTCTTCCAATCAGCCCCATCAACCACTTCCGCCAAGCCAATCGTCACCATTGATGGTGCAAAACTAAAGAACAGAGATCATTTTACATACCTGGACAGGGCCATCTCCAGTGAGGGTTCCCTGGATCAGGAAATATCAAACAAAATATGGAAAGCAAGCCAGGCTTTTGTGGAAGACTTGGCCATCAGATTATTAACGATCATACCACCAAACCGTCAGTAAAACTGATGATTTGCAGCACGACAGGGATAGCATCCCTTTCATGCAGGTGTGAAACATGGACAGTTTTTACTGTAGATACATCAAGCAACTTGAAACATTTTGCATGCGCTGTCTTTGGTCTGTTCTGAAGGTCCACTGGCAAGACAAGAAGAAAAGGAGTACTTGTGGCACCTTAGAGACTAACCAATTTATTTGAGCATAAGCTTTCATGAGCTACAGCTCACTTCATCAGATGCAGCTCACAAAAGCTTATGCTCAGATATATTTGTTAGTCTCTAAGGTGCCACAAGTCCTCCTTTTCTTTTTGCGAATACAGACTAACACGGCTGCTACTCTGAAACCTGGCAAGACAAAGTGTCACACATTAACATCCCTGAGAGAGCAGAAACAAACAGTATTGAGGGAATGATTATCCAGGCTCATCTTAGATGAACAGGTCATGCCATCAGAATGGGCGATCCCGGACTCCTGAAGAAAGTCCGCTATGGAGAGCTGAAACTTGGAAAGCACAGGAAGGGCAATCCACCAAAATGCTTCAGACACACCCTTAAGTAGAATATCAACTCATGCAGCATAAATATTGATCACTTCAAAGACACAGCCAAGGACACACCTGAATGGAAAGCAACTATCAATAAAGGTTGTAAACACTTCTAAGAAGGATAAATGTGAAAAACTGTTTGAAAAAGGTGCCAAGCATCATGCTAAGTCTTCAGCGAGAGCCCACAAGTACCAAGTGACATTTGTTTATGACTTTGCTCTTCTCAGATGGGACTGTGCTGCTACAAGAGAACACACTAGATGCTGCGATGCCATCGTCGGATATGATGGACAGTCACACACAGCAGCCTTGGTGAAGATTTTCCCTGCTGAGTTGAGAGATTCACAGCTGCTGAGGGCTTCTCTGCTAACTGTAGATACTGGCTCTTCCTCTTGTGAAGGCCCTTTAGCCATCATGCCATTCTGCTGCAGAAAGGTTTGGCATGTGAAAAGAGCTAGCAGGAATGGAACCATAGTATGACATCTGAAGACGTCTTGAGATCAACTGGTCTTGTTTTTTCACTTGTTTTTTCCCCAACACTAACATTATTTCCCAGCACTAATTTAAGTGAGTACACCTGACATGCCCATCTTGCATTAAAGACAGGCACACATTTTCTGTGTTTTCAGCTGTATGCACTTCTGAATGCTCCCTGATAAGTAACTAACTGAAGACATTTAACAACCACTGGCTCAAATTCTGCTCTGTTACACCAACATAAATCTGGCTTAACTCCATCAAAGTCAATCGAGATTTGCCAAATTGACGCCCACTGTAACTGAGATCAGATTTTGGCCCAGGAGAAAAGTCATTTTGCTCTATTGCTCAACATGTTTCCTCAGTTAATTCTGTCTGGCTAGCTAATCTTGTACTGTGCCCATCACTACGCTAGTGTCTAAATTCAAATGACAAGTTTAATGATAAACATCAGCCTCTTTGGGGATGAAGAAAGGAGAGCTCTTTTGAAAAGTGACCAAGAAATGACCATTCATGATAAACCAGCACAGCCCTGATCTAAACAAGAGAGCTCTGTAGTTTTTTAAAAAAAAAAAGGCAGAGAAAAATGCACAGTGTATCAGTGATGCCTTCAGCAAAAAAAAAAATTATTCCAGATCGCAAAATGCAAGGAATCTGTCTGCTACGGTACTTTTTGTGAAACATCTTGTGCATGCAGCAGATTGCTCTCTCGCTATTGGGGCATCCTTTGTTTTAATTTACTGACTAGAGCCCTGTGAGCTGTATTTCATCGCTGTGTTATAATTCTGCTTTTACATAATACTGAGTCGCTTCTTTTGGAAATTCACCTTCTCTGCAAAAAGATACGTTTATAGCATACGCAGTTTAATCAGTCTTTCAAGAGGTTATGCAACTCAAGAAAACAACTAGTGTTAGCATTTGGCTGGTCCTGACTGCATTTTTGTAATTGTGACTCCAAAGGCATATTAATCCCTTTCAGATTATCAGTGTGATTTCAGCCATTGGAGGAATGATTTCTCCTTCTGTCATATCTATTGTGATGGCTTCCCTCCAGACGTTTGCCTTAATATCACCTAACCTTGATTCACAGTAGCAGGTGTAAAGAGAGCTTTGTATACTGGGCTGAATTCCGCGGTCATTTACACTTGTGCGACGCCACTAAACTCCTTGGGGTTGCTTGGGCGTAAACACAGAATTTATCACATCATCAGAGCGCCCACTTTTATGGTACGTTCGTGCCATAACCAAACATGAAAAGAATATCCGTTCAGTCCCATCCCTGATTATTGATGCCGCTTGTCGAGGCAGGCTTCTCACTGTGTCTGCAGAGGAGACGGTGCCAGTCCTTCTGCAGCTGTTGCTATTAAGGGGAGTGCAACAGGACTGCTGATTAGTGACAATGACAGAGCTTCCTCTGCAGCAGCCTCCCTCTGTCCTCCCTTGTCAGGGCCCCTTACAGACTCGCGCCCTCCAGCCTCTTTTGGGTCCTGCTACCCTCCGCTTGGGGATGGTTAAATGACTGCAAACAGTTCCAAACAGTCCCACCAGTAAAGTCCATCACTGAAATTCAAAGGTTCACGCTTTCTGGCTCTTCTGCTATCAAAGCACAACTCTTGCCTGTCACAGCCGGCTCTTTACAGGGTCAGTTCTCATAGCAGTCTCCCGCTGGAGTTTAGCCTTCTGACCTGGCTTCCTTCTCTTACCAGTGTCTTCCATGATCTGAGAGAGAAGGTGGTCTATATACTAACCTCCTCCAGAGAACTCCTCCTGATTGGCTGGAAGAGAGGGGAGCCCTGCCCCACCCTACATTACAGGGCTCCTGATCCTGGGCCTTTAAAGGAACAGTGTCCTGGGGTTCCCCTCCATCCAGCTCCTAATTCCCCAGGACTGCTTCCTCGCTTCTGCTGCCAGGCAATTTCCTGGGCCTTTGTTCATTCCAAATCCCTGGAATGGGGTTTTCTCCCCCCCCTACTAGTAAAGGACCAGTATAGCCTATTACAAGAAGGCATACGCAAAGAGGTGTCTGTCTTTGCACTCCATTGATGGCAAGACTAGTCTCTTGATCTGTGGTGGTAGGAATCTTCTGTGAGGTCCTCACTACTCACCAATAACAAATCTAAAACCTCTTGTTGGTTCAGCAACTATTTGTTGAAGAAATCTCTCAGCTATCACATCCAGGAAAAGCTGGGCCCTACTATTATTAGAAGCACTTGTCCTCCAGTCCGTATCTGGGAAGTTAAAGTCTCCCATAATCACACAATTCCCAGTAGTATTTATTTAATTAAAAACATTAAAGAGGTCTCTATCCATATTGAAATTTGATCCTGCGAGTCTGTAGCATACCCTATCAGGGGAACCTCTAGTACAGAGGTGGCAAAACTATATGGCCCACGGGCCACATCTGGCCTGCAGGACTGTTCTGCCCGGCCCCTGAGCTCCTGGCCCAGGAGGCTGTCCCCCTTCCCCTGCCGCCACGCAGTGCAATGCTCTGGGCAGTGGGGCTGCAGAGCCTGGCCTGACCCGGTGCTCTGTGCTGCACGGCGCAGCTGCCTGACCTGGTGCAGCCACGCTGTCAGCCACTGGTGCGCCAGGCAGCGAGGTAAGGGGGCAGGAAGTGTGTGTGGAGGGTTCGGGGGGTGGTCGGGGCGTGGATAGGGGTCGGGGCAGTCAGAGGGCAGGGAATGGGGGTTGAATGGGGGCAAGGGTCCCAGGGGGGGCAGTCGGGAAGGAAAGGAGGGGTTGGATGGGGTGGCGGGGGGCGGTCAGGGAGCAGGGAGGGTGGATGGGGCAGGGGTCCTGGGGGCAGTCAGGAAGGGGGGGGTTGAATGGGGTGGTGGAGGGCAGTTAGGGGTAGGGGGCAGTTAGGGGCGAGGGATCTGGGGGCGGTCAGGGAGAAGGGGTGGTTGGCTGGGGCAGTCAGGAAGGGGGGGGGGTTTGGATGGGGCGGTGTGGGGAGTTGGGGGCGGTCAGGGGACCGAGAGCAGGGGGTGTATGGATGGGGCAGGAGTCCCCGGGGGGCCATCAGGGAACAGGGGGGTTTGGATGGGACAGGAGTCCCGGGGGGGCCGTCAGGGGGTGAGAAGCGGGGGGGCGGGGTGTCAGATGTGTGCGGGGGCCGGGCTATGTCTGGCTGTTTGGGGAGGCACAGCCTCCCCTAACCGGCCCTCCATACAATTTCAGAAACCCGACGTGGCCCTCAGGCCAAAAAGTTTGCCCACCCCTGCTCTAGTAGCTTCTTTCCTCAAAGTGATTTTGGACCAAACAGACTCTCTTATCCATTCCATCACTTTTAATTTCTTTACCATCTACCTCATCATTAATATACAATACTAATCCACCATCTTTGCCTTTATTTTTGTCTTTCCTGAACAGCACATACCCTTCAATACCTATACTCCAGGCATGACTCCTATTCCACCATGTTTCTGTTATCCCTATAATATTTGGCTGAATTTACTGGCTCTTGTTAATTTGTCAGAATATTAATATTGACCACGATTTGGCCCTTTAGTGAATTGAGCACTCATGAAAGGTGCCATTCTCATGGCCCCGGAGACAGAGGGCTACATTCTCAAGAGTAGATAGGCAGCTAAAGACGAAGATAGGTACCATGTAGGATTTTCAAAAGCTCCTAAGCAAGTTAAGTACCTAACACCCATTGAAGCCGATGGGAGTTAGGTGCCTAAGTTGCACTGGTGCTGTTGTAAATCCAACAAAGTGCTTGGTTGCATCTTTAGACATCATTTAGGCTCAAAAGCTCTCTGGTGACCCACAGCATGATAAGATGGGGCTGGGAGGGACAGCTTAATCGGTGCAGTTACAATGCGTGGGACTCCTGCCACCCTGGACTGAAATGGTTTGAACTGAAGCAGTGTAGAAAAAGGTGTTTTCAAGGCGTGTAACAAATTACTAGGGACACTAGGGCAAAGGGCTTTTGTGGGAGGAGAGAATAGTGTCTGAAACAATCCTGGAAGGTCCAAATCCCTTGAGGCAGTATCTCTGTCTGTTTGTTGCTCGTCCCTTTGCCAGAGAAGTAGCGGGTAAAATTTTCAGAAGCTCCTGTGTGACTTAGCAGCCTGAGTTCCTGTGAAATCAATAGGACTTAGGCTGCTATGCAATGTAGGCACTTGTGAACACAGTACCCAGCATTCTGGGTTGTGGCACACCGGTGGTGGAAGATTTGGCATTTTGGCTTGTAGTCCACCCATCCACATCATCTAGTTTTCCATAAAGACAACAGATCCCTTAGCTTTGTGCTGGATTTCACCCCTGCCAGTTTTGTTTGTAACCCTGGCTTAAAAAGAGAAGGCCTAGCCCAGACCTATGTTAAGAAAAGTCTTAAGTGTTTTCCCAAGGCAGCATAGATATTCCACAAAGATGATTTCCGTTTTGCTCTCAGAGAGTAGGGAATAAGCAGCACAAGGCGTCTGGCCGCACTAGTAATTGAAGCCTGTGTAATGATGCAGAATGTGTCCTTTGCCTTTGTGGACTTGAGTTGCACCCAACAAGAGCTGTCTGAGCCTCTTGGTAGTCTAGACCAGTGGTTTTAAAACTTTTTTTTTTCTGGCGACCCAGTTGAAGAAAATCATTGTTTCCCATGACCCAACGGAGCTGGGCATGAGGGGTTTGGGATGTGGGAGGGGCTCAGGGCTGGGCAGAGAGTTGGGGTGCGGGAGTGAGGGCTGTGGGGTGGGGCTGGGAATGAGGGGTTCAGGGTGTAGGAGGGGGCTCTGGGCTGGGGCAGGGGGTTGTAGTGTGGGAGGGGGTCAGGCCTCTGGGCTGGGAATGCAGACTCTGGGGCGGAGCTGGGGATGAGGGTTTGGGGTGCATGAAGGGGCTCTGGGTTTGAGTGGGGGCTCAGAGCTGGAGAAGGGGATTGGGGCGCGGGCTTACCTTGGGCGGCTCCTGGTCAGCAGCGCAGCAGGGGTGCTAAGGCAGGCTTCCTGCCTGTCTTGGCACCGTGGACTGTGCTGTGCCTGGAAGCGGCCAGCAGCAGGTCCGGCTCCTAGGCGGAGGCGCGCAAATGGCTCCGCTTGGCTCTTGCACGTAGTCACTGCCCTCCCCTCCTCCCCCCCACCCCAGCTCCTGTTGGCCAGGAACCGACCACTGGGAGTGTGGAGCTGGTGCTTGGGGCAGGGGCAGTGCGCGGAGCCCAGTGGCCCCCCCACCTAGGAGCCGGAACTGCTGCTGGCCGGTTCCAGGACACAGTGCGGTGTCGGAACAGGTAGGGACTAGCCTGCCTTAGTTAGGCAGCACCGCCAACGGTACTTTTAATGGCCCAGTCAGTGGTGCTGACCAGAGCCGCCGCGACCCAGTGCCTTCCATTCCACGATCCACAGGTTTTGAAAACACTGGTTTAAACAGGTTTTACTGAAGTCTCACGTATAAGCTATCTTGTCATTTGCTGCATTTCTGTGGTGAGATCTCTGTGCCGTAGCAGATCCCTGAGTCATTTTCCTATCCCGGCCCGCCCTTCACATGAGTTTCCATAAAGATTGTCATAACCTCTCATTCAGGATAGGTGGAGCTGAGGAAAAGCCGAGCCAATGCTCTACCTTTGTGACTCAGAGCCCCTGTCTAGCGAAAGGCTCTGGCTTCAGTTTCTTCATGCTCTTTGTTTTCTAGTGCTTGACTTTTCTGGGAAGGATATGCTTCAGCTTCTCTCCATCTCAAAAGCGCTGGACAAGGATTCCGCACAAGAAGCGTGAGGATATAGAGGGGTGGAGTGAGAAATGCTCAGTCTAGATCATGGATCTATCAGAGAGAGCACTGGGTTTTTAGGGAGGATTACCATCTCTCTGGCTTCTCAAGCTGGGGCATGCCCCTCCCCACCCCAGTCAGCTGGGACACAGAACTCCTCCCAGGCAGGGAGAGTGAGCTCCTCCGCCCGGATGAGAGATGACAGTTCCTCCGGCCCTGGGGCCACAGGGGGAGATCCAGCTCCTCCAGCTGCCAGGGGAGAACCAGCTCCATGGGCAGCACGGGTAGAATCAGCTCCACTGGCCCCAGGACTGTGACAGGAAGAGCCAGGTCCTGTGGCCATGGGGCGGGGGGAGAGGGGGAAGCCAGCTCCTCTGGTTGTGCAGGGTAGGGCGGCGCAGAAAGTGCCCCTCCAAAAGCAGCCACATTTTTATTCTTGTGCACACCCCTGTATGTATGAATGGGGTCAAGGAGACACAATCCGGTGAAACTTGGTGCGGTTTCCTTCTCATGGGAAAGGAGTCAGGGGAGGCATGTGGTGCAGCCTCCCAACTCTACCGGTCTCTGCTTCACTAGTCAGCCCATGCCCCCCGTGTCAGCACCAGCCCTGGAGGAACCATGCCGCCATCAGCCTGGTACCTTACACTCGGGCGAAGAAACCGAAGAGGGGTGCAGGTGCAGAGACGGAGTTAGCAGTGCTTGCAGTTGCAGGTGTCCACCAGGATTTGGAGATAGTGGCTCCTGTCCCCAACCTTCCATTCCTATAGAGCAGTGGTCCCCAAACTTTTGTACTGGTGACCCCTTTCACACAGAGGGCTCTGAGTGCGACCCTCCTGCCATAAATTAAAAGCACGTTTAAAATATTGTTAACTATTATTAAATAATATTATTAACACTATTATAAATGTTGGAGGCAAAGCAGGGTTTGGGGGTGGAGACCGACAGCTCACAACTCCTACGTAATTACCTTGCCAAGCAATTCCCTGAGGGGTCACAACCCCCAGTTTGAGAACCCCAGCTGTGGATCCTGATCCACACAGTGCACGCACGAGGTGGGGGCAGGGGCGGGGAGTGTTTCCATGGGAAGAAGCAGGGCTTAAATTCAGCTGGAGATGTCCAAAGTGCAGCTCCAGTAAATGTTTTCAAACCTGCGGGGCAGAAGACCTGAGCCCCAGCACCTCCCATGGGGCTGAACCCCCGGGGCTCCGGGAAATACTCTGAGAGAATTTAAACCCTGGAAAGAGGGAACCATTCCATGGAAACCACTACCCCATTTTTCCCCGACCTTCCCATGTCTGCCAGGTCTGAGTCCCCTGTGCCCATGGAAGCAGGTGGTGAAATCTGGTCCCTTGTTCAGGATGTGGGGCTTCACTATCATTTCCAGTCAGGCCCCTTTATACTGCTCTGGAAGCAGAGAGGGACCTTAAAAGGGCCGTAGTGGAAATGAGAACCTCTCCCTTGATGACATGATCTCCAAAGAATTTTATTTCTACTGCAGGAATAAAGAAAATGGTGTCTAATTTTTCTCACCTTGGCCACACATCTGCAGTGCACATTTGATTCAAGGACGCGTGCACACGTACCACCAATGGCATGAAAGTCATTTTACCCAGTTCACTTTTCTAAGCAGGTCTTTGCTTCCGCTTATATTGTACAGCACAAAGGTTTCAGGGTTCAGCTGGTGCTGCCCAGCTCTTGGTGTCAGCATCATATCCTCCTGTCTCTGTGCGAGAAAGGATGCGTTTTGGTCAGGAAGTCTGAACAGCTGTGTTATTTATAGGCGAATATTTTTGTTTGGAAGGGAATAGCTTTGGCATTTGTCTCCAGCGCACCTATAGATCAGTGCTGTGTGTGCCTTATTGCTGCATCTCTACCAGCTAGAGAAAGCTGGGGAGACTCCGTTACCTCTTGAACCCACTTTTCTGGTCCATCAGATTTGTGTTAGCTGGGAGGGATCAGTGTATACAGTGGAACCACAATTATCTGATCTAACTGGGGCCAAATCGGGTAACCAAAAATCTGGATAAACCGGAGAATAGGCGTCTGGGGCTCCCGCTATCAGCCCCACCCACCCGGGGCTGACAGTGGGAGCCTGAGCCCTCGTTGCCCGGGCCTGACAGCCCAAGCCCTGCCGCTGTCAGCCCCGGACAGCTGGTGGTTCCATAAATATGGAGAGCTGGATAGTGGCGGCTCGGTTAAACAGGGTTCTACTGTATCTGGTTCTCCACAGCTGCCCATTGCTTGGCTTCATGGCTCTGCATTGCAGTCTCTTTGGGCATCTCACTGACATGGCTTTTTAGCTCAGGGGTTTTAGATAGGCTTCAGCTGTGCTTCATAGCAACAAAGGCTGCTCTACACTTGCCTCTGGCAGCTGCAGGGGTAGACTGTACCCCATGGACAGAGGCCATGGTGCAGCATGGGAGGGATTCTGTCTCCAGTCCTGGGAAAATCCTAGGACTCCCCCAGCCAACTCCAGCAGCCAGTGCAGAAAGGGGCCTCAGGCCAGCTTACCTCACCTTTGTCTGCTTCCTTTTGGGTAGCTAGCCCAGGGGGCAGTTCTTTGTGCCCAGATGGGTGTCCGAGGTACAGAAGCCTCCTGAGCTCTTTTCTCCACTCCTTGCTGCACAGTGTCTGGCCCATACTCTTTATGTCCTGCCGTTCGCACTCAGCTCTAATTCAGGCAGAGCTCCCAGTGACAGCTGTAGCATTTGCTCACGTGTTTGGATGACCAGTTAAGAAATAACACGCTTCATTTATCAGCGGGTGAAGGAGAAGGAGCGTGTCAGATCCCATACTGCTTTTGGGGAATGCTGGCAGGTCTAACATCACCCTTCGGTAATCCCTGCCTCTCATGGCACTCACAGAGGGCTGGCTCACTTGTGTAGGGCCCTGTTGCCTCAGCATTATTCCCTGGGCCCACTCCCCCTTGGTAGTAGGTGGAGCTGGCTCTAGGCATGGGCGAACAGGAGTTCCACACCACTGTGCCGCTTGGCTGTCTTTTTTTCTCAGCCACTCTAGAGGGCACCAAAAACGTTTTCTGCTCTGGCTGGTAAAACACCTACAACCGTGCTCCCATTGGTTCTCTGCTCGGGATAAGCCCTTCCTCTGGCACTGGAAGGGATTGATGTTCCACCTTGCTTTGCTCCTGTCTTTCATAGCCACTCTCCCTCAAGGAAGCAGCGCTCACACCCAGGGTCTTTTTCATGGTCCCGAGGAGGGGGCAGGGAGATGTCACTACCCAGCTCAGCTGCCTGTTCTGCACTTCGGCAGGCTGCTGGTGGGTCCTGTAAATTGCACAACTCATGAGAGAGATTGCAGTGGGAGCCTCACGGTGGTGTATTAAAAAGAGCAGTGAGTAACATTTGAAAGACTCTGGAAAAATACCTTGATAAGTGTTCACTTAATGGAAGATATTTCAAGAATTCTCTTTAGCAGACTCTCCCCATACACAGCAGATAAACTTGTTCCAGTAGCTGTTAGAAACCCTTTTTTTTTTTTGAAAAAAATTCTGACTTAAAAATAGACACTAGTATGCGTGTGTTTGGCCATATCTTACTCATTTCACTGGTTTCCACATTTCACTTTTGAAATGAAATCATCCCTCAGCATTTAACTAATGGAAACTTGTTTTAGTTGCCAAGCGAGGTTCTCCTGCCATTGCAGCTATTTTTCCAAAGGACTGGAAACACTATGCAGCTACTATACATGAAGCAGAATGGAAATGTTTGAATTTGTTACCTCTGATAGATATTTTCCAGAGAGAACCATTTAAGTCCCATGTACCATGTTGCAACTAAATACATGTATTTTTTCTTTTTGGGATAACAGCAGAGGGCTTGATTCTCATTTACACTTTTTGCTTGTCTACGTGATGGGATAATGCACTCTGGGGGTTGATTACGTGAGCGCACTACCATGTTGTGCATTAATTGATCTATATAGATCCAGCTGGTGTGCTTTTAACATTCAGGTGCACTAGGAAATCTTCTTAGTGCTCACCAACAGAGTCTACATGGGCCGATTAATGGCAACACATTAGTGTGCTTTTGAAATAATTCCCCCCATAGAGCGCAGTACCCCTCAGTATAGACAAGCCCTCAGACCTCTTCACACTATTCTGCCAATGTAAACTGGTCTTAAAGTGTGAGTGAATTCCATTTGCACCCACTCTAAGACCCTTTTGCACTGTCAGAGTGGTGTAAAGAGGTCTTAGCATAAATGGGAATCAGGCCCACCCTTTTTTATAAATGAAGTGTGAAAGTAAGATTTTTCACTTTATCCAAGTCAAAGTCCATATGAAGTGAAATAGCATTTCTCATCGTTTTCATCTTAAATATGAAGTATGGTTGAGTAATGCGATGTTCACTGTTGACTTTAGCTGCTGTTTCCCCAAATGTGAGAATCAAGAAAAACAGGAGACTCAAAAAAAAATGTGTGTGGTTTGTTTGTAGAAGGATTGGAAAACATCTGAAGTTCCTTTTCACTACATGTATATGTAATCGGCAAGCATAGTTGTTTGACTGTCCTGACTGCTTATTTAAAGGTCAGAGACTTGGAGGTGTCCCAATGTGTATCACATACCATGGTTTTTCCATATAAAAATAGTTATATTTGCCAATAATGTTTAAATTAATTTTTTTCCAATTCATTTAAATTCTAGCGGTGAAGTATTTACACTTGCATAGAACTTCATGGCGCTACCGACTGTCTCATGTGGGACGGGTACAGTGACAGCAACAACAATCTAAAGGGAAAAAAGTTTTTGAAATGCAGTTTGAGTCTCAAGTAAAAAAGTCTTTTATGGGGAAAAATAATGCATCAAAACATTTGCTTGTGGTTTTACCTCTCTCTCTCTCTCACTGTGTGTGTGTGAGAGAGAGAGAGAGCGAGAGAGAAAAAAGTAACAAAGAATTGCAGGCCAAAATGTTGTAGCACGGAACTGCCCGTGCTCAACACCTCTGAAAATCAGGCTACTTATTAAGGTGCCTAAGTAGAAATTAAATTGCCTACCTTAAGACACCCAAGTTTGCACACTCTGTCCATCAAGTTACCAGATTCTCAGTGCCAGAAAGTCCTCTCGCCACAAATCATACCCAGCACAGGCCTGCAAGGTTTCCCACACTACTCCTGTGCCCCAGCTTTGATCTGGAGGTGCCACCTCACGGAGTGGGGAAGAGAACGCAGTCCCCGTTGCCATTCAGTCCTTGCTTCACTGCTGAGACTCCCAGCAAAGGTAGCAAATAACCATGATGATGGTTTTTGAATGAGTCTTTTCATGCTATGCCTTAGAAGTTTGTTTATCTAAAGCCTTATGTACATGCAGAAATTACACCAGTTTAATTTAAATCGATTTTCAAATTGATTTAGTTATACCAGTATAAGCCCCTGTGTGGACACTCTTTTTTCAGTGTAAGCGTGCGTCGACACTTTGCGCTGGAAGGTGTAAATTCCAGCTCAGGGAGACATACCTGCCCTATCTCTGATCGAGCTAGCAGACTAAAAATAGAGCGTCGCTGTGGTGGTGCAAGTGGCGGGAGAGGCGAAGTGTCTCAGATGGGTATGTGCTCAGGGCAGCTAGCCCCTCCTGCTGCTCGTGTTGCTGCAGCTACTTTCTGTTTTTAGCACACTAGCTTGATCAGAGCTAGCACAGGTATGTCTCCTTGAGCTGGAATTTACACCTCCCTCTCACAGTGTAGCCATACCCTGTGAATGACTTATATCAGTTGAGCTCACACCTGTTCCCAATCAAAGCAAAAGTGAAATAAACCTGGTTTAAACCGTAATAAGTGTCCACACAGCTTTTTGCACCAGTTTAACTAAATTAGTTGAAAATCTCACTTTAAGTTAAACTAGTGGCACTTTCCTAGTGTAGTAAAGCCCTTTTCTTCAAGATGAATGGGAGCATCTACAATTCACTCAGCGCAAGATAAAAGGAAGGAAGTCCTGTCTAATTACAGAGACTGTGGTTATGTTGTAGGCTTTTTCTAGAGCATTCATAGTGTATCCTGACTGTTCTTTAAGCTGGCTGGCACAATCCATGCTGATGCTGAAAGTTTTAAAATAGCACTTTACTTACCCAGCCCAGTGCAAATGAAAATACCTTTAGAAACCTGTTGGCCCTGATTCTTATTTCACTTACATAGGAATAATCCCATTGACTTCAATGGAATTTATTCCTTATTTACATCAGCACTGGGAGAAGAATTGGCCTGATGTCAAATAAGAAGCAGCTGGTTACTATATTGCCTGTTTTCCTCCAGGAAATTTGTTCATGAGCACCTGGAATTTAGTAGGAATGTATTTCCTTCTCTATGCTGTACCTTTATTTGTATACTAAACAGGGTTCCCAATCCCATTACAGTTTTGTGAATGTCGGAGACTGGTCAGAGCACAAACCCGCAGCTGGGTTAGCTTTATTTTTTTAATTGGTAACCTTACCGGGGGTTAAAGGTCCGGAGTTGTTTTGGTGGATCGTATAAAGTATCACTGATAGAGGGAGAGTGAGGGTCAGATTGTGTGTATGTAGGTGTCCCAACAAAATAAAATTAAAAAATCTCTAAAATAGATTATCCATATTATATGCGGCATATGCAGTTGGAATGCGCTATGTAACGCACTCAAGGCTACACTCCCCACCCAGCTGTGTTTCTTTTTAACTTACCATGTGACTTAGTTAAAGGGCCTGCCCGGCTAGAGATGAACTCGTTTCAGGGAGTTGCTTTTATGTAGTTTGCAAGTGCCTATTATAAAGCAAAGTCTGTTCAGGTCTGAGCTCTGGCAGGGAGCCACTGCCAGGGTGGAGGGTGCAGAGGAAAACCCCATTGGATGGCAGCTCCTGGAGACATGCACAAACACTGGAGTGGCTCTCACAGCAGCTGTGCCCTGTATCTTGCTACAGTCTATACTGCCTCACTGATAGCCCCTTCACATCCCCGGTGTGGGTTTTTACTGCCACTGTTAGTGTCTCCTGGTTCTTATGAGCCATGGGCACAGGAACAGGTATCATGCTAGGCCTTTGGGCAGGGTCACCGCAGGAGATTTAGGCATCGGTGGTAAGCTAGGCAAAATCTAGCCCTACAAGTATAAATGCATGGGGCTGTGCACTAGCATCTGCAGGGTCAAATCTATTTAACCTGAAAACCACTAACCCTGCAATGTCCAGGTGAATAACAGAGAAAGCAGTCAAAAGAATAAACTTTCTGGGCCTGATTCTCACACTAAGGCCCCTTTATACCTGTCCCTGGTAGATTTAACAGGCTGTAAAGTAAGTGGAAATGGCCCCCATAAAATACTTCCTGAGCAAAGGCCTCTTTGGGTATGTCTGCACTTCAGTGTAAGCCCAGGGTTTGAACTCAGGCTAGAGGATAAGTTAGAACAGCCCTGAGGTTGATCTGATTTACACTGGTAACTGTGTGGATCCTTTTCCAACCCCAGAATATGGGGTTGGCAAGGCTACTGTTACTCCCTTGGCCTGTCTCTGCATCATAGAATTTGTATATTTTTAATAAATGAACTGAGAAATTGTAGTTTTAAGGCCAGAAGGGACCAGTCTGACCTCTTGCCTAACACAGGCCATAGAATTTCACTTAGTAATCGCTGAATCATGTCCCTGGTGTGTATAATTGTACTGTGCACCTAGTTATGCCAGAGTTTTAGTCCAAGAAGCTTATTGTTGAATGAACACTGTTGAAAGGTGAATTTATTCTGTACACCCAGGCCCTCTCTGGGAAGCTTTCGGAGAGTGCTGGATAAGTGATGTCTCCTTTGGTCATGTGATTTTAGCCAATTGATTACACCTGGTTTTTGTACCACTTTGCTGAATGCTAAACGAATTAAAATGTCAGATCCTCAACCTATTTCCGTTGCCTGGTGTTATAAATGGATAACAGTGATCTCAAAGTGAAAGAATGTGGCTAACCACTGTCATTTGGGATCTTCTCAAGTACTACGGAAACTCCACATTCTTAAGGCCAACTTGTGGTATGCCAGCACATTCCAATACTGTGAGGTGGAAGGAATACTGGTAGTGTGTGCTGTGATTTGTATGAGTGGGGTGGGGAAACACTGTTTTAAAAATACTCTTAATTATATTCTTTCTCGGCAATGCACTGATGCCATTTTTAGCCCATTACAGATGCTATGATTTTTGCTTAAAGGGAGCTCATTATCTTATTGACCTCGTTTTTATTTTTTGCCGTTGAAATGTTCTATTTTCAGACACTTCATAGCCTGTTTCACATTCAGCTCCTTGCTCGCCTGCCGATCGCAGGGCTTAGCTCTGAGTCTGGGAGCACAGATGCAGCACAAGTTGCTGTGAAGAGTCATCCTGTTTTTGTGTAATTGAACCAGTCCCCTAATTTTCTCCGGCCACAAAGCTCTAAGCAGCACTTGCCACTAACCTTCTGTCGCTCTGTTCCATCGGTCTTCCCCCGGCACCTAGCCAAGTGGTTATGCTGCAAGCCGGCCTCTTCATGCACCCATAGCCGTGAGGCCTTCAGTCAGAGCTTAAGGAGCACAGAGGGCCCCTGCTTCCATGGTGGGCGAGGAAGCTCTGCACTACCCTGCCTGATGCCCAGGGTTGTCAGTCTGAGATGGTAGTGGGTGCCGCTGGAGGGGCCCCGGAGGGAGAGAGGGCAGCTTGTTTCACAAAAAGAAAAGGAGTACTTGTGGCACCTTAGAGACTAACCAATTTATTTGAGCATGAGCTTCTGTGAGCTACAGCTCACTTCATCGGATCCGATGGTTAGTCTCTAAGGTGCCACAAGTACTCCTTTTCTTTTTGCGAATACAGACTAACACGGCTGTTACTCTGAAACCTGGCAGCTTGTTTCAGTGAGTTCTCTGCCCCTTCCACTGAGCCTGTGCTGATCCTTTCCCGCACAGACCACACAGACTATTGCCAGCTTGGGGCTGCTGGAGCTCCCCTCCATGGAGCGGGGCGGGAGAGGGAATAGAGACCAGGAGACTCAGACTCCCCCAGGGAGGTTAGCTGTCGGGTGAGGAGTAGTCCAGTAGAGGGGGAGAGTGTGGATGGATGGGTTGTGTTGCCATCCTGTCCCATGAATGCCTGTGGGGAGGGGTCCCCTGACAACTCTGCTGCTGTCAGCTGGCCCTGCTTCATGAAGCAGAGGGGCTGCTCAGAGCTCTCACTGGCTGACAAAAGGTTGCTTGTCAGACAAAGCACCTCCTTCCCCCCCCCCCCCCATTTTTTTGCACAGGAGCATAGGAGTTGTCATAGTGGACCAGAACCAACGTCCATCTCACCCACTCTCCTGTCTGGCGGTGGGCAGGACCCAGCTGCGTCACGGGCAGGTGCAGCTACCCCAGAGTAGGTAGATGTGGGGTAATTTGCCCCCAGTAAAGTCTCTTGCCTGAGGTTGGCTTAAGCCCTGAAGCAGCAGCAGGGGTTTTTTATCCATTCCTGAATTTTCGTTATGTGCACTGTTGGCGCTCTAGGGTGAGGTGTGTGCTGGGGGAGAGGCGGGGGGCACTTAGCCTCTAGACTAGAGGGAGGGACTGAGGTTGAGTAGCTTCAAAGCAACTCCCCTTCTCATGGCAGGGATGTGGTTTTTCTCCCTCTCTGCATCCACCTAGTACTCTGCAGGGGGAGAGCCTAGCTGGGCCACGGAGCTGTGGCCATGCTTGGGGCACACAGAGTCCCAAGATCAAGTTTTGGGCCTTTCCCTGGTATGACAATTCCCAGGGCCAGGTTCATGCTCTCTCTGGGTCGGGAATCAGTTTCTTTGGAGCCAGGAAGCTCTACAGACAACGGCTATGGACTCAGCGGTGAAATGGGGGTGGACACATGGATGGATTTAAGTGGCAGGCCGCAGCTTGTATTAAACTTTAACACGAGAGGGGCGCTACTTGCTTATCAGCCAGTCTCTCCTAACCAGGCATTTAATTGATTCCAGTTCAGGGGTTACAGGGCTCTTACCATATAACCCATAACTCAGGGTAGCCTCTCCTCAGCGTAGCTGAAAGAGCCACATGGTCCCCATTCCAGGTTAAATCCTGGGAGCTGGGGAATGCTGGCCAATCAGTGCCCCTCCACCCCAGCTGGCCAGTAGGTGCCAGAGACTCCCAAGGGGAGGGAGAGGAGCTAACTGGTGTCCCAGTCCCAGCAGTGGGCGAGGATCTCCCTTCACCGCCAGCCCCATGGAGGCAGGTAGGTAGCATTTGGAATATTTGGTCCAGGTGGGGTCACTCAGCAGTATAGGAGCCACAGAAACCTGCTCCTGGGTCGGCACTTAAGGTTCTGGGGATGCACAGTTGCTCCATGCTTTGCTTTCAGTTGGGGGACGGGGTGGATTTCTTCTCTTTCTGATCCCCACAATATATTCTCCTGCACCAAACCAGGCTTTGTGAAAGGGGCTCAACTTAAAGTAACGGTGTGTTGCCTTCTAGCCTGGAGAGAATAAACTATCTGAAACACTGATGCTCAAGCAGGTGGCTGTCTCTGGTGTGACTGTCCAATTTGTACAGAGTTTGGTGTGTATATTTATAAATCTTCCTAGGTCCTGACCTAAGTACCCTCTCAGTTGCCACTCAGCAGCCTATTGAATGCCATGCAGGCACTCAGGGCTGCGGCAGGGAGAGATGCCTCTTCCCGCCGGCCCCAGCCCTGGCCTGGACCTGCTGTGGCTGGGGGAGAGGCCCCCTCCCCCAGCCCCAACCCAGCCCAGCCCCAGAGCTGCCGTGGCAGGGAGAGGTGCCTCTCCCTCACAGCCCAGGTGCTGCTAAGGGGAGTCCTCTCTCCCCGCCATAGCCCCAGGGCATTTTTCACCCCAAACCCCTCATCCACAGCCCGCACCCACAGCCGGAGCCTCCCCCCCCCCCCCCCCGCACCCCAACCCTCTGCCCCAGCCCTGAGCCCCGTCCCACACTCCAAACCTCTTGGCCCCACCCCGCCACATGAATTTTGTTATGTGCACCAATATGGAGGTGCACATAACAAAATCCATTCCGCCCATGCGCGGGAAAAATTAGAGGGAACGCTGGTCCTGATACTTGCAGAGTGGATCTGGGCTGTGTGCAGGTGACCTGACCTCATTGAAGGGCTAAGGAAGTCCTAAGAAAAGTTGACTTTTCCATTTTGCATGTTAGAGAAAGCGGCCTTCAGAAAAGGTGTTCAGTGCAATCTTCAACGATATAAGAGGCCAGAAGGTTTAGGTGAAACGAACAAAAGGTAACTGTCAGTTGGAGAATAAATCACTGTGGAGGACGTAATATAGTCATGTGTCACTCTATGGTTCTTCACCTGAAGGAGGGAAATTTGTGTGCCTTAGGGTGAGAGACTAAAGAAGCTCAATCTAATGTTTATCCCAGGCAAGGTTAAGAGGTGACTTGATCATGGTCTAGGAACCTACACGGGGAAGTGATTTCTGACAGTAGATGGCTTTGATCTTGTAGAAAAAGACATGACAAGATGCAGTGTTTGGAGATAGGATGTCGGTCTTACCGATTCAGTAGAACTCTAATAGAAGTTACACACTAGGTGCAGGAATCAGGGGGTGGAATCCTCTGCCCTGTGTTATGCAGGAGGTCAGACTTGATGATCATAGGGGCCACTTTTGGCCTTAATATCTAGGGGCCTATGAATATTCTCCCTAACCTCCGTGAAAGGAATGCCTCGCTCCACAGCCAACGTGTATTTTGACACCGCACCGGGGCCTTGGCAATAATGTATTTGTAAACACTGGCAGCTTCATATCAAGGGCAGAGGGTCCTGTAAATGTGGGGGTTTTCTAGGCACATGTTCCTTTGAAAGCAGGGCAGAGGAGCTGAATCATAGCGGAGAGACCATAAGCTGGCCTGGAAGTTGGGTAACTTTTATCTCTTTTAACTTTTTCCTACAAAGTTTGTTTTTTACTGCATCTGGGTCTTACTGCATATTCTATGCCCAAGCGTGTGTGCTCCCACCAGCTTATATTTTCGGTTTTTCTTTCTGCTCTGAAAAGCAAGTCAATACTTCTTTGCTTGAAAGAGGATTTTGGCTGCTTCATCTGGGGAAGGCATTGGCTGGTGTTGTTGTAGGACACTGCGCTCTGTGCTCAAGGGAGGCAGAGAACTGTGAATGGGATAACCTGTGTACTGGCCCTGGGCATGGAAAAAGCTGTGATCTTCCTCAGCCGCAGTGACACAGAAAGGTACCAGTGTGAGCACAAGAGGGGCAGATGACCTAACTGCACAAGGTCTCTGTCCCAGGTTACCTGTAGTCCCCTAATTACAGGTGAAATGTTACTGGTCTGTGAAGCAGTAGGTGCATCTGATGCTGTTGACATTGCCAGGTCACCCTTTGCTTGGATTTGCCCAGTCATAGGTGATGAACCTTTCCTTTCACCTGCATGTGGAGTTGGAGCTAAATTGTTTAGATTTGTCTTCCAAGACTAGTTTCCTGAAGTTACAGGCCCTGGTAGGCCTGTAAAGATAAAACAGAGAAGCAGAGTTACAAAGGACCCAACCCCTCCTGGGTCTATTCTTAGCCGTGTATTGATACCAAGAGCATATTTTTAGAACTGCAGTCATGCGTTTGCTATATCTAGTGTGCTGTGCTGCCTTTTTCCCCTTCCAGTCAAATGGAAGTGGTCTTTCCTTCAGATTGCCATTCTGATGGATCTTTTCTTTACATGTGGGCTTTATTTAAAAAACAAAACAAAACAAAATCTTAACATGCAACTTGAATGTTTTTAATTGACTTATTTAAAATAATTCAGTTTCTGATAATGCACACTTGAAATAGTGCATTGTAAAACAAACAAAGCCCTTCAGTTTTTTCTGTAAGAGCTTTTTCTGCTCCCCTTTATGAAGTTATTTTCCTCTGTGGAGAAACTGGTTTATTGATTGACAATACAATGGGAAACGGTGAAATTAATTAGGTGTACAAAGTAAACAAACTTTTTCACCAACATCTTTCAGTGATGGCGATCTTAGGTGTTAATTGTAGCTATGGCAGCTACAAAATTCTCAGACAGAAATATAATTTTCCTGGTGTTCCTTTAACCCTTGTGGACAGGAAACGTAGTTTCATGGAATGAAGCTTAATTGTGCAAGAGCTATTTTTTCCTGTTGAACAAATGAAAGCTAACTGAATGCAAGCCCCATGCAGATTTTAATCTGCAGGCTGCCATATTACCTGTACAGACATGAAGATCTCAAAGAAATAGTCAACATAATACAAAGAATATGCCAGTGGTATAGCTATAAACAGAATGTAGCTGCACACTGAATGGAGGTATTCAAACTTTAATCAATATGGGATCACTCGTATTCCAAAGAGCTGCTCAAGACAGTCTTTGCACAACTCCAGACAGATGGATGGGAGTATAAGATTTACTCAAAAATAGGAAACGGAGAAACCTTTTAATACTAACTCCTCTCAAGTACATTTTTATTGACTCATTTAAAATACGATGCAGGCAAAATCTGTTTCTCCAGAGTGACTTATGTTGCAGTTAAAAACAGAAAGCCATTCTAGTCTGTCAGCCAAGTAAAACTTGGATTGCCTGTCAAATCC
Organism: Eretmochelys imbricata; assembly: GCF_965152235.1. NCBI lineage: Eukaryota > Metazoa > Chordata > Testudines > Cheloniidae > Eretmochelys > Eretmochelys imbricata. Next base: position 124,435,571 of record NC_135577.1, on the reverse strand, counting down.
AGAATTTCTTTGGCTAGTCATTGTATCTGGTCACATTAAAGCCAGTGCTTTGTAAACCTATTTTTCCAGCCCTTATGATGTCACCTTATCACCTCCTGTACTTGATCAATAGGCTTTCCTCTGTCACCGTATGTACGCATTTTAATTAAACCTACATGTCTCAGGAAGTTTAGACAAAATGGTGTTTGTTTTTTTAAATAATTGTAGCTCTAATTCTAAACAAAAGAACTTGTAAATATTCCGTTTGGGGTTACAAGTGTGTATTCTGAGCAATGGAGTAGATGCGGAACCTCACTGATTCTAAGGGTCCGAACATGCATATGATTTAAGCCAGGGATCTCAAGCTCAAATCACTGTGAAGACCACATGAGGACTAGTACATTGGCCCGAGGGCCACATCACTGAAACCTTTTCATACAAAGATACAAAAGCCGTCCCCTCTGCCCTGCCCCCACTCCACCCCTTCCATGAGGCCCCACCGCTGCCCCGCCCCCATTCCAACCCCTTCCCCAAAGTCCCCACCCCAACTCCGCCCCCTCCCTGCACCTATTCCAACCCCTTTCCCAAATCCCCACCCCGGCCCTGCCTCTTCTCCACCTCCTCCCCTGAGCGCGCCGCATCCCCGCTCCTCCCTACTCCCTCCTGGAAAGTCCTAAGCGCCGTCAAACAGCTGTTTGGCGGCAGGAAGCACTGGGAGGTAGGTGGAGGAACGGAGGTGGGGGCGCTGCGGGAAAGTGGGGGGTGAGGGGAGCTTGGCTGCCGGTGGAGTCAGGGCCTATGGCGGGCCGCAGGAAATAACTCGCAGGCCGCGTGTTTGAGACTCCTGATTTAAGCCATTTTAGGCTAGATCCTCAGATGACATATATCATCATTGCTCTATTGGAGTCTATAGAGCTATACCAGTTTAAAGCAGTTGAGGGTGTAGCCCTAAATTCCAATGCATTTGAGAGGCTCTACCTGCATACGAATTCTGTTTTTAGAATGGAGATCCACGTCAGATCAGTTTTTTCAGAAATATATAGGAAAACTTACATGTTCCTGTTGCACTTGGAGCGGATCAACTGCTGCATTACAGGATCCTCGGGAAAAGCAAGTTTGGCACATGCATCTTTGGAAGTCGGTTAACAATTACTATTGGCTGGATTGGTATTTTTATCTTATGAAGATGACAAAGAATAACATATATGCATAACGCAAAAAAAGGTAACAGATCCCTCTAATTGGTATCAAAGCATCTCGGAAAATGCTATCCATGATCATGAGATTGTGGGCAGGACACACAGCAGGAATGAAAATCAGCAGAGATGGGGCCAAGATGTATCCACTCTGCAAGTTATGTTGGGAGGGGCTTTAACACCTGCCCACACTTTTGAATGTAACATTGAAAGGAAAGTTATGCTCTTTGTATTTGACGCCTTTACAAAGGGCCCTGTAAGAGTCACCAAATTCATTCTCAACTTTCAAGGCTTGATTAAGACTATTGTGGGACAAGACCAGCACAACAACACAAAAATATTTTGAAGCTTGGAATCGTGTAGATGAATGACCCTGATCCTGCGAAGGTATCCACCAGCATGCATATTACACCTGCATGGAGTACTGCTGAAGATAATACTGTTGAAGATAATGGGAACAAAAATTATTAGGTGGCTGGAGCACAAGATTTATGAGGTGAGGCTGAGGGAACTGGGATTATTTAGTCTGCAGAAGAGAAGAATGAGGAGAGATTTGATAGCTGCTTTCAACTACCTGAAAGCCAAAGAGGCTGGATCTAGGCTGTTCTCAGTGGTAGCAGATGACAGAACACGGAGTAATGGTCTCAAGTTGCAGTGGGGGAGGTTTAGGTTGTATATTAGGAAAAACTTTTTCACTAGGAGGGTAGTGAAGCGCTGGAATGGGTTACCTAGGGAAGTGGTGGAATCTCCTTCCTTAGATATTTTTAAGGTCAGGCTTGACAAAGCCCTGGCTGGGATGATTTAGTTGGGGATTGGTCCTGCTTTGAGCAGGGGGTTGGACTAGATGACCTCCTGAGGTCCCTTCCAACCTTGATATTCTATGATTCCATGACTTTCTGTGGCCATTAGGGCTCAAACTGGTTGTTCCCATCTCAGGATTGGGATCAGTATGGCCTGGTCTACACTACAGAGTTAGGTCAGTGTAAGGCAGCTTACGTTGACCTAACTCTGTAAGCATCTACACTAAAATGCAGCTCCCACCAATGTAACTCACTCATGACACCAACTTAATAACTCCACCTTCGCGAGAGGTGTAGCGCTTAGGTCAATGCAATATCAGTGTAGACACTGCATTGCTTGTATCGACTGTTACTACCTTTCAGAAGCCATCCCACAATCCCCCACACTGACAGTTCAATTTGTGCAAGTGCGCCTGGTGCAGATGTGCACCGTCGACACCAGGAGCGAAGTGTGGACATGCAGAAGTGATTTAATTACCGTGGTGGCTGTATGTCAACGTAATTTAGGTCGACATAATTTTGTAGTGTAGACATACCCACAGACTTGTGGAAAAACATGACCTGCTTCTAGCACCAGAAGACACTCTGGGAAGAATCTATTTTTCTTGTTCTTCTTTGTCATGCGTAAGCCATTTAATGCATTACTGTGATGCTTTCATTGCACTCAAATTATAAAAACATGAAGCCCCTTTGCATCAGTTTAATTTAATCAATTTAAATGATTGCATTTCTGTAAACTGTTCTAAAGAGGAAGAGGGGGAAATTTTGATTCCGAATTATGGACGTTTCTGTAAGCTAAGATCTTTCCAAAGCATGGACATATAAGAGGGATGTGCTATCCCTTTCATCTCTAGAGAACGGGGGTTCAAATCTGGCAGAGATGAATTGACTAATCTCACTGAGATGAAATCTTGAATTGACTCTGTCTATATAATTCTTACCTCATATTTGTCTGTACCTCATGTTCTTTCTCCTCTCTTCAGGACGACAATTAATGATGTTTTCTCAATGACCGTTCCAGGACTGGAACAGCAGGAGGGTTGCAATATAAAACTGAAAAACATTTACCACGTTGTTTGGTCATACTATGGTTGGTTGAAGCCAAAGCACTGTTAATCCTTCACCAATCATAAACACTAATGTCAGGGCTCAGAGTCAGCCAGTACAGTGTCCTGGCACCTCTTTCAAACTGCCATTTTGTTCTCCAGAATCTAAGCTTTCATTTAAAAAGAAAAAATAAGTCTCTAGCAGTTACGATTGCTGGGAGCCTGGAAGATGTGTAAGGTATGTGTAATGGATGCAGTGACTTTTGTCTGTTTTCAGAATCAGAGACAGTCCTCTGAGAGATGTGAACTTCCCCATTCATCCATTGGAGGCTAACATAGAAACCCAATAGTTACAATGCTGACATTTTAGGTGCGAGCAAAAAAAAAAATTCTCAACCACCTCTGATTTTCATCACTTATGAGTCCTGCGGTGCTAGGTTAGCAGTAACTAAGCACCAGCCCATTTATAGAGGAAGGCTGTAAATATAATCCCCAGATTTTTTTAAAATAAGATTTTCTGTAATGTCTTTGGTATATCCCATCACATCTGATTTCCCTGGAGCTCATTCTCATCTCCTCCCTTACTCTTCTCCTTAAACCTTCACTCTCATCTGGCTCCGTTCCCTCACAATACAAGCATGCTTTAGAATCTTCCATCTTAAATCCCCCCCACCTTGACCCCACTTGTCTCTCCAACCATCACCCCATATCCCCTTTCCCTTTTCACCTCTAAACTCATTTAAACACCTACTCTACAGTCTGTGCCTGGAATTCCTCTCCTCTAATTCCATCCTAAACCCTCTCTATTCCAGCTTCCACTCCTGGCACTCCACTGAAACCGCTCTCACCAAATAAATAATACTTAATAATAATAATGATGATGATGGGATGGTGTGGAACAAATATTCAAGGCGGGATTTTCAAAACCACCTAAGTGATATAGGACCACAAATCCTGTATTGGTTTTCTGTACTCATCTGCACTTGTGGACCTGCATAATTTGCTGTACTGCTTGTGAGGAATGTGTTCATCCCAAATTCATGCTGATAAAACTATTAAACCACACCATCGTGCATTCTATCTAGAGACAGGGTCAATGAAAAAGTTCTTATTCTTCGTCCCATTTTGCTGGCAGTCTGGAAAATGCCAGTATTCTACTTACTGGTAGCCGACTAGGGTGCGTTCATAGGGTACCAGTAATGTAAAGGTGCTGTGTATTAAAAAAAATAACGAGGAGTCCTTGTGGCACCTTAGAGACTAACAAATTTATGTGGGCATAAGCTTTCGTGGGCTAGAACCACTTCATCAGATGCATGGAGTGAAAATACAGGAGCAGGTATAAATACATGAAAGGATGGGGGTTGCTTTACCAAGTGAGAGGTCAGTCTAATGAGAGAAATCAATTAACAGCAGGATATCAAGGGAGGAAAAATAACTTTTGAAGTGGGTCATTACAAAACCTAAACTTACTTTCCCCAATACTAATTTCTTCCTACTGTTACTCACACCTTCTTGTCAACTGTCTGTAATGGGACACTCTCTTACCACTTCAAAAGTTATTTTTCCTCCCTTGGTATTCTGCTGTTAATTGATTTATCTCATTAGAGTGACCTCACACTTGGTAAAGCATCCCCCATCCTTTCATGTATTTATACCTGCTCCTGTATTTTCACTCCATGCATCTGATGAAGTGGGTTCTAGCCCACGAAAGCTTATGCCCAAATAAATTTGTTAGTCGCTAAGGTGCCACAGGGACTCCTCATTGTTTTTGCTGATACAGACTAAGATGGCTACCACTCTGAAACTTTTAAAGAAATTCAGTAACAAAAGTGAGATTTTTGATTATTCTCTTCTTCTTTTCCCTTGGGCTAGATTTTGTTGACGTCAGACCGATTTCACTCAGGTTGCTGAAGGCATAAACTGGTATCAGTAGCAAGTTCTTGTAGTGTATGTTAGGTGTGAGTTCATGTAGACATAGAACTGTTATTCTCTCCCTCCTAATGCCTGTTTGTCTGGCATGGCAGCTTTTGTTCAGCTCTGAGGGGACATGAAAGAGCATGATTGTCTAAGACAGACACTGAGTCCACTGGCAGATTTCTCTTGAGTGAAGAGTGGGAACAAATTTGCTCTGCCCATCCCTGCTAGACAGAACAGCACATCAACTTCGTTAAGTTAGGTCTCCAGTGCCCAAGAGAACAACAGCACCAGTTTCTTCTCTGAAGACAGCTCGTCTGCGTACAGCTGTCATGGAATCATAGAAGTGTAGGACTGGAAGGGACTTCAGTAGGTCATCTCGTCCAGTCTCCTGCGCTCAAGGCAGGACTAAATCATACACTGTTTTGGAAGGCCTTTCTCTACTGCACTGGATCCGCTGCAGTGTGGATTGTCTGAGCATCCCTCCAAATAATTTTCTGCGAGACGGGACCAGTCCGCACCCTCCCGGTCTTCCCACATCCCAGTCCCTACGGAAAAGCAATATTTACTGGGAGGCTGCCGTGCCTGGTGCTGTTGATTTCACGGCTGCAGAGGGACAGCTGTAATGTGTTGGCTTCAGGGGTGGCTCTTGAGTGTGTCTTTTCTCCTACGGACACTTACGTAGAGAAGGAATCGGTAACTGAAACATTTGATCTCTCTAACTGCAGACAGTTGCCCTGCATTGCTTTTTTTTTTTTTTTTTTTTTTTAAACGTGCCATCGGTGCCCATGCCAGAACAGCAGCCTCAGATCTTATGAAATCGGCCAGTAAGAAATAACAAACACATCTCATCAGGACATGCTCCTTCAAACCACACATGCCCTCCAAACCCACCTCTTCCTCAACAGCTTGAGGAGGAAGGTTGGCCCTGCAGAATGCCCTGAGGCTCAGGAGACTCGGGCTCTATCAGACCAAGGCGGGACGCATGTTGCCGCATCAGGGGCTGCCACTGACAAAACTCGGTGACCCATGTAAACTGAGGCCAGGGTTCTCGGCCTTTTTCTTTCTGAGCCTCCCCCCTCGCCACCCTCCGACATGCTATGAAACCCCCACGGCTCACAGGAGCCACAACAAACTTTTTTTGCATGTAAAAGCCAGGGCCGGCGTTAAGGGGTAGCAAGCCAGGCAATGGCCTGGGGCCCCGTGAAGCTACATGGCTCAGGCTTTGTCTTCAGCCCCAGGGGGCAGGACTTGGGGCCCTGGGCTTCAGCTCCATGCGGCGGGGCTTTGGCTTTCTGCCCTGGGCCCCAGCAAGTCTCATGCCAGCCCTGCATGGCGGCCCCCCTGGAACCTACTCACGGCCCCCCAGAAGGCCCGGACCCCTGATTGAGAGCCACTGATCTAAGGGATTGGTTGCCTGAACACCTCTGCTGATCTCTGCTGCTACTGGACCCCAGGAAGAGAGTCAGGGAGGCAGGGCTCCAGCCATTTAGGGCTTTGTTGCTCACCTTGAACTGTGCCCAGAGAGGACCTGGACGCCGGTGCAGAGCTCAGAGTACCTATGTTAAGGATGGCTGACCACACAGGCCACTGCATTCTGCACCAAAACTGCCTCAGTGCATTGCTCCTAACCCACTCTCAAGGTGACAAAGGCCTGGGTAGCTGTAGGGAGTTCCACATCCAGAAGTACAAGCTGCCGCTTTCTAGCCTGAGCCTGAAGCAAATAAGGGTTGAACAAGACCTCTAGGTTGCCTTCTGTTTGCTACACAGGTTGGCATGCTGTCAATAAAGGGGGCCAAATTAGCTTTGCTTTATTATTATTATTTTATTTTATTTTATTTTATTTTTGTTTGTATGATGGCAGCACGTATCAGGGCCCCGTTATGCTAGCTGCTATACAAACACAGAAAAAAAGACGTTAACTTACAGTCTGCGTCTAAGAGGAGAGACAACAGGTGGACACAACAACCAGACAGAGGCAGCACAAGGTAACAATGAGACCTTTATGAGGCCTCAGTCTTGCTCTCCATGCTCAGAAAAGGGCTGGATCATCCCCTCCTACAGAAAATCCTTCAGGGAGGTGGCACTGGGGCTACCCAATTCAGCAGGCTTCCTGATCATTTTCCCACAAGATAAGATGGTTTTTCTGGATGGTGGGGGTCAGGAGAGTGTGGAATTCACAACTCTGTAGATCCTGGGAATCCTAGAGGAAAGAAGCCATCAAATTTCCAGAGGCAGAAGGGACTGCCTCTCTGCCCTGCTCCCTGCCCCAGGCAGCGTTGGCAGGGGCCCACAGTTCTTGGAAGGTGGTGTTAATGGAAAGTCATTGAGAGCACTGAAATGCTATATGGTTGAGTAATGCATAAAGTTTGAACAAGCAATATTTGCATAAGAAGTGTTTTGGAAAGGAGTTCTATCTTTAGAAGTATTGATGCTTCATTAATCTCTTTAAACAACGCTAGCCCATAAATTATATTTACATAATAGGTGTATTTACATAATGAGAGGTAGCTTAACTTGGGCATTACATGAATTAGAAGCAACTGTATCCTCAGGCAGCCTGATCATCCTCCATAAGTGTGTACCAAACGTTCCAATTAGGGCTGTCGATTAATCGCAGTTAGCTCACGCGATTAACTCAAAAAATTAATTGTGATTAGTTGCAGTTTTAATCACACTGTTAAACAATAGAATACCAATTGAAATGTATTAAATATTTTTAGATGTTTTTCTACATTTTCAAATATATTGATTTCAGTTACAACACAGAATACAGAGTGTACACTGTTCACTTTATGTTATTTTTATTTCAAACATTTGCACTGTAAATGTGATAAACAAAAGAAACAGTATTTTTCAATTCACCTCATACAAGTACCGTAGTGCAATCTCTTTATGGAGAAAATGCAACTTACAAATGGAGATTTTTTTTGTTACATAACTGCACTCAAAAACAAAACAATGCAAAACTTTAGCGACTACAAGTCCACTCAGTCTTACTTCTTGTTCAGCCAAACGCTCAGACAAACAAGTCTGTTTACATTTACTGGAGATAATGTTGCCCACTTCTTATTTACAATGTCACCAGAAAGTGAGAACAGGCTTTTGCATGGGACTTTTATAGCTGGCATTGTAAGGTATTTATATGCCAGATGTGCTAAACATTCGTATGCCCCTTCATTCTTCGGCCACCATTCCAGACAGCATACTTCCATGCTGATGATGCTCATGAAAAAAGTAATGCATTTTAACATTTTTTTCCCTATTTCAAAACCCAAACCTCCCACATCCGCTTGCCACACTTACAATTCGTATCCTCTGGCACGTGGTCTTCTATAGCCAGGGACGTGCTCTTTGGAATGTGCAGGTGCTGTGGATTCTGCTGTTGCTGAAGAGAGGCGGATATTACCACAGACTGTGAGTATGTCTGTCACAGAAATTGGCCTGAATTGCTGCTGTGGTGACAAGTCCTGATGTTTGATAGGAGAGCTGAGAAATACACTAGTGCAACTGCCTGTCTTCAACTCCACATCTGGCTAAGAGCCCAGTGTGTGCTTGGAACCCGGGCTGCGCTAGTGAACTAAACTAAACTAAAGTGTACAATTTCTGCAACCTTGTGTGTGTACTTTAAGATTCTATATAACACCGGGGGGAGGGGGGAGATCAGAGGGGGAAATCTCTGTTTCCTTGTGCGAATTACTTGAATGGGAAGAATTTTCAGGCCCTGATTGAGTAAGGTCCATCAATGGCTATTAGCCAGGATGGGCAGGGATGGTGTCCCTAGCCTCTGTTTGCCAGAAGCTGGGAATGGGCGACAGGGGATGGATTGCTTGATGATTCCCTGTTCTGTTCATTCTCTTTGAGGCACCTGGCATTGGCCGCTATCAGACAACAGGATACTGGGCTAGATGGATCTTTGGTCTGACGCAGTGTGGTTGTTCTTATGTTCTTTGGACAGTGGGTAGGCATGTGTATTTGAAGACTGTGGTTTTTTTTGTTACATAAAAAAAGCCCTTTGTCTTAAATCTGTACTTTTGTTGGTTTTTATTAGAGCACTGAAAACAGAATAGTTATTTGTATATCCTTCATGTACGTACAATTAGAAAGCCTCTGTTTGGATGCAGGTGTGCATAGCTCGGAGGGACTTCAGTGGGAGCTGTGTGCGTGCACATCCCGGGGCAGACTGTGCCCAAGTCCACAAGTCTAATGTTTTTAACATGCCATGAACTGTTACAGCTCCTAACCAAAACACAGAAGAGGCCCTCTTTGTGACAGGTGCTGGTACAATTAGAAAATAATACAAGCGATTGGAAGTCCCTTTGGGATGCAAGGAGAAAATAGAGGCCGTCTTGTACGCAGTAGTCTGTCCTTGTTTGTGGAGGTGTCAGCAAAGCAATTCAGATGCAGTCCTTTATGCCTGGAGCTGGGCTAGTTTTCAGTGTACTTAGCAGCAGCCTTGCTTATGCTCTGGGGCCCAATCCTGTAGGCCTTTACTGATTAAGGGCCTGAGCCAAAGCCTGCCAAAATCAATGCGAGTCTTGTTATGGACTTTCTCGGCTTTGGTTCAGGCACTAACAGAGCTAGTCCCATAGAGCGAGCATTTATGTAAGTATGCCTACACTACAATCAAACACCTGTGGCTGGCCCATGTCAGCTGACCTGGGTTTGCGGGGCTGTCTAATTGTAGTGTAGATGTTCAGGCTTGGGCTGGAGTCTAGGCTCTGGGACCCCTCAAGGGGGAGGGTCCAAGCTCCTGTATGTCAGCCTAAGCCCAAATGTCTACACTGCAGTTGAACAGCCCGAGCCCCATGAACCCACGCCGGCTGACATGGGCCAGCTGCAGGTGTAATTTCAGAGTAGACATACCCTAAGAGGGTGGAGAGTCAAGCCTTTAAACAGAAGTAGAATTCAGGTTAACATCAAGTTAATACCTCACCTCGCAATGCAGGGTGCATTGTTGCATCAGGGTGTTCAGACGGGCACTGTGTGCTGCTGCCAAGTGGAGGAAGACGAGGCTGTCGGGGAGGAGAGCAGCCGGGCTGGCACAGGTAACGCTGACTTGTGGTTTACGTAGGTCTTTGGCAGCTGCATCCGAGACTCTTCTTCCAGATCTTCCCGCTGGCTGGGCTGAAAGCAGATCAGGTTTCACCCTTAAATAACTTTCTTCTGTGCATGTAAAATGTGGCAGTTGCAAGGTTTGAAACCTAAGTTTGGCTCTAGATTGGTTATTTTATCAAGTCAGGGATTGGTTGACAACCAATGGTTGACAACCATTTCTTTCTTTCTCCAAAATACTATTTCCACCTTTCAAAAAAACAACCACCAAACCCAAAACAAACCCCTCACCCCCAAACTTCATAATACTGGGTCAGAGACTAGAGTCATTCAGCATCCTGCTGTCTTCCAGGTCTGAATCCTCTGTTGCTGTAAATTGGCATGGCTCCATTGAAGTTAATGCAACTTCACCATTTGACACCAGCCCAGGAACTGACCTGCAGTATATTACCAAGGGGGTTTCACACTGTGGACAAACATTTCCAGCATGTCAGGTTTAGAAAAAAAGCCACCTCATTGTTTGTTTTTCATAGTTTTTCCTGACCACTTACTGATTTTCTGTCACGACACTGTGTGTGTGTGTGTTTGTTTACATATAGGTGTATGTTACACGTATGTATATATATTTTTATGGCTTTATTCTTTTCTCCTTTCTAGCATACTTTCCCCATTCTACTTGATCCTTTCAGTTAAACCTATTATACTCTGTTTGTGGCATTGTGTACACCACCAGGCTGAGACTGGGCAGTTGTAAACACAGGATTATGATGTCCCTGGAGGAGCAAGAAGGAGGAGAAAGTTGGATGTGAGGGCACTTGCTCTTAGTTGCTTTTCATGTCAAATTTTCTGCTCTTTCAGTGTGCTCTCATATGAAGTGCTGGTTATAAAAGTAGCACAAAATGGGGCCCAATCCTTGGAAGCCTTACTCATGTGAGTAAACCTCTTAATGGGAATACTGATATGAGTAAGGATGGCAGGATCAAGCGCCAGTTTATTGGAGGCTTATCTCTGCTAGTGTGCCCAGGATGACTAGAACCGAAAGGAGAAATACTCTTGATTGTGTTTGGTGCAAAGGCCCCGGGGCAGTGAGTACAGTCCTTCCTTTGGAGAGCATGTAATACAAAAAAATCATCACATCCTTTTCTGAGGATGGCGGGAGAGGCTGGTCCAGGGCTGAGGAATCATAGAATCATAGAATATCAGGGTTGGAAGGGACCCCTGAAGGTCATCTAGTCCAACCCCCTGCTCGAAGCAGGACCAATTCCCAGTTAAATCATCCCAGCCAGGGCTTTGTCAAGCCTGACCTTAAAAACCTCTAAGGAAGGAGATTCTACCACCTCCCTAGGTAACGCATTCCAGTGTTTCACCACCCTCTTAGTGAAAAAGTTTTTCCTAATATCCAATCTAAACCTCCCCCACTGCAACTTGAGACCATTACTCCTCGTTCTGTCATCTGCTACCATTGAGAACAGTCTAGAGCCATCCTCTTTGGAACCCCCTTTCAGGTAGTTGAAAGCAGCTATCAAATCCCCTCTCATTCTTCTCTTCTGCAGGCTAAACAATCCCAGCTCCCTCAGCCTCTCCTCATAAGTCATGTGTTCTAGACCCCTAATCATTTTTGTTGCCCTTCGCTGGACTCTCTCCAATTTATCCACATCCTTCTTGTAGTGTGGGGCCCAAAACTGGACACAGTACTCCAGATGAGGCCTCACCAATGTCGAATAGAGGGGAACGATCACATCCCTCGATCTGCTCGCTATGCCCCTACTTATACATCCCAAAATGCCATTGGCCTTCTTGGCAACAAGGGCACACTGCTGACTCATATCCAGCTTCTCGTCCACTGTCACCCCTAGGTCCTTTTCCGCAGAACTGCTGCCTAGCCATTCGGTCCCTAGTCTGTAGCGGTGCATTGGATTCTTCCATCCTAAGTGCAGGACCCTGCACTTATCCTTATTGAACCTCATCAGATTTCTTTTGGCCCAATCCTCCAATTTGTCTAGGTCCTTCTGTATCCTATCCCTCCCCTCCAGCGTATCTACCACTCCTCCCAGTTTAGTATCATCGGCAAATTTGCTGAGAGTGCAATCCACACCATCCTCCAGATCATTTATGAAGATATTGAACAAAACCGGCCCCAGGACCGACCCTTGGGGCACTCCACTTGATACCGGCTGCCAACTAGACATGGAGCCATTGATCACTACCCATTGAGCCCGACAATCTAGCCAGCTTTCTACCCACCTTATAGTGCATCTTAAAGGAGATGGATGGTACATAAAAACATAAGAGTGGCCATACTGAGTCAGACCAATGGTCCATCTAGCCCAGTATCCTGTCTTCCGACAGTGCCCATTGCCTATGGGAAACCGATGACTAGAGGTCTTCAGGGAAGTATGTTTTCCCCACCAAAAAATTCAATTAAAATGAAAAGTACTCATTTTTTGTTGAAAATTTTCTACAGTTGTGGGGGGGATTTCATCCAAAAATGTAACATGCAAATCCACATAATTTTCAACATCTTTTCAGTGCCTGAAAACTGGAAAGTTTCTGTCAGTTGGGAGGAAAAAAATGGATCTGATTGAAAATTATCACCCAACTGGCCAAATCTTTTCAGCTTTCAGGTACCACCCACCAACATATTTATGAAAATGCTTGGGTTTTGCTAGTCAAAAAACAAAATGTTTTGGGGTGTTTTAGATGGCAAATGTAGTCATAAGGAGACATTTCCCATGGAAATCTTCATTTTTTTATGAAGAAGCCATTTTAATTGTAAAAACATTTTGAATGAAAAATTTTCTTTAGCTCCATTAATGAGGCTTTTGAGCAGGTGCAACACAGATTAGATCAGCTCTGTTTTGATTCCTTCTTTCCCCTCTACCCCAAAAATCAAACGTTTTATTAGCTGGATTAATTCTGTTAGATGTGATGGGCCTGACTCTTCCCACACAGGGTTCACACCAGTATTACTCCATCTACTTTTGGTGGAATTACTCCTGATTTACACCAGTGTGAATGAGGGCAAAATCAGGCCAGGCGGGTTTAAATCAAGTTTGTGTGTGTTGTGTGTTTGTGTTCTGTCTTAATTCTGGATTTACACCTGGATGGTCCATGTTTTATTCTTGCGAAGTTTTGATGATGGCATGAGTACAAGAGGAAATGAACACGCACTTTCAGTGCAAAAACAAACAGCAAAACATCAGGAGCATATAATTACATTGGGGTAGTATCTTCCTTTGTGTTTTTTAATCAGGTCTCCCTGCTGACCTCCTGTAATTTAATGTTCCAAATTATATAATCATTAGGAAATGTTCCTATTGAAACAGTTGTTATTGCTGTTAAGAGGACACTGCCAGGTCCGTTTAGCCCCAAAACCTGAATCACAGCTCAGCGTCAATAAATAGTTCCATGAAACATAACATTTTTAAAAAGTCAATTACAAACTTTTTAGTTCTGAAGGAACCACATTCCTCTTTGATTTGCAACCCAAGCAGTGAAACTGACTGTAAACAGAAGTGAAACTGACCTGGCCTGTCATGCTCCCATCTGCATGCATTGCTGAAAGGCAATAGGATGAGCAGTGAAAGATGAGTTTTAACCTCACATACTTGCCTTTAGAATTATCACTACAGTAACACCTAGCAGCGACAATCAAGGATCAAATTCCCAATTTGCCAAGCACTGTAGAAGTCAGGTATGTCGACACTGCAGCTGGGAGTGAGCCCTCCAGCCTGGATATGCAGATTCACGCTAGCGCCACTCAAAGTAGCATGCTAAAAATTGCCGTGTAGATATTGCAGTAGCAGCAGTGGTTACCCACCCAAGTGACCCACCCGAGTCCAAGCCCACGCGACCCTCTGGTCCAAGCTCGGGTGACTAACCCAAGCCATTGTCCAGGCCGCAATGACCATACTGCTATTTTTAGTGTGCTAGCTCGAGTCTGTCTGTTCGGGCTGGGACACATGGTCCCAGCTGCAGTGTAGACATACCCCTAAAAAGACAGTCACTGCCTCAGAGAGCTTACAGTCTGCGGCCAATCCTGCAGCTGTCTCTGTGTGAACGCAGGCATCTGCTGCACTTTAGGATCAGAGGCCCAAAAGTAGCAAGATGCGACAGGTGGAAGAGTTAAAACAAGTTAAGTTGCTTTAACAAGTTGCTCTGCTACAAACTGTTAGCTGGTTTTAGCCTGCTCTTTGCATGCTTTAATGCAGTTTTAGAGCAATCGATGTTTTTGCTGTCCTAAGGAAAAAAATTAAAATGTTTCTTTTACAAATGCATCTATTAAGTTCTCCTTTCCCACCACACATAGATGTCATATTTTAATAAAGCATGTTCCCTGTAATAGCTGACGCAGCTATTTTCCCCCCTGGAAGTTGTCATTTTCAAGTAGGATAAAAATGGGGAAATTAGTACTCTCTCCACGTTGCACATTATGATGACTCATTACTGGCTTTGTAGAGTGTTTTGTTATGGGAAATGTATTCATACATGGCACTGGCAGAGTGGATATGTGAATAAACAATGATGTAAAAAGAAAGTTGTATAGGCTGGATTTTTGCATCTGGGGTAGAAAATGTAGAGTCTTGTGTGGTGGATTGTCCATTTCTCTGAGTTATGCGTGCTGGAGTACCACAATATTGATTTAATCATGCTTTACAGCTACAGCAAAGTGTTTGGCTTCGTATCCAGAGAGGAAATCCTGTTGAATCTTAGATCAGATCAGTTAAAGGACATTTTGTCTTTAGCATTTGTTCCGTTACTATTATAGAGTTTTTTAAGTGATGATGAACAGACCTAGTAGCTGTCTGTAGTTTCATGTTGCAGAGCTAGCTTTAGTTCCTGGGTTCCAGTTGGCAGGCTCTAGGAATTTGGAGGCAGTCCTCTGTCATGATGTTATTTTAACCACAGCCCTCGGGGTTAGAGAACACCTTGCTAGTCTGGTCCCTTCTGAGTAGCCTATAAGAGCAGCAGTGACATGCAACGTGAACTTTACTCAAGAACCTTGTCTACACTATAGAGTTTTAAGGTGCAAGTTCCACCAACGATCAAAAACCACTATAATTACATTGCTTTTGCATGTTCACACAACGCTCCTTCTGTCGGCGGAGCGTGTCCACGGTTAGTGCTCTAGCGTCAACAGTGAGAGCAGTGCACTGTGGGTAGTTATCCCACTGTGCAACACGCCACCTTCTGCAGCTAAGAGTTGTGGGAAGGAGGAGTGGATCAAAGCACGTCATGGGTGCGGAGTCAACGTCCCACAATGCAGTTTTTTCTGCCCTATCGTTCCATGGGCTTCCGATTAGGTTTTACACTGTTTTTCAGTGGCCCCTGTTTACTGTGCACTCACCATCTCTGCCTGAAAGGATGGGTCCTGCACCTCTCTGTATTGTTGTGGTCACTGTTATGAAGACATCGCAGATGGTCAGGCAGTACATCATGTGCTCCCTATCTGAACAGGCATAGGGGTTGCCTGACCCACTGTGTGCCATGGAAAGAAATAACACCAGATTACTTCTGGCATTCATGGAGCAATTGCACACAGTGGACCGTTGCTTTTGGGCTTGGGAAACAAGCACTGAATGGTGGGATCGCGTCACTGTGCAGGTCTGGGAGGCTGAGCAGTGGCTGCAGAACTTTTGGATGAGGAAAGCCATCTTTCTGGAACTGTGTGCGGTGCTCATCTCCGCCCTGCTGCACAAGGGCACCAAAATGAGAGCTGCCCTGTTGGTGGAGATGTGTGTGGCGACCACTGTGTGGAAGCTGGCAACTCCAGACTGCTACTGGTCAGTTGCAAATCCATTTGGAGTCAGGAAGTCCACCATTGGGGTTGCATTAATGCAAGCATGCAGGGGCATTAATCGCATCTTGCTACGAAGGACTGTGACTCTTGGATATGTGCATGAAATAATGGGTGGCCTTGCAGCAATGGGATTCCGTAACTGCAGCAGGGTGATAGACGGCATGTATATCCCAATTTTGGCCCTGGACCATCTTGCGACAGAGTACATCAATAGAAGGGGTACTTCTATTTGGGATTGCAGACACTTGTGGATCACCATGGGCGTTTCAGTGACATCCATGCAGGGTGGTCAGGGAAGGTGCACGATGCAGGCATCTTCAGGAACGCTGGCCTATACAGAAAACTCCAAGCAGGGACTTTCTTTCCAGACCAGAAGATTCCAGTGGGAGATGTTGAAATGCCCATAGTGATCCAGGGAGATTCAGCGTACCCCTTACTCCTGTGGCTCATGAAGGCTTACATGGGAAACCTGGACAGCAGCAAGGAACACTTCAACAATAGGCCAAGCAGGTGTAGCATGACTGTTGAATGTGTGTTTGGCAGATTAAAAGCTTGCTGGCACTGCCTTTATGACAGGTTAGACCTAAATGAGGAAAATATTCTCATGGTCATAGCAGCCTGCTGTGCTATATAATGTTTGTGGGGCAGGGTGAAAATTGGAGTATGGAGGCAGATCGCCCGGCAGCTGATTTTGAACAGCCAGGTATAAGGGCTAATGGAGGGGCACAATAGGGGGCTGTTTGAATCAAGGAGGCTTTGAGGCACCATTTTGACAATGAGCACCAGTAATGCATCTTCCTATAAAGCACTCTGCCATGCGTTGTTAACTTTCCTCCTTGCATGAAAATTTTGATGATTGCTTCCTGACCATGATTTGTAGTCTGCAAATGTTCCCATTGCCACTGTGTGTTAATTCCAGCAGCAATCACCGTGTGTGGGAGACGCATGAAGATTGATTATCTTTCAGAGAGAATGTTTTTATTAAATACCAAGTAACAACACTCAGAAGAAACTTGGTGGAAAGGGAGATTACAGTGAAGGGTAGTCTCCTGATGTAGGCTCCCATAGCTATGTGTAACTCCAGCTATCATTTTGGAAGCTGGGGTGGAGTGAACAGGGTACTGCAACGGGCCAGCAAGATGCAAGGAATGTGTTGGAGGAATTTGGGGAGGGCATAAAAGTAGTTCTGTATCAGCTGTAGTGGGGGTGAGCACGGATGTATTCTGCTTGGAGCGTGATTAGGGACTTCAGCATCTCCATTTGCTCCTCCATCACTTTTGTTATCTGCTCCTGGCCCACTAAAATTTGCTCCTGGCTCTCCTTCCTCTACTGTCTGTCTATTTTATAATTTTCATTAACAGTCTCTCTCCACACCCTGTGTTCTAGTTTTGCAGCATCAGAGGATTGGAGCACCTCTCGAAACATTTCCTCCTTGCTCCTTCTTGCTCGCATCCTTACCTGGCAGAGAGACTCTGCCAGTGTGTAGGAGGTTCCCATGAAGGCCACATCTGGAGAATCACAAGAAACAATAAGCAGAAGCATGATTATTAGTGCACTCACAGCAGCGAATCATTATAGTAAAATACATCTTTGTCTCACTGTCCCTTGGCAAGCACACAGCTTGGCGAGCGCCCTAACTGTGGTGAGTTTGGCCCCGCGGGGGAGGGGGGACGGCTCTCAAGATGGGGAAAAAGGTCTTGGCAGTTTTCTAAGGAGATCGCTGCAAGAAATTAGGGACCAAGTTGTAAATTCTGCCACCATTTTTCACAGGCAGTGCTCATTAAAGCCGATATCTTGGGTAAGCAAGGATGTACGGGTGCATCTCCTGCATGCGTGCAGCTTCAGACCAGGTTCCTAGGCTGCTCACCTGTGTGCTGCTTTGGTCCCTGCACAAGTGATTGCCGATTGGCATGGGGAAGTTTCCTACAACGGGGGAAGTAGCAAAGCAGCTCTGCCAAGGAATCTTCAGCAGAGGATTGGCAAGTATCTCCAGGAAAGTTTCATTGAGATCTCTCTGGAAGATTCCTGTGAAATCTTTGTGTATTAACACACTGTTCCACCCCTCTGCGTAGCTGCACAGGGGAATGTGAAGCAGACGCAAACACAGCTAGTCTTATACATTTCTATTCCTTAACCCACATCCAGCATGTAACAAAGCAGAGGACAGCTCTACCTCATAACTGAGCAGCATCAACTCAAAAAGATCACTTACCAGAGCTTTGCTGTCCTGCATCATGCGCATCAGAGATGGAGTGCTAGCTCAGACCCCCCTGTGTCAAGAAGAGGTCCTGGTTCACCATGGTACTGGACAACCGTGTCACCTTTCCCATCTCGTTCTCCAACTCCACTTCCTCGTCCACCACTTCATCCGTGGGGTTGAGTCCGCTGTCTCCAGCTCTCCGAAGGGGCTCTTGGCAGTGGAGTGGCAGGTCTTCAGCGCAGATCCAGAGCAACAGTTTGCCTCCCTTGCCTTCTGGTATGCCTACCTCAGCTCCTTTATCTTTGTACAGCACTGATGCGTGTCCCGTTCATAGCTCTTATCCAACATGCCACAAGAAATCTGCCTGTAGGTATCAAAGTTCCTATGGCTGGAGCGGAGCTGGGAATGTACAGCCTCCTCTCCCCACAGAGCCAGCAGATCTAACAACTCAGGTGTGCTCCAAGCAGGAGAGCATTTGCTGTGTGGAGCTGCCATGGTCAGCTGGGAAGATGTGATGCGAGCTCTCCATGCCAAGCAAACAGGAAGTCGAATTTCAAAAATTCCTGGGCCTTTAAACAGAGAGGGAGCGGATTCCTGTGTACCTGGGTGCAGGGCAGCAGAGTTCGAATTGCAGACCAGAGCGGTCAGGATGGGCATTGTGGGACACTTCCTGGAGGCCATTTACAGCAACGTAACCAAGCGTAGCATCTACACTGCCTCTTTGTCGATGTAACTTTGCTGCAAAAAGCTCTCCGCCTCTTGTCGAGGTGGTTTTATTTTGTCTGCAAAGGAGGAGAGTTTTGTTAGCAGAAGCTGTGTTATGTTATTGTACTGTGTTATGCCTCCACTGTTTTGTCAACGAAAGCCGACTTTTGTCGACAAAACTCTGTAGTGGAGACAAGGCCCTCAGTGAGGCATTGCAGTGGCTTTGCCGGGATTTTAATAGCTACAGTGGCAGAATGTGCATTTTAAAAAAAAAGGCAGCATGACTCCTCTCATCTCTTATATGGGAGCCGTGGTTTCTTACCAAGGGCTTTATGCTGCAAATGCTTGCATCTCTGTGTAACTTTACTCACTGGAGCAGTGCCATTGATTTCAGTGTGATACTCGGGGTGTATCAAGTTGCTTAGGTGTGTATTCACGGCAATAGACTGTTGGTGCTCTTTGAACTGTTCTAAGATGGTAATTGAATTATATTAGAAACCCCATTCTTTTCTATGAGAAGAACACTTTTAAAAATAGCCAGTTTGGGGCCCGATCTTGTGAGTTGGTATTTCTCTCCATCTCCCATTGATTTTCCTACAAATTGCAGAGTGTTTGGCACTCTTAAAAATCAGTCCGCTTGTTCAGGTGCCTAAATGTGAATTTAGGAATCTAATTTCATTTCCCAGTGTTTGAAAAACTTGGTCTACAGTGCTAATATTGTTGACAATGAAAAGCCTTTTAACAATGTATCCACATCTAGAGATATTTTGTAGTACCGTAATGAAAAATATCTTTTTCCTATCTTCCAACACAATGCTGAACCATCTCTGCCATTTTAATAGGAAGCAGAGATGGGAAAAGATGCAATTGTAATGTGTAATTTTAAGTTTTAGATCCATTTTTTAGTTTTAATGAAGAAGTACTAATCATTTAAAGGGACACTGGTTTGAAGGACTGAGGTCTGACGATGTTACATAGTAATGGTCATATTGGTCAAACCAAAGGTCCGTCTAGCCCCAGTATCCTGTCTTCCAACAGTGGCCAGTGCAGGTGCCCCAGAGGGAATGAACAGAACAGATCATCATCAAGTGATCCATGTTATAGATAATTTACTTTTTTAATGTATTATTTTAATATGACAGTGTCCCTGTTGAATTTATGTTGTTGTCTGTTTTGTTACAGACGTAGTTGCTGACAGTTATTTTGAAATAAATTACCAAAATTATTGAAACTGGCATGATTATATAGTGTTATTTTGACAAATAAAATATGCAGAATTTTAAAATATTATGAGCAGAATTTTAATTTTTTGGTGCAGAATTTTTAATTTTTTGGTGCAGAATTCCCCAAGGGGTAGAATATTTAAATATTTCTATTCATGTTAGGCTTATGAAACTTTTCTTTAAATTACAGTTTGCTCCCAACCTACTGGCAAGTGGCCCTATGTATAAGAAAAGAAACAAAGAAAGAAAGAAAAACTGAATTCTACTATCATTAGATCAAATCTTGCTCACCTTACACACCTAAATAATTCCATTAAAGTTAGTGGGCCACTTATAAATAGGACATGTATGATTTAGCCCAAATTCCCGATCCTGGGAGTTCTTTGTACCAATCTGATCTTGTATTGATGCTGTGAGATGCCCAGTAATAATGTCACTTTCTGTTTTGAGGCTGTCCCTCTGTTCTTAAATCTTTCATACACAGTACACTGCAGAAAAGACCCTGGCACATTTTGTAAGCAGCTTTGATATTTTATTTCTGACACTTCCCTGCGACAGGCTGAGGTAGTTGTGTGAAAGTCTTCCATTTCATTCGCCAAATGAGAATATTGGGCTAATGGTACTTGGAAGGGACTGTGTGAACCTCGGTAGAAAAAGCAAACTGATCACCTACATGAGTGGATATGACACTATAGACTCACCTTATCACTGCTAATCCATCCTTACTAGAACTCTATCTTCAACGCCAAACATTCAAAAATCAGGAATCAGCCTCTCCCAAAATCTTAAAAATTATTAGATTTCTAAAGAATACATTTTGGTTCATTTTATTTGCCTTCTGGGTTTTGAGCTTTCAGGTGCACGTTTTCAAGCTTTTCTTTTCAACCATGAGGGCAAGAAACTTCCTTTTAAAAAAAAAAAATTAAAAGCTCAGAGTCTCCTGTAATCACCTGACTCTGGGAACTGGGACTTTAAGAAAAACACAAAATATTGCAAGATTCGCAATAAAATCATGAGAGTTGGCAATGCTGCCCCAGAAAGCAGAATTGTCACGGCAGGCCGATGGTCTGAGGTTTGAGTTTACACCTCAGTCACTATTCTACAGAAATGCTTGCTAATTGGCAGGGACATTTTCACTGAGGTGTGCAGGTGCCATATAGCCTGGCAGTGAAATATCTGTGCTGTAGTGGTAACTTGCGCTGTTTAGTGTGTGCAGAATCAGGCTGTAGAGGTCTGTTTCTGCATGTCAAAGTTCTTCTATGTTCAGTATACGTCAGGGGTGCGTGTGCGCTAGAGAAAGACGCACACAGAGTAAATAGATTATAGCACTGTGGCAATGTTGTGTAGCAATAGACTCCATGACCCTGTGGTTTGCAGGGATAGACAAATGGGTTCAGTTGAATTAAGAACCAGGCCAAACCTCAGATTGAACCACAACCTTTTCCAGTGTTTAAAAAAGTTTGGAGAGCTCTTTAATTTTTGCCCTCCCTGGTTTGGGCAAGAAGTAAAACAAGCATAGGAAGGGCTATTTTTTGCAGTATTTTTTTCCGCCCAGTCCAGACACTACTTGAAATTTCAGCAAAAGGGGGTGAATACTTAACTGAATCTTCTGTGCTATGCCCATCACAGATGGACCCCTGTCTTGAGAGCTGCAGTGCAATCTAATGGACAGAGAATGACATTAGTGCCTGGAAGTCCTGAGTTCCAGTCTTGTCTCTGACCTCCTATGGGACTTTGAACAAGTTATTAGGCCTTTAACAATACCTGCTTTGCAGTGGTGCTACGGGGAGAAGCTAATGAATGTTTGCAAAGCACTGTGAAGGGCTAGAGAGCCAGGAAATGATCCATGATTGGAGGACAGGACAAGAGCTACGGCTGGGGTTCCTTTAATAAGGTGGAGGTGACGGGGGATGGTAGAAGTAAAAAATGGGAAATACAGATACACAGACCTAAGATTACATGAGATGAGGGCCAGGTAGGGTGAAAGGAATTAGCACCTGGTCGGAGAGCGAGCGCCACATTGCTTCTCTGTGAGGAGGCCCAGTTAGTCTGGTTTTCCTGGATGCTGTAGTGGATTAAACAAAGACCTACACCGGGGCTAACCTCGCCTCCCACCTGCCAGTGGCACTAAGCTGAGGCTTGCGGGGTTTTACTTGCACACATCTAAGAAGAACCATTTGGGCACCTGGGGCCAGAGTCAGGCCTGCGGACCCAGGAAGGTGCATATTGCACCTGCCTGAACCAGTGGGGAGTGCCACGCACCTGGGGGATCCATCCCAGGGGAAGGCAGGCACGGGGGAGGAGCACTGAAGCGACCAGCCCAATCCCATCCCTTTCTGGGCTACATCAGCTTCCTGTGGGGTTCTTTGGTAGAAGGGAAGAGAATGCTGTGCTGCCATGGCTCACCTCCAGGTGGATTTTCTACTGCCGGGGACCCTGCACCAGAGCCTGCGTTCGCTTCCTCTCAGTGGCGGTGCAGTCCAGTGGGCAGGGAACTGGGCTGGGACTGAGACAACCAGACTCCTTTCCCCAGCTCTGCCACTGACCTGATGTGTGACCATGGACATGTCACTTCATCTCTCTCTTCCTCTGTTTCCCTTCCCAGCTCTTGTCCATATAGACGGCAAGCTCGTCGGGGCAGGGCCTGTCTCTTACTATGGGTTTGTACAGCACCAAGCACAATGGGGCCCTGATCTTGGTTGGGTGCCTCTTGACACTACCATAACTACAATCAGTAATAACTGTGGAGTAGACCCTGTGGAGTGAATCCACCCACTGGAAGTTTAAATGGGGAGTGTTACTTTTAACAAAGGATCTAGTAACTGCCCATATATGGCTGATATAAAACCCAAATAAAGCTACTCCTGGGCCACGGCCTTCCCAAGATAATTAGTTACCTGGATTGTTCTCTGTTTATTTACCTACCTCCGCCTCACTTTCTGCCCCAGATTTGGTAGCCTGAGGGAATACTCTTAACACACAGAGTATTCTGCTTCCTGATCAAGGAAGAGACACTAGAAAACTGGTAAGGGATCTGCTGGGAGCAGTTTGCCGGCAGTGGGGTAGAAAATTTAAGCTGAATCATGAAGGAAAGAGACTGTGGTTTTAATGATGGTTTTCATATCCTTGAATGTTGAGAAATCAGAGATCGTCACAAATATTTAGAGTAATTAATTGAAGCTGAAACAGGGTGGTTTGGGTGCTGATTCACACCCAGAAACTAGAGACTGATAATGCAGCCATATTTGCATATATACTGTACCAACATGGAGCCATTAAATGTAGCAACCGGCAGAATAGGAGAGGACTTCCAGAGGCTCAAAACTCCATGCATCCTTCGAAGTGCAGAAGTTCTAAATTCTAAGGTCTGTTTGATTTTGACTCCTATTGCCTGATGTATATTGTTGTATAATAGTAATTCAAGGAGGAATGGGGTGAGGTAATTGCTAATGTGGTATTATTCAAATTTGATTCAGATTAGCTGGCTACCTGGATAGGGTAAATCTGATGTGGTTGGATTAGCTTCAGTGGTTGAAGACACCAAGGATTTTCAAAGACCTACAGGATTTGAGCACCCAACTCTCACTGAATTCCAGCTGCAGTTGGGCACCTGAGTTTGGCAGCTGCTTTAAAATCCCAGTCTAAGTTATGTAATGTAAGACCCTTCTCAGTGTGTTGCTGACTGCAGACAATTGTGCATGCCTTGGGAACTATCATTCCCCCATGCCCGGATGAGCACTCACTGATGTATTCTGAATGTCATTTCATCCACTAAAGGTCTGTGTGGAAACTGAACCTTGGATGAGATTGTCTTTTTCAGCAGTTTCTATCTCCTAAGTCATAACCTCTAAAGCAGGTCACTCAAGATTCCCTGGAAGGCTCAGACTGTTCTCATTTCCTGTCTCTGGATTCCCTGCTGAAGTGGGTTTGCCATGTTGTTGCAACCTGGCTTTCTTAGAAACCAGGAATGCCCCTAAATGTCAACATCTAATTTGCATCATTCCCAAGTACTATTGAAAAAATTGGGTGATACATCTGAGGAGAACTGGCTTGCAGATTGGTAAACAGACCTGGAATCACACTATGAAAAATGGTGAGGACCACCCTGGTCTGTTCCATACAAGGCTATCTAGATTGGTTTTCTAAAGGCAGCATGGCCTAGTAGCGGATATTGGAACCTCTTGGTTCTACTTCCAGGTCTGCCACACACCTAGGGTAGGTCTACACTGCGAGTGAAGGTGCGAGTGTAGCATGGATAGCCATACCCAGGCTGGTTTTAATCTGGTTAGCGTGGGTAACAATAGCATAGATGTGATGGCACAGGATTCAGTGTGGTCTAGCAAACCAGAATTCATATCCAGGGCCCCTGGCGTGGCAGGCTTGTACTCTGGCAGCTAGCCCTGTGCTGAAGCCCATCTACACTTCTAATGTTAACTCAAGATAGCTATGTTAAAGCTAACACGGGTAAATCTACCCATTCTACAACCATACCTTCACATGTAGTACATAAGAACAACCATACTGGGTCAGACCAAAAGGTCCATCTAGCCCAGTATCCTGTCTTCTGACAGTGGCCAATGCCAGGTGCCCCAGAGGGAATGAACAGAACAGGTAATCATCAAGTGATCCATCCCCTGTCGCCCATTCCCAGCTTCTGGCAAACAGAGGCTAGGGACACCATCCCCCCATCCTGGTTAAAAGCCATTGATGGACCTATCCTCCATGAATTTATCTAGTTCTTTTTTGAACCCTATTATAGTCTTGGCCTTCACAACATCCTCTGGCAAAGAGTTCCACAGTGTGCATTGTGTGAAGAAATACTTCCTTTTGTTTGTTTTAAGCCTGCTGCCTCTTAATTTCATTTGGTGACCCTCTAGTTCTTGTGTTATGAGAAGGAGTAAATAACACTTCCTTATTTACTTTCTCTACACCAGTCATGACTTTATAGATCTCTATCATATCTCCCCTTCGTCTCTGTTCCAAGCTGAAAAGTCCCAATCTTATTAATCTCTCCTCATACGGAAGCCATTCCATATCCCTAATCATTTTTGTTGCCCTTTTCTGTACCTTTTCCAATTCCAATATATCTTCTTTGAGATGTGGCGACCACATCTGCATGCAGTATTCAAGATGTGGGGGTACCATGGATTTATAAAGACGCAATATGATAGTTTCTGTCTCATTATCTATCCCTTTCTTAATGATTCCCAACATTCTGTTCTCTTTTTTTGACTGCCATTGCACATTGAGTGGATGTTTTCAGAGAACTATCCACAACGACCCTAAGATCTCTTTCTCGAGTGGTAACAGCTAAATTAGACGCCATCATTTTATATGTGTAGTATAAATATACCCTTGCTGAACTGACTTGCTTTGCAGCCATGGCTAATTCATTCAATTTTTCTGTGCCTCAAATTCTGCTTCTTACTCTCATGAGCGGTTGCACTGAAGCCAGTGGGACTAACGACGTGCAGATGAGCAGGATTTGGCCCTTGGTCCGTCTGTAGAAGGAGGAGAAGAATTTTACACAGCTTCTATTGAAAACACTTCTGTGGAATAGCTATGGATTCAATTACTAGGTGAAATCCAGCTTGCCTTGCTCATTTACATGGTCCCACTGAAGTCCATGATGAGTAGGATTTGGTCCAATGTTTGAGACTTTGAAGTATTATGGGATTGCTCGGTAGTATTACAAAAGAATCCACAATCTAAAGTCAGTGGCTCCCCTGACGGCAAAGAGAGTTTTGCCGTTGACTTGAACGGGGCCAGGATTTTGCGCTGTGGGTTTGAGGTTAAGCTGAACTGTCTTAACTCCCTCCCTTTTTACATATACATAGGGGGTTTTGGGAGGGTTTTTTAGTGAAATATTTTGCTAGGAAAGCCCATTTAGATCTGGCAGCCCAATGTTCCCCCTGGGTCCCTGTCCTTTAGAACAGCTTGAGAGATTGGTATGTGACAGAGCGAATCATGCAGATTATTAAGAATGATGAGTGATAGCATGAGGAATGGGTGGGAGAAAGCCATGGGAGGGCTGGGGATGTTCTCACTACAATTAACTTCCCTCTTTTGTGTTTCCTGTTAACTGGGGGAGTCTGGTAGATGTCGTTGCTTTTCCAGTCTTCCAAGATGAATTTAATTGTGAATGATTTCATTCTGCCCTTGTGTATGTTGTAGCCAATGGTTTGCGTCATACTCAGTGAATTTAGGCAGATTTTATTTGTATGTGAGTCACTGAGCTTTTCCAGCTGAATGTCACTTACTTGGAATTTTTGTCCGATTTTGTTTGTGTTTTCATCTCTTGGTGGTTTTCCACTGTGCTCTTTCACTACCCAGAGGAAAAAAAGGTATAGGAAAACCTAAATCTGACTCCAGCAGGGCTTTGAATTGGCAACTGACAAGGAGAGTATTATGAATGTGCAAAAAACAAAAACCAACAACAAAAACGGATGCTGTATTTTGCTTTGAGGGAGGGACTGAGGCCAAGTCAAATTGAGGACTCTAATTTGGGAGTGGTGTTATTACAGGTCAAATGGAGTCAGTTACTAGCTAAATTGAGAGGACAGTCACATGCAGGAGCTGTAAATGCTGATCACATGACTGTAGTACAGAGTCTCTTTTACAACTCACTTTTATTTTGTTTACAACACTAAAAAGTTTATTAATTTTACATCTATATATTGGTCATCCCCCACAGTCTCCAACATTTGCCTGCCCTTTACACAGAAGGGTTTATAAATAGACCAGCTCCTGTATTATGTGCAACTTCAGTCTCTTTATTTTTGTACTGGAATCTGTTCAATGATTAACAGTTTAAACCATGTGCTGTATATCAATACCTCACATACCCTTCATATCTTATTTTTAGTATTATTTTTTCCCCTTCTAAATCCTTTATCCATGTTAGGCAATGCACTACTGACATTCAGATAATTTTTTTAGCCTTTGATTAAACGTGTCTGCATTTCACTGGAGCTTTTACTAAGAAGTTTGCATGAAATATAAAAATGCCAAAGGAAGATTTCCTGTGTGCGATGTGTTTATGTGCATCATATTTCACTGAAAACTATGAAGGTTTTTATCATTCTTGTGGATTAGCTATAAACGAAGGATCTAGAAACTCCAGATTTTTTAAAATTACAGTTCAGGCTCTTATATCCTACGAAGTTCCTCTAAAAATCTGAAGTTAAATTAGTGCAAGGGCATATAGGAAAGTAGAGTTCTGATGTGAGGAAAAGTGGAGAGGGAATTCATAGCCATCTGGTTCTTCTGGTGCCTCTTAAAGCGGCAAAGCAAACAATGTCTGGAGCATTGCTTAGGTGCGCGGTCTCCAAGAGGTCGTGGAGACTTACGGAAGCTTTCTGTAAAAATGGCTGTTCAGTTATGCCTTTAATCCTCTTTGACCCGGTCTATTGCCGTGCCTTCTGGGCTTGGCAGAGTCGTGTGTGGTTTGAAGCTGAATGCTGTTCAATCTAAGATAACTTTGTGGCACTTTGCACACCAGCCAATGAAAGCTGTTTGACACAGGAGCCAGAATGGATGTCTGTCGTCTATTGGGCCAATGGCAGCCAGTCCACCGGGCCTGACATCCCATGTTTGATTATTCCACTTCCTCACTATATTCATTGGAAACTGATAAATGACTTGTACTCCTCTAATGGTCGGAGGGCAGCAGCCCACCCAAAGTAAAGTTTGGTGCCATTTCTAGATTCCTCTCTGCATGTGCTGTGACGTCCTTCCTTCCCCCTCTCCAGGGAAGGACACTTGAGGCACTGGTGCTCTTGTTTTCTGTGTTCCAGGGCCTCTTTCCTGAGCAGATGACCTGAAGCAGAAGAACGTATCCATCCTGAGTGATTCCACAGCCGCTGCCCAGAATGCAGCTGAACCACACTTGTCGTTCTTGAGCTTCCATTTGCCTTGAGTGAGAAGGATCAAGCTAAGCATCTTATAGTTTGAAAGGAGTTCTCCTCACCTAATTGAGGCCAGAAACAGGATGGCCCTGGTGCACAGGAGGTCACCTGCCCAAGGAAGTGTTGAGGAAATATCAACTGGCCTTTGTGGGTTTATTCCTTAGGCTGCCGGTCCAGCAAGGCAAAGACACCCATGCTGGCTCCTATGCCCAACAGATTGCTGTAGGTCTCTTGCTGCTGTTGGAGACCAACTCTCTTGAGGATGGCAAGGGCCTGTGAGTGAGGCTGCTTGTTTGTCACTGGCTGGAAATGTTTCTGCCCTCAAAAAGACGATGTTGGTTGCGAGACTAGCAAGGTTGGCTTAATTCTGCTTTCGCTTAGAAAGTGGGTCTTCTCGTTGTTTGTCAGTGCCTGATATCAAGCTGTCTTAAATCCTGTGGGGAGCTTTTCCTAGTCATCTGTCCCTCAGAATGGTCCTGGAGTCCAAGCATGTTTCTGTCTAATTTACCTTCTATGCTGTTTTGTACCTGTGCTTTGGGAGTACCTAGGAACCTTCAGAGGGACCCCCAGCCCATCTTGCTCTAAAGCTCACAATTGCTGCTGTCCCAGGTTTGCCAGGTTTCTTTTTGCCTGTGTCTGACCCACTCTGCATCCAGATTGTAGCGTATGAGTTTGAGAGAGGCGAGTTGTGACCTTTGGATCAACCCCGCGATGCCTGGCCTGTCGAGTTTAGAACATTCATTTCTGACAGTGAGCTTTTTCCAGCCAATCCCTCTAGCCTCTTGGCAACTGCAATGTTCTTCAGAGCCCCTGGCTCGGCCGTGCACCTTGCTGCAGCTCGCAGCAGTAAGTGCGCTAATCAGTTGGGCAGGATTCTCAGTCTCTCCATCTGTTGCTCAGGTTTGTGTGTCCTCTCTCCTCTCCAGATATTAGCAACACTTTGACTGTCACATCCGCTGCTCATTGGGACCCTGTCTGCTGGGCCACAGCTTGTGAAATGAGTGCAGAGGATTATCTCTCCCGTGATGTGCTCGGAGCCAGTGGAGAGAGAACAGGCAAAATGTTGAAAAGCAACTGAGGGTTTGCTACATGGCCACTTAGTCTGCAGCAAGCTAAAGTGTAAATCTGCATCGCACTAACATACCACTCCTTAAGTGTCTGTCTGCACTTTGGTGCCATGTACCAATTGTTCCCCAGTCCACTTTGACCTACTCCTGTTTCAAAGGTTGTGACTTGGGTGTGTTAGAAAATTTTACCAGCATGTCTTTTCCCTCTTCTAAGTAAGCCAGATGCCCTGAGGTGCTCTCCACTGACAAACGTCACATCCAAGCATTCTAGTGCCAAGCTTAGAGTAATATTTCTAAGTAACTCTCCCGTTTTCATGGTATCTGAAGCAAAAGTGTGCAACAGCTTTGGCCTAGAAATAAAACTTCCTACCAGATGCATGGCAAGAAAATTCAAAGTCTCCGTATATTTTGGTTTGATATTAAAGTCTTTTTTTCCAAGAAATATTTATCTCCCCCCCCCCCTCCTGATTTCTGCTTTTGGAGTGAAAATTATAGCGTCTGTATTCAATTTAGAAAAGAAAAAACCCTGTTACTGGTACTCTCTCTCCAGAAGCACACTCAATGGGGAAGCTGATTGTAGCTTGCCATTAACAAGCACTGGAAATCTATTCCTTCTGGTCTTACACAGACCACCTTACAATAACATGAGCACTGCTAAGTTTGCTAATTATGGGGGGAAATATAGCCAAAAGTAGGAAAATCCTTGTTCTTCTGCATGCATTATAGTTCAGTAGAACCAGATTACTTTGTGGTTGCAGATGTCTATGTGAAGTGTGGGACACATTGTGAAGGTTCTTCCCTTTAATACAATATGTAACCAAAATAGTTAATTTTTTCTTCATAATACTTTTTTTCTTGATGAAGAGCAGTGAGCTCCCTCCATTGGCTAATTCAGCACCAGCAGAGGCCTGCATCTGTGCATTCACTAGGCTGGTTAAGTATTTGTTTATTAGGCTGTTTGGGACATAATTTCATGAAGAGTCCTCATGGCTTTTTTCTCCGTCTGACCTCGGCGACTTACCCTTTGTCTTTATCATCCCCAGACTTGCTGTTGTCTGGCTGAAATATCCCAAGAACTTTTGTTCAAGCTGAACACAGTAAGTTAAAGGGCTGCTCCTCCAGGCTTTCCTCACACAAAATCAGTAAGTCTCCTCACGGGAGTAAGAAATACCCCCCGTGCATCAGGGATACAGCCCTGGGCCTGAACTGTCATTGCCCTGGAGAACTGAGTGGAAAGATGAGTTCCCAGCAGCACAGAACCAAGTTTTTCATCTCCCGAAACCCGGCTTCAAAAGCAAAAATGAATTTGCTGCTCTTATTCTATTCCCCAGTGGACATTTGTACACACCATGAAAACACCGCCCAGCATGACACACAGTTTCAGGAGTGGAATAGTAGGGTTGTTGTAGGGTAAGCTTGCTTATGTGATGCTAGCCTCAGACACTGCTCCTATCTCCTATCTCCCATAACTCCATTTTCACAAACAAATCACCATGAGACACCCTATATATGTTCCATATAATACATAGTATATGTGGAGGCTGATGCGACCTAGGGAACATACCTGTTTATGACCCCGTACTCATTTGTTGTTGAATCCTGTTCTCTGTGTATGTCTGTGTTTACATGGACATTCAGTGAATGCATACCACATACGTTCCATACACGTATAACTACTACATCAGGCAACTATGAAATTGTTAATGGTTTTGCTGATGTCCATATGGTATCTTTTTGACAATGCCTACAAGCTAAATTAATCCCTATCATAACTCCATTGATTTCAATGAACGAATTAGGGCCAATATGTTTAACAATCAGAGGGACATCAGGGCTCATTCTGGTGCTTAACACATATGAAACTTCTTAATCATAGAACCATCCTGGACGTTAAAGCCAGAAATGACCTACTTTAGTAAATGATCTAATCTGTGCTCCTGTTAGTTCAGGAGTGTTCCCTACTATAGATTTTCTAGCACTTTGTCTTTGTTTGCTTTTGACTCTTGTCTTTGTTTTATTATCTGTGTAGCCCAGAGGTGGGCAAACTATGGCCCCTGAGCTCCTGGCTGGGGAGGCTAGTCCTGGGCCCCTCTCCCACTGTTCCCCCTTCCCTGCAGCCTCAGCCAAGCAGCGTGGGTGGTGTGGCTGGCTCTGGCCAGGCAGTGGGGCTGCGAGCTCCTGCCGCTCTGAACGGCATGGTAAGGGGGCATGGGGGGGAAGGTTTGGATAAGAAGCAGGGGGTTCCGGGGGACAGTCAGGGGACAGGAGGCAGGGGGTGGTTGGATAGGCGTGGGAATCCCGGGGGGCCTGTCGAGGGTGTGGATAGGGGTTGGGGCAGTCAGGGAACAGGCAGTGGGGAGGCTGGATAGGGGGTGAGGTCCCGGGGGAGGGGGTGGTTATGGTCGGGGGGGTCTCGGGAGGGGGCGGTCAGAGGTCAAGGAGCAGGCAGGGGTTTGGATGGGTCAGGAATTCTGAGGGGGGCAGTCCATTTGGGGAGGCACAGCCTTCCCTACCCGGCCCTCCATAGAGTTTCACAACTCCGATGTGGCCCTCAGGCCAAACAGTTTGCCTACCCCTGGTGTAGCCTAAAGTAGGGAGCTCTCAAACTCCTTCTTAGCATGGACTACATCTAATGGTCCATCTTCCTACCACTAGACCACTTGCCCTGCTATTCTCCATAGCGTATTCACCTCTCCTCCCATTAGCAGTCACATAACTTCTCTGCAGCTACTGTAGCAATTGCTTCTGTGGAAAAGGAACATTAGGAAAGTATTTAATGTATTTTTAGCTTCCTTTAATGTGATGTAGCAGCTGGAAATGAGGAGGGCCAGCACCGTGTGACCAGATAGCTTTCAGTGGATCACTGGCAAGTTTTCCATGGATCACTGGTGGCCCTTGGATGCAGTTTTAAGAGTCACTGGCCTACAGTGTGAGGTTGCTGAAATTGCTGTTGCAGAATGCAGATTCCAAGCCTGTGTGGGTGTGTTTTCATGTTTCAGTTTGTGCAGTATTATTTATCTATATTGCCTCTCATTGTGGTATTGATAGCTCAATTCTCACTTATTTTTCAAAGATGGCACCTACTCTTTAAATGCTTAACATGTCCAAAAACAGACCAGTTAGAAAAAGAATGAAGTCACTCCTGTAATGAGATACAGAAAGACAGTCACATAAATGGCCAGCTGGGGCCAATGTGAATTTCTTCATGGGTTCATAAATCTAGATTTGGGAGCTTTGGGAGGTAAAGAATAGAGCCCTATTTACCTTTTTTAACATTCCGTGAACAGTTCTGCTCTTTGATACTCTTTACTGAGTTCTGCTGGCCTCTACTAGCTTTTAGTGAGGCTTGAGACTTGTTCTGGTAGGGGATCTTGGCCTACTCTTCCCGTATAGGCCCAAATATTTCCATGTGCCTGCGGGCAGGTGGGAGACCTGCAGGGGAGGGGCTGCAGGGAAACAGGCCTGTAACAGATGTCCCTGGCCTCTGGCAGAT
Organism: Eretmochelys imbricata; assembly: GCF_965152235.1. Lineage (NCBI taxonomy): Eukaryota > Metazoa > Chordata > Testudines > Cheloniidae > Eretmochelys > Eretmochelys imbricata. Next base: position 124,403,186 of record NC_135577.1, on the reverse strand, counting down.
CCTCTGACATGTGCTGGGACTGGACATGTCATTGGTCTGGGATAGGAATGGCCCCTGGCTGTTTTTGGCACAGATTAGAGCAGCTCCTGAGTCGGTGTGCTAACCTGTGGTGGGGACTGACTTGGCCCCCAGGAAAACAGTAGTCCAAAAGGTGGCACAAAACCACCCTCTCTCCAGTGCTTCAACTTGTATCTATTGAAATTAATGGCAAAACTTCAGTGGTGAAGGATCCAGGTCCCCAGACCCTGTGCTCAGCTCAGCTCCAGTGCAAGGATGAGCAGCCCTAAGGAGTGTCGTGGGGTCTGATTCACACCACCTTCTGCATCACTGCTGCATTGTCTGGCCCCATACATAGACTTCTTTAGAAATGCCGTCGGCGCACTGGGTCCGGATGTTACTCGCTTTGCCCTCAGTGGCAATTTTGCGTGGACTTCGATGGAGCAGGAGCAGTCCCCAGTGTTCCTGGCAGAGACATTTAGAAGTCAGTTTCATTAAGTGCATTTAATTCTGCTATCTCTCAATATTGTTTTAAATGGCGTCAGTTACCATATGGAAAAGGCACTAATTGAAGTTCTTGTTCTGTGGAGCTGGAGGATTGATAGATTTCAACATCAGAAAGAAGGGATGTTCTGGATGGATATACTGAGTGATTCTAAAAGATTTAGCTGATTCGTTTTATTCCCATTTTGTTAACATTGCTCTTTTGATAGCAAGTTAACTCAGGAAGAAAAGATAAGGCACCATTTCACCCATACTAAGTATAACATTTTAAAAGTTCAAGGTGCAGGTGGTAACAATTAATAATAACTAATAATGTAAATATTTTTATCTGGATGCCAGTTTTTTTCCTAACAAACGCTATATAAGGATCTCTTCACACATCATCAAAATTCAGCCACTCCTGGGGTGGAATATGGCAACTGTTTAACGGTGCACAGCAATAGTACACAAGAATTTAGGACAAGCAGCGAAGAATGCTGTATCTAACTGATAGTGCAGCGCGAATTAGGTCGGGAGAAGGTGGCTAGTTACCTACTGTAATAGAAATTTAGACAGGCTGGGCCAGGATCCTCTTTGGTGTAAATTGTTATAGTTTCATTGATTTCAATGTCACTGTGACAGCTTACACAAGTTGAGGATTTGGCCCATGGAGGTTAATCAAACTACTTCTGCGATGCCATAGGATCTTTATGGCCACAAGTGGTCTGGACATTATTTGTTATGCCTCAGCTGAAAGGTGTTGTGTACAATAGCACAGTCCTTCCTAAAGCCATACCAATCCTGCAAGGAACTGAAAATTGTGGGAGCACTCAGCTCCTTGTAGAAAACACTCAGAACCTCCCAGGATCAGGCCCTACTGAGTAAAGCTATGTCCACACTGGGACTTTCACCACCAGTGCAAACCCTTAGTGTAGATACAATTTACACCAGTGCTGCACCAGACTGAAATTAGGGTAGACTGCACCAGCATAAATAGCATCTATACTAGTAGTTTGCACCATTGCAGCTACACCGTTGGCTAGTATCCCAGTGTAGATCAGGCTTAGTCGTGCTAACTGCTGTATCACCAGTTCCACTCCCTTTGGTACACTTGCGCTTTCCTTATAGGACTTCCATCTAGCTACTAGTCAGGCTTGGCACTGCTTAGCTTGCAAGATACGAAGTGATCACAGCCTGAAGGGGTTATGCACATAGAGGGAAAGACAAGCTGTGGCTGTTCTGGAATCACTCTTGAGGGGTTTTGGACTACTTACCAAGATGGATATTTTTTAGAGTTTATTAAAAATTCAATGAAAAAAATTACATAATTTCTAATTTTTCTCTTAGATTGCATCCCACTTGGAATATTGTTGCCATTTCGCAATATTGTTCCATTATTCCATTTAGCCAATAACTTTGGGATGTGCGCATCTAATTCTTAGCCATTTCTTCCCTGAACAAATTATCTGAATGCACTTGTGAGCCTTCTTTTATACTAAATGTTGTTAAACTGAAAGCAAGAGTATAATTAAAACAGCAATTTAAGTGTAATTTACTAATGATTGGAGCCCTTAAATGCGCTGACTTGCCATTGTGCAGTAATAATACCAGACTTTGTATTTAAACATGCTCTCTGCCACTCCGAGAGTCCTTGAGCAGTTTAACACGGCTGTTACTCTGAAACCTTTAAAATCATCGTCGTCTTTAATTATAGTCCTTGTTACTTATTATAAGATGTCATCTAGTTTATAAATTGCAAATCATTAGTTTTTACCTCTCTGTCGATGCCCCAGATGACATATTTGTGTGCCCTCTTTGTGAAATCTGATAAACCATACATGGCAGTTTGAGGATAGCCTCCTTTCTGCTGCAAAACTTTCTATTCTGTTTTGAAAATGACAGGATTTGTGTTGAGCGGTTCTTTAAAAACACTTCACGGTGGTCTCATGTTTTGAAATGGTCCCTTTCAGGTGACTCATCTAATGAGATGAATCTCTTTGTGTGCATGCTTATCAACTACTCTTTCCCTTCTTCCGTACAGGGCTGATATTTTAAAAATGGAAGCCTGAGACTCCCAGGCAAAAGAAAAAAAGAATGCTTGTGCCCCCATGCACTCACAGTTGCTGCATCTCCATCTTCAAATTGCTGGACTGCAAGCACAAATCACTACGTAGCGTCAAACTTGCATGTACATTGGCCTGATTTTCGTGCACATTTGCAGTAACTGTGCAAACATTTGCATGTCCATGTGTATATTGATATTTTTCATGCATCCAGGTGGGCATTTACCTTTTGAAAAGTATAGAGCCCTGCTGTGATTGGTCTTTTTCATTGGGGGCATTAGAAAATCCACATGTCTGGCATGTGGCTGGAGTGACTACATGGCAGTCCACTTTGGGATGACCTTTTGGAATTGATTCCTTATGGTCAGCAAAGGTTTATGTTCTCATAGTCTCCAGACATGGATGATATTGCTTTTCATAAAGTCTTGGAAGAGGGACACTGTTGTATTTGATGGCTAGCCACTGGGGAGAGAAGATGGTGACAGGGTAGGTACTGGAATTGAGCAGTGAAAATTTAGCCGTTCAACTCTCCTACCCTTGTTTTCTCCTACTATACAGGTATATTACATACAAAAATGTGTTAAAAGAATTGTATTTAGGTTGCAAAGTTCCCTAAAGATGCAAAAGCACTCAAAAGTTACAAAATGGCTGCCCAAGTAACCTTAATTCTGCCTCCTTGTACATCCATCCTGGGCACTGAACATGGCAGGGGTCATGTGGAAATCATAGTATGTGAACATGTAATTAACATGTATCATAACGCATATATACACGGAGATTGAATTAAGGTTGCACAGGCAGCCATAAATGTGGCATTTCCTAACGTCTGAGCACTTGACTTTGCAAACTAAAGTGGCAGCTCTTTACATACATACTCTGCCTTCCTGGCTGCATCTGCTCTTGAGAGCTCCCAGGCATACCCAGAACAACGTGTGCTGCAGCCCTGGCTGTGGGCTGAGCCCGGCTCTTTAGAACGTTCATGTTTGGTTACTGATGTTCCTGAGCCATTAAAGCGAAATAGGTAGCAAGAATCTTGTAAGAATCTTGTAATGGAAGTTAGATAGCCAAGTGGCGACCAATACCCCCTATAATGAGGGAAAAAGAGATACTGTAATATGAATAGTGTCTGTTTGGAGACAAACGACTGTAAGACACTGCTTGGGTAGAGTGACTAGATCTCTGAAACAGGAAATGGAGGTACTTTTCTTAACATTGTTTTATCAGGCTGGAGATGGGGAACTCTGGGAGGGAGTTTGGACAGACTGGGAAGAGGGGTTTAGGAGCTGAGGGGAAGGAAGGATCAGGACATGGGTACTTGGGAATGATTGATAACTGGTAGGGAGTCGAATTGGGGGCTCCTGTGGGAGGTGAGAGTGAGTCTGGTTGTGGGGAGTTGGTACCAGTTGGTGTTGCTGCTGGGACTGGGTAGAACTGGGAGCTTGTCACCAGGAGCGTTGCTTGGGAGATGAACATGCTGGTGAGCTTCTCCTGTCTCCCTGGTCAGTCACTGCCCTGCCCATCTAGTCTTCCCTCCTTCCCAGTGCCTATCACGTTCCCAGTGCCCTGCTAGTAATGAGCAACAGAACAGGCCTGACTCTTGCCCTGAACTCAGAGGGAACCAAATCCTTTTCAGAGCTAATTGTTTGCCATTTCAGCTAAATTTGGCACTTGCTAGTTCTGGCCAAGAAGCAGAAAGGATTTTGCAGTTCACTGGGCCTTTGCAGAGCAGGGAGCCTTTTTTTTTTTTAACAAGATTTCTGATCCTGTTTTGCAGGCTAGAGAGGTTCAGAGCCACATCTAGTCATTTTGGAACGTTGCATTGAACCTCTGGATCTCTTGGAGACCAGTCCCACTCCTGCCTGAGCTTTCCAGCATCAGTCCTTTCTCCATACCTCAGAGAGGCTCTCAGGGCGCAGGTGTCACTGTGTTTCCTTTGGCCTACACTGCTCCCCACTGAATTGTACATGTGCTATGGGACCAGGGAGGCTTTCTGACAACATTCTAGGTACTTTCCCTAGTCCCTGGGCTGTGTCTGGTCAAGGTCCTATTTGTTTTCTTTATGCTTATCAGTGTGTACGTTTTATTTGTCAGTGGTGCCGGGCATTTTGTCGTTTCTTTGAAATCCCAGTTTATTTGAGCATGCATGGTGCACTGTTTCCTGGGTCAGAAAACCACACTGTCCTGCTTCAGACAGTCTCTAGAGAGAGGGTGGAGTGCAGCGGGGGGCTGAGTGTTTTAGGGAGAGAGTGTGGAAGATGTATGCTCTGTACGTTGGTGCATGTGTTGTGGGAGCAGATAGGTTGGAGGCACATGTCAAATGGGGGAGAGCCGGAAGGAAGACACATGTAATTGAGATGAGGTGCTCAGGATTCTCCTCCTCCACACACGCCTTCCAGCTTCCTTCCTTCTGTTGTCGCTTACCTCCGGTGCCCCTGCCCACCTTAGCCCTGGCCCTAGATGCAGCTGCCTTTCCGCTGCATTATGAGCACACTACCACAGGGGAGTGTGGAACATAATCCAGGATATCTCGTGTGAGCATACTCAGAATTCAGCGTGGAGGTGGGAGGTGACAAGCAGGCAGCGCAGCTGGGCCGGCAGTTGGACTTGAGTTGGGAAGAGGGTAGTAGGTGGAAAGCAACCAGAGTGGCAACAGTCAGACAGCATGCCAATGATCTATTGCGATTGGAAGTATCTAGTTGGTGGGCCACTGGGAATGCCCCACCAGATAGACAGCTAGTCTCTCTGCCTGGGGGGCAGGAACACAGCCAGGGGCTGCTCTCAGCCTCACCCTGCACCGTGGGCAGGTGGAGGGTCCACGGCAGCTCCCCATGGCTGCCCGAGCTCGCCAGCTGGGCTGCATGCTGGTCTGTCTGGGGAGGGCCCCGCAAATCCGCAGACCATTTCTGCAGCTCATGGGTCGGATGCGGATACACATTTTTGTATCCACGCCGGGCTCTACGTGTGACATTCACTCTCTCAGCTTGAGGATATAAAGTATTGCATGACAATAAGGACATAAAAATTGCCACACTGCATCAGACCAGGGGCCTGCCTAGTCCAGGATCCTGTCCCTGAAAACAGTCAGCGCCATTTGCGTCAGAGGAAGGTGCAAGAAACCCTGTATCGTCAATTCTGGAATAAATAGCTCTCAGGGGTAGTTTGTTCCTAAGCCACATCAGTTAGAGATTATGGAAAAGGAGTGGGTCATCATAGATTTCCCATCATTTCCCACAGGGAAAAGCAAAGGAAATTGTTCTTCTCCCTCTCCATCAACAACCCTGCCCCATGGACCTTTCCCCACCCCTCATCCTCAGATTTTTGTACTGGTACTATCTTGTATGCTTATAGTCACTACCTCTGAGTGATGGGAGCCCCATTGGGACAATCGGAATGATGTGCAAAAGTGAAATTGCTGGCCTTTCTGGCCTATACACACATGCAGTGTACTCAAATCACGGTTCTGTTACCCAATTAAACATTTTTCCTTTTTGGTCGAGTTAGTATAGCTTTGTCACTAAATCCAGTTCACACGTTTGTCAGTTTGATATACAAAGAGAAATCAGACAATTTGGAAGTGATTTCGAAGAAATAAAAAGTGTAGAGTTACCCTGGGGTGAGGGGAGGAAATATCTCTGCACAAAGTTTGAATTGGAATGATCAATGTTTCCAGAAAGCCATCTAGTGGTTTTGTGCTAAAACAGTTGTTTGCTTTTAAACAGGAATCTGAAACTGGTAAGAGTGTGTATTATGTTCTGAGAAACTGTCAACATTCATACAAGGAAATACAAGTTTAGAGCACAGATTTTGGCTCAGTTTTGCATAGATTCTGTAGCAGAATCCGAGCCTTTAATAGTATGTTTTGGAATGACTCTTTCTGAATTTGAGAGACAGGGTGGGTGAGGTAATATCTTTTATTGGACCAACTTCTGTTGGTGAAGGAGAGAAGCTTTCAAACTACACAGAGCTCTTCTTCAGGTCGATAATTGTATTATGCCAATCAAAAATATTTAAATTACTGAAAGTACCAACACCTGTCTTTTCTGAAGAATTAGTTCGACGCTGTGTGGACATTCTTACAAACACAGGGCCAAATCTTCAGCTGACATAGATCGGCGGAGGTCCACTGACAGTTTACACAGGCTAGGTATTGGGCATCAAAACTGTCCACTGCTTTCACAAAGAAGTAATCAGCTGGTGTTTAAAAATTGTGCTTCTGTAGTGAAATCATTCCATGGTTTTCAGTTGCAATTATAAATAACTTTCAGAGGAGACAAATTTTGCTACTAGTGTGTAGGTGCTGGGTGGTTTTGGTGGCCTGTGATATACAGAAGGTCAGACCAGATGATCTGGTGATCCATTCTGGCCTTAAACTCTAGGACTCTATGACTTCATGCATTAATAGTATTCATTTTCCCTTTTACTGAATGTAATTTTTAATCTGTGTCTTTGAAGGTGTCTTTGAAGTGCGTTAGTACATGAAACTCTTTTCTGTATAACATATAATGTTAACAAATGTTGGGCCAAATTCTGCCATTGGTTACATCAGTGCAACCTCATTAAAGTCAGTAGAGTAACAGAGGGCAGAATTTGGGCTGCTAGCCAAAGTCTCCACATGAGCAGAGATTAAAACGACTAGGACTGTTCATCTTAGAAAAGAGACGAAGGGGGGATATGATAGAGGTCTATAAAATCGTGACTGGTGTGGAGAAAGTGAAGCGATATTTACCCCTTGATGTAACACAAGACCCAGGGGTCACCAATGACATTAATAGGCAGCAGGTTTAAAACAAACATAAGGAAGTACTTCTTCACACAACGCACAGTCAACCTGTGGAACTTGTTGCCAGGGGATATTGTGAAGGCCAAAACTGGGTTTTGAACTGGGTTCAAAAAAGAATTCGATAAGTTCATGGAGGATAGGTCCATCAGTGGCTATTAGCCAAGATGGTCAGGGATGCAACCCCATGTTCTAGGTGTCCCTAAATCTCCGACTGCTGGAAGCTGGAACTGGATGATGGGGGATGGATAATTTGATAATTGCCCTGTTTTGTTCATTCTCTCTGAAGCATCTGGCACTGACCTCTGTCAGAAGACAGGATACAGGACTAGATAGACCGTTGGTCTGACCTTCTGTGTACATTCTTATATTACGTTATGTTTTTATATTAAGATTTTCAGAAATGACTGGTAATTTTGGGTGTCCATCTTGAGATATCTTAAAAGGAGCCTAATTTTCAAAAAGTGCTGAGCCCCCCTCAAAATCAGACCTCTTTAAGGAGTTTCAAATTGGGCACCGAAAATCACAGTTACTTAAATATGTGCCATAAAAGAGAATTCCACATAGCTCAGGGCATCACACACAGGAATCTCTTTGTAATGTTATATGTACCTTGTAGGAATCTATTTATTTATTTATTTATTTGCTGATTTCACAACTCTTTTTTTTTTTTTTTTTTTTTTTTGCCCCTCCAACAGGAATCATTAACCAATGGCAACAGGAATCCAAGGATAAAGTGATCTCCCTATTGTTAACCCATCTGCCTTTACTGAAACCAGGAAACATTGAAGCAAAGGTGGAATACATGAAACTGTTGCCTAAAATCCTGGCTCATTCGATTGAACACAACCAACACATAGAAGAGAGCAGGCAGCTTTTGTCCTATGCTTTGATCCATCCTGCCACTTCACTGGAAGACAGGAGCGCTCTGGCCATGTGGCTCAATCACTTAGAGGATCGCACATCGGGTAGTTTTGGCAACCAAAACAGAGGTCGGTCCGATTCTGTGGATTATGGACAGACACATTACTATCACCAAAGACAGAACTCTGACGACAAGCTGAATGGGTGGCAGAACTCTCGAGATTCTGGGATATGTGTCAGTGCATCCAGCTGGCAGGACAAAAACCTGGGGTGTGAGAATGGCCATTTGCCCCTCTACTCGTCCTCTTCTGTTCCCACTACGATCAATACTATTGGAACTAATGCAAGCACAAGTAAGTACTATATACATAAACCACTGCCGAGAGCCGTTTCTGGCTAGTTTGTGTGGCATATCCGCCCTACAACTGTTTCCTTGCAGCACTTATCGTATTAGAAGAGGGGCCAGTTTTAGCTTGGCCCTGGAAAAACCCTTCTTTATGCTTGATTGCCCAGAATAGTCATTTTGCTGTTTTGCATAGTGTAGGATTTTAAACATGAAGCTGCTTGGAACAAAGATTGAACAGCTAAGAGGTTATAAGAGCAAAAACATCCGTCGTTGAAGGCCGCCACTTTCCTTTCATGCTATTAACCCCAATTTTGGGTAACATTTTCAGAAGTGCCTAAGTGATTTAGAAGCCTAAGTTCCATTTTCAAAAGTGATTGAGGCACTTAGACGCCTAAGTCTCATTGGAAGTAATGGAACAAGACTCCCAAGTACCTAAGTCATTTTTGAAAATGGTACATGGCTCCTAATTCAGATGAGCACTTTATAAAACATTAGCTTTTATCTCTATTAGGCAGAGATGTGACTCTTACTGGTAACAGTGGATCTTAGCCGTGCAGTCTTCAGTGTTCTTTATTTGTAATGATGCAAAATTCTGGAGTCTTTCCCCATGCAAAGCTCTGACAGACTTCAGTGGGACCTACACAGGCTGCGGTACTGCAGGTCTCGGCCCCAGAATTGGATAATGCAGATAAGCCAGGGCATTGTGACTGGCATTTTTAAACAAAGATTTATGTAGCTTTTGTGTAGAGACTCATTATGGCTCTCCCCCCCCTTCCCCCAAGCTTTTGTGCCTGCTTATATCTTGGGTGGAGAAAAAATGTAGCATCTTCACAGTACGATTGGAGCCTGTTCTATTGACTGGCACTTGGTCTTTGTGTCGAAAGATGTTACGAGGGCTGGCATGCCTTTTACCCTGATGAAGGGCAATCTATACCCAGAGACCTTCCTTAAGATACATTACGAGGAATTGTTGTGTCTTCATATAGTGGGTACCAGGGTTTTACAAAGACAGTCCAGATAGTTTTTTTCATAACCAGGTTTCTATCTCAGTTTTAATGGGATCAGCAAATCAGACACTTGCCCTCCCCTCCCTGCCTCTGCTATACCTTTTCCTCGCTCCCCTGCCTGACTTCAACCTTCACAATCTCCCGCTTACAGTGCTGTTGCTTTCTAGCACTGACAGACATCTCCACCTCCCATGCCTCAGAATGATCCCAGGGTCCAACTGGGTGATGTTCTTCATATTCAGGGCCCTGTTTTCTATTGCTACCTGAGCAGAAGTGCCTGTACGTCAATGGAGAAGCTGACATCCTTCCCCATACACCCCCTGCTCCCATAATAGGAAGTTTCAACTCATCTTCCCCCTCCCTCATCCTTGTCCCCTCATGGCAGACCCCTTTAACCCATCCGTCTACACATGCCCTTGGACAAGTCCACCCTCTCTCACCCTCTAGTTGCACAAATATCTCACACACAAATCTCCAGGCCTTCGCTGGGGAGCAGATTTAGAAAGTGCTCCTGGTCATTCCTTTTGATGATTCTGAACACACTAATTGTACAGAATGTAGAGATCGCTTTCTGGAGGGAAAGCTGCTTGCAGTAAAGAAACTTAACTTGTCTGTCAACCTGTGGAAATTCACAATGAAAAGTTCTGAGAGCATTAGAATGGTTATTAAAGACTTCGTGGTCTCTGTGGATAGAAAATCCATGCTTGAACAATAAGAGTATAGCAGTAGGTATAGGCCACCGAGCACCTGACCAGGATGCTGATGGTGATTGTGAAATGCTATGGGAGATTAAGGAGGCTACAAAGGCAGAAAACTCAATAATATTGCGGGATTTCAACTTATCTTCATATTGTCTGTGTGTGTGTCACATCAGGAAGGGACGCAGAGAAAAAATTTCTAGACACGTTAAGTAAATGCTTCTTGGAGCAACTTGTCCTGGAAATCCACAAGGGGAGAGGCAATTCTTGATATATTTCTAAGTGGAACACAGGATCTGATCCAAGAGGTGCATATAGCTGAATAGGTTGGTAATAGCAACCACGGTGTAATTAAATTTATCATCCTTGTAGGGGGGAAAATTGTCAAAGAAATCCACCACAGTAGCATTTAACTTCAGAAATGGGAACTATATACAAATGAAGAAGCTAGTTAAAGAGAAATTAAAAGGAACAGTCTCAAGGGTGAAATGCCTCCAAACTGCATAGAGAAAATTTAAAAACACCATAAAAGAGGCTCAAACTAAATGTATACCCCAATTAAAAAAAAAACAGAGGACAAAAAAAATGCCACCGTGGCTAAACAGCAGAGTTAAAGAGGCGGTTAGAGGCAAAAAGGCATCCTTTCAAAATTGGAAATCAAATCCTAGTGAGGAGAAATGAGAATAAATTCTGGCAAGTTAAGTGTAAAAGTATAACAAGGCAGGCCAAGAAAGAATTTGCAGAGCAACTAACAAAAGACACAATAGCGAATAGCACTTTTTTTTTAAAGTACATCAAAAGCAGGAAACCTGCCAGACTGGGGCCTTTGAATGATCAAGGTGCTGAAGGAAGATGAGGCAGTTTCGGAGAAGCTAAATTAATAATTTTCATTGGTCTTCGCTGCAGAGGCTATGCGGGAGATCCTTGCACCCAAGCCATCCTTTTTAGGTGACAAATCTGAGGAACTGTCCCAGATTGAGGTGTCAATAGAGGAAGTGTTGGAACTAACGGATCAATTAAACAGTAATAAATCACCAGGACCAGAGGGTATCACCCGAGAGTTCTGAACAAACTCAGATATGAAATTACAGAACTACTAACTGTGATATGTAACCTGTCGTTTAAATCAGCCTCTGAACCAGATGACTGGAGGGTGGCTAATATAACACCTATTTTTTAAAAAGTGCTCCAAAGGCGATCCCACTAACTTCAGAACCAGGCAGATTGGTTGAAACCAATATTAAAGTACAGAATAATCAGACACGTAGATAAACAAAATACGTTGGGGAAGAGTCAATGTGGCTTTTGTAAAAGGAAATCATGCCTCACCAATCTATTAGACTTATTTGAGGGGGCCAACAAGCATGTGGGAAAGGGTGATCCATTGGATATAGTGTAATTGGACTTTCAGAAAGCCTTTGACAAGGTCCCTCACCAATGGTCGTTAAGCAAACTAAGCAGTCATGGGATAAGAGGGAAGATCCTCTCATGGATCAGTAACTAGGTGAAAGAAAGGCTATTGTTTCTCTCCTTAGCTGTTGTAACTAGGGCCTTCTTTAAGGTGGAATTTCAAATCCCCAATGATGGTTATGAATTACCGTTATGACATGCATTGTTAAAGTCCCCATCCCCATGGTGTGTAAGTGCTCCTATGTATATTTGGCTGGTGCATAGAATGCCATGTGGCAGGAACATTGCTCTGTCCTGCTGCACAGATTCTTTGCTGACGGGTCAGACCCCAAGTGCTCCAGGCATGATGTATGTTGAGATTCCTATCTGACTTGCCCCCTTTGCCTCATCTTCAGCTAGTGCAGAAATTAAATGGCTCTTGCTGCAAGCACCTGCTGTGCAGAAAATTCTATTAGGTTGTTTCACAGACGAGTCTCTCAAGAGGGGATCGTTTTCACTAGGCCCTGGTGGGAGGGTGCATGAGAGGCTGATTGTGAAAATAGCTGTGTGAAGGATCCAGTTGCATGGCCAGTGCTTCCTAAGTTCATAATGACCACAGCCTGTTTCACTTTTGCCACACATGCTTCCTAATGGTCCTGAATGTTACTGCAGTCCTTCTCTCAGGTACTGTCTTTTGCACTGGGGCCTATATTGCATGAAGGATTTAACCAGCCACTACAAAATATACGTTCATTACACCTCTGCACTGAACTAGCAAGCACTGGTCACACACCCGCGGTATCCAGGGCGTTACACCAAGGCACCTGACCAGTCTCTGGTGATGAAGATGACCCTGTAGGTTTTTAAATGCATGGGAGATTTAAGGGAGAGGGTGAGTGTCTGCAGTGTGTGGATAGGAAGTGTCCATGTTGACAGGCAGATGTGCATTTTATTCTCTCTTTAGCAAAAGAGTGGGGCATATTGTGCTTGCCCCCTGCGGAGGTGCCCAAAATGGTGCGGAGGGGGGGGGGAGCCTTTCTCCAGTAGGCACATCCCAGGAGCTAGGCACAGCTTCAGTCGCTGCAGTTTTCTGATCCCAGAAACCTCACCCTCCTAGCTCCCACCAGGGTGCAAGCCACCCCAAAGCGGGAGGGAGACGATAGGGTCATCCCTCCCCGTGACTGACCTGCAGGGAGTGCCTTCTGCACCCTCCTTAGGTGTGGCACAGTGGGCATGCTTCCCTGCATGGGCAGGCTCCACGAAGGATAAGACCTCTGCCCAGGTGATGCATGCACAGTCTGGCCCAGTGTCTGCAGGTCTGGAATGATGCTAGATGAGACTGCTCCGTAAGTTGCAGCATTGCCAGCGCTCGCTATTTGATCGTGAATCTTGCAATATTTGGCATTCTTCTTAAAGCCCCAGCTCCCGGAATCTGGTGATCATGGGAGAATCTCAGCTTTCGTTAAATAAAAGCAAATTCCTGGTTGTGCTGGAAAGTTTGCAGACTGTGACAAGTCCAGCTGGCAGATGTGTGCTGTAAAGGCTCAGAACAAGAAGGCAAATAAAAAGATCCCTAAATGTATTATTATTTTTAAAAATCTTGTGATTTTGAGGGGGGGGGGCGATTTGTGATTCTTGAACGTTTTGTGTGGCAATGCTGAAATTACAAGAGGTATGTTCACACAGTGCTTTGGTCCCTTATGTTATGGGCTGAAAATGGGGCGGGTACAACACAGAGTTTAGTCTCGGGAGAGGAGGGAGAAGAGCTTGCTCTAGATGCCCTTTCTGAGTAGCTGAAGAGGAACAGAAACACTAGGGGCACTGATAATCGGGTTTGAAAGGCAGCTGCATCAAACTCTCCTAAGGAAGAAGAGACCTGAGACCAGAGTGATGATCAGGACATTTACCTAAGGGAAAACAGACATGAATAAGGCGAAACCAGGTTGGAGGGAAATAGCTTCTGAGAAGATGGCTACGACATTCTGGCTGCAGCAGGTGAGTCATTGCAGGTGGAGATACCCAGCAAGAAATTTTAAGTTCTTCGAATGCTTGCCCATGTCCATTCCGTACTAGGTCTGGGCACTCGCCACATGCACCAGTGCTGGAAACTTTTCCCTCAGCAGTATCCGTAGGGGACAGGCTCTGGCACCCCGGGGAGTGGCACCCGTATGGCACAGTATAAGGAGCGCCACCGGCTCCCCCCACTCTCAGTTCCTTCTTGCTGCCAGTGACGGTGCTGGAACATCTGCTGCTTCGACTAGCAGTGTTTCGTTTTCTGTTCTTGTGAACTTTGAAAATCTGTAATGTAGTTGTATATAGTTAGCAGTTTCTTAGTTACCCATAGTAGTAGTTCTCAACTTTTCATTAGTCCCATAAGTGACAAGTGCCATATCTGCAAGTCCTTTAAACCTAGGATCAAGAAGGAGCGCATTATCCATCTGAAAGCGCTCCTGATGGAGTCGGCACTCACTCCAGTTCCGGAGCAGCAGTCCGACTCCGCACTGATGCTCCGCCAGCGCCATCCACGAGCTGGCACCCCTCCCCCTCCACAGCTCCAGGGAAGAAGCCACTAAAGACTGGAAGGGGAAGATCTCCTACCCCCCTTAAGGGACAGGAGAGGGCTGGGGGTGAGCCACGACCCGTGCCGGGAAGTTCAACACCCCCTTTGGGAAGTCAGTCCTCATCTTAAGTCAAGCGGTGCAGCCCATCCCATGCTTTGCCTACAAGCTTGGATAGCGGTGCAGGCCCTAGGCAGCTTCAGGTGCCATTGACGCCAGAAGCTCTTCAAGTGGCTCAAGACATCCTGATGATCCTGGTACCGCCCTCACCGGCTCCCGCGGTACCCCAGTCTTGGGGAAAACCCGTGCTGGCACCTATGCGTGTGTCCCCACCTCAGTGGTACTGATCTCCATCAAGAGGGATGTCCCACCAGCAATTGCCCGCCTGAAGCCATTGCTTCAGGACTAGAGGGTAGACTCAGTGGAGCCCTCTTCGGTCCACACACCTGGGGCACCAATCGAGGAACTCAAGGTGTACCTCGCCCGTAGATTGGCACAGACCCTCTGAGGCACGCGCCACCTGGCAAGAACTCTGGGACTGGCCCCGACCATCTCCAAGGGCCTGGTGCCAATCACAGGACCAATTGGACACCAGAGACCGCCAAAGGCAGCAGACACAGGGCCGTGGCGCCAGCCTTGGCAGGACCAGTCCCATAAACGAGCCAAAGGTTACAAGCGCTGCCCAAGCCACCCGCCTCCACCCTCGGCCCAGTCGGGCTTGAGCCGTAATAAGCAGGGGGCCAAATGGATGTTTTGAGGGTGCGACCGAGGCCAACCTACCAGACTATTCTCCAGATCCCTCTTTCCTAGTGTTCTCCGACTGCCTTTTCCCTTTCCTCCTGTTGTGGGCCACTATAACTTCGGACCTCTGGGTCCTCAGTACAGTGGACCAGGTTATACCCTCCAGTTCCTTTCTATCCCCTCTCCCACCTGCCTTCCCCATCCCTCTTCAGGGACCCCTTTCACGAGAGTCTCCTCACAGAAGAGGTAAATGGGTTACTACAGCTGGGTGTGGTGGAGGAAGTTCCTCTCAAGTACAGGAAAAAGGGGTTCTATTCCTGGTACTTTTTAATCCCAAAGGCCATGGGTAGTCTGTGGCCCATCCTGGACCAGCCAGACTTCAACAAGTACCTTCAAAAGCTAAAGTCCCGCATGGTCTCTCTGGCTTCTGTTATCCCCTTCCTGGATCCAGGAGCCTGGTATGCAGCCCTTGACTTCAAGGACACATACTTCCACATAGCAATCTTTGGAGGACACAGATGCTTCCTCCGGTTTATGGTGGGGCCCCACCACTGCCAGTTTACAGGCCTCCCGTTCAGCCTGGTGACAGCACCGAGGGTGTTTATCAAGTGCATGTTGGTGGCGGCGGCTTACCTCAGGCGCCAGGGTATCCAGATCTACCCATACCTCGATGACTGGCTTGTTAAGGGGGGCTCCAAGTCTCAAGTCTGAAGGGATGTTGTGGTGCTTCAAGCCACGTGCCGCTCTCTGGGCCTACTGGTGAATGACAAAAAGTCGACGTTCGTCCCAGTGCAGAGGATAGAGTTTTTCGGAGTGGTCCTTGACTCTACCTGCGCCAGAGCGTTCCTGCCGCTGAAAAGGTTCCACACGATGGCAAACCTCATCGCAGAAGTCTCTGCGTTCTCTCTGACTGCAGCCAGGGTCTGCCTGCACCTGCTAGGCCACATGGCAGCGTGCATTTACGTGATCCACCATGCCAGACTCCAGATGCGGCCCCTGCAACAATGGCTGGCGACTATCTATTTCCAGTCCCGAGACCTCCTGGGGAAGATTGTTACCATTCCCCAGGAAATACAAACCTTGCTGAGATAGTGGACCGACCGCAGGACAGTCCTAGAAGGGGTTCCATTCGACAACCCTCCTCACTCCATTGATCTGGTGTCAGACGTCTTGGACCTCAGCTTGGGGGCACATCTCAGCAAACCTCCAGATACAGGGGATGTGGTCCCCTGGAGGAGGCACAGTTACACATGAATGTCAAAGAGCTCCGAGCGGTCCGGTTGGCGTGTGGAGTCTTCTTTCCCCACCTGTCGGGCAAGGTGGTATGAGTCCTGACGGACAACACAGCCTCAATGTTCTACATCAATACGCAAGGGGGAGCCCGCTCGTCGGCTCTCTGTCAAGGCTGTGGGACTTCTGCATCAGCCATGAAATCCACCTGGAAGCTTGTCACCTTCTCAGCGTCAGGAATATGCTGGCAGACCAGCTCAGCAGGGACTTCTCCTCTCACCATGAATGGTCACTCCATCCAGAGGTAGCCTGCATGATCTTCTAAAGGTGGGGAACTCCCCAAGTGGACCTGTTCCCTACCAGACAGAACAGGAAATGCCACTGGTTTTGTTCTCGACAGGGTCTGAGCAAGGATTTCCTCCCCGATGACTTCCTCCTGTCGTGGTCATGGAGCCTGAAGTGTGAGTTCCCTCCGATTCCTCTCATCAGCAGGGCCCTGGCATAGATCAAGAAAGACCAGGTGCAGGTTATCATGATTGCCCTGGCGTGGGCTCGTCAGCATTGGGTCAGCACACTCATGAGCCTGTCAGTGGCCCCTCCCTGACCCCTGCCCAACCGACCAGACCTGCTGTTGCAGGACCACAGTTGGCTCTTACACCCCAACCTCGGGTCCCTCCACTTCTCGGCATGGATGCTGCAGGGCTGAACCCAGAGAAGCGGATGCAAGGAGTCCAACAGGCCTTCCTGGAAAGTAGAAAGTACTCAACTAGACTGACTTATCTGGCCAAGTGGATGAGGTTTTCCCTCTGGGCATCCGAATGGAGCATCTCTCCCTCGCGTTCCTCCATACAGGCTGTCCTGGACTACTTGCTCCTCTCTAGGCTCACTGGCCTGCCCTCTGAACCACTGGGGTCCTGCTCCCTTTCCCTTCTGTCATGGAAGGTCACGTTCCTGGTGGCGGTGACATTGTGAGACAGGTCTCAGAAATTAAAGCCTTGATCTCAGAACCGCCGTATGCTGTCTTCTACAAAGATAAGGCTCAGTTGTGGCCCCACCCAGCCTTCCTGCCAAAGGTGGTCTTCACCTTCCATATGAACCAGGACATCTTCCTCCCAGTGTTCTGTCCCAGACTGCACAAGACCAGTGAGAAGAGGCATCTTCACGCCCTGGATTTCTGGAGGGCCTTGGCTTTTTACTTAGAACTTACCAACCCTTTCTGTAAATCGACTCAACTCTTCATCGCTACAGCAGATAGGATGAAGGGTCCTCGCAGAGGATTTCCAATTGGATCACTTCATGCATAAGAACCTATTACGACCTGGCAGTGATTTCAGGGGCATATTCAGGGGGGCGCCAGAGTCAGTCCCCTTTGGATACTGCTGAGGGGAAAACTTCTGGCACCAGTGCATGTGGGGAGCAAGCACACCACAGTGGAATGGACATGAGCAACGCATCTCGAAGAACACCAGTTACAGAAAAGGTGACTGTCTTTTCTAAAGTACTTGGCCCTCTTTTCAAAAGAAACCATTAAACGCTTTGATGCAAAGACTCATCCCTTCTGTTATGTTTGCACAGAGCCTAGCTCAGATCCTGATCGGGACCTTAAGTGTTGCCACAATGCATAGAAATAAACAAGGAGAGAATTATAAATAATTACTCCATTTTCTGAAATGCTGAGACTTTTTTGAAGTCACAGAGAATGCAAAAAAGCATCTAACTCAGCAGGCCACCCCAGGTGATTCAGCAGAAGCATCCAAGAGTAGCAGCCCGTTTTGCTGGATGGATCTGACATGGTTGGATTCCTCAGAATTGTTCTTTGTCCTGGGATTTTGTTGGGAAGCCCCCGTACTTGTCTCTCTCTCCTCGCTACCCCTTCCTATTCCATTTGTCTTTGCTCCCTCTTCCTAGTTCACCTCACCACTGCTGTGGCTTGCTGTACTTTACCTCTCCTTTACATCAACGCTCCCTCACATAACTTCCCTGCACAAACACCCCTCTCCCAGGCGAGCGACTTCCTGGCACATTACAATGACCTCTTTTTGCATCGCCAGAGCCCTCATGCCTGCCATCAAACAGCTCTGATTCCACTGAAAGATTTATAGAGCCTGTATTCATGGAACCTTTCCACCAAGTTTAATGCCAGGGGCAAGTGTACACGTTTATGAAGCCGAGTGGGTTTGCAATGTATCTAAATGTTCCCTCAGCCCAGCCCCAATCTTTAATGTTACGCTGTAACTTTGATAAACATTTGCAGTAATGGCTGCAGTGGTTCACTAATATCCTGTGAACACTGAGCTCTAGCTGTGGCCCTGTGTTTGTTTCCAATGTATTTATATAACCACATGTTCCATTGAGGGAAGCACATCGAATTCTGTGGAGAGAACCACTGGCGGGGCAGCGGCAGCCAGTCACTTTCCCCTAGCACATTGCACTGGATCACTCATGAGAATCACAGCGTTATAAGGTGCTGACATTCAAGCCGATATGAGGTGGCAAAGCCTGCTGATGTTTTTTGATGGCAACATGTTCTGACAATCTGCAGGCACAGCTGGAGACAACCCAGTTGTACTTCATACTCTCGTCCATAACCTTCCTTAACACAATATTTGCTTGGACATGAAGCACAGTAAGTCCACAAACAGATGCTAAAAAATAAACACGGCTAGTCAGCCTTTGTCCCAGCCCCTCGATACAATCAATATGCCCATTAATCTTCTATTCCAAAGCAAATCCCTCAAATACTTAGTGTTTGTTTAGTTTTTAAAAAAAGTTCCTGTTTTATCCATAATAGCTTCTGTCCAGCCGGTGGTCTAAAGAGTGTGTTCCAGGGCACAGATTTCAGCATGCTGTCTCTGCAAAGGTACTGCTTGTTTCTGACGTCAAATCTGGTCAAAGTCTTTCTCAGAGGAGTGGTGATCTTGCTCTAGGGACACTTTGTCTGGTGCCTGGGCATATTGTTATTATACACTATTATGTTTCAGGTTTTAAATACGATAAATTGATGTCCATTAAAGAATCCCCTTTGTGAGATGTTCCAATATTGTTTACTTCCCCATGATTCAATCTGGACCCAGAGTGACACCCCTGAGATCAGATTCTGCCCTGTCGAGTGGCTCAGCAGGCGTATCAATGGCTTTGAACATCTTCCTCTATTGCTAGTTTGCACTTCTGTTGCTGTCTTATATGATCACAGAGTTGAGAAAATGGCCAGCAAAGGTATTACATATATTATTTATAGGTACAATAACTATGGGCCAAATTCTGTTCTCCATTCCAACAAGTGTAAATCTAGATTAACTCTATTTAATGGAGTTACTCTAGGTTTGCACTAATGTAAATGATATGAGAGTCCAACCCAATGTTAACAGCCGGTCGGTCACAACCGTCTGACAGTGGTCAATCCCTACTGTTTGTGGGAAGGGTAGTAAGTAAGTGACATAGTTTTTCCTCTGTACTTAATTTACAGTGTCCCATTAATAGATGTATCTGTTTCTATGGCTGGAGAATACAAGTGGACATTAGACAAAACTTCCAGTAGGCCCCAGGGAAGGAAGAAACAAAGGGCCCTTGACTGCGGATAGAACGTTGGGAGCTCTTTATAGATTTGCTCTAGTTACTGTTGTTTCAGGCTCCCAGACTGTTCAGATTCCCTACTGTCCTCAGAGTGCGACAGGATGCCGAGCAGAAAACCCACCCCTTTTAAAAAGCAACTGAAAAATTATGAAGTCCATATTTAACCAGGAAAAATTCCCATTGACTTTGGTGAGAGGGTCTTCTGGGTAAAGACTGAATAAAATTTAATGAAGAACTTTAAGATCTGGCCTGGGGATTGAATAGCAATTTTAGGGAAGAGTGATGCTCAAGAGAGAGATTGAAGACTCAGAGGAAGAGAGAGCAAAGGATAAGGAAGGGCAGCCCATATGGGGCTCTTAAAGGTACAGTTTTTCAAGGCACTGCTGTGTTCTCAGGATCATTGACGTCATCAATTTTGTGTCCTAACACAATACGACAGTGATGATGTCTGATTATTCTGCTCAGCAGTCCAAGAATGAAGATCATGAGCTGGACTCTTCTCAGCTACACCAGTGCACACCCACCAGGTCTGATTGTGATCTCATGCTGGTGTAAATAGGAGCAGAATCTGGCTCATTAACTTCAATGGAGTTACTCCAGATTGACCCCAGCGTAGCTGAGAGCAGAATCTGGCTCTGTGTTTTCTCACAGTGCCCCAGTTTCCTTACAAGACTATAAAGAGTCTGTTGTTTTTAAAATTTCAGTTACTGCATGTCGAATGCCAGACCATGGAAGACATTTAGGCCTTGTCTTATACTTCAGTTCTTACCTGAGCTTGCAAGTTAACCAATTAATGATATGTTTGACTCTAAGCATGCTTTCTGTCTTCACACAACATGTTAATTCTTGGTTAGTAAACATGGCACCTTGCCATGTGTCATTCCTACAGGGCTAGTACATGGTTGACTTCCTGTACCCAGATCACAATGCTGTTATTTTGCAGCGTAGACAGGAGCGTACCCTTTCCCCTTACAATGTCTCTGTAACTGGTTTGATTAATTCTCCTTCCTCTTAGCTCTCTGTGTGATAAAATACCCCAGAGCACATTGCCCCATGTGTGGCTGATGACATTCTGTGTGCATGTCCTCCCTAACCCACACTGAGGCATTATGGGGTAGAGGCCCAGTTTTTCCCAGAATGCACAGGTTCATACGCAGGCAGGATGATTGATGTGGGTTGCAAACTCATTTGACACATGGTTGCACTATGGAAAAAAATGACAGTATAGACCCAGCCATGGTTGTTGCAGCTGAGTCAGAGGATAATTACAAAATGACCTGGTTACAAAATCACGGCTGCATTTGCAGTGTAAATGGAGCTTTAAAAAAAATCCCAACGTGAAACAATGAAAACTAAAGATCCTTTTTGCATAAAGCAAAGGGGCAGTTGTGAAGAACTGCCTTTTCTCAATGGGATTCTTACTGTGCCAGCCTTCACAGAGACAAACTGTCTGTAATTTGCCCTCTCTGTTTTTGTACCTACACAAACACAATTCCTTTTAAAGTTATTAATGCATCGTTAAATATTCTGCTGTGCAGCTGGCACTGGAATGAGCAGAGTCTTTTAAAAACTCAATTTAATAAAACCAGTACAAATCTTTGGCTCCCCTCTCAAGATGTATGACAGAGAGGTAAGAAATGAAAGTTCCAGACCCATAGTTTATTACATTCAGGCACTCACTTTTTTTGCCTGTGTAATTGGTTCCACCTGAAAATGAGCTTGCTGCATATGAGTTTTCATTTGTCAACTGGAAATACAGTACAGTTTAACTCCATATTCACTGTTAAGAAGCAAAATTACTCTACACCCTTTGCCTTCATGAGAAAGGATGATTAACACCCTAGACTGACACTGAAGAGATAGGAGTTCTGTTCCCATCTCTGCCAGACACTTCCTGTCACTCAGTGCCCTACTCCCAATATATAACATAGGAATAATATCGCCTTCTTTGTCTTTTTAGGGTGGGTTTTTCACAAGTGCTTATTGCTGGCCTCACTTTGCTCCCACTGAGGTCAGTGTTAAAATCCCAGTGGGTTGTAAGCTCGGAGGGACTGTCTCACTTTCATAGAAGCATAGAATATCAGGGTTGGAAGGGACCTCAGGAGATCATGTAGTCCAACCCCCTGCTCAAAGCAGGACCAATCCCCAACTAAATCATCCCAGCCAGGGCTTTGTCAAGCCTGACCTTAAAACCCTCTAAGGAAGGAGATTCCACCAGCTCCCTAGGTAACCCAGTCCAGTGCTTCACCACCCTCCTAGTGAAAATGTTTTTCCTAAAATCCAACCTAAATCTCCCACACTGCAACTTGAGACCATTACTCCTTGCTCTGTCATCTGTTACCACTAGAACTGTCTAGATCCATCCTCTTTGGAACCCCCACTTCAGGTAGTTGAAGGCTGCTATCAAATCCCCCCCTCACTCTTC
Source organism: Eretmochelys imbricata (assembly GCF_965152235.1). Lineage (NCBI taxonomy): Eukaryota > Metazoa > Chordata > Testudines > Cheloniidae > Eretmochelys > Eretmochelys imbricata. The sequence goes on along the minus strand of NC_135577.1, from coordinate 124,381,035 downwards.
TCTTCTGCAGATTAAATAACCCCAGTTACCTCAGCCTCTCCTCATAAGTCATGTGCTCTAGCCCCGTAATCATTTTTGTTGCTCTCCACTGAACTCTTTCCAATTTTTCCTCATCCTTCTTGTACTGTGGGGACCAAAACTGGACGCAGTACTCCAGATGAGGCCTCATCCACAGAGCCAGTTATCTCATCATATACTTTATATATGTACCCCCCCTAGCCCCTAGATGTTACTGTAATGAGAATAATAATTTACTCCCAAATGCTCTAGTTAAACTTAGGGTCTGCAAGCCTCACCCACAATGAGTAGTACCTGGCCGTGGAAGAAGTCCCCTTGGTTTATTAAGGAGGCCATAAATATGAGGATAAATGCAAAAAAAGACTCTTCCATGCAACAAGGCTGAGAAATTAAACACTGAACTCAGTAAATCCCAGTGGGTTGTAAGCCACTCCTACAGCGTTAACTTGGCACACCACACATCCTATAATATTAAATGAGCAACATTCATAATATAAACAATAATACATCCAAGTTTATATTGGCATCACCAAAGGGGCTCAGGGGAATCCACTGCATCCCCTCTGCCCCAGCCCTCAGATCAGTTCTGTTTAGGGTGGATTGACTTAAAACAAAGTGATTTAAATCACCGATTAAAACCAGCAAGCCAGAAACCTCCATTTAAATCATCAATTCTAATCATGTTTTGCATTTCTTGTACTTTTTAAGTTATTTTCCTAAAGAAAAGTTGGTCTGATTGGTTGGTAACCATTAAAATGTGTTGAATTGCAACTAAACATAGCCTTAACACTAAATTTCATGCTTCTTTTTGCTAATCCAGGAACATACACTATGTCCTATATACATTTATTTAATCAATTATGTATTTTAACTTTTTACTAGATTATGATTAATTTTCTGCTTGTGATTTGTGTCAAGTTCTATTTGAATGGAAATTTAAATTCAATTAAAATGCACATAACCAGCATGTTTAAAAAATTATTTGATAAAACTATTTTAAATGTGCTGGATACATAAGAAAAAAGTTATCAAAACATGCTTTGCTTTTAAAACTAAGTGATTTATTAAACAAAGGCAGCATTATCTGTAATTAGTGAATTGAACTGATTGTTTCTAGTCACTGCGTCCTTCAAGATTTTAGGGCTAGTAGATCTCATCCCCTCACACCTAGTTTTCATTCACAGGTTGGAAGAGGAAAACAAGCTTTCCAGGTTTTTAAACTGCCAGTTGGTTTCATAACTTTGAATGAACTAGTCACTGAACTGATCTAGTTGAATAAACTGTAGTAAAGAAAATATTCTATCTGCACCTCCAGCGAAAGCTACTGCTGTCAAAAGCTGGTTTAGCACTTCAGCAAACTCAGGTTCCAACTGCTTAGCCAGTGACTTCCACCGTTTTCTTTAAAAGTTAGGGTAAACTGGGGTTCCATGGGTTGAGTTGTATGAAAATATCATTCTGGGCAGGGCAAGAGGTCAAGTGAGAGTGGGGTATGTGTTTCCTAGAAGGAAAGAAGGGATTATGGAGTAAACAAAACATTCCCTAGAGGGATGCTGCAGTGGTTTACGTTTCTGTTTGGCTGTAACAGACTGGTTCTAGCACTATTGCCTCTGGGGATCTACAACTCGAACCTCCAGCTTTGGTGACTGCAACCCTTTGATGACCGGTGACAGGTGGCAGAAGAAGTGGCAAGGTAATTGCCAGGGGTTTGGACAGATTACTTCAGAAGAGAGGGATTGTTATTATTTCAGTCACTTTCCCAACTGGCATGGGGAGAATAGACTGGAGAAGCACAGGATAGACAAAGTGCTAGGTAGGCATTAATTATCAGTTTCACTAAGTCAGAAGTGCTAAGATATTTAGGCTCCTAAAGATGCAGAGAGGCCTAGTGGTATTTTCAGAAGTGCCTGAACATGGTAAGTGCCCAACTCCCACATAATTTCATAGCACCTTAGGCTGTCAGCTCTTCAGGGCAAGTCCTGTCTCTTTGACTTATGTTTGTACAGCCCATTGCACATTGACCCTGTCAAAGTGGGACAAAGTGCCATTTTTCCTCAAATGAGAGGTTGTTACGCTCATGCTTAAGAAACTGTCTCTTAGCTTTGCCACTCAATAGCCCAGTTTTTAACTTCCCTTTTTCAGGGGAAGGTTACTAAGAAGGGAATAGTGGGGTAACTGTGTTGCTTCTGAGTCCTCTGGCTTCTTGACCCCCTGTCAAGCTGGCTTTTGATCTGGGTATGGTGCAGATATGGTTAGTTTTGTTGATGGATGACCTGCTAGCAATGGAAAGATGTCAGCCATCCACGATAATTCTTTATAGGTCATAGAATCATAGAATATCAGGGTTGGAAGAGACCTCAGGAGGTCATCTAGTCCAACCCCCTGCTCAGAGCAGGACCAATCCCCAATTTTTGCCCCAGATCCCAAATGGCCCCCTCAAGGATTGAACTCACAACCCTGGGTTTAGCAGGCCAATGCTCAAACCATTGAGCTATCCCTCCCCCGCTCAGCAGCCTTCGGTACCTTTGACCAGGAGGTTTTGACGACTTTTCTGCAGTCCCCAAAAAGCATAGACATCCCCATGCTCACACCTGCCCCAACAGCCTGCTGTTTACAAGGTTCCATAGGTTTCTCTTCTGTCACTCCTCAGTGCATACCTGAGGCTACTGGGAAAGGAGGAGGGAATAGTTGAGATGCACCGAGATGATGGATTTCTCAGAACTGTGGTGCACTTTCCCAGCCGCTCCAGGAACTAGAAGAAATTATGGCATGGGTGACAGTAAGCTGCAGTGGGACTCACTCCAGAAAAGACTGTTGCCCATGCAAATGAAGGGAGATGTCTTCCTGGCTTTTCTCTGCATCCTGGGGGAATTTCTAGGTCCCCCTTTGCTCCAAAAGTGCCTTTATCCATCTGCACTAGGTTAGGAAATTGCAGTTATTGCTGATGTTCTCCCCACCAGTCTTACACCTTTGAGCTGTAGATTGGATTATTGCAATGTATTCTGCATGAGTTACCCTTGACTTCTACTCAGAAGCTAAATTTAGTGCAGAGTTCAGGGTCTACTTAATTAGTGCAGCTAGCCACAAGGAGCATATTAAAGCTATCCCTCCTTGGCTTCCAGTTTGCTTGCTGGGCAATATAAAATGGCAATGTTGATCTGTAAAGCCTGATGTTGTTTGAGTCCTGGCTATCTAAGTACTGCCTCATTCCCTCTTTGTTACATGACCGTTGAGATCAGATGGGTTGGTTTTGTTGGCCTGGTTTTGCTAAGCCTTAGGCCACATCTATATGTGCAGCCCTGTGGCAGCACGTGTGGTGAAGATGCTCTATGTAATGGGAGAGAGTTCTCCCGTTGGTATAAAAATACCACCTCCACGAGCAGCATAAGCTATGTTGACGGGAGAAGCTCTCCTGCTGACATAGCGCTGTACACACGAGCACTTATGTCAGCATAACTTATGTCATTCGGGGGGGTGGAAAAGTCACATCTCTGAGCAACATACGTTTTTCTGACATAGGCTATAGTGTAGACATAGCCTCAGATTTGAATATCTGGGGAATGGTGGCTGGGCATTCTCAATGGAGGGCCCTCGGCTGTGGACGTTCACTTCCCTTGTTGGTTCAGTGGAGCCAGAAGGCTTGCTACAAAGCTCATCTGTTCCTTTCCAGGCTTTGGTGTGGGTGAGGAATATGCTCCGTTTATCCTGGGAGGCTGCTTAGAACAGACATTGGTCAGCATGTTATGTTTTATTTTAAGCTCTTTAGACGTACCCAGAGAATGCTGGATGGATGAGACCAATAAACCTACAAATAAATAAAACATCTTTGTCTCCCCCTCCTACTGTAGTAGGAGGTAGGTCTGATTCTGGTTTTGCCTTTCATGGCCTGGCTCAGATTGACCAGTTTAGCTTGTGAGACACCCACGGAATGGCTGACATGCTCAGGGCATTAAGAGGGAGCAGCCTCTTTGATTTCAGAGTACAGAGACTATGATTATCCCTGGCTGGTGCATGAGGGGTGCTAGGGCTTGTGAACACACACCCGCTCTCTGCACACCTGTGCAGCAGCTGGGCCTAATCTGGTCCTCAGAGAGCTACCTTTCTCATCCCCCTAGCATTCCCTCCAACAGCAACCTGCTGGCAGTGTCATGAGAACTGGCTTTCCTGTGACATTTCCAGCACTTCCCCGTTTGTCGGTCGGAAGTCCACAGGAACTACCCCCCCCGTCCCATGTCGTGTTTTGCTGAACTGCGAGGCAAGCAAAAGGCATGAAAAATGTACAGATACTAGAGATGGTTGAAAAAAATTCTAATTTCAAAATGTTTTGACCAAAAGGGTCAATTTTTTCCATGAAAATTTTCACAAAAAATGTTCCTATTTGACTATTTAGCTCTAAAAACTATATAGAAATTGCTATAGATAATATTATATACAAACTGCTTTTCTGAACATCGGGGAAAAAATGGAGCGGACTGGCTCTTATTTTATCTGAATTGGATCAGGTCTGGATTTTGGTCGAACTGGATCTTGGCCGTCAAATGTTGCCTGTCAGTAACATTTGGAATGGCTGCATTACACTGATTCAGTAACACACACTGAACTAACCTCTGACTTATGGTTTAAAGAAGCAGTGTACAAAATAGTTATTTTGCTTCATTTACTAAGACTTTGAACAGCTCCCATAATTATAGCTTCCTTCCCCTTTTCAGATATTTTTTTTGGGGGGAAATGTTTGCTGTTATGCTTACTGATATCACATCCTTTAAATTGCTAAAGGAGGGTTGGATAATAGGTCCAGTGATTTGATGTTTCCATACTTTGTGTAAGCAACATCTGCTTCATGACTGCTTCCTATGAAAGTGCAGTGGGGAGACTGCAGCAAGGATGTTTCCTTTCCAGCTATATTAAGACTTTGTGTCTGTCTCAGATTCAAAGCAGAGCTATCCAAACGCAAATGGATAAAATGCACGGCAATTAATGGCTCGTTATTGGCAGTCCTGAAGTTGAACTATTTGCGTTAAGTGTGTTGCTCTCATTTGTTATGTAATTCTATTAGACGCTGGTTGATGTTCAGTGTTCTCTTGTGACTTCTGACTTTCCAATTGGCCGATCAATATAGTTTGAGAATTTGTTTTGTTACATAGCAGATATATGTTTGCGTCAGCGTCTAGCGGAAGGAAATCCTGCAATGCTGATAGAGATTGGGGCAGACTTTTTACACCTGTAAACTCTCATCTTTTGGAGAAGGTAGCAGGATGGTTAGCGAGTTTGGCTGGGGTTCTACTGAGTAGGACTGATACATGTGTTGTGGTAGGTTGGACAGCAGGGCTGGTGTTACCAGTGGAAGTACGAAATATCCTTGTTAAATATTGAGTTGGGGATTATCAAGAAGCATTAGCAACCAGTGCTGTTTGTGATGGAGTCAGACTAGCTTTCTGGGTAACGTGTGATGTGTAGTATCAGTTAAGTATCTTTCACATCCTCTAGTGGGGGGACTGTATCCTGCATTTGCCAGGGAAAGGGCTCAGGTCTTTCCCACCGCTAACTTACATAATGTGATGGTCTGTTCAGAACCCCCTTTGAAGCAAGAGATGCATGCAAGGGAATCTAACAAGCCTCAGCAGGTCAGGAAGGACAGATCGCAACCCTTCTGGGAACAGAGCACACACAGTTGGGGCAGTGCATCTAGTGCAGCAGTTCTCAAACTTCACTGCACTGCAACCCCCTTATGACAACAAAAATTATGACACAACCTGAGGAGAGGGGACCAAAGCCTGAGCCCGCCCGAGCCCCGCTGTCCCGGGCAGGGGGGGCCAAAGCCTGAGCCCAGGTCCTGCCACCCTCGGGCATTGGCTTCAGCCCCTGGCCCCACCAAGTTTGACGTCAGCCCTGGCGACCCTGTCAAAACGGGATTGTGGTCCACTTTGGGGGCCGGACCCACAGTTTGAGAACCATTGATCTAGTATATACAAGAGAACAGGACAGAGTGAGAGCATGAGAGAGGGTGAAAAGAAAAGAAAAATAATAGAAGAAGGAAAAACTAACAAGTAGCCTGGATGGGAGGAGGACAGAATGATTTAATGACAAATGACAAAGGCAGTAAGTAATTCTTTTACATTCATGTAACTTCCTGTGTGATATTTCCTAGACAGTTGTATATGATGTGACTTATACATACATCATTTTTTTTCAGTGGTTCATTACTGTCAAAAACATGCATTTTCCAAGTAGTATGTCCACTTTAGCAGTTTCTATGTGAATGTTAATGACTGTTTATGGTTCTCAGGCACTATGGGAATGGACCAAAGGTTGCCCAATGCTGTGTACAGGCAGATTTCTGAAATCCACCCTACCGCGTGCTTTCCAGGATGATTGTGTAGCTTGCCAGGGGGAGGTGGAGGCACGGTGCAGGGCTATCCATCTAAAGTGTATTCCGGTATAGAAGCTAATGCTATCAAATCTACCTCTTCTTCTGAAGGAAAACATTTTCTCAAAGATGGAGTTTTTGTTGAGCAGTCCCCAGCAAGTGATCGATGCATGATGCAGCTAATAAATCCACAAATAAATATCAGCACCTTTGCCTTCGCTTGCCACTGTGGCGGGGACTGGTACTTAATACCTCATCACCAGTAACCTGCCAAGTATCTTTAATAACCTAGAGGCGAGATTTTCAGCAGATATAAATGGACACAGCTCCATTGACTTTCAGTGAAACTACACTGATGTAAACAAGCCACAGATTTGTCCCAGAGTCTCTTCATCGCTGGTTAGAGCTTTTTAAATGTTGATGCAGTGTTGCAGGAAAAGGCAGTTTGATTTAGAAGTTTCCCTCTGGGAGGAAGAAGAAGAAACTAGACCTCCCTCAGCTTTCTTTTGTGATTTGAGTCCCTCCAGCCTGCTGTGTAGCATCCTCAGCAGAACTTTGGGGGCTGGGAAGCTTGAGTGTGGAACAAGTCAGCACAGAGCACATGGGACCAGATTTCCACAGGTATTTAGGTGTCTAAAGATGCAGATAGGTGCCCAGTGGAATTTTCAAAAGCATCTAAGCAGGTTAGGTGCCTAATTCCTATTGATTTCAGTAGGAGTTAGGTGCCTGACCTGCCTTGGAGCGTTTGAAAATCCCACTGGGCACCTATCTGCATCTTTAGGCACCTAGATACCTTTGGAAATATGGCCCCTGGTGAACAGGGAACTAAGGACTTGGTGAGAAAATTGTGGTATAACTTGAATATAAAGGATTGTGAAGTCCTTTGAGATTTACTGATGAAAAGTGCTATGTAAGAGCCAGGGATCATTATTATTAGTATTATCTATTATTATTATAATTATAAACCAGTATAGTTAAACTGATGTAAAAGGCTGGTGGACACTCTTATTTCAGGATATGAGTGGCTTATTCCTATTTAGTTAAACCTGTTCCTAATCAGCTTCAGCTAAACCAAAATAAGCCCCTCATGCTGAAATAAGAGCATCCACAAAGGTGCTCTTTGCACCAGTTTAGGTATCAGTTTAAATTCACACTTTAAGTTATATCGGTGCAGCTTTCTCAGAGAGAAACCCCAAGTTGCTTACCAGTATTTCTAAGTGACAGCTGTGAGGGAAGATCATGTGTGAAGGGAAGATAATATGAAGAAGTTCAAGTGAGAACAGGTAGTTTGGTAGCACTTCTATATGGAAGTTTACAGGAGTTGTCAACTCTTTGTGTTTCTGATTCTATTCTGGGGAGTGAAACAGAATTTACTGTCCCTTGAGGTCTCCACCTGTTAAGGGGAAAGAGAAGACGAGAGGAAATTTGCTGAGTCACCAGAGAGTTTATTTAGGAGAGCTTGGTCAGCAAGCTGGTAGGAACCCTCCCTAGGAACCAACAGCAAAATCAGCAAATTGTGGAGCAATTATTGAGACTTGGGTTAACAATGAAATGTTGCTATTCATGAACAGCCCTGGGAACTAAGATTCTTTTCATCCACAGAACAGATACAGCATGGACAGGGGTAGAGCTTTCTTGCAAAACTCCCATAATGTCCATAACCTTGTCACTGAATACCGACCGAGAAGGCGGTGGGTGAAATCCTGGCCCCACTGAAGTCAATGGGAGTTTTGTTATTGACTTCAGTACAGCCAGGAGTTCATCCTGAGACTTTCGGTTTTCTTTTATCCCACATTTTAAATGACCACCTGAATTTAAAACTGACAGATATTAGTCACATTAATCCGCAACTGGAAGGCTTTCAGATATGTTATAATGATAAGTGTGGGTATAAGAATCTGTAGAATAGAATATTACAAGGCCTCTGCTGTTCAGTAGAATTTGCAGGGTCCCTCTCCAGAGATCGCTACTTTTTGTTTACTGCAGCTGTGGGATAGCTGTGTCCATGCCTTTGGAAGCAACCAGGACACGAAGACTTAGCCGTGGTTGTGGATTTGCTCCTTGTGTCAGGGCAATGACAGTGTAGTGTCAGCATCTGTGTTTGTCCCGTGCTTAGCTCAAAAGGGTCCCAGTCCTTACTGGGGCATGTGCATGCTGCCGTCCTATGAATGAGCAAATAATAATAATAATACTAGCTGTGCAGTGAGTTGCAACTGAAACCAAACTACCAGGTAAGAGATCACTGCTTATCGTATTTCGAAAGATTCCTACTGACTTCAGTGGACGCTGGATTAGGCCCTACAGGAGCTACTTTAAAAGATCAGCAGTACTTGTAACGAATGCATTATTGCTACTGTATCTAATCTTTATCTTTTATGGGCAACCGTGCCATCATTTAAAAGAGTCAGGTTTTAGTTTGCTTGAAAAAGCTGAGCTGCAGAACGATAACGGGTTTTGGGTTGTGATTTTATTCCCCTCAGCTGTTGGTATACAGTTCAGAGACCAGAGTTTGCTTCTTTGATGCTTCAAAACTGAAGTTACAATCACAACAACAAAAGCCGGAGCATAGAGTGTAAAGAGAAGGCCTCAAGGGTTAGGGGATACATTTTTCAACACAGTAGTTTCATCAAGATCTGCTTCATACAAGCCTGAGCTTTTGCATTCGTCTGTATGTCACTGGCTATGTGAGTGAACTACTGCAGGAAAAGGGACCAATAGCAGGACAGCCTGTATGATTCATACTGGCTTTTGTTTCTGGATTCTTCACTAGAGAAAGCAGGAGAAACTGTGAAAGAGGCAAGCAATTTGTTTGCCTTAACAGGGTGCTTTTCCTGGAACAGACTCTTCCTAATGATTTGAATAGCAGTTGGGGGGAAAGGGCCTGTTCTGTTCTGAACTTGCTGTTTCCTTGCAAATGAACAAAAGGAGCTGTTCAGTATTGTCCCAGTCTGGTCCACGAACTGAGCAGTGCATAGAGGTGCAAGGAGCCAGGACGGGCTGAGAACACAGTGATTTCAAATGGGAAACTAGTTGCGATCAAACTGCTGTGTTATGTGTCTATTTTCTTGGGCTTTAGCTTATAACCACAGAGTTGCAGAGTAAAAAAATACAGTAGGTGACAGGGCAACATCATTTGGTGACATATTCTAAGGAAACATGGTTTACACACATGCCCCCAGAGGGCACACTGCTTCTTAAATTAAAAACAAAAAACCCCACCCAAGTGCCAGTAGGGTTAGAGATGTGCTTTGGACCATGTTTTCTTACTCCATCAACTAGAGAACTGTGTTCCACATTGTATCCACATAGTTTAGAGCCACTGCAGGACCACTCTAAATTATGCATGGTTGCAGTGGCCCTTAGGAGCCATCCAGCTAGGGTGACCCATAGGGACGGGGGTGTGGGGTAATAGGAGCCTATATAAGAATAAGTCCCAAATATCGGGACTGTCCCTCTAAAATCGGGACATCTGGTCACCCTTTATCCAGCAATTGAAAATAGTCACTCCCCAGGGTGTTCTGGCCTGGTTTCCCTACCCCAGCAATATCCCTGGCAGGCCCCTTGCCCTGGAAGTTCTGAGGATGGAGGAAGCAAAGAGCCATTCCAACAACTCCGCACCACCCAGCAAACCACCTTGCACCATGGGATTTCCCCCAGCGGCCAGGGCTGGAGTGACACAATGGGGCCTGGGAGGACCATAAATCAGGCCATTTGTGTCAAATTCAGCCACTGCAGCATGACATCGAGGAATTTCTAGTTCGGTTTTAGAGGTAAATCTTAGTGATGGAGTCACTAATATCTCCACCATTGTGCTGTGCAGAGAATCTCACAGCACTTTAAAATACTCTTTTCCACATTTTGAGATGGGCGAACGGAGGCAGAGAAAAGTTAAGCCACTTGTCCCAGGCTGCACATTGCATCGATGGCAGAGCTGATTATAGAACCCAAGCCCCATGCTCTAATTACGGGAGGGGCTGCTTTTTGCCTTCTGAACATTTGGTCTGCCCTCCCAAGAAGCCGCAGCAAAAACATCGTTTGCTGTTCCTCATGGTCATTAGTGAAAAATGCTCCTGAAATTAGCCCTTGTGTATAAAAAAGGCAACCCCACTTCAAAAAGGGAGAGAGAATAAACAAACCCCAGTCTGCATGGCTCACATCCTACATGGATCAACAGTATGGGATAAAGAGCCACAGTCAGTTTGGGAGCGAACAGAGTCTGTTTCACAGAGAAAGCGATCAAAGAGATAAACCATCCCACCTCAGAATTGCCCTAAATAAGTTTCAGGATCTTCCTGCACGTCAGTCTTTTAACTGTAATGCAGTTAGTGTTATCTAACGTGCCAAAGGAGCTATGCAGATTGACACCGGCTGAGGAGCTGGCCTTGACTGGCTACCACAGACCACACACCAGGGTTCCTGAATAAAGGATTGCAAATTTCAAGTCTTTCTCCAGTAGCTGTTTCTGCAGACCAGATGAAAATGTCTTCTCTGTTGTAAACCATAGCCTCAGTCATCTGGAGAAGAAGTTATTAGCCTCTCTTTGCTACAGTACGTTCAAAATCCTGGCTCTGCTAGGAAGAGTTCTGCATCCCAGCAGTGTCTGGAGTAGGCCAGGGCATTGTCATGAGGTTTTTTTCTATTAATTTTAAATCTAAATTGGTTTGAAAACTGAGAGATAGACTGCAGTCTCTGGCAATTCCAGACACCATTGGGGAAAATTGGCTCCAGATCATTTAGTGCAACTTTCCCTGGGACACAAACCATTTAATGAGCCTATCTAGGCCCTCACAATTAATAATTAACTCCCAGAGTGTGGCTGGCCTTCACTCAGGTGCCTCAGGGTGTGTTTGAGGGGATGAACTGACCTTTCTTGCTTCTTCCAAGTGCGGGGGACAGACCCATTTGCAGTGCATGTGCTTTCCTCATGGCTGCCTGCCAGCACCCCTTGGGGAACAAAGCACAGCAGAGGGAACACTGACTTATGGACCAATCCCTTCACCATGCTGTCGAGGGAAGCTACACTACACCCTCATAAGGGCTAGGTGTGTCTGCAACACACAGCTAAGCTCCCCCTGAAGGCAATGAGATCTTGGCATGAGTGTGGATTGCAGGATCAGAGCAGCAACAGAGAAACGAATTAATGATCTAAATTAGGACTGACAAACGAATGGCTTACCTCCCCACAGACAACGATCTGCGTGCTCTGGGCCCTGCCCCATTAAACCCCAGTGCTCCAAATAAAGAGTGTCTGAGGAAGGTCTCCTCAGAATGATTCAGGAGGAGCAATAACCTAGTCCACCATCTTGGCTAGCATTCAGAGTGATAGGATGTACTGCTGCAGGATGCATGAGTATCACATGAAGAAGGTCAGGGAAAGTGTTGGACCCTTACTGAATGGGGGCGGCAACCTAGTGACCGATGATGTGGAAAAAGCTGAAGTACTCAATGCTTTTTTGCCTCGGTCTTCACAGACAAGGTCAGCTCCCAGACTGCTGCACTGCGCAGCACAGTATAGGGAGAAGATGAGCAGCCCTCAGTGGTGAAGAGAACAGGTTAAGGATTATTTTAAAAAGCTAGACATGTACAAGTCCATGGGTCCAGATCTAATACATCCAAGGATGCTGAGAGAGTTGGCTGATGTGATTGCAGAGCCATTGGCCGTTATCTTTGAAAACATGTGGTGATTGGGGGAGGTTCTGGACGATTGGAAAATGGCAAATATAGTGCCCATCTTTTAAAAAGGGAAGAAGGAGAATCCAGGGAACTACAGACCGGTCAGCCTCACCTCAGTCCCTGGAAAAATCATGGAGCAGGTCCTCAAGGAATCCATTTTGAAGCACTTGGAGGAGAGGATGGTGATTAGGAACAGTCAACATGGATTCACCAAGGGCAAGTCATGCCTGACCAACCTGATTGCCTTCTCTGGTGAGATAACTGGCTCTGTGGATATGGGGAAAGCAGTGGATGTGATATAAATTGACTTTAGCAAAGCTTTTGATATGGTTTCCCACGGTATTCTTGTCAGCAAGTTAAAGAAGTATGGGCTGGATGAATGGACTATAAGGTGGATAGAAAGCTGGCTAGATCGTTGGGCTCAACATATAGTGATCAATGGCTCGATGTCTAGTTGGCAGCTGGTACCAAGCGGAGTGCACCAGGGGTCGGTCCTGGGGCCGGTTTTGTTCAACATCTTCATTAATGATCTGGATGGTGAAATGGATTGCACCCTCAAGAAGTTCGTGGATGACACTAAGCTGTGGGAAGAGGTAGATATGCTGGAGGGATAGGGTCCAGAGTGACCTAGACAAATTGGAGGATTGGGCCAAAAGAAATCTGATGAGGTTCAACAAGGACAAGTGCAGAGTTGAAGTGTGTCACTAACTTTCAGAGTATGATTGCAAAGGCAAGGATGCCTCATTCATCTTCCCTGCACTTTTATCAGGGCTCACTGACCCGTCTTGTCCAACCAGAGATTCTTAAATGTATCTAGCTTCCCGGCAAGAAACCCACAATGCTTAGCAATGTTTAATTCTTCTTTGAGGTAGATGCAGACGTGTATTCCACTTGGATAGGTACACGCCCAGGGCGCCACAGCTGGAGATTTTGTCTAGCAGTACGTATAGGGGGTGGCACTCACACCTCGGGGCTGTGACTCCTCCCCTAGCTTTATGAGGCGGCACTGCCTCGACCCCCCCCTCGGTTCCTTCTTACTGCCTGTGGTTGGAGTCAGAGCTCTGTGTGAGTTTTAGCCTCACAACCTTGCAAATAGACTTAGTCTCGCTTCTTATTGTATATAAACTAGTAGTTAGTGTTAGTTAGTAGTCTGTTCCCGTGGTGATGCACTCACTGGGGGTTAAACATTGTCCTTACTGTGGAGGAGCAATCCCCACCCGTGGTACTTGCTCTGTCTCAGCACAGCTCACCTCCAGGGCCATTGCATGATCTGTAGATTGTTCAAGAAAAGAACTTGGGTAGCTTGGGACCTTCACCTTACGCACCACCTGCTCGGACAGGCCTTGTGGCCTGATCTGGTACTGAGTCCCTCATCTGGTGGATGATGACCCTCGGGCCCCGAGAGCACTGTCTCTTCACGTTCTGGAGCAGGTGCCTCTCTGAAGAAACGGAGGAGCCTTTCCCCGTTGACTGCGCCGAGGAAGAGGTCACGTAAGACTGATCAAGATCTCGCCAGGTCTTGGGGCGACTGTTCTGCCTCCCCCAGGAAAAGCACGGACTGGCACAGAGCTGTTGCCAGCGTGCAGGACAGTGTGGGTACTTCTGACCCTTCCTTGTACTGTTGACTCCAGTTCTGACCTCCTGGCATCCTTCAAGTCTGGTAAGGACGAGGGAGATGCCGGTACCGACTGTATACGGGAGAACACCACTTTCAATACAACATCCTCCCGTTCAGCCTCTCTTCCATCCCTGAGTTTTCACCAAATGTGTGATCGTGGTTACGGCATATCTCAGAAAAAAGGGAATCCACATCTTCCTGTACCTCAACGACTGGTCACCGAGGGGCAGATCCAGAGAGGAAGTTCTTGCTCACATCAGTCCCACTCTGCATGTGCTTGACTGTGTTTGGGTCTCATTCTAAATACCAGAAAATCATCTTTGGCTCCCACTCAAAAAATGGAGTGAACTGGGATGCTATTATATTCCATGACATCGAGAGTATTCTTGCCGACCGACAGTTTTCAGACAATTTGAAATCTTTGCCTCAGTCTGCAATTTCAGCCTTCCATGACCATTCAAATGTGTCTGAGACTGCTGGAGCAGATGTCCGCTTGCATGCAGGTGGTCCAGTTTGCAAGGTTGTGCCCTCGCCCCCTTCAAATGTGGCTCAGAACAATCTACTGTCCTACTCTTCATTCTCTGGACTGACTTGTTTGTCTTCCTCCACCAGTCCTAGACTCCTTGCAGTGGTGGACCTCTCCACAGAATGTTTGCCAAGGCATTTTCTTTGTCCAGCCATCGCCAACCAAGTCACTTGTTAGCAACGCCTCCCTGCTGGGTTGGGGGCATACCTGGGGTCGCTGAAGGTACAGAGACTGTGGTCTGAGCAGAAGGCCTCACTCCATATCAATGTGCTGGAACTTCAGGCCATCCACAAGGCATGTCGTGCCTTCCATGACCATATCAGACACTCAGTGGTTCGCATACTTACCGACAATACCACCATGATGTACTATGTGAATAAAAAAAGAGGAGCATACTCCAGGGCACTCTGCCTAGAAGCAATGAATCTGTGGCAGTTTTGCATTGAGGAGAACATTACTCCAACAGCTGTCCACTTGCCCGGGGTACAGAATCATCTCGTGGACCATCACAAGTGGTCCCTGAAGATAGGTGGTGTCCTGCAGGTCATCTTTGCATCATGGGGCATTCCTACAATCAACCTGTTTGCTATAAGGGAGAACAGGAAATGTCACCTGTTCTACTCTCTGGGCAGGGGCTTCAGTGCAAGCTCCCCCTCCGATGCTTTCCACTGCAGTTTGTAGTCGACTATCCTATACGCCTTTCCCCCATCCCGATAATTTCTTAGGTAACCCTCGAGCTCAGGGCAGATGAGGCCAAGCTCAGTCTCCTTGCACGGGCATGGCCAAGCCAGTGCTGGTTCTTCGACTTTCTCACGCTGTCGATTCAGCCTCCCATGTTGCTTCCTCTCCATCCTGATCTCTGCTCCCTGCATCTCATGGTGTGGCTACTGCATGGTTGAACGAAGAAGAGCTGTGCTCAGTGGCTATCCAACAAGTCCTCACCTGTAGGAAGTCCCTACCAGGATGGCCTACTTAGCAAAGTGGAAGAGGTTTTCAGTGTGGTCTTTGGCCCACATGATCCAACCAATGCAGACTTCAGTCCAGGACATCTTGGGGTACCTGCTACACCGTCAGAAGTTGGGGCTTGTGCTTAGTTCATTGAGAGTACATCTGGCAGAAGTATTTGCATTTCACCCACATGTCCAGGGAAAAATCAGTCTTCCCCAATGTCATGGTGGTGAGATTTCTGAAAGGGCTTCTCCATCTACATCTATATCTTGTGCTATGAGAACCAGTCCTAAACACTGCTCTGATGGTTCTAATGGGGTCCCCCATTCAAGCCCCTAGCATCTGGTCTACTGCCCGTTTGATGTCAGAAAACTGAGTTCCTGGTAGCAATTATTATCTGCAACAAGGGTGTAAGAGTTGCAGGCTCTGATGGCAAGATCTCCTTACACACAGTTCTCTGAAGACCAGGTGACTTTGTAACCACACCCTAAATTTTTGATTTAAGTGGTTTCTCAGTTTCATTTGCGCCATGCAGTATATTTACCTGTGTTGTTTCCTAAGCTGTATTCATCTCCAGAGGAGCAGCCTTTACGTACCTTGGATGTCAGGTGATGTGTAGCTTCTTATCTGGATAGGACGGAACCATTTCATGCTTCACCTCACCTGTTCATGTCATATGCAAACCACATGAAGGGCCCAGCCGTCTCTTCACAGGCCATCTCTAGATGGATAACATCCTATGACTGCATATGAAATAGCTTGAAAGCTGCATATGAAAGACTGCATATGAAATAGCTTCGGCTATGTCTCCTCAGTGAATGCGAGCTCCTTCGACAAGAGCTCAAGCAACTTCACTAGTGGACTTCAGTGACATTTCCATACTGGATATTTGCAAGGCTGCCACATGGTCCTCCATCATACAGTTACAGGCCATTATGCCATTACTGCATCTTCCAGAGTGGATGCAAACTTAAGAAGGGCGCTCCTGTGATCCTTATTTCAATAGACTCCGAGCACCGCTGCTTGGAGGTGACCTAAGTGGAATACACATCTGCATGTACTCAAAGAAGAAGGAATGGTTACTTATTTTAACTGTGATTCTTTGAGATGTAATGCAGACATGTATTCCATGACCCACCCTCTGTCTCCTCTGCATCAGAGTCCCCTCTTATAGATGTTCAGTTCAAATGAGCTAAGGAGGGGGTCAGAGCAGCGCTGCCATATATAGTCAGGGGAGGGGGGCTGCAGCCACAAGGCGCAAGCACCACCCCTCTGTGGGTACGTCTAGACAAAATCTCCAGCTCCAGCGTGCTGGGCACGTACATACTTAAATGGAATACACATCTGCAGCACTCCTCAAAGAACCACGGTAACAGTAAGTAACCATTTAATATTTAGCATTGCTCTTAAAGTAATACCAAGTACCCATTGACGCATCTTTTACTGTGTCATGAAAAGTTTGGAGGGAGTCACTTTCTTCAAATTGTTTAATTGAGAGAGAACCAATTAGTCTACCTGCACAATGTTCTGCTACGTTCTCAAGAGGCACCAGATTCTCTTACAGCAAGAACCTGAAGACCAAGGAACTCTTTAGAAATTGGAGGAGTCTACGTGCTCGTGTTGTCATCTATTAGATTATGCACAGTAGCAGGCCACTTTTAAATGAGTGTCAAATAAATAATACCAGCCGTGAAATAAATAAAGTTACTGAGTTTCTCACTCACTTTTCCCCCTTTTTACACTATTTGTTCGTCTTGTCTCTGTGCTTCTGGTCAGTCAAGAATGTCTTGGTGACATGCTTTCACCAGAGAAATAGCTGAAATTGAAACCTGGGGTATTTTTACTGCATATCTCCTCTTCTGAGCCTGATGATGAAACTTACAGTTAAAGCAGTTGGAAATCAGGGATGTGAAGGAATCTGCCTGTGTTGTGTAATGAGCTTCTTCCGGCAGAATTTGCTCTTTTCTGCAGAAATTAAGCCTTTCTCTGGAAATATATAAATCAGAGTCATTTCTGGTAGCCATCACAACATAACGCATCCTGTCTTGAGTTTACATCCAGACCGATTTAGGAACTTGTGCCTGAGGTTCTGAACACAGAAGACTAATTGCCAACACTTAAATATTAAGAAAGTTAACTACATTTCCCCTGGCCAGTCTGTCAGTAGGCCCATCAAACAGACTTCCCCAGCACAGCTGGAATTTTCTGATGTTCTGTTTGTTTTAACAGATGTGCCACCGAGAGACCACTATTAAAACTCAATATCACCAGTTAGAGCAGTTTACTAGAACCTGCAAACAAGTGGATCCAGAAGTATTTTGACTTGGAGCAAACAGCCCCCCCAAAAACTGACCACTTCCATTCAATGCACTATAATAAAACGTGTTTAAATGGACGTTTAAACCTTACTTATCTAGATTAAAACAAATACCCTAAATGCATCTGTAGTTCAGTCAGTCTGTGTCAAATTAATGACTCTACAAATAATTGAATTTGAATTTTCTGAAGCAAAACAGAGCAATCTTTTCAAATACATTTCACCCATAGAAAACAGAGATAAGTCCTCAGTTTCCCTCCTCTTCCCCACACACCAAATTGCCCCTATTTACAACCAAAATGAACTGACGAGAGAGGCTCATTGACAGGCGCCTAAAAATTAATTAGATGGTACCTTGAAAGGACACTGAAAAAATGTTGAAATGTATTTGAGTAGTAGCCTGAAACTCAGATCCTTCGATAACAATAATTGCATTTAAATTATATTCAGAATTAAACACTCTTCCAGAAAAGTCTCAGAAGTCCTAAAACTTCTTTTTTTAACTTCTCAAGCAAGAGCATCTGCATTGCTATTTAAACTCAAAGCCAGGTAAATACACACCCAGCTTTGAAATCTCTCAGATGTTGCTAAAACTCTCCAAAAATAATCCCAAATCACAGGAGTTTGCATTGTTCTTCTTTTCCCTAGTATTGTAAATGTTAGTTGCCAAAAAAAATTGAACAGGGTTATGTTAATATATCAGTCAGGGAAAATGTAAATACATATATAGCCAGAGAGAAAAACCTCAAACGGTTCTAAGAGAGAGATTCTTGGGAATCTGATTAATCTGTTTGTCACATAGGCATATTTATAGCATAATTTCTGTTGTCTGTTTTTTCTGGAAGATTGAAAGACGTGCACTTTATAGCCAACCTGCTAGGCTCCTCTCTGTTGTGATGCTCTCATTATTAATCATAGATTGATTGGGTATGACTACACTGCAAAGAAAGACCCACAGCACAGAGTGTCAGAACCTGGGTTAAAAGAAAAGGAGGACTTGTGGCATCTTAGAGACTAACAAATTTATTTGAGCATAAGCTTTCGTGAGCTACAGCTCACTTCATCGGATGCATTCTGATGTAGCTCACGAAAGCTTATGCTCAAATAAATTTGTTAGTCTCTAAGATGCCACAAGTCCTCCTTTTCTTTTTGCGGATACAGACTAACACGGCTGCTACTCTAGAACCTGGGTTATTTGTCTCCGGCTGACAGGCTAAGAATAGCATTGTAGATATTCAGGCTTGGGCTGGAGCCCAAGCTCTGAAACCCGGCAAGGGGGAAGGCCTCAGAGCCTGGGCTCCAACCCAAGTTAAAATGTCTACACTGCTGTTTTTAGCCCTGCAGCTAAAACCCCACTAATCCAGGTGAATTGACCTGGGCTCAAAGATTTGGTACCGTTCTTTGCAGTGTAGACATACTCTTTGAGTCCAAGAGATTAGTAGGATTCAAAAAGGAGTAGACGTTTATATGGAAGATGAGCCATCCAGTTACATTAGATAGGATAACAACTATAAGGGATGTAAATGCTCATGCTTTGGTGCATAAGCTGACCACTTGCCTAAGGGAAGTAAGAAGAAACTTCCCCCATGGCCAAGGTGTTGCATAATTGCATTATGGGGATTTTATTTCACCTTTTTCAGAAACATCTGGTGCAGGCCACCAGAGAGGATGCAGGACTAGGGGGAGTATGGGTCTGATCCATTGTGGCAAGTTCTGTGGTCCTAAGTGTAGCTGTCTGAAAATTCCTGCTCCATCTAAAACTTTACCACTGCATCTTTTATGCAAGACAGATAATAGTCTGTGCAGAAATGAAGACAAATGGTAGCAACAGAATATATGTAGCCTCATACTACCTGTGTTTTCTGTCCTGCATGTAACTATGCCCTTGATGCCAGGAAAAATAATTTTAGAGTGAAAAACTTAACAATTTTTTAAAAATTAGAAATCAAATCCGTGCAACATTTTTTCCTAAGCGATTAGATCTGGATCGTGTGATCCCATCCTGCTTGTGGTGTTGTGTCTTTCCTTTTTCTGAGAAGGTAAAAGAAAGATCAGGCTATGATTCAGGTACTAGCAGCCAGTCATGAAATTGTTCTGGAAGCAAGCAGTACACACCATGATTAACTAATTAGCTTCACTGGGGATTCTGCTGCATCCCAGAACGTGAGGGGGGGAATAACCTGTTTAATTTTATTTTTTTTCAGTTCTCTCAGGCCAGACACACCACAGCCCTTTGAAACGATCTGTGTCCCTTACCCCACCCATGAATGTGCCAAACCAGCCTCTAGGACATGGATGGATG
The DNA here is from genome assembly GCF_965152235.1 of Eretmochelys imbricata. NCBI lineage: Eukaryota > Metazoa > Chordata > Testudines > Cheloniidae > Eretmochelys > Eretmochelys imbricata. Next base: position 124,361,269 of record NC_135577.1, on the reverse strand, counting down.
TCTCATGAGGATTTACGAGCTAGAGGACCCCAGTGCATCCCCTCCGATCACGCCCCCCTGTCTCCACAGAGCAGTGTAGCCTCTTCGGGAAGTGGTGGGAGTGAACATTTAGAAGATCAGCCTTCTGCTCGTAACACATTCCAGGAAGAAGGGAGTGGTATGAAAGGTGAGTGAAAATGAGACACCCTGCTGCCCCCGCCCCCCAGAAACAGGCTCTGCTCCAATTATATATGGTTCACAATTTGAAAAGAAAAGATGGCAAGACAGGGATAGATAGAAGGAAAAGATATTCCCCTAACTTTCTGTAAGATGACAGCTTTTCTTCATTTTCATTGAGAATTCAGCCAGTGTATATTTAAGATACATTTATGTGCTCTTTGTACTAGTGAATATTAATGTTTTAATACCAGTATCTTTGCACAAAGCTTAATTTGAGTGAAGAAATAAACATTGCCTTGCAAAAGATTATTTTCATTTCAGCATTAGTTTCAGGCTAAGCAAATGAGTGCTACCCAGTACCATAGGGTTAGTGGAGCAAGTGGGCATTTCTCTACACAAAGTATGTTCTTCGATCTGTGCCGCCTTCATGGTGTATTACAAGATGCTCTGATGTGTCAATATGCCATCTGACCACAATTCACTTCACGTCATCAGCTATTTGAAAAGCTAGGTTGTATCTCTATAATGTGCAGCCTTAAGTTCAGAATTGATCCTCTTGGGCAGGGTGGAGGGTTGTATTGTTTTGTTTTTTATTATTGTCTAAAGTAGCATAGTATAAGCTTAGCATGCCATGTGTGATTTACCATTGTGGAGTTTGGTGGAACAAGAATACCACCAGGTATTTGGAAAAGTTGTAGTTGAGAGAGAATATTTATTTGAATTGAATTTCTTCTGTGCGGTTTGGTTGAATTTTCCACTACGCCTGCATTTTTAACTGCTTTTGAGCAATAAAACTAACTATCCTTTGAGAAAGGATGCAGAATTCTAAGTAACCCATTAAGGCCCCTACCCAGCAATCAGATCTTCAGGGTGGGCCTAACTGCGGGATCTGGGCCTCAAATGTCAAGGGTTTTTTTTAAAATTATTATTATATAGAATGTATTTTAAAATGATACTGTGTTTGAGAATGGCAATACTGTACTGAGGTTGACCGAATGCTGCAAACCAGATGCTTGGAAATGTCTCATGGACTCAGCAAAGATATCACCTACTGGCCCCATTTCAGTTTCACATTAGTTCTGACATGCACCTTTCTCTGTCACTGGCCTCCACACACTAGTGTTGCTTTGGATTAGTGAGTTCCATTCCCTGTGCTGTGAACAGGGGCAAGTCACTTCCTGCCTCTGAACAGGGGCAAGTCACTTCCTGCCTCTGTTTCTCCCCCACCCTTTATCTGTCTTGTCTATTTACGTTATAAGCTTTTTGAGGCAGGGACTGTGTGTTAGGGCTTCTTTGCACAGGGAGATTTACTGGTATAATTACACCAGTGCAACTCCCCATGTGGACACTCATATTCTGGAATAAGAATTACCCGTATGGCTATGTCAGTAAATTTCCCCATGTAGACAAGCCCGGTGCAATGCACACAGCGTCTAGCAAAATGGGATCCTAATCTCAGTTAGGACTACCAGTTCTTGTAATATAAACACTAAGTAATAATCAAATACAGCATGTACTAAAGAGCCGAGAGAGATCAGTGCAGAGCAGCTAATCAGAATCAGCAGAGGAGTGTCCCTTCACTAATTCCTCTAGGAGCTGTGCTGCCATTAGCCAAGGACACTTGAGGAAAACACAGTGGTGTAGTACTTTTCATTTGTCCGTATTGAATTTCATCCTGTTTATTTCAGACCATTTCCTTCAGTTTGTCGAGATCATTTTGAATTCTAAACCTGTCCTCCAAAGTGCTTGCAACCCCTTACAGCTTGGTATCATTTGCAAACTTTATAAGTGTGCTCTCTATGCCATTATCCAAATAATTTATGAAGATATTGAATAGAACCAGATCCATGACAGAGCCTGGTGGGACCCCACTCGTTATACCCTTCCAACTTGAGTGTGAACCATTGATAACTCTCTGAGTATGGTTTTCCAACCAGTTGTGCAACCTCTTTATAGTAGGTTTGTGTAGGCTATATTTCCCTAGTTTGTTTATGAGACAGTCATGTGAGACAGTATCAAGAGTCTTACTTAAGTCAAGATAGCTCACATCTACTGCTTCCGTCCTATCCGCAAGGCTTGTTACCCTGTCAAAAAGGGATATTAGATTGGTTTGACATGATTTGTTCTTGTTAAATCCATGTTGACTTTTCCTTCTCACCTTATTATCTTCGGGTGTTTACAAATCAATTGTTTGATTATTTGCTCCATAATATTTCCAGGTACCAAAGTTAAGTTACTGGTCTACAATTCCCTGGGTTGTTCTTATTCACCCTTTTATAGATAGGTACTATATTTGCCCTTTTCCTGGCCTCTGGGATCTCTCCCATCCTCCTCTCAAAGATAATCACTGTTAGCTCAGAGATCTCTTCTGCCAGTTCCTTAAGTATTCTAGGATGTATTGTGTCAGCCCCTGCCAACTTGAAGATATCTAACTTGTCTAAATAATACTTAACTTGTTCTTTTCCTATTTTAGTTATTTATATATGTATGTAGTATAAAGACAAAGGGGCAGAAAGTGCTTAATCTTTCTCCACCCATCATCATCATCATCATCATTGTTTTGCACCAACAATGTGCACAGCATTGTCTGGTACACAAAAATAAAGAAATTCCCTGCTCCAAAGAGAAACAGGCTTAGGGAAAGGAATCTCATTTCCCCTCTCCTTTTTTCAGAGCAAACATTATTTACGAGACTGTTTGTCAGCAAGTACAACCACTGGGTTCCGCACTGACCAAGAATAAATATGTGCACTTTCAACTCCTTGCTTCTTTGCCTAGTTCTTCCAAGGTCCTCTCCTAGAACGGTCTATGAGCAAAGTTGTTCTTGCATTCAGCCAGGATGTTCAGATTCCTTTGTTTCATGGCGATTGCTCAACAGAGTAAATGTACCCGTTAGCTCTTTCCTTTCTTCAGCGTGTTGCCTCCCAGCTTCCTCATCTACAACAGCAGGGAGATGGTGTTTTAAACACAGGCTTCCGGTTCTGCTATGCTCTTGAGCTGTTATGTGACACTAGAGCACATCATCAGGCTGCAGCGAAACATATACCAATAAAAAGAATAAGATGGAGGACAGGCAAGCAGGACCGGAAGCTCTGTGTCTCGATATTTTATCCAGAATCTCACCAACCATACAGTGGGAGCTGCCAAAAATACTGCAATGGTTTGAGAGCTGCTGTTCAAAAGTTTTGTAACTTTTTTTGTAACCAGATCTACCTGTCCTGATGTTGGGGGTTCCATCTTTCATCATGACAGATTTCAGAGTAGAAGTGAGCTGTAGCTCACGAAAGCTTATGCTCAAATCAGTTTGTTAGTCCCTAAGGTGCCACTAGTCCTCCTTATCTTTCATCATGTTAGTGCCAGGCAGTGGCTACAGTGGTTGTCACAAGGAACTGGATATTTTGCATTATCTCCCAAGTTCCGTAGTCTCTGAGTTTTGTGTGCAGGTCGTCTCAGTGCAGGAGGGTATGATTGCCAGTTCTCCTGTGCCCTCTAGACATGTTCTGAAATGGACATCAAAAAGAGAAGTCAAAATTCTGAGTTACAATGCTAGCATTTTGATCATATTTTTGGTGGAACTAAATATTGGGCTGGATCCTCAGCTGATGCAAACCAGTGTTCTCCATAGCCCATTGTCCTCTCATCTAAACTATCAGATTATGCACTGCTACAATGTGTAGCTGGGCTGGCAGCATGAAGTCTACACCCTAAGAATGAGAAAGATTAAGTGGATTAGCATCAGCGACATACAACGAGATGCATTATTCATTCAGAAATGCAACTTGTGAATTTTCTATGTCTAGCGTTCCATTACCAGCCCAATCCTGGAACCCAAACTCACATGAGTGAGCTTTGTTCACATAAGTAGCAGTGAAGCTGGTGGTACTGTCCATGTGAGTAAGGGTTGCTTGTGTGCATACAGTGTCAGGAGTGGATCCCAGCACATTGCAGAGATGTCCATTTCGTATTCAAGTATGATAAAAATGATGCATAGTGAGTGGCTTTGAAATTGTGAAAAGACAGAGTTCTAAGATGCAGCTTCAAACCGTTGATTCAGCTGCAGCAGAAGTGCAGGTGAGAGTCGCTGATTTAGCCCCATAATTTAATATCTTCCACCCAGTTCCCTTACCTTTGCAGAAGACATTGCCTTGCAGCTAAAGGAAGGCGTGGCCTCTTCCGTAACTACATGCTGTGGGCCAAACTTTGCTTTTAGATATATTGGTGCAAATCCAGGGTCTCTCCTGAATTACTTTAGTTTATATCGTAGCATTATCTCACCTTTGCTGTAGCGGTCAGTGGAGTTTATACTGATGTATCTGAGGGTAGGTCTACCCTTACAATCTCTGCCAGCATATTTATGGGTTTGTCTACACTGCAATTAAACACCCGTGGCTGACTTGGGCTCACGGGTCTCAAGCTGCAGGGCTGAACGATAGTGGTGTAGATATTCGGGCTCAGACTGGAGTACAGGCTCTGGGACCCTCCTGAGCATCTACACTACAATTAAACAGCCTCATAGCCCATGATTAATGGCATGGGTGTTTAATGGCAATGTAGACGTACCCTATCTGTCTATTTTAGGGTTTTATACTGTTGCCCATTTGAGTACCTTCTACATAAAATCAATAGCAAAAGTGAAGCCTCTCGTGGATTTTATGGAGTCTCTGGCACTTCTCCCTTTACAGGCTCTAAACTCTGCTTGGGGTTGGATTTGGGGGGCGGTTGAAGGGAGAGGCTGGCAAGGGTTTGAGAATAGTTGTGAGGTGTTCATAGCGTGGTTCGCTAGGTCTGTTAGGGGTGTGATTATTTTGGTGGCATAACTATGGTGGCCAAACCCCTAGTGTAGATGCAGCTCTCCTGGCATAAGAGAACTTACGACTAGACTTGGGTACGCTCACCAAACCAGAATAAACTCTGCTATCAGAAGCACTTTTTTGCCGGTGTAAATGCACCTACATTAGAAGGGTTTTCCGGTATGATTATACCGGTATAGCTGTATAGCATATTGCCAGTATAGTACACCCACAGAGTGAAGACAAGGCCTGAGAGCAGAATTTGCCCCGTTAGCTCCAGACTTCTGTTCGAAATGTAGATGACGAGTTTTCTGAATAACTGATTAGAAACACCTGGCATGAAAAAACACTCTGTTAACGCTGGGCGCAGTGTTTCAGAACTATCACACGGTGACTGAGTAATGAACTATTAGTAACGGGTGAGTCAAGAGTAACCCTGCATGTGTGCAGAATAGCTCAGCACTCGGCCGTGCGGCAGATCATTAGGGAGTAATAACTGTATCCTGCATGGTGATTTTCCAGGTACTGCCATTAAATGGTCTAAAAGAGCTCAACACCTTGTAATTTCCCCCTCTTTGCACCCTATTTTCCTTTCATGGGGCTAGAGTCTATCTAGCCCTTTTGCCAGTGCACAGTCAGGAGGGGGAGTAAGGAGCTTTCCTCTGCCACTGGCCCAGCTCATAGAATTACGGACTCTGCACTGAGGGGAGCTTAAGGATTCCCCTGCCTAGTTCAAGAAAGCAGAGTGGAAGGCGTAATCATACCACCTAAGGTATAATCGTACCGCCACCACTATGTGCCCCCCATTGGAGCTGGCTGGCCAGGTGCAGGGTGGGGGCGTATGCTGAGTCTGCGACAGGGATGTCACGGTTTGCACACACTCTATGCGCACAGGGGCGCTGAAGACCTCTGGTGCTCCCCTTGGGGTTGTGCGGCTCTGCACTGCAGCCCCTTACGATGGGCTCAGTGCTGTGAGCACCGTCTGGCCCTTCCTGCTCCAGTTTCCTCAAGGCTACACATCGGACTTCCTGTGGAAGCATCACCAGTGAGAAGGGCCCCATCACAGGCAGAGGTGGGCCCCAACTGGGTGAGCTGAAGTTCTGCCGACCATGAGGGTGGTTCGGACCTGAGGTTCAGTGCCATCTTTTATGGAGAATAATCGCGTACATCGAGCTGGCACCCTCATCCTGACTCGTCCCAACATGCTTTACTGGCAGCGTATGCATATGCTGAGGACAGATGCCCACTGGGGACATGGGGACAGATGTGACTCCTCCATCTAAAACAGGTGCTCATGCTGGGTTGGGTTACATCCATTTACACTAGAAACCAGAGGCTTGCTGTTGCTGTACTCTTCAGCTTGCCGTTGGTGTAAGGGGTCTAACTGGAGCGTTTGTAAAACAGTTGCATGTCAGGAGTTTTGGGAATAGTGCTTACTTTAGACCTTCCAGGCTTGGTGTGTACCTGGCTCCCATGTTTGCTTTGCAATTATCATTTTCTTCCTTCCCTCTCAAAATCTAACATTTAAGTCATTTAATTTAAATGACCTGGAATGGTGACTGAGGCCAAGGAACTTGAGCTAAATACTGCTGACTGGGCTACTTGGCATTTCCTCTGTTTACTTTCGAATTGAGTTTGGGGTGAGACGTTCGGCAAACAGCTCCTCTGTGTGCAAGAGCCAAGGTCGAGCAGGAAGATGCTGGGACGCTCTCACTAAGACGTACTAACACGCAGAACACAGGGTAAACGTCTCCACGTACCCAGACCTGGAGAAATAGCTGCACTGGTATGACTTGCTGAGGAAGGTGCTGTGAGATGGTTGTTCCAATGGTGGCAGGGGGCGGGTTAGACATATTGGGCTAAACTGTCCAGTGAAGGAGCTTAGGTTGCTCTTCTGTCCATTGTGCACCTAAATACCGTATTTGTATGGGCCTTGTCATGTCTTTATGCACAAAGTTATCCAGGGTGTGGGCCTCATTTAGGTAACTGCATTTGACGCTTCACCCCACTGACTCTTTCTGGACTGTTAGGTTAACTGAGCGTCTCAGAACCATTTTGGTAGGAAACATACTTCAAGGCTTTCCAACCGAGTGACAGCTGGCACTAGGTAACTTTCAGCCCTGGGAATCACGACTCAGAGTCTGAGATTGTGGGAACATGCCCTTCTGACGCTGATGGAACTGGTTAAAGTTGAACTGTCTGCAGCTGTAACATGCCTTTGTAATTTACAACCCCCTGAGAAATATTTCCTGAAGGGCCTAGTGCACTCTAGCGAATAGCCCAAGCAACCAGGGTAAGGAGGAGTGCTTCCCAACATGCTGCAGTCACTGCACAGCTGTTACTGAAGCCTCAGGGCAGTGGGAGTCTCACCCCCTTTCCTTTGCCAAGGGGGAAACAGGCTGATGTCCCCACTCAGTTGCAGACCCACCAGTCCTGACCCTAATCCTCTCCCAGCCCATCACCAAGCTCTCTGTATGTGGCAGCACAGAAGGCACGCCCATAGAATGGGTCTCTGCAGCACAGAGAGTTCTCCCATCCGGAGCAGGCTACCACCGTCCTGCCCCAGCAGCCGAACCCGTCCCGAGTAGTTCCAGCAAGGAGAGGGCTTGCCCCGACCAGCATATAAGACTTGACGGTCTAGTGACACTGCAGCAATCAGAATGCCCTCTCTGCTCCAGTTCAGCCCAATGGGAGTTTTGCCATTGGTTTCAGTAAGCGGAGGATCAAAGCAGAAGTCCATCCGGCTTCCAGGCTGCAGTGAGCTGAGCGTGTGCTGGGTTCTTTGTAGGGGGAGCGCTTAGTGTCTCAATTCAGGAATATACTGAACACCTCTGCAGAGGGAGATTTGTCCAGCCTTCCCTTCTGAAAGGAAGGTCATAGTGACATGGAGCCATTTGGATATGTGTCAGGGGTGGGGAATCTTGGAAGATGAGCTCACCCTGACCCTTGACAGGAATAGACTGCAAACAAGCCCCAAAGGTCTAAGTAGCCTCCTCACCCAGTGGCTCTTTACCTACCATTTCTATATGCATTTATTGCTTGATCTGGGAGCTAGTCAGTCGCCCATAATAACCATGCCATTTCTACGTGACTGGAAAAAAAATATAGCAAAATAAGAAATCACCACAACTTTTTATGTTGTCAGAAATTCTGTAAAGAGGGTGTGTGTTGGAAATGTCCATAGTCTAAATGGAAACGTGATGCTAAAACAAAAATTCAGGTAGATTCAGGTTCTGATATTAGGCCCCAATTAAGTAACGCATTTAAGTGTATGCGTAGCCATAAGCACGTGCTTAAATTCATCCCTGCTTAGCAAAGTACTTAGGTGTATACCTGACAACAGCATGTGCTTAAGTGCTTTGCTGAACCAGGGCTGTAGGATATTGTACAGCAGAATAGAACTGGGAAGAAAGCAAGTTTCAGGTAATATGATGGAGTTTGGATTTTATACTAAGCTACACTTCTGAATTTTGAATTTTTCCCCCTTTTCATCAATCGGTGTGTGTGTGTGAGCGTGAGTGGTGGTGAAAATAGTGTTTTGCTCATTTTCATTAAAACCCACTCACTAATTTCTCAGAGTCCAGAAAATATGGAAACGAAGGTCTTCCCTTTCCTGGGGGGCATTTGCACTATGGTAGCTACTCTGATGTAACTGCACCACGAAGGTCTTCCCTTTCCTGGAGAGGCACCCTGCACTCACATTAAGTAGGGTTTCCATCCAGGCACTGATCTCTCATTGCGCAACAGTGGAGTTTTATGAGTTATTAGGTCTCATTTAGGGCTTGGACAGCTATTTAAATATGTAGATAATGCCCATCCCCAGTGACCAAAGGGGTCTGGTCCGCTGAAGTTAATGGAAGCCTGTCCATTGAGTTCAGGGAGTATCGGATCAAGCTCCAATCGACCTCCTGACTCTAAGGGCCGGCCTGACGGGTGGGTGACCACCCAAGAGGGTGCTGTGGCGAAGCAGGACTGGGGACTGGTGAGTCTGGGGGACAGGGCTGGGGCATGGAGAGTCTGGGGGCAGGGCTGTGCAATGGGCCCAATGGGACCCTGGGATACAGACCTTTTGGACAGGCAAGTCAAGGAAAAGGATTTTGTTCAGGAGCTAGCGATTCCTCGAGCAGGAGAGAGAAGCAAAGAAACTGGAGTTGGGGGGTGAGGAAGAAGAGCGGAGAAGGGCCACCCTGTGCCATGCAGGCGAGGGAAGGAGCAGAGGAAGAGGAGGGAAGCGTGGGCTGGGGGCAGACCCGCTGCATCTTTACACAGTGAGCCCAGAAGAGGCCCAAGGTGGCAGCAGCAGTAAGATAAAGGGGGCGTGAGAGTCGCGGGCAGCAGCGGTGCAGAGCAGCGCCCAGCGGATGGGCGCATGCGGCCATGGAGCTCAGTTCCCCAGGGGTACCGCCCTTTGCTTTCCCGCGGGGCTGGCTCTCTGCTCCCGCCACCGCCATCAGAGTCTGGGCTCCCCAGCCTCCAGGGTGTAGGGAAGGGGACTGTGGCCCCACAAAGCTCTGCAGTGGGATGTGCTGCGTTGCGGGAGCCCCTTCCCCATTCAGTGTGTCTATGGGGCCATTATGGGGTTGGGGTATCATGCTATCAGTGCTCTCCATCTCCACGCAGCTCTTCAGCCAGGGTCCAGCTGTGATGGGGGCATGGAGGGGATCAAGTTGGCTGCCCAGGCCTGGTGGGCACTGGGTCGTTGAGGGAAGCATTAAGGGCAGGAGCCAAAATACAAGTTCGTCCAGGGCACCATTCTCCCTAAGGCCGGCCCTGAGTCTAATTAGTTATTTGCCAGGTTTGCAACTCTGTAAGACCTGACTCTTGATCAAAAGGCCACGCCATCTCCTCTGTCTTGTCTCAGTGCTGTGAATACATTTCTGTGTAAGACGAAACACTAGTATTTAAAAACAATAATGTGAACAGGGAATTAAGAAGAATCTTCAAAAGACAGTAAACTACTTCACCGTGGCTCATAAAGGGCAATCAGATCTAATAGGAAATGCCCCACATCAAGGGACTGATCCTGCCAATGAATATGCATCTGAAATCAGTGGGAACTTGGGACGTATATCCTTAGGCACGTTCCAGCCTTCGTTGCTAACATCAAAGTGCAATAAAAGTTGTGGAGCTATCAGTACAACAGTACTGTGGAAAACAAAAGGAATCCGTTGCCTAATAAACTCCTCATGTTGTTGTTGATTTTATGTTACGTTGTTAAAGAGTGTCATCAAATAACAGGGCGTTTTGTCGACTTGCCTTTGTGCTGCAGATGTTCCCGCCTGGCTGAAGAGTCTCCGTTTGCACAAGTATGCAGCTCTTTTCTCCCAGATGACGTATGAAGAAATGATGGCACTTACTGAATGCCAGCTCGAGGCACAAGTATGTCTCAAATTAGCTATAAAACAGAGTTAGTCACATATTTTTTCTAGTGTTGTCACGATTAAAAACGCTCTGTTTGTTCAGTTTGTTGATAGGTTTCCCTGAAAACTTTGCATCATTTGTGAACATTGCAAAAAAATGCCAAAAACTGGGGGGGGGGGGAGGGGCAAACGACACCTTGTATCCAAAAATGACTTGGCCAAAAGCTTGTCAGTGAAGTCATGGGGTGAAATCCTCATCCCATCAAAGTCAGCGGGAGATGTGCACTGGCTTTCACCACTGAACTTTAAGGAGGACCCTTTCAGAGGCGCAAATGGCATTCAGACATCCAACACCCATTGAAAATCAACGGGAATTTGGTGACTGACTTATTTGTTCCTTTTAAAATCTCCTTAATAGATTGCTTTCCATGTTATCCCTGGGATAAATAGATCTGATTAGCATCTTTATAAATCAAATGCTGCTGCCATGTTGCAAATGGATTCGTTTTTCCTCTGAGCTATGATTCCAAAAGTTTGATGGAATGAATGATCTGGTAACACTTTCATTGCCGGAGAAGGATACTCTAGTCTTTTTGGGTTCAAGGCCTATATAGGTGCTCAGCTGTTTTTTGACAGGGTCTTTTTTTTAACTTCCAATTTCTTCAGCCCCTTCTAAACTTTCCAGAGCCTTCACTAAGGCCGTGTCTACACTTACAAGCTGTGCCGCTGTAAGAGCGCTTGTTTAGCCGCGTTATGCTGATGGGAGAGAGTTCTCCCATCGACAGAATAAAACCAGCTCAATGAGCTGTGGTAGCTATGTCAGCAGAGAGCGTCTCCTGCTGACGCAGCGTTCTGCACACAAGTGCTTATGCCTGCAAAATTTATGTTGCTCAGGGGTGTGGATTTTTTTCACACTCCTGAGTGACAAGTTTTGCCGACATAAGTGCTAGTGTAGACATGGCCTAAACACTGACTTGCACTGGAGGAAGGAAACTGGCAATGTCCGAGCCAAGCTTTCCTTAAAATGAAAGGGGCCCCGCAGCTTTCTAAGGGCATGTCAATGGAGTTAATCCACCCCTCCGAGAGGCGGTAACTAGGTCAATGGAGGAATTCTTCCGCTGTCCTAGGTGTGTCTACACTGGACTTAGGGCTGCCCAACTATAGTGCTTGGGCCATGAAATTTTTTTAAGTGTAGACTAATTTTGAAGTGTAGACCAGGCCTAAGCTTCTCACACCTCTCTTAGAGCCAGGGGGCCTGATTCACCACACTCTTACTCCAGTTTTATGTCAGGGTACAAGTGGAGATACACCAATGTGGAGCTGGGATAACACTGTTGAGTTACCCCAACATAAACTGGACTACCACGGTAGTGAATCAGGCTGGGTGCCGCTATTTCAGTTCCTAACTCTGAGGGTTTTTTTTTTTTTTTTTTGAGGATTGCTTTTCTCAGCGTTGCCACGCCTTGTGCAAAATAGTTTAAAACTGTAGTGAGATCTCTACATTTAATGACACAAGTGGTCCCATTGGAATCAGTGGGCCTTCTCTTCATGTCAGTGTACAGTACATTCTACTCTGCCAGAGTAAGGCTTGCCGAGTCAGCTCCCTAGAGAACTGTGAACAACTGCAAACAAACTGTGATCAAAGGCAGCAGGTGGCAGAGGGCAATTTTTTCAGTTTCGGCCAAGTGTTTGTTTGATTTGAATCACAGAAAACTGTGTGCTGGCACCGAGAGCTGTAGTTCTGCTCCCAGACCTGACATTGGATTTAAAAACATCTTTCTTAAGTCTCTGAGAAGACCTTTCGTCCCTTGTGAGCACTTATAAATATTGCCACTCCAAAGGAGGGTGCACAAGCCAGTGAGAAATCTATATCTTCAATGGGTTTCTAACCTGTTTCCTTAGACCCTGTGCCTCTCTGATTATCCCTGAATTCAGAGGTTTCTTGAATTAACAGCAGCCCTTTTCACTTACGAAAGAAAGGATTTTTGTGCATCCTGCTGGCTGGTGGAGATGTGAATGTCACATTGTACTGTATCTTCACAGAATGTTACCAAAGGTGCAAGGCACAAAATAGTCATCAGTATCCAAAAGCTGAAAGAGAGGCAGAATCTTCTCAAGTCTTTAGAAAGGGTAAGTTATTTCTGCTTCTTTTTCAATTAAAATAATAGCCAGGAATTAATTCTCAGATAAAGTCCTTTTTGGTTATTGCTGGGTATTTTCCCCAGAGTGCATCTTTTTCATCGAGCATTTTCTTCGTTGGGTTTGCCACATTCGGGTAATTGTATCACAAACGCACTGCCGTACCAACCACTGCATTTTATCAGCAGGCTGCCCCACTGGCTTTTGTACCGAGGCGTAAGCTGCCTCCTGGTTCTCCCCCAGCTCCGGGAGGTTGTAACCTGCACCAGTCCTGTACCTAGCACAGCCTGCGTGCCCTGGCACTGCCTGGCCAGTTTGAGTAGTAGCCAGTGCTCCGCCCGTTCCTTGAGCCTGCCTGCCCACTCTCGGTGGGTACGTCCACACAGCAGCGGGGAAGATGGTTCCTAACTTGGGTGGACGTACCCGTCCTAGTGCTGCTTGAAAACAGTCGTGTGGCCAAGGCGGTGGCTCAGGCAAGCGACCCAAGTACCAACCCCCAAGTTATACACTCGGACAGCTAGCCTGAGCCACAGCCGCACTGTCATTTGTAGTGTGCTGCGTCGAGCAGAGCTCGCGTGCGTACGTCTGCCCGAGCTGGGACACCCCCTTCCCGCTCCTGGGTAGACGCACCCTGTGTGAGACAGGGAGTGCCACTCCACGTCCCCAGTGTCACCGGTACTTGCGCCCCTGACCCTGTGGGACACGTGGAGGTGAAACCACATGGTCGCCTGCAGGTCCCGCCGCTGCTCTGTTCCCTCGCACACACCGTAGAGGAGAGAGCCCCCATGAGCAGCGCTTTGGCATGCACGGGATACAAACCCGCCCGGGTGGGATCCCACAGCCCTGCCCTCCCCCTCTTTCTCAGCAGAACTGGTGTGGTTCCGGGCTGTCTGCAGTCCCTCACTGCAGGGGAGGAGCACGACTTGCCTATCCCAGTGAGCTTTCTAGGCTGGCTGGCTGACGACTCTGGAAAGCAGCATGGCATCCGTTCACATTCAGCAGGTTCTCGAGGCAGCCAGAGAGGTCAAACGTCTTTTTGTTCTTTGTGATGAAAGTTTAAATTCTGCTGAAACTGGTGGAGCCATCAGAAAAGAACCAGCAATAGCACACCTACCAGTATCAACTCAGTCCAACACCTCGCTGTTTGTTGTTCCTCTGTTGTGTTATATTGCATCAATCATTCTATGCACAGCTTCTGACTAGGAGCTGTTCAATAATTATGCTGCGCATTGCGATTTATTGGTGTTTTGGTTAGCTCACCACTTTATTTTGCATGTTTAAACTATGGGATTTTATTTATGGAACTGTAGGAGTTAGCAAAGCTGTATTTCCCTCTGTACATTAATAACAATCATTACATCCAAGAGACAGACGACTGGATTGAGTTTGCTTTTCGGATGTGTTTTCTAGGCAATTTCACAGCCTTTCTTCCCCCTCCTCTTCATGAAGTTTGAAATACAGTATTGATTGACTGTTGTTACTTCAGGAACGTAACCCAAGTTTGGCTGACACAATGAGCTACACAGTCTATCCAATAAGATGGGATAAATATTAGTGTTTGCTCTTGACTGCTAGCGATATAGTGGGATTTGCCTGGACTCTGGGGCTGTGGTTCTGTGGATGGTTTGAGTGGGGCCCATGAGTAAAAGCTGGCTGTGGGCTGTATTACTTAGGAGCATGTGTCTCTGTTTTTCTAGTTTTCCTTCCTTTATTTTAACTAACCAGGAGCATGTGTGTGACTTGATCTTCTGGGCAAGCCCCTCCTGCGAACGTTTCTTTCTTCCCGTAAAGGAGCTGCACCCGGTTAACACAACGGGTCCCCGCCTAGCTGCACACCGACTCCATGTAATTCAGAGCGATGGAGCCGGGAGTGCAGGTGGTGAAGAGTGATGGGGAAAATAAACAATCACCCCACAGGTCAGGCTGGCTTGTGACACCGCATGTGCTTTCTCTTAATGTATCTTTCATATGTTCATCCATCGCGCTTTCCCCAGGAGCATGTCTGCTCTGGTTTTGTGTCGGAAGCGATGCCTCAAGAGTAGTTTGAGTGAGACCCAGTAGCCTGAGAAACGGGAGACGAGTCTGGCCCATATTAAGAACAAGATGCAGTCCTTCCCGCCTTCCTCACTGACGTTTCCCTGCGGGCGGGAGGGAGGATTAAACCCGAACTACGGAAGGAGAACGGCTGTGACGCACACAAATATGCAGTCTGCCGGGATTAAGAAGCCAACATTTTTCATTCTGAACCACTGGAAGGAATACAAACGTTTGGAGGGTTTTAAGATCACATTTGAAATATGGGGTGAAATTCTAGCCCCACTGGCAAAATTCCCATTCACTTTAGCATGGCCAGGATTTCACCCATGGAGGATTCCAGTGAAATATCTCCCTCTCCAATCACTCCTCATTCACAGAAATGACCCAAAGACCAGCTGTGTCTTCAAAGCCCTGTGATTCTATAGGCGGGTTCCAGACTACAGTAATAAACTGTCCCGGCCACTTCAAAGCTGAGAAACCATATGTGGTGGTGGTAGTATTCTTACCATGACTCCCAGGAGCCCTAGTCATGGACCAGGACCCCATTGTGCTAGGTGCTGTACAAACACAGAACAAAAAGGCAGTCCCTGCCCCACGGAGCTTACAGTCTATGTGTAAGATGAGAGACACCTAGTGATAGAAACAGACGGGGAGGACAAGGAGACAATATGGGTCAGCATCACAGGAAGTGATCACAGGGCACCAGCATCCTAACCACTGTCAAGCAAGCAGGGGTTTGAAGGAGAATGAAGAAGTGACTTTGTGGATGTTTACAGGGAGCTCCTGCCAGGGGGTGGGGCAGCATGGGAGAAAACAGGAGGGCGCTTGCTTGAAAATGTAACAAGTGGGTGATGGAGGCTGGCATCATGGGAATGCAGGAATCAGCCTTTCAACAGTGAATGAGAGACAAGATCAGCTAGGGTTAGGCCATGCATGGCCTTGCAAGTGAGGACAAGTAGTTTATGTTTGATGTGATAGAGAAGGGGGAGCCAGTGGAGGGGCGACATGGTCAAAACAACTGGGTAGGAAAATGATCTTAGCAGCATTTTGAATGGAGATGAGCACGGCAAGATTGCGTTTGTCAAGTCCAGAGAGAATCATGTTGCAGCATTTGAGACACAAGTTGGTAAGAGCCTGGACAAAGGTTTTAGGTATGTGGGTGGATAGCTGGGCCAGACATGGGCCAAGAAGGCAGTACTGAGAGCCAGAGCCAGGATAGGGTTAGGTTAGAGACTGAATTTTGTGACGGTAGACAGCACTGAAATCTCATGTGCTGTTCTCATGTGATTCCTGTGGAAATTGCAAGGTCTCTGCTTTCTTGAAGGGTGGGAATCTCACCAGATCAGCTGCTCTCATGGGATTTCATCCCTCTTGGGCTGCATCTGCACTGGAGCTGGACGCCATACTCGCACTGATTTTGGATCCCACCTGATTCATGGGGTGGGTTCAGATTCGGGAGTTCAAATCTGAACCCACACACCTTAAAATGGGGAAGGGGGTTTGCAGGTGGCTTCAGACTTGAAGTTCTAGTTCTTGCCTGTTTCTGTTAAAACGGTTCTGTGAAAGACTCAGTTAATTAAATGGACCAACTTACTGAACGTGGATCACACAGTACAAGTAAGTCCTGGAGTAGGAACAATAGAAGAGGCTTCTGCGGGGGTTGTTTTTCTGGAAGCAATGTCCTAGTGTTGTCAGCTTTGCTGAGGCAGCATGGCTGAGCTCAGTGCAGCTAGTGGCATATTGAGATTGCAGACCTAGCAGCTGCTAACCGTTTGTGTTGTCTGGAATCTGCAGGACATCCTGGAAGGTGGCAACCTGCGCATCCCACTGCAGGAGCTACACCAAATGATCCTCACCCCAATCAAAGCCTACTGCTCCCAGAATTCAAACACAGACGAGCAGAGCCGGGACCTGGATTCCCACCACCTGCCTTCTCTGATCGGCTCGGACAGCCAAGGGTCTGACGGCAAGGACTCTGCCTCTGGGTGCATACAGCAGCACCACTTGCCTGGCTGCGAGGGCGAGTCTGGAGGGGCACCTTTGCCCGAAGGGGATCTCCCTGGGCAGTTCACGAGAGTCATGGGGAAAGGTCAGCTGCTCCAATTGTCTTTATTCCTTCTATTAGGAGTAAATGGTTAAGAACAGTGTTTATTTCATAGCCGCTCTGGTCCCCATCCACCCTCCTCGTGTCCTGTTCATCATAATATTCTCAGGGCCCCTTTGTGCTAGGTGCTGTATCAACACTTAGTAAGAAACAGTCCCTGACCCAAAGGGCGTGCAGTCTAATTAGGGAAGATGGACAGAGGTGAAATGATGTACTCAAGGTGACACAGCAGAGACAGGACTGCACCCAGCTCTCCGGAGTCCCATTGTACCATGCTGCCATCATTCACATGTGCTCAAGCGCTGTTCATGGCTAGCGCTGGCGAAAAGGGAAGGTTAGGGGGAGTTGGGGACGTAGCCTTACTCTCTCCTCCAGCCAGTAGAGATGGCTGGCTATAGAGGCAGGTGAGCTCACTGCCCCCCATTGTAGCAGGGAGGCCCTTCTTCCTTCTCCTGTGTGCTGAGGAGCTCTAGAAGGCATCATGCCTGTCTGAGTCACAAAGCCTCCTTGGCCTTCTGCACCGCTTCCAATGTTAGAGGGTACATCTACACTGCACATTAAGCCTGGGCTCTGACTCCGGTTTGAGCCCGAGCCCAAGTCCCCTTTCTGGCCGCACAGATCAGTCTGACTCGGGTCAGCAAGCCCTCAGGACCCTGCGAGTGGGGTGGGTCAGAGTCCAAGTCCCACTGCAACTCACATTTTGCAATGCGGATGCAGGTCAAGCTGCAGACGTGAGTCAGAGTGGTGCAGTATAGACATGTTACCAAGGCTCTGAGACCAGGTCCAGCAAGTGCAAATCCTGGTTTATAAGACAGCGTGGATGTTCAAGCATGAGCTTGGAACCACTGAGTCCACAAGCGTGGATCCCACAGACCCAGGCTCACTGTGCAGTGTAGACATAACTAGGCAGGCCCTAGCAAGTACAGCTGAGCCCTATACAAATAGGCATGTTGGAAGCTTGAATCAGAATGAGCCTTTAGTGTTTGACTATGCACCATTATTTTTTAAAGCCTGTGGAAAGATCTTCCTCTTTGTGGTGCATGATCCTGGAATCGAGTGGCTGCTCTGGGGTTACCTTCGGTCTGGCTACTTGCTTTCATTGCCAGCGCCGGTCCCCTGCTGCTCACTGGTCCCATGTCCTCCAGTGGAGTTTTTTATAGCCCTGACTTGCAGTACGAGGGAGTGCACGTACAGAGCAGTTGCTTCCTTTCGATCCGTGATCATGTGACACGGATAGAGAGAGCGTGCCTGGGACTGGCATTTGTGTAATGTGAAAGTTGGGGGAGGGTTGGGCTTTTTAAAACACTTTCTTTGGTGGCTTGGGCCCTGACTGTACATGCTTAAGTGCTTTGCTGAACTGGGGCCTTAGAGCAGGTTGCCCAAGCAGTCTGCACTCCTGTAAGGGTGCTGCCCATGGTCTCGGCGTGTCCCTGCCTCACTGCTGTCGCTGCACTGTGAAATACAGGGGAAACAGTCATACCCAGCAAAACCCTTCGATGCTGGTGTAAATGGCTTCATTGACTTCAATAGCATTTTGCCCATTTATACCAGCAAGGAATTTGTCCTGCTGTGGTCAGTACAAAACAAAACAAGTTTCTTGAACTGAGGAATGATTTAAAAGAATATCTACGAGGGATGGGGGAGTCCATTCAGCCTCATTTTTGAATCATGCAAACCTCTCTAAATCGTTCCTAAACTAGCTTTTCTGTAATAAAAGTGGTGGATACAGAGCACATGACGGGGTGCCCTTCACACACATTTGGGAGGACCTGCATAACTTACTCAGAGCTTTAACCCTCCTGGGTAATTCAGACTGCCCACTCCCAACACTGCGAGCGGGGACTGTTGCGTGCAGCAGCTTGCTGTGTGGAGAATGGAGCAGTTTGGTAACGGGGGGGAGGGAGGCTATTAAAAAAAAAAAAAAACGGTCAGACTTCCATGGAGAAATGTCAGCCCCGGTCCAGTTCCAGCACTTTCTGTTTAAAATGTATGAATAGACATGAAATACAAATTACCTAGAAACTTCAAAGGGCAGAACATTGAGCCCGGTGTGTAATTTCACACTGATTGGCCACTTACTTTGAGAAAAATGTTTTTTTGTGCCGCATTTTAAGCCCATATCAGACCTCACTGCTAACTCTGGTGTCATGACCAGCACCTCCGTCATGCGTGAAGTTGAGTGGTATGGAGATTTATCAGTCGAAGTTGGGGAAATGGCATTGTTAGCAGGCACACTCCCAGGCCTTCTCTGAAAACTGGGGATATTTACTGGTCACCATGAGGGTTAAAATTGATGGAAGCCATAATGTAGAGAAGGCTCCTGTGACCAGTTGTTTTGATGATGCTTGCTTTCCAGCGGGTTTAACTAAGATGGCAGTTCTGGCTGTAGAATTCTGCAGCTCTTACGGACTTTAACTCCAGTTCAGTTGAGTCAGGGTTAGAATGGGTGGGAGTGTTTGGGTAAATTCCCCCAATGCAGACACTGTCTTATTCTGTAAGTTAATTTGCACACACTTTTGTGGCATTATTTCAAAAGCTTGCTGTCAGTCAGATCAGTGGGAATTTTGCCATTGACTTCAGTGAGACCAGATTTTGACCCTGGAAGCAATAGATTTTAACAGCACACTCTTTGTGTGACAGTGTCTTTCACATGTGAGAATAGGATAAGATGGGGGAACCAGATTCTACTCTGTTACTGCTGATTTGCACATGTATAACTCTAATGGAGTTACTCTGGATTTACAGCAATGTAACTGAGAGCAAAATCTGGCCCTAAATATAGACTGGCATGGCTGGAATTGTAAAAGGGAGTCTTTCTACACAAGTGCTCCATTGATAACTCATTTCAGACAATTGCAATGGAAGTCTAAGACCATTCTTAAAAACAACACATTGATGTCAGTCCCGTTTCCTGGTCACCATGTGTTTTGCTAGCTATCCTTTTTTTGTTTGTTTGTTTGCAGTATGTACACAACTTTTAGTTTCCAGACCTGATGAGGAGAATATAAGTTCCTATTTACAGCTCATAGACAAATGTCTAATTCATGAGGTGAGTAGTGTCAGATCTTATAAAACTGTTGTTCTCATTGCTTAGAAACTGTTTCCAAAGTTTCTGTTTATGTAAACGTTTTGGTTTCTAACACAAATATTTTTGGGAGTATTAATAGTAATTCTGACTGTGGCAGACTGTAAATGCAATGTGGTGCACAGAAGTGTAGGTCACTATGTCCCTGTACAACATCAAAGAACTGGAATTGACAAATTCATCATGCTTGTGACATTATGATCAACAGCTGGATGACAGAAAAACCCAGGATGAATGTGCATGGGGTTTCAAGCAGAGAGACTAAACTATCATTCAGCATTTCCAGTTTCTGTTTTGTAGCAAACATTTTGTGATTTGGCACCTACCATTCTGTGTGCCTCTTCATGAGAGCTGCTTGTGCATGGATTTTTATTTTGAACTGTAGCTTTCTCTAAAAGATACATTACCACGTGTCCTTCAGGGTGACTGAAACATATTTTGAGCTCCATATGCCATAGATCTCAGGCACAAGCCACCCTGCTGTGTATATTTATCCCCTATGTGTACCAAGTTCCTGTTGTACTTGTTACTCCTGGGGAAATTCGGTGCCAAAAAATTAAAAATTCTGCGCACAATATTTTAAAATTCTGCATATTTTGTATGTCAAAATAACACAATATAATCACACCAGTTTCAGTTATTTTGGTAATTTATTTCAAATACCTGTCACCAAATATGTCTGTAACAATACAGACTGGGGAAAAAAAAGATTCAGGAAATGTTTTTTTGACAAATAGATTCCTTACTAGGCATATGAATACAGAACGCTGAGTAATTCATCTAAACTACAGTACAGAACTGTGTTTCCTGCGCACCTCAGAAGCAGTGAAAAGGCTTTGGGGGATTCAGGGGTAACAGAGGAGCTGAGGGAGAGGGAAGGAGCCTGGAGTGAACCTGGAGGGTTATTGGGTGTGGGTGGGTGAAGTATGGGACAGGTTTGGGGAGGGAGAGGGATTTTTAGGGAGTTGGGGAGCCTCCCCCATTCAGACCCTGGCTGACCCCTAACCTCTCCCATTCAGTCAAGCACATCTGCTCTTATCCCCGTGTGTCCTTGCAGCCCTCCTCCCCCATCTACATGTGGCCCTGCACCCCCTACCCTCTGTCCCCATGTGACCCTTCAGCCCACCTCCCATTCAGCCTCTGGCTCAGTGCTGTCACCCCACTGATCCTGCATCCAAGTCTGTCCCCCACTAGCTCTTCTGAACCCCAATCTGTGAACCCCCCAGCAGCACCACTCTGTCTGTCCCGTGCCTCCTCACCTGACCCCACTGTGAGGACAGCAGCCTCTCTGGCTGACTGCCCTCTCTTCTGGCGCCATAGCAGCCTCTGGT
This sequence comes from Eretmochelys imbricata, assembly GCF_965152235.1. Classification (NCBI taxonomy): domain Eukaryota; kingdom Metazoa; phylum Chordata; order Testudines; family Cheloniidae; genus Eretmochelys; species Eretmochelys imbricata. The sequence continues at coordinate 124,340,264 of NC_135577.1, read as the reverse complement.
GGGCGAAAGATGTAACTGTAATGCCTCTCCAGCAGAATTTATATTCTGTGGAGAAAAAAAATCTGCGAGGGACATTAATTCTTCATGCGTGCAGTAGTGTGGAATTCCCCCAGGAGTAACTTGTGTACACATGTGCTGCACCTGATCTTACAAGATGCATGGCATTACACGGCCATGCATCTGAAATCTGGATGGATCTCTGAATATTTTCCAGTGTCAAAAGATCTGCAGTTTACACTGTCTTTACATGGTCACTTGTGTATAAAAGTGGAGTCTAGAATCACTCAGAAATCTGTACTATCCTACAGGAAAAGGAGTGGCGACATTTTGGCAAAAGTACGTTGACTGCTGTAAACACAGGTATATACAGTGTGCTAAGTGGAAAAAAGGGTTAAATTACAGAGTTCTGAATCCTCCATGTGAGACGCTATTGCCTAAATAATAGAGCTCTCATCTGGTTCTTGGGCATTTCCCATCCTCACAAAAGCTCTGATTCAGGAAAGCACTAAGTATGTGCTAGGGTAATTAACCATTGGAACAATTTATCAAGGGCCATGGTGGAGTCTCCATCACTGGTAAATTTTAAATTAAGATTGGTTTTTCTAAAAAGATATTCTCTAGTTCAAAAGGAATTATTCTGAAGAAGTTCTGTGACCTGTGATATACTAGAGGTCAGACAAGATGATCACAGTGGTCTGTTGTGGCCTGGAATCTCTGAAGGGTTTTCCTGAATCTGGGACAAAGACAGAGATTTCCAGCCCTGAAGGGAAGTCATTGACATTCAGGGTTTAAAAAAACAAACACTGTCCTCCCAGAATGCTTCTGTCCACAATAGTAACAAGTTTGCCAAGAGTTTTTCAGTGAATGGTAGTGAACTGTCAGCATACATTGTCAACGTATAGTTTGCCACTTGAAATATACAGCAGCTGCGCTAGGAAATTTCATTTTACTATGAAGTGAGTGGTTAGTTTGCTTTCCCACCTCAGCAATGGTTCTGTCTGAGCCAGGCACATAGTTTAAATATAACCAAAGCTTCTAATATGTGTGTACAAAGAACTCTTCCACCTGAGTCCAAGTTCACGGAGATCCCATGAAAAGCTCCTTTCACTCTAATTCTTCATGTATTTCCAGACATAGCAAGATTTTTTTCCCCTTGATTGCTCCATGATGAGTCTTGAAGTCAATGCAGCATTACGAACTGCATCCATCCTAGCCTAGTCTCTCCCCCTGTCTTCTTTATATTTCTGACATTAACCCATGTTAATGAAATGTGATTCTGGCTTGGCACATCCCAGCTGTATAGGACAACTGTACAGGGTGCAACTCCAAACTCATTTTCTGGGTGGTGTAACCAGATGCACTGCTCTGGCTGCAATGGTATAAGGGAAGTGCTTGTTGGTATTCTCAAGAAATGCCTTAAGTGGAACAACATTTCCTCCCTGGCAAAGCAGGGGAAGGAGAGAATAGATTCTCCATGCTCTATGAAGCCCCAGATTTTCCCTTGCATATTATACATAAAATGTAAATGTAGAGTTTGTGAAAGGTGCAGGATTGAGTGGCAGAGAAACCACAGACCTCTCTTTACCCTCTGACCACACCCAGCAGAGGCAGTGCTGTGCACAATTCCCCACACCACCCAGCCAGTGTGGCTAAACCTTCCCCTGGAAAGACCACCTTTTATGGGGGAGAGGATAGTTCATTCTCCATCTCCATTCAGCTCTTGGGGGGTTGAGACTGCCCACGAGGTGCCGATGACTGCCAGCTGTCAGAGTGGTGGGTTTTTTGGTGGACACTGGTCCCCTGGGAGCTAGGGAGAGAGCACCAAACTCATGGCACGTTTGCTACTTCACAGCCATCAGATGGGGGACAGTTTTCAGACACAAAGCTTGATTCCAGGTGGAGACCTTGAGAGGAAAGGGACAGTTCCCTTCCCCCCCATACTTCAGACACATACCTTCTTCTTCGAGTGCTTGCACATGTCTATTCCAATGTAGGCGCATGCTCCAAGCACAGCCGCTGGAATATTTTCCCCTAGCGGTATCTGTTAGGTCAGCTCCAATGCCCTCTGGTACTGCACACTCATAGCTCTGGTATAAAAGGCCCTGTCGAGCCTGCTCTCCTTCATTTCCTTCTTACCGCCCGTTACAGCGGCTGGAACTCCTCATCGCTTCGGCGATCGTTCTCTTAGCGGTTCTTCTTCGAGTGATTTCTCATGTGTATTCCACAATAGGTGTGCGTGCTCGCCACGTGCACCGGTGCCGGAAGTTTTTCCCCTAGCAGTACCCATGGGGGGGAGCACCCCCTGCAACCCCCGGAGTGGCGCCTGCCTGGTGCGGTATAAGGGGAGATGCACGCTCCCCCCACCCTCAGTTCCTTCTTGCCGCCAGTGAAGGTGCATCGGAACTGCTCTGCTCCAGCTTTGCCGTAGCTCGTCCCCAGAACTGTTTGTTCGTTCAGTGTTAGTACCTGTCGTTAGTTTAGTTAGTCAGTGAGCCCGGGTGGGGGCATGCCCCGTGCCCCGGGGTTTAGGTCGTGCGGCTCTTGTAGGCATTCTATGCCAAGAAGTGACCCCCAAGCAGACTGTTTGCACTGTTTGGGAGAAGCCCATGTCAGCGACAGGTGCAAGATTTGCAAGTTGTTTAAGCCTCGCCTCGGACCAAAAGAGAAAGGGACATTCGGCTCCGGACCATCCTGATGGAGTCGGCACTGACCCTGGCACGCCGCTCCGAACCAGTACCCGGCACCTCAGCACTGGTACGTGGTGACCCTCCGGTGCCATCAACCAGTCGGCACCGGTCCCCATCCGTGGGGCACGCCACGGGGGCCAGAAAGACTCCCTCTTTGCAGCGGCATCGAGGGAAGTCTGGGACAGAGGCTAGGCCCATGTCGGGCAGTCCTCAATTGCCACCAGGCCCCAGGCCTCTGACTCACGTTGAGAGGAGTAGCCTGGCCCCATCGGAACAGGCTTCTCCGGATGACCGGATGCCGTCCACACTTGAAGCCCTCCAGGCAGCCCAGGATGTTATGTCCATGCTGGTGCCCGGAGCACTGCCAATGTCGGCCCCATGCTCCAGAGGCAAGCCACCGTTGGGATCTCCCCAGTCGCCTCCGGCCCGGTACCAGTCTCAGTTGAGGGAACATTCCCAACGCCATTCACCTCCCAGTGACCGTTCAGGGAAGAGTCCATGTGGATCGACGCCGACCAGACTGTCTGGCTGGGTTCCAGCCGGCCGGGACTCTCGGCAACGCTCGTCCTCAAGGAGCAAATGTCGACGGGACCGCAGCAGGCATCGCTAACGGTCCTCATCTCGGAAAGGGTACCGCAGTCGGTCATGGCACGGTTGTCGACGCCATTCCTGCTCGGACTCCCACTCCAAATCTCCGCCAAGACATTGCAGCCCCGGGCGTCGATCACTGGCATCTCGCTGTCGCGGGTCCGCCTGTCGAGGCCGTTCCCGGAGTAGCTCTTACCGTCTTTACCAGTCCTCCATGTCAAGATCGTGGTCCCATGGCCAATGTAGATCCCAGCACCGCCACTCCTGCTGGTCCAGAGACAGCAGCGGATCTTACACCAGCCCGGCCTCCATTCGTAGCCGTCCTTCGATGGGCCAGGCCAGCCAAGCCAAACAGCTGGCACCTAGCGTTGTGGCCGGCCCAATGGTACCAGTGGGCACCATGGCCTCCGGCGCAGCCCCTGGTGGGAGCTCACTCGGTGGCCAAAGCTTCGGAAGCACCATCGGCCTCCCTCTCCAAACCCCCAAGAAAGGAGTCGGTGGGACGTATGTCCTTAGCACCGTGCCCGGAGTCTGACCAGGTAGTGGACCCTCCGGTACCGGCCTATACCCAGAGCACTTCACTGGCCTCCTCGCCCCACCCAGAGGAGGCAATTGCAGCCCTGCCCTCTCCACCCCGCAGGAGGACTTCAGGGCCCATCAAGAACTCTTAAAGAGGGTGGCAGCAAGCCTCCACCTCCAGGCAGAGGAGATGGAGGAGTCCTCAGACTCCCTGTTTAACGTGCTGTCCCCGTTGGCACTGGGTAAGGTGGCCTTGCCCCTCCATGAAGGAGTGGCTAAGATTTCAAAGCCCTGTGGGAAACACCGGCCTCGTTGGCCTCCATCTCTAAGAAGGCGGAATGCAAGTACTTGTATACCCACCTGGCGCCCAACTCCCTGGTGGTTGAGCCAGTCAACCACAGGGAACGGCAGGGTCAGCCAGCCCTGACCCCAAAGAACAAAGATTCTCGGAGACTGGATTCTTTCAGAAGGAAAATTTATTTGTCTTCGAGCTTCCAGTTACGAGTGGCAAACCATCAGGCTCTCCTGGGCCCGTACAAATTCAATCTGTGGGGCTCCCTGCCCAAGTTTGAGGACTCCCTCCGGGATCGTGATAGGAAGGAGTTCCAGGCGCTAGTGGAGGAAGGGGCAGCGGCCGCTAGGGTGTCCCTGCAGGAAGCCTCAGATGCTGCAGACATGGCCACATGATCCATGGCCTCCGCGGTGTCCATGAAATGGGCGTCATGGCTCCTGCTCTCTGGGCTGTCCAGCAAGGTGCAGTCTTCCATGCAGGATCTCCCATTTGACGGGAAAGCTCTGTTTGTGGCGAAAACAGATACAAGGCTGCATGGCATAAAGGAATCCCGCACAACCTTCTAGACTCGGGGCCTCTATGTCCCGGCTCTGGCAAAACCTAAGTTCAGGCCGCAGCAGACTCCCGCCCAGGCTGCCGTCCCAAAGTATGAGGCCGCTCATAAGAAGCAGCAGGTTTGGACCGTCTTTTTCCGTATTCTAGACTCCCGGTCCCGCAGTGGGACCTAAACCTGGTGTTGGCTCGTCTCACAGGGCCCCCGTTTGAACCACTAGCCATGTGCTCCTGGTCTCACCTCTCGTGGAAGGTGGCCTTCCTGGTTGCAATCACATCAGCCAGGTGAGTCTCGGAGCTTAGGGTCCTGACCTCCGAGCCACTGTACATGGTCTTTCACAAGGACACGGTCCAGCTCTGCCCACACCCCGCGTTCCTGCCAAAGGTGGTCTCCTCCTACCATATGGGTCAGGACTTTTTTCTGCCGGTCCTCTGCCCCAAGCCTCACGTGTCCAGTGAGGAGCGCTGTTTCCACATGCTCCATGTGTGGCAGGCTCTGGCTTTCTACTCCGAGCGGACCAAGCCGTTCAGGAAGTCCGCACAACTGTTCGTCGCCTCAGCTGAGCACGTGAGGGGCCAGCCGATTTCCATTCAGTGGCTTTCCAGTTGGATCACTTCGTGTATGCCGGGCACTGGCCTTCTACATCCAAAGGACCAAAGCATTCCACAGATCCACTCAGGTGTTGATAGCGGAAAGAATGAAAGTTTCTCCCCATTTCTGTGCGGAGAATCTCATTGTGCATCACTTCGTGCATCAGGGCATGTTACGACCTCGCGAACATCTCGCCGCTGCTCACTTAACAGCTCACTTTACAGGGTCTCAGGCCTCCGCCGCTGCTTTTTTAGCGCAAGTTCCAATTCAGGACATGGGCAGGGGGCAACCTGGTTGTCGGTTCACGACACACTATGTCATTACACAGCAGGCTAGAGACCATGCTGGCTTCGGCCGGGCAGCATTACAATCAGCCTGCCCTTGATCTCCAAACCCACCTCCGGGGCAGTTGCTTGTGGGTCACTTACATTGGAATGGACGTGTGTGAGCACTCGAAGAAGAAACGGTTACTAACCTTTCTGTAGCTGTTGTTGTTCGAGAGGCATTGCACATGGCCATTCCAGAACCCACCCTCTGTCAGAGGTGGTCGGCAAGAAGAAACTGAAGGGGAGCAGGGTCGGCAGGGCTCTTTATGCCGGCGCTATGAGAGCGTACACCAGAGGGCGCTGGAGCCAAGCCAACGGATGCCACTAAGGGGAAAAATTCCGGCAGCTGCACTCGGGGCGCGCACACGCCTACATTGGAATGGACGTGTGTGACGCATCTCGAAGAACAACAGTTACAGAAAGGTTAGTAACCATTTTTTCTGAGGTTCCGTGTGGCAAGTCACCATCTCGGTAGCCCGGGCAAGTGACCGGGCGCTCCAGAGCCATCCCTGTAACAGCTAGAGTGGGAGCTGTGGAATGGCTTGTGACATTCGGCTCCTCCCCAGGTTGGAGGGATGAGAACATTGGTTCCATAATGCATCCTGGTCTCTGAGGTATGGGGTGGGACCAGGGTTGGAAATTGTGCCCGGTACTTCAGCAAGGCAGCGTGGAGTACCGCTGAGAGAGCAGGAAGTCATGAGAGCAAAGATCTAAAAAGGGAGCCTGGAAGGTGAGGATCGGATGCTTGAGCTTGATGTGCAATGTGAGAGGAAGCCAGGGAAGGGATTGGGAAGGAGGGGCATAGTCTGAGCTGCGAGAGGGGGAGGTGATTTTTGCAGCTGAATCTTGGATAGGCATCTTGCTCAGATCCCGTGGTGATGGGTGTGTGACAGGTAGTAACAACACCACTTAGCTCTTGTGTAGCTAATGCTTTTCAGCCATAGATTTCAAAGCACCTTTAAAAAGGAGGTATCTTTATCCCCAGACTGACTTGGCAGAGGTCCCCAGCAAGGTCAGTGGCAGAGCCAGGAATGGAAACCAGGTATCTTGTGTCCCAGTCCAGTTCTCTCCAGATAGAATTGAAGAGAGGTCAGAATCTAAGATGCTGGAGAGAAAACATTGATTGAGTCCTGTATTCCTAAAACCAATAGTTTTTCATTGGTCTCCAACCAGAGCTAAAGTGAGTTGCTCCATAGTAACATGTCTACAGTGGTTTTCATTTGCATTATACGTGAATATGTTAATATTACTGGGATGCAAGGTAAGTAGATTGAGCGTTAAATGTGACAGTCAAAAGGATAATATTAAGATGGCTCATGTGATATTGGTTAAACTGCCCATAAATATATGTATTATAGTAAATAATTGTCTGTAGACCTCTGCTATCATGGGGCATGAACAGGAAACCATTCACATAATAATGTGTTAGGAGCACAGGGGGTCCAGAAGGCTCAGGAGATTGGTAGTGGAGTAAGGGGACTTCCAGTGCCAAGCTCAGGTTAACTCTAACCTGGGACAGTAGCAACCAAATGCCATTACAATCTCAAGGCTCTTTGGTCTCAGTGTAATAGACTGTGGTATAAAAACCTCGAATAGAATAGAAAATAAATGGAAGGTCTTAATCCATTTCCTGGGGAAACAAGTGTCCACCTCACAGAAATCACTGCAATTGGTTCTGGCTGGAAGCTCCCATCAGTAAGGAGATTGAGGATTTTGCTCTCTTGTTATCATGGGAGAAAGTCCCTCCAGGTCCAACCAAGACACGCTGGCAGGGCAGTGTATGGACTGTTGCATTGCAAAATGCTAGCACTGTACCTGTTGAATAGCTGAGCCGGAAGCCACCAGTTCCCAGGGCTGTCAAGCCAGCGCCTTTCATGAACACTATACTTACTTTAAAAGGTTTTTTTTAAAGAACTCAGAAGTTTGTTTATTTTTAGAGATGTCTTGAAAATTTTAGGGTGAGCACTGGGGGATGAAAATGCCAGTTGCTTACTAGAGCGTAGCTATTAAACAATCAGGAGCATTCATTTAGCATTAATAAACTGAGCACTCAGGGAATTTTATGTACATACTATGATCTGAGTCATAGACTTGAAGGTCAGACGGAACCCTCATGGAAATAATTATGACCATTTTCTGTCCCTAAGTCCCAGTATAACTGAATTTCTTTTCATAGGCAACATGCAGTATGTTGCTAATTACTCTGTTTTTTAAATAAATGTGAATTTTGGTTAAAAGTTACTAAAAGAAGTAAAAAGAATTGATTTTGCTTGTTGTATCAGTAGGATGTTTTTTGTAGCATCACCGAAGTGTTGTACATTTTGGCATTCGTAATGATGTAGCAGTAATAATAATTGTCTCCGACCTTTATGTATCTGTCATCCTGGTGGACCCACAGCACTTCACACATACACAGTACCACTGAATTGTAGGCATGGTGGGCAGCCAGGCGATGGTAAAGCATGCCTCACAGTGATGGGGAGAGCAGAAATTAGGGTCCAGGACTCCAGGGAAACCCTTTCTCCTACAGGAAGTGTCATGGGATCTTTAACACCCAGGCACAGCAGGAGCTTTGCTCTTAAGATTTCATCAGAAAGAGCTACGCATAGAAAACTGCTTGGTGCTCAGTTTGTCTTTCTCAAAAGTGTAATGGGCTGAGCCAGCTCTGCCAGGAGTTAAACCTGCACATCAGGGCTTCTGTGTGTTTGCATCCTGAAGCTTGGATCGCTCAGCTCTCTACTTTGGGTGCATGTTAACTGCCTGTTGTTTTCTTTACTTTTATACCCAACTGCATCATCCATAAGATGTTTACCTTTTTTTTTTAATTCCTTTTTTTTGGGGGGCAGGCGTTTACAGAGACACAGAAGAAAAGATTGTTGTCATGGAAACAGCAGGTGCAAAAACTCTTCAGGTCTTTCCCTCGGAAATCCCTTCTAGACATATCAGGATATCGGCAGCAAAGAAAGTACGTTGGGATTTCATCTCTCTGATGCAATGATTGTACTTTGTGGGTTGGTATCTTGGCCAAGACTACGCCAAAGGGGATAATTACATTAACGTTCACACTGTGCTAACTGGAACCGTCGGCTGGGTCTGATTCATGAGGCCAGTTACCTCGAGTGCCGGCAGGGCTGGAATATTTCACCTTGTTCTGTTTTAATGCTGTATATCCCAGCCACCTCTCAAATGTCACTGTAGAGCAGTGGTTCCTGTTATTAGCTCTGATTTGCATTATACTGGCACCTTGAAGTTCCAGCTTAGATCAGGGCTCCATTGTACTAGATGTTAAACTGAGAGACAGTCCCTGCCTCAAAGAGTTTACAGTATAAATAGACAAAACCAAACGGTGGGTAAAAAGTACCATTGTCCCCATTTTACAGATGGTGATTTAAGTCATAGAAAGATTCAGTGACTTACCTCAGGTGACAAGCTGCCTGTGGTGGTGCTGGGATTTGAACCCAGATTTCCTGAGTCCCACTTTGGTGGCTTACCAACAACGCAGTTCTTCCTCTATGTGGCGCCCTCCTTAAATTGGGGATTCTGATTGACCGGCCCATCTCCCAACCTACACTTTCCCCATGGTAATTAGAGCACTTGAAAAGATTAAAAAGTAGGGCTGTCAAGTGATTAAAAAAATGAATCACAATTGTGCGATTACTCACTCTGTTAAACAATATTAGAATACCATTTATTTAAATATTTTTGGATATTTTCTACATTTTCAAATATATTGATTTTAGTTACAACATAGAATACAAAGTGTATAGTGCTCACTTTATATTTATTTTTATCACTGTAAAAAAGAAAAAAGAATATAAGTAGTATTTTTCAATTCACCTAATACAACTACTGTCGTTCAATTTCTTTGTCATGGAAGTTGAACTTACAAATGTAGAATTACGTACAAAAAAATAACTGCACTCAAAAATAAAATCAAGGTGACCAGATGTCCCGATTTTATAAGAACAGTCCCAATTTTGGGGTCTTTTTCTTATATGGGCTCCTATTACGCCTCACCCCCGTCCCGATTTTTCACACTTGCTGTCTGGTCACCCTAAATAAAATAATGTAAAATTTTAGAGCCTAGAAGTCCACTCAGTCCTATTTGTTCAGCCAATCACTCAGACAAACAAATTTGTTTACATTTGCAGGAGATAATACTGCCCACTTCTTGTTTACAGTGTCATCTGAAAGTGAGAACAGGTGTTCACCTGGCACTCTTGTAGCTGGCGTCACAAGATACTTATGTGCCAGATCCAGTAAAGATTCATATGTCCCTTCATGCTTTGCCCACTATTCCAGAGGACATGCGTCCATACTGATTCTGCTCGATAGCAGTCCAAAACAGAGCAGACTGACACATGTTCATTTTCATCATCTGAGTCAGATGCCACCAGCAGAAGGTTGACTTTCTTTTTTTGATGGTTCAGTTTCCACATCTGACTGGTGCTTTTTTAAGACTTATGAAAACATGCTCCACACCTCGTCTCTCTCAGATTTTGGAAGGCACTTCTGATTCTTAAACCTTGGATCGAGTGCTGTTGCTATCTTTAGAAATCTCACATTGATACCCTTCTTTGCATTTTGTCAAATCTGCAGTGAAAGTGTTCTTAACTCGAACAACATGTACTGGGTTGTCATCCAAGACGGCAATAACACAAAATATATAGCAGAATGCAGGTAAACAGAGCAGGAGACATACAATTCTCCCCCAAGGAGTTTAGTCAAAAATTTAATTAATTTCTTTAACGAGCATCAATGGCATGGAAGCTTGTCCTCTGGAGTGGTGGCCGAACCATAAGGGGCATACGAATGTTTAGTATATCTGGCACATAAATACCTTGCAATGCCAGCTATAAAAGTGCCAGGCGAACGCCTGTTCTCACTTTCAAGTGACATTGTAAATAAGAAGAAGGCAGCATTATCTCCTGCAAATGTAAACAAATGTCTTAGCAATTGGCTGAACAAGAAGTAGGACTGAGTGGACTTGTAGGCTCTAAAGTTTTACATTGTTTTGTTTTTGAGTGCAGTTATGTAACAAAAAATATCTACATTTGTAAGTTGCTCTTTCACAATAAAGAGATTGCACTACAGTACTTGTATGAGTACTGAAAAATACTAAATACTATAAAAAATACTAAATACTAAGAAAAATACTGTTTCTTTTGCTTATCATTTTACAGTGCAAATATTTGTAATAAAAAATAATCTGAAGTGATCAGTGTACAGTTTGTATTCTGTGTTGTAAATTGAAATCAAATATTTGAAAATATAGAAAAACATCCAAAATATTTAATACATTTCAATTGGTTTTCGATTGTTTAACAGTGCGATTAAAACTGCGATTAATCGCGATTAATTTTTTTGATCACAACTAATTCTTTATTGGTTAATCGCATGAGTTAACTGCGATTAATCGACAGCCTTATTAAAAAGTAATAACAGCACTGTCCGTCTCTGCAGGTTAGTTTTCTCTCTTGTGTTTGCTGCCCCTCCAGTTTTGGTGTCATCTGCAAATTAAATCACTGTTGGATAGACACCAGAAAAAGCAATCAGCAAGGGTGCAGCGAGGCTCTTGGGCTTGTTCAGATTAGTTAATCAGAAAAACCTCAAGAGGGCCCTGTAATGGGCTACAAATGACTGGAATCATCACAGCTTAAACACTGAGACTTGCTTCTCCACTGTGACTGGAGAAGCACTACACCAAAGACCAGGGCCTTGGCTAGAGAAGCACTTATCAGAAGATACTCCATTAGGGTGAAATTCACCCCCGTGCAGACACCAGCATACAGCAGGTGTGCCACTTAACATCATGCCTTAATGCTCAGAATAGGGCATAAGTAGGGTATCAACTGAGACTGGCTTCTCTGCACCCTGCAAGGTGTGAAATTCACCCTTGCTGATCTAGATCAAATGTGTCATTTTCTTGTACTTTCTTTGCTCTTCCAGTCTGGGTGAAGCTGTAGGCTAAGAATACAATGGTGCAGCTCTGCCTTTCACATAGTTCCGTAGGTATAATGGCAAAATCGCTTCCTGCATGAGGTTTAAAGAAACTTCGTTGTGTGTCATGATGGGTAGATTTATACTGGTTTGGATTCTATAATCGTATTATTTTGGAAGTCTTGTTCACTATAGCATGCACAAGCAGGAGAGATTAGGGCTAAGAGGAAGGTGAGTTGAAACGTCAAGTGTTGGAGAAGGGGCAGGGCGATACAGGAACTGCACAAGTGATAAGAGTTGTTAATCTCCAAATAGCTACTCTCATTTGTCATGTTTCAAACGTCAGCAGGTAAATAATAAGTATCACAGCAATCCTACCCATCTCTTTGTGTACTCATTTTAAACAGTTGGGCAAGAACACTAGGAAGACTTTACACCGCAGTGAAATCTGCGTGATCTATTTGTTCTGTGGGATCAACTGTTTTTATTTTTTTGGTGCTGTTGCTTTGTGTGTTGTTTCAATTTGGCATCCCAGTAACTAACGGTGGCTATGTCTACACTACCACAGTAAGTCGACCTATGCTACGCAACTCCAGCTATGTGAATAACGTAGCTGGAGTTGACGTACCTTAGGCTGAGTTACCACGGGTCTACACTGAGGGGAGTCGACAGGAGAAAATCTCCTGTCGACTTACCTTACTCTTCTCGTTGGGGGTAGAGTATAGGGGTCGACTGGAGAGCAATCTGCAGTTGATTTGGCGGGTCTTTGCTAGACCCGCTAAATCGACCGCTGGTGGATCAATCTCAGAGCGTGGATCCCCGCTGTAGTATAGACCTGGCCAGTGTTACATAGAAATGGGTTAAATGTCCTAATTACGAACCAAGAATGGTCTGCCACTAGAGATGTGTGTTTAAAAGACACACATTAACCAAAATTCCCTCAACTTCACTACTGCAAAATGCCTCCATACTAGAGCCATCAAACTGTGGGAGAAACTGGATCTGCAAACACTTGTTTTTCACATGGCAAATGAAAACAAATTCCACTCCTTGTTCATCTATAGTTCAGACTGCCCCTCATTTTCATCATCATGTCCCGTTACCCCTAAATCAAAGAATGTAGTTTATTGGGCCGTTGCTCCCGCCATACATGTTGGGGAGGTGAGTTAATGAGATTTAAGGGCCTGATTGTTCACTCCCGTCCGCTGGTGCAAATCAAGAATAACTCTACTAAAATCAGTGAAGTAACTAACACTGGTGTATCATCAGAATCAGGGAGATGAGAAGCAGGCCCTGAGAGTCAGAATCATGAACCCAGCTTGTATGGGAGCTTTTATTCATGGATTCTAAGGCCAGAAGGGACCACTGTGATCATCTAGTCTGACCTCCTGCATAACAGAGGCCAGAGAACTGCCCCAAAATAATCCCTCTTTGAACTAGAGCTGATCTTTTAGAAAAACATCCCATCTTGACTATATGTAGTTACACATAGTCTAAGGACCAGACTATGTTCTGCTGACTTCAGGGAAGTTACTGTGGTTCAAACTGCTGTAACTGAGATCAGAATCCAGTTCTAAGCAGGTAACATTTGTTATCCGCTTGCTCCCCATCTCCATTAGTGTCAGGATGCCAACCCAAGCAGGACTGCATCGTACTGGTTTACAGAGAAAGTGCTTTTCACAACCAAATGGGCTAAAAGATCTGTAAACTTTCTGGCCCCATTTACTCTGGGTTTTCAAACTGTTAGCGCTATCCTAAAGAACTGTGTTTAAACCTGGCTCTTGCTAGGGAGGTGTTGATGCAGTTTGACATCTTAGTGTTGATGGAGCCTTTGAGACTGACAAGCCCTTTTCTAACAATTGTCACTCACATAAGCACAAACAGGAAGATTTGATATCGGGTGCAATGCCTGTGTCTCATTCTGTGCAGAAGTTGTCTTCATTCATCATTTCTTTTCTCTCTCTCTCTCTTTTTTTTAAAAGTTTTCATTTAAAATGAGCACATTTTAAACCAGCCAAATAAACCAAAAACATAAACCTCAAACTCCAAACACAACTAAATATAGAAATCAGATAAATTAAAGCCTTAATTAACCCAAAGAAAGGAAAAACACGTACACACCAGAAACCAGCAGGAATGAAAGTGACTTCAAAGAGGCTTGGATCTGGCCCTGAGGACCCAAATCTTGAGATGCTGAGTGTTATGTTCACACCATGCACACAGAGAAGTTAGAGTAAAAACATAAAATACTTGTGCTGGATGCTTGCAACGTAACACTACTTTATTTCTTAGAATTTGGAGTGGTAACACACAAGAACCAATAACAGAGAGAGAGAAAGCAGGCTGCTCCTTAACACAGAGGAACAATTCACCTCACTTGCTCGGCTGCCTTCTTGCAAACTGACTGACAGATCTGAATGCTTGGTGCTTCCCTTTAGAGCCCCCTAGCCTGCAAACCAGACCAGGAAACCCCTTAAAAGTTAAAGTGATGGCTTATTTTCCATACACCACACTCCACACTGTCAACTCTCATTTCATGGGAGGCAAAGGCGCTCAGCAACTCACAGCATCAGGTCCTCAGTAGGTAAAGAGCCACGAGGAAAGAGAAAACTGAGACGCAAATATAGCTCAGAGAGGAACCAAGAATCAGTTTAGGACCCTTCCTTATCACTGTGGGAAATGCAGAGCATCACAGGCATCTTGAGAAGGCTGCATGGGGCTTGCAAGCCATGAATTGCCGAGTGCTGGTATATCAGCTTTTTATTTCCAGTGCAAGCTGAGATTCTGGAGAATATTCCAAAACCCCCAGGGCACTGCCAGAATCCATATACTTCTCCAGGCTAAGTGACTGGATTTCTCCCTGTTTAGCACTTAAAAGGTCATTTACATCTCACCAGCCATCATCGAAAGCAAATCCCTCCTGCCTCTCTCCCACTGACTGCTTTGACTCACTCACAGGAGTATGGTAAGCAGGATAGGGCCTCAGGGGGCTAAACCAAAGTTTAATGCTAGCCCCAGGGCTTACATGTTCAGCTGTCCTCTAAATCCAGGGAAAGCAATTATGTTCCCTCTTGTGGTGATCCTCGGTAAGACACTTCAGCTAATTTGGCATTAAGGAGCCCTGCCCTACTACACTGAAGTGAGGGTGAGTTTTTCCATTGATTTTAGTGGGAGATGGGTCAAGGCTAAAGCTTGTTAGGCTGTGCTGATTTTCCAAACCCATCTTTAATCAGTACAAACCACATGCCATTTGAATATAGTCTTAAAGTATTTAGAAGTCTGCTCCTGCTTGCATTTTGAAAGGTTAAGATTCTGAATTTTCAGATCTGTTATTTTTTCCTCTTTCCAGTCGAGGCTTTGGCCAGTCGAACTCCTTACCAACAGCTGGATCTGTAGGTGCAGGAATGGGTAGACGGAACCCACGCCAGTTCCAGATTCCCTCCCGGAATCTCCCCCCCACCCGGCTGGGTCTGCTGGGCCCCAGTGGACTCCTAGGGGCTGCACAACGCAGCACAGCTACCAATCCAACAATCTTGAAACAAGGAAGACAGGTGTGTGTCAGTCTGTCTGTGTTGTTGCACGTCAGGCTACCAGTGCTGCAGGATGGTTATTAGCTGCAAAGCTGCAAGGGAGGGTCCATATTTTTTGTGCCTGATGAGAAATGCTTTAGGTCTGATCTGACAAGATGCTGAGCACCAGCTGCATGGCAGGGAGCATCCCTGATTGCCATTTAGTCAGGTGTGGGGGGCTCACAGGACTTGGCAGGATCAGGCCCATATACATGACAAGGGATTGGTCCAAATGTAGCTATTTACTCCCCAATGACTGAATAGAAAACTGCTACTAGAGAAAACAAGTTCATCAGCTCTTTGCTAAGGTTAGCGTGCAATGACTTTTCTGATTTTCCTCATCTGACTAATGTGTCTGGATACTCCTTTTTTACACACGAACCCAGTGAGAACCGTCTGCAGGCATTTCCTGTTTTTGCTCTTTTTAGTGGAGCAGGGTACTGAAAGGGACAAGGAGAGCAGGGGGAGAGGGACAAATCAGGCTTCAGAGAGGGATGGAGGAAGAGAAATGAGCCAAGGGTTTTTTACAAATCCATCACTCGGTGAGTAAGTGTCACTCGCAGAAAAAGCCCTTCGCAGGGAGAGGGTGAGCCAGCGACTAGAAGATGTAAGGCTGGGGAGATCAGGAAAGCATTAGCATACAGAACGTGCTGAGGTTTTTAACACACACAGACTGTGTCCTACATTACCGTGGCACTGGTATTCGTTTTACAGTATTGTTGCTGTGTTTGTTTTCCACAGAATCTCTGGTTCGCAAACCCCGGGGGTAGTAACAGCATGCCAAGCCGGACCCATAGCTCAGTGCAGAGGACGCGTTCCCTGCCTGTCCACACATCCCCACAGACCATGTTGATGTTTCAGCAACCAGGTAGGAAGAAGTCATTTGTCTTTTGCTTATTCATCCCCTTGTCATCTGGGAGTACAGTATATTAAAATAGCTGCACTAGTGAACCCTGCCTGCAAGTGCTTAGCCTCAACTCTCACAATACATTCTTGGGTGCTTATCGAAAGCTTTCTTTTTTTAAACTGTGCATTGCAAGATGAACAGTGGTGGGCTGGCAGCAAGCCAGACGCTGCAAGCTCAGAGTCTGTTGCAATCTGACCAAGATATTTTTTGACGCTAGTCAGATTACTGGATTGATTCAACTAGAGACATCGCTGGAGGGATTTTGACCCTATATATAACAGACTGGCTGTTCTAGTGCTCAGCATCGCTTCCTTCGGCGCGTCTTTGTGTCACACGGGGAATGTTGTAACTACTGGATCACCTTTTTTGCTTTTCCATGGACTGGAAAATCCAGTGCAGAAGAGAAATGACTTCATGCGTTTTAGGGAAATTCTTTTGAGAGAGACATTCTGAGGCAGAATTTCAACACATTTGGGGATTTTAATTGTTTCCTTGCACGCTTTAAATACCCTTCCATGTGTAAGAACATCGTGTCATTCTTTTTGGTTTGCTGAGTGTCCATCTGAATCCAGAGGAAAAAGCTCAGAGATTTTAGTGCATTTTTGTCTAGTATATCTTAACTATGTATGTTGCTCTCCTATCCCTTTAATGCAGCCTTTCTGCTAATGTCCAGTAGTATTAATAATCTGCATTGTTCCAGCAATCATTCACCATAGAAACAAATCTCATTCAAAAGATGTTTACCACACCGGAAACTTATACCCTTGTTTCAGCCTGGGCCTCCATCTCGCCTTCTTGTGTATTAAGAGTCTGCGTTGTTTTGACTGTCTGTCCTAGATTGCAAGCCTCTTGTCGCAGGGACTGCGTCTGCCTCTATGTATCATCCAGAGCCCAGTGTAATGGCAAAGTGCGGTAAATATTACAGAATAAGAAATAGGTGGTTCTTGCATGTTAGCCTTCAGGTGATGAGGACTCAAGAGGACTGGAAAGTGGCATTGTTGAAAAAATATGTGTAGAGTAGCCAAGAAAATGATGTGTTTATTTAGTAGTATCATTAATAGTTTGCATTTATACAACACTTTTCTTTGGAGGAGCTCAAAACACATTGTAAACACTAATGAATTAATCCCCACAACAATCCTGTGAAGTAGGAAAGTATTATACTTGTGAGGTAAACTGAACAGAGAGATTTCAGAGTAACAGCCGTGTTAGTCTGTATTCGCAAAAAGAAAAGGAGTACTTGTGGCACCTTAGAGACTAACGAATTTATTTGAGCATGAGCTTTCGTGAGCTACAGCTCACTTCATCAGATGCATACCGTGGAAACTGCAGCAGACTCTATATATACACAGAGAATATGAAACAATACCTCCTCCCACCCCACTGTCCTGCTGGTAATAGCTTATCTAAAAGCCATTTCCAGCACAAATCCAGGTTTTCTCACCCTCCACCCCCCCACACAAATTCACTCTCCTGCTGGTGATAGCCCATCCAAAGTGACAACTCTTTACACAATGTGCATGATAATGAAGTTAGGCCATTTCCTGCACAAATCCAGGTTCTCTCACTCCCTCACCCCCCTCCAAAAACCCACCCCCATACACACACAAACTCACTCTCCTGCTGGTAATAGCTCATCCAAACTGGCCACTCTCCAAGTTTAAATCCAAGTTAAACCAGAACATCGGGGGGGGGGGGGGTAGGAAAAAACAAGAGGAAATAGGCTACCTTGCATAATGACTTAGCCACTCCCAGTCTCTATTTAAGCCTAAATTAATAGTATCCAATTTGCAAATGAATTCCAATTCAGCAGTTTCTCGCTGGAGTCTGGATTTGAAGTTTTTTTGTTTTAAGATAGCGACCTTCATGTCTGTGATTGCGTGACCAGAGAGATTGAAGTGTTCTCCGACTGGTTTATGAATGTTATAATTCTTGACATCTGATTTGTGTCCATTTATTCTTTTACGTAGAGACTGTCCAGTTTGACCAATGTACATGGCAGAGGGGCATTGCTGGCACATGATGGCATAAATCACATTGGTGGATGTGCAGGTGAACGAGCCTCTGATAGTGTGGCTGATGTTATTAGGCCCTGTGATGGTGTCCCCTGAATAGATATGTGGGCACAATTGGCAACGGGCTTTGTTGCAAGGATAAGTTCCTGGGTTAGTGGTTCTGTTGTGTGGTATGTGGTTGTTGGTGAGTATTTGCTTCAGGTTGCGGGGCTGTCTGTAGGCAAGGACTGGCCTGTCTCCCAAGATTTGTGAGAGTGTTGGGTCATCCTTTAGGATAGGTTGTAGATCCTTAATAATGCGTTGGAGGGGTTTTAGTTGGGGGCTGAAGGTGACGGCTAGTGGCGTTCTGTTATTTTCTTTGTTAGGCCTGTCCTGTAGTAGGTAACTTCTGGGAACTCTTCTGGCTCTATCAATCTGTTTCTTTACTTCCGCAGGTGGGTATTGTAGTTGTAAGAAAGCTTGACAGAGATCTTGTAGGTGTTTGTCTCTGTCTGAGGGGTTGGAGCAAATGCGGTTGTATCGCAGAGCTTGGCTGTAGACGATGGATCGTGTGGTGTGGTCAGGGTGAAAGCTGGAGGCATGCAGGTAGGAATAGCAGTCAGTAGGTTTCCGGTATAGGGTGGTGTTTATGTGACCATTGTTTATTAGCACTGTAGTGTCCAGGAAGTGGATCTCTTGTGTGGACTGGACCAGGCTGAGGTTGGTGGTGGGATGGAAATTGTTGAAATCATGGTGGAATTCCTCAAGGGCTTCTTTTCCATGGGTCCAGATGATGAAGATGTCATCAATATAGCGCAAGTAGAGTAGGGGCTTTAGGGGATGAGAGCTGAGGAAGCGTTGTTCTAAATCAGCCATAAAAATGTTGGCATACTGTGGGGCCATGCGGGTACCCATAGCAGTGCCGCTGATCTGAAGGTATACATTGTCCCCAAATGTGAAATAGTTATGGGTAAGGACAAAGTCACAAAGTTCAGCCACCAGGTTAGCCGTGACATTATCGGGGATAGTGTTCCTGACGGCTTGTAGTCCATCTTTGTGTGGAATGTTGGTGTAGAGGGCTTCTACATCCATAGTGGCCAGGATGGTGTTATCAGGAAGATCACCGATGGATTGTAGTTTCCTCAGGAAGTCAGTGGTGTCTCGAAGGTAGCTGGGAGTGCTGGTAGCGTAGGGCCTGAGGAGGGAGTCTACATAGCCAGACAATCCTGCTGTCAGGGTGCCAATGCCTGAGATGATGGGGCGCCCAGGAGTTCCAGGTTTATGGATCTTGGGTAGTAGATAGAATATCCCAGGTCGGGGTTCCAGGGGTGTGTCTGTGCGGATTTGATCCTGTGCTTTTTCAGGAAGTTTCTTGAGCAAATGCTGTAGTTGCTTGTGGTAACTCTCAGTGGGATCAGAGGGTAATGGCTTGTAGAAACTCGTGTTGGAGAGCTGCCGAGCAGCCTCTTGTTCATATTCCGACCTATTCATGATGACAACAGCACCTCCTTTGTCAGCCTTTTTGATTATGATGTCAGAGTTGTTTCTTAGGCTGTGGATGGCATTGCGTTCCGCATGGCTGAGGTTATGGGGCAAGTGATGCTGCTTTTCCACAATTTCAGCCCGTGCACGTCGGCGGAAGCACTCTATGTAGAAGTCCAGTCTGCTGTTTCGACAATTTCCATCCCACCACCAACCTCAGCCTGGTCCAGTCCACACAAGAGATCCACTTCCTGGACACTACAGTGCTAATAAACAATGGTCACATAAACACCACCCTATACCGGAAACCTACTGACTGCTATTCCTACCTGCATGCCTCCAGCTTTCACCCTGACCACACCACACGATCCATCGTCTACAGCCAAGCTCTGCGATACAACCGCATTTGCTCCAACCCCTCAGACAGAGACAAACACCTACAAGATCTCTGTCAAGCTTTCTTACAACTACAATACCCACCTGCGGAAGTAAAGAAACAGATTGATAGAGCCAGAAGAGTTCCCAGAAGTTACCTACTACAGGACAGGCCTAACAAAGAAAATAACAGAACGCCACTAGCCGTCACCTTCAGCCCCCAACTAAAACCCCTCCAACGCATTATTAAGGATCTACAACCTATCCTAAAGGATGACCCAACACTCTCACAAATCTTGGGAGACAGGCCAGTCCTTGCCTACAGACAGCCCCGCAACCTGAAGCAAATACTCACCAACAACCACATACCACACAACAGAACCACTAACCCAGGAACTTATCCTTGCAACAAAGCCCGTTGCCAATTGTGCCCACATATCTATTCAGGGGACACCATCACAGGGCCTAATAACATCAGCCACACTATCAGAGGCTCGTTCACCTGCACATCCACCAATGTGATTTATGCCATCATGTGCCAGCAATGCCCCTCTGCCATGTACATTGGTCAAACTGGACAGTCTCTACGTAAAAGAATAAATGGACACAAATCAGATGTCAAGAATTATAACATTCATAAACCAGTCGGAGAACACTTCAATCTCTCTGGTCACGCAATCACAGACATGAAGGTCGCTATCTTAAAACAAAAAAACTTCAAATCCAGACTCCAGCGAGAAACTGCTGAATTGGAATTCATTTGCAAATTGGATACTATTAATTTAGGCTTAAATAGAGACTGGGAGTGGCTAAGTCATTATGCAAGGTAGCCTATTTCCTCTTGTTTTTTCCTACCCCCCCCCCCCCGATGTTCTGGTTTAACTTGGATTTAAACTTGGAGAGTGGCCAGTTTGGATAAGCTATTACCAGCAGGAGAGTGAGTTTGTGTGTGTATGGGGGTGGGTTTTTGGAGGGGGGTGAGGGAGTGAGAGAACCTGGATTTGTGCAGGAAATGGCCTAACTTCATTATCATGCACATTGTGTAAAGAGTTGTCACTTTGGATGGGCTATCACCAGCAGGAGAGTGAATTTGTGTGGGGGGGTGGAGGGTGAGAAAACCTGGATTTGTGCTGGAAATGGCTTTTAGATAAGCTATTACCAGCAGGACAGTGGGGTGGGAGGAGGTATTGTTTCATATTCTCTGTGTATATATAGAGTCTGCTGCAGTTTCCACGGTATGCATCTGATGAAGTGAGCTGTAGCTCACGAAAGCTCATGCTCAAATAAATTCGTTAGTCTCTAAGGTGCCACAAGTACTCCTTTTCTTTGAACAGAGAGATTAACTGAGTTGCCTAAAGTCTTACAGCAAGTTGGTCGTGAAGTTAGAATTGCAACCCAGGAGTCCTGACTCTGTCCCTGCTCTGAATATTAGACTTACAGTAACATCTAGTCAGCCTTATTTCTTACATCTCATTAATGTAAACTTGAGATGCATTTAGTGTGAATATCTGTTCAGTCAGAACAAAGCTGGTCTGTTTGTTCAAGCAGAATACTGCCTGGGGTAAAAACATGGCGGATCTAACTCTGCTGGCTTTGTAGCATTCAGCCTCAGTTCCCTTACCCATGGATCTGTGGGATCCCTGCAAACTCCACAGGGTGTCACACCTCTCTCCCTTGAGGAGGACTATTTGCAGAGAACTCATAGAGTGGAGTTTCAGGGAGCTTTTCTGCTGCCCTAGCCCCCTCCTGCAGAGAATCCAGCAGAGGGGACCTCACCTGGGTGACAGGACAAAGGAGAGGAATCTAAAGGGATTGTTTAAATTCAGAATAAAGCCATAAGAACGAGCCAAAACCATCCCTACAAATGCTACATTTAATAATAATAATACTTAGCTCTTAGAATTTGGTGCCAATGTCTTGCCTAGCACACTCCCCCAGCTCCTGCAAGCCGGGCACAAACGTCTGAGTGCAGAATGTTGGCTCTAAATTTATGTGCTATTTAAAACTAGCACCAAAATTTGTTTCTACCGGGGATTAAAATATCACCTGAACTAGGAATGCACATAGATGACTGTCCAGGAGGGATTTAAGGAAATACTGCCAGCGTCTTCATCTTGTGTGCATTAAGCCCGGATTAAAAGGTGATCTGGAAGAAAGAGGGGAAGCAGGTCGTATAAATTAGTGGGCTATTCCACTAATTCATCTTCAGAGCTGTTGGGGTCACCACCTGCCCTTAATTTCCAGTCATCTGACGGCTGATTTGGAACCCTAAAACACAAGCCTTCCCAGGTAGCTCACAACCTTACTGGGTTCGCAACTGCAGCATACCATATTTTTAAGCCACAGATGATGGTTTCAGATAAACAAGCTCTTTCCTTCCACCTGCTTGGAGTGGAGCGGGTGAAAAAAATAATAATCTTGATATTGCTCCCGTAAAATGCCAGATATCCTCAATCCATTGAAGTCAAGGGATGTTTCTTTAGGTGTCTGGGGTAAGATCACATTTCTTTTAAGCTGTGCTGTGGGCTTCTCTCCTGCTGGTTATATTTATTTCCATATGAATCAGGGAAGTTAAAGTTGGAGAAGACCTCTTAGGTCACACCTCGGTCATCCCTTGGGGACCAGCCCAGATCTCCACGGTAAATCAGGATGCGTCAGAGGAAGGGAAAAAGATCCCGCATAAGGCACCTACACAGTCTGTTCTCCAGGGCTTTGTCCAGCCTGGTTTCAAATGACCCCAGCAATGGAGCTTATTTTTAGTTTCACTTCTGTCATTTGTACAGACAAGTTTTACAGCCCTCGTGTCCCTGGCACAGAGGAGTTTCTGATTTTGCCCTACATGAAACTTACAAGTTGATAAAAAAAAAAATCAAGTCCCCGTCTCTACAGACACTATGGCAAATGTAATCAACCTGACACAAACTATGTCTAAACAGGGAATAGCCAATATTATGCCTCACATTTGTTTTAGGCGTAAAATACTTTTGTTCTAGAGCATAATCATAACATTATCAATTACAATATACTCCTCTTTATCCGAAACCCCGTGTGATGGGGTTCGGTCCACCACTGCGGCGCCTCCTGCTGGCGATCCTGGGGATTAGCTCTGTACGCCAGCGCGCCCTCTTCTGGTGGTGGTCTGCCGCTGTCACTTCTGCTCCAGGGGCCCATGTCACTCCCAGGACCGGACGTCCTGTGCGCATGACACAGCCCTCCAGCTATGCTGCATTCTGTGCTCCCACCTTCCGGGGGATAGTATCGCAGTCCCTCAGTCCAGCCACTTCCTCAGTGGGGGCAGGGGGAGACCCGGGCCCACCCACTACCCTGAGTCCTGGCCCAGGGACCCTGAAGATGGCCGCCACTTACTGCATCCCCTCCGACTCCTCTGTAGATCTCCCTGGGCCACTTCCCCCCAGCACCAGCACCCTCTTTGCCCTGGCCTCAGGGCCTCAGCCTGCAGCACTGGTCTGTCTTGGGTGCTTGCTGCCCTCCACCTGCAAGGCACCCAGTTCTCCCTCCTCAAGCTCCAGGAAGTGACTGACGCTACTCTGCTCTGCAGCCTTTCTTATATGGGCCAGCCCGGCCCTGGTTGGCTGCTCCCCACAGCCCCTCTCCAATTGGCTGCCTCCTGCGCAGCCTCCATCACACCCCATTATCCAAACCTCCACACTATCCCAACCCCTTCCTTGCCCCCCTTTTATCTCATGCTGGGGGACCAGGAAGGGATTTGGAGAATGGAGAGGTTCAGATAATAGAGCAGAGTGCCCCAGCCAGGACTTCAAGGAGGGGGACAAGCCCCTGGCTTCAGGGAGGCCAGCCCGCTGCTGTACGGCTCCTACGACAGTGCAGGGAGCCCTCTGCAGCCCCACTGTTACAGGAGTGAGGGAGCGGGGCCATGACAATGGAGTTGCATAGGGCCAGTGACATCCGCTCCTTGCAGGCGCAAGGTGCAGGGATGGCTGCAGTGTTGGCAGGACAGAGCACAGTCCTGGCTGTGGGGGGTCTCTGCTTTGCCCAACACCCTGCACCTGCAGGGTCTGGGTGTCACTGGCCCTGCAGCAGTGCAGAGACCCCCAGCCAGGACTGCAAGGAGGAGGAGAAGCCCGCTGCTGAATGGCTCCTCTCCACTGTCCAGATAAAATCCTTCTCGCCTAGGCTATTTGGATAACTGGGATTGTACTATTTGCATTGTAGTGTGTGAATGTTGCAGTCAAAATCAGGGCCCCATTGTGTTAGGGTCTGTTGAAGTGCGTGCTAAGAGAGAGTCCCTGCCGCAAAGCATTTACAGTCTAACTAGACAAGGTAGACAAAGGAAGTGCTCTTGTCTTCATTGTGCAGATGGAGCACAGAGAAGCTGGGACTCAGATCCCCAGAGGTATGTAGGCTTCCAATTCCCATTGATTTCAGCAGAAGTTAGGAGCCTAACGACCTTTGTGGACGTGGAGCTGTGTGATTTCCTCAGCGTCACGCAGGGAATCTGTGGAAATGAACCCAGCTCTCCTACGTCTCACTCCAGGGCCTTGACCTCAAGACCATCCATCCTCATCTGATAGCAATAGTTATGTTTGTGCAAACCCCATGCCATGCATTCCCCCCCGGGGAAATCAGCTCAGCAGTTGCCTGGAGAGAGTTTCCTTTGAGAGCTGCACTGTCACTGCTGACCCAGTCCACAAAACTCTAGGGACCTTGGGATAAGAGGATCAGATAGACCACATCCTCAGTCAGCTGTGCCTCAGTGCTGCCTTTTTACTCCTGAGCGCTGTGTTTCCAGATGATCTGATGAGGCAGTTTAGATTTATGCAGCTCTGAGGCCTTACAATGCACATGTACCATTCTGTTCAGCTATTGGCAGACCAACAGCTTTGAGGACGCTGGGGCTCCTTCAGTAATGCCCAGCTATGGGATTTCACAATTCCTTTAGCGACTCTAACGACCTTTACAGTCACTGTGGAGCGGTACCTTCATTACAGAGACATTTTACTGTCTTTCTTCATTGGCCTTGCAAAGCCCTTTCTTTGTGGTATTTTCAAACCACGTGAGCATCTCTCTAATACAAACCTTGTTGAAACATTTAAACCTTTCACTTACATCAGTTCGTCTCTGGTGGAGCTCCATTGAACTCCTCCTGGTTTACACTAACAGAGGTTCGGATCCTTAGTTTCTAATATGGAAAGTGCTGCAATAGAAAAGTGTGCCCATTTTAAAAAAACAGTCCTTGCTAGAAAGTTAGTAGGGTTGAAATCTCCGTCCTGGTTTAGCAGTCCAATAAAACAGTTTATAGGCCCATGGTATATAGGCCAAGGCCCAGATCCTCAAAGGTATTTGAGGAATTAATGGAAGTTAGACTCAGAGCCTCAAAAGTATTTAGGCTTCTACCTTTCTGCCTAGGCCTAAACCTTCAAGCAAAGGATGAAGTTAGCCTTGTTGTTTCAGTTCATATGAGTAAAACAAAGTTATTGGATTATGAAAGGATTTGAGGGTTTTCCCCCTAAGTGTGCTGGGGTTATTTCCTTCTAAACTCTTGCTGCCTAACCTACAGCTTTCATCGCCTTGCCCTGCAATGGCCAGTCTGAAACCAAGCCTCTAATCATCATTCATTATTATGGTAGCACGTAGAGGTCATTGGGCTTGGCGCCTGTATGAACACATAACAAAGAGACAGTCCCTGCCCTGAAGAGCTTACAATCTAAATATAAGCCTGTAGACAAATCTAAGGTTTGGGTTTCATGATTCTGTACTACATCACTGCAAATGTGTGACTCTCCATCAGTGATATTCATTAGCGGCTGGGATGGTGTTTGCAAATAAAAACCGGATATTAAACAGTTTTACGTGAGTGTGTGTGTGTGTGTATGTAAGACAGTCAATATGTTTGCACATATAAATGAGCTTAAAAACATCCAATATCTACTTGGGAATGAAAGCTCAATTGCAGTCTTTAGAGGGAGTTGTCAGAGGGACACAAGCAAAGTAATGCTCCAGTCATGACGTTTGCACAGGGCAAATGTCAGTGCAGAACAGATTCCTACCTGCCCAACTATTGTATTTACCCTTTAGATTTGTTGTGACTTTGCTTCTGCCATTGTGGGTCTCCCGAGTAACAGTCTGTTCCATTTCCTTTGCAGAGTTCCAGGTACCAGTGACAGAACCTGACATCAACAACAGGCTGGAGTCCTTGTGCCTGAGTATGACTGAACATGCCCTGGGGGGTGAGTGCCCCCTTTTCCCTTCCCTCCATTCTGCTGTCGGCCACAGTGCCTCTGGCACAGCCAGGAGGATTCCCCATTTTAATTCTTTCCTCATCTCCTCGAGGCCGCCTGTCACAGCCACCATCCTCTTGACTGAAGGAGACAGGACAAGACGGTGGTGGGAATTAATCAGTGCTACCCATTAAGTTGCTGAGCAGCAGGTAGGCGCACTTCTGCCATCAGGGCACCTGGGCAACACCCCAGGCTGAAAAAGGAGCGAATAGAATGAAAGGAAAATAGCCAGCAGCCAAGCCACGCTCTGGAACATGCTCACTGCTAACAAGCAGGTGAGGAGCAAAGGAGGGTTACACTGCCCCGGCCAAAACGGTGACCTTTGTAGGCACCAAGATGAGAGAACCTTTCAACAATTCTGAGTGCCGGCAGCTCCCTCTTAAAGCTAATGGGAACTGTCAGTGCTGAGCGCCCCTGAAATTCAGGAGACTATTGTTAAGGATATGTGGTGGGAGCTTTGGTATATGGACTAAAATGAGAGCAGGATTAGACTCTAAGGGCCAGACCCTCAGCTGGTGTAAACTGGCATGGAAGTCAATAGATGCAGGCTGATTTACACAGCTGAGGAGCCGGCCCTGTGTATGGATTTGGGCATCTGGCCTGAGCATGCTGTTTCTGTATCACTGCAAGAGCCTGCCAACATGGCGGGGAGAAGCAGGTAAGTGAAACTTGGGCTTCCCAAAAGGCCTTTCCATCCTAGTGCCGCTAAATCCAGTGTAAATCTGAATACAGTTATGGTTCTTTTAGCCTGTGCCTTTCTAAAAATGCCCATCACCGTCGTGTCTGGGTGCCCTACAGACTAATAGCTGTCAGTTTTCCAGTAGAAAGGAGAATTCTCCTCAGGGATCGGCTGCCAGGAGCTGATTGCCGGGAGAGCTGCATTAGCTGTCTGATGTGGTCGACTGTGGCAATTTAACCCTAAATAGATGCATCTTCCACAGGCCCTTAAGGATTCTGGCTCAGGCTGAGCTCTGGAGAAAGCAAGGCCCATGATCTCCACTGAGAAAACCCTGACCATTACTGTTGTTACTGTGTATCACGGTAACGCCTACGAACCCCATTCAGGGATCAGGGCCCTGTTGTGCTAGACACCATAAATAGCAAAGACAAGAGGCACTGTCCCACCGAGCTCACAGTGTAAATGACAGACAGGACACAGTCGATGGACCAAACAGACAAATGGGGTGGAGGTGGATGGGTGGAGCAGATACCAGAACCAATGGCTTAGAAGAAAGATGGACATCTCAGCTGGGCCAGGGCCTGGTGGAAACCAGAGGAAGATCTGACTGCATCACAGCACACACAGGGTTTGTGAGTTGTTTTATTTCGATTTAGATAACAAGCTGAAACGTCCCCGCGCAACACTCCAGGTGCCCTTAGCAATGAACTGGCCGTGACTCTCCCAAAGCACAGCCACCCAGCTACAAAAAAACCATCAGAATGAACCAAGTCAGCCAATCGATCACTGCAGCAAAGTAATCCTTCAAACCACTCCCCCAACCCTGTCAAACAAAGAGTTTGTGCAGCATGCCTAGAAATCTGTGGCCGATGGCAGGGGGGAGCAGGGATCCAATCCCAGAGTCTTGAGGGGAGAGAACATCCTGTTGGCAGCCCCTGCCTGGCAGCATGTTGTGGGGAGAGAGGCAGATGCTCAGACTGGGAGGGGCCAGGCCAGTTGGGGCTTGGACCCGCATTGCCTTGTCCCAGGCCTCTCTACACGAACAGTGCTAGAAATAGCTTTCGATCAACAAACAAATCAGAGCTTAACAAACCTGCTTGTTTTTAGCCTTAACGTTCCAGCGGGAGGAACTGAAGCGTGTGTGTGAAGCGATTTCCATGGTGAGCTGAGCAGGGGAACAGGGAGCACCGTGTGCCGGGCCCTGCGTGAGGAATAGCTCACTTGGCAATTGCCAGAGTCAGTAATGTGGTGGGCTGTGGTATGAAGGGCTGCTGCCCTTCTGTGTAGCTCTAGCTTTGTAACAAAACAACCAGTGTCTTGACACCAGCTGCTGCTGTGTCTCTTAGAAGTCGGATCATTACGGCAGCCCTCCTAGGTATTTCCTCAGTCTCGCTCACGCACTAAATGGGCTGCATTATGTGGGAAGACGGGGCGAGGTGGGAAGAGGGGAGCTGCCGCTTTTCTGGGATGATCACCTCTGCCATTCGCAGCACCTGATTCCCTTCTCCGTGTTCAACGGGGTCTCCCAGGGGAGCTCTCCCAGTGCCATCGTTCTCGGTCGCCTTGCATCACTGGGCATCATCTCTGACACTCTGGGCAGCACTGGGCAAAGTGCTGCGGCAGGAACCACCCCACAGCGTACCGCTCACGTCTTCTCCCAGAACAGGGGCACATCCGAGCTGGACTATCCATCTCTTACTGTGCTTACTCTAGGAAGGGGCCAGGAACAGTGCTGTAACCTGCATCTGAACTTCCCAGAGCCTGGCAGGTGTTTGGATCCAGGTTTTGGTTCAGCCCATCCTAGAGATGAGCCAGCCACTGGCTTTGGATCCACACTGCCCCCAAGTTTGGGGGGTGCGGTGGCAGGTAGATCTGATGTTTCAGATCATGCCCATCTTTGGCCTACATCCATAATTCCAGGTAGGGTTGGAAATGCAATATTTTTATCTCCGAGAAAGACTCTCCGTAGCCCGAAGCCTGCTGTTGTGTTTCTAAAAGCCACCCTAATGTGTTCACAAGCAACAACTGAGCACAGGGGAGCCGCATCAACGAATACGTGTTCAAAGACAGTGAATCTGTGTAAAAAGCTTGCACCCCGAATGCATTTGTCATAACTTGTGTCTGGTTTAAAACCCTTCTGCAGCGTTAATCCTCACCCAGGCTTTTCACTGTTGTTCTCTCTCTCCGTACTTCATCCCCTTGTAGAGAGCTGTGCATGGAGCGTCATAGGCACTGTGGATTTCATTGGCGGGAGCAGGCATGATAAGCCCACGCACACCTCTCAGCGCTTTCTGACTGGTCAGTTGGCTCATTAAGGCCTTGCTGAGACATCACACCTGTCTGAGGAGTTTTCTGCTCCAACCCCTCATCCCCAACCACTGTGTCCCCAGATATCCTGACTCCTGGGCTGTCATGGGACAGGGCCCCGTGTGAAAAGAGTTGGGAACAGTACATTACCAGGAGGCTGTCAGGAATCTATAGAAATAGAGGAGGCCAGAAATGATCTGAGGGGAATTTAGCACCAGACGCCTCAGTCCTGGCCCCTGTGACTTGTTCGGGGAGCACCCTTGGCTTCCATTGAAATGAGATGGAGTTGAGAGCACTCAGTGCCTCGGGCACGGCATGAAAGCTTCCTCTGTGACATTACTGGCCTCTGTTTCTAATTGTTCCTTTCACTTGCTTGTCCTATTTTGTTTCATTTTAAAAGCAAAATAAACCCCAGGCCATGGGAAGAAATCCACCCAGCAGCTGCCATTCCTCGGGGCAGGACTGCATTTCCAAACGCTTCCTGGAACAGGGTCCGATCCTGCAGTCCCACTCACGCTGACATAAAGGGGAGTTTGGCCTGTTCAGAGTGCACAGGGCAAAATCTGAGAGGATAACAGAGATGTGCACCTCCTACTCTTGCCTATTAATTTAGGGCAAGACCGTCTCTTTTGCTGTATTCTGGTAGATGGAGCCAGGGGCTATAAAGTACTTGCATGGGCCCTCTGCATTGTAGGTCACTGCACAGGTCTGCATGGCCACTGTTCCCTGACCCACACAGGATGGGGGTGGGGAAGTGGGCAAACAGGGACAAGAAAGGGGCAATAGACCGGAAGCAGATTACTTCCTTCCTGGAGCACAGGAGGAACCAGGGCATGCATGGTGACTCTGAGCCATGCTGCATTCCCTTGGCTGCCCGTGGAGCAGCAGAACTGCACACGACCCTTACTCAGAGCAGATTGTAAAGATACATTTGAGCCCCTCCTGCATGCCAGCATAGAAATGATATTCACAACTAGTGAGGGCATGGCAGTGCCTGCTGACTGGCACACAGATATGGAAGGTAGGTAGGTGGACCTGAGCCACCAAGTTTGGGTCCAGATCTGAATTTCCCCCACATTCGGATCTCCCCACTGGATTCAGGCCAATCTGCTGTGTTTATTTAAATTGGGTATGTGTAACATGCCCATGATGGTAGTGTTGAGGCAATGCAATTTAAAGTGACATGTGGCTACTTCTGATTATGACTTAAATCTTTCAGATGGCGTTGACCGAACCTCTACGATATAGAAGATGAATGTGTAACGGTGACAGCGCTGGCCGTGAGAATGACTGCTGCGGGTCCAGTGGCAACAGTCTCCAGACTTGCACAGGATTCTCAAAGAGATTTTGCATTCTCTCTCTCTCTCTCTCTCTCTCATTTTAATTTTGTGAATGTGTAGATTGTCTTTGTGAACATATCATTAGAATTGGACTTTGTTTTGTCATTTATTACACCCTCTCTAGAGGAAAAGTGTGGGGGAAAGGAAAAGTGCTGGTAAATGAGGTGTTAATCTCCAGCTGGGGAGGACGGAGAGTACCAGAGGCAAGCCCTGTTTCTGAAGGAGGAAATTAACAAATATCACACGTGTGACCAAAAAACAAGGGGGTAACTTATTGTTCAGAGTTTACAACTCTTGTATTTCACTGGAGCTCAAACATCTACTGGAGCTGCAGTGCAGTCAAAAAGAAAAATAAAAACCAACAACAACCAAATGTCCTTTCAACCAAATTTAAAACAACTAAATTTCAATTTGTGTATTGTTTACGTAAGGGCAGATATAAAGGGTACATAAATGTGTAAAAATGTCAGGTAGGCTTTTGTCTCATATTCCTGTTGTAAAGGATTTTTTTGTTTTACTTCTGTTAATAGCAGCAGGTTTGCATTTTACATAGCAACCGAGCTATGCGGTCTAGGGGCAGGCCTTGGGTTTTCATCTTCTCAGCTGGGATGGAGGGCATCAGAGAAGGGAACGAGGGATGTTGTGCAGTGGGCAGGACTATACGTGATTGGGCGTGGAGAGCAAGTGGGATCAGTTTCTTGTTTCTTGTCTTGTGTATGTGAATACCTAAAAGATGCTGCATCGTGGCGTTTACAGACCTGCCACTACATCCCAGACTGACAGGATCATTTTCAGAACTATCTACAGTTTGCCAGCTAAATTACAGGGGGTGGGGGGCTGGGCCTTTTCTTGCCCTGGGAGGTAACAAGAGGATGTGAGGAGGTAGAGAAGGATTAAAGGGGAAAGCATGAGCTTCCTGTGCTAAGGGACCATGCGGGAGAGCAGCAAAATGGAAGCAGTGCTGGACTGCAGCTCTCAGTCTGAATAGTGAGTACTCTCTGTTCAGTGTTTATACTGGCTCACAAACACTGCTGCCTTTTTCTTGGTCCTGACAGATAATGAACATGCATGTGGCTATAGAGTAATAGCACAGGCTAAACTGGACATTACGTGTAAGGGAAGGAAGGTCAACATGGGGGTGGATTAAAGATTTAAGAGCCAGTCGTTTGGATGCACATCTATCTGTGCTGCTGTCATCCCAGAACTGTAGCTATAACACATTGCTTTTTATAACTGAGTTAAGGGGGCCCTGGTTCATTTCATACGTGAATCTGATATACCTTTGAACCAGCAAGTGTTTAAACTGAGATCTGAGCCAGAATCAAGTCTCATTCATACCAGCCTACATCCATAGTTGTTCCATTGAATATAGTGGGTTAAGTCCAGTTTTACACCCAAATGAGAGCAGAATCTTCACCTAACATTTCAGTAACACATGGTTATTGAATTCCCGTTGCTTGCTTGACACACAGAGGGCCTGGTCCTTTCTTTTTTTTCTTTTTCTTACACCAGTTTTACCCCCGTGCAGCTCCATTAGCTTTAGTGGTGTTACTCCAGATTCATCCTGGTGTAAGTAAGAAATTATTTGGTGCGTACAGTTTTTCTTTTTTTATATATAAAGAAAAGTAACATTGATGCATACCGTGGCTATGGGACTCTGTACAAGACTTTAGAAATCAGGTCTGTCATTTGGGTGGTTGACATTATCTGAAAGTAGTTATGGAATTGCTCAAAGAAGCAAATATTTTCAGTGCCAAACATTCAACGTGACTATTTTAAAAGGGGGGACTAAGGGCTAAACCGCAGCTTCGAAGAGGTGTTCTTACATGTACAATAAGGTTTGTAAATCCAATTTAGATGCAGCATTTTTACTTAACTTTATAAAAACAAAAAGTGCCAAAATGTGATTTTTCATGCTGATTGACATAAAGTTGATATTTCTTGGTTTCCTGTTTACCAGAATGCATGATACAATGTAACTGAGCATGATTCGGTGGAGTAATGAGGGAAGACAATACGAGGGGACTTTGGAATGTGTTAGAAGGAGCTTAAAACAAAGTTAATGAAGAGGATAATGAACTGCAGGATTACACAACTTGGATAGGAAATGAGAAGGTATTCAAATCTGAGTTGCATCTTGAGCATTCTTAGCTATATACAATGTGCAGCTTCAGAAAATGAATTGTGAACACAATCACCTTAGCATGAATCTTTTGAAAGGAAGACAAAATATTTACAAATCTGAAATTCTATTTATTCCTTTGCTGAATATAGAAACAGAGGTTATCTGATTATTAGATATATTATTTTGGATATATTACTTATTAACTTGCTATGGCTGGTAACCATGATAATGTCTGTTATTAACAACCACATAATTCAATTTTTCTTTTCTTTTTTTAAAAAAAGCTTATTTTCCATTGGGAGTGTATAGGTTAATGATAGACTTTGTTGTGTTTGGCTGTTTTTTGTTTTAATTAAAAAGTAGCTTTGGTTAAATTTTGGAATTCCCTCCCAGCTCCGTTTTGAGGCCTGTGTTGAGTGCAGGTGTAGAGCTCAATTTAAAAATCAAATTCTAAAGTAAAATAAATTTATTTATAAAAACCAGTTGCATGCATAAGGCTGTGAAGTCAAATATTTAGTAATAAAGCGGCAGTGCCTTTCGTTTTTGTATTTACCCCAAATGCAACTGTTTTATAATAAGCACGTATCAAATTATTTCAAATCTCAGAGTAACAAATATTTCACTACATATAAATGTTTTTTTTTCTGTTTTCTAACTAAAGCAGTGTGTTCGTGGTATCTCTGCAAGCATCTCTGCCAGTGACAGTAGTTTGCTACACTATTATCATGTATGAGGTTTTATTGGTGCTTTTATCCGTAGCGGTTTCTTACAGTTATTAACAGTAGGGGGCAGACACACACAAGGGGCTGAGACATACAAGGAATGAAACGCTGCTGATGGGTTTTCGCTGCTTCGGGTTTCACTTCTGAATGACGGCCAACAAGAAAAACAAAATAGCTTTTGTCTGCTTGGTGATGCTGTCTGCAATGAGTAGCTAACCAATTCCCTATATCCAAGTGTCCTTGGCTGTGTTCACAGTGCAGAAATGAACCTCCTTTGCCCCCAGGTCAAGCTTGGCTGCCCCACCCATCAGATTGCCCTGCTGAGCTGGACAGGATCAGCAGAGTCCGGCGCTGGTAGCGAAGTGTGCCAGGCCCCTGGCAGTTTCACCACAGGGCACCCCTCCTCAGAAAGCACATCTGTTAAGTGCTTAAGTTCCACGGACTTACGCATTGGTTTAAAGTTAAGCACATGCTTCGCTGAATAGGAGCTGGAATAAGATGTGTTGCACGAGTGCTCAACGGGGCTCACTTTGACCTCTGCAGCCAGACACAAGCGTTTGCCTGTTGAGAGTGTCACCCTGTTGTCAAACACGGCTCATTTTTGCAGTGGACACAGCCTTTTAATTGTCCCAAATTAGGGCTAAGCTGCCCCTTTCCTCCCACCTTCCTGGTAAGGGACAAGTAAGTATTCATGACACTGAGGAAACCCTGCTTTTCCTTTGAGGTGCCATGAGCTAACCCTTTCATGGACAAGATCTTTGTCTAAGTAGTAATGCAGGTACCTGAGCTGGGGATCAGCCTGTTTTTCTCAGATGGTGGAAGTGCGGGATTTTTTCCCCTGTCACCAACAAGCCTTCACAGAACTGTAGCTTTGTTCAGCTAGATCTGTGACATGCACACGGTGCAGAACGAGTATCATGCAGACCCTGTTCCACACATGTAAGAACACAGGACTGAGAACCAGAGCTCAGATTTTAGTCAGCACTTAAAAATATTTCTATTGTCAACTTTCTCTCTCTTGGGGTGCAGAAACATGACCCATTTTAGGCTTTCTGAATGTGCCTGATGAAAAGTAGATCCTGCAGAAGTATAATTTGCACACAGTTATGATAACACTAAAGTTGATTTTATACAAGTCATCAGAGTTTGCAAAGTGAGTTTTATTTTTTGTATTCCTTTATCTTTACTTAAAGGTGAATGTGTATTCCTCTGGGAGGAATAGGAAGAAAACAGGAATGTTAATAATGTTAAACAGAATACTTCCTCCCTTATTAATATATAACCCTTATGTATTTATGCATAATGTAAGCTTACTTTAAAAAGCTTTGAACTTTCTTTTGTTGCATGCCATCTTCTGGCAGCTCCGTATTGTACATGCATGCATTTAGACCTGTTTTTTCTGTATAAAGTTAGTGCACAAAGAAATATTTTTGCCTAGTTAATGTTGCCAAGCAAATGCATATTTTTTAAATTTGTCATATATGGAAATAGCATGTTTGTTACATGTAAAAGCTTCCCGATATAAAGAAATACTAATGTTTGAAGATGCTGTTCTTTGCAAGTGTACAGTTTTCAAATGTTGTTACCAGTGAAACACCCTTGTGATTTAAACTTGCTACAATGTATTTATTACTCATTTCCTCCCATGTAACTAGGAATCATGGCTATATTTCATATCAACATTATATTGAAAGTGAAAGGAGATGATTAATACAAGGTTTTGTAACACTGGGGTGTGTAGTCTTTTTATTGGTTTCTTTGTTTGGATTGGGGAGGTGACATCCGGTTTTTCTTTCTTTTTTTTTTTAAGGCCAGCATTGTGGCTCAAAGGAATGAAGAAAAACAGCTATTTAGTTTTGTAGAAAAGTTTTATTATATTTATGTAAAAATCCTGTGGTTGCAATTGAGACCCAGATGAAGGTATTGAGGTACCTAGCTCCCATTGATTTCATTATTTAGGTGCCTAAATACCTTTGAGAATCTGGGCTTTAGGGCTTATGAATGCCAAAACATTGCACCAATGTTTAACTAACTATCCCTTGTGAGGTAGGTGCAGAAAGTTAGCAGAAATCCCATATGCAAATGGGGAAACTGAGGCACAAATCAGTATCCACTTTTCCAAGGAGACAAAAGAAGTGAATAGCAGAGCCAGGATTAGAACTCAGGAACCTCTGGTCTGTTAATCTGAGTCCACTAGGCCATCCTGCCCTTCTATAAACCCTGTCTTCTGCATCCCCACCCTCCACAAGAAAGATCTCTAGCTGTTGGTTTTTCTGTATTTTTTCCAACTTCCAAGCAGTTAAAATAATTGCAAAGCTTGGCCTGACACTCAGCTTTGAAGATAAACAGAGAGCTTCTCTTCTATGTATATTTTGAAAATGCTGAATCTAATCTGGAAATCAAGGGTACATTTTTAATGGTGAGAATAATTAACCATTGGGACGAATTAGCCAAAGATCATGCTGGATTCTCCATCACGGGCAATTGTTAAATCAAGCTTGGAGGTTTTTCTAAAAGCTTTGCTCTAGGGATTATTTTGGGAAGTTCTCTAGCCTGGGCTGTAGAGGAGGTCTGACTAGATGATCACAGTGGTCCCTTCTGACTTCGGAATCTAAGAATTGCTCCAGTGTAAATTTGGTTTAGACTCCTGCTAAAGTCAGGGGGACTGTTCCCATAAGTAAGGGCTGCAGAAGCAGAGGTCCAGATCCAAGGTGTAAGGTGATGCCTTTGTCATGGTGTTAGAGGGCAGCGGGTTTGCAGAGGCCTACGGGCTGTGATCCATCGAACAGATAAACTGCATAAATTACAAGAAGAGGCAGATTAACTTCTCCTAGACAAGCCTCTTTTTCGTGTGCATATAGCACTCCCCAGAAGCACTGGATTTACTCCCCTGGAGGCCCAGTCTCAGTATTACCAGCCCCAAGGGTTCAAAAATCAGGAGCCAGGCCTCCAAAAACTGTCAACTTGCCTTTAAAATCATGCAGGGTTTTTATAAACAAGGAGGATGCTGCTTCTTGCTTGCCTGACTAGCACCGGCCGCTTGCATTCTTCACATTTTCAAGCTCTTCTCTGCAACCCCAAGGGTGTGAAACGTGCTTTAGCACATGTGTACACACACACACTATGGAGATTATTTCATACCCCTTTTGCTCCAGGAGCTGGGGCGCTCAGTAGAACATCACAGCATGAGCCTGATGATAGTTCAAGGGTGAGAGTTGGCAACGCCGCTAGCCACGGAACAAGTATCGAGAAATATCAGTAGAGCTTGGGAGCTCATGGGCTAATCTCTCATTGTCTCAGTTTGACCATCAGAAGGAGGATGAGGCTGATCGTCACCTACCCACAAAGGGCTGCGGGCTTGGGAGAGAGTCCAGAGAAGTGACTCAGAGGGAGTGTGGAAGTGATTTATTAGAGTAATACCTTGTATTTTTCTTCTGTGCCTTCCATGCAGTGAGCTCCAGGTGGTTGATTATTACAAGCAGGAGATCCCCATTCTGCTGGCAAACTCATGGGAAGGAGCCCAGGAGGAGACACTGCCATGAAGAACTGATCACCTCATTCCTCCCTGTCCGTTCCGCGGGGCCGGGGGCTCTGCCTCCTGCAGAAAAGGCTGCAGGGGACAGCCCCAAACCCAGCAGCTCCCAGGGGGACGCCAGAGATGAGGCCGTGTGCCCCTAGCACCAACCGCTCCGTGCCTCGGCAGGACCACCCTAACGGGGACAGCTGCTGCCGATTCCCGCTAGCCACAGCTCCCCCTCCCCAGAAAAGATACTGCAGCCCAGAGGCTGTAACCTCCACTGGCTGTGGGGGAGGCGGGAGGATGAACAACATGTAGCCCCCCCTCGATCCTGCCCCTCACAGCTCCTGGGACCAGTGGAGGGATTGCTACAGGGTCCAGGGGCTGGTAACTGCGTTCCCCATCCATGGGTAGGGGGGGGAGATTGTGCACCAAGGATTTGCTCCACACAGCTGAGGGGGGGGGCCATGATCCTCCCCCCTGCAATGAATTAACCCTCACCACATCTCCATGCAGCAGTATCCTCCTTTTACAGGTGATGGAGCAGAGGCTCAGAGAGGAGCTGGGACGTGCCCTGTAACACCCAGGGCGTGTTTGGCAGAAGTAGGCGCCCAGCTCAGCAATGAGCTGGGTCTGTTCTCCAGTTGTCAGTGGGGCAAGGCCAAGCTGCAGCAGCAAAGACTGATCCTCAGGGGGGCGGGGGAAGCGAACAGCCCCCCCAGGATGCGGGGGGACACAGCTGCCTGACAGGAGGGTGCCCCGGGGGAGCCGTGCTGCATAAAGCACAAAGAGCAGCTCCTGTGCATAGCGCTGTTCTTTCTGGGGCAAGGCTGCCAACCGCCCATTCCTGGCCACAGGCTTGGCAGCCTGGAAACACAAGCGAGTTGGACTCTCCGAGCTAGTGATGCCCTTTGGGCCGCACCCCCAGCACGGCGATGGTGTGACGTGGCTCTGAGCTGGGACGTGGTGTCAGCCTCCCCTGGGTGTCCAACAGCCTGGGCCCAGGGCAGCGGCCGCTGAGCCGCCTTGGCTGGGGGGAGGGAGGCCCCCAGGACAACTGTTTGGCCCGGCAAAACCTGAGTGGTGCTGCAACCCCATGTGCCAGGTCGCAGTGGAGGAAGAGGGTGTCGGGGGCTCATGGGCTGGCCAGGGGGCAGCCTGAGAGGAGCTAAGGTGGGATGGGCAAAATTTTAGCAGGCTCTTGGACACACCTGCAGGGAGGTGGAAATGGCCAGTGTAACCATCATCAGCCCTGGCCACGTCCCCCACCCTCCTACCCTGATGGCCCAGGGATGGTGGATGGGCCCCCCCTGAATAGCTAACAGCTCTGCAAGGTGCTGGGGCTGCAGAACCCCACTTTCCTCCCAGTCTGAATGGTGCTACTGCAGTTCTGTGGTTCCTAGCCCCTACACCGCAGATGCAGCAGCAGGGAGGTAAGCTTCGTCCTGGTACGTGTAACTGGGGTGGGGGGGTGTGTGTGTGTGATCACACCCTCATTTAACTCCATAGGCCGTCTGCCAGAGTAAGCAGCACAGTGGCAGTCCCCACCTTAGCCAGCAGCGAAGGACGTGTTAGTTTTCACCCTCTCAGAGCCATGAGCAAGGGCTTTTCCTTCCATAAACAATTCGCCTGCCCATGGACGTGCAGCTGCCGTTTGGCTTGCAGAGCAAGTGTTTGCTGCACTAATGGAAAATGAAAGGGGTTGGGGGGGACGGCCGTCCCCATGGGGAGCTGGCGCAGAGCAGGGTTGAAAATCTCCAAGGAGCGCTTTGCTGGCGGCGGGTGGGTCAGTCCGGCACGCCACGGGGCTCCTGGCAATGAGGTGGTTTGCCATTTAACTAAAGGCCCACGCTGTAAATTTAACTGGGCGCCTTCGCAAAGTGGCTGGAGGAATCACTCACACTGCATAAGTCAGTTATTAATCTGCTCTCCCCGATTACTCCATACTTGACCCCGAGCCCGTTAGTTAAAGTGTGCAGTGGCTCCGGCCCCTTTTCTGAGGGCTGCTTTGCATTGTGCGAGGTGCCCCTATTTACACTAAACCATGGGGTCAAATTCATCCCAGGGTAATGCCCCTAAGGGGGAAGGAGTTTACAACAGGGGTGAACTTGACCCATTGCTTTTGTAGCGGCTTAATTCTAAAGGGCTCTTCTGCAACCCCTTGTTAGTCCCGAGTGGGGCAGCCTTGAACATGTGGGAGTGGGGCTGCAGCAGATGGGACTATGCAGATCTCTCTGTCTCACACAAACACACACTCTGCAGGCCTGATGCCCTGACCGGGTTTCACACTTAGCTCAGGTGCACTGCAGTCAATTGCTGGCTCTCTGCATTTATTCCAAGCAAATCCGTTCCTGCAAAGGAGCCCTCTCCTTACGAAATGCCATTGAAAAGACAGAGTGAATAGCCCCTTACCGGTGCACAAGGATTAGTGACTGGGGGGTGGGGGGCAGGGAGTGCTCCCCTCTGTCCAGCAGTGCACCCGTGCCTGGGTATGTTGTACAGGATTTATGCTGATTCTGGCCCCTCCGGGAGGCATGGCCCGTGTGCCTAGCAATCACTGGTCTCCATTCTGCAGTTTCACAGGCTGAGTCCCTCGGGGTTCTGGTTCACTGAGGGATTCCCCAGGGCCTTGTCTACAGAGCTACAAATGGCCTTTTGTTAGGAGCAGCCCAAAAGTGTTTGCAAATCCTGTTGCTGTTTTGCAACCTGGTCGCTCTAGTGGACAGTTCTTGGGACCAGGTGCTGTCTGGTCACAGAGATGCCAGCAGGCAACTGAGCAGTTGTGGAGTCAGAGGCAAAAAGACCTTTTTGTGGGCTGAATGAGCTTGTGCTGCAGTGCAAAGAGGGTCTCTGCCTGGGCTCTGCTGGGCGCTCCTGGCCCATAGTAAATATTGAATGTTTTGTAAAGCATTTACTAGCCACAGATTGGCACAACCAGTGATGCAAACCAGGCAGTTCATGAGCCAGCCTTTCTGCCAGTGCAGGGCTAAAGAACCCTGCTTAGCTTCTGAGCAAGGGAGCTCCCTCACTCCGGCCGCAGGCCCCACCCAACCAGGACCCTGGCCTAGGGACCACCCCGTGCCTCTGTAAAACTGGGATTGGGACACAGGGTCACGCCCAGCTAGGGGGAGGGGATACTCACCTTCCCCTTGGAAACAAGACATGGCTATGTGTCCATCCCTCCTGCTTGGTGGGAATGTGGCAGGCATACACCCCTGAGCAGGAAAACTGCATCATCGCTGCAGAACTGGTAGCCCTACGATGTGAGGTTGTTCCTGGCCTTCCTGCAGCCGAGTGCACCTTGCTACCCACTGAGTCTTGGCCTCCCGTGTTCAGTGAATCTGCCTCAGATCTGCCTGCTGGCGGTGACTACAACTTCCATCTCCCTTCTTAGAGAGATCAGCGCTGCTCCCGAACAGAGCATGCCAGAGAGAGGGGGGCACCCACATTTTGCTTCTCTCTAATTTTCCGCTAAGATCTCGCTCTCTGCCTGGCACACTCCAGCCCCTCCTGAGTCTGTCTGTGCCTTACCTCTGGGGCTGCCCCTTCCTGAATCACTCTCAAAGCACCAGGCACAGAGCAGCACTAGCCGCCGTCCTGGAGCATGTCGCATCTTTATTAAAATCTCTCGCGCACACTCAGTGTTCCTAGCTTGCTCTAGCTTTGTCCCTAGTATCTCTAGCTACACTATCTACAATACAGATGTTACAGATCAGGCAGGTACGGCTGGAACATTGAAAGCATTGGAAAAGAGGTATCCATATCCCTGGGAACCATCTGCGCCAGGCTTCTGATAACAAATATTGCTCAGATAGCCTCCTGGAGATTGAATGTCTTCGCTACCTGCTGCATCTTGGGTCCTGGTTCCACGTTTTCCACTCTCCTCTTTCCCACCACGTCAGTCAGTCAATAATACTTGGAGGGCCAAATGCTTTTGATGCTGTTCAACTAGCACTGCTGGAAACGCCAGCTCTTATAATCAACACATTGACTATACACTGGTAATAATTACACTGTGTTCCTTTCAACACCTTGCCAAGAAAGCCAATTTCTTACTTAGACAGATTGCAGATCTCAGCTGCAGCAAACAGGCTGTTTTGTTCTCCCTTGTTAACTCATTAGAAGTCTCTTGTGAAGGGACCAGCGAATGGAAATTGCTCTCAATGATCCTTTAGGAATGAAGTCTGATAGAAACCAGGGAGAAAATTTCTCAGCCACTTTAACTGACTGGCTGGGAAGTAAAAATACAGTCAGCTGGTGCTACTTGGGTATTTGACCCTTGACTCCGTCCGTCCCTGGAAGCTGCCAAGTGATGACCTGCTGGGTGGGGCTGGCCAAAAATTTTCGATCGATTTTTTTTTTTTATGGAAGTTTGGATTTTTACTTAAACAAACTTCTTTGCGGGGTCTGCTTTTCTCCCAGCCATATGATGGTTTGTTGGCAAATTGAAAACCCTAAAAAACTGAAAAAATGTCTCTGTTTTGGCAGTTCCAGCTGAATATATTTCATTTTGGGGGCAGTTTTGGTGGTTTTTCAGTTTTTTTCAACCAAAAAAAAAAAAAAAATTTTATGGGTGGGGGGGACCCATCTTCCGCCTTGCTCTGCAGAGAACACTACATACTGCTGCCACCGTGCTAAATCTGTTCAGTTCTGTTAACCCAAAAAGATGCCAGCCTGTCCGAAAGGCCCGGACGGCTGCCCCCGGCCTGGCGGGGTGGGCCGCACAGAGATGGCCCCTAACACTGTTCAGACTAGCAGTTACACATCCAGGGAAACAAAATTAAATGCACGTGAAAGAAACCCTTCTCTTGATCCCTGCCTAGCCACGGATTCCTGCTGGGCACAGCAGAGGGCCCCACAGACTGGTGGATCTCCGGGCCTGCTGGGGGAGCGCTCAGCCCAGTCAGGCAGCCTGGAAGTCGCAGTGCAAAGGAGCCGGCTGGGCGGCCCCATCAGCCTTTCCTGGAAGTCCCACCTCCTCCTGGGCTGCTCCCCTTCCCCGCAGGGAAGGAGTTGCAGGCTGGCTGCTTTGGCAGGAAAAGGCACCAGTCAGACTCCACCACAGCTCATTGAAGGGGGGGCCCAACATCCAGGGAGCCGGGGTTTGACTCAGACTGCTCCCTGCTGAGCCCTCTGGCTGTGCTAAAGGACCCACTCAGACAGGACCCTTATCTTCCCCTCCCTAGAAGGCCAGGGGAGGAGACCCGTTCAACTGGGGCGCTTCCCTCCCCTCTCCTGAGAAGGGTGGGGAACAGCAGGATGTATTGCCCCCTGCCCCGAGGGGAGGGGACATGGCAAAGGTCAGAGATTTGTCTCTGTATAATACATAAATAAATATAACAAAAGTCCTGAAAGCACTAAGCTTTGGTCTGTACCCCAGCAGAGCGGTAAGGGGAAGTTACTCACCTTGCAGTAACTGAAGTTCTTTGAGATGTGTGTCCCTGTGTGACACTCTAGGTGTCAGTGCATCCTGGCGCCGTTGAGCGGAGATTTTCGGCAGCCGTGCCTGGTCGGGACGCAGGTGCTCAGTTGGTATCTCCCGTTTTGTTGGAATCTTCCTGACCGCCTGCGTCCCGCACCCCGCCCAGTTCCTTCTTTACCGTGGAGCGATTATGCCAGTACTCCAAAGTAGAGGGGAGGAGGCTGGGGAGTGGAGCACCCACAGGGACACACATCTCAAAGAACTTCAGTTACTGCAAGGTGAGTAACTCTTCTTCTTCCAGTGCTGTCCCTGTGGGTGCTCCACCTTAGGTGAATGTGTAGCAGTTCCCACTATGGTCGGTGGGACTTAGATGCGGCAGTGAGTACTGTAGAGAGTACTGTATGGCCTACTATGGTGTCTGCCATGGTACCTTGCGTGATAGCATAGTGCTTGGCAAACGTGTGTTCAGATGACCATGTAGCCGCTCTACAGATGTCAGAAATGGGTACATTATGTCGGAAGGCAAAGGATGTCGACATAGCTCGAGTGGAATGAGTTCTAATGCCTTTGGGCGGTTGAATATTTTGGATATGGTAAGAGGATCTAATGCAGTCAGAAATCCACGTGGACAGACGTTGTTTAGAGATAGCCGCACCTTTCAATCTTTCACTGATGGAGACAAAGAGTCGTGGAGATTTACCAAATGGCTTAGTCCTGTCTAAG
Source organism: Eretmochelys imbricata (assembly GCF_965152235.1). NCBI lineage: Eukaryota > Metazoa > Chordata > Testudines > Cheloniidae > Eretmochelys > Eretmochelys imbricata. Next base: position 124,297,346 of record NC_135577.1, on the reverse strand, counting down.
TAAAAAGCGATTGCTTGCCTGACATCGAGAATATGCAGGGTTGCCTTGTGTGGGGTCTTGTGAGGTTTGGGATAGAAAGTAGGTAAGTATATAGATTAGTTAAGGTGGAAGGTGTATACCACCTTTGGGAGAAATTTAGGATGTGGTCTCAGAGTGACTTTGTCTTTGGAGAAAATTGTGTAGGGATGATATGCCATCAGGGCGCTTATTTCACCTACTCTCCTTGCTGATGTTATTGCAACTAAGAGCTACCTTCATGGACATATGGAGATGAGAGGAGGTAGCCAAGGGCTCAAATGGAGGTTTCATGAGAGCGTGAAGAACAAGGTTAAGATTCCATGTAGCTGCCGTTGGGTAAATTTCAGGGTAGAGATTTTGCAGGCCCGTGAGAAATCGTTTTATGGTGGGGTGGCTAAAGAGTGAATAACTTTCTAACAGGTCATGGAAGGTGGTAAGCGCCACCAGGTGTACTTTGATGGAGCTGAGCGAAAGTCCGTCCTGTTTTAGTTTCAGGAGGTAGTCTAGAATGTTAGGGATGGTCACCGTATTGGGCATTAAGTGATTACGTGAGCACCAGAGGGCAAAACGCTTCCACTTCTGCAGGTAAGTTTTACGAGTGGAGTCTTTTCTACTGGGCAGGAGGACAAATTGGACTTGCTCGGAACAGGCCAGTTCATGGGTTTGGAACCACGAAGGAACCAGGCTGTTGGGTGGAGCTTTTGGAGCTGGGGGTGAAGAACCCGTCCATTGTCCTGGGAAAGGAGATCTGGCCTGTTGGGGAGAGCCCGTGGATGACGGGAGGACATGCGGAGTAGGTAAGGATACCACGTCTGTCTCGGCCAAGCCGGGGCAATAAGGATGACCTGGGCCTTGTTATCTACGACCTTCCGAAGAACCCTGTGTAGCAGAGGGATTGGTGGGAAGGCGTAGAGGAGAGAGTTGTTCCATGGGATGAGGAACACGTCTCCTAGGGATGCAGTCCCAAGTCCCTCTCTGGAGCAAAACAGACGACATTTCCGATTCTGGGGTGTGGCAAAGAGGTCTATTGACAGGGTGCCCCAGAGGGAGAAGAGCTGTTGAAGTACTGCAAGATGCAGTTCCCATTCGTGTTCTGTCGAGAAGTACCTGCTGAGTGCGTCAGCAGTCGTGTTGTGGCAGCCTGGTAAGTAGGAAGCGATGATTTGTATTTGATGATGTATGCACCAATTCCATAGTCGGATGGCTTCCATGCAAAGGGAATGTGATCGGGCTTCCCCTTGTCTGTTGATGTAGTACATACATGCTATGTTGTCTGTTAAGACTCGAATAGATTTGTTCTTTATGAGGGGAAGAAAGTGAAGGCATGCTCGCCTCACTGCTTTGAACTCTAAGAGATTTATGTGTAGGTGCGTCTCTGATGCGGACCATCAGTATTGTGCCCTGTGTCCCCCAAGATGCGCTTCCCAACTAATTAGGGAAGAGTTTGTGGTGAGCATGAGCGTTGGGGATCATTGCTGGAAGGAAACCCTGGTGCAGAGGTTTTCTGGTCTTGCCCACCACTGTAAGCAAGCTAGAACATTGGGAGGAGGAGTGAGCAGCGTCCCTAAGGTGTGTCTGTTGGGTTTGAAATTGGAATTGAGCCAGCCCTGAAGACATCTCATGTGTAGCCTGGCGTACTGGACCACTATGGTGGTGGCTGCCATGTGACCAAGGAGCTGTAGACAGATTCTTGCCTGTGTCCTGGGATGAATAGAGAGTGTGCATATGAGCTGCATGATAGCGAGGAATCTGTGATATGGGAGCGAGGCTCTGCTCTGTATTGAGTCGAGATGAGCTCTGATGAACTCGATCTGTTGTGTAGGTGTCAGGGTGGATTTTTGGATATTTATTTGGAGGCCTAGGCTGTGAAAGAGGGAGATGGCGAAATGGGTAGCTTGAAGTGTCTCGCCATAGGAGTTGCCCTTGATGAGGCAATTGTCCAGGCAGGGGAAAAGTGTGATCCCATGTCTGTGGAGGTGAGCCGCTGTGGAGGTGAGCCGACTAGAGTTTTGGAAAAGACTCTCGGTGCTGTGGAGAGGCCGAAAGGAAAAACTCTGTATTGAAAATGGTTGTGACCAATGGTGAATTGTAGGAAGTGTCTGTGAGCTGGATGAATTGATATATGAAAATAAGTGTCCTGTAGGTTGAGGGCTGTGAACCAGTCCCCTTGATCCAGTGCAGGAATTATTGTGCCCAGTGTGACCATCTTGAATGTTTGTATCCTCACGAATTTGTTCAGTCAGTGTAGATCCAGGGGTGAAAGTAAGTTAGACGACTTACCAGTACCGCCGGAGTCCTGAGCAGTGGACGTGGCCTCAATCGGAAGAGGCAGGGCCTTAAATCCCCGGGCCCTTTAAATCTTGATTTAAAGGGCTAGGGCTCCAGCTGAGGTAGTGGCAGCTGGAGCCTGGGGCCCTTTAAATCACCCCTGAGCTACCAGCTGCAGAGGCGACTGGGATCCCCGGGGCTCGAGGGCGATTTAAAGGGCCCAGGGCTCCAGCTGCCGCTACCACAGTGGAGCCCCGGGCCCTTTAAATCACTGAGGAGCCCTGAGGGCTCCTGCCTGCCACCACTACCCTGGGGCTCTGGGCTCTGGCAGAGCTTTAAAGGGCCTGGGGCTCTGTTGTGGTAGCAGCTGCTGGAGCCCCGAGCCCTTTAAAACCCCGCATGAGGCCTGCTGCCCGAGCCCTGGGGTAGTGGCGGCCGGGCTCCATCAGGGATTTAAAGGGCCCCAGGGCTCCAGCCACCGCTACCGCCCTGGCCCTTTAAATCCTCTCCAGAACCCCACCGCCGCTACCCCAGGGCTTCGGCAGCAGGGCTCCGGTGGGGATTTAAAGGCCCGGGGCAGTAGCAGTGGCTGGAGCTCCAGGGCCCTTTAAATCCCCGCCAGAGCCCCCCCGCCCCTACCCCAGGGCTCGGGCAGCAGGGCTCAGGTGGCCATTTAAAGGGCACCAGGGTGGTAGTGGGGGCTGGAGCGCTGGGCCCCCCCACCCCTACCCCAGGGCTCGGGCAGCAGGGCTCAGGTGGGCATTTAAAGGGCACTGGGGTGGTAGTGGGGGCTGGAGCACTGGGGCCCCCCCACCCCTACCCCAGGGCTCAGGCAGCAATTTAAAGGGTCCCGGGGGGGTAGCGGTGGCTGGAGTTCTGGGGCTCTTTAAATCCCCTCCGGAGCCCTGCCGCCGCTACCCCAGGGCTTTAAATTGCTCTCTGGGATAGCCGGTCCTGGTACGGCGCACCGGCTCTTACCGGTACGCCATACCGGGGCATACCGGCTTACTTTCACCTCTGTGTAGATCTAGTATAGGCCTCCATCCCCCAGTCTTTTTCTGGGTCAGGAAGTAACGGGAGTAGAACCCTTTCCCTCGATGTTTCGTTGGCAAAGGTTCCGCTGCGCCTAGCTGGAGGAGGTGAGCCACTTCTGTGCGAAGTAGGTGCTCGTGAGAGGGGTCCCTGAAGAGGGATGGGGAAGGGTAGGAGGATAGGATATGAATGGGATAGAGTAACCGGACTGAAATATTTTGAGGACCGAGCAGTCCTGTGTAATATGCTGCCACGCATGTTGGAAAGTCTGGAGGCGGTGGCCAAATGGGCAAGTAGGCTGTGGAATCAAGGGGTGGTCGTGCAGACCCTCGACCAACGTTTCAAAATTGTTGTTTATTCCCGTATGGGTGGGAGGTGGTTGCTTGAGCTTGATTTTGTCTGCGCTTAGGGGGTCTAGCGCGATTCCTATTTACGTCATATGGTTTGGGTTGAGGCCGATAATATTGTTGTGCATGCGGTCTTTGGTAGGGTTGGTCTCGTTGTCTCCTGGGAAGAGATGGGTGAATGCCCAGGGTGCGCAGTGTCGCTCTAGAATTTTTCATGGTGTGAAGTAGTTCATTGGTTTTTTTGGAAAATAGTTTGTCTTTATCAAAGGGGAGGTCCTCCACTTTGGTTGGCAGATCTTTAGGGATGCCAGATGCAGAAAGCCATGAAGATCTGTGGATAACCACAGTAGTTGGAGAGTACAGGCTGCCGTGTCTAAAGAGGCTTGTAGGGCCGTTCTGGAAATCAATTGGCCCTCGCTCAGAATTGATTTAAAGTCCACTCTCCTAGCCTCTGGAATGTAGGAGGCAAATTCAAAAAGTTTATTGTAGTTAAAGTCGTAGCTGGCGAGGAGTGCAGAGTAGTTTGCAAACCTGAATTGTAGAGTGGAGGACATGTAAACCTTGCGACCCAAGATGTCAAGGTGTTTAAGGTCCTTGTCTTGTGGGATGGGCCAATATTGTGGCTGTTTCATCCTTTGTGCGACTGCATCCATGATGAGAGAGTTCAGTTGTGGGTGAGAAAATAGGAAGTCAGCATCTTTAGCAGGAACATAGTATTTACGTTCGGCCTTTCTGCAGGTTGGTAATAAAGAACGTGGAGTTTGCCCGAGAGTGTCAGCTGGTTCCAGGAGTGCTTCATTTATAGGGAGCGCAATCTTTGAGGGTGCAGAGAGTTGAAGGATTCTGAGGAGTTTGTGCTGTGTCTCCTGAACCTCTTCTAGGGGGATGTCTTGATTGAGTGCCACCCTCTTGAAATGCTCTTGAAATTGTTTACAGTCATCCACATTCTGTGGAGGCGGGGGCGGGGAGAGGGCTCCGTCTGGAGCAGATGGAGAATTAGGGTTTGGTGAGTCAGGATATGATTCGTAGCTCATGTTCTCAGGAGGGGGTTCAGGTACTCTAGGAGTGGATGGAGCTGGAGATCGAGGCACAGAAGCAGGTAGTGGTTTCGTGGAAGAGGTCTGAGGAGGAGTGGTAGGAGGATGTGGCCAAGGGTACCACTGAGGCCAAGGCATAGGGTAGGAGACCCCAGGTGCCGTCCACAGGGAGGGCGAAGTAGGGAAACTGAGGCTGTTGGCTGTGGACAGTAGCCTGAGGTGGAAGAGGGTCTGGTGGAGGAGGAGAGGCAGGTGGGGAGAACTCCGTCTGCTGCTGTGTATCGGGTTTGCTGTCAGTGAAGGTAGCCAGTTCAGGTGGTGAGAGCGGCTTTTTGAAGAGTGAGCCCTGTGTATCCAGGAGCAGAGAGTTAGGCTCAGGTCACACTGAGTGAGGAACTGTTGCTCTTGCTCCCTGGGCTGTGCTGAGCCTGGACTGTGCTCTCGCGCATTAGCAAGTGAAAGCGAAAGGGTGAGCGGTGCCGCGGGTCTGTTGGAGGTCCCCTGCAGGGGGTCCGTTGCTGGTGCCGGGGCGGGAGGCAGGCTTGGTGCCGACGTTCTTCCCAGCACCGGGGCAGAGCGCACAGTCAGCACCGTGGCTATTTTTACCACTGAGGCGCTCGGTGCTGCGGAAACCTTCCCGGTAGGGGAGGTCGGGTTCCTGCCTCTGTGGGAGCCGCGGCTGAGGCTTTAGAAAGAGCTGAGATGCCTGCCTGTGGCGTGGTCGGCACAGAGGGTAAGGATCTTGTGGGAGACCCTTCGCTCTTGTCGGAGTCTCTCCTGTGAGACTGCTGTGCTTCTTGCCTCTGCTCCAGAGAGGGGGAAGCAGCGCTCCCCACTGGCTTGGATCTGGCCGGGGAGCGTGTAGGAGCGGGTTTAACCCTCCCCGTCTCCGAAAGCGGCTGCAGGGATTTTTCCATCGGAAGCATTCTAAGCCGCAGGTCCCTGTCGCGCCGGGCCCTTGCCTTGAGGCTCGTACAGCGGAGGCACTGGGGATGTGGGTTTCCCCGAGGCACTTCACGCAATGAGAGCACCCACCCGACCGTGGCATGGAGTCCTGACAGGAAACACACTTTTTGAATCCTGAAGCCCCTGGCATTGTGAATTAGAAATGGCAGGGGAGAGTGTCTCAGTGGGAGACAAGCCTGAAGCGAAAAGGGTTTTTTGGGTTGTTTTTTTTTTTTAACTAAGTAACTAACTATGTAACTACACTAAAGGAAGGGAAACAACTGGGATGTAACTAATAACTATTTCTATATTCTTTGTTATTTTTTTTTTCCTACAGAGACCAGGGAAGAGAAGCAGCACTGCCGAGTCCCGTCTTCAGCCGGGGACGGTGGAGAAGGAACTGAGGGGGGTGCGGGACGCAGGCGGTCAGGAAGATTCCAACGAGAAGGGAGATACCAACTGAGCACCTGCGTCCCGACCAGGCACGGCTACCGAAAATCTCCTGTCAACGGTGCCGGGACGCACCGACACCTAGAGTAGAGCACCCACAGGGACAGCACTTGAAGAAGAACCTAAGGTACAGGATAGGGGGAAACAAATATACTTAACATTAGCACACTGCTTGCCTCTAACTTGTTACACAGTAATTTCCAGTTCCCAAGCTCTGGAATTTCACTCCGACCACTATTCCTATTGCCTGGCTAAAATGATAAGCAATGAAAGAGTGTTGTCGTTAGATTTCAGAGTTAATAATATGCTAAGGTTTTTAGTAGTCCGGCTACAACTTTTTGTAATACTGACCAGGATCGTAATCTTGATGCCCCTTTAAATATTCCAACCTAAAACATATTATAGAGCGATTTACAGTTGTGAATGATTTGACTACAAAACCATGACTGTACCTTTAAAAAGGAGTGGAAGCCAACCCTTTTGTAAAGGTTACCTCCAGGAGGATAGCAGAATGGCTTAGTCAAGGCTCAAAGGGCGCAGCTGATTAGAGTCTTTCCCAATGCTGATCACTTGATAAAATGCATTTGGTTCAGGAGAATCTGAGCTGGTTAATGAACAGTGACAGCTAATTACAAAACAAGGACCAGCTAAAACTGTGATGATTTCACAACCCCTACAGGAATTTGAGAGTCCTCAGAACCATGGGCCTTCGTCTTGAACTGTGCATACAAAAACTCAAAACACTGATAGTAAAACTTTGACAGAAAGAATCCCTACCCACCATTCGCGGTGTAAAAAGCACATGAAAGGAAAGAATTGTTCTCAACCCATAAAATGCCAGAGCTCCCCTCCTTTTAAGGCCCTGTTCAGTATACCCCCGGGATGATCTATGGAGACGAAGGACAGGCTCAGACCCCAATAGACCATTATGAAAGAGCCACCTGCCCCATTTAAGAAATGCCAGACTCCTAGGCAAGATTCTGCAGGAAGTGACCAAGTTTAGAGGTACAGAAAGCAAACTGAGTCCATGCAAGCATTTCCTAGTGTAAATATCCTTCAAAAGATATGGTCAAGATATTTTTCACTCAAGTTTTAATAATATATGAAGTTGACATCTGCTTATTTATCAGGGTTTCCATCTAATTTAGGTTTCACAGTAGCAGCTGTGTTAGTCTGTATCCGCAAAAAGAAAAGGAGGACTTGTAGCACCTTAGAGACTAACAAATTTATCTGAGCATGAACTTTCGTGAGCTACAGCTCACGAAAGCTTAGGCTCAGATAAATTTGTTAGTCTCTAAGGTGTCACAAGTCCGCCTTTTCTTTTTGCATCTAATTTAAGTATTTCTAAAGCCCCTATCATCTTGGCATGCAAGGCCCCAAACTGAAAGTTGATGACAACAGTCCCGTTGATTTCTATCGGCACAGGATGTGGTTAAGTGTGAAACTCTCCTGTGTGTTGGAATGCATTCATTATTTATCTGCTGTGTGCGCACATGCTTGGTCGTTCTCCCAGGGCTGTATACACTATGGAAAGCCAAGGAAGACCACATGAAGCATTTAGTTAGAAGCAGGAAATGCAAAGAACTATGGTTGCCTGGCAAGCATAAAGAAAATGGTACATTTAATTCTGGGCCTGCCATAGTTAATTTCAGCTGTGTGGGATTTGTCTGTGGGTACACAGCTCAGTGAATTCCTCACTTCCAAACAATCTCCCACCCCATGCGATGAGCTTCGCTGAAAGAAGGGGCCTGCACACTCATGTTCACACTTTTTTACACCGTCAGGTCTGTGCACTTACGTCTTTTCACAGATACATTCCTGTGCACAAACTGCACTAGCACATGGAAGCTTCGAGACCACTTCAGTCATGTCTTTTTAGACTGTAAGCACTTCAGGGCAAAGGACTGTCCCACACTATGTCTGTGCAAGACCTAGCCCAGTGGGCCCCTGTTCTTGGTTAGTTAAGACCTCTACATTGCCTGAAAGTACAATGTGAGTATAAGAACTAAAATCCTGTGCTAGAGAGCAGCTTGTGTGTGGTATGATTAATCCTGGTTCAATGGTGCTTTCAAACACTCACTAAAGCAGTGGACAACTGCAGAAATTGCAACTGAAAACTCCACAAAATAAAAATAAAAAAAAAAAAGGTGGGGAGAACATGAAGGGGCAGCAGCTGGCATGGGTGTCATTAACAAAAACAGGGGCTAGAAAGAATATGTCAGCGGAAGTGATACGAGAACCAGTGAGCAGTATACTAAAGTCAGTGTTGGGCTGTTGGGACAGGTCGCTCTGAACAGCTTAGAAATAAGTGTCTTGCAGATGAAAGTCAGCGGGAACAGTCAGCTGAAAAAACCATGCGGAAAAAGCTTAAGAATTTGAAGAGAGAGTACTGGAGATAGATGCAGCAAGTTCGGCACCAGATGATGAGTTTATTAAACAGGGCTGGTTCTTCCCTCAGTTTCCTCATGATATGGAGGGAGGAAATATCACAATATTGCCAACCCTAACCATTCAAAACATGAGTCACACGCCCCCCTCAAATCACGAAATTGGCTTAAAAATCCTGAGATTTAAAAAAAGTTCTAGGCTCTTTTTCATTTGCTTTCTGGCTTTTGAGCCTGCAGGATGCGGCGTTTCAAGCTGTACTCCACCCATGAGAGCTGAAACCTTGTTTTCCAATGAAAGCACAGCAGGGTCTCACATGACTCCTTGTCAAGTTGTTGAAAATGGACATTTCCCATGGAATTTTCTGTTTTGACATTAAAAACCATTTGCCTTTTAAAAATGGTTTGACAGCAAAGCTCTTCTGACTCCACGCGTGTATTTAATATGGTTGTGTATTAAATAGAGCTTCATTGCGAACAAGAGCAATGTTTGGAAAACGCTTTGGAAGGTTGGAGTGACAATCATTTCCAGATGGACCAGACCATTTAAAAAGAACAGTGGGCTGGACTGGTCAGTACATTTCCTCCCCCCGCAGGCTCCACAGCACAGCTCAAATCAGAAAATGAGACACACTGGGATGTTCCCCATAGGTGCACTCAGACTGAAGTTTTATCTCCCTGACCCCCCCAGGGCAGGACTAGCTCTCTTCCCCTGCACCTAGCTGCTATATGACCAGGAAGTGCAATAAAAATGTAGGCACAGAGGTGAAGTAAAGGTTTATTAACTACTGGGCGGGTATTTTTCCTTCCTGTTCTTTCTTCCTTTCATGCTTTTAGTATTTGCCTCTCATTTTCTCACCCTTTATCCCTCCCCACGGGTCCCACCCCCAATTTCTTTCCCTCCCCCACCACATCTCACCTTCTGCAGCACATTCGGACACTAAAGAGATTCTTATTTACACTAAGGCTCCTTTGCACCACTCTGGCATAGCAAGCAGCCTTAAAGCAAGTGTAAATGTGAAACACTGCAAAGGGCGCTCAGTGTAAGTAAAGGAGAACCAGGCCCAGGAAGCTGGACTGCTTTCTTGTAACCACACCCCTGTCTGGTTTCCTTCTCGTCATACCCAGCCTAGAGTCGGGCAACAAACAAAGGAAGCACGTTCCTGTATGCTCCCAGTCAGCCCTGAGCTATTAGCTGCATCCTCCTCTCCTCTTACTGCCACCCGAGTCTATGGGTTGGGCTTGGCTCTGATGCTCACTGACCGTGGTAGGGAGGCCTTTTGTCTGGCTTAAGCCAGACTGGACTGGTTTTGTGGAGCACTGGCCCTGTCCAGGAGGGACTTAGCACCAGACGTGGCTTTGATGCAGGAGGATGCAACGGGGAAGGCGACTCAGTGTGGAGTGACAGAGGCAGGGGCCGGCCGATGGGAGCAGGCCCCATGCAGGTGGGAGCAGGGATGTCTTGTACTCTGGGGATGCACCAGTGTCCACCTTCGATCCTGGGAAGGTCTGGGTCTAATATACCATGATAGCCTCCCTGTTACTATTAGGGTGACCAGATGTCCCGATTTTATAGGGACAGGCCTGATTTTTGGGTCTTTTTCTTATATGGGCTCCTATTACCCACCCCCCCGTCCCGATTTTTCACACTTGCTGTCTGGTCACCCTAGCTGCTATGCACATTCAGGCCCCTAAGCTCTGGCTGTCCCAGCACTGGCCTTCCAGTAGAACCGGTTCTCTGCTGGGAGAAGGAAACCTGATGTGGAGGCAGTACCAGCCTCTGGCCTACTTTGCCGCAGTTCTCTTGAGGCCACCCCTGCTTTTGTGCTAGAATCGATGCCAGAAGAGCAGAAGCCAACCTGGGAGAGGCAGCAGGGGCAGTGTTCTGGGACTTAACATGTGACCTAAAGGTCAAAATTTCAGTCTTGCTGTGGGATTTGTCCCAACTCAGCTGAAAAGGGGAAGCTGCAAATCCAAGATCAGTTGGTGCTTCTGCTACGTTGAGGCACACAGAGCCTTTGTTCCGTTATTGACACACCAAAGGAGTGCTAGGGCTGCTTTCTCGCTCTGTATCCTCTGCCGCCTCAGGAAAAGTAGCTCCCACGGCTAGCTGGTGTGGCAGGCGCTATTTTGGTTTTGTCAGGCTGTTTGCATTAAAGTGATGAAAGTTAAGACAAACCGAGGCTCAGACTTCTGGATTGTGAGGAAGGGAAAAGGCAGAACACTCAGCAGGGGAGAGACCATGGTGTGGCTTTCAGCCATTGCCTCAGAGACGTGGGGAAGTAGGACTCTAAAGGAATTGCGGCCTGTATCGTGAGGGGGTAGGAGGCCAGAGATGTGGTCTCTAGCAGCACAGCACGGCAGGTACTAAGCCTGAACAGGCTGCAGGGGTAGGCCCAAGAGAGGAGGTGATGGGAAAAGAAAGCAAAACCTAAGCTGGATGGAAACAGCAGCTGCAGCTTCTCTCCCCCTCCTAAAAAGTTTTGCACACTCCACCCCTCTGTCCCTTGTTTATATTTATGCTGCTGCTCTGTGTACAGGCTGGATGGTGTAATCTCATACAGTTGCAAGCCACGCTAATACATTCCAAAGGATAATACTGTAATGTTTTAAACTCAATAGACTTTTATGGGGTACAATAGCAGACTGTGTAGTGTACATATATACACTGGATGTAGTTAAAACTCACTGGAGTCACAAAGTGTTCCAAAATGCACCAAATCCTACAAACATCTGAACAAAATCCAAGGCCACATGTACATAGAGGTATGTTTCAAGGACTACAGATCATGATGACGTAAATAATGAAGCGTGGTGGTGTAACGTGGACTTTATCCTTAATAGAGATAAGTGGTTAAAAACACAACCCCTTCTGTTACCTCTAGAAGAGTAAGGGCTAGTCTACCCTACATAGGCTCTCCCACTACAGCTATACTGATATATCCCCTTAGTGTAGACACAGTATATACGGACAGAGAGTTTTCCTGGTCATTTAGCAATACCCCTCCCTAAAGGACATTTAAAAAAATATATATATGGAGATATACCTATCTCATAGAACTAGAAGGGACCTCATCAAGCCTAGTCCCCTGCCTTCACAGCAGGACCAAGTACTGTCCCTTATTTTTGCCCCAGATCCCTAAATGGCCCCCTCAAGGATTGAAGTGACAACGCTGGATTTAGCAGGCCAACGCTCAAACCACTGAGCTGTCCCTCCCCCGAGGACATCAACACCACCGAGAGAACCACTCTGTTGTGGCATCCCAATAATTTGAAGACCATCCTGCATTTGTCAGTATAGCTCTGTCTACACTGGCGGTTTTGCCAGCATAGTTCCATCAGCGAGGGGGTGTGGTTTTTTCACTCCTCTGACCAACATGGTTGAATCAACAACTTTGTAGCGTAGACCTGGCCTAAGACTGTGCGTTAGAGACTTGACAGTTTCAAAGCAAGCATGTGATCACAGGAAAATGTATCTGTGTGTAAAACACTCTGGTGCTCAAGTTTTTTCTAGAGCTGCTGCACTAGGAGAGAGAACAAATCTGACTCTGCATTCCAGACTAGAGTGATTTAAGGCTTCTTAATTAGCATATTTAAAAAAATATATTGAACTCAAGGACCCAATGCTGCTCCCAGAACTACTGCTGTAGATCTGAGGCAATATTATTGGGGGGAGGGAGGGAAGTCGATGAGTAACTCTGGATTTATTCTGTGCAACACTGATTGATTCAGAATAGTTTGCCTGCTGTAATAGAAAGGCACTTCTAGAGTGCCCCGCACTAGAGGAGTGAGGTTAGTGTTTTCAGAATATTGTACAGTGTTTTTATTAATACTTCGAATGTCTTAGTGTGACTGAGTAAAGACACTAACTTTATCCACACATTTTGGGGGCCTGCTGGCAATCGAAGTGTGACAGTTAGGGAAGGGCAGCGTTTGATTATCACATTCACCCTGTTGCAGAGCTACAGGCCTGATGATAAAATACTTTTAGTTTCCTTTCGGCACAGGATGAAAAGGGGCATTAACGACCTGTGCATAAGTGAGCAATAATTTGCTGACTCAAGCTCAAAGCTCACCTTTTAGTTTAGCCTGTAGTAGAGATTTTACATTCACACCAACAGAGACAGCGTGCTATAGGAATTTGGACTCTCGCTCTTTGAAAGTCTGCATGGCATTTTGTGGGTCTTGCCGTTGGTTTTAGAAGCAAGTGAGTGATTTTGATTTGTGCACTGTATTGTCCCAATTAAGAGTTACAACACACACATTACATTTTCCTAATAATTTAATACATTAAATCAAGTCCCATTAACTGCCTGCTTCACATGCCGAGGTTTCAGAAAATATGTTTAACTCATTTTGCTCTCCTGGGAAGTTCTTTGCTCAGTTGCCCTCATGAAAGAGGAACAACAACAACAACTGAACAGTTCATACTAATGTATTTACAGGGCTACACTGACATGGAATTATGTTCCATCAGAAGAGACGTGTCCGGTATGCAGAGTTCAGCAGCCACTTCAGTTCCCAGGCTTTGATCCACTGAGTTGGAAAAGATTACAAGTTTGAAATATTGGAAGAGCTTGTCTAGTCCTGATTAATTCCACAATAAGAGCATCATGGAAGTGGATTAAAATAATTTGGAATAAGGCACTCTTATTGTGGAATAAGAGCGTCCACATGTGGAGTTAATCAGGAACAGTTAATTCACTTTTAAATTCACAACCTATTTTATTCTGGATTAATTTCCCCATGTGTAGTTTTCCTAAGGGAAATTTTTACTCAAATATTGTGTGTGTTTGTAATTTAGTCATCTAGCCCAGTTAAGACCTGGAAAATCCAGGAAAGCAAACTCAAAATGATATAAAACGGTTAAAACTCTGTTTGGATTCGTTAGCTCTTTGAAAACCTCAAACAGTAATTTATATAAAGTGACTGCTACAGTTACAGTGGCATAATATTCTCATTTTGAGGCACAGAGGGGAAGGTGCACAAACCCTTGCAGACAGAGATAAGACTGCCCCCCCTGAATTGTTGAAATTAATTCCCTGCATGTTGAGACTAGCAAGATAACAATATGCCTTTGTAACAGACTAAAGCCACAAAGGAGAGAAGGTGAATACTAACAAAATACAACTGTCACCAGATTGTCACATAAAAAGGTAGGACATGCATGTTCAAAGACTGAAACCGACATATCAGAAGATTTGCAATTAATGGTACAGTACGAATCCTGACATGTCAGTGGAGATCATTCAAGAGCTCCCTCTTAGGGATATGAGGCAGTATACGTGGCACGTAGATTACCTTGCAAAGATCTGTAGCCTTTCAATATTTCCTATGCTGTGTTGTACATAACCTGCCGAACAAAGTTCTAGTATTGATAAAGAACCTCTTTTCACTTCCCCCTATCTGCTGTTTTTCTCAATGGCAATAAATTGTAGTCTAGATTGAGCAAGTATATTTAAAAACTATCGGTAGCTGGGTTATCCTGTGACACAAGAGACAGCATAGATATCCATAGGGCCTACCTCACGGTTACATTTTTGACTTACCGTCAAAATTCTTTCACTGCACATATTAGAACGCACGACTTAGTTAAAAACGAGCTGCACAAAGAGTTAAGAACAGACAGCGGCACGGACAGTGCGACCTGCAGAGAGCATTCGGCGAGTGGCACTGCTTCAGCTTCGGATGAGGGTTAAGAACTCTTCCCGAGTCTTTGCATCCTCCCGGAATACACCCAACATTGTGCTCGTGACCGTTTTACTGTTCATCTTCTGCACCCCGCGCATTACCATGCACATGTGTCTAGAAGAAAGAAAAGGGGAAGAGGGGAAATCAGGCAGGCTTGAGCATTGCTATGAGAAGCAGGGGACAATCATTTCCCAGTGCTAGGTTTAAATTGCAAGCATTTCAGATAATCCACTTAAGGCAGAGTCTGGGAAAAGGCCCAAGGCTGGAATTTTCAAAGGAGCTCCTGATCCCTGTCAGTGGCACTGGCGTTCCTAATTCTTAGGAGCCTTCTGAAAATCTCACCTAAAGTGCTGTGTGTTCATGCTAGGCCGATCACACCAAAATGTTTGTTTCTAGATTGGAGCCAAGATCTGCTACTGGAAGTCTTCAGCATGTAATGATGACAGAAAATTAGTCATCACAATGGATCCATGTTTAAGGATCTATTTTGAATTGCTGGCTAAGCGATCAGCTGCCACCATGAGGTAAGGTAACAAGACACCCCCCCACCCCCCAGTGCAAAGGCTCCAATCCACTACCATGGCATGCTGACTGGCCGGGAGGTACTCCTGCATTATAGCACATTGGCCAAACTGTTATATGGCTCCATTGTACGCGTGGGGCATGATATGCTAGCTGTAGGAGTGAGAGAGGCAACGCACGAGGAATACATTTTGGCAGGTTGCCGTGTATCCTCCTTGCCGGGGCAATACCCAGCACCATTATGTTACTACAGAGAACAGCAGTGTATATGGTCACTTACGTCGCTTCAATAACCACTCCAACTCCAGTAGGCTGCAAGGCTTCGGTGATGGCTACTGCAATTTGTTTTGTAAGGCGCTCCTGAACTGCAGAGACAACAGGGAGTTCAGAGGCAGACACGGAAACAATAGCCGTGTGTGGCTGTATCTCATGGAGAGGAAAAGTGACACTATTCAAAGCATATTCCTGTTTCCAAGAGGAACTGCCCTCAAACTCTGTACTTCCTGGATATGTAGCTTGGGGGAATGTTAGTGCAGGCTTCTCTCACATAGTTGGGGTATGGGAAGCCTTATTTTTTACTTTCATACGTGCATGCAGGAGTCTGTATGTAGCGCCATGACTTATGCAAAATCTGCACACTCCATTAAGTTTGGTTTTCTTGCACAGTGGTTTTCACATGTTCATTTCTTTGACATAGGGCAAGATATCTGTGGTTTTCCTTTTGTGTGTTAAGGAATTTTTTAAGCGTGCAAGTTAAAGCTTTGCAGAATAGTGACGTGCCACAATCTTCTGCAGTCTAGAGTTCTTGTGTCCTATATTCACCTGGTGCTGCCATGCTGGCCCCTGCTGCCTATAAAACCATCTTGAGAACTTTGCCACCAAGAATAGTCAAGTCTAGTCACAGAACAGTGAGTCAGGAGAGCTCAGGCTGAACCCAACCCGACCTGCATCCAGAGCCAAGAGCAGTTCTCCTCCTCCTCCTGTAGTGGTTTTAGGACCAAAACATAGTGGGGCAATTGGGATAAAGAGACCATCATGAGACAAGAAGGGGAACAGGAAAGATAGAAACATCTAATGGGAATTACGAAGGCTGAAAATACAGCCCTTGTGAGCAACCTCAGTTTCTTTAGTAGCTGTGTGGTTCTTAGAAGTGCCTGGGAATGTGGCTCATCTCTGAGGATGGCTATTGTCCTTTGCCCATGTTTCATCCTGGCTTGGGTATTTCTTTTAGGATTCAACATACAGTATCTTCAGTACCACAACGGCTCTTGAATTCCACCTCCTGGAGCCATCCCTCTGGACAGCAGGACAGCCCCCAAACTGCCAGTGA
Organism: Eretmochelys imbricata; assembly: GCF_965152235.1. NCBI lineage: Eukaryota > Metazoa > Chordata > Testudines > Cheloniidae > Eretmochelys > Eretmochelys imbricata. The sequence goes on along the minus strand of NC_135577.1, from coordinate 124,281,322 downwards.
CCTCACTTGGTCCCGGCAGCTCTACTTTAACCAGCACCTTTCCCTTGAGTTGGTCTCATAGCCGGAGTCAGTTTTCATGGGGAGACTCTGCTTTTCAGGATAACGGCAAGTTAGAAAACACAGGACAGGACTTGAAATGCCTGGATCATGACTCCCATTGAAAATCTGCCCACATACAGCCCTGCTGTAGTGATCTGCCTATGGGACATACCCTGGCCTGCTTCCCCCCCGAAAGTGATGACGTATGTGGTAGTGTTCTCTGTAAGAATAAAAGAGTCTATTTACCCTGTAGTCTTCTACTGTATATCTCCACAATCCTAGAAAGAAACAAAATCTTGGTTATTGTGTAAGCCATGTGCCTAATAGGGAGATCTCTCTTTAAGAGACCCATTGGGCGGAGGTTGCCGTGAGTTGTGTCTGGGTCATTGTTGCTAGGCAGATTAAGCACTCCACATCTAGAAGCTTCTGGAATTGGGTGTGGCAGTTTTGGGTCTGCTCCAATGTGTTCCCTGTTGCCAGGGTCAGACTCCCTGTGGGCAAGTGGTCGGCTTAGCTGCTTTGCAAAAGGCCATGTGCCCTGTGTGAGTTGGGAGAAGCTGAGCCCAGAAGCAGGAAGCAGGCTGTTGTCCTGAACTCTGAAACATTTTGCAGCAGGTTAGTATATTGTGAACCCTCTGACAGGGAAGCCTGGTAATGCTAATGATAGCCAGGGGAAATTGGAAGGGAAAAATAACTTCTATTTTAAGTGTATGCTTTGAATGTTTTGATTTTAGCCAAACTGTTCTAGTTAAATTGTCTCCACTCGTCTGAGTCACCAACTTTGCTTTAAGTGTAGCCATGGGGAAAGAGTCATTTCTATTTTGCTGGTCTCGGTTTTGTACTTTCTTGTAACAGGGTTTTCTTTAAATCTATACACTTAACTGAGTGGTTGGTTAATGAGTTAGCGGACTGGCTAGCAGTGATTTCGGCAGAGGAAGAGTCTGCGTGGATTCCAACTAGGGTGACCAGATGTCCCGATTTTATAGGGACAGTCCCGATTTTTGGGTCTTTTTCTTATATAGGCTCCTATTACCCCCCACTTCCTGTCCCGATTTTTCACATTTGCTGTCTGGTCACCCTAATTCTGACTACAAGCAAGTGGAGGGAAGATGTTGTTTTAGACTCAGAAGACTGTATAGATTTAGTGATCAAAGACTCAGACTTAGGTGAACAAAACCTAAGCTTTTGGGAACTCTCAGTTTCTTCTCCCTGTATTTCTGTGGGGCCTGACCTGTTCAAATTTTAATTTGTTTTCTTTATGTTTATGTATAACTGTGAAGGTAAAGTCTGTGGGTTATAAAATAGCCATGTCATGCTGTAAAAATTATATTATTTGTTTCTTTATCATAAGATTTTATAAAGTTATTTAATTAAATTAATTTCTTTAGTTCCTTTTGGGACTTGAATGTGGTGTGGTTGACCCTGTGCAATCCTTGCTGAAAATCCTTACAGACTGAACTCTGGGTCTCCAGCTACTTTCTATGGGAGTTGGAGTTTTTTTTAAAGGCACTGGAGACCAGAAATGAAGTGAACTCTAGCCCATCCAAAGGTTACAATTGCACCTCCTACGTGAGGATTTAACAGTGGTCACACAGTGAACATTTAAGCATGTAAAAAGCCATGCTAATAATCTGCCCCAGTGTCTGCTGGGAAAGCAAATCCTCATGGCAGCTTAGCATCTGGCCTGCATTTCTTAAATGACAAGGTTGTTTACAGCAGCTGATCACTTTCCCAGCCTGCAACAGGATACAGCAGCAGATTTATCATCCTTCCTGGTGTAACAAACTGTGGTCTCTTCCAGCTCCCCGTGGCTTTTCGTTTGGCTGTTGCTTTTGAAGGGCCTGGTCTGTGACCCATTAGTTCTGTAGCATCCTTTACAATAGCTTTATTTGGGGATTTTGCAATGGAGTCAGGCATCAAACGAAGACTCCCCAAGGCTGTTCCTGGAAGCTACAACACACTGTACCTTAAAGTTTCAGAGTAACAGCCGTGTTAGTCTGCATTCACAAAAAGAAAAGGAGTACTTGTGGCACCTTAGAGACTAACTAATTTATTTGAGCATAAGCTTTCGTGAGCTACAGCTCACTCACGAAAGCTTACGCTCAAATAAATTGGTTAGTCTCTAAGGTGCCACAAGTACTCCTTTTCTTTTTGTACCTTCAAGGCTATAGACTGGGCCCATCTGAACTTCAAGGCAACAGGTGTTTGATATTGGGATTGGTTTTGGTACTTTTAACCCAAGAGATATGCTCCAAGGGCCATGCTGATAACCACCACTATTTAATTAAAAAAATAAATACAGGGATCTTAATACTGCTTTTCAATTGGACTGCAGATTTAACCCACTTCCGGTACAGTGTTATCATGCAGGCAGTGGGGTGGTGCATCAATAGAATACTGTAATCTATACATTTAGAGAGACAAAACTTCAACATGGTGAAGGAATAGTTATGTATGCAAATCCCGAATGCTTAATAAGATAGCCCATTGGCTATGTCAAGAAGCTTCTGTACAAGGCTTTTATATTGGTCTTGTCAGTCTAGACAGAAACCAGACACACATTGCCCTGCCTAGGCCATTAATTAGACACTTGTGAAAAAGCAAGAGAGCATCATTTTCAGAGGAAGGGTTTTCACAAAATAAGCCCCTTTACTGAAGAGCAAGGGGTGTGTTACCAGTCAGTTTACAGAAAGTAGCATCAACACCGATAGGAAATATTGAAAAACAAATGTAAAAAAAATTGATATTGACAAATATTCTTAGCCTTCGACTAGAAGAGGATCTGAAAGTACATTTATATTTGTAACAGGATTATTTGCAAGCCACGTTTTTAAAATCCAGAGAAAGGTGTTTGTTTACTGAACACAGGTCATCCTTGACTATACAAACTCATTAGACTAATCCTATTAGTATAGATTAGACCCACAGCACCAGCAGCCTCACAAATCTTCATTTGAGCCCTAGGTTGCATTAAATAGGGCAAGGAAGGGATATACTGTTTGGTCATCCAGTCTGTTTTTTACCACAGGTTTTGAAAACAAATTAGGACTCTGAATAATATTTTGCAATCTAAGAGCCTGATCTTTTGCCATTGAAAATGATGGGGATTTCACACTGACTTCCTAAGGACAGGATCAGAGCCTGAAATCATACAACAGGTCAATATTACAAACCCCACAGTGTGATTCTATACCAATTGCTAAGAGAGATGGGAAGAAAATTATACACTTTTAGCACTGTATTGCCATCTCTATTAAGAACCGTGCAAGACAAGTGATTCTTAAATTGATAGTTCCTTTGTACCACTGGTTTCAGAGTAGCAGCTGTGTTAGTCTGTATTTGCAAAAAGAAAAGGAGTACTTATGGCACCTTAGAGACTAACAAATTTATTTCAGCATAAGCTTTCATGAGCTGTAGCTCATGCTCAAATAAATTGTTAGTCTCTAAGGTGCCACAAGTACTCCTTTTCCTTTGTACCACTGCAATTCAGAGACAATTGCAGACAAATGTAAACTCAATCCAATTGATTTATATTTCAGTTGTGATCCTGAGCAGTTTGAAAATGTCAAAAATTAAAACCCTTCGATAAATAAAGGTCTGTAAAATGTTAGAGAATACTTTTAGTAAGAACAGTCACCTTCAGAAACCCCAATCAAAAACAACAACAAGTTATTCTTGAAGTTCCAGCCACAAGAGTGCTGATCAACAGAAGAGATGAATCATGAAATGCCACTCATCAGAAAGGTTTCTAGTACTAAGTGGCAATGAAAGAAAAACAAAATTGTATGCCACAAGCTTTTGTCCAGGTAAACAGAAAGATACAGAGTGGAGATGCTGAAAATAGCTCAACAAATTCTCATCCTGCGTTTCTACAATGCATGCTACATACAGACACGCAGAGTTTTGTGCCAATGAAATACAACACAATTTCCAGAGTCTTTTGAACAGTCTGCCTGAGCCGGTTACTTAGGGCAAAGTTCAGCTTTTCTAGCTGCCAGACCATGTGAGATAGAACGTGTGGACTGATGAGCACCCTGCAATCTGAGGTTATTTTAACAAAGATTGCTTGTTCATGGTATAAGGGTCTCTCTCCAGCTCTGAATCAGATTCATTCTTACGCAAACAAAGTGCAAAATGGGACCAGCTGCATTTAAAGTGCTTTAGTGGCATATTTGACCCACTCCCTCCCTGCTAAGAAAACCCAGCATGCCTGCTGATTTACAAGTTTAACTCTCATTATTGCTATTGGGAGCTACAGAGGATTTACACATGTATCAGAAGGAGAATAAATGAACTCCTACATAGTCTTTCCAAACAACAGCCAACTTCTTCAGAGTTTTTTTTCAGAAGAGAACCTTCTATTATTGTCTCCACTAAAGGGCATATTTGCTACATTATCACTCCATAAATGCCACTTTTGCTACAACTGATTCAGCACAGCACTTGACATAAGGCCACATGCTGGGGGAAAGCTTTTTATGTGACAAGAAATAGGTTTCTGAAATGCATCATAATTACTTTCGTCCCTAATCTGAAATTCATCCATAAAATCCATCTCTAGGCTTGTTCACTGCAGGTTATAGTGAAACAAAAATGTCAGATTTAATTGAAGAGTCAACTGATGTAGATATGAAAGTCTTAGATTCAAATCATGAACATAATCCAGAAAGAGTTAGTTTTAAATCATGTTTGTTTACCATTCACAAGTTCTGGAGTTTGACCATATAATGCAGTGTCCAAGCAAACAGATAATCAACTTTAGTGGGCTTATTTGCCTGCCTTCCAAAGACTGGTGCTCCCTAAAATAATCACTTGCCATCACTTTTGCACAGTAGAACCTCAAGAGGTATTAACATATTGAGAATGGAGGTTGTTCGTAACTCTGAAATGTTCGTAACTCTGAACAAAACATTATGGTTGTTCTTTCAAAGGTTTACAGCCAATGAACACTGACGTAATACAGCTTGCAAATTTTACTATGCAGAAGAAAAATGCTGCTTTCCTCCTTTTTTCCCTTTTTTTTTTAAAGTAGTTTATGGTTAACACAGTACTGTACTTGCCCTTTTTTGGTTGGGGGTTTTTGGGTTTGTTTTTTTTTTGGTCTCTGCTACTGCCTGATTGTGTACTTAACGGTTCTAAGTGAGGTGTGTGGTTCACTGGTCCGTTCGTAACTCTGAGGTTCCTCGTATATCCTATACACCAGTGTTTTTGAATAGTCTTCAGCAAAATTATGAATCTGTCCCCAATCTGCACACTCCCAAGGTGTGGTTTAAAGTAATAAGGAGTTGCAATTTAGCTTTTGTTTTCCAGTAGTCTTAACGAGAAGGACTGCTGTAAACCCAAATCCAGAACACGAGATACTGCTACCGTCTGCTGTACTTTAGAAGGGGACCAGATTACAGATCAGCACACTTAACACAGTCTGGAATCCTTTTTACAAATTAGCATCGCTTTCATTAAATTAGCACTTACCTAGCAAGCTTGCTGAGACCAAGGACTTGTTTGTTAGGAAGATAACCTATATGTACCTAGAGAAAGGGGAACAAACCATTAACTGGATCAAAATACTCTTCAAGACAGCTTTAACACTCACGCATACTTTCTGAAATATTCATTTGCCTCATCTCAAACTTTTAGACCCACTCGTGTTTCAAATCCAGAATCTTTAGCATAGGGTGAGGACATGCGACCATGCAAGTCTGAAAGATTAAAGAGCAAGCAGAGACTGAGAGTGCTGGTGAGTTCAGTATCTTTTTTTAAAGTAGGTAAGTACTTTGGAAGAAATCACAACTTATACACCAAGTGTCAGGATGGCTTACACACTAACATGCAGAATTTAAGTCAGGTGCAACAGAGAGATTGTTTTAGCATTACTCAGCACAGAAAAGTTAAGCTAAAATAAATGCAGCCTTCTTTCAATGAATTAAAAAATATATATATATCTTTTGAAGAAAAAACTATCCTTTTTCCTTTAGCTGGAAAGCTCATATGGGAAGAAGCACTTAGTGTGCAAACTGAAATGCACTTGAAAAAAAGAATTAAGGGACAACTCTTGGGACACTGATACTGCAGAAGACCAATGAAATTAAAGCCATCCTCCATCCTGTTCAAATATGCATTTATTGTCTGAGCATTCATGTTTAATAGGTAAATAGACAATATTGAAACAGTAGAGTTCTCATTATTAAAGACTGTCCTAAAAGCAGTGACAGATTTTTCAGATTTGTGCTGAGAAAACATGTGTTCAGAGTTGTGAAAGAAGCTAACGTATTAAAGTGGATTTATAGTTAGAGCAGATTACAATGGCACACCAATGGGTCATCTGTAGCAAAGGATGCATTTGTCAAGATAGAGCAGTCGGAAAGGGTCAGTGTAGGGTCAAAATTTTGTATAATTTTGCCTGGAAGTCTGCTCTTTCAGAATCCTATTTTGCTGTACCTGTGGCTATAGGTATCATAATACCACCTAATTACCTGGCTAATTTGATCAGTCCTATCACTTTTCTGTTGGGTAATCAACCAACTGACACCTGAAAGACACGAAACATTTCAGATCAAAGTAAGAGACATGGTTTTGCAGTAGTTAATTGAAAACAAGCAATGACTTTTGTTGCCTGGAGAGAACAGCTTAACTGTGAATTTTCAGACAGAGCTACAAATACATCATTTGTTGAAGAGCATTTGCAGCATGTTTGATGTACCCAACAGGAGAATGGCTAGTCTAACAATCCTTAGAAGCACACCAAATCATTTAGCTAATCTTCTGTGACAATCAAGGTCCAGACACCCCAAGGGGAGAGAACATAGCAAAAGGACTGGTTCGGTGTTTGGGATTTCTCCAACCCACACAGGCTAAACTTCTAGATGTAAAAATAATTTACAGAATGCCCGAGAATAATGAGAAAGAAGCACATACATCCTACACAGTAACCAAAGTATAGGCAAATAGAAAGCCAGAACAGAAAGGAGACTCTTACTTTCCAGAATTAAATACCAGCAATATAGCAGAGTGGGGGGAGGAGACAAGAATGAGATGGCACCCTCTAGGAGGCATACATAACTGGGCTTCTCTGCAGGTATTTTATTTTCCAAGAAAATATATTTGGGAACACAAATGGCATGGATAGAATTTTACAGGCTATGGGAACACCTGCATCTCTACAGCTCAAGTGTGCTTCATGGGGAGACACTGCAGTGCAGATGCTCCATCCTCCGGTACTTCTGGAGCTGACATGGGCATCAAATGTAGCAGCACAGAGACCAAGATCTTTAGACAGAAGGCCTCAGTTTTGAAGTGTCCAAATTGAGACCTTTTAAAAGAGTCCTGATTTTCAAAGGGTGGGTGCTCAGCACTGTCTGGAATTGAGGCCCCGTTAGGCTGTCACAGTTTGGGCATCTAAAATCACTAGTCACTCTTGGAAATCTAGGCCCGACTATTCATTTAAAAGAGCACACTAATCCAAGGTTTCCAGAGTCTGCAGCGGTAACTGACGAAAATGCACCAGCTGGCTTTTCAAATTGTTACTGTAATCTGTTACGGATCAAAGCCGATGTCTGAGGTGCATTGGTTTAATATCAAGATGTCTGCCCTGAAGGCTTGCTGCTGCTTCATGAAGAGCTTCGATATAAAACGTCAGAAACTATTAGACTGATAAAGGTTGAGCACTATATGCTAGGGTCTTAAATCATATAAAACTTGCATAAAGGTGATCTTCAGAATTTGTATTTTGAAGATTGCTATGATTCTAGATAGTAAGTGGCTGCATATAGTTACAGCTTAAAAAAAAAAAAGACAGTAACTAGAAACACACATGAATGAGAGATTTAAATTATAGTTTACACTGCAGTATCTGTTTTGTGAGGTAGTTACCTTTCCAACGAATGGAACCAGGTGATGTTCACACAATGAGAACATGTCTATGTCCTTTACAATTACCATCTCATCATGATCTTCATCAAATATGGCATCATTCAGGACATCTGGAATTAAATGTTTGCAGGAGATTATATATAAATTATTCACAACATGCAAAATATGGGGAATTCTAGGTTTTCTGACCCCTTTCACCAGGAACACCTTAGCCAAACAAGCTCTTGGCAATTCTTAAGACTATGGAATGTAGGCCCTGAATTGCATCCATTAAGCATAGACTAAGGATCCAGTTTGATTGGTACAGGGTCACTTGTCCTATAACTGCAACAGTGCAATGTCAGACTTCACAGACACAATTTGTCTTTAATAAGAGTCATTAATGATAAACTAATTTGTTCAGAGGACAAAACACATCCACTGGTTGGTGGGAATGAGAAAAGAAACCTAGAATGTAAAGACTAGGGTATGTGTACATGGCAACTGGAGGCATGACTGTAGCATGTGTAGACGTCACAAGCTAGCTTTGATCTAGCGAACTCCAATAACAGCATGGAAGCTGTGGCAATGCAGGCTGTACAAGCCCACTCCGGACGCTAGGTAGGTATCCAAGCCTGCGCTGCCATGGCTTCACTGCTATTGTTATTTGAGCTAGATCAAAGCTAGCTTGGGTATGTCTACATACGTTGCAGTCATACCTCCGATGGGTGTGTTGACATATTGTATGTCTATTGCAATCAATACTGAAGAAGGCACAGTTCTAAGGATCCTCTCATGTTGTATAGGCTCCTGCATGCGCCACTTTGTGAGGTCAAACTGGTCTAGGGTTCAGAGGAGAGGCAAAGGGTCTCCATATGTTTGAAAAGTATCACCAAAAGGGCAAGGTGAGGAGAAAGGCAATTAAACACACCAAGGCATCTTCTAGGTCAGTTTTCACAGTCTGACAAGATACTTCCTCCTTCCCAAGTTTCATCATGTGCCCTGCAACAGAGTTAGGCCTCTATAAAGGCAGCAGCTGGTTAGAATGTCCCGAGCTCGTTCTCAGTGCCTTAGCAAGATCAGTACTGGGTTTATAGTTCTATGAGAAACTGACAGTCTTGCCTATCTGGCTTCTTATGCTCTCCCAGAAGATGTATTGCATGGGGCAGAGCCAACAGGCTTACAGATGGATACCCCAACTTAGCTGCGCATCCCATCCCCAAAGATAAGGGGTGTTACTTTTTTTTTTTTTTTTAAATGGGGAAATCCAAGCAGGTGGCGGGAAGACAAATACTTGGCTCTTCTAGTTCCAAATGGGCACCGTTTGAATGCTATGCCTGGTGACTTTGCTGTTTGCAGTGGAGAGTGGTGCCCTGAGTCTCAGTCTACTTCTGGTTTAAGTAATCTCATGCCAACTCCCCAAGTTGTTCCCAGGAGCATGCCCTGCTACATAGGGTCATGCAGGGCGCTGCTGTTTCTAGGCGTGTTCTGAAAAGCCAGATTGTTTGGAGACGTAAAAGGGATGCTAAGAAAAGGCCCCGAGGTAAGAGTAGACAGCGCCTTTCAATCAGGAGCGAAGCGGAGTTCAGTGAAGTGAATTTCAGAGGCAGTAATTTGTTCTGCTCATGCCAGGGAGAACTTTGCCAGACACTCCAGCAGCAACCTCCAGCTTCTAAATAAGAAGAGGGCTAAGCTAACAATTAAATGGGATATATGGCCAGTTCAATGGCAATAACTCATCTAATTGCTAACACGCACACCGTTTGTGGGCCTCCATGCAGGTTAACACTAAGCATTTAGTAGGGCCCCATGTAACTTCTAGACCATACCATAAAAAGAGCAAGTCTAATAGAAGAACAGGAGGTGTCCAGTGACCGTTGTACTTCATTAAAAGCTTTGCTTTCGTATTCAAGTGACTCAGTGGTTAATGTACAAATTCAACAATTGTGCCTGCTGCATTTGCTTTTATGCCTTCCTTGGACACTCATATCCCAACAGCTGCCATCTGTTGCCAATAACATATTGCCATCACAGATTGTTTTCATTTCCTGCATGCTATCAGCGGTACACAGGTAACCCTGGAAACCAGCATTTGCGATATTCTGCTGTTTCTCTGTGTTCATTACCAAGAATGGCTAGTGACCTGGAAAGCAGTGAGCTGGAACTTTGGAAAGTCACATATCCAGGGGCAGGGTATAAACGGAGCGGGGGGGGAGGGGGTTGGGGGGGGCACAGAACAAGCTGGGGACCATTTTTACAGTGGCACGTCTGCTTCTCTACAATCTTTCTAAGCCATGTCCCCTTCCCATAGTCACTCTGGCAGCGGAGAGGGAGGAAGGATGGTAGGGAGTGTGGGGGGCACACTTCCTAAGGATAGGGGTTTCCCCACTAGAGGTGACAGCAGCAGGAGCAGGTGACGGAAAGACAGCAAAGCTGAGAGGGGACAGTGCTAAGATCCCAGCAGCAGGGGCGGTCGGGGTGACATTGCTCAGGTGTGCAATCCTGTGCTCAGAGAAGTGTCCATGCAGCATGTGCCAGGAAATGTAATTTTGGACACTGCTCCGTGAAGTACCGGCAGGCCCACTCTACTTGCCAGCTGGAGAAGTTTGCTATCTGGCACATTCCCGAGACTGGCCTACTCAACAAACACCCAGTGACCCTAATCCCAGCAGTGCTCTCTCTAGAGGTCAACTGAACGGGTTTGGTCCCACTGCAGATACCACAACATGAATACCTGGCTAGTCTAGGGAACAGAGTGAGTGATAGGACAGAAGATAGGATACAGCATCCACGAGGAGTGAGGGAAGCTCTTCACACCTATGGAGATGGGGAGGGGGGAGGAGGCGTGTGGAAGAGGAGGGGCCCATCGACCCGTTTACTTTCCCCATTTCTTTCTGCACCAAGATCGTATTCCTTGTCCACCCCTTCAAGGTGCTACACAGCTCCACTGCAGCCCTTGGCGGCTCTCCTTCTAAATGCCCTAGGCTCTGTTTATGCTTTGATGAGTCCTGTGCTCGAGCCAACTAGGGGATTGAGCAGCATGGCTCCTATTCATGTCAATGGCCCTCAAATGGCTCCATCCCCACCTTTGTCTTCGCCTACCAAAGCCTTCATGCCTTCCTCGCTTTGCTCCCTGTTTCTGACAGCCTCCCTCCGCTAGCAAGTCAAGCATCTGACCTCCCCTCCTGTATACCCATCCTCTGCCTTCAGATGCTGTGCAAGGCTACTGGGGAGAAGCGCCTTCACCCCATGAGGCCTCCTGCTGCACCAAAGCAAAACGCAGAATGAATCCACCCCCCACCTCTGTCTGTCCTTTGTTGCATGTGTCTAATTTACACTAAGCACCTCATGGGAGAGCCGGTGTGGTTTTGCTGACAGGTAAAGCGCCATGCACTCTTACTCCTGCCCTTGCTCGGGGTATACCAAGCCTCAGAGGGCTAAAGGGAAAGGTGCTGGAGTACTGTAAGCTCCAAGTGGACAATATCCAGTGTCAAAGCAGGTTAACGGGGAGGAGACGATGGAATGGCAACAAGGTCTCTAGAGCATCATGGGTCCGGAGGTTCCATGAAGGACACAACTTTCAACAAACAGCAAAATTTACAGAGCTCATCACTGCACGGGACGTGGTATATAAAACCTAAACGTGATAGGTGACTTGTGTCACTAGAGCCAACACTGCCTTCAGTGGAACTCACGCTTCCCTCCTAAGAGTGTTGCTGAGAGTAACAGAGAGGGCTCAGCAAAAAGATCCCAGAGCAGGTCTGTGATTGCACCAAGCATTACGACACCCTGCCCGATGGCTATTAGTGAAGAACCTGGCAGCTGCTGTTCACAATAAGTGGGCAGTGATGTTAGAGACAGGTTTACAAACAAAGCTGTTGCACAGTCAAGCGAAAGGCTTGGAATGGTTGAGAATTCGGTACGTTCTTGCTCTGAATGCATCTGGTGTCAGGCCCCACGCACAGCCCTAAGATGATAGGCTAGATAAAAAGTCCCCACGGTCAGAAGAAATTGACATTTACAGAATGGACCTTTACAGGCTTCCATCGAAGCAGCTCAATGCATTTACCAGGGAGATTGTAAGGCTAAGTTACACTGTGAAGGAGACTAGTGTTATCCTGATTTTACAGGTGGAAAAATAGAGAAGGTTAAGTGACCTGCCCATGGTCACACAGAGCGGGTGTTGCAGAGACAGGAATGGAACTCAGGTCTCTTGAACCCAGTCCAGTGTCTTGGCCATGAGACCTTCCTCCCTCAAAAGCTTTCAGGGACTAAAGGCTAGTGCCATGCAGCTTGTACATATTCAGTGCCCTGAAGTGTGCAGTTGGAAGCCTCAAATGGTACATCTACATTACCAGTAGATATTGTGGCTGGCCCGTGCTAGCTGACTCAGGCTCTTGGGGCTCGGGCTAAGAGGCTGGTTAATTGTGGTGCAGAAGTTCAGCTCTGGCTGCAGCCCAGGCTCTAGGACCCTGCATAGCAGGAGGGTCGCAGAGCTAGCGCAAGGCACTTACACAGCCCCTTAGTCTGAGACCTGTGAGCCAGAGTCAGTTGGCACAGGCTAGCAGTGAGTTTTTAACTGCAGTGTAGACATACTGTAAGAGTTTACACTCCAAAGTAGACAATATCCAGACAAAAGCAGAGTTGGGTGTGCTCCACAAGACTTTGCCCCTTTGCTTTTCACTCATGTGGATCTTGTCTTATTGCTGATCCTGCACCTAAAAAAAAAAAATTGTTAAATATTAGTAGCAAGATGGAGGCCCAGAACAACTCACCCAGGGCAATTTCTACTACTTTGATCACTGCAGGTCACCCCTTTGCAGCCCATGTGAATTCCAAAAGGGATGTATCAATTTAGCCTTTCCAGCAAGCCCATCAGCATTGCCGAGCAAGTGCCACAAGCAGAACAGGCAGTGCGAATGAGATGTGGGGTAGTGCACATCCAAAAGGCACCTAACTGAAAGAGAGAGTCTCTCCGAGGCAGCCCTACCCTGCTGAGATGAGTCCTTCCTACTCATCCTTTGAAAATAACTTCTTCTTCAATGAACAGTAAAAAGTCTGGCTTTCCTCTGAAGGTTGACTTCTGAGAACAATCCAGATTTGTAAAACTGACTTCTGGCAAGAAGCAGTGTTGCGCGCCTCACTCCAGCACCAAGCTACAGTGACTCTGCCCAGGTGAATTGCTCAGTCAAGGATGACTGAATTGGGCTACATAAAGTGACTTGACCCCACTGCCAAAACCAGCCAAGCCTTTTGAGTAGTTACTTGATTTACAGCAGTACCAACTGGCAGCAGGCACTGTACAGATAGTCCCTGTCTCAATCTACCTACACTCTAAAGAGACAGGACAGATGCACGTGTAACCCACACATCTTCTGGGTGTGGTGTTCTGTCCCCTCTAGTGGCACCGAGATCACTTAGAGATTAATGAGTCTGCTCTACAGCCCTGGCGAAGAGCCATGGGGCTTTTAGCTTATGCAGTAAAGACTCACCCATTGTTCCGACTTGTTCTTGGAAGACCATCATAGCTGTTTTAGTCAGTTGCATCTTTCTGTACTACTAGAAGAGCTATTGTAGTTTTATCCTGACTGTTTTAATGGGGGGTGGGGGAAAGGAAAAGGGAGGGGAAGGGAAGATAGATTAGCCCTCTAAATCAAAAAAAAAAAAAAAAAAAGTAAGGCTAGACAAATTAGCCCCAACTACTAAACTACATTTATTCTCCATGTTTACTAGTGAACAAAAAGCCACACACATTTCACGTAAGTACATGAGTTGCATTTGAAGCATTCAGCATACTAGAGCCCTCAATGGCCCAGAACATGGGGTTAATTTCACACAAGCGCTACTGTTGTTGTATAACAGTTTCTCTAGTGCACTGTGTCCAACAGGCACACAGATTACAGCTCCTTGTTCTCTGCAGCATGCATTTCTTTGTAATTGAAAGGAAAGCTCTTCTCCGCCTCAACTGGAGTTCGCCACTCCTGCAACATCACTTTAGCTACTCACCCCCCACTATTAGTACATGCCCCCCGTATTATGCATCTTTTCTAGCAGCAGATGGGAGAAGAGAGGTATTCCTCATGGTCTGTGAAGATCTAAAGAACACTACTTGTCCTCTACATTTTTGCACATTTGGGCTCAGCTGCAAAATGGGTATGTTTGCATGCTACTTCAAAACAGCATGTCCTACAAGGCAGAGAGATCCACAAATGAAAGGGAAACTGCATGCTCCTAAGGATAACTCAGAGAAAAGCTAATTGAGTTGAACGCACAAGCCCTTTCCAAACATATTGTATTAATATGGCAGCTACAGTTCAGATCAAACACAGATGCCTTCCTGGGGGGCGGGGGAAGCGGGCAGCTAAGTAAACGAGAGAAGTAAAGTTAGAGGTAATCTTTTAAGTATCCCAGCAACAATTTCTCCTCTGACCCAGAATTAAGATACTGCTGTGGAGACTTTGATGTGTCGTAAAACTAACAGCTGGCATCCATTAAGAAGCAGCTCTCAGCAGAATTGAAATAAAACCTTTATCTACAGTATAGCAGCGGATGAAAGCAAAATGAGAATCAGATGAAAACAAGGAACAAGAGACCTTTTCGGGATTTTGCGTCAGAGGAAAGAGAGGACCTGTTGCTATAGAAACTATTTGCATGGCTTTCATGTGACACAGGAAAGCAAAAATCACCTCTGGCAACCAAGGGGCAGACTCTACATCTCCTGCCAGCCGGCTGGATAGGTCAAGAGAATGAAAGATGACAGCACTATACAGAACAGCATCTTGATACATCCTGTCAGTTTCACAAACACTTCTGACACTTACATTTGCTTCCTTTGACAATGCATCGCAATAGTGGAAACATGAAAAGTTCATAGGCTGCTTTCACTCTGATTTAAGCCACTTTAAAAGCAGCTGATATTCAAGTTTCAAAGAGGTCCTTTCATTTTAACAAGCGTTTTTAGTATGGGGGGGGAATTATTTGCTAAGCCATGGAGCTTTTAGGATATTCGAAGAATTGCATTTTGAATGGGCAGATTACCAATAAATGTTAAGCAACAGTTAGCCTCTGGCTGCAGCACATTCAACTTGCCGCTCTGCAACAGAGGTATAATTTTTACTCTGTTCAAGACTGTATAGTTGTTTCCTTTCACAAGGGATCAGTGCCAAGTGAGTAACATGTTAACAGTTAAGCGAAAAGAGAAGTAGGTTTGTTCTAAAACAGACTGAGAAGGCAAGAACCACACACAGAAAAGTCCAGTAGTCTGTAACAGGTGTCCTCAGATTCAGACAAGCATCTTTAATCTAGTCAGTTTAACATGTTCCAGGGCAAGTAGGATAGAACAGGACAATCAATCTCTCCTGTGGGTGACTAGTTCAAAGACAGCTGAGGCTTCACCTTCAGTCATAGGAACTGGACTGAGGAGGGTGTCCACATCCAACTGACACTGTTCAAGCAATCTCAGAGGCCAAGGAGCGCATGTGAACTACCTTCATCCAAAGAGGTGTGGTCTGTACAGGTCAAGATTAAGGCACCTTGGCAGAACTGTGGGGGGTAAGATTTGATTTGTTCAATGATGAGGAATGATAGACTTTAAAAAAAAAACAAAAACAAAAGAATGCACAAGATATGGCCACACGCTACAGCTGCACTGGGCATGGGTGGAAACACCAGCCGTATTGATTTGAAACTAATGTAATTTCAGAATGCTTCTAAAACCCTAAATTGCTATTGGAAAGCAAAAAATAAATCCAAGGTTGAAATCTTCATTCTATCCAGGTATTAGTGTTAGGAAATGATTGCAGTTAAGGAAAATATTATTGATGGGCAAGGCATGAAAATTATGGTGGCCTTTAATATCAAAAGAGAAAGATACATGGTGTCAGAATTCTGATATATTTTTTACTGAATCAGAGCGAACAGTAATAATTCTCAGCCATATACGGAGGGTTTATTGTGTCGTGGCATTTTAATGGCTTAAGTTTTCAGAAGGAAGGGATTCTGGGGGATGCAGAGTTTCAAGAAACCTTTATTAAAGAAAGAGGCTCCAAATTAAAGGAAGCATGGGCTGAAAACACTGCTGCTTAAATAGACAACAGAACTAAAAAGGAAGCAATACAAGGATTAAATAGGCATCAAATCCACGTTGTTCCCCTCACATATATTCCTGCCGAGTTGAAACTAAAGGAAGAAATCTTACCTACAGGTTCTTATAAAAGTTTGTCTGTCATCACCATCTCTCATAAGGACTAGAATTGTGTGCTCAACCCCAGATGGAATTAATTGTTTCCGAAACAAGGGCTAACCCCTCAGTTAGCAAAAGCAAAGCTTGAAGAATAATTTGATATATTAAAAAGGCAAAAAAAAGAGAAGAGAAAAGTCAAAATCAGTTAAATAACATTACTGCGTGTCATTGGAACAGATTCATTTGGTTTCCTATCAATGTATTCTGCATACACCATGAGATTGGAGTCTATTCATATGAAAGATCACAGTTATTACAGATTCTCAGATGTAACTAAGATTTCAAAATTCTTAAATTGGTTTTTTACTGATACATTTATTAATATGAGGGAAAGCAGGATTATGTAGAGCCTCATTAAAATGTATCAAGATTTCAATAAAGGTTTTCATAACGTTACCATAATATCATGGGAACCATTAAACAGTGAACTAGAGATGGAAGGTAGAGAAGTTTGAAACAATGGACTAGAAAGGCAGCATAAGAGCAAACAAGTCTTTAATAAGGAGGATCCTCAAACAGATAAAGAGGTTAAAAAAATTAAGTTAATATCTAAAACCCAAAGAAGTTTTGCCAAACAAGTGTAATTTGAGGGCATTAATAGTGAGAAAAAAGTGGTTAAAAAGCCTGGAGACTTAGTGCAATAGTCCAGGGGGGAGGAAAGTTGATCCTATTATGTAACCATGCTCAACCAAGAAAGCGTCCCAGCAAGGAAAGTTAATTGATATTACTGGCTTTCATAACAAACCACATGCACCGCTGGACATTTACTGTTTTTGAAAACAACAGTGTAGGTCTGTGTAAAAACCAGCCTTTGAAAACTTGTGTTATTTGATCCATCTAGCCAGTACATTACAAATGATGTTTAATTCTGAACAGATTGTTTGTGGACTAAGATCTAGCAATACACCTTGTGTCTCCAATAACAGAAACAGAATGGAGTAACCGACCATCTTTTAGAAAAGGGTGGTTTGGCTGATCAAACAGTCTGTTTGTTTAAGCTTCAGATTCTCTATTTTTACATTGTGATGTTTAGCAAGGACACTCCTCAGCAAACCAACTGAGCTTCAGGAACTTATGAATTTATCCCCACCACTGTCACCAGTTAAAATACCAAATCCACAGACAAAAGATAAGGAAAATAGCAGTAAGGTGGTATTTATTCAGTACTCTCCATCCGAAAGCCCAAGAAATCCAAGCCGTACACAATTTGACAGAAGTTAGTCTATTGGTACTGGGCATAATGTCAGATGTTATTGGTTTTGCCTTAAAATGAGAGATCTATAGTACAGGCTCACTGAGTAATTAGGGTTAAATGAAAACAAAAGTCACAGGTGTAACAATCTGAACAAAAACAAACGTCGAGGAAAGTAGGGCTACTGAACAATTGCATCTAAAAATATGTGCAACTGTATCTCATGAGGTTGTTTTTTTAAAATTCAAATAAAGATTCTTCAATTAATACCTTTGAGGCAGCACAGAGTAAGTTAACACATTGTCTTTAGCAGAAAGACAAACTGAATGCACCACCATATTTTAGAGCTGTTCTGTTCAACAAAAGGTGTGCAAGGCTTTTGCTGTGCGTGACTAGCACCATTTTACAGTAGTTGCAGCCCTTAATGAACATGTTGTTTTATTTAAAGTGCTTCAGTATTCAAATGTAAACAAGTTATTTTCCTTCTGCAAATGCCTGGTATTTATTCATGCCAATGCTTGGTTTTTGCTGTGGGATTGCTGGGCAAGAACCAACTAGTTACACCTCATCTTTTTAAATCAGCTTTGTTGAAGTTCACCATTTCAGAATACTCATCCTTCCGTTTAAATTAGAAAAAGTTATTTCAGCAAATCTGAAGACTTAGAATTCTAGTTAGAAGTTAATGTTAGCTTGCCACAGGATATTTCCACTTATTCTTGTTCATTTATTGTGTGCTTTTTCTTAAGTTTGCACTGTTATATACTTGTTAATGTTTGATAGTTTAACAGCCTTACAGACATCAGCCTCCTAGAAAGTTTAAGTAATAAAAGGAGTCCCCCTTTTCTCCCACAACACAAAAGGGAACTTTTGACAGCTAGTCTGAAGCAGATCTACAAACACTGAATTAAAGACAACCAGCTACTGACAGACTACCCACCTTTACTTTTATTTATGGAAAATCTAATTAAATGTACAATTTTCTAGATTAAGTTTACTCCAAGAACCATTTAGTAGACAAACAGACCCTCCCTCTGATTATGTCTTGTGCGAAATGTTATTTAATGAATTAAATTTAAGATAGGATTTTAAAAATCCAGTTTCTATCTGACTTTGACTGCTACAGGAAGTTTAAAAAATGTTTTTCTACAGATGGCCATTTTACTTCAGATCAGAGTGCTGATATTTTTATATTTGCTTTTCATTGATTTCATATCATTGGGAAGAAGTCAGAGATAAGATAGGAGCTCATTTCTATAATTCTAGAACAAGCTAATACAGATCAGCTGTATAGAATCATTTACTCCAAAGCAAGGGCCAATGCATAAACTAGAATCAATATTAGATGCTTGTTATAATTGTTCTTCTTGTTGTGCTAACTAAAGTACAATAATATATAACTGCAGAACATCAATACTAAATACAAGCATAAGTGAAGTAGGCCAGGACAAACCACTAGAGTCATTACCACCAAAGTAGCCATGGAAGCATACAGTGGTAGTCTCAAAGGTAACCTATAACGAGGCAAACAAGTTGACCTCTACCCTATTTTTCTCTTTTACGATTTACAGAGGCTTGTATTTGGCAAACCGTGTTTACACACTTTTTTCTCCTCCCTACATTGTCACAAATCCATGTCTTGTCTCCCCGCACAGGCAGACTATGAAAAAAATATAGTTAGGTTTAACGTATCACTGGTATCAAGGAAGTGAAACTTGGTTACTTGAGGGGAGGTAATTGTGACGCTGACAGACCAGGTGCCAGCTCTTGCCAAGGCTGTCGGCATCAGCCAAAACCAGACCAGCTCACCTGTATGGTAGCATTGTCCACAGTAGGTATTAGAGTTATAAGAACGTGTTTAGCGTTTAGACTGCATGGAATGCTTGTAAAATTGTTACATGCATAAACGTTACTTGTAATGTCTGTATCCCAGCTATAAGGTGACATGGAAGCTCGATAACTGTAAAAATGCTTGCTCTGCATCTGTGAACGTAGGGCAGGTCTGCACTTAAAATGCTGCACCGATGCAGCTGCGTCGCTGTAGCGCTTTCGAGAAGATGCTCCCTATGCCAACAGGAGAGCGTCTCTCGTCAGCGTAGTTAATCCACCTCCCCGAGAGGCAGTGGCTATGTTGACAGGAGAAGTTCTCCCATTGACAAAGCTCTGTCTACGCAGCGGGTTAGGTTGGTATAACTATGTCACTCAGGGATGTGGATTTTTCACCCCCTCCCCCCAGTAACGTAGTTATACCGATATAAGTCTGTAGTGTAGACCTGGCCCCACTCAGGAGGAATGGTCCACCACCCATTGAGGGCTATCAAAACTAAATGGGCCATTGTGGAACATCACAGTACAAAGGCTCGGTTAATAGCCCTCTGACATCCATGAAGGTGGTACCTGCAAGAAACCCCGTCCTGTTGGCTTGAATGCTGGAAGAAGGGGATAACACAAGGACACAGGAAAATTTTCTCTCTGTCTTTGCTATTTGAAATCTCATAGGGCTGGAGCTAGGAAACAGCAGCAGAGATCCCCAGGCTCAGCCTGGGTTAGCCCTAAAAGACATTTTGTGCGGACAGGTTACTACAGCTCTGTCACTTTTTAAAACCATAGACAGTAACTCATTTGTGGATATATGCTTACCTGCTTTAACCTGTCAATAACTCATTTCTTTTTCCTAGTTAATAAATCTTCAGTCAGTTTACTATAGGATTGGATACAAGCTTCGTCTTTGGTGTGAGGTACAAATTGAACTGGAGTATGTGACTGCTCTCTTGGGACTGGAAGCACCTTGAATCTTTTCAAAAAGAAAAGGAGTACTTGTGGCACCTTAGAGACTAACCAATTTATTTGAGCATGAGCTTTCGTGAGCTACAGCTCACTTCATCAGATGCATACCGTGGAAACTGCAGCAGACTTTATATATACACAGAGAATATGAAACAATACCTCCTCCCACCCCACTGACCAGCAGGACAGTGGGGTGGGAGGAGGTATTGTTTCATATTCTCTGTGTATATATAAAGTCTGCTGCAGTTTCCACGGTATGCATCCGATGAAGTGAGCTGTAGCTCACGAAAGCTCATGCTCAAATAAATTGGTTAGTCTCTAAGGTGCCACAAGTACTCCTTTTCTTTTTGCGAATACAGACTAACACGGCTGTTACTCTGAAACCTTGAATCTTTTGAGATCTTTGGTGTATGACAGGGTAGTCAATAGGCAGACTGCAGGCCAAATCAGGACCACCAGATGCTTTTGAATGGACCGTGAAATCTTTTTATTTACTTATTATCATCATTGTTATTATTTTTGTATTATTTTCTCTGGAGTCTGGACTTGACCAAGAAATTTGGACCTTGACAAAAAAAGGAATTGATTACCATTGGTGTATGGCAACCAACTATCACTAAGTCCAGCTTGCCTTGTTGGCAAGATAGACTGGAGTGCCCAAAGGGACTGTCTGTGACTCCACGGTGAGACTGACAGGAGTTCACATTTGTTACTGGGTCGGTGAAATCTAATTCTAGAACACACAGTAAGTTTGGGGTCTCTGCCCTGCGTCTTGACAGTTTGCCCTGAGGTTTACACTCAAGGTCATGAACCACTCCAGACAGCATGACAGTTTTATCCAGGTGGTTCCAAATTTTTTTTTTAAATTATTTTTAATAGTTGCTAAAACCAAAAAAATTGAAAGAAAGCTCTTTGCTAAAAAAAGCTTTTCAGTTAAGGTTAAAACTCTCCCAATCGAGTCTTAAATCACAAAAGTCTGACAACAAAGACAAGAAGATTAAATGTTTCTGCTCTTTCAAGAAGGTGAATAAGTTTCCAGGCAGAAAAATACTTAAAGCCTTTCAGGTCTTTCTTACACACCCTAAAGAAACAGAATAGGGCAAAACCACAGTACTTTTTTCTTCTTTGTGGGCAATCTTTGAAAATACTAATGGTAGATGACACTGTACAATCCAAATACATTAAAACATGAGCTTTGGAAAATGCCAGTCATACACAAAGTCGTATGACCTTGCATTCACAGCTCTCCTGCTTTCTCCTTTCTGATTTCACCAGGTGAGATGGAGGTGGCTGCAGGGTAGGTAAGGAGATTCAGAGGTATAGCCAATAGCTAGCCAGAAAACTCTGGATTTTGCCCACCTCTTTCAGCCAATTCAGAATTCAAGATTAATATATAGCATTCAGAATCAAAGAGACAAAACAACATGACAGCCCATTTTCATTTCTAGACAGAGTTAAGCTGAACATTTTATACATTGGCACATGTTTTATACTACGTACGTCTCCTGACCTTACAGTCTCTATATGGTCTTCACTAAGTTTGATATCTGAGTTTATTGAACATCAGAATTTTCTCTGGGATCTTTACAGCAAACTAAAGACTAATTTCTTTAGAAATAAGCTATCACACATCCCATTGTATAACTAGAAATACAGATACTCAGATCTAGGATTTTAAAACCCTGTTGTCATATTGCATACACTTGGACTATTTCTAGCTATTTGAATTCCTTCCTCGGATTTGGCTCTCTGCAGCCACAGAAGTGTGACAAGATGGTATCCGCACTCTGTGTCTTACAGCTGGGACTAGATGCCCCAACAAGATCAAAGCTCCATTGTGCTAGGAGCTGTACAAAAATAGTAAGAAACAGTCCCTGCCCTGAAGTGTTTAGATATAAATAGTTTTGTGGTTTTTTTTAAATATAGCACCTTTCTTCTTATAACTGCATTTAAGGATCTACATTATGGAGGTTAAAGCAGCGTCAGCTCCTAAGTCTAGTCTTCTCAGCACCTGCACATTTTGCCAGGTAACCACAGGTTTCACCCCCAGCCACAACAGTTTCCTCTCCAACCTAGCCAATGGGGGGCAGGGGGAGAGAAGGACTGTCTGCTTTCAACTGGAGAATGAGAGGGGTTGTTCTTTGGGGGAGAGAGGATGGGGGAGGGGAAGAGGAGTGGAGCGACTGGAAAATGATGATGCTTCCGCTTATGATGGGGGGAGGGGGAAAATGAGCACCATATTCGCACTGCAGCCTCATTTCGCCTTTGAAAAATAGTCCAAAAATAAAGCCACAAAGCCACATCACTAAGTCTGGTTATTGTGCAGAAGCTTCTGCAAGGTATTTTGACCCAGTTCTGCCCTCCTGTCCATGAACACATCTTCAGAGCATGGAGGACACTCCTTATGTGAGAGGCTGCCAGAAAATTGTCCCAACTGGGTCTTCCATGAAGTTTTTTTTTTTTCCTGCCATCCTCCAAAGCTCTGTGCCACCCACTCTATGACTGAGCTCCAAAGGGAGATGGTTGGGTCACACGTGAGAAAGTTTCCACATCAGAATAAGTCGTATTTTGGTTTTTTAAAAATTGTCAGTGGCAAGCAACTAAATAGTTGACATGCCTTGCTGCAACGCAGCCTCCCCCGGTCCCTCTCTGACACCACACTGGGGAGAGGAGTGCTGTGACCTAACTGCCTAATGCGGTGCTCCCTCATGAGATGGGGGATGGGGACAGCCCATTCAGAATCCACCAGGGAGCAGATGGCATAGCAGGGATGAAGTGCTACTGAATGAGCTAGAAATTAGGTCAGTTCCCAGGGATGTTGCCCAAGGAGTGGGGTTTAGACACTGGCACAGAGAAGAGACAGCTGGCTATCATGGGACATCTCAGTTGACTTTACATGGTGGTCCCAGGCTGATGCCCTGTAGTCAGACAAATGAGAACCATCTACCAGGCAGCAAGCAGGGTGATAAGAGGAAAATTAGGAGTTGACTGGGAGCTCTGAAGTGGACTGCAGACACCTCCAGGTTTATCTTTCCACACCTTCCTGCTTGTAATAAACTAGCTCTTTTTGAGCTGCCTTTGAGTTACAGCCAGGTGAGTACCCACATCTATACACCTCTCTCGGGGACCCAGCATTCAGCACCAGCAT
This sequence comes from Eretmochelys imbricata, assembly GCF_965152235.1. Taxonomy (NCBI): domain Eukaryota; kingdom Metazoa; phylum Chordata; order Testudines; family Cheloniidae; genus Eretmochelys; species Eretmochelys imbricata. Next base: position 124,258,069 of record NC_135577.1, on the reverse strand, counting down.
GCAGATAAGTTTTCATTTGCAACAGAGTTATACTCTTTTTTTCCCTCCTTTTTTAATTATTGATGTGGGACTTTCACACTTTCCATTTATAAAATCTCAAGATTTTCTGCCGAAGCAGTGTTCTTACAGAATAAGAAATAAACCAAGACTGCCAGGAAAGTTACACACATATAGTTACAAGCTATATATTTGCTCAGCTAACTCTTTGACCCCCTCATCAAGGAAGAGTGGGGGAACAATGTGTAAGTCTGTGGGTGTAAAGCCAGGTTTGAAAAGTGTAGCAGATACCTACAAGCAGAAGGACTAAATGCACTAGTGAAAGGCAAGGGTGAAATGTTCTACTAGTGAAGTCCAAGGGCAATAGCCTAATGAGATGTGCAGTCCCATATGTCACACATGGCTGTCGGCAAGGGGAGGGTGCTGTTACTGAACCTTTGGGGTGCCTCCATTTTCACATAATTATCTGGGTGCAATTACTGTAAGATTCATGTGCCTCTAGCTACAGGAAGGGAGGAGATGGCTTTTGTCCCTTCTCCCCATCAAAGCAGCAATGGAGTTGGTACGAGAGAAGAACATTGGCACAAACCTTCCTCTTTCTCCTCCAGTCTCTTTTTTTGGTTTCTCCTCCCTTGCGAAGAATACCAGTACCTGCTGCCTCTGCTGTGGCTCAGCTTTTCCATTCAGCAACAGCATGCCATTGGCACAGCTCCTGACTGTGTCACTGACACCATAAGGGTTTGGATAGCAGCCATGAAACTGACCATGATCTTGTTAGTTTCACAATACTGCTGCTTGACAATGCTATGAACAAAAGTAGACAGTGGAGCTGTAGATCATAGAAGACAACTGCATTGGTTTATATTTGGTCTTTTGCAATCACAAGGCTTTTTAAAAAGTTGATGCTTGAATCCTATAGAAATTGCTAATCTACCATGTACTCACTTGAGACTGGGGAGCAGCAGTGAGATTTTCAAACCCCGGTACTATGATTTGTGTTAAAGTAGCATTTAGAGTCCCCATTCAGGTTAAGACCCTATTGTGCTAGACCAGTGGTCCCCAACCTTTCTGTGGGGAAGCGTCACCACCGAAATGCTGCCAAAAAACAGCAAAGCTTCTCGGTGGCATTTCAGAGGGCGGTTCTCCAGTAGCCGTGCTCCGCGGTGGCATTTCGGCAGGCGGTGTCCTGCGGGCGCATACAACTGCCCCGGCAAGCCTCATTGTGCCCGCAGGCACCGCGTTGGGGACCCCTGTGCTAGACACTGGACAGGCATTGTAAAATTTGTCTCTAACCAGAGAGTTTAGACGGCAGGGCAAGGGCTCAATATCCTTCTTGCTTTGCCCAGTCAGCACTATTTGAGTTTAAAGTTGACACCTGGAAAATTTAGCTGCAAGTAGTTTGCAAGGTTAGGGACTAAGAAAAGGAGAAACATTGAGAAAGCAGGTTTCAGAGTCGCAGCCGTGTTAGTCTGTATCTGCAAAAAGAACAGGAGTACTTGTGGCACCTTAGAGACTAACACATTTATTAGAGCATAAGCTTTCGTGGGCTACACTGTTTCTCACCTACACCCTGGATAAGCCAATATAAAGTAGCACTAAACTGACAATATTATAGTGGAGCAGTCATGAGACAACAGTTAAATTACATCAGAGATTTCAGTTTATAAACTGTTTAAGGAAAACAAGATCATGGAGGCTTATATTAAATTTGCTTACTCTGGCTTGCTTATCACCTCAAATCTGATGAGCAAGCCTCAAAATCTACACAAGTCTCATACAACTAGGCCAACGGGGTTAAAAAAGTGCACAAGCTTTCAAAAAGAAAAAACCCCACACTGCATGATGCAGTGGAAACTGGCAATATCTGGGAGTAAGTAGACAACACTGTCAGATGTGTTCAGTGCATGCTTGCAACTCTGGTCAATATACTCCAGTCAAATCAGGGTAGGCACTGCCTTCTCTACCTACCCTGAAGTCTCCTGGCATCAGGAGATCCTTATGACATTCCCCCACCCCTCCTCCCTCCAATTGAGGCACACCTGATAAGAGGAAGTAGACATTTTTAAAAGCATTTTAAAAGCAGGAATATGCAGGAAATCAGAGGATCAGTGACACACTTTTTTCCCCTAGGAGTTTCCCCACTCTGTCTAGTTAAGCTGGCAGCTGTTTGAGTCAGCAGGAAGTAGAGTTTTTGTTTGAAGGCTACTGCAGTGATGTGTTTCAAGAATTTTCCCTCAGTGATTTATTGAGCACAGGTCTGCTCCACTACTGCAAGGAGCTGATATTTCACCCAACTTTAATCAAAAGTAAACCTTGGAGTTGGGTGGCGGGGAGGAGGCGGAACCATCCTATTTGATTCCATCATGGATGACACACTGAGGGCAACTTTCCTGTATTTCCTCATCTCTACACAGGGTCAGGAGTCCTGAATGTGTTACTCTGGTAGCTGGATTGCTTTAGGCGGTGTGTAATGTTTACAATAAGGAAAGTTTTCTGGATTTAACACAGAAGTTTTACTCTTTCTGCCTTTTTCAGGGGCACTATTTTGCCCTAGCCTCTAGGAATAGCCCTGTATCATCCACTTCATCTCTAGCCCTCCTGCTGCTCTCCTGTTGCTGGAGTAGAGCCCTGCACCCTCAAACTTCAATATCTCAGCAGGCCTCCTGATAGTGGAGACATCTTACACCCATAGGGTCCTCACAAATGACAGATGTCCTGGTTTGGGGGCTACCTGCGCCCTTCTCCCACAGTGATGACAGGGGCACCCCTGCACCGTACACGCCTCCTATTCCTGAGATGGGATGGGGGTCCCCTATGCACCCCATACCTGAGATGGTCTCCTGGTAGCCCTTGGTGAAGAACTGCATGGCAGTGGCTGCCCTCCAAGGGGTCCTGAGCAGCCCCTGCCGCTCGGGGTCCTCGCCCAGCGAGCGCAGGATGGTGGTGTAGGCGGCGGCCAGGTTGGGCAGGTTCATCTCATTGTCCTCCTCGCTGCGGGTCCTCTCCTCCTTCCAGCTGTCCAGGCACTGCGCGCTGGTGCCCTGCGCGTAGCGGGGCTTCTCCGGCGGCGGCTTCTCCTCCGGCAGCGCGTACCCATTGCAGCTCACCGTCCGCGGCGGCTGCTCCAGCAGCGCCCCCAGCTTCCCCTTCTCCATCGACCCAAGGACTCGGTCCGTGCGCCCGGGACTTGGGGGGCGGGTCGGGCTGGGAAGGAGAGAATCACGCTACCCTCGGGGGAGGGGGCCCAGGCAGTGCCCGGCGCTGGGGGAGTCCGTGCGCCCCGGCGGGGAAGGGGTGCCCCGCGCCCGGGACAGGGGAGCGTCTGCGCCCAGGAGTGCCGGGTCTCCGTGCGCCCGGCCCGGGGAGAGGGCTGGGAGTCCGTGCGCTCCGCGCGGGGCCGGGACGACCTGCGAGCTCCGCGTCCAGGGCTCTCGGCTCGCACTTCCCGGCGCTGTCCCCCTCTTTATAGCGCGTCGGGCTCCGGTCGCGGGGCCCGCGCCGCTCCCATTGGGCGCCCGGGCCCGTGCGTCACGCAGCCCGGCCGCCTATAAGAGGATCACGGCCCGCGGGGTAAAGGAGACGGAAGCAGCGGCTGCCCAACAGGTTCCCTGCCCCGCCCCAGGCGCTGGGGGAAGGGAGTGGCCGGGTCGAGTCCCGCTGTCACCGGGCTCCCCGCCCGTGGGGGGTGTAGCTCTGTGGGGGGCGCCTCATGCCTCAGAAGCCGAAGCCCTAGTGCGCCCCAAGCCAGGGGCCTTATCCGTCCAGGCTGGCTCTGGATCCTGCTGCTCATTTCAGCTGCAGGGGCTGGGCCCTTGGCAATCGATTCGGGGAAACTGCTGAAGCCCGTGGTCAGCAGCGTGCGACCAAGGCCAGGGTTCAGTTAATGGAAGGAGGAGTACCTGTGCCCAAATAAATGTGTTAGTCTCTAAGGTGCCACAAGGACGACTCTTCTTTTTTGCTGATACAGACTAACACAGGTACCGCTCTGAAACTTGTACCGTTAATGCTGAGCTCCAGGAACGATCTCACCCTTCCCTGCAAATTGCTCAGAATAGTATGCAAATATACAATAAAGCATTTCCATTTGTTGCACCATCCCTGGTAAGAACAAACATATTCACACTATGAGGACTTGGCTTTATATTAGGGTTGCTTCCTTGACTACAGAGCCCACCCCCACAGACACTAAAGAGCAAAGATCTAGGCAGCAAACCATTCAACATCCCTAGGGACACTCCACTCATCAATTCTCCTACCTAGCTCCCTTCAGCCTTAACTGATCCAGTGTGTGCACTTACTGTACTAGGGAGCTGGCATGGCTTTCATGAGTTACATTGGACATAGCTCTGAGGGTGGTTTGGTATTGTGTGTGTAACCCTTCTGCCCATCAGAGTTGACAGCAACAAGGGCCAGGTTCAGTATTGAGGGGTTCCATTCCAACACCACAATGCAAAACCGGCTCGAGCCCCCACCCAGTGACCTGGGACAAATATATACCACCCCCGCTGGGCGCCTCTAAGAGGCAATACTTCCCCTCTCGCAAGCACAGAGGCGGAGTGTAGCAAAAGCCTTTTAATAACAGAGAGAAACAACGTGGCTTTATGTTGCGGAAATACTACCAACAGGATTCATAACACAACCCATGAGCAAAAATCCATCCCAAGCAAATTGGGCCATGTCCTTTCCCTTTGGTTCTTGAGTCCAGCAACCCAAAAGTCACCCAAAGTCCCAAAAGTATCTGTCCCTGGTCAGTGCAGCCCCAAAGTTTGAAAGTTTATCTGCAGAGTTTTACCTCCCAGCCTCTGTGGAAATCGGGGGGGGGGGAGTTAAGGGGCACCTTACATTGTCCAAAGCCAACTGCCCCGCCCCTCCATGGGGCTCCACTCTGCTCCACCAGCTGTCCCCACGAATTGCTCCGCTCCACCAGCTATCCCGTGAACTGCTGCAGCCGTCCTGCAAACTACTCTGCCAGCTGCTCTGCTCTACCAGCTGTTCCGCGAACTGCTCTGTTCCGCCAGCCATCCCACGAACTGGTCCACCAGCCATCCCATGAGCCTCTCTGCAATATATCTTCAGCCCCCCCCCCCCGCCCCTTTAACACAGCACTCAGTGATTTTAGCTCTTTAGTGATTTCAGCTTGTAGTAGGGAAGCCTCAGTGCTGGTGCACCATTGACCCAAAGTGAATTCAGCTCAGCAGCCTGTAACTAGACTCCTAATGGAATCAAAACTAGCTCTGATATTCCACAGTGGAGGGAGGAGAAGGTGCAATTGGCATTTAGGGCCCTCACCAGGGGCCCACACCATCAAGTGTAAGTTGGCCTATCAAGGGCTGTGATCAAGTGTCTTGATGTTTTTGGTCTTTTAGCCTCGAGATGAAAACCTTGTCTGTGTCTCTTAGACCTTGAAATGAAAAAATTATCTAAGTTATACCTGTCCCCAACCTCTCTCAATTCACTAGGTTTTGGAACCCATGACCCTGGCCTAGCAAGTGCTTCTTAGTTGATGGCGAGTCCCTCCATCATAACAAAATGCCAAGTACAGTTCCACTGTCCTTGATTCACATAATCAGGATAACAGTTTATTCTTCCTGCCCCAATAACAGAGAAACTGGGGCTCCTACAGCAGCCAAAGTGACCATCTAGGTGGGGTGGGTGTGCCTATGCAAATGAGATCAGCCCCTGAAGTTCATTTCCAAAACCCGCCACAACTTGCCACCTGATGTCAGGGTAGAGCTCATCCTGACTCTGCTTACACATGTAAGTGAAGTTGGGGGAGATCAGATTGCAAGTAGTCGACGATAGGTTTCTCTGCCATGTTGAAGGAGAGTTGTGTGAATGGATGCTCTGTAGTAGTGATTGTTTACATTTGGCGGTTTTAGGAAGACGTTAGTACTGAAGTCTGCATGTGTGGGCAAGGTCATATTTAGGGGCAGGATTAAGGCTGTGGGTTGGTTGTTCAAAGTGAAAATGTGGGCTGAATGATCTAGTTCAGTGGTTTTCAACCTTTTTTCAGTTGCCCACCCCTAAAAAATTTCAAATGGAGGTGCGGACCCCTTTGGAAATTGGAGACATAGTTTGCGGACCCCCACTCCCCGAGATCCATGGACCACAGGCTGAAAAGAGAAGGTTACTTACCTGTAACTGGAGGTTCTTTAAGATCTGTGGTCCCTATTTAGATTCCAAACTTGGGCATGCATGCCATGCGCCGGAATGATTCATAGCAGTGTCCATTGACATGCATGTGTGTTCTCCTCGTGTCTCCAGGCGAGGCTATAAGAGGCCATGCAGGGTGACACCGTTCCAGTATTCCTCTTTACCGCTAAGCAGTGTAGTCTATAGCAAAGGGGATGGAGGGAGGTATTGGAATCCAAATAGGGAATCACACATCTCAAAGAACTCCAGTTACAGGTAAGTAATCTCCTTCTCTTCAAGTGATGGTCCCTATATGCATTCAAAATGTGGGTGAGTAGGAAGCAGTGATCAGTGTGGAGTGCAAAGACTTGCAAGAAGTCAGTCTGTAGTACGGCACTGCCTATGGCTGCATCTGCAGCTGCTGCTGGGGCAATGGTGTACTGAGAAGGGAAAGATTGGACAGAGCTCCGCATGGCTGCCCGGCAAATGTCCTCCATCTGCACCCGCGTGGAGTTAGCAGTGACTCTAGGAGGTGGAGTGACATTAGAGAGAGTGTAGCATTTGTGAATGAAATGGGATATCCATTTGGAGATGTGCTGCGAGGAAAGGGCTTGTCCCTTGCAACATTAGGCAATGGCAACGAAGAGTTTGGGTGAAACCCGGAAGGCATGGGTGTGTTGGAGGTAGAAAGCCAGTGCATGTTAGATGTCGAGAGAGTGCAGTGCTCTGTCCCTGTGGGAGGTCTGGGGTTTGGGATAGAAGACTGGGAGGCGGATGCACTGGATGAGGTGGAATGCAGACACCACCTTAGGAATGAATTTGGGGTGCAGGTGTAAGGAGACCTTGTCCTTGTGGAAGATGGAGTGGAGGGGTCAGCCATCATGGCCGCCAGTTTGCTAATTCATCATGCCGATGTGATGGCCACCAAGAAGATCGTGTTCACTGAAAAATGGGAGAGAGCACGCATGGCGAGGGGTTCAAAGAATGGTCTGGTGGGGGCAGAGAGAGCAATATAAAGGTCCCAAGAAGGGGTAGGTATGAGCACTAAAGGAAAGGTGTTGAGCAGAACTCTGAGGAAGCAAACGGTAGTCAGGAGTGTGACAACAGAGATACTGTCCATCAGGGGAGGAATGCATGAGCACCGTCAGGTGGACCCAGATGGAGTTGTGGGCAAGGCCCGACATTCTGAGTTGCAGAAGGTAGTCTAGTAGGATAGGAATGGATATGGAGTCCAATGAGTAATGGTGGCAGTGAGGCCAGGCAGTGAATTGTTTCCATTTCGCCTGACAGCAAGCCCTGGTGAATGACCTCCTGCTGTGCGTGAGGACATTGCATGTTGGGGTGGAACACACCCTGTCTACATGGAAGCTCCATCCAAACACAAAGCCATGAGGTGGAGCAGGCTGAAAGGCGCCTTCGCGCTCCAGGGTCCAAACCACATGCCGGGGGCTGTCTTTGGTCAAAAGTCCAGTCAAGGGGGCTGCGATCAACGTGAATCAGGGAATAATGTGCCAATAGTAGCCAACGAGTCCCAGGAACTGGTGCACTTGATGCTTCATGGTGGGTAGTGGGCAGGCTGCCAGGGCCTGAACCTTTCCCACAAGGGGCTTCACTTGTCCTCTCCCTTTGGTGTACCCGAGATATGTGGTCTCTTGCCATCCAATGCAGCATTTTTTGGATTGGCCATCAACCCGGCTACCCGCAGGAACCTCAGGACCGCAGCTACCCGCTCTAGGTGGTCTTCCCAATGGCAGCTATAGACAACCACATCATCCAGGTATGCAGCAGTGTAATCTCGGTGGGGTTGGAGGATGCAGTCCATCAGCCGTTGAAACGTTGCTGGTGTCCCATGGAGGCTGAAGGGCATCCGAGTAAATTGATACAGACCCTTTGGGGTGGCAAATGCAGTCTTTTCCCTGGAAGCAGGGTCGAGGGGGATCCCTTTGCTCAGACTGAGTGTGGTGAGGAAGTAGGCCTCCCCTAAACAGTCCAGTAGTTCATCTACACGGGGCATCGGATATGCAGCGAATTTTGAAATGGTATTGATGTATCAGAAGTCGATACAGAAGTGCCGTGTTCCATCAGGTTTGGGTACCAGCACTACCGGGCTGCGCCATTCGCTCTGCGATGGTTCAATGACTCCCAGGTCGAGCATAGCCTGTACTTCCTCCTCAACGACTTGCTGCATGAGGTGCGGCAAGGGCCTGGTCAGCTTCCGGATCACCGCTCCGGGCTCCGTCTGAATGGTATGATGAACTAGGGTCATGTTGGCCGGTTGGACTGTGAAGGTTCGCAGGAACGCCTGCAGGAGGCACTGGGTCTGCTTACATTGCTCCTCAATAAGTGTTTCCGAGCTGGGGTCCTGCAGGGTCCTCTGTCAGGGTGCACAGGGGCCCAGCTCTGGGTCCGGCGGGTAAGGGTTAATTAATAGGCCCTCTTGCTTCCACCAGGGCTTCAGGAGGTTGACATGGTATCACTGAGTTTTCTTGTGCCGGTAGGACTGGTTGATCTCATTAGTGACGTATCCGACCTTTCAGATCACCTCATAGCTCCCTTGCCAACGGGACAGTAGCTTTGACTCACTCCAGGGCAGGAGGAGCAGGACCCGATTGCCGGATTTGAAGCCGCGGATCCGTGTGCCCCGGTTATAGGTTTGGGTCTGCACGGCCTTTAAGTTTTCCTGAGCTAGGGCTCCTGCCTACGCGAGATGTTCCTGGAGTGGGAGGACGTACTTCAGGAGGCCCTGGGTAGGTGATGGGGCTTGCTCCCATGTCTCGCGCATGAAGTCCAGCAGCCCCCATGGGTGACGTTCATACAATAGCTCGAAGGGGAGAAAATTTAGTGGAGGATTGGGGCACCTTGTGGATTGCCAGAAGCAAGGGTGGAAGTAGCTGATCCTACCGGCGTAGGTCTTCTGCGGGAAACTTGCGCAGTATGTCCTTCAGGGTACGGTTAAACCGTTCAATCAAGCTGTCAGTTTGTGGGTAGTAGGTGGAGGTGCGCAGCTGCTTAATCCCCAGGACGCCGCAGCAGCTGGGAGGTGAAGTTGGTGCCTTGGTCAGTAAGGATTTCCTGGGGCAGGCCCACGTGGGTGAAGAGCTTAATGAGTTCATCAGTGATGGTTCGGGCGGTGAGGCTCTGTAGCGGTACTGCTTTGGGGAAATGGGTGGCATAGTCAATGACCAGCACATACTGAAATCCAGCAATGCTTTTTGGAAGGGGGCCCACCAAGTCCATGGCCGCTCACTCGAACGGCGTTTCTACAACAGGCATGAAAATCAGTGGGGCCTTGGGCATCCATGGGGGAGCAGCTAGCTGACATTCTGGACAGGAACTACAATAGTTCTTCACCTCCTGGTGCACACTGGCCCAGAAGAACTGTGTCAGAATTCGGGTGAGGGTCTTTTCATGGCCCAAGTGCCCTGCAGCCAGGATGTCGTGGGCAAGTTTCATTACAGCTCACTGGTGACATCGAGGCACGAGCAGTTGGGTCCGGAGCTGTCCGGTGTGGGGGTCTTGTTCCACCCGATAGAGATGGTCATGGCGCAACTCAAAATGGGGCCATAGCTTTGCCTGGCACGGATAGATCAGGGTCCCATCAACGGCTGCTAGCTGCTCATACGCTCGACTGAGGGTGGGGTCCTCCCTTTGGTCCTGGCAAAAGTGGGTGCTAAGCATGGATTCAACGGCAGGCCCCGGCGGGGGGTCCTCAGGCTCTCCTCCCTGTCCGTTGGAGTCTGGTTCCTCCCCCTCCTCTGAGCGGGTCTTGGGGCAGTCCCCTTCCAGCGCTACGGTGACCTCAGGGCCTTCCTCAGCATTCAAACGAAGGACCCCTGGGAAGTCTGTCCAATCATGTCCCAGGATCACTGGGTAGGCTAGTTGAGGAGCCAGGCCAACCACCATCAGCCACATGACCCCATCCATGGTTAGCTGGACTCAGGCACTGGGGTAGGGCTGTACTGCAGCCGGATCGTCCCCAGGTGCGGATCAGCTGGGAGGCCTAAGTTTTAGCAGATTGATTGAGGCTGTGGCCAGATGCTAATCAGGGCCAGGGTCGGGCAATCCCTGACAACTACTGGCACCATAATCTTGGTGGCCTGCAGCCATGGGGCACAGGTTTCTCCCACGCAAACGTGACTGAAGCTGCAGTCCATTTCGGTGCAGTCACGTTGCAGGTGTCCATATTTCTCACAGGAGAAACAGGTCTGAGCTCTGGGTGCCCAGGCCAGGCGGACACTCCCACTGGGCCCCTTGCGGGGCTTCAATTGGTCCCCCTGACCTCTGGTGCAGGGGCGCTGGGGCTTGTCGAACCGGCACCTCGGGACATCTACACCGGGGCTCCTGGCTCCGCGAAGAGTTTCGCAGTTCGGTCTGGGCTCTCCCCTTCTTCTCTAGGTTAGGGCGTTTGGGCCCTGGTGGGTGAGCTCGAATAGCCAGTCCCACCGGGGCCTCAGCCGCAAGGAAATCCTCCATCAGAGTGACGGCGGTGGCTAGAGTTGCAGACCGATGGCAGAGGACCCAGGCCCTTCCTTGCGGCAGGAGGATGTGGACAAATTGTTCCAGGATAACTTGCTCAATGAGCTCATCTGGGGGAACTCTCAGGCTGTAGCCACCGCTTGCATGCCTCCCTCAGCTCCTGGGCCACCAACTGGGGTGCTCGTAGGATAGGTCAGGTGCCCATAGGTCAGACTCCAGAACTGCTGCTGGAAGGTTTCCGGGCTATCATCCAAGGCATCTAGGATTGCTGCCTTTACCTGGGTGTAGTCCCGTGCTTCCTCTGTAGATAGCCCTCAGTACACGGTTTGGGCGGTCCCAATCAGAAACGGGGCCAGGAGGGTGGCCCATTGGTTTCAGACCCACCCTGCAACTAATGACACCCTTTCAAAGGTCACGAGGAAGGCCTCGGGGTCATTGTTGGGGCCCATCTTGGTCAGCTGGATTGGTGGGGCTACGCTGGATGGCCCAGCAGTGTCTCCCAGCTGGTGTTCCGCAGGACGGGGTAGCAGAGTCGCCAACTGCTGCAGACATTGTTGCTAGTGGTCCGGTTCTGGCATCCCAGCTCCAAAATCAGCTGTTGCTGCTGTGCCCCTAACTGCTGGACCAGCTGCTGCTGCTGTTGGAGCGGGGCTGCCTGCTGCTTGCTCTGGGCCAAGAACTTAATAAAGCTTGTCCATGGTCATCCTGGGCATGTTCCTCCTCAGACCCCTTCTCACAGGGATCGGGGGACTGCTGCCCATGTTCTCCGTCATGTGTAGAGAGGTTTGGCCGGGGCTCATCCTTCTCCAGGACAGTGGGGAACCACACCACCTCGCTACTTCCTTCCAGTCGCTGACGGGGAATTAGCCTGTCCGCAGGAGTCTCTCGCAGCGGGAGCAATAGAGGCAAACACAGACAGTCATTTGGGCCCGGCCCATGGCTGACAGGCAATAGTGAGGCAAGGGCTCAGGTCCTCAGGCGGGAGCTGAGCAACAGTTCATGCCATTAGCAGGCCCAGGCCCTGGGTCACGGCAGGACAGCAGAGAGTCAATGGCTCAGGCCCTTAGGTGGCTGAGCAAGGCAGGTAAACAACAAACCCAGGCTCTTGGCTCTGAAGGGCCTGGGCGATGGGGAGACTGTCAACCACAAGCTGGGGTGGCAGGAGGGATGCAGGCCCGCCCACTCCACTGCATCCCAGCCCGGGGCCTTAGCAGCAGCAGAAGGCCTGCTGCCGAGTCAGTGAGGATCCTGGCTGCAATACACTGACATAGGCTCTGGCAGTGCTGCAGCCAGACTCAGGTCGGCTGCCCCCGGTCTACTTCTGAACTCCCCCTCGGGAGGTACCTGGGTCTGGATGGTGTCCTCCGGGGGATTGAGCACTATGGGGTTCTCTGGGTAACTGGTGAGGGGCAAGCCAGGCAGCTCCTCTGGGGGGTCAAGCACCATGAGGTCCTCTGAGTAACTGGCGAGGGGCAGGCTGGGCAGCTCCTCTGGGCTCTGGTCGGCATCAGACATTGGCAGGTCAGGCCAGTCCTCGGGTCTGCCGTATATCGCCAGGGTCTCCCAACCGGGAGCTAGGCCAGAGGCATCTGGCCTCTCCGGCGGCTGCCCTCAAGTGAGCTCTGGGGTTGGGCTTTTATACTTCCTGTCCTGTGCCTTCACCTCTGGGGGGCGGGCGCAGGACTTGCTGGCTCTGCCCATTTTGGTGTCAGGAGGGGCTCATCCCTCTCTGGGGCAGCGGGGAACCAGACCGCCTCGCTACAGCGGGGCTTGTTGCACCTTGGCGGTACCGACAGACCCAGTGCCCGGGAGGTAGATGGAGGGCTGCTCCACTCCTCTCTGGTAGTTACGCCAGTCATGGATCCAATTGCGCAAGTGGGCGCATAGCCTCTTCCATGAGGAACTTGCGGAGATGAAGTTCCCCAGCTTCCCATACCTGGGACAGGAACGATTGGCAGATGGTGCAGCTAGTGACCACGTGAGCTTCGCCAAGGCTGTACAGAAACCACTGGTGCTCACCACTCACTGAGAAGAAGTGCGGGCACAATGCACAGTTTTTGAAGCCAACTTGATGGGGCATACTCCCTGGGATGGGAGACCTCTCCAACAGGGGATGAACTCTGCTAGAGAGAGAACTAACTACACTACAAAAAACAAGAAAAGCACTATTGAGAACGATTTACAAGGAAGAAGAATGGACAAAGCACTCTCTTAGCTAGGCTAAGAGTGTGGGGGAACAGGGGTTCTGACTCAGGCCATGTGACAGTAAGAGGGAACTGGAGCAACATTATCCTGCATGGCCTCTTATAGCCTCAGCTGCAGACATGAGGATGATGAACGACACTCGTGCACGTCAACCGACCCTGCTACGAATCGCTCTGACTCCAGAGCATGGCACACATGTGCAGCCATGTTTGGAATCCATCACTTGAAGAAGAATCACTGTTCTATGGTAATGACAACCTGTCGCAGACCCCTTAGACATAGTCTGAGGACCCCTCAGACCACAGGTTGAAAACCACTGATCTACTTCATCAGACCAGGGGCCCGAGACTGATGTACAATATCCCGTAGAAGAATGTTACACTTTAACTCCAGAAACTTGACAAAGCCAGAAAATGTAATGTTAAGATAACATCTCCACTACTTCCGGACAACCATAACTCTGTCCTCTTTGGGATGCCATGAGAAACTTGAGTATCAATACTTTATGCTTCCATAATAGACACTACCATTATATCAGTGTCCAGCACAAACAGACAGGACTCTGATTTCACATAATCCAAAAAGTCCCTCCATAAGGCCCACTAGATACTTATTACTGTTCCCGTAGAGACCTAAATGGATGCACTGAGCTGACTTTATTACTTGTGTTCTGTACAATGAAAGACTAACAGAGCTTGGGAGTTCATGGGCTTGGTATACACACAAGTTTTGTACCAGTATAACTATGCCAGTAGTGTGATATTTTTAAAAAACCACGAACAGTCAAACCAAAAGAAGCATTCTTATATTGGATATCAATCTCCTTCCTGTATGGGAATAAGCTATACCTGTATAAGCACACACATACTAGATGAACTGTTCACATTAAGCAGTATAGCTTCTATGTTTAAACAAGGCACTAAAGTTGCCTTTCCTGGAGCTTCCATAAGGAAATTATCCAATTAAGAACAGGAAAGGGGATTGTAAGAAGCTGGGAATGAGTCCTATGGCTGTCTAATACTAAATGAGAAATGGGACAGTGCTTTCAATCCTTAGTCACCATTTCTATATAATTAGCTACGTCACACTGAAGAAAAATATCACACAAAGCATAACTGCCAGGTGGCGGAAACAGTCACTTACTGCTGCGGCTCAACATTCTGGAGGAACAAACCCACTGATACACTTCAGCAGGCAATTTTCCATGTATTATTAGATACAGACTTACCAAGTCTGTTACTGTCATCCCTAAAAGGGCAGAGTTAAGGTTATCCAAATATATTGTGTGGAAAGTATCACCTTCACTCTGCATGTCCTGGTTCTCAAGTTCAGGACAAGGGGGATATTTGTTAAATTAACTTTCTTTTAAGGGAAGCACGTGTGTAAGCTAAGTTGGCACTTCCTGGTTTACATGTAAATTTGGAGATTTAAAAAGGTTAATATTCAAGAGGTACAGGGAAGAGATGATGCTGTTGTGCAGCTGCAAACTTAACAAAACTATGTGGAAATTTAACCCTAACTCAGTTTCGGAGTTTGGGGGTGTGTATGAGTGAGTGATTGGGAGGGAACTGGCAGGAGAGGAGGAGGAGAATATTTAAAGTTCTCCTTATTCGTATATGCAATACTAGATTCTATTTACAATGTTACTGCAACTGCATAATTATAGTTTTGAATCTCACCGAGGCAGTGATAGTGTGATATATAACATTCACCAGAAAGGTCCTGGACACAGATTTTCCTCCTCTATAATCATGGCTAGTTTTTATGCACTTCAGCATGAAGAACTAACAGTGCCAGCTGCTGTGTAAATTTGCTCACACTGCTCAGCCAGTAAAGTCAATCCTTTGTAATTCCACTGCTACAGCTCAGAGTTTACTGGGGGGCCTGCCCGTTGTGCAGATTTCCACTAAACCTCCCTTAGGGCTAAGAGGGATCTCCAAGAGTATAATGTGGGGTTTTTTTTAATCTAAACCAGCAGTTCTCAAGCTGTGGGTTGGGACCCCAAAGTTGGTCATGACCCCATTTTAATGGGGTCGCCAGGGCTAGCTTAGACTTGCTGATGCCTGAGGCCAAAGCCTGAGGGCTTCATCCCTGGGCATAGGGACTCAGGTTACAGGCCCCCTGCCTGGGGCTGAAGCCTTTGAACTTCGGCTTTGCGTCTCCCCCATGCTCCCACCGGGTGCTCAGGCTGGCTCAGACTTCAGTCCCCCCTCCTGGGGTCACATAATAATTTTTGGTTTCAGAGTAGCAGCCGTGTTAGTCTGTATTCGCAAAAAGAAAAGGAGTACTTGTGGCACCTTAGAGACTAACAAATTTATTTGAGCATGCATCCGATGAAGTGAGCTGTAGCTCATGAAAGCTTACGCTCAAATAAATTTGTTAGTCTCTAAGGTGCCACAAGTACTCCTTTTCTTTTTATAGTAATTTTTATTATCCAAAAGGGGTCACGGTGCAATGACGTTTGAGACCCCTGATCTAAACTATGATTTACGCTGGTCTCTGGGAAGGGAAGCTCTGCTAATTAATCTCACCACAGTGCACTGATTTAATCTTCCATTTCTCATGGATGTGCAGTTACCATGTTAAAACATCATTTGGCCACAGCAGAGGTATCAAGGGGGATACAGCTGGGTGGTGCTGGAAAAACAACTCCCTTCTTACTTAAGAGGTAAACAAGACAGTCAGCAGGATACCATTGCTCAAATTGGGTACAGGATAGAATTAGGTCTGGGGAGGGGAGATGGCGGCAAACTCACTTAATCTCTAGAGCCTCACTTTCCCCAGGGAGACCAGGACAACCCCCCTACTCCCAGCATGGTCATTAAGTCTGTAGTTGAAGAAAAAGCCCATATGTAGCTTGTGCCCAGACTGCCTCACTGAGGCAGACTTCAGAGTAGCAGCTGTGTTCGTCTGTATTCGCAAAAAGAAAAGGAGTACTTGTGGCACCTTAGAGACTAACAAATTTATTTGAGCATAAGCTTTCGTGAGCTACAGCTCACTTCATCGGACTGTGGCTCTCTGGTCTGTCTGAGCATGGAAGACAAATCTTAGCACCAGAAAGTTAACCCCTCTCCAAACTCTGCTTCCTCCCTTTAATTTCCTGTTCTCCTGCTTATTTCCTCCAGCTGAAGGTTCTATCCTCTCAGCTTGACTTTTATGGCTGATGTTGCTGGGGTGGAGTCTGCTAGCCATCTCATTAACCCCTTCCTGCCCTGGCCCTATGGGAGTGGGGGACAACTCCATTGTGCAAATAAGAAAAGGGACCATTTACTGAACCTGGTTTTTGTAAGCACAGAGTAAAACGTGGAACAGGGATCTGCAATGTGCAGTGAAATGAAAATGTGCTCTTACAGGATGGTAAAGTACACAGAGTGTGCACTCCATCATATATTATCATAACCATTCATTGATTATTTATTTGTTTTGTGACATCACCCAAACCCCCCCAGCACCCAAACTCTAGGGCTGTGGTTTTCAACCTGGGGGACAGCAGACTATGTCTAAGGGGTGCACAAAAGGTTGTCATTAGCATAGAATAATGGTTTTCAACCTGTGGTCTGCAGACTATGTCTAAGGTTTACAAAGGGGTCCGCACTTCCATTCAAAATTTTTTAGGGGTCCACAAATGAAAAAAAGGTTGAAAACCAATGGTCTAGTAGATTAGACGCTAGGCTATATCTCAGGAGACCTGGGTTAGATTCCCAGCTCTACCACCGACTGACTATGGGCAAGCCGCTTCACTTCTGTTTCCCATCCCTGCTGCAGTGTTTCCAGCTCTCCTGATACTCGGTCTTTTCCTTAAAGCCCCAGATCTTGGAGTCAGGGGATTACATGATAATATCAGTTTTCATTTTTTTTTTAAAAGTAAGTTTCTAGCCCTCATGCTTATGGAAAAAAGCCTGAAAACATTGCTCATGTGTATCCTAAAGGCTCAATAAAAAAAAAAAAAGAGCACCCCAATGTGTTATAAAATCTCATGGTTTTTAAAGTAATTTCATGACATTTGAGGTCCTGACTCACGATTTTTGAACATCTGGTAATACTGTATCTGTCTTATTTATTTAGACTGAACGCTTTTCAGAGCGGGGGCCATTCTCTGATCACATGTTTGTGCAGGATTTAGCACACCAGGGCCCAGATCCAGGGCCCTAGGCACTACTGAAATACAAATAACTAATAATTGTGCTGTACAAATACACCACGTAGGAACACATGATCCCTTCCCTGGGAGCTTAGTGGAGATGGGGCTAAGCTGTAAAATGCCAAACCAGATTTTGAGCTCTCCAATGTTTGCATCTATAGATTTGGTTCAGCACCATCATATATATATATAAAACTTAAGGTCAGTCCCAAAATTCAGACCTATATCACGGCTTAGATACCATAACCATAATAAACAAATCAGTGTGCTAGTACCCGTGATGTGGTAGGAGCCTTCTAGATATTCAAGAAAGGATGGTTCTTCCCCAAGGAGCTCAAAGGCTAAGGACAGATGGATGGGTAGGCAGATCAGGGGACAAGGTTAAATAGTTAAATAGTTAAAAAACTATTAATTTTTTTTATACAAGTCATAGATATATTAGATCAGCAGTTCTCAAACTTCATTGTACCGTGACCCCCTTCTGACAACAAAAATTACTACATGACCCCAGGAGGGGGGGACCAAAGACCAAGAGCACCCAAGCTCCGTTGCCCCAGGCGGGTGCGGGTGGGAGGGGCAAAGCTGAAGCCCAAGGGCTTCTACCCTAGGCGGGGGGCATGTAATCTTAGCCCTGGGCAGTGGGGCTTGGGCTTTGGCCCTTGGCCCCAGCAAGTCTAACATCAGCCTTATGGTTCCTGACCCACAGTTTGAGAACCCCTGTATTAGATGAGTTTCAGAGTAGCAGCCCTGTTAGTCTGTATCCACAAAAAGAAAAGGAGGACTTGTGGCACCTTAGAGACTAACAAATTTATTTGAGCATAAGCTTTCGTGAGCTACAGCTCACTTCATCCACTGAATGCATCCGATGAAGTGAGCTGTAGCTCACGAAAGCTTATGCTCAAATAAATTTGTTAGTCTCTAAGGTGCCACAAGTACTCCTTTTCTTTTTTTTGTATTAGATGAAAAGATTAGAATAGATAACGTACATACACACTCTCCACCCTAAGTCTGGGGGTAGTTGGAGCTGCTGAGAATTTGCTTCAGGCCCATTTCTAAATTCCAGGTGGCTATTGTTTAGCTGTAACCTCTCCTGTCTCTCTCTATTTCTGCAAGCAATGGCCAGCCTGTGCCTCACTATGAAGTCCTTTGAAGCAGTCCAGGTAAGTTTTGACCTTTCCCCGGCTTTATACTCATGCTATTAGCTTCTTTTGTCCTTTCTCACATGGGGTCTGTCTGCCTACATTCTCAGTATCAAGTACTGTAGTTGCCACATGGCACCTAGGAAATGGTAAAAGGGTCAAAGAGACAAGAACAGGGCAGGGAAATGTGTCATAGAACATGACTCATTTACCCTCATCTCCCTGCTAGTACCAATGCTATGTTCACTAAAAACAAGGTTGGAAACAGAAACACCCAAATATCGTGGCTCTGATTTTGACCTCAGTTTGCTCCAGTGTAAACCCAGAGTGGTTCAGGTGAAGTAAGTGGAGTTACACTGACATAGAGGCAATATGGGAGCAAAAATCAGAGCTTCTGTTTTTATTGCTCATGACGCCGGATCAGGAATAGACACTGCTGACTAATTGACACAGGGAATCAAAACCGAACACGGATGTATAACCCAATCTTGGGGGAAGATACATACCTCCGCAGATACTTGACGGGGGTCTATCTTGGTTTTACATTTGGCAACATTTTCGTAGCTTGTCATACCAATATCTCATTGAATTGAACTGATTCAAATTCTAGAACATCTGTCTATGTAGGCTGTGCCAGCGCCCTTAGTCCAGATGTGCAGATTAAGGGCCTAAGCCAAAACTCATTGAAGTCAATGACAAGAGTACCACTGATCACAGTGCCTATTTCACAGGTTAAAGATTTGCTCGGTAGGCCCTGCTTTATTTCCTCCAAGATACATAACTATACGATAAGCATCTGAAAGACTATTTTAATCAAACGAAAGATGCAAGTAAATGGGGATAGGAATGAAGAAGAGTTTATTAAACCATCATCGTGTACCCACTGTGACATGCCTAATCTTTTTCATTTATTTCTTAGAAAACATGAGAACAAAGTTGTGCCTGAGTCACACTATTATATGCTTAGGAATTCTAGGGTCTGGTTTCCATTTTTACTCATGGTGATTGTTCCTTTTTCAAAGTTACTGCAAGTGCCTTGTGAATTCCTAGAAGAACCCATTTCTATTGGTGTTTGAGTTGCATCTGCAGAAGTCTGAGCAGGATCTTGCACTGCCTTCTGAATCATCAAAGTTTTAGTGTTAAGTGTATTTATAGTGATCTGGGTATAAGCCATGCGCTGCCCGTAGTGATATGTAGTGTCATAAGATGACCTACTGTATAGAAAACTTTACCTGCCCACCCCTCAGTGCCTCAAGAAACCAGCCACTCTGCAGGGCAGTACTACCACTGGATTGCTTTAGCCCCACTGTGTGCCTCTGCCACCCTGGGACCGCTCGAGGTAAGCCAGGCCGGGCCGGAGCCAGCACCCCAATCCCCTCCTGTACCCTGAACCCCAACCCCCTGCCCTGAGCTCCCTAACCCCCTGCTGCACCCCAATCCCCTGCTGCACCCCAACCCCTGGCCCTGAGCTCCTTCCTGCACACCGCACCCTCTCCCACACTCCCTCCCACACCCCAACTTCCAGCCCCAGCTCTAGCCCTGCATTCATGGCCCTGCATACAACTTCCCCACCCAGATGTGGCCCTTGGGCCAAAAAGTTTGCCCACCCCTGCCATACATTGATACAGGCCACTTCAACGTTCACTCACTTGGGTATTCTGCATAGTAGGGAAGGTGAGTGCAGCCATCCTCCCAGCCTCACCTCTTTCCATCTGCCTTTCCCTGTCCATCTGTAAAGTCCAGTCTCCTTAGCATTTGGGTCTGACGGGGTCACGGAGAACACCGTAGCATGCTCTGGAGCCAGCACTCCCTCCTCTCATCCTCACATTCCCACCCCTGTCATTTTTTTGGCTCTTCTCCTCTCCTGGAAGAAGAGAAGCATTGGCTTTTTGCCGCAACATTAATAATTACAGCAGCAGTAAGTGGTTGCTTTCACAGCTACATCAGTTTGTAGTCACCCTGCTGTTGCATGCTGTGCCACTGCCTGTTTTGAAAGGATAATCAAGAGGAATGGCTGGAGCAATTAGCCTTATCTGGCACAACAATAAGTTTATAATCAAACACCAGTATGAAGAGCAGAGTCAGCTGACAGAATGCCAACTACAACTTTGTAGCACAAAAGGACAAGACATGCTCAATGTCACATTGGCTAGACATAGTCCTTGCTGATTTGTTAAGTTTTTAAGGAGTGGCTAGAAGGTACTGTGGGTGTGGGAATAAAGGGGGTCTCAGCACTGGATCTGGCCTACGGGACCCAGGCATAAGAGCCTGCCTTCATAATTCTCCACAGAAACTCCAGCTTGGAAGCAAGACAACCCTCAGCTGCATGGGGGGCCCCTGTCTAACAGGAAAGAGGGCAATACAAGTATTGCCTCAGGAGTAGTGTTCTCTCATAAATTAAACCACAAAGTTCCCTAATTTGGGGCCTTACCGTAAACTAGGCTATTCAATTACCCAATCTGCCAGTAAAATAGGGCTTCAAAATGCACCATATAAGGAATCGAATAGGTAGGGTCCAGGGAAAGGTAACCTCTCCATATTAGGAAGCAAACAGGTCGGATCTGGGAAGGAGTAATCCTCACCATATTAGGAAACAAAAGGATGATTCGGAGGGTAAGGGCTAGGGCGGGTACCAAGAGAAGGGTAAGGGTAAAAGATGCTGTAACCATAACTCGGGGTTCACTTCGTTGGTCGTGAGACTGAGGGGAATGAGCAGTCTGGATGCTGTAACCGAATAAATCGCTTCTTACCACTCCACCCGGCTTCATCCATCATTCGGCCCTGCAACAAGTACCTCCTTAAGATATTTGCCCCCAAAAGTTGCCAAACTTGGTGGATTACACAAAGCAGAGAGAAGAGGCATCACAGTGGCAAAGACAACGCAGTGACTTGCGAGCGCAGACCATTTTGAACAGCACAAAACAAAATGAGACCTACAGCATTCCAAGTTCTTGGCTGATAAGGTGCTGAAAAGATGCACCTCTGTCTTCGGAGAGTATAGAATGCAAATGAGAGGAGATGTTCATTTTTGGAGAAGCGAGGCAAATCTGCCAAAAGCATTATTGCTCATTTAGGACTTGATCCTAAGCCATTGATGTCAATAAGAGTCTTTCCGTTTACTTCAGTGGGCTTTGGGGCTCTTGGGGCTCAATCTTGTGAGGTAAGGAGCACCCCGAATTCTGATTAAAGTCCTGGGGAGCTGAGAGGTCTCAACACCTTTCAGGATTCACGCTCTTAAAAGAACCAAATTGTGCAATGTTTGCTAATAAAGAGACTCTCTAACTGTCCGCTGTAGTCTCTATTGCCATAATATACCATTAACAGCTCAGAGGAGAATAGGATGGTTCAAATAAATGCTGCTAATAGCATTTAAGCAGAATTTAACCGGACTGTGTAAGGTGAATAACGATATACACAGGTGTACACGTTGAATACAGCAATAATCAGTGACAATGTCACAAAGTACTTACTTATTTCCTATAGACTATTAAATACACACGGAACATTTCTCTCAGTGCTATGATTCATCAGTCATTTGGATCTGGATCTGTCAGTTTAAAGAAACATTGAGTTAAATGTAGTAGAATTTCAGCATCTAGAATAAAAAAACAAAATAGATGAGTATTTAAGGCACCATACCCCTATGTGGCCTTCTTCTCCCTAGGGGACAGGAAACACTGCAAGTTTCCACTCACAGTTTTCCTATAATGCACCCTCTCCATTAACTTACCTGCAAAAGTCCTCTGGTGTTAGAGGAGAAAATGATGCTGCAAAGAGCAATTTTGCTCAGCCCCATATGCTCCAAACCATACCACAGAGCTTTGGAGCAGGGACCATCTCTTTGTCCTGTGTTTGAAAAGCACCTAGCACAATGGGGTCCTGGTAAATACTTATCATAATAAACACATGAGAACCTCTCCGCAAAGGAGCTGCTGTGGGGATGGTGGAAGGATTGGGGGTGAAGCTATAGAGGCATAGCTTCCGTCTTACCTATTTCCCCACACAGATCTTCTGCTATATAAACAAACAACAAATATAAAATACATTAAAATTAAACCGCCTAGTGTTATAAACATTTCCAGCTGATTACAAGGTATAAAAATTGTAATCTGAAAACAAATATAATAAGGCAACTCTGTTTACACCAAAGATTATAACTGCTCTTCCCTTAAAAGCAGCAGTCTTCTATAAACCTTCATCTAAAACAAGATCAAGCCTTTGATTAAAGGAAACTAATTTAGTAGTTGTGTCCCTGCATCTCTCTACTCGTTTACTTTGTGGCATTATCATCCTGGGATCAATAATGTGATTTGTACACTGGACACAGTTTCCAGGCAACACACATCTTGGAACGATTCTTGTGAATTTCCTCTGTCATTCATGTCCAATTGAATCTCACATCAAGTGGCTCATTTCACAACCTTGGTGGATATTAGTTTTGCGTGGCTTTGGTGAATGAGGGAGCATAAGATTCTCCTCTTTGCTACTGCTGTTAGTTTTCTGCAAAACTGTGTTAACAAGGTAGTAGCCTATCGTTTTACAGAACGGCAGTTTATTCTTCCAGTGGAAAAAGATATTAATTTTTTTAAATGAAAGTTTAGTATTTTGCATAATGTAGAATGCAGCAAAAAATGTGGAGACCTTTACTTTGTGGGATACACACTTCCTTCTTTCATTCCTGTAGTTTTCTCACATCTCTTAAGTTGTCAGGTTGAGGGGATGATTTTGCTGTATGTGTTTCCTTGAGAGCCTTAGTCTCCCTTGTATGAAGTGCAGTGAAATGCAAGACCTATCTTGTCCTTGCCTGGCCCTTTGGCCTGGATTAGGCCAACATGAGAAAATGTGGAGTGATATAAAACGGTCCAGGGACTTCATTAAAGGAACATTTTCAAAATCATGAACCACATCTTCTGCTTCTATCAGCTCAGGATCTGCCCCTATGTATTGTTAACAAGCCAGGGTCTTTTAAATAATCAAGAACATTATTAGTAAATACCTACAGAGAGAGAGAGAGAGAGAGATTCATTTGTACTGGACAAATATGATGCCAGGATGTGCAGCAATTGTATGGGTACTTGCAAAACCTTTAAGATGGGATTTTCAAAAGCACTTGTCATTCATCTATTTTAATTTAAATCAGGAGTTTTACCATTGGCATTTACCAAAGCAAATGCTAAGCGCTTTTGAAAAGTCACTCTTAAGTTAAAAATAATGTTCCTGGTGTGGTTTTGCAGTAGGCAGGCAGGAAGCTGATTAGCCTGCTTCACTAAATTTCTACCAGTCCAGTTCATTGTCCTACGTTTTCCATCATTTCACGTACCTGTTTTACTCCTTGGTAGACTGCCAAGCACAATGTTGGTACCTGGCACACTAGGAATGAACATGTGTCAAGTCAGTGCTTCTGTAGCAGGGTTTGCGCCAATATAGAGCAGCAACGCTGCTGTGCTTGGTCTTCATTTATTTCATCCTGGGATCTCTAAACACTTTACCAGCAGTATACAACTGAGCTGAAGTGGGAGAAACAAAGTGCAGCTACCTCTGAAATGGATTATCACTTTCATATACATACATACACCAGCAAAAACCACAGAATGGCAGGTATTACTACACACACACACACACACACACCCACCCCTTTGTTTTTTTATTTCTGTGGCAAGAGGATGTCACAGGTAGGTAAAATAAGGTTCTGTTGCTCTCAGTCTAATCGCTTGAGGCCAGAATTGAGCCCAGTGCCTTGGAAATACTATAGATAGGAGAGGTAAAACAGGAATTTTTTTGCCATCCATTATATTTCATCAGAAAAGTTTCAAACATTTTTCATGAAGTGTATTTCACAACATGGAGATTATATGGCCTGCTGTGAAATAGCTCTGACTAGCAAACAGAATGTGCGTTGTTGAGCCACCTCATAAGGGGTCACATTTCCTGCTCCTTTTAGGACATGCTATTATGGTGCTATAATCCACATGCACAGGAAGGGGCATGCTCATGGAGACTGGATTTGGGACACATTTCACACTGGAAAAAAGATTAAACAAGAAACGTCATGTCAGAATCTGCTGTCACAATGCTCTGAATCCATCCCCAGCCAGTGGGCTGATAAGAGTTACGCAGCCCACAACAGCCTTAACTGGCAAATCCAGACATTTCACTTAAATAACCACTCTGCTTCTGCCATCTAGTAATAAGAACACATCCCAAACTAGTTAACCAAGCTGTCCAAGCCCAAGCACACTGTTACAGGCTATTGAAATGCCAACATTGGCCAACACCAGAGCAGCCACTTCTTTGAAACAACTTACAGCCCTGTAAGTTGAACGTACATCTCTGTCATGTTGCACTACTCATTCTTGCAGCAACAAAAAGGGGAAGGTAAGATTTACCCAATAGTTACTTATTTTTCTAATCAGTAAACAGAAATGCAAAAGAAATCACCAGTGTGCAGGGAAGGAGCATATGGCTTGTTGGAGTGCCTCAGTGAGTAACTATTGCAGCAGAACATAAGAACAGCCATACTGGGTCAGACCAAACGTCCATCTAGCCCAGTATCCTGTCTTCCAAGAGTGGACAATGCCAGGTACCCGAGAGGGATTGAACAGAACAGGTAATCAAGTGATCCATCCCCTGCCGCCTATTCCCAGCTTCTGGCAAACAGTGGCGAGGGACACCATCCCTGCTCATCCTGGCTAATAGCCATTGATGGACCTATCATCCAGAATCCTTTAAGAATGGATAGATTTTCAGAAACCCAATCTAGGGATGGTCTATTTTAGTTAGACACAACATGTAATGTTAAGACAGTATTTAAATGCACAGAACCAAGTTTATCCTTTATGTATAATACTAGGAGAACACGAGTAGATGCCCTAAGCAACCCAAATGACATAGGCAGTGGAGAGTCACTTTTCTTCACCTAATGGAGATGAGTATCTTAATTAAAAATTGCATTGCTAATTCACTGATACAAGATGATGACATAAACTTCTCAGTCAAATGTTATTCCACAAAAGAGCCTTCTCATTTGAACTCCCATGCCAGTTAGGAAAGAAAATTAAGAGGGCTTAAAAATCCTTGTATTAAAAGGCATTGTGACATTACCCCAGGGTACAAATTGCACGGTTGAACAGCTATGTCCCCTCAGTTTTCCAGCCTGGGGTGCCTTTCACACTGCTTTGCTGTGAGAACAACCACTCCCGATCTGCTCTCACACTGCCTCCAGCATGTAAATTACTCCCAGCTATACTGTATGAGAGCTATGTCAAACCACTCTTGAATTACACTGCAGAGCAACACCAGCAAATTCCCAGTCCCAGACTTTCCCCCAGAAATGTGCATCTTGTACCGCCCAGCCCTCTCCTGGACAACACAAGCTCATATACAGACTAGCATTTTATTAATAGAAAATGATATGCACAAATCCTGTTATCTCAAATGGAGTTTCCCAAACACTTCAGGTGCCACAAGTACTCCTTTTCTTTTTGCGAATACAGACTAACATGGCTGTTACTCTGAATCCAAACACACTGGTTTAAATAAAACAAATGTATTAACTACAGAAAGATAGATTTTAAGTGATTACAAGTAGTGAGGCATAAAAGTCAGAATTAGTTACAAGAAAATAAAAGATAAAACACAACTAATATATAACTTAACAAGCTAAATGAATTCAAAGCAAATGTCTCTCTCACCACATGCTTCAGCAATCTTACTGGCTGGTTTCCATCCAGCCAAGATGCCTCCCCTAGTTCAGTGTTACTTTCCTCGTCTTTCAGGTGTTGTTGATGCTGTGGGCAGAGAGAAAAGGGGTATTTTGAGGCATCTGTTCCCCTTTCTTATAGTTCTCTTTTCCTTCTGAAAATCATCCCCAGCTGGGGTTCAGGAGACAAAGTCAGTGGGGATGGGAACCTCCAGCTGTTTGTTTGACAAGATGTAAATTTCTCGCTCAAACCCTTTTTCCTGTCAAAGAATGGCTACTTAACCTGGTGATAGTCTATTTGATTTTGTTGACACCTGCTGAGGCTTCACTTTGCCTTTTGTCTCTGAGAAACTGGTTTGGAACCTGTCTGAGTAGTATCATACCGTAGAATCTTATAACTTTACATACAATGTTGCCACAATACTTTACCAGGACAGTAATGATCAGCAAATTATGAGTTTTCAAATGATACCTCACAAGGTATATTTTGAACAAAATTTATCTTAGTCTTGTAAAAGGGGTAAACATAGTGATACAGACTGTCACAGGTATAAACTCTACAGTATTTTATTTGATTATATCTTGTCTAAACAATATGGATAGAATCATAGAATCATAGAATCATAGAATATCAGGGTTGGAAGGGACCCCTGAAGGTCATCTAGTCCAACCCCCTGCTCGAAGCAGGACCAATTCCCAGTTAAATCATCCCAGCCAGGGCTTTGTCAAGCCTGACCTTAAAAACTTCCAAGGAAGGAGATTCCACCACCTCCCTAGGCAACGCATTCCAGTGTTTCACCACCCTCTTAGTGAAAAAGTTTTTCCTAATATCCAATCTAAACCTCCCCCACTGCAACTTGAAGCCATTACTCCTCGTTCTGTCATCTGCTACCATTGAGAACAGTCTAGAGCCATCCTCTTTGGAACCCCCTTTCAGGTAGTTGAAAGCAGCTATCAAATCCCCCCTCATTCTTCTCTTCTGCAGGCTAAACAATCCCAGCTCCCTCAGCCTCTCCTCATAAGTCATGTGTTCTAGACCCCTAATCATTTTTGTTGCCCTTCGCTGGACTCTCTCCAATTTATCCACATCCTTCTTGTAGTGTGGGGCCCAAAACTGGACACAGTACTCCAGATGAGGCCTCACCAATGTCGAATAGAGGGGGACGATCACGTCCCTCGATCTGCTCGCTATGCCCCTACGTATACATCCCAAAATGCCATTGGCCTTCTTGGCAACAAGGGCACACTGCTGACTCATATCCAGCTTCTCGTCCACTGTCACCCCTAGGTCCTTTTCCGCAGAACTGCTGCCTAGCCATTCGGTCCCTAGTCTGTAGCGGTGCATTGGATTCTTCCGTCCTAAGTGCAGGACCCTGCACTTATCCTTATTGAACCTCATCAGATTTCTTTTGGCCCAATCCTCCAATTTGTCTAGGTCCTTCTGTATCCTATCCCTCCCCTCCAGCGTATCTACCACTCCTCCCAGTTTAGTATCGTCCGCAAATTTGCTGAGAGTGCAATCCACACCATCCTCCAGATCATTTATGAAGATATTGAACAAAACCGGCCCCAGGACCGACCCCTGGGGCACTCCACTTGACACCGGCTGCCAACTAGACATGGAGCCATTGATCACTACCCGTTGAGCCCGACAATCTAGCCAGCTTTCTACCCACCCTATAGTGCATTCATCCAGCCCATACTTCCTTAACTTGCTGACAAGAATACTGTGGGAGACCGTGTCAAAAGCTTTGCTAAAGTCAAGAAACAATACATCCACTGCTTTCCCTTCATCCACAGAACCAGTAATCTCATGATAAAAGGCGATTAGATTAGTCAGGCATGACCTTCCCTTGGTGAATCCATGCTGGCTGTTCCTGATCACTTTCCTTTCATGCAAGTACTTCAAGATTGATTCTTTGAGGACCTGCTCCATGATTTTTCCAGGGACTGAGGTGAGGCTGACTGGCCTGTAGTTCCCAGGATCCTCCTTCTTCCCTTTTTTAAAGATTGGCACTACATTAGCCTTTTTCCAGTCATCCGGGACTTCCCCGGTTCGCCACGAGTTTTCAAAGATAATGGCCAATGGCTCTGCAATCACAGCCGCCAATTCCTTCAGCACTCTCGGATGCAACTCGTCCGGCCCCATGGACTTGTGCACGTCCAGCTTTTCTAAATAGTCCCTAACCACCTCTATCTCCACAGAGGGCTGGCCATCTCTTCCCCATTTTGTGATGCCCAGCGTAGCAGTCTGGGAGCTGTCCTTGTTAGTGAAAACAGAGGCAAAAAAAGCATTGAGTACATTAGCTTTTTCCACATCCTCTGTTACTAGGTTGCCTCCCTCATTCAGTAAGGGTCCCACACTTTCCTTGGCTTTCTTCTTGTTGCCAACATACCTGAAGAAACCCTTCTTGTTACTCTTGACATCTCTCGCTAGCTGCAGCTCCAGGTGCGATTTGGCCCTCCTGATTTCATTCCTACATGCCCGAGCAATATTTTTATACTCTTCCCTGGTCATATGTCCAACCTTCCACTTCTTGTAAGCTTCTTTTTTATGTTTAAGATCCGCTAGGATTTCACCGTTAAGCCAAGCCGGACGCCTGCCATATTTACTATTCTTTCGACTCATCGGGATGGTTTGTCCCTGTAACCTCAACAGGGATTCCTTGAAATACAGCCAGCTCTCCTGGACTCCTTTCCCCTTCAAGTTAGTCCCCCAGGGGATCCTGGCCATCCGTTCCCTGAGGGAGTCGAAGTCTGCTTTCCTGAAGTCCAGGGTCCGTATCCTGCTGCTTACCTTTCTTCCCTGCGTCAGGATCCTGAACTCAACCAACTCATGGTCACTGCCTCCCAGATTCCCATCCACTTTTGCTTCCCCCACTAATTCTACCTGGTTTGTGAGCAGCAGGTCAAGAAAAGCGCCCCCCCTAGTTGGCTCCTCTAGCACTTGCACCAGGAAATTGTCCCCTACGCTTTCCAAAAACTTCCTGGATTGTCTATGCACCGCAGTATTGCTCTCCCAGCAGATATCAGGAAAATTAAAGTCACCCATGAGAATCAGGGCATGCGATCTAGTAGCTTCCGTGAGCTGCCAGAAGAAAGCCTCATCTACCTCATCCCCCTGGTCCGGTGGTCTATAGCAGACTCCCACCACTACATCACTCTTGTTGCACACACTTCTAAACTTAATCCAGAGACACTCAGGTTTTTCTACAGTTTCGTACCGGAGCTCTGAGCAGTCATACTGCTCCCTTACATACAGTGCTACTCCCCCACCTTTTCTGCCCTGCCTGTCCTTCCTGAACAGTTTATAACCATCCATGACAGTACTCCAGTCATGTGAGTTATCCCACCAAGTCTCTGTGATTCCAATCACATCATAGTTCCTTGACATTACCAGGACCTCCAGTTCTCCCTGCTTGTTTCCAAGGCTTTGTGCATTCGTATATAAGCACTTGAGATAACCTGTTGATCGCCCCTCATTCCCAGTATGAGGCAGGAGCCCTCCCCTCACAGACATTTCTGCCTGTGCTTCCTCCCGGTATCCCTCTTTCCCACTTACCTCAGGGCTTTGGTCTCCTTCCCCCGGTGAACCTAGTTTAAAGCCCTCCTCACTAGGTTAGCCAGCCTGCTGGCAAAGATGCTCTTCCCTCTCTTCGTAAGATGGAGCCCGTCTCTGCCCAGCACTCCTCCTTCATGGAACACCATCCCATGGTCAAAGAATCCAAAGCCTTCTCTCCGACACCACCTGCGTAGCCATTCGTTGACTTCCACGATTCGACGGTCCCTACCCAGGCCTTTTCCTTCCACGGGGAGGATGGACGAGAAGACCACTTGCGCCTCAAACTCCTTTATCCTTCTTCCCAGAGCCACGTAGTCCGCAGTGATCCGCTCAAGGTCATTCTTGGCAGTATCATTGGTGCCCACGTGGAGAAGCAGGAAGGGGTAGCGATCCGAGGGCTTGATGAGTCTCGGCAGTCTCTCCGTCACATCGCGAATCTTAGCCCCCGGCAAGCAGCAGACTTCTCGGTTTTCCCTGTCAGGGCGGCAGATAGATGACTCAGTCCCCCGGAGGAGAGAGTCCCCGACCACCACCACCCGCCTTCTCCTCTTGGGAGTGGTGGTCGTGGAACCCCCAACCTCAGGACATCGCATCTCATGCCTTCCAACCAGCGGAGTCTCCTTCTGCTTTCTCGCCCCAGACATATCATCTGGTCCACTCTCCGCAACGGTACCTGTGGAGAGAACATGAAAGCGGTTAGTTACCTGTGTCTGTGTTACTGGAACCCGGACATTCCGCTTACCTCTTCTGGAGGTCACATGTTGCCAAGCTTCTTCACTGGCCTCTTGGCTCCTGTGTGCAACCTGCTCTATATCTTTAGAGCTTTGTGCCCCTAGAAGCCTATCCTGAGTTTTGTCCAGAAAATCCTCAGTTTCTCGTATGCAACGCAGGGTCGTTATCTGTTGCTCCAGACCTTCAATCTTCTCTTCCAATATGGAGACCAGCTTGCACTTTGTACAGACAAAGTCGCTTCTGTCCTGTGGAAGACAAACATGGCACATCCAGTGCAGGTCACAACAGCTGAACCCCGCCCTTCCATACCACCTTCCTACTACGAGCTTCCTCAGAGCAGTTTGCAAGACGTAAGCCTCACTGGGTTCACTCCAGGCGAACTCCCAGGCAAACTCCTGCTGTGAGCTGCTCTGCTGTCCCCGCTGCTCAGCTGGTTCGCTGCCGCTCAGCTGGTTCGCGAAGCTCTGGCTCCTTTTAAACAGCCAGGCTTCCCTGACGCAAACAAACAGACACCCTAGTGCCCGCCCCCTGCAGGCTAGCAGCCAATCAGACACTCACTCAGGCTCTCACACTGCCCTCCCAGCAAACACACGCTCGGATACTTCCTCAGCAAGCAAACAAACACACACTCGGATACTTACCAGTCCCAGGCAAACTCCTGCTGTCCCCGCTGCTCAGCTGGTTCGCTGCCGCTCAGCTGGTTCGCGAAGCTCTGGCTCCTTTTAAACAGCCAGGCTTCCCTGACGCAAACAAACAGACACCCTAGTGCCCGCCCCCTGCAGGCTAGCAGCCAATCAGACACTCACTCAGGCTCTCACACTGCCCTCCCAGCAAACACACGCTCGGATACTTAACATCCAGGACATGGGGTTGATTATTGCTGTTATTTAAAGGGCAGTGAAAGAAAACAATGTGGACAAATCCAATATTCTGAGGACTACAGATACTATTTTATGCTCAGGAGTCTTCAGATTCCAAAAAAATTAATCATCACAGACTTATGCAAAACAAGTGGCTAAGAAATTGGGGAGGGAGAGGGCGAGGAAGAAGGAAGAAATACCAGGCTTTATTTTTGCAAGTACCTTGGCAGTACAGGCCAGAGAAAATTAGACAAGGCAAGCTATGCAAAGTACATTTCAACAATTCTTTGTGAGCCCAAGCATCATCCTGGGTGCCCTCAGGCAACCCACCTACCAGATCATTAAACAGATCTATGAACCAAGTGCAGAGGCTGTGTGAGTCTGGCAGTCATGAATTTGTGCCAATGGGGAAAAAGCACATTTTTCTTCACTTGGAAGACAACACACAGACCTTCGAAGCCTCACTTCTCTGTGTTGGAAGCTCCCTCAGTTTGTGTTAAACTTCCTTAAAATTAACTCTTTCCTCTGATGAAGGATTTTGCTCTGTGTCTGAATGAGGCACTTAAAATTTAACCTTTAAAAAAAATTAAAAATCCCTCATTCCAGTTGGCACAGCTTGAAAGCCTTGCATAATTGTCTTGTTTTGGACTCAAATATTATGGAGCAAGTGCATGGAAGGCCAAAGAAAATGTTCCTTAGTAGGATGATTGGTGTATTTTACTTATTTATAGCACAAATGTTTCTCTCTTGAAGAGGTGTGTAGGTTATGAAATGCAATATGCCTGGTATTCAGGTATATTTTGCCTGTGTTCAATTTAATCTGATCTTTAGGATGGCTGAGTACTGTAACTCCCATTTGAAGTCAATGGGTCTCAGCATGTCTTTTAGGCTCAAACCTCAAGTGTTGCACTTATAAAACCCTTCTTTAAGATGGGACCTCAGTGTGTTTCTTTTAGGGATGTAAATATTGTTTAAAAAGTTAACCGTTTAATCGGTTAACTGATTAAAGGGAGAGGGGCTGGGGCCGCTCCAGCTGGCGTTGCTCTAGCCAGCCCAGGGCTGGGGTCAGCCGGCCGATGCGGCTAGAGTTGGTCGGCCGGCCCGGGGCTGCTCCAGCTGGTGGGCAGCTGGGGCTGCTCCACCCAGCACAGCAGGGGTCAGCCAGTTGGCGCGGCTGGGGCTGGGATTTGCTGGCCTGGGGTTGAAGGTTAACAGTTAGGGTAGGTTAACCGATAAGACTAATGCTTACCTGTTAACCGTTTAAAATTTACCTCCCTAGTTTCTTTATGTAACTAAGTGGATGTGCAACCACTGAAACACATCAGCCATTAAAAGCCACCAGACAACTTTCATTTTGTGACCGTTGCAGCACGACGTGTGCATCCTTACAGACTACATGGTTTTTTTTAAGATCGCTGGGCAAATTGTAGCAGTCACAGCTTCTCAGCAAGAAGCATCTCTGACCTAGGCATTGACAGTATGAGACAGATATATATGGTCTAATTGCAACGATTTTCCATTGCGGAAAATTGTTGTACTGAGCCATAGCTGAGACTTCATAATGCTATCAGCGGTGAAATTTTATGGCGCTCTTGCTATGAGTTACTGTGGCAACCAAAATGACAGCAAAAGCAGATGCCAAGTAAACTAAAACACCTAAGGGGGTTCAGCGAAGATGGGTAAAGATGTTCTTCTAGTGTGAACACTATAGTAACTGTTATCCATTTTGTCCATACAACTTCATTTTGTACATCATCTTTCTGACATAATGCACGAGAAAACAGCTTTCTGGGGTCACATGCAATGAGATGGTTGAGCAAAACAAAATCCTTTCCCCCAAAGAAATAAAGTTAAACTGACCAAAAAGATTCTTTCTTCAGCGGGGATTTGAAAAGAGGTGAAAGCAGTGAGGATAAGAGGCAGTTCACTCCAAATGACAGGAGCCACGGCAAAGACTCTCACCAATACTAAGGAGAAGACAGCCGAGCAGTTGGCCAATATTCAGAGCCTTGCTGGGCTGTTCCCATTAGGAAGAGAAATTGATTATGTGAATCAGCTGTTTCCTCAATGCGATCCTGTTTACTTCAAAAGAATGTACACAAAGCCCTGTTTCCCTGAACACTGAATGAACAAACAGCAGGCAGTTTCCTTGCTCATGATTTCCAAGGCAGGCTTCGCAGACAGTCCTGTGCCAGACATGCCAAACCCGCGGGGAAAAATGCAGAATTGGCCTTATTTTTGGCTTAATTGGCTTGTGAGTTGCTTGTTGGATAGTTTTTGGCTTGTAGCTTCTTGCAGCTTGTTGCTGCCGCTTTTTTTTTTTTATTGGCTCCTGGCGAGCAGGGTCAAGGGGCAAGCCAGGGGAAGAGGGAGAGTGTGTCGGGGTGCACAGCGGGCCCACCACAGTCCCAGACTGCACTTCGGAGGGATCTAGTCACATAGAGTGTTGGGGTTCTTAGGGATTGGCTTGTTTTGAAATGGGATTAGCTTGATTTTTGGCTTATTGTCAAAGTCGGGGTGCTTATTTACCATGTGAAAGTTGGCAACTGTGTCCTGTGCCCCAAGGAGCTCTTTCTCAGGGCCATGCTCACAAATGCTACTCTGACTTTCTGCATAGGACTCCAGATCAATGCCCCAGCATTTGCAATCAGTCCCAGGGAAATCCCTCTTATTCTCCCTTCCCATGAGATCTAGTACCTTGGATGGTGGTTTCTTCTGTTTTAGCCGTCTCACTCCATCAAGGTGCTCAATTATTTCTTCCATTTAACTTGAATGAAGGGTGGCTAGCACAAGGTCTGTGCAGCCATAAACACCTTTTAGAATAACAGTACACAGATAGTGCTAGAGAAGCAGACTGAGGGTCTCTCTATATTGCAATCACAGGGTCTGACTGCAGCTTAAGTAGACACACCCAAGCTAGCTTAGATGGAGCTAGCTCGAGTCCCAGTAGTAGTAAAGCAGCAGCAGCAGCAGCAGCATGTGCTTCAGTACAGACTGGAGAAGCCCACCACAAACCCTGGGTAATTACTTGCCGGGCTAGCCTGTGTTGAAGCATGCACTGCCATAGTGTCACTGCTTGGGTACTCGAGCTAGCTAGATTAAAGCTAGCTCACGTAGGTCTACATGTGCTGCAACCGCACCCTGTGATTTCAAGACAGACAGACCCTGAGGACAGACTATGGTCGGAGAGGAGGTGTGGAGTGAGGTCATTGAAGGCTCCAGCCTCCTGCACTTGTCATGCTGCCATGACCAGACATGTGAGATAGGTGTATGCCTCAGTGTTTTATAGTATATACACACATAAAATGTACTATGTAAATCTTAGGAATTCAGTCAGTATTTTCTAAAATGGCAGCATTTGCATAATGATCCCAGAATGGTTTAATCTGTTTTCTCTCTTTTTACTTACTGATGTGTACAGTGCCTTATATCATTTGTTTAAAAGCATGTAAGAGTAAAAACAGTATGCAAAAGTTTGTGTTTATCAAATACAGATAGATTATTTAAGCTTTATATTAACTGGGTTAATACATCTTCAGATTTCCTTCCATTTGCTTGCTCATAGCTGCCAAGATCACCTCCACTTTTCCACATATAGTGAAAATTGCCGTGATACGCTGAAATCTCAAGGTCAAGTTTTTCAAAATGAAAAACGTTAAAACGTACAAAAATTCTCACTTTATCACTAACATCTGAAATTTAAATTCTCTAGGATTTAAGAGGTTTTTGCTAAATCTGTTACTCCTAGATCTTAAAATGAAAATCAATGTGTGCTTGACTTCCAGTCATCAGACACTGTATTTTATCCATCTGCAAGAACGGTGTATATAACTGGCTTCTGACTATGAGGTGCAAGTCTACTTCCTAGTGCAACATGAAAAAACTGAAAAGGAGACTTCCACCAACCTAAACACAGAAATGTTCACATTTTATTGTAAACAAATATTACATACAAAACCCACAAATTCTAAAGTTAAGAGCGCTTTATGGACCAAATTCTGGGGTAGAGTTCTTCTGCAGAGTGTAGGTCAGGGGAGGAGCATACGCATGTACACACAAGACAGCTTAAACCTCTCCTCTGTACACCCACTGTTTCCAGTACAGCTTCGGTACATGGCTGGACCCTCATTACTAAATTAGGCTGCTGGAGCTCAACGGCTGGAAATCACCATAAGGAGTTGAAACTGCAGCCAAAGATCAGTATGGTACAGGGGCATCTTTCTCTTCCCCCATAGCTTTTTCTCCTTTCTACATTGACAGGAGGAAGAGTAAGTGACATAAGAGCCCCTACTTTGGCTCGACAACACCATGAGATCATCCTTACACTTTGCTGATTCTCCATGGGCTAACTAGCTGGCTTTAGGATCAAATATCACAACCGGTACGGCACACAAAGGCAATGAGGCATCATAGAATCTGGCCCTATATCTAGAAAATAATCAGTGAATTATGACTATTTGTATTAACTATACACACTTCATATAAAAATTAATTTGCATGAAGGATCTCAGGGATGCTGCATCACTTCCATCATTCCACTTTGTAAAGGAATGTTTAGGACAAAACACTTACTCTTTTTTGCAAGTGCACTTAGAGTATGTTGGCAAAATTTCTTAATACTGGAGAAACTAATGTCTTGAGACAAGAAAACAGTGGAAAGGTACCAATTTTGATTTAGCTCTGCTTGAATGCAAAGGCTGACAATCTGACATTTGTAGATGGATCTAACGGCTTCCGCTTTTTGGGCAAACTGGAGTCCTCCTTTGATTTTTCTTCTAGTTTCTCTTTCTCCTCATTCTTTGCATCTGCTGGGCGCTTCCTCTTTTTTGCTTCAGCTGAATTACTAGCTGCTCCTCCTTTGGCTTTCTCTGTCCAGATCTTAAAAAAGCAGGTATGTTAAAAAACTAAAAACCAAGCATATTATTGTGAATTCTACTACCCTACCATATAATCACAGAAAGAAAACATTTGCAGAATAAGTCAGCACTGGAATAGTGACTACACTGACCACTGCTAAAGTTTGAGACACATTGGTAAGGTTGGAAATTACTTCCCAAGTCCAGCTTGTGCTACTGTGGGACTCTTCTTTACATCAATATCTTAACTAGTCTAGTTGTGAACACTAATGGTAGTATTTTAATGATCACTCTTGACAAATTATTCAATGGTCCTTTGTTCTAAATGCACACACACACACACACACACACACACACACACACACACACACACCACGTTAAGGTTGTGTTTAAGTAATTTTGACAACAAAAAGAAATATTAGTGATACAACAATATCGCTTAATATTGTTAATTCCATATTAAGATATGTACCTATACGTGTCAAGACAATGTAATTGGATGTCTTAATGTGAATGACCCAAATATCAATAAATAAAAACCCCCTCACCCGCCAAAAAAATGTATTATGTTTCTCTCAATTTAGCATGATGGATATTTAATGCCCCAGGCTTTAGAGCACAGTTATAGTCCCTTTGTTGATTTCTCTAGCCTATACATTTTAAAAGCCAGGTTTTATTCAGGCCTTGGTCCATTTGTTTTTGTAGGTGAAATTTGGACATCTAATCACTAATATTTGCACCACGAGATCACTACAGGTCCAAAATAGCAAAGTTTTCTTGCCTTCCTTCACATGTCTTTTCTGTAACAAATAAGGAAGTGCTGCACACACCATTTCACGTAAAGATGGTCTAACCAAGGCATTGTGAAGAACTATTATCTCTTTGCTCTTACATGCCACAGCTTATTTATACATACCATTATGGCATTTGCTATAACTGCAGACTGTAAGTGCTTGTCTAATTTGCTGCGAATGATCACATCTAGGTCTTCTCAATATTTCTCCTTTGTAACAAGTATTCTTCCATTTTGAACTTCCGTTTGGTGTTTTCACCTCTTTCTCTCACCTTACTAATTCTTGACCACTTCTCTGAACTTTTAAATTCCTTCCTTTACTAGTCTCTGCATCCTTTCCAAATCTGATTTCATGTCTGCAATTTACTATTGCAAACATTACTCCTTCCTCTAAATCATTATGAAAATAAACAATTTATAAAGATCTGGCTGATAATTAAAGCATGTATTTTGGGTTTTGGCCTGGTATAATATTTTGAGTCCAGATGGAGAGCAGCAGCATTTAAGGAAATTTCAAAACTGGAATTTCCACAGGATTCAGTGGTAAAAGAGAAACAATTCTTGAAAAATATAGCGCAACACGGCTTTCTTACCATCCTTTCATCAGATGACAGCACTCTAAATTGACTCATGCCTTCTTTTATTATGTCTGCTTCCTCCAAATCAGGATTATCTGCCAAAATACTCTCTCTGTTTTCTTCTAGCCACATCTGGAATCCTGTCTTTGGTCTAAAATTGTCACAAAAAATAATTTCCAGTGTATGAAGCCTATAGAACAACTTTACAAAAATAGCATTTGCAACAAGAACTGATTGGAGTGTTTTTTATTGCCACAGAGATCCTGTCTAGAAAAGCAAGTCAGCATACTCAGCAGTTTCTATTCTCTCTTCAGAACAATTCACCAGTAGGTTGCAGCAACAGATCAAATCTGAGTGTTTTTAAAACAGAGTACTTGATTTTAAAACAGTGGTGGGCAACCTGCGGCCCATGGTCAATGTAAACAAATTGTCTCACGGCCCACCAGCAGATTACCCTGATGGGCCACACGCAGCAGGTTGCCCACCACTGCTTTAAAATGATCTCTGCTAAAAAGTTCTCTTTTCAAATTGGAGACTTTCATGCAAGTCCCTTATGAATCTGGAACCACTTGTGAAGCCTTTAGATTTAGATTTTAGATGTCAGGAAATGTTTCAAATTTAAATACTTCCAGTACTTCCATCTAGCATAGCAGCATGGCTTAACCTATTGTTCAACGATCAACATCAGATGCATAAATAATACCCAGGCAGAAATCATGGCCGAGGGCCTAAAACTTACATTACACATCGTACATGACTATCAGTCACATACAAATGCACCTCTCTCAAAGTGACACAAAATCAGCTGTGAATGGATTTTCTGTAACTATCGGGAGACATGCAACATTCTATGCTTTCACTGTGTTTTCCTTACAATCGCACGATTTGTTTTATGCAGAGACAGGTTTGACAATACATATACTATAAATAGCAGCCAGCTAAGATCATAAAAGTGGCTTCACAACTGCAAAAACTTATTAATGAATGCTCTTATCATGGTTTTATACAGCTTCATCTCATTCCAATGCCATCAGAAATCGTTCCTACAATCTTGGTGTGTAAGGACTACCTCTAGAGGCGAGGCAGCTAAGTCTTCATACTCAATTAGCTAGTGAGACTCAGAAGATGAATATAACAGAAGTGTTGACGCACCACTTTTATAGCTCATGTTCCAAAATGTTCAAACCAAACTTTTAAAAAAAAATGTGACACTTCTAGGGTACATCAACATTGCAGCCTGGGGCGCAAATGGCAGCTCATGTAGATGTAATCTAGCTAGCTCGCGAAAAACGGAAGTGAAGATGCTACAGCACAGGCTTCAGTGCGGGCTGCACAAGTCCACCTGACCCTTCTGGGTATGTACTCACTTGCGCAGCAACTGCTGAAGCCCATGCGGCTGCATCCTCACTTCTATTTTTAGTAAACTAGCTAGAGCACAGCTAGCATGGGTTCATCTCTGAGAGTTACCATTCACACCCCTGGTTGCAAAGCAGACATACCATGAGACTAGCCAGATCTAAAGCACTGAAGAACATTAATGTACAGATGAGAAAAATGAAATAGCAACAATTAATGAGCCTTATATTAGAAATGCAGACATTTCTGAAATTGTGTCAAGTGTATATATCAAAATTAAAATTAAGTGTTATGTGAGAAACAAAATCCCTTGTATTCACTCACTTTTTGTTTTCAGTGTTTTCACTGGCAGCATATTGGATTTCAGGCAATATATTTTCAGCTTTTTCTTCTCTTTCTTCTACTGTTTTGTCACCAGCATGGGGTGTACGGGGCTGGAAAAAAGTGGCTGCTAAAGCCTATAAAAATTTATAGAGATTTTAAAAAATCCACTGGTGATATTTACACATTGTGAATACGTCTACATCTGACAATACAAATCATATCATCCCAAGGAAAAGCGATTTGACTGAGGGTTTCTGTTGTTAAACTGATGGTTTAAAACCTTAAGATGGTACATGGTTATTATCAATACGCTATTATTAAATAAGAATAACTACTGAAGTCACCGCAAGGACATGCTTTCTACAGCTTGACAAAAAAAATCTCATATTGCTTTTTAGTCTGCACATGGTGTAGTTCTACACATTTCTGTACTCTGCTTGGACAGAGTTTTCCATCTGGGTTGTTTCATTCAATCAACAGTGTTTCCTATATGCAATAAGAGCAGGGAAAATTCAATTTTACTCACTAACTTTTTGCTCACTGAACTAGTGTAAAGACCAGAAATATTACCTGCTTGGACTTGGGCTTGGGGATCAGAGGCTTTATAACTGGAGACTTTTGTTTGTTTACAGCCCGGCTGTTAGGTGTTGGGGTATTCTTGGAGAACTTGCTCATATTATCTAGAATGTTAGCTGAGTGAGCTGGTGGGTCTTTTTGATTAGCAGATACCTAAAGTAACGAACAGTTGGGAGCATTTTATTTTCAGTGACAAAAGGGAGTCTTCTTTTCCAAAGAATTTCTTTTATATGAAAATCTTAACTTTAAAAAAAAAAAAAAAAATCACTATCAGATGAACTGCAAAATTCTTACCTTAAAGGGATTGACTCGTCCTTGGCTGCTTGATGTAATTACAGCTTTTGTTACAGAAAAGGGAAAAAAACAACACATGAAAATCTGAGAAGTACTGTGTGTGTTCCATAAGATTAAATGGAACATTTTTCATTTTATTTCCTTAATTAGAAAAATAAAAGTATTCCAGCCTTGTTAAATGAAAACTGAAAGGTCTGCACTTTTACTACGATGTTAGGAAACAGGAGGCAAGGCAGATGGATAGATACTGACAACAAAATGATAGACCTGATAACAACATTTTCTTATTGGAATAAAATGAGATTTACTCACCAGATTTAGGAGTAGACATTTCTGGCAATCCTACAGTTTTGCAGAATGGATTCTGTCCTTCAGAATAAAAAGATACATTTTAAACTCATAACAAAACGCAAATATTAAAACAGCACAACTCATTTTAAAAAAATCCTAGTGAACTCATATGTAACTTTCATCATTACTTTATATTTTAATATTTGTGTAAGTGCTTTAACAGACACATTTAAATCATTGTATCCCTATTTGGGCTCACCTTTTCTAAGAAGAAGGAAAGAGCTGAATGTTTACTTTGCTAAGCTAAGCTTTACTTTGCCACTTTTATGGATAACCCCACTTAAACTTCATCTTTTTGAGCAGTAGAAGCAACAGCATTTATTTAAAATAATTTCTAGTACTTAAAGTGTTACCATAATACAGAAAAGAGCATGCTAAGAAAAAATGAACTTATAATTGCATGTCTTCAAAGCAAGTTTCAGTGTTCGCACTCTTCATTCCTTCAAACAATACGGTAAGCACATGCTAGACAGTAGTTCAGTGATTATTTCCCCTCCAACCCCTCCATCTTAGAGTCCAAAGCATTCATATTACTATATATGTATTAACACACAGAAGGCGGGAAATGGAAAGCGCACAAGGAGATGCGTGCTAGAAAGTCTGTCTGGAGGTGATAGTGAAGATATAGCAGAGCATCACAAGCTCCCTATAACCCTTTTCCTTCAGGTGCCCCAGAAAATGGGCATTGGCAGCCAGGGAGAGGGCACAGCCAGGGTGTGCCTTCATTCTGTTAATTCAGCCCATGTAAGAGCTGAAATGAAACCAAGAAAACAGTTCCATCAGATAAGCCAGAAGTCAGCAGGTGCTATTGTTAAAAATAAAACCACCAAAAAAAAAATGCAATGATAGTAACGTAGTTAAGTGGGATGTTCAAACCAGACAGAACATGTCTAATGGTTAGTGTCCTAACTGGAGTCAAGAATACTTATTTCTTTCCACTGACTTAAGTGGGCTTTGGATCAGGCCCTATGTGTAGAGCCCTACAAATCCACTGATATCTGCTTTGCATCCGCAGATATGGATATCCGCGGACCATTTTTGCAGATTGAGGATGGATGCGGATCCAAATTTTATATCTAAAGCCTTGCAAATCTGCAGATATCAGCTTTATATTTGCGGATCATTTTTGTGTATCGCAGCTCAGATGCGGATACAAATTTTGTATCCGTGCAGGGCTCTACCTATGTGTCTGACCTGCTGTGTCACTTAACATCTGTGCCTCACTTTCCTTGTAAGATGGAGATGATACTTACCTACCTCACATTGGTCTCCTGAAAATTAATTCTTTAAAAATGTTAAACGCTATATAAATTGTTGTGTTATCATCCAATCCATTTTATAAAGTTATGAGGGGAATTTCCATAATGAAAAATTAATTCCTATTAAATCTGTAAAATAAAGGTCTGTGTAAACTTCCCAACCTGTCCCAAAAGTGTTTCTTACTAAATTTTTGTATTTCTGGCATTTTTTCCACTTCCTCAACTGCATCAGCCTCCTTGCTGTCTTCCATATCTTGTTCATGCAGAAGGTTTCTGACTCGAGGCTGGCTCCACTCTGTACCAGAGTTGCTATAACTAAGTGGAAATAATTAATTTTAATAAGGTTGTGCATGAAACTCCACCTCATCCAAAGGGAAAGAGGAACACTCATTAACAGAAAGGAATAAAGTAAGACCAAGTTACATTTCTGTATTAATTTTATAAAATGAAAACAGTCTGGGCTTTTTTTTTTTTTTGATTATGCTGTTGATTAATCTGTGGTATGACAGTCAAAACAATTCAAGGGTTTAATAAATTAAATATCAATAACCACTTCAGTGCCACCACCACACAAAATACGTTCAGCACCACCACCACAGTATTCCTATGACACTAAGGGGGATCACAAGTGCCCGTGTTTTCTCTTGAAGTTCACAACACTGAATTCAAACAGCCTGCACTGACCTCTAATGTACTCAGAACTCAAAGGCTCAAAGACAGACCACACAATTTTACCTTACTCCCCAAGATGGGCAAGAGTAAGGTGGGCTCTGAATAAGAAGAACCTTGCAACCATTTCTGGAGGAAGAGTTAAGGAGAAAGGTGCTAACTATTGAGGAAAGGGATAAAACATCCGAGATCTCCTGCTATATAGTGTTGACAATTTGCAAAAATATAAATGGGCCAAGTTTTCAAGACTAATAATTTAATTATGCACACATGCCAATTACATGCACAAACTACTCATTTAAATACAAAGCCAAATTACTGGATTCATATATTTTCAAACTGCAATTTAGGCAGAAAATGTTAAAAATATGATCTTGTATTTTACTGAAATCCCATTAAATTACCAAGTACATTTTCTATATTTCTCTCTCAATCTTTGCTGATTACTAAGATGTGCATATATGTAAACAGAAGCTCTCGTTTTCCAACAAGACTCTTACAGCAATGACTGAATCTGGCAATAAGAACAATCTAGTTTTCGTGATATAATCCAACCCTAGAAGAGACTAAAATCACTAACATTAGACTGTGGCTTCCATTCATGAACCAGGAAATTGGA
This sequence comes from Eretmochelys imbricata, assembly GCF_965152235.1. NCBI lineage: Eukaryota > Metazoa > Chordata > Testudines > Cheloniidae > Eretmochelys > Eretmochelys imbricata. The sequence goes on along the minus strand of NC_135577.1, from coordinate 124,215,451 downwards.
GCAGACTACTTGGAAGGGAGTTATCAACCTGTTTGCAGCCACATATTCCAAAGGAAACCTGCAGACATTTTTACGTATGGGCCTTAAACTTGTTGCAAAATTAGACTTCTTTCTATCAAAATAAGCTCCCTAACTTTATGCACTGTACTGTGATGCCATTATCTCAGTGCTGGTGAAAGGCTGTGAAAGCTTTTCTATCACTGGATTAGTGATACTGTTTAATACCAGCTCTAATCCTGTGTATTCCTAGAGGGGACAGGTGCTGTGAAGAACATCCACTTTGGCTGTAAATAGCAACTAAGGGCTGTTCTACCACATTCTTGCATTGAAATAACTAAATTGGTTTTAAGTCACAATTTTTGTTATTTTGGTGCAAGTCTGCGTGTGGACACTAATAACAAAAGGTGTGCATTAAAACTGATCTAGTTATTTCAGGATCAGTTTGTGTGTAGACCAGCCTTAAGTCCCTGCACTGCCAACTCAGCCTAGAATCTCGAGAAATCAATCTGCGTTCCTTCAGCCTCATGCATCACCAACAGTAGTTTGCAATCAGAAATTAATTCTATTCTATATAGGTTCATATGCCACCCTCATTACTGTGGTATTTGAGTGACTTCGATAAAAATTCTTCGAACACCACATAAGCAGGAAATGAACCAACCCACTCTCTCTAGCTTTGCTGGCTCTTCAGAGCTAATTTATTAAAATGAATCCCAAGAAGTAGAGCTATTGAACAACACAGCTCTACTTTTATATAGACCATTGTTAGAGTAGAATCACACTAGGATTAGAGCCAATTGTCACACACTAATAAATATATTGCATGTTTATAGCATCGGACAATAAAATTGTATTGACTGCACCATAATTTTGAATATATCCGTATTAACAAAAAAATCTGCAGGTTTCTTTATCATGTCAAAATTATTTTTACCCAGCATTCAGATGGTTTCGGAAATCCTCCTCCTCCTCATTTTCTTCAGGTGCTGCCATCTCTGTCGCTTTCTCTACAGCCATCTCACTAAGCCGCTGGGCTAGTATTAGTTTTCTAGAGCGAGATGCATACTTGATAGCTAAATTGACAGCATTTTGGGTCATGAAGTCAGCAAGCTCCACACAACGAAATTCACGTTCCAGTTTACACGAAAGCTAAGAAAGAAAAACAATCCTTTAGTTACACACTCCACAGGCATGCTTCCTAGAATAACCGAAAGAGAATAATTAATCGTAGTAATGGCACTAAGCACCACCAACTTAATATCTCATAAGGGGTATAGCTTAGCCAGACACCTGTATATACACCTTATAGCTCCCTTATTTTGTAAGGACAGTAACTTTTCTTAGGCAACACAGACCTATTGGCCAATTATATATACACACACACATATATATAAAAGCCTGGAAATTCAAAATAGTTTTTTAATAGGAGCATGCATGGGTATGCAAGCCCATCAATTAAGGCTTTCGTTTATTAAAAAAATGTTGGAAATTTAGTAATCATGACAGTGAAAATTTAACAACACTCCCTTGAACAACGAACGATAGACCTTATCCTGCTCTCCTGGCTCTCTTGATTAGTGTTACTGATTTCAGTATGCCTACTTGCATAAGAGAATTTAACAGGATTTGCACAATGTGGGCAGGAAGTATGCAAACATTTCACATAGCACTGCCAACACAATTCAATTCTGACCCTGCAATACCTATAGTATTCTGGTGCTAGACATATTAGGCAGAGTGCGCCAACAGTACTTAATGGTATAGCAAAAAAAGTAGTTCTCTCTGTGCAACACCTTTTCCACGATTGAGAAGCAATACTGTGGCTAAAATCATACAGTGTGTTAGGTGGATAACTGTACACATGGAAGAAAATGACAAAGTAGCTATCCATAATTAAACTGCATCAAATACCATCTACTGAAAATTAATGCTCAACAATAATCTTTAATTTCTTTTGCATTTAAATTTTACTTACAGCAAACAATTTCATTAAAAGCTCCTGCTGTTCTTTTGCTGCCTCATTTTTAGCATTTTCATCGTATTCATATCCATTTTTGGATAAATAATCCAAGTGATTGTGAAACACTACTGAACGCCAGAATTGTTCCTGAATAAGAGAGAGGGGGAAAAAAGCATACTAAAGGCCAGGGAAAAAAAAGTGCTTAGTACTTTCCACCAACTTGTATCAAATTATTCTCTAATGTTCCTTTTCACATTCTGTTGGGGCAAGAGATAGATATTTGTCCTTAAGCCTTTATCTGCAAAAGAAAAACATACCACACTAAGAAGTTGGACAAATTGGAGAGAGTCTAGAAAAATGATTAAAGGTCTAGAAAACATGACCTGTGTTGGAAGATTGAAAAAACTGGGTTTGTTTAGTCTGGAAAAGGGAAGACAGAGAGGACATGATAACAGTTTTCATGTAAAAGGTTGTTACAAGGAGGAGGGAAAAATATGGTTTTTCTTAACCTCTGAGGATAAGACAAGAAGCAATGGGCTTAAACTGCAGCAAGGGCGGTTTAGGTTGGACATTAGGAAAAACTTCCTAACTGTCAGGGGGGTTAAGCACTGGAATAAATCGCCATGGGAGGTTGTGGAATCTCCATCATTGGAGATTTTTAAGAGCAGGTTAAACAAACACCTGTCAGGAATGGTCTAGATAATACTTAGTCCTGCCATGAGTGCAGGGGACTGGCCTAGATGACCTCTCAAAGTCCCTTGCAGTCCTATAATTCGAACTTTATGGCATGCTTGTAAACCACATCATATCCACACACAAAAGTGCTCCAAATAGTGTTGTCAATGTTGGTTGTATGTATTTCTGGAGGTTTCATCACATGACATAATCTTTAATTCCTGGAGACTCCAGGACAATCCTGGAGGGTTGGCAACCCTAGCTCCAAACAGCTTACATGCACAACAAATGCCATTTATATTATACTTGTTCACAGCTGGATTGAATCTGGTCTAATCGGAACTATCTGAGCCTTCACCAGTTTAGTGCTAGAGTGGACAATGCTAAACCATTCAGAATAAAACAGTTCGAACAGTCCTACTACTACTGTGCTACAGTGCATTGGCAGCCTTTCAAAATCCCCAGAATCCACTACTTCTGGGAGCTGTAACAGAAACTGTAGGATAGAATACCAGAAGGCATTTTAAGTGAAACAGTATAAAACAGCACTAGCATGGACACTGGCCAAAACTGCAGTGGTCTGCAACACAAATAAACAGAGCTAACATGCACAGTCGGAACCATTTGTGTTTAAGCTAGTCCATGCTCAATGGATCAATTGGGAACCGTTCAGTCCTGTAGTGTGTAGACGAGTGGTTCTCAAACTTTTGTACTGGTAACCCCTTTCACAAAGCAAGCCTCTGACTGAGACCCCCCTTATAAATTAAAAACACTTTTTTATATATTTAACACCATTATAAATGCTGGAGGCAAAGTGGGGTTTGGGGTGGAGGCTGACAGCTCGTGACCCCGCATGTAATAACCTTGGGACCCCCTGAGGGGTCCCGACCCCCAGTTTAAAAACCCCTGTAGACACTACCTAAAATACAAGCTCCCTCCAGCCAAATTAACACTTCAGGAAGTCCTTCTTCCACTGCTTGGCAAGGACAATGAGACACACGTTCAGTCAGTACTGTTGAAAAATGGAGGAAAACCACTGAACACTTCACAAAAGAATACAGTATTTTTTACTGAAGCTTTTTCTGTATACATCAGGGGTCTCAAACATGGCGTTATTTCCTGCGGCCCGCCATAGGTGCTGACTCCACCGGCAGCCAAGCTCTCCTCCCCCCCGCCAGTCCCTCCTCCTCCGAGTGCGCCGTGTCCCAGCTTCTCCGCCTATCTCCCAGCGCTTCCAGGGGTGGGGCGGAGCCTCATGGACTAGACGAGCAGTCTGAGGTATGACATTCATCATGGATGATTCTTTGCTGAGAGTAGCTGGGAAGAATGTTTGTTAAAAGTGGCAACGTATTTTGTATGAACAGTTACTTTAAAAAGTTCCTGCCATTACAGCTATGTTGATAGACTGTTAGTATAGATCATCATCAGTGTTACTGACCACATAAGGAATGGTTACAGGTATTTATATTTTATTAAAACCCCTCTTCGCATTACAGTTTTAAAAAAGTTAATACATTGACTTTTAATTGCATACTATATTACTCCTCATTTTTTTCATTTTTGACTCTACTTTTGTATCATTGTATGAAAAGGTTTCAGTGATGCGGCCCTCGGGCCAATGTACTAGTCCTCATGTAGGCCTCATGGTGATTTGAGTTTGAGATCCCTGGTATACATAGATCAGTGAGCATAGATTTCAAAACATATGAACAGGTTTCAGAGTAACAGCCGTGTTAAAATAACAGAACGCCACTAGCCGTCACCTTCAGCCCCCAACTAAAACCCCTCCAACGCATTATCAAGGATCTACAACCTATCCTGAAGGATGACCCAACACTCTCACAAATCTTGGGAGACAGGCCAGTCCTTGCCTACAGACAGTCCCCCAACCTGAAGCAAATACTCACCAGCAACCACACAACAGAACCACTAAGCCAGGAACCTATCCTTGCAACAAAGCCCGTTGCCAACTGTGTCCACATATCTATTCAGGGGACACCATCATAGGGTCTAATAACATCAGCCACACTATCAGAGGCTCGTTCACCTGCACATCTACCAATGTGATATATGCCATCATGTGCCAGTAATGCCCCTCTGCCATGTACATTGGTGAAACTGGACAGTCTCTACGTAAAAGAATAAATGGACACAAATCAGATGTCAAGAATTATAACATTCATAAACCAGTCAGAGAACACTTCAATCTCTCTGGTCACGTGATTACAGACATGAAAGTTGCGATATTAGAACAGAAAAACTTCAAATCCAGACTCCAGCGAGAGACTGCTGAATTGGAATTCATGTGCAAATTGGATATAATTAACTTAGGCTTGAATAGAGACTGGGAGTGGCTAAGTCATTATGCAATGTAACCTATTTCCCCTTGTTAAACCCTGGATTTGTGCTGGAAATGGTCCACCTTGATTTTCACACACATTGTAAGGAGACTGATCACTTTAGATAAGCTATTACCAACAGGAGAGTGGGTTTGTTTGGGGGGAGGGGTGTGTGGGGGGGGGAGAAAACCTGGATTTGTGCTGGAAATGGCCCACCTTGATCATCATACACATTGTAAGGAGAGTGATCGCTTTACATAAGCTATTACCAGCAGGAGAGTGGGGTGGGGGGAGAGAAAACCTTTTGTAGTGATAAACACCCATTTGTTCATAATTTGTGTGTATAAAAACAAACATCTTCTGTATTTTCCACAGTATGCATCCGATGAAGTGAGCTGTAGCTCACGAAAGCTTATGCTCAAATAAACTGGTTAGTCTCTAAGGTGCCACAAGTACTCCTTTTCTTTTTGCGAAAACATATGAAATTGCCCCTGAGATGGAGGTTAAAACTCAGTGCCAATTTACACCATGTGCACCCCAACTGAAATGAGGTTTAAATCAAATCAGAATTTGGAGCAAAGTACAGATCTTTTGCGGAGATACCAAAGAATATTCTACATTTGCATCTTTTTTCAACTAGTCTCTACTTTAAGAGACAAATTAAACCTGAAGACCAAAACTTTCAGAATGACTAATAATTTTGCATGCTTAATTAAATACTTTAAAAGAGCCTGATTTTTAAAAGTTGGGTGCTCAGCAGTGCCTGAAAATCAGACACCTATAATGGGTTTCAAGTTGGGCCCCAAACACTAAGGCAGCCAAAAAATGTTAATCACTTTTGAAAAGCAGACAGATTAGATTTTGATGATCAAAGGGAGATAGCATTTCTTAATGTGTAATCTTACATTGATTCTATCAACTTTGTTCTATATTTATTCTCCTTGGTACATACAATTATTTTAACAATAAAAAACTTGCATGAACTACCAAACCTGAACGAACTCCACACCTAGATCTCTTCTGCAGACTCTATGCTGCCTCTTTGTAGTACAGGTCCCAAATTGTTTATTGGGGTTAGATATTTTGCAATAAATTTAGTGAAAGATGCCAGACTGACAGCTCTGGAGACTGAAGACCCCTATTTACGTACAGATTGACTTCAGAAGTGGAAGCTTCCCTATACTATCCTACCGATGTGCCTCAACCTTGACCTAGGAGCAGAACACTAATTCAGTGCTGTCATGTATTCAATAGTTTGCCTCTTTACAGTGGGGGTTTTAATAATGTGGACCCCTGTTCACTAGGAACACTTAAGACAATCTCATCCCAATTTGTTGGTAAAGTCTACATACCTCCATCTGTCCTTTTTCTGTTGTAATTTGACAGTAAGGAAGTTTAAAGGATAAAATTGCTACAGCAGGACGTGGAAGTGTAGGAGGGAACCGAGCTCCTTTACAAGGAATGCACCTGTCCAAGGAAAACAAAACACATACAAACCACTCAAAATCTACAGAAAAGCCAAACTGCAAGTCAGGTCTCCTAAGAATATAGAAGGAACAAGGTATTTTAACAGGGTTTGTCATTTACAAAAATTGTATTTTTACATCTGTACAACTGGTGAGAGAAATAAAAGCTCATGGAAAGACCAGAACATACGCTCCACAATGTCAGCTACACCAGAGTTCTCTGTTCCATTCTCTTGTTCACTTTAGATACTTTAAATACAGCAAACAATAAAAACATTATAGCAAATTTCTAACACATGATTTAGTATATTCTAGAAACTCTAAATTCCAATTTATCCAAATCACGGTCCACAGAAAAACAGAAGATAATTGCAAAATTTGAGCTGGCTTTCTTTTATTTGTTTTATTTGTTTTATTTTTGGCTGAGGAGTGGCGTGTGTGATGGAAAGGGACGGGAACACACACACACGCACTCTCTCTCTCTCTCTCAAGACAGTCTTGTAGCACGTTCTGCTTTTTGACGTACTGGATCACACATACAGTCCTGAATAAAGTGACTCTAGTGTTATTGGAGCACTATAATGGCATTTAAGTTGGCACTCTCTTGCAGGGTTCAGCTAAGTAAAATGTCAGTTTGGGAAAGGTGATCTATAGAGCTGCATCACTGCAGCATTAACAAAATTTCTCCTTAACACTGCATAAAAAAAGAGGAAGCATTACTGGTCTGGTTAGGTGTGTCAGTTATTGTATAAGGTTTGATAAATGAAACACCAAACAATGAGCCTCCCCTGCTTTCTTATCTTTAGCAGTTGTGGTGGCTTTGAATAAAACGTTCTTTGTAATTCATAGAGGAGCACCCTTTTTCTTAGAGGAGCAGGAGGAAAAAACTCATGATGACTCTGACTCAGTCATCCCACCAGTTTGATACACATTTTAATGAGTTTCCTGGAGACCAGGGTTATTTAAAGAGCTGGAAGAGGAAGTGGACAGCGAATTGAAGTCTGCCAGTGACACAAAATACTTTCACTTAATAAAAAACTACAGAGGAGTGTAAAAAGCTCAATTTTGAATTACAGGAGAACCTCAGAGTTACAGATACCTCGGGAATGGAGGTTGTTTGCAATCCTGAAATGTTCTGTAACTCCGAACAAGATGTTACAGACTTCAACTATGGGGGCGTTGGCACTGCAGCCATGGGGTGGGGGTGGTGTCAAGGCTCCAGGTGTAGTGGGGAGGGAGGACCCTCAGGTCCCAGGGCTTTAAACCTGGAGGGAGTGCTGGGACTCAGGATTTTAGCCCCATGGCTCCGCTCCCTGTTTCAGCCTCACAGGGGGAACTGGGGCTCAGAGCTCCCCACGGCTTCATTCCCGGTTTCAGCCGAGGGGGTGGGGGGGAACATGCCAGGGCTTGGGGCTTTAGCTACGGGGGAGCACTGAAGCTGAAACCTGAGGGTCAGAAGCCCCGAGCCCCCTTCCCGGACGCCTGACCCCCCTCCCTGCGGCTGCAGCCCCAACCCGTTATGGCTGAAGCCCTGAGCTGGTTGTTTTTTGGTTCTTTTTTTTGTCTCCACTGCTGCCTGATTGATTACTTCCAGTTCCACATGATGTATGGTTGACGAGTAAGTCCGTAACTCTGGTGTTCATACCTTTGAGGTTCTACTGTACATTTTTTCTAAATTTATCTGCCAGCAGTCTGTAGGGTACTGCACCACTGAAAAAACAAGCTGATGGGTTCTGAACTGGCAGGAACCTCTCTGGAAAAGGATGTAGGAGAAGTCATAGATAGCTGAACAAAGAGGCTAACCTAGTGTGGATCAGCAATTAAACAGATAGGATGCTTGGGTGCATTAAAAAAAGGGATAGAAAACTATCAATTCCTTAAAACAATGTTATTGTCATATATTGAGCTATAAAATGACAGTTCGCTCACAGCTCCTCACAGTCATAGGCTAAGTATTATCACACAAATAACCAGCTACGATTGGATCTGCACAGGGGTCAACTCATGTGGATGCCACTGCAGGATCTGGCAATTATTGAGGGGATATGAGGAGGAAAAGTACACAAAGTGATCAAGGTATTAAAAAAGCAATGTAGGACTGGACCAAATGGAATTGGGAGCTTCTGATGCTGTTTTAGGAACCCCATAGAAGAAAGATTACAAACTTATTCGCTTTAGAAAATTGTAATTTTAGTAAGGTTTGTAATTAAATGTCCATTTTAAAAATTACATATATAATTGGATCACTTTCTGAGCATATTTATTAGCTATTTACCCTTTAAAAATCATGTTAGTTAAAGTTTCTCTACAGTTTCTATTATTCTAAAGGGGAAATGTAACATTTATACCATGACCAAGACAAACAACTCTCTTTACAAAATCCCACCTCAGCTGCTGGGGGTTTTCATGGATGCCAATTACCCAATAATGATCAGATTTTCCTTTGCAGCATTCTCGTGTGTCACATACTGGAATCCAGGTGTTCCCAAGTCCTCTGTTCAACATCTTCACAATTCCCTCCGAATCCACATAACATGGGGTACCTATTTATAACAAACACAAGCATTGTTCTGGCAGCCAACTCAATCTAAGACCGCAATACGACTGAGGATTTATGGGCAGATGCTGCTAGGCAGCAGTACATGGTTAGGATGCCCAAATATTAAGTAATGTCCTCCAGCCCAAAAGTACAAACTGTTTGGGAGAAGCTACTGTTTGATTAGAAAGCTGCACCACCTGCTGGCCAGATTATTCAAACTGACATTTAAACATGGAGATACGCAAGAGATTGAAATTCCTGAAAGATTTCAAGAATTTGACAGAAAATAAGCTACTTTAGGAAAAACCACAACTTTGGGAATAAGCACTTTTTCCTACTATAAATCTCAGAAGTTAGAAATTCAACAGAAAAAAGGTTTCTCTCTTCAACCCGAGGCACAGCAGTATTTACAGTTTATCCTGAAACTCCCAAGCAGGTAGTTCCCAAATTCAGCTACTTAGCAGCTGACAGGTTTCAGAATAGCAGCAGTGTTAGTCTGTATTCGCAGAAAGAAAAGGAGTACTAGTGGCACCTTAGAGACTAACCAATTTATTTGAGCATAAGCTTTCGTGAGCTACCGCTCACTTCTTTGGATGCATTCAGTGGAAAATACAGTGAGGAGATTTATATACACACCCATTTTTTCATGTTCCGTGTGTATATAAATCTCCTCACTATATTTTCCACTGAATGCATCCGATGAAGTGAGCTGTAGCTCACGAAAGCCTATGCTCAAATAAATTGGTTAGTCTCTAAGGTGCCACTAGTTCTCCTTTTCTTTCTACTTAGCAGCTGTAATCATAATCTATATTTGATTCAGATGGTGCAGTCTCTCTGCTCTCTCACTATCCAACCAAAATTGGGGCCTGGATGAAGGTTAGATGGTGGAGACTCAATCCACAGAAGAAAGAGGTAATACTGGCTGGCACAGAAAATATTCAGAAGAGATGTTAGGGATGATACCTGTCCTTGGACTCGAGGGTGTTTATCTGCATTTAGTCAATAAGATGTGCAAGCCAGAACCCCAGTATTTTTTAGCACTCAAGTAGCATTAATAGCCGAGAAGGGTTCTTCTCATCTGTGTATAACTAGCAGATTGGAACCTCTCTTTCTGGATGCAGAGCTGCCCAGCTATCTGGTCTTTGTTACCTCAAGCTGCAATTATTATTGCACTCAAAGCTGTCATTGAAGACCACTCACATTTCAGGTAGTGCAGAATGCAGTTTCTGAATATTTAGTGGTGCTTCTCACTGGGAGAATGACACCTGTAGTTCACAGTGTGCTCTTGTTTCTAATTTGTGTCCAGGTGCAAGTCAAGGTGTTGGCTGCAACCTATAAAATAACTTTCTAATTTTGTTCCTGACTATTGCAGAGAACACCTCTCCTCATGCTATACTGCAGCAGTTGAGGTTAGCTGAAGAACTGACTTAAAAGCCCGCATATGTAAAAGGGGAGTGGTTGGTGGCATAGGGTTCCCAGCTACGGACCCTCAGTTCTAGAACTCACTCCACACATTGATCTGACAGAGGAGACTTTGTTGACCTTCTTAGAAGGCTACAGGGCTTATCTATTTTTCCTCACAGGCTTTTCCCTAAGCAGATATTTGGGACAGATCTCAAGTTTTTTCTATTTCAGTAGAAAGGCAGAGATGTAGCTTTTTTGGGGGGAGGCAGGAGGGAAGCCAATTGGCTCAAGGTTTTTTGGTAACATTTTAAAGTATTTTTTTAATACTGTAAATACACTAAAATTTCCAATTACCACATTTATATCAGAGGAAGATGGATGGATCAGTGGTCAAGAGACTTTAAAAACAAATTTGAGTTACAGGAACATCTTATTTTTTAAAAATTAGGTGAACGATTCTGCAAAATTCTCCATCTAAAAAAGCCAAGGTTGCTCACTGGAACTCTCATCACATAGCTGCATCATCTTACCTTCTGCTGAAAATCCTACCCACGTCAGGTAGGATTTCCTTGTAAGAGGAAGTGGGTCTCCATGTAAAACCTGTCTCTTCTTTTTTCCTATCTCTATCAGCTGTACTCCAAGGCACTGGTCCCCATCAAAGCCAGTACCTAGTAAGAAAAGAAGGTCAACCCAATGACTGTGTTGCATAACAATATAATTTTATACTTGATTAGACAGAATCTGAAGGTAAAATGCATCTTCCTCTGAGTAATTCTATTTCAGGTCTATGCCTGAACTGGTAGGTCAAATAACTGAGCGCCCAATTCTGATCTCAGATATGTGGGTACATGTTGTGTGTATCTTATAAGCTCAGCTACAGCTCTTACGAACACATGCGTAATACTTGTTTTTACAAACTACAAGTTTCTACAAACTTCCTCCTGTGTATCTGAAATCCAAGTTGGATCATGGCTATCTTACAGTTACAATCCTCTCCCCACAAACTCAGCCAATTATCGAAGCATTCATTTGTTCCTGCCTAGCAATTAAATGTCTATTGCATATTCTTCTTCAGAATTCAAGCTATTTTAAGCGATAGATGTGTATAAATATGCAATGAGGCCAACATCTGCAAACTTGAGTGCCTAAAATTTCAAGCAAAATTTTTTTTTTGCTGATTTTCATAAGTGTTGAGCACCTACAACTCCTACTGAAGTCACTGGGAGCTGTGCATCCTTAGCACCTCTCAAAATTAGGCTACTTATTTTTAGGTGCCTAATTTAAGGCACTCAAGTTTGAATATGTAGGCTTTATTGTTTAATGACATTTGTGGGTTTGCTGCAATAAAAGGAGTTACTGGTGGAGAGGGAGAGAGGAAGCACAGAGTGAGGAAAAGAAAAGAAGAATTGGTGACCATGCGCATTAACCAATACCTGAAACCTCTGACAAGAGATGGTAGGGATTTCAAACAAACCAAAAAAAAAAAGCATGAGAGGAAGAAGAGTACCTCTGTGATAAATAACCACAAGCTGCTCTCCATGTCCCGCCATTGACACCACCGGACCAGGCAGACTGAAGATCTCTTTCTGAACTCCACCAATTGTAAACACACGAGTTAGCATTGCACTAGTGGCACAAGCAGCCCAGCCCTGACCCAGACAAATAGCTTCAATATCTTCATCCTTTGGCATATCTACTGTCCATTCCTTGTTGGAATCCCAGGAGCTAAAATGAACGCAATGAAGCTTGCTAAAAAATGAGAGGAACAAAAGGAAAACATTTAAACATTTAAGTCTGAAATAGATGGCATGACTTAAAATACACGATCGACTTACCTGTGCTCTGTAAAGTTTTATTATTTTCTGAGACTTGAGGGATTACCTACAATCTGCAACTATCAGACAAGTGAAATGGCATGATACGTGCAGATTACCATTTGTAACCCTATTGCTCAGTGACTGATCATCCAATTCAACTTGCAGCTTCAGAAAGCCAGATTTTTCAAAAGTATGATGTTGAATCTGATTGGAGTCTATGGGTGGGATCTTCAGATGTGCTGAGCAACTCCAACTCCAATTAAAATTAATGTGATTTGAGGGCGCTAAGCACACCTGAAAATGAGGCCCTACAAATCTTGTCACATTTTCCTGACAAATTCAGGGGTTTTTTTAATTAAAACTTTTAATTTTTAAAATTTAAACTTTAAGAGACAGACATAAGCAAATTGCTTTTAAAATTTCAATTTGATGAGTTTATTTGCATGAATAGTTCTATTCAGTGCTGCAAGGACATAAAAAGAAATAAAAAAGACAAACTCCCACAGATATCGGTCAGAGGTAGGTAAGATCTACCCAGGGATAGGGCTACATGCTTAGGGCTTGATCCCTGTGTCCATTGGTCATTACTAACCATTATATTCCTGTTTGTCACTTAAAGGTGGAATTCCAAGTGCAACATCTTTCATATGGCAAATAACAAATACAGCCGCTTTAGAGTCCTGTTACATTCAAACACCAGAAGGCAAAAATACAGCCGCTTTAGAGTCCTGTTACATTCAAACACCAGAAGGCAAAAAAGGCAGACTCCCAAGTATTTGACACACTTTTGAAAAAGCTTTGAAAAACGTACAGGTTTTTCAGAGCTCCTATAACTAGTAGATGCTGATCACATTTTATAAATGAAGATCTACATTTTGGCTAGTTGTACATGGATGAACTGGGTGAGGAAATGGGTGAAGATCTTTCTCGCCCCTGAACATTCCCCAGCTGCTGTTGGAAAGTATGTACTGCACGTTTCATCAGCAGGTTCTAAGAAGCACTATACAGTGTACACACTTAAGTCATTCTGTCAGCGTGTGCCCTGCAGCTAAAATGCATCTACGCACCAATGCTCAGACACAATAGCTTTCTATTATCACTCCTACTACTGCAGAGGGAAGTAACAATCTTCCCAACAATGCCTTATCATGCATTATTGACTTGAGGGGACTGAAATTCTGTCATTAATATGTAGAGTTTTGTTTGAGACATCAATGCATTAAAATCTTCCAATATACACTTGGAAAGACAGAAGAACTTCAAACAACAAGAAACAAAGAAAACTACCTGCACTACATAAAGTATTAGGATACTCCTTAAATCTACATAGCGGAAGGATGTGAAAATCTACCACCATTTTTTTTTTTAAATTAAGATCAAGAACCAAAAAGTGATAACTTCAAAGAGCTCTTCGAACATGCTGAATTTAATTCCACAATACAGGTTCCATGCAGATGCACTATAGATTACCTTGCAAGTTCCTCTGTGCTCTCACATGCCAACAGGATAGCTTCACTGGAGAGATCAGCCATTGTGTGATTCAGAGAATTTGGCAAGTGTGTTGCATGATGTATAGAGGTATCGTGAAATTCCACATCTATAGCGTTGTCTTGCTCATCATTATAACAACGAATAATACCAATAGAGTTCCACACCTATAAGACAAAAGGTGAAGAATATTAGCAATTCCAAAGAAGCCAGTTAAATTAGTCACACCTACAAACAGTTTAAAAGTGGCTGTGGCTGTCAGCTGCTGGGGCCGGAGCTGTCCCCACTGTTCCCCCTCATGGCCAGAGCTGTTCCCCCTCCCCCTGCCTCCCAGCGGCCACAGCTGGAGCTGTCAGCAGCCAGGGCTGGAGTTGGTACTGTCTCCCCCACCCCACTGCCTGCAGCAGCAGGAACTGTCAGTCCCCACCTTCCTCCCACAGTGGGACTCAGGCTGTCAGTCCCCCCAGCAGTCAGCCCCTCCTCCCACCCCAGTTATTTTTAGTAAAAGTCATGGAAAGGTCGCAGGCTTCCATGAATTTTTGTTTATTGCCCGCAACCTGTCCGTGACTTTTACTAAAAATAACAGTGACAAAATCTTGATCTCAGTCATAGTTGAAGATAAACGATTTAAAAGAGTATTTTATCTAGAATGCAATAGCACAGGTACAAAATGTCATATTCTAATTTTCCCTTAAAACAAAATATTGTGTCTACATGAAAATAAGTAAAAATAGGAACTTCTCACTCATGTGTGATTTAGGCAAGTTACTTAACCTCTCTACAGCCCACTTTCTCCATGTGTAAAATGGCGATATATAGATATATAGGTATAGATATATAAATATATATAACGCTTACCCATCTTTTTAGAAGTACTTTGAGATTTACAGGTAAAAGGTGCTAAGTGTAAAGTATACCATTAAGAGCTCTGGGTATTAACAGAAGGCTACTTTTATTATTTAGCTTTAGAGTTATGTCAAATTTTACAGTTTTTCAAGATAACAGTAAAAGAATTGATTTTAGTCTTAGGCAAGTCAAACAAGAAGTAGTGTCAGTAATTACTGAAAAAGTTATTATATCAATCAACACAGCCATAGATAAAATTAGATTTACCATGAAGCGGTGAGTGAGGTGTGAAGGGGTAGAACCAGACTGAAATGGCTTTTGCTGGGGAGTTGGCATTGGTCCATTATAGAAAGGTCTTTGGGTGGTCGATACTGGCAGAACTGGAATGCTACCATCTTGGTCATTGTCATCATCTTTTTCAAGATCGGAATTAACTTTCATGAGTGCAGTATCTAGAAGGTAAAACTTTAATATCAGAGGATTACCATGGCAGATGAGATAGAAAACAATTAAAGAAAACACTAAAAACTGTGCAGTGTGATAAAACAGAGGCCATATTTGAACAGAGGATGTAGGTAAGACTCACTAAAATGCTATCAGAGCCCGAAAAAACACTAAGAGCTGTAGAATCCAGTTCATTCTGTACCTAGTGAGTTCTCATCGTCCTCTATTATTGCCCCTCGTTGTCTAGGATGGCCTGAAGCTAGCATGAGGTCGTCATCATCATCATCATCATCTTCCTCATTAGATAGGACCTTTGGAGATGACCGTGGCTCAATCAGGTCTGTGTTTAAAAAGTCATCATCTTCATCAAAAAGATTGTTGTAGTCCTTTGTCACTGCACTGGAGACCTAAAGTGAAAAAACAATCCTCAAAGAGCATTTTTCTGAACCTTGCATTCACAAATTGGATTAGCTAATAAATCAAACCATACAGGGGCTGAGGCTGCTAGAGCTTTGAGTTTTTATGTACTCAGTCAAAATAAGCATGATTGCTTAACATTTACAGATAAGGGTTAAGTAATATTTTTATTACCTTCCCACTTGATTTCTTTCCATCTCTATCACAAACATTCTCAAGCAGTCCCAGATTTCCTTCAGTGTCTGTATATGCTATTTGCCCACCTTTGGGGTGCCATGCCAGCCCACAAATTGTGTAACTTTTCTCATGTTTCATCCTAAAAACAAAAAAAAAAGTTTTTAAGCTTCTTAAGGTAGGAACCTTCATAAGTGTATTCTGCAAAGTTCTAGTGCTCCTTGTACTATAAAACAACATACAGATAAATGTAGCAACAACAAAATTACAAGGTGCAGAGAAGGGCTACTATGATGATCAGAGAAATGGAGAAACTGCCTTATGTCAGGAGGCTTAAGGAGCTTGGCTTGTTTAGCTAAAAAAAAACAAAGGCTGAGGGAAGATATGATTGCGCTCTATAAATACATTAGAGGGATAAACAACAGGGAGGGGAAAGAGTCACTTAAGTAAAGTGCCAATGTTGGCACAAGAACATCTGGAAATAAACTGGCCATCAACAAGTTTAGGCTTGAAATTAGACAAAGATTTCTAACCATCAGAGGAGTGACGTTCTTGAACAGCCTTTTAAGGGGAGTAGTGTGGGTAAAAAAACCTAACTTGTTTCAAGACTGAGCTTGAGAAATTTATGGAGGAGATGGTATCATGAGGTTGCCTCCAATTGCATACAGCACATCCACGACTGCTATTAGCAAATATCTCCAAGGGCCACAGATGAGACTCTAGATGGGGAGAGTTCTGGGGAGAGGGAATTTTTTCCCATGTGTCTGGCTGGTGAGACTCGCTCACATGCTCAGGGTCTAACTGATCCCCATATTTGGGATTGGGAAGGAACTATTCCCCCAGGTAAGATTGGTAGAGATCCACAAGGGGGTTCACCTTCCTCTGCAGCATGGGTCACTTGCTGGTTTGAACTAGAGTAAATGGTGGATCTGTGACTTGAAGTCTTTAAAATCAAGATTTGAGGACTTCAGTAACTCAGCCAGAGGTTATGAGCCTATTGCAGGAGTGGGCGGGGGAGAGGGTCTGTGGCCTACAATGCGCAGGAAGTCAGTCTAGATCAGTGATACTCAATTAGATCTACCCATGGGCCAATTTGAGTATTTTATGACGAGAGGCGGGCCATTAGTGCAGAAGGCTGACAAAATAAAACACAAAACAAAACTTCAGCTGCCAATAAATAAAGACCTTGACTGCAACATAACTATTAGTGTTTCTTTTAACAAAGTTTATAAATCAACATTATTACCTGTTTCATAGTTGTAGCCATGTTAGTCTGTATCAGCAAAAAGAATGAGGAGTACTTGTGGCACCTTAGAGACTAACAAATTTATTTGAGCATAAACTTTTGTGGGCTAAAAACCCACTTCATCGGATGTATGCAGTGGAAAATACAGTAGGAAGACACACACACACACAGAACATGAAAAAATGGGTGTTGCCATACCCACTATAATGAGAGTGATCAGTTAAGGTGAGCTATTATCAGCAGGAGAAAAAAAAACTTTCGTAGTGATAATGTAGCGCAAGAACAACGCTTCCTCAGCTCTCGTCCCCTAATGCCCCTACTCTACTTGCACTACATTGATAATATCTTCATCATCTGGACCCATGGAAAAGAAGCCCTTGAGGAATTCCACCATAATTTCAACAATTTCCATCCCACCATCAACCTCAGCCTAGACCAGCCCACACAAGAGATCCACTTCCTGGACACTACAGTGCTAATAAGCGATAGTCACATAAACATCACCCTCTACCAGAAACCTACTGACCGCTATACTTAGCTACATGCCTCCAGCTTTCATCCAGACCATGCCACAAGATCCATTGTCTACAGCCAAGCTCTAAGATACAACAGCATGTGCTCCAACCCTTCAGACAGAGACAAAAGCCTACAAGACCTCTATCAAGCGTTCTTACAACTACAATACCCACCTGCTGAGGTGAAGAAACAGATTGACAGAGCCAGAAGAGTACCCAGAAGTCACCTACTACAGGACAGGCCCAACAAAGAAAATAACAGAATGCCACTAGCCATCACCTTCAGCCCCCAACTAAAACCTCTCCAGCGCATCATTGAGGATCTACAACCTATCCTGAAGGACGATCCCTCACTCTCACAGATCTTGGGAAACAGGCCAGTCCTTGCTTACAGACAGCCCCCCAATCTGAAGCAAATACTCACCAGCAACCATACACCACACAACAAAACCACTAACCCAGGAACCTATCCTTTAAAAAAGCCCACTGCCAACTCTGCCCACATATCTATTCAGGGGACACCATCATAGGACCTAATCACATCAGCCACACTATCAGAGGCTTGTTCACCTGCACATCTACCAATGTGATATATGCCATCATGTGCCAGCAATGCCCCTCTGCCATGTACATTGGCCAAACCGGACAGTCTCTATGTAAAAGAATAAATGGATAGAAATCAGACGTCACAAATTATAACATTCAAAAACCAGTCGGAGAACACTTCAGTCTCCCTGGTCACCCGACAACAGACCTAAAACTCGCAATACTACAACAAAAAAACTTCAAAAACAGCCTCCAACGAGAAACTGCTGAATCGGAATTAATTTGCAAACTGGACACCATTAAACTGCACGCAGCCAATGAAGTGGGTTTTAGCCCACAAAAGCTTATGCTCAAATAAATTTGTTAGTCTCTAAGGTGCCACAAGTACTCCTCATTCTTTCTGATCATTACCTGTGTTTCTGGCAACCTCTAATGGGAGAAGTGATATTGACGATCTCTGGCAAGCTTTATGAAGCGTGTTTTGTAGGAGGTCAGGGCAAGGCACATGCACTGTTGAAGATGCTCTCATCTGTCAGGCAATTGCAGCGTTGTTTTTTTATAATGTTCACGGTAGAAAACCCAGATTCGCAGAGGTACGTTGATCCGAACATTGTTAAAAGATAGATGAATAGATTCTGGCTATTCTGAAACTGCTCAGCATATTAAGTCCAGAAATCACAAAGTCCCACTTTTCTGAATTTTGCCTTCAAGACATCTGAGCTCTGGAGCCTTACAATTTCTAATTGAAGGGCACCTTCATCAATTAAATCAAGAATATTCTTTGCTTTAGAAGGGCAAGGTCCATCAGCAGAAACAACAAACAGATAAAAAATAAATAAAAGCAAATCCTTTGGAATTTTAAAATTTTCAAATCACATTTTAAAATTTACAGTCAGATCGTTTAGAAATTCTTGGATCGTTTTCATTGAAGTTTCATCTGTAACAACATCATACAATGTGGGAAAATGCAGCATCTTTCCTGTAAAGTCTGTCTGAAAGACTTCACGATTCACACACTTTTTCAAACAGATCCCCAACACTGCTTGCATGGCCTTGGAGTTGCAAGCTGAGGGAATTCAAGTGACCAATAATATCGCACAGAAAAGTTACCTGTGACATAGAGGAGACATCATTTATAAATTCCAGGAACTCACAAGCCTTGGTCTTGTGGTTTGAAAGAAATTCGATTATTTCTTTTTGAATTGCACAAAACTTCTTTAGCATGCACCTCCTACTTAACCAGTCAATGTCGTTGTTCTGCAACAGGTCACTGTATGCAGCTGAAACGTCTTGTAAAAAAGGTTTAAAAAGACAATGTTGCAAGCTAGAAGTTGAGTGTATATGTAGTTCACTAATGTCATCACAATACCCACTGTTTTTTTCAAGTCCCCAGACAATTTACCGCATAGGACAGTCTGGTGAATCATACAGTGAAGCATATTTAATGAAGGGTGTGTCGCTGCCAAACAGGAAGCAAAGCCCTTCTCTTTCCCAGTCGTGGAGGGACCTCAATCTGTAACAAGCAAATTTACTTTCTGCAGATCTAAACCATTTTTTTCAAAAAAGCCTTTTACCTTTTCAAAAATGATCTCTCCTGTGGAGTAGGATTTTAATGGTTTTAAGCACAAAAATTCTTCCTTGAAAATGTCACCATCATAAAATCTAACAAACAGCAATAGCTGAACAGTGTCACTCAAATCGCTTGATTTGTCCACTGCAAGAGACGTGTATTTGGCATTTTTTAAAACAGAAAGAAGTGCTGACAAACAACCCTCGTAAATTACCTCCAATCTTTGCATTGCCATGGAATCAGACATGGGAATTTGCTTCACATGGTTCACATTGTCATCTTTGTTTTTATCTCCGGCAAAAAGCTCCTCCAGCATTTCCAAGGGCACTCCTTCACAAGCTCGGCACCCAAGAAAGGCTTTTTCTTTTTAGCTAGTACCAACATTATCCGAAGAGAAGCAGCTGTTGCTTTCTCTTGTAGTCGCTGACGTTGTGAGAATGACATTTGAAGTGTGATACGAAGACTTCAGATTTTCAATTTTGTCACGTTTTGCAACACTGCCAGGAGGCTAGGCCGTGTTGAAGTTACTGTGCTTTGATTCGAAGTGTCACCTCACATTGATGACCTTGTAGATGGATACAGTGGTTTGGCATATTAAGTGCAAAGGTTTTGCGTTTAAATGAGGTGGCGTAATAAAAGGAAAATCTGCTGTCCAGTTTGGGTTAAAAGCTTGCTTTTTTCTGTCGACTTTGCGATGTTTACTCCCACTCGCATTCATTTTTGGCTCCATTTCCATTCCTAATGAAAAAATGGGCAGCAACCTAGCTCAATCATAGCCAACGCTATCACGAGAACTTAAGATCCAGTCAGCAGTGCTTAATTTGTGCGGGGGTTCAGCCTTCGCACCTCTGGACTCCCAGCCAGCAGCTGCCGCTCTCCAGCTGCCCAGCTCTTAACGCACCGCCGTCGTCAGCAGCAGCGCAGAGGAGTGGCACTACCATACCACCCTTACCTCTGTGCTGCTGCTGGTTGCAGCGCTGCCTTCAGAGCTGGGCACCACCCAGGAGCTGCCCCTCTCCAGTTGCTTAATTTGTGTTTAATTTGTGCCAGGACTTGCGGGGGCTGAGTCCCCGGCACCTCTTTCATGACAAATTAAACACTGCAAGTAAATTACTTACTAAGGAAATCATAGGCAAATGATAGGCAGCGGAACATTTTTTTAAGGTGAGCTGGCGGGTTATACAGGAAGCTTTTTCGGGCCTGCGGGCCCCCTACGGAGTATCACTGGTCTAGATGACCAAGATGGTACCGTCTGGCCTCAAAGTCTATGAACTGAAGTGAAGTTAGCAGAAATTTGTAATATAGCACCTAGAAGTTCTTCCTTTCATATGAAAAAAATCAATTTGAGTTTTAAAATAATTAATAAATCAGAATTATATTCATGAAATGATAATTTCCCACTATAGGTGGAAAGAGAAAAGTAATTCCCCAGCAGACACGTCCTGCTGAATTGTCCAGTTACAATAGCACACATGACTGCTTTCGTGAATCACATTTGACTAATTAGCCCTTTGCCTCTAATGTCAAATGGATTAAGTCTCGTCTCTCCCTTTGTTCTCACATAAGTGTCCTCCTACGAATCATCGGCATATAATCTTCCTGGGCTCCTAACATGTATTTTAAAAGTAATAAATCATGTTTCTTATCTGACTTATTCACATGCAAAAACCCTCCCTCCTCCTCACTTCATCAGACTTATGGAACAGAGATACTTTACTAACAAGACAGTAGCACAATCAGGTTCTGCCTTTTCTCCTTTGGGGCAAAGGCGAAAGAGTGGTTGGCTCCCTGATGAATCTTTATTTCCCCTCCTCCTGATTTAAGTATCCCATTCTTGAAGAAATGCATCACAAGAGCCACTGTTCTTGCCCTTTCGGGAGGCTCAAAGCCATATTCCCCTCACAGCCTGTCACAACACTACTCTTTATAAATTAACCAAAGGATGAAGGTGAGTAATAAAATGCATCACCTTATCCACTGCGAGCTAGATAGTGGTATTTAGTCATAAACCCACACTCAGGTCCCTGCCCCACAAGAATCCCCAGGAGGCATTCTGACTCAAAGTGAGCTAGAGAATACCTCCCAGAGCTCCCTGGTTGCCCTGAGACGAAAGTATGGTGCACACTATGTGTACATATGTGAAGATGATGATGATGCCATGGCTTTGCCTACTTCCCACCCTCTGTCTGGGAAGTTGCTCCTGGTGAGGGGAGGAGGTAAAGCACCTCAAGCAGCCCCTGAGCTCCCTTGAGTGCCAGGCCTGCAGTTCTGACCATCCCTTTCACAGGCTGTACAACAGTGAGGAGACTCCATGCTCCCTTGTCCCACCCACTGTGGGGCCATATAAAGGGAGTCACTAATCTAACCATGAGTGGGCTGCCTCTCTACTGCTCCCAGCTCAGGGAGCAAGAGAAAGTGGGTTTTTTTATAAATCTAAATATATATCTTTTTCAGAGCTTTCTATAAGCAAATTATTAAGAGTATAAAAATATTGCTCGGGCATGTAGGAATGAAATCAGGAGGGCCAAATCGCACCTGGAGCTGCAGCTAGCGAGAGATGTCAAGAGTAACAAGAAGAGTTTCTTCAGGTATGTTGGCAACAAGAAGAAAGCCAAGGAAAGTGTGGGCCCCTTAATGAATGAGGGAGGCAACCTAGTGACAGAGGATGTGGAAAAAGCTAATGTACTCAATGCTTTTTTTGCCTCTGTCTTCACGAACAAGGTCAGCTCCCAGACTGCTGCGCTGGGCATCACAACATGGGGAATAGATAGCCAGCCCTCTGTGGAGAAAGAGGTGGTTAGGGACTATTTAGAAAAGCTGGATGTGCACAAGTCCATGGGGCCGGACGAGTTGCATCCGAGAGTGCTAAAGGAATTGGCGGCTGTGATTGCAGAGCCATTGGCCATTATCTTTGAAAACTCGTGGCGAACGGGTGAAGTCCCGGATGACTGGAAAAAGGCTAATGTAGTGCCAATCTTTAAAAAAGGGAAGAAGGAGGATCCTGGGAACTACAGGCCAGTCAGCCTCACCTCAGTCCCCGGAACAATCATGGAGCAGGTCCTCAAAGAATCAATCCTGAAGCACTTGCATGAGAGGAAAGTGATCAGGAACAGTCAGCATGGATTCACCAAGGGAAGGTCATGCCTGACTAATCTAATCGCCTTCTATGATGAGATTACTGGTTCTGTGGATGAAGGGAAAGCAGTGGATGTATTGTTTCTTGACTTTAGCAAAGCTTTTGACACGGTCTCCCACAGTATTCTTGTCAGCAAGTTAAAGAAGTATGGGCTGGATGAATGCACTATAAGGTGGGTAGAAAGTTGGCTAGATTGTCGGGCTCAACGGGTAGTGATCAATGGCTCCATGTCTAGTTGGCAGCCGGTGTCAAGTGGAGTGCCCCAGGGGTTGGTCCTGGGGCCGGTTTTGTCCAATATCTTCATAAATGATCTGGAGGATGGTGTGGATTGCACTCTCAGCAAATTTGCGGATGATACTAAACTGGGAGGAGTGGTAGATACACTGGAGGCCAGGGATAGGATACAGAGGGACCTAGACAAATTGGAGGATTGGGCCAAAAGAAATCTGATGAGGTTCAATAAGGATAAGTGCAGGGTCCTGCACTTAGGACGGAAGAACCCAATGCACAGCTACAGACTAGGGACTGAATGGCTAGGCAGCAGTTCTGCGGAAAAGGACCTAGGGGTGACAGTGGACGAGAAGCTGGATATGAGTCAGCAGTGTGCCCTTGTTGCCAAGAAGGCCAATGGCATTTTGGGATGTATAAGTAGGGGCATAGCGAACAGATCGAGGGACGTGATTGTCCCCCTCTATTCGACATTGGTGAGGCCTCATCTGGAGTACTGTGTCCAGTTTTGGGCCCCACACTACAAGAAGGATGTGGATAAATTGGAGAGAGTCCAGCGAAGGGCAACAAAAATGATTAGGGGTCTGGAACACATGACTTATGAGGAGAGGCTGAGGGAGCTGGGATTGTTTAGTCTGCAGAAGAGAAGAATGAGGGGGGATTTGATAGCTGCTTTCAACTACCTGAGAGGTGGTTCCAGAGAGGATGGTTCTAGACTATTCTCAGTGGTAGAAGAGGACAGGACAAGGAGTAATGGTCTCAAGTTGCAGTGGGGGAGGTTTAGGTTGGATATTAGGAAAAACTTTTTCACTAGGAGGGTGGTGAAACACTGGAATGCGTTACCTAGGGAGGTGATAGAATCTCCTTCCTTAGAAGTTTTTAAGGTCAGGCTTGACAAAGCCCTGGCTGGGATGATTTAATTGGGGATTGGTCCTGCTTTGAGCAGGGGGTTGGACTAGATGACCTCCTGAGGTCCCTTCCAACCCTGATATTCTATGATTCTATGTATCTATATACATGGACAAAGTCTAAAAATAAGGGATAAGAAAAAACTCCCCTTTGTGAAAACAATAGATAAACATTTATATATTTTATGGAAAACAATGAATACCTCTCCATGCACTCCTGAGTGTCCACATTCCAAACTGCTATACAACCATCGACACTTCCAGCTGCTACATACTGTCCGCAGGGAGACCAGGTCACAATACTCAGAGTCTAGGGAAAGTAGACATTACTATTAGTTGAGCGCTAACAATGTTCTTGGTCCCGTATAGTAAAATAGACATCTATGAAAAAGATCAAGAACTTTTAGCAAACTATATCCAGCTGTCTGTGGGAGGATTTTTTGCTACCCTCTTATAAGAGCCACTTCTTAAAAATCAGCATGTTTTTTATTCCTTTTCATTCAGAGTACTTATTTTCAGTCACTGCATGCTATAAAGAAGTGCAACAAAGTCTGAGTTTTTCAAATGTCCTGCAACATGTGGACAGCAGCAAAATGCATTTTGCAACTGCAGAAAGCAACCATTTTAGGTGGAGTTATGTACGCATAAAAGACTGTTTTATATTTTAATATTTGAAAGACTATTAAGAACTGTTCCACTGACGATACGCCCAGTGATTTACACGTGTACTATACCAAGACTCTTGTAGGCCTAGGTACACATATATCTAAATTACCATGTAGGTGAATTTGCATTCTCCTACCCAGCGATCTCCAAAGACGGGATGTTTTAAGACAGGAGATCGCAAAGTTGCTATTTCCCTACTATGTAGGCAGATTTCAATTAATCAAAATATAGAGTAGAATAATGAAATCTCTATTATGCAAGCAAGCAAAGAAATATTTCTAACAGTTCTCTTTGTATTAAATCTATTTGGAACAAACATCTGGAACAGATGTTCCCAAACTCAGACCCACAGAGATCTGGCTGGTTACATGGTGCTGTCTCTCCTCTTGATTTTCTACCACATTGCATCCAAGGATACTTCAAAACACTTCAGATACTTTCCTAATATTACTATTCTATATAAACTACTGCTGTAGATTCCACAGGACTGTAACAAGATTGCAAATGAGAGGGAAGTTGACCTGGAGGGTACATGTCCATGAGACAATTTCTAAGGGGATGTGTTTCACCCTATGACAAAGTTTACAAACCTATGATTTAGGGCACTTACCTGAGTAATGAAATTATCTGAAAGATCAAATTGATTATTCCAAGTTTCTCTTCTGTACAGTTTAACAACTTTCTCAACTGGAACTGCTAGTAACTATTCAGGGGAAAAAAATCTGTTAATTTAGGACAAATCAAATTTTGTTAAACAGCTTTAGTTTTATTTCACATGTCCCTTCCCCTTCAAATAAGGCTAATTACAGCAGCCAACAAGCAGTGTAGTTCCTTTATTCAGAAGTGACATTATAGTTGTAACTGTCACAACAGCCAATCTGACACAGTATCTTAATTAGCATCCCAACATTGTTGATTGATAAAATAAAGACAGACAAAACATTGTGAATTGTATTGGAAATTTCAAGAAACCATAAGTAAGCATAGTTGAGCACAGCAGTTTGTATTTTAATCTGCATTTATTTCTGGCAGAAGGGTGAAGAGGCTGACAGCTGCCCCTGAAAATTACAGAAATTCTGACCTTTGGAACTGCTAGCAAAATTTATAAATAGTTTTCAACTGCTTATAAATAAAACTTTCCCCAATGGACCCCTTCAAAAGTTGATATCTATAAAACCTTTTGATAGGATGTATTAATATTTTATACTTATATTGTTAGATAATATTTTATATATAAATCTTTGAATATTTGACACCTAAACAAGATAATTTCACCTAATTCAAAGAGTATAAAAAAATAAGGAAAAAAACAAAGTTACTGCCAGTCACCCCATAGACCACTGCAGTTCAAAGTACTTCTTACATTATGTCTAAATAAGAAAAATAATATATTTGTTTAAATTTCAAGATATGAATGCAATATAGATTGTTCTGCCAATCAAAACTGTTACTGTTTTAGAATTGTATACAAAGTGCATACCTTTAAAGAAACATGCACATCTAATGGACTGTAAGTGACATTCAAGCAGCACAGAAAAGTGATACATGGTCTTCTGCACAACTTAAGCCTCCTGGTACCAGTGATAGTGGACATGGGCAAAGAGACTCCACATAAAGCCCCAGAACAAGATGGCCTGAAGTGGATTCTTCAGGCAAGCTTTGTGAGGGGACAATGGAAATGCATTTATGCAGATCCAGTGGATGGGAACCCCACATGGCGTGCAGAAGTTGCAACCATTTTTTCAGATCATAAGTTGGAAGAGGGGTTTTGCCATGTCTCCCACTTTCACTTAGCTCCCTGTCCAAAGCTCCTTTACTATGGCTGTGTGCATGGCTGGGTAAGTTTCACATTGTATATACATTTTATTTGTAATGTGACAATCAACACTTCTTCATCCCACACTAAAATCAATTTTATTCTTCTGTTGAAAATACAATAACTTATTATTTAAAAGGCTTGTTTATTTATACAATAGAAATTATTCACAGTATAAAGTTTACTTACATGAAAGAATGACTAAACCACTTTGATACCTAGTAGTGTACAAAGATGTTATTTCCCCACCAACAGGGTTCCTTCCTGTTCAGCATAACTTGAATATATAATACTGTATCAGGCTGACAGCTGGAGTATTACCAGCCTCACTTTGGCACTGACTATACAGTACTTTAACAAGTATCCATTTCCAGGGTTTGTTTGTTTTTTTAAATAATTTAATCAAAAACACTTTTCTTATTTTTTGGTGTTGGGATATTGATTGGCCTGGCTTAAATTCCGTTGTTAACAATGTGCTAAGTACTCGCAGAGAGAGAGGACTAATACAGACAGCAAAACAATGTGTCACTTACCTTCCCACTTTTAGGCTGCCAGGCAAGCCTACATATTGATTTAGCATTTATCACATCGTTACACTTCTGCAGCAGTGGCCAGCTTGTCACGCATGTCTGAAAACAGAACATTTAGGGACTAGGTTCTCTAGATTGCAACTGCAAAAATCCTTCTGTATTATAAAAAATAGAAAGTCTTAAAAGTGGAGTGTAGGGAAAAGAGGTAATTATACTAGAATTGTGGAAGTGAAGTAATATATCTCACCCAAATATGATATTAAGTCTGTCTTATTATTATTATTATAAAAAACCATGTCCAGGTTTTATAACTTAGTGAAAATATTTCTATAAAAATATAGCCACTTATAAAATATAAGTCTCAGACCAAGTACAAACCTTTCATTTTTATTAAATACGGTACAAATCAGATTGGTTATTCTACCCGACTAATACTTTGTAAAACCACAGTGATTTTAATAGGGTTGGACAGGGTGTGTGTCAAGGCAGGATCTGACCACAGTGATAAAAAAAGGGTTGTATTGTTGTGCCCCATATTACTGCTTATACATTGAAATGCAAATCACAGCTATAATCTCAAAACATTGTCTACGAAAAGTTACAGTGCCAACATTGCTATACAAAAGGCATCCACGATCATAACTTCTAATGCTAGGTCTGACCATTTAGGTGCGTATTTGTCTTAAAAACTAGCGAGTCACAAGGATACTACTCAATCCTGCAATCAGCCCATGTATAAATTACTCCCATTTGGAGTCCCATTGTAGAGTCAACGGGATTTAAGCAAAAGTAATTCTAGACACAACTCTGCAGGACTGGGCCCTAACTCTGGAGAACTACATTATTATGAGCTATTGTCAGCATTAAATCTGCAAATTAGATTTCACCTGTATTGGGATTTTTAAAATATTTATCTTTTCCATTTATTGCCAATATACCAATTCTGACACATCAAAAGACAAAATGCATTATTTTAGTTAAGATCATTCTTTTGTAAAATACACACAGTAAAATCTAAAGTCTAACTCCAGAAGATTAGCATTTTACCTGATCTGAGATTTTCCATACTCTGACAGACCCATCACAGCTTGCTGATGTCTATATAAGAAAAAGTAGTTTTTAAAATGTCATCAACAATTCGCAGTAAAAGTAGCAAAAGTCATGCTACAATTAGAAGTTTAAGAGGTGTACAGCCAGTAATATAAACATACACTATATGAACTGCCTTTAAACAAACTCACAATAAATTTTATATGATTTATATTTTTGATATTAAATAAAATATAAATTATCTTGTTTGAAAATATATGAAACCCTTGTTCATTCCAACCCTTCTGTATTTACAAATTCTTCACAATGAAGGGGGGGAGGGATAGCTCAGTGGTTTGAGCATTGGCCTGCTAAACCCAGGGTTGTGAGTTCAATCTTTGAGGGGGTCATTTAGGGATCTGGGGCAAAAATTGGGGATTGGTCCTGCTTTGAGCAGGGGGTTGGACTAGATGACCTCCTGAGGTCCCTTCCAACCCTGATATTCTATGAAATACTTAAAATTAGATGTAATTTTTTTTTTAAATCAACAGTTTGTTTTAAATTATGTTAGTGGATCAACTTCTCCCCCCAGCAGTAAGGACAATATAAAAATTTCACATTGAGAATGTACGTGTAGGAAAATAAAGCTAAGGTTATTGGAGACAGTTTGATATTCACATGACCCTTTTGATAGGCCGTACTCAGTAGACAAATGAAATAAAAACCATGTCCTCTGTGCCTGTGGACCATTTTATGATTTAAGATCCCATAAGAAACATAAAATATGAACTGCTGGAGGAAAAAGTACAAGGTAGAAAGTGACAGGAAAATTTTTTACCAGAAAAGCATCTTGGGGATCAAAAGACAGACTTAGGACAGGGGCATCATGTCCTCGGAATGTTTTCTGTTGGCTGCTATCGGTCACCTCCACAACTTTGACCATAAAATCACTGTGGATGAAAGCAAAATACTTAATTAACCATATTACTTTAATACTGACAGGCAGTATTCTGCTTTGCTTGAAGTAAATGTGAGTTCTATCTTATTGATCATTGATGGATAGGGTGCTTTTTTAATCACATTTATCACTGTAGAATCTATGTGAAAATGGAAGTCTTGCCATTTGCTTCAACAGGAGCAGGCCATCAATAGCAGAATAGAATAACTTTCCCCCTAAATTAAAGAGGAAATGGAATGCTTTAGTAAGAAATCATATATATGTGTCATAATCACACCCACCCACCCCATATTAATATCTATATTATTATGTAATTTTAGATTAATATCACCTAAATCTGTACTTTGGCTGTTGAAAGGTAGAGATTTATATTTTATCAGTACCACAACTGATTGACTTATCTTGTTAAATAGCTGCTACATATGCATATTAAGCTTGTTTGCTAAAAATCATTATGAAACTTTAAAATATTTCATGTAAATAATGCATTAGCTAATTTTCAAATATTTGGATTTTTTCAATATTATGACTCAATTTAGTCCATAATTAAGAATACTATCAACTTTTAAGCCATACTAGGCCCCACAATAGCATCTTCACCCAGCACTCTCCACACACTTAAAAAATAATGTAAAATTTAAAAGTACTTGAATTGAGGTTTCTGATGTGTGAAAAAATAGAATACTAGTTAGAGACATCTGAGGCTCAAATTCAGTTTGGAATACATTTTTATGGTTGACATATGAACCACTTAAGATCAGGATTATAATGCACTTCCCAAAAAATATCTTAATAGCACTAGAGAGTTGCAATCTACATATTCATTAAATAAATCTAACCTTGGGCCTCAATCCTGCACTTTTAAGCATAATCAACTCTTTTCAGGATCACAGCCACAGTTTCTGCAAGATACTAAGGGCTTGTCTACACTGTATGGCAAGCACTTTAAGGGGTGTGATTTGTAGAGTGTTCTAAGGTGTTGAGCCCTAGCTGCCCAGCATAGACCCCACTGGCACACTCTAAAAGGTACCTAGTTTGCATTAAAGGGGACAAAGTAGTCCCTGTTATCGCAAACTAGGTACCCTTTAGAGCAGTGGTTCTCAAAGCCGGTCTGCCGCTTGTACAGGGAAAGCCCCTGGCAGGCCGGACCAGTTTGTTTACCTGCCGCGTCCGCAGGTTCGGCCGATCGCGGCTCCCACTGGCCGCGGTTCACCGCTCCAGGCCAATGGGGGCTGAGGGAAGGGCAGCCAGCACGTCCCTCGGCCCGCACCAGTTTTCGCAGCCCCCATTGGCCTGGAGTGGCGAACCACGGCCAGTGGGAGCCGCGATCGGCCGAACCTGCGGACACAGCAGGTAAACAAACCGGCCCGGCCCACCAGAGGCTTTCCTGGAACAAGTGGCAGCCCTAGTTTGAGAACCACTGCAAAGTATACACAGGGCAGTCAGGGCATAACATGTTACAGAGCTCATCAGATCACACCCCTCTGGAGCGCTTTGCCACGTTATGTAGACAAACCCTGAATATTTTAGTCTAACACAAAAAATTGCCATAGCAAGAAGTGTATAAATTGTATTCATTCATTTCCATATTACTATTATTTTAGTATCTTTATAACATGCCTTGCAACTTTAAAACAGAACAGTTGACGAAATTTACCTTTTAAACAAACTACATAAATATTTCCAAATAGATCAGGTAAGCCTTTGAAACAATCCATATGTAGAGCTCTGTGTGGATACACAAGTGTGTATCCACATCTGATCTGCAAACCGCAAAAATTATCTGTGGATATCTGCAAATATCCACGGATTTGCAGGGCTCTACACGGGGGTGCAGACTGAGGCTCCGAGGTGAACCACCCTCCTCCACAGCCTGATCGGGAAGAGATGCACTGGCGGCTGTAGGGAGTCACGGTGGATCCTCCACCTGCCCTGGGTGGGGGGCCTGAGCAGATCCTGACCCCTGTCCCTGCCCCCAGGCCTCCCGACCAGGGCAGGTGGAAGATCCATGCTGCAGTTCCTCACAGCTGCTCGCCCGTCCTTACAGAGCCCTGCACGGATACAAAATTTGTATCTGCATCCACACTGGAATCCACAGAAATGGTCCAAGGATATAGAGCAGATACCCGTGGATTTGCCGGGCTCTATCCATATGTTCTGCATTTAAGTGGAATGTACTGTCAACTCACAAAGTTCTAGACTTCAAGTAATACTTGAGAGACTTGTGACAATTAAAATAAAAACAATTTATTTGCATTCCCTTTTTTTTGTATGTCACCCTCTCTTTCAACACTATTATGGCAGAAATCTCCAGGTGGCACTGTTAAAGTCTTACAAGTTCTTAGTGTGGAAGGACTGCTCGGTCTGAAAAAATACTGTATTTTTGTTAGATCTGTGATAATTTTCTTTTCAGGAAAGCTGTTGCAAGCAGCAGGAGAAAGTTCTCTGCTTTAATCTAACTAGAGTCAATTATTGGGGCAGAGCTGCTCTCTGGAAACTGGGAATTGGCATTTTGTCTAAAATTAATGAATAAGAGGACTGTTTTACCACCTCTGTTAAAGAACTGGTGTATATAGTGTAAAATAAACAAGTTGCCCAAGATATTAACTAGACTTTGCATCGCTCCTTTCTCCTCCTCAGCGGCCAGGGGTATAATCCTGCACCCAACATTTACTACTGCTCTGCAGAGGGGTGACAATATATTATGTTAGAAAATAATGTCCCAATCCAATAAACATGCACATGCTTAATTTATTCGTGGGCATTAGCGTTTGCAGTACTGGGTCCCTAAACTGTTAACAATACTGTGATTCTTAATACAAAGTTAATAACTAAAGCCCTGATCCTGAAATGAGCTCCATATGGATGAACCCTTGTGCTGTCACAAAGTAAGCGCCTGAAGAATATAAATTACATCCGGAAACTTGATGTTGTGGGGCAGATATTTATGTGGCCCCAACCTCTCCCATAAAAGTTTTTCTCAATGGCCTCCTCCATTTGACTTTTTTCTTCTATGATGACCTTTTGAGGCATTGTAAAACCTTCACAAAATGCAGATTAATTAGATGGCATTGCGAACAAAAGTCACATCCCAGGAAGTCGCTAATGTTCCACATTTAGTGTGGCTATTGACTTCTCCTGCATCAAGATCAAATTACCTGGATCCAGCAGCAATTTTAGTACCATCCCTGTTAAAGACAACATGGTTTGCATTCGTGGTGAAACGAGTCAGGATGCCATCAGGAGCTCCTTCAGGGAACGTATGAATCTGGACGGTATTGTTAGATACTGCAGTAACCAGTCTTCCATTCTACAAATGAAACAAATAAACTCTGGAATTCGTGGATTAAAGAAAAATATTTTGGTCCAAGGAACAGAAAGCCAGTTCTTTCCATATATAATCTTGAGTAGTTCCACAAGAGCTTCTGGTTTTAAAAAGGAGCAGCAGCTGGGAAATGTTCTTCCAGCTACATTTCTTCCTCTTCCCTCTCTCCCCCCCGCCACAAAAAAAATTAACAGAAACCAAGAAGAAAATTTTCAATTAACAAGTACAACCCTCCACACTTTTAATTTAATAATATTACTTAACAATCTTCCTTAAACCAGTGGTTCTCAACCAGGGGTACACATGCCCCTTGGGGTACCCAGGGGTCTTCTGGGGGTA
The DNA here is from genome assembly GCF_965152235.1 of Eretmochelys imbricata. Lineage (NCBI taxonomy): Eukaryota > Metazoa > Chordata > Testudines > Cheloniidae > Eretmochelys > Eretmochelys imbricata. Next base: position 124,183,070 of record NC_135577.1, on the reverse strand, counting down.
CCTCAATTCTCGACATTTGCCTAGTTTTATAACAGGCTACACAAAAAGCACTAGAGAAGTCAGTACAAACTAAAATTTCATATAGACAAATGAGAAAGTAAGCAATTTTTCAGTAATAGTGTGCTGTGTTGTGACACTTTTGTAGTTTTTAAGTGAGGTGAAGACAAATTAGACTCCTGAAAAGCATGCAGTAGTCTGGAAAGGTTGAGAATCACTGCCTTAAGCTATTTAAAAAAGTTACTCCTTTAGGCCCCAATCCTGCAAAGATGTATTCACATGCTTAAATATTTGCTCTGTGAGCAGCCCCGCTGGCTTCAATGGGACTAATCACAATGCATAGTTACGCATGTGAATAGGTCTTTACAGGATCAGGGCCTTAGAGCCTTGTGTCTTTCCTAAAATAATGAGCGTGAGAGTCCAGGAATGGCACTAATGAGATCTAATGAGATCCATTCAATCTTCTTCACTAGGAAGGGGATTATGAGGCCTTAACTGTGGAGAGTATGAAGCAGGAAAACAAGGAGGATTCTCAGGGTTTTGTTAGAGAGGAAAAAAGTGCACTTCCCAACATAAAAAGTTTAATCAAAATATACAGGCAGTCCTTGGACTTACGACACAATCAGATCCTGAAAATCGTGTCTTAAATTGAAAACATCTTAACTCGAATTTCCCGTAGGAACAGTGTCCGATCGAGCGTCGTAAAGTCGAAACACAATGACAATTTATAAACATCGTAAGTGCCGTTCGTCATAAAGTCGAGAACTGCCTGTATTTGGTTTTTATGTGCCACATGATCATGAGAGGGCGCCCTTGTCCCAAATATCACAGACTAAATGCCATTAAGGAAAGCTTGATGGTTTGTCAGCCATAGTTTAACAAATGACCAGTTTGCAGAAGTACAAACCAGAAGACCGTCACATTAATCTTTCCAATATTCCCTATTCAGAATTCCAAATTAATATATGGTCAAGTGCCATGGCAATCTTTTATGTTTATAGAAAAGATCTATTGTTAAGGTGAAAATATATCATTCCTCTTCACGCATGTGTGGCAGCAGGTTCGACAAATAATTTAAGTTACAGGCTATATAAAATACATAATTACAGCTGCCATGCATATTTTTCTCCAAAAGCAGAGTTACATAAAGTTTACATAAATATTACAAAAAATATACATGCAGCAACACTCAGACTAGATAATCTACTGTGTGTTAAGAGATATCAATCAGACTGTACTTAACTGATTCAGACCTACTTCAATTTAAAAACTTTTTTTCCTTAAAGATAAATTATTTATGAGTGAATTAAGAATTACATCTAATTTTTAAAACAAAATTACTGGAATTAAGTCTTGGAAAACGTTTTTGAAACTCAGGCTAAGAAACTCAGACATACATCTTTGAAAGCAGTGGGCTATTTAATCCAAAAAAATAAAATCAGTATTCCTCAAAATTTTCCTGTTTTAGTGAATTTTTCTTTTTAACATTGAGTTTTTGCTTATATATTCAAATGTAGTCATTTTTTTTAAGTACACATCAATAATTGCTTATTCATTCCCCCCAAAAAGTTACCAAAATTTAATAGCAGATTTATTTTTTAAAAATGCATGTATCACTGCAAACTTGTATGCCACAAACACTGTTTTCTATTTGAAGATTAATTACAAACTCCTGGGATCATTTTCTCATTTTCAAAAGATGCTGTAAAATGAGGGGACATTTCAGATTTTATACAAAAACAAACAAAACTCAAAGTATTTATGTAATACATTTTAATGTAGCATAAGAATAGCTTCAGACAAAGGAATTACTATGAAAATTGTCAACACAAATATGTGAAGTTTTCAAAAGATGCATTAATGATGCACAGTTGACCCCTGTTATAAGAAGTGATGTAACTCATCCTTATTTTAATGATCATATCCAAATAATCATTCCATCCATATTTATAAAAAATATGAATTTCCTTCATGAGGGATAGATACAGCAAGTTATATTAGGCACTTTAATGCTAGAGCAGATCAGTTAGATTACTAGAATAGGTTCTAATCATCACTCCCACAAACTACTATTATTTGCAGTGGAAGAAGGATTCAAGACTCAATTTCTCTCTTACCTTTGAAAAGGTCAGAGAATCATCTTCTGGATACCCAAAAATCTTTAAAGCCAGACACCCACTGATTAGCAAGGGCAGAGTTATCTGTACCACTAGGAAATGACTTCTGGAATGTAATTTTTGATCCATATAGCCAAATGACCACTACAAAGTCTGAGCATCATAATTAAATTACACTGTGGATTAAAAATAAAAATAATTTGCTGTTTCAGTTTTTCTAAGAGAGTTTAAAATCATGAAGTCAGAATATCCTGATGTGAAGTGATAGATATGTACATTAGAGAAACTCAGCATGAGGAAAACTTCTGTACTTCTTTACCCCACTGAATGGGGTAAGGAATAAATGGTCAAATCAATATACTCTAAAGCATTTTAAAGTTCTTGAATGATTTATCTAAACTATAAACCAGATAGACATGTTCAACCAATTAGATGTTTCTAGTGATTCAACATTAATCTCTCTTTTGGGAACAGATGTCAGTAGATGTGGGGGTAAAATGATATTTAAAGTAAATTGATCAATTTTTAATGGCTTTAATACCTTCACCTAAACACATTGGTGGAGGTCAGTCACTTTTGCAGTTTATGCAAGGCACAACTGCAAACTATTCTAAAGCAAAGAAAAGATAGGAAGAATAGTAAGATACCAATATGGCTCCATCAGGAGTTCTTTAATTACCTGAAAATCAAAAAGGAATCCTACAAAAAGTGGAAACATGAATGAATTGCTAAGAGGAGTACAAAAGTATAGCACAAGCACGTGGGCACAAAATGAGTTACACCTAGCAAGGGACATAAAACGCAATAAAGAAAGGTTCTTTAAAAGGAGCAAAAGAAAGACAAGGGAAAGCGTAGGTCCTCTACTTAGTAGGGAAGGAGAGCTAATAAGTGACAACATCAAGAAGGCTGAGCTGTTTAATGCCTATTTTGCTTCAGGCTTCACTAAAAAGGTTAATGGTGACAAGATACTTAGAATTAATAAAAATAGAAGTGGGGAAGGAATGCAAGCCAAAAAGGGAAAGAACAGGTTAAAGAATATTTAGATAAGTTAAATGTATTCAAGTCGGCAGAGCCTGATTAAATTCATCCTAGGGTAATTGGGGAACTAGCTGAAGCAATCTTGGAACCATTAGCAATTATCTTTGACAACTCATGGATGACGGGTGAGGTCCCACAGGACTGGAGAAGGGCAAACATAATACCTATCTTTAAAAATGGGAACAAAGTGGACCCAGAGAATTATAGACTAGTCAGCCTAACTTTGACACCTGGAGAGATACTGGAACAAATTATTAAACAATCAATTTGTAAGCACTTAGAGAATAATAGGGTTATAAAGCATAGCCACATGGATTTGTCAAAAACAAATCATTCCAAACCAATCTAATTTCCTTCTTTGACAATCTTAGTTGCCTAGTGGATGGGGGGGAAGCAGTAGACATGATATATCTTTATTTCAGTAAGACTTATGAGAATGTCATGTGGAACTGTAACATAATCAAACTAAGGAAATGTGCTCTAGATGAAATTACTATAAGATGTGTGCACAACTGGCTGAAAGACCATACTCAAAGAGTAGCTATCAATGGTCCACTGTCAAACTGGGAAGGTGTATCTAGTGGGTCCTGCAGGGGTCAGTGCAGGGTCTAGTATTATTCAATATTTTCATTAATGACTTCGATAATGGAATGAAGAGGATGCTTATAAAATTTGCAGATGACACCAAGCTGCAAGGGGTTGCAAACACACTAGAGGACAGGATTAGAATCCAAAATGACCTTGACAAATTACAGAATTGCTCTGAAATCAACAAGTTGAAATTCAATAAAGACAAGTGCAAAACACTTCACTTAGAAAAGAAAAATAAAATGCACAACTACAGAATAGGAAATAACTGACTAGGTGGTAGTACTGCACTGCTGAAAAGGATCTGGGAGTTATTTCAGAGTAACAACCGTGTTAGTCTGTATTAGCAAAAAGAAAAGGAGTACTTGTGGCACCGTAGAGCATGCATCCGATGAAGTGAGCTGTAGCTCACAAAAGCTTATGCTCAAATAAATTGGTTAGTCTCTAAGGTGCCACAAGTACTCCTTTTCTTTTTGGGAGTTATTGTGGATCACAAATTGCATGAGTCAACAATGTGATGCAGTTGCAAAAAAGGCTAATATTCTGGGGTGCATTCACATAAGATACAGGAAGTAATTACTCTACTCAGCACAGGTGAGGCCTCAGCTGCAGTAGTGAGTCCAGTTCTGGGCACCACACTTTAAGAAAGATGTGGATAAATTGGAGAGAGTCCAGAGGACAGCAACAAAAATTACAAAAGGTTAACAAAACCTGACCTATGCGGAAACATTAAAAAAGCTGGGCATGGTTACTCTTGAAAAAAGAAGATTGAGGGGGGAATCTGATATGTTAAGGGCTGTTACAAAGAGGAAGGGGATCAAGTGTTCATGCCCACTGAAGGTAGGACAAGAAGTAATGGGCTTAATCTGCAACAAGAAAGATTTAGGTTAGATATTAGGAGAAACTTTCTAATTATAAGGGTAGTTAAGCTCAGAAATAGGCTTCCAACCAAGGTTGTGGAATCCCTATCACTGCAGGCTTTTAAGAACAGGTTAGACAAACACCTGTCCGGGATGGTCTAGGTTTATTTGGTCCTACCACAGTGCCAGGGGCTGCAGCTGTTGATCTCTCAAGGTCCCTTCCAGCCCCACATTTCTATGATTGTATGATTAAGACAGATCCTTTTAATATCATGTAAGATGTGTCTGTGACAACATTAAGAAAAAAAGTTAGCTTTCAACAAATACAGTAGTCTATGTTATGTAAGTTAACGCAATGAGTTTTATGTGTAACATTAAATCAAGTTTGCTAAATCCAATACCATTCTAGCTCCAGTCCTGCAAATATTTCCAACACATGCTTAACTTTATGCACGTCAGCAGTCCTATTGAGTTCACATGCATACAGTTAAGGACATGAGGAAGATTTTGCAGGATCAAGGTATATATCAGCACCTGCATTGCACATTTCATAGGAAATGTTATACTAATACCTTTAAAGCAAATGAATATGCTTTTTCTCCCACATTAATGGACTTAGGATCATCATCATCCAGGTTTTGCCAGATCCTAACATCTCCATCACTGCCACAAGTTACAATACAGCTGTTAAGAAAATAATATTATTTACATTTGTGTATAGCAGGGTTATTTTGATTTTCCTCAGCCCAAAATATGGGGGGAAATGTTTAAAAATTCACATTTTTATTAAATGAAACACATTTTATAAGTGTATTTATTCTTCAAATAATATGAGAAAGACACTCATATTATACAACATGAAAAACTTGTAATTCTGCTAGCATAACACAATAATTGAGTATAAGTCTACTAACTAGGTTTGCCCATCCCTCTTTTGTATCTGACCTTAGATACTCAGACACTAACCAGCCAATTCATTTTTCAGCATCTAGGAGGAAATTTTCAACAGCACAAAGGAAAGTTAGGATCCCATCTTGCACTGACTTTCACTAGAAGTTGGGCACCCAACTGCCCTTTGTGCCTCTGAAAATCTGCCCCCTATCCTGTCACAAAGTTTTGACCTAATCCAAATGTGTTAAACACACCTGATTGAAGCTGAGATGGCTGTACAGGAGGGCAGGCCTTTTAAAAACTGTCAAGATTCTGAATTCAACTCTCCTGTCGTTCATGATTTCACTTCTACAACTTTGATGCAACAAATTGTTACACAACATTCTTTACCAACAGAGATTTGGAGCAGAAATCTGAATCTCCAATTTTAAATATTAGAAAAACAGGAATGATTTCAGGATTCCGTTATATCAGCAACACTTCAGCTCCCTCTTAGTGTCCTTACCTCAGACTATGACATTTGTATTTGCTATCAGTCATGCTGGCTAAGTAATGCAAAGGTTTTATAACGTCTGTCAATCATTTTTTGTATTTTGTCCTTTTGTGGTTTTGGTTCTTTGTTGGTAGATCAATCCCCATACCATTCTGACCCTGATACCCTTTTTAACACACACAGACCACGTCTACACAACAAAATTAAGTTGACCTAACTTATATTGGCATACAGTCACTGCAGTAATTACATCGCTTGTACATGTCTACACTTTGCTCCATGTGTTGGTGGTGCACATCCGTCACCACGAGTGCTTGCACCAACTGAACTCCTCACTGTGGGCATTGTGGGATGGCTTCTGAAAGCCAATGACATCAATGTAAACAATGCACTGTCTACACTGATACTGCATCAACCTAACTACATCAACATTGATTCTACACCTCTCGTGGAGACGGAATTATTAAGTCGGTGTAGCAGTGAGTTACACTGGAGGGAGTAAAATTTTAGTGTAGACACTTATATAGTTAGGTTGATGTAAGCTGCCTTGCATCGATCTAACTCTGTAGTGTAGAACAGGTCTCAATTTCAATTCAGCAGCATTATCACGCTTGACCTTTAGTAGACCTCAGCATAGCTATGTCTCTCATGGTTGTTAAAAATCTACTCCTCTGAGAGATAGCTATGCAAACCTAACCCCTGGTGTAAACAGTGCTAGATTGACAGAAGAATTCTTCCTTTGATTTAGCTACTGCCTCTCAGGGAGGTGGATTAACTACAGCAATGGGAGAACCCCTCCCGTTGCTGTATTGAGTGCCTGCACTCAACACTACAGCAGCGCACTTGCAGCACAGTAGCTGAACTGCTGTAATGTTTTAAGTGTAGGCATAGCCTATTCTCACCACCTTTAGCCTGACCTGTTTGCTACTTTGTTATATAACATAATATGTATATGTGTAAAATGAGTATGTATGCTTTTGTTTAGCTGTGTGTACCATATAGTTGAGCTGATTATTTTAAAGTCATGTTAATATACAGAAGTTTGCATTTTTAATACAGTAAGAAATTGAGTATGTGACTGAACTTTGCATTCTTTTCCCTGCAACTGGATAGTACACTTGTACTCTTACAATTATAATTAAATAAGTAGCACTGGAACATAGGAGTTGTGTGTTTCTATGCAATTTTCAGTTCTTTGATGAGTGCATGCTGAGATCCATAGTATTGCAGAGCAGCAGCTGATCATGTTACTGAGGGTGGGAGTGGAGTGTGATAAAGGTAGCGGGCTAATGCTTGTAGGCTGCAATTCTGATTTCCTTGATTTTTAGCATTTGACTTGTGATAAACACACTTAAGAAACCCCAACTCTAAGTGAACAAATTTTTTTGTTGGGAAGATTAAAGTTATCTGGCTAAATCTTCACATAAGGTCTGATCCAAAGCTCACTGAAGACAATAACAGTCTTTCAAATGACCTCAGTTGGCTATGGAACAGGTCCCTAACACACTTAACGCTTGCTGCCTGAGTTTTTTGTAGACTCAAGTTAATGGAGACTGTTTGGTTTATATCCTTTCAACTTCAATAACATAGTCCAAGATCTATACCCAAGAGATCACTGAAAGATAGCAAGCCAATAGCTGGACCTGTGCAGCTACATTTTGGATTTCCAATGTCTATATATACATAACACTTTTCCTCGCACTGCCCCATTTCTACTTCAACCTATGGGACTACTCATGGGTGTAAAGTTGATTTAATGTGTAAGTCATTGCATAATTGAGGCATCAAAATGTAAATTATAACCAACTTTCAGGAAAGTCACAGGAACATAGGAATTGCCACACTGGATCAGACCCAAAGTCCATCTAGTCCAGTATCCTATCTCTGGCAATGGTCAATACTAGATGTTTTATAGAAAGGTGTAAGAACCATAGCAGATGTGGGATAATCTGTCCTTCACGTTATATCTCAACTTGACCTCTAAGATTTAGAGGTTGGTTTAAAGCCTGAAGCATGAGGTTTAATATCCCTTCCAAAATTTGTATCATTATTAATTAGGACAACTCCAGATATTCTTGATATGAATATCGGGAGCTGTACTAATTAATGATGATAAAAATATATAAATATCCAATAACTTTTTGAAGCTTGTTAAGATCTTGGCCTCAATGACTTCCTATGGCAGTGAAGTCCATAGTTTAATTGCACATTTGTGAAAAAGTATTCTATTTATCATTTTTGAATTTCCCACCTTTCAATTTCATTGAATGTCCCCTTGTTCTCATGCTATGAGACACAGAGAGCAGAAGCTCTTGATCTACCTTCTCTATACCGTTCATTATTTTAATACACTTTTATCATGTCCTCTATTACTCAGTTCCTTTCTAAGGTAAACAATCCCAATCTTTTCAACATCTCTTCATAAGAGAGTTTTGCAAGGCCGGTGAACATTCTCATCACTCTTCTCTCACCCTGTCTAGTTTTGCAATATCAATGGCATTGCTTGCAGACACATGAACTACTGAAATAAGCCCTAGTTTCAATAATTTACCTTCCAGTGTCATCAAAGCAGACATCTGTGTGGCCTTCTGTGTGTCCATAGCGCATTGGCTTTTGTGTTGAAGGCATCCTCTCATCTATATAATTAAAAAATGTAAAAAGCTTTATAAAACAAATACAAATGATTTGTTAGTGTTAATAACAGGAAAACACTATTGAAACTTCAGTAGTTAAAACATTTTGATGCAGTGATATTTTTGTATGTTTTTTTCCTATTAAAGATCTTGACAATGTTGATAAGAATCACTACAATATATGTATTTTGAAAAATATTCCTGAAAAGTATGATGAAGGGAAATGAGGAAATTTAGAGGGGGGATTAGCAAATACTGCAGTATTTCTGGTTAAACAAATATAAACCGAGAGCATACACCACCACTTTACTGTATGAGAGTTAAATTGATTAGAACTTTATTAACAACTGCTAGCCTATGCCAAAAACGTTAGTGCATCCCCAAGTCCTGTAACTGTATCCACAAAGATAGAACCTTGCACCCATGTAGAGCTCCAATGACTTTAACAGGGTCCCATGCAAGCATCAGGGTTCACCTAGGTAGATCCAACTGAAGTACTGGGACTCACATAAGCAACGCCGATATCTTTGTGACAAGCCTATATCTTTATTATGAGGGAAATAAATATGGATAAACATCAGCTCCAAATAACAGTCATTTCAAAGTATGTAGTTGCAACAGAAGGCATTTTTTAAAAAGCCATCTATTCTAAAATTCTACATATGTTCTAAGTTGTATTGATATAAGCAGAACAGTTCTGTATTTTAAATTCTTCATGAACTAACTGTGACTGAACAACACACACAATGCACTTCACTTTTGCTTCTATTTTTTGAAGGTCCAGAAGGATCATAGTTAAAAAAATATTAATCACTTGGGGTATGTCTATACTACTACAGCGGGCAGCGATCGATCCAGCGGGGGTTGATTTATCGAGTCTAATCTAGAGGGCATAAATCGACCCCCGAGCGCTCTCCCATTGACTCCTGTACTCCACCGGTGCAAGAGGCAGACAGAGTCGACGGGGGAACGTCAGCAGTTGACTCACCACAGTGAAGACACCACAGTGAGTAGATCTAAGTAGGTCAACTTCAGCTACGTTATTCATGTAGCTGAAGTTGCATAACTTAGATTGATCCCCCCCAGTGTAGACCAGGCCTTAAACTTGGTTAAACACAGTGGCTCTTAAAATAAGAAAATTGCCTCCACATGTCTGCTTTTTTGAATACCTCTGTATTTTACCCTGCCAGCAAACCTATAAACTGGATAGAACCTTAAAACACACAATTCATATACATCTGTTATATTGATTCGATGTATGTTTTACTTTTTACAATATATGGAAAAAGTGACTTTAGCAACCTCCCACGGAACTAGTGAAAGCCACTTCCCTAGAGTGAAAAGAAAAGGAGGACTTGTGGCACCTTAGAGACTAACAAATTTATCTGAGCCTAAGCTTTCGTGAGCTACAGCTCACTTCATCGGATGAAGTGAGCTGTAGCTCACGAAAGCTTATACTCAAATAAATTTGTTAGTCTCTAAGGTGCCACAAGTCCTCCTTTTCTTTTTGCGAATTCAGACTAACACGGCTGCTACTCTGTTCCCTAGAGTGGTGGGCCTTTGGCTAATGGTGAAACAAAATAAGGCTGCAGGACTTGGAAGTACAGTGGCTGCTCAAGAGTGTTGCCTATTGGAGGTAGGGACCTCACTGCAAGCATCACTGTATAGTCACTGGCAATAGAAAAAATGACCAGATATCAGATTCAGGTCATTCATTCAGTATGTAGCATAGGGCTAGATAACCATCATCCCCTACCAAGGAGCAAAATACCTCTTGGAAGGGGCAGATCATTCCACCAGTTCGGAATGAAGTTTGTCCCTCAAGCAATGAGCTGTATCCACGCTGCAGAATGACAGGGCTTGCACCCAAGTCACAGTGGGACGTGGGCTCTGAGCCACCCCCCTAGCAGGGTCCTAGGATCAGGGTTCTTTGTCCTCACAGACCTGAATCTGACTGATTTTTGTGTGGCTGGCAGGGGGACTTGGGCTCAAACCCGAGTCAGAGCCCAGGCTTAATATGCAGTATAGACATACCCTAAAGGCTTCCCTGCTGGCCCCTGGCTGCTCCTAAAACCTCCACATTAGATCAATATGGGGGACAGGATGGGGAGAGATCCCCTCAGAAATTATACAGCCCTGAGATAGGATTACGTTCTCCACAGGAATGGTGATGCAGGGGGAGATATATCCCCACGCTCACCGTGTGTAGGTCCTGAACCCCAAGTAGGAGGCAAAGCCTGGGGTGGCTGGTATCTAGAGGCTACTGCCTCCATCTTCTGTGTGTCGAAGGGGAGATCTGCACCCAGCCCCTGAGGGGTGATCGGGCCCAGTGCGGGGGTCACAGTGAGACACCCCACAATCCTCTCGCCTGCTTTCCTGCAAGGCCTGATGTGTGCATAGCCCCCTCCCCTTCCCCCTCCTCAACCCAACCCCTCCTCCTCCCCCCCCCCCCCACCCAACCTCTCCTCTCCTCTCCTCCCCTCACCCCACCCCACCCCACCCGCACTCAACTCCTCCACCACCCCCCCACACACACACATACCCCCTCGCCCGCCGCCACCGGCGAGACCCAGCCACCCGTCAGCCCGGCACTCACCAGCCACGGTCCCGCCCGGCCCCGCTTCCAGCCTTCCCGCGCTCCCTGCCGGCGCAGCTGCGCCTGCGCGGCCCTGGCTCGGCTCGGCTCGGCCCGCCCCCCGCAGCTCGGGCCTGCTGCTCCCGTCAGTGGCCGGGGCGGGGCCGGCGGGGCGAGCCCGGGCCGGGGAAGAAGGATGGCGGCGGTGGCCGCGACTCAGGCCGCTTCGGAGCTGCTCTGCCCAGGCAGGTGAGGGGATCGGGGCTCCGCCGAGAGGGGAGCGCGGGGAGAGGGCCGGTTCCCCCCCCCTCCCCCCACAGAGCCCGGTAGGCAGCTCCGTACCCTGCGCCGTCCTTCCCGTCCCCCATCAGCCTGCCCCCCCTCCCCCTGCCCCCCCCTCAGCCTGCCCTCCTGCCCCCCGCCCCACTCCCCCTCCTCCTGCTCCCCAGCCCCCTTCTCCTGCCCCCTCCTCAGCCTGCCCTCCTGCCCCCCTAGCCTGCCCCCTCCTCCTCAGCCTGCCCTCCTGCCCCACTCCCCCTCCTCCTGCCCCCTTCTCAGCCTGCCCCCCTGCCCCACTCCCCCTTCTGCCCCACTTCCCCTCCTCAGCCTGCCCGCCTGCTCCTCAGCCCCCTCGTCAGCCTGCCCCACTCCCCCTCCTCCTCCTCCTGCCCCTTCCTCAGCCTGTCCTCCTCCTCCTCCCCCCTCCTCAGCCTGCCCCACTCCCCCTCCTCCTGCCCCCTCCTCAGCCTGCCCCACTCCCCCTCCTCCTGCCCCCTCCTCAGCTTGCTCCCCGCCCCACTCCCCCTGCCCCCTCCTCAGCCTGCCCTCCTGCCCCCCCAGCCTGCCCTCCTGCCGCAGCCTGCCCCACTCCTCCTCCTCCCCCTGCCCCCCAGCCTGCCCCTGCCCTCCTCCTGCCCCCAGCCCCCTCCTCAGCCTGCCTCCCGTCCCCCTCCCCCACTCCCCCTCCTCAGCATGCTCTCCCTCCTGCCCCTCCTCAGCCTGCCCTTCTGCCCCACTTCTGCCCCCCCTCAGCCTGCCCTTCTGCTCCACTCCCCCTCCTCCTGTTCCCTCCTCAGCCTGCCCTCCTGCCCACCTCCCCCTCCTCCCGCCTGCCCACCTCCCCCTCCTCCCCAACTTCTCCCACCCCAGCCTGCCCCACTCTTCCTTTCCTCCTTTTGCCCCAGCCCCACTCCCCCTTCCTCCTGTTCCAGACTCTTCCTGCCCCTCCATTCTCCCTTTCTTCTGCCCCAGCCTGGCTCACTCCCTCTTCCTCCTCCTCGCTCCCTGACTCAGCCTGTCTCATTCCCCCTCCTCTGTATCGCAGCCTCCCCCTCCCTCCTTTTCCTCGTGTCCCCTCTGTGCCCCCAGGCCTCCCTCCTTCTTTCCCCCCCCCGTCCCATACTCCCATTACTTCTCCTGCCTCTCTCATTTTCCGCCAGTCCCCTCTCTCCTCGTCTCCATTCTCTCTTCTCCAACCCCACCCCCATATTCTTCCTCCTTCTAATCTCCGCTTCCTCTCTCCCTATGCCCCCTCTGTCATTCCTTCTTCCCCTTGCAACCCATCCAGCTGTTCAATTAATCCAGTCTATCTTTGTGTCTGATGGTGAGTGTTATCTGCTGCTGCCTGGCATGAGGTCGGGCTCTGAGATTCCCACCTGCATATTCCCCTCCTAATGGCTCTGCTGGGGAGCAGCAGGTAAGTAATGTTGGCTGCATTTGCATTAGGACAGTGCTATTCTTTTATTTATTGCTCAGGAGCAGCTAAAAGAGAAGGGCTCAAAGCTTTGATCAGTTCACACCTTTTAGCATGTTCCTTAAAATAGGGTGGGATGCTGGGTTTTTAATACTGCTCAGAACAGACTGTGACAGAAGCTAGTGTTTAGAACTAAGTATGCACAAATCTATGCTTCATTTCAAATATGCATTATTTTCCATTTATACTCTTTCACGGTAGTCCTAAAGAAGCAGTTATTTAGCTTTGAAAATAGTTTTAGGCTGAACTTTTAATAGTGGGGTAGTATCTTATTCATGGAGTGAAAGCTCTTGTATCTCATTAATGGAGTGAAAGCTTTACAATGTAGATAAGTACAAGTAATGGTGTTTTCCTTCTGTTGTTAATTCCAGAGAGTCAGGTATTAAATGCCTGTGATTTCATAAGCACTAGAGAGACACATAATAGTATTTTGAGGACACGTTCCCTCTTTTCTGATACTATTGTCTTTGTGAAGGGGAGAATAACAGGAAATCGAACTTGTCCTCCTAAGTATTTTGGTGCAGGTTTGTGGCTGTAGATAGTTGTGACGTCTACAAAAGCAGTTAAAATAAATGTTGATGTCTTATAGCCTGTGTTTGCAGAACACATTTTATGTTTCATGCTGACTTACATAGTCATTTTTACTAAAATAGACTTTCTCAGAATACATTGACATATTTTTGTAAACACAAGTCGCTGTCTTACACCATTCTGAGTGATGCTGCTGTTATAATTTTTAGCTATAATAGCTTGACTGTACAAGTCAAACCTGCAATGTGTTGTCGGTAGTTTAAAAAAAAAAAAGAAGTTGTCCCTGCAAGCACATTTGGTCCTTTATAACCTTCATTAATTAGTATTCATTTTTAAAATTGAACTAAAATTTCCCTTTGTGATCTTAACTCCTCCATTCTCAATGAAATTGTGGGAAGCTCCAGTTAAAGAACAAGTCCTTATTCAGGCATCATATTGATGTTGGCGGGTATTGAATAAAGAGTGCAAGATCTCACCGATTGTGGGATCGTTCTCAGAATCATGAGAGACTAATCTGTTACTATCCTATAACTAGCATATCTTACTGATACTGTACTTACGATGACTATACAGTTGTAGTTAAATGAATAGCTACTCCAATACATAAACCAATAGGCTGTATTGCTTTGAACCGCTGTATTCAGCACTAAAGGTGCAATACAGTTTTATTTCTTTAAGGACGAAAAAAATGGCTTCTCTTAAAATCACAAAGTATCTGAAATAAGAAAACAGATCTGTTTCCCCTTCCTGTCCCTTTAACCATATGGCACATTTTATTCATGCTTCCAAGAAAAATTGCTTATAGGCTGAACCCTTTTATGCCCAGTTTTATTCTGCATTTGCGCTATTGGTGCCTGGTGGAGGGAAATAATTTTTATATTGGAACTGTTATTGGGCCCTTTGTAATAGTGACATCATTAGTGCTTTCATGTTTGAGTCAGTGACAGTGTTAGACTCTAGGCTTCCTTTATATTTTTTATTTTTTAGTATTCTCAGCTCTCATTATGGAACCTTGTAGAAGCTGTGCAGAGACATGGTTTTCAGTGGGGATATGGGGTAATATGTGTTCTAACAAATTATTCTAGTAGGAACGCCTAATCAGGTGAGTGGGAAGGTAGAACTACACTCTTCAACTCATAAATTTCTTATGGGGGCTGAGGGAATTTCATGTCAAATGTTTTAAAACAATTCAGTAGTCTTATGCATAGTGTCTTTCATAAACGTTTTAATGATTTCAGCTAAAATGCTTTATACTGTAAAGGATGCTTTAAGTACAAAATCAGGTTACAGCTAATCTTGCTGAAGCTGAATCCGTATAAGATTGATATAATGTTGTTAGGTTAGGAAAGCCATCAGAAGATATAGTGATAATTGTCTGCCCTCCATTTGTTGTAAGTACAATCTGGGGGCATTATTGGATCCTTAGCTGCTGTTAAAAAATTGTTTAGCTGTAGTTTTTCTGTTAAGGCTTGTTTCTTTTTTGCTTGGCCAAGAGGATGCAACCATTTTTTTCCAGACCTTGCTACTGTCATCTATGCATTTGTTGTCTGAGTATTAGATTATTGCAGGGGCTACACTTTAAATCTACTTGGACGGTGAAGCTTGTGCACGTTGCAGTAACTGACTTATTAATTGCTGTAAATTTGCTGGGAGCATGATAGCAGTGCTCCATGATTTGCACTGTCTGCCTATTCGGTTTCTGTGTGGAATTTAAAGGCTTAGTCTTGAGCTGTAAGGCCCTGAATGTCTTGGTGCCTGCCCACTTGAGATACTGCTTTTCTCCCTGTGCCACATGGCCACTGCTGTTTAGTCTGCAGAGGCACGTTTTCTTTTTTGGAGCTCCTTGAGTATAAAAGAGAGGGAACTTTTGGTAGGGCATTTTGCATGAGTAGCCCTGAACTTTGGAACCTATTTCCCACACACATGCACATACTGGATATGAAATAGCCCCGGTATTTAATCTTTGGGCATGGTGCAAGGCCCATCTACCCAGGGTTTTGGCGGAGAAAAGGGCAGGATAAGAATCAGGATTTCTTCTTGGGTTAGAGGTATCATCTGGGTATTGATTTTATCTCCTAGTAAATTATTTTCTGGTGTAAGGGTGAGAGGTAGCTGCTGGTTCCATTTTTGAGTGGGATTGTATCTATAATGTATTACAGAGGCACCCAGAGATAAGGTTAGGTACTTTTAGAATCTGAAACATAAATCAAAATAAATAAATAGTTAGAATTGAGACAAATTAATGGAGACAAGGGAATTGAGAGTTAATGCTATGTTTAACTGGGTTTATTTCAGAAGTAAGTCAACAGAGTCCCACCTTCAGTGGAAGTGAAAGTGTTAAATTAAAATGAGGTGTGATGGCCAAAATAATGACTGGGCAAAGATTAATTTGAACAGCAGTTGATCAATGAGAAATATATAAATAACTGAATATATTTTTGTATATAATAACTAGGACTGGATGACAGAGGATGGATCACTTGATGATTACCTATTCTGTCCATTCCCTCTGAAGCATCTGGCACCATCTGCTGTTGGAAGACAGGATACTGGGCTAGATGGACCATTGGTCTGACCCAGTATGGCCATTCTTGTGTTCTCAACTTAAATCATTTGTTTTAAAAAAATCTAAAAAAAATAACTAAAAATACTAATATAAAGAGAAGACAGATAAATATAGACCATTCAAATAATATATTTAATTTATACAAGTTATTGAAATGTAAGCAGTCTGAAACTATGGGCAGTAGTTAGGAAAAAATATTTAATAGATTTGAATGCTATAAGTTACATAAAAATATCAACTTCCACAATTATGACTGAAATTAACCTTATTGGTTAGTAGTATACCAGTGGTGGGGTTGTGTCATTTAATGAGAGGAATAATCAGATGGAGACACTTGGATTTTTGTATTTGAGTAGAGAACTGTCCTAAATAATTAATCACATGGAAACTATAACTAACAACTTGATTAGAAAGGTTTTGGAAGGACTGGCAGTGGAGTGCAGACAAACATTCACGGTGACTGTAGAAAAAGAATATTTTAGGAGGGGAACACTCAAGTTATTCAGAACAAGACTTCCCTGTGTTTGTTATGGCCCTGATCCTACTGCTTCTGAAGTCTATGGGAGTTTTGCCATTGACTTCAGCACACAGGATCAGGTTCTCTCTCTTCTATATTTTCACTGGCTGGTGATTGTTGCCTACTGTCTGATTGAGGGAAGCATTTTCATTGTATAAATGCGTCCGCGAGAAGATGTTGCTTTTAGTTGAGATCCTGAAGTTTATGCCAGGACACCGTGTAGCAATGACCCTGTAGGGATTTTAAAGCTATGATGATATCTAATGACCTTCAGAATCCGGTGGCCTGACATGAACCCTGCTTTATCCATGCATGTTGTTTTGTCTTGTCATTTGTTTAGGAGGAAGAGTTTCATGTTTAAGAGTTTTGTCAGTTGTATCTGCTTCTAACATGCCTAAGGTATATGCACTTTACAAGAAAGCCTCAGGAGACTCTACTCTTATGGGTATAATTTGTAAATGTAAAGTTCTCAGAGCTGATGTGCATAACTTGGTATACTGGATAGCTTCTTCATTTAACATTGCCCGGTAGGTAAAAGTATGCTCTCTATCTCTGCTGCCTTTCTCTTTTTCTTTTTCCTTGGGTTGCGTTTTAATCACTAATGGAAGTACACCTACGTGGCATTATTTGGTTAGAAAGTCTTCAGTTTATGGATAGGATACGTGTACAGTACCTCTCCAAGGTTCTTCTATGACCCCTATCACTATAGTGTCTGAGCACCTCAGAATCTTTTAAATCTCACAATGCCTCTGTGACTTTGTTGTTCACCTGATTTTACAAATAGAGAACTAAGACCTGGTCTGTGCTTGAAAATTAGATCAGTTTAACTACGTCGGAGAGGGGTGTGAAAAATCTATCCCCCTGAGCGGGGTAGTTAAGACCGACCTAAGTTTCCATGTAGACAGAACTAGGTCAACAGAAGAATTCTTCCATCAACCCAGCTACTGCGTCTTGGGGAGGTGGATTGGCTATGCTGACAGGAGAACACTTCCTACACCTACGGGAAGTATCTACACTGAAGCACAGCATTGATGCAGCCGTGCCGCTGTAGTGTTTTAAGTGTAGACAAGCCCTGAGGCATGCAGAGACTGAGGGCCAGTTTTTTAAAGGTATTTAGGCACCTAACTTCTATTAATTTCAATAGGGTTTAGTGTCTTGCTCAACTTCACACAGGAAGTATGTACAGAGCTAGGAGTTGAATTTGGGTCTCCCAAATCCCCAGCTAGCCACTGCACCCTGCTTTCTGTCCTTTTATCAGGCCAAGTTCAGATCTGGTTTTGAGAGGGTGCAGCTCCAGGTACTCTTGCATAGTCATATATTTTGAGTAGCAATTGCCTTTCTAATTGGCCTGACAAAATTAGTCTGCAGTAGCAGATGAAACTGGGAAAATAATATTCTCTTTGGGGCAGGGCAACCTTTTCATTATGTGTATCTACAGTGCCTACCACAGCAGGAGCCTGAGCCCTGATTGGACCTTCTAGGCACTACTGAAGTACAAATGCTAATTGTTCATCATATATGCATATGGATGTAAATGAAAACTGAGCCAGTGAATCTCTTAAACTTACTCTCCAGGCCTGTAGTTTCCATTCTCCAATACTAGATATTGTTGAGTTTTTAATCATCAAGAGTGCTCTGTGAAAAGTATTCGATTAAACTTCTGGGACTTCCTGTATATTTCCCCTACTCGACATAAAAGGTATGTCTACACAGCAACTGGGAGTGAGCCTTCTAGCCTGAGTAGACAGGGTGGGGCTAGTGTGCTAAAAATAGCTGTGTGGATGTTGAGGCATCACCGGCAGCTCAGGTTTGCCACCTGAGCCTGGACTCGGGAGGTAGGGTGGGTCTGAGCTCAGGCGGCTGGGCCGAGCCTCCTCCAGTGCTGCAGTGTTCACACAACTATTTTTAGTGTATTCGTGCAAACCCTGCTCCCATATATCTGTCTACCCAGGCTGCAAAGTCCATACTATGCCTGCGGGAAATACTTTCTAGTAAAATGAAGTGACTCTCCAAAATTCCACAGTGGAGTTACATCAGGGACGAATTTGGCATATTGATTAAATTTAAACATCTTGCTAGCCTAATAGTAGTGCTGTATAGTTCTGTATGAGAGACATAGGTTTCATTTATCATCGGACTCTCTTGCTCACTAACAGAGGAGGGAACTCAGCATGCAGAAGTGTCAGCGTGCTCAGCCCCTCAGGGAATGCAGAGCGATGGGGTATAATACTGGGTAATTCTCACGATGAGAATGGATTTGATGAAGAGAGGAAGCGTATGCCTTTTCTTCCCCTTCTTTGTATTCACCATCTCTATCCGTTTTTAAACAGTTGAGGAGAGGACGCATATCCTGATTTTGGTATGGAAAAAACCCACCTCAGATTATGACAGACCTGGAATGCTCAGGTGCACCTTTGCATGCATATTGAAAAATGTACTACTATACTTTCAGCTATGTACTCACAAGGAGATTTTTTCAAGATGCCCCCCTCCCTTCCCCATTGTACGTACACACACACAAACATTTAAACTCTTAAGAATACAATAAGCCTTAGGAAGCAAACATAGGGAGTGAAATAAGCATGTATAAGTCTCAGGAAAACGCTCATTTAATGTAAATTTTCCTCCACAATGAGTAATAAGAAGCTCCATCTTTCATGGCCTTTTTTCAGTTGCTTTTAGTAAGGGATCTGGATTTGTTTTAATCCTTTTCAGTATGTAAAGCTCCAGATATTTCAGCCCCCTGGGGACCTAATGTTGTGTTTTTTAACTCCATTTTGAAAAATAAATGAAAAAAGCATTCAGAGATTGGCAGAATCTGTGACTTATTTTTAATTTCTTTTGTATCCTGAAAGTGACCCAAAAGTGTCAATTAAGAATAGGATCCTAGGCATCAGACTTTGTGGATTAGTTATAAACAAACATATCATCTAGGTACAGTAGCTCTTTGTACTCTTTAACCTACTTTGTTTCTGTTCCGGCTTGTTCTTTCCTGAAAGGCTGATTGAAATAGTTGCAGCATTTGCTCAGTGAACAACTAAAGCAATATAACCTAATGCATGTGATGTGCCATTTTAAAACCTACCTCGTGCAAAATTATTGTCAACAACCAGGTCTTTCTGCTATAAAGCATGATTGAATGTATGCCTTATTCATACTCAAAGAGATGGTAATTACTGGGAAATATTAATAATGGAGAAGGATTAAGGGTGTCTAGGTCTGCGACCAAGGCAGCGTTTGTGAAGAATCTTCCTAATGAATTGAGCTTGATGTATATTATTTATACATATGCCAGCAGTTAATTGCCATTACGTATATTATTTATACATATGCCAGCAGTTAATTGCCATTACTGTCACTTATACAGTTGCGTTGGTCTTGTGTTATGAACTTGTAAAGCTGTTAACCTAGCTGTGTTTTCTATTTCCTTAGATACTTCCAAAAAATGCCTGAAAGACGCTTCAAGCTGTAGAAACTGTTACAGAAAAACACAACATATAGCTCTGGGACTTTTGGAGTTAAGCTGTCAAAATGGAGGAAAATAAAGAAAGTAATAGTAAAAATGTCGATGTAAGACCCAAAACCACCCGTAGTAGGAGTGCAGACAGAAAGGATGGTTACGTATGGAGTGGAAAGAAGCTCTCATGGTCAAAAAAGAATGAGAATTGTTCTGATGGTGAAGCAGCAAGTAGTGCAGGAAAACCAGTGGCTGGTTTAAGGAACCAAGAGAGGAAGCACAGCTGTTCATCTATTGAACTGGACTTAGATCGTTCATGTGGCCACAGATTTTTAGGCCGGTCTCTTAAACAGAAATTGCAAGATGCTGTGGGACAGTGTTTTCCTATAAAGAATTGTAGCAGTCGGCACGCTTCAGTGCTTCCATCAAAGAGAAAAATTCATATCAGTGAATTAATGCTAGATAAGTGTCCTTTCCCACCTCGATCAGAGCTAGCTTTTCGATGGCATTTAATTAAAAGACATACTGCCCCCATAAGTCAAAAATCAGAAGAGTGGATAATCACTGATTTATCCCAAAGTGAAGAGACAGATGATCAGCTGAGAGATGGAGAGAGCACAGATCGGGGAGGAAACACTTTCTCACAGCCATGTGACATTTCAGATAGCAACTCCTGTAAATGTGATCCTAGGACTGAATCGGTTATGAGTAAGGTGTTAAAGAACAATAAAGACGAGAGTGATATGGACTCTGATGATGAAGTTATAACACTTTGCACAAGTTCTAGAAAGAGGAACAAACCCAAATGGGAAACGGATGATGAGCTGCTACAGTTGGAAACTCCTCCCAAATACCATACCCAGATTGATTATGTCCACTGTCTTGTCCCAGACCTTCTCCAGATCAATAATAATCCATGCTACTGGGGTGTAATGGACAAATATGCAGCTGAGGCACTACTAGAAGGAAAGCCAGAAGGAACTTTTTTACTACGAGACTCTGCCCAAGAAGACTATTTGTTTTCTGTTAGTTTTAGACGCTATAGTCGTTCTCTTCATGCAAGAATTGAACAGTGGAATCATAACTTCAGCTTTGATGCTCATGATCCTTGTGTCTTCCATTCTCCTGACATTACTGGTCTCTTAGAGCATTATAAAGACCCAAGCTCTTGTATGTTCTTTGAACCACTTTTATCCACTCCCTTAAACAGGACTTTTCCTTTTTCCCTTCAGCATATATGCAGAACAGTTATTTGCAACTCTACAACATATGATGGCATTGATGCTCTTCCTATTCCTCCATCTGTCAAGTTATATCTGAAGGAATATCACTATAAATCAAAAGTTAGAGTACTCAGGATCGATGTACCAGAGCAACAAAGCTAGAATGTATTTTTTGTGGGGGGGAATAGGGGTTGTCTCTTGATCTGATAACGTTTGTGTTGTCCTTCCTCCCTTGCATTTTTTTTCTATGGCGATTTGAATCTTTTCTGTAGATTATTTACAGTCCAAATTGACCTCTGCCTGGGTCTTTCTGTCCAAATGTACTTTGACTCTTCCTTCCACCCCTTTTTAGTCAACTCACTAGAGTCTGTGGTTTTTTGGTAATGTTCATACCCTAGGGTTTTATGGAATTTCAGGTAGGTTTTCTAGGGTTTCCACATAAGGATAGTCTTTAGATTTAAAAATAAAAATTCATATTTGAATTTGATCTGTCTTTTTATATTGTAATTTGCATATGTTGCAGGCATGTTTGAAATGTATGCACTGTAAACTAAAGATTGACTAATCTGTATTTTCTATCTTTTAAAATGAGTGCTAATGACCTATATATAAAGTAAAATTAATCAGTCTATTTCTAACACTATTACTGTGTGTAAAATATTATTTTGATGGGCAGTTATTGCTATGAATTTTTTTCTACTTTTTTTCTTTAAACACTTGTGACACAGCACTATTTTATCTTGCACTGTTAATCCTGAAAAGAAGATGGATAACCTTCTTACTTCATTCGTAGCGGGAGGGCTTTTTTTTAAATATGGTTTAGAAGAAATAGCTACAGATTGATCAAATGCTACATCTCCCCAGAGAAGATTGCTTGCTGCCAAATTCTGTGTGCAAGGAAATTATGCATGGATAATCCTCCAGAAAGCGGCACCATTTTACATTATATTTGTGTGGTCATTTACAAACATCAAACTCTTGCCTTCTTTTCAATAAAGTTATTCTGCTCATACTTGAATCAATGGCACAATCCCAGTGAACCTCAGTGTGTGCAGGTTTAGGCATAGAATTAGTCACTGTAAATGGCAGAGGGGCCCAATTCTGTAAGGTGCTGAGCACTCCACAATCTCATTGTCTTCATTGAAGGGACTCACCACTGCTTATGGCACTGGGCCCAGATTAGCCAATCTGTCAAATGTGATAAGTAATAATATAGGTAACTAAAGTGAGCATATTGTTTTTCCCTTTAACCATGTGGACAGTTTTGACATGTTGAATAATCCCTTACGAATTTAGGCCTTGATCCTTTCCTTTGTGATTAACTTGACTCATGAGTAGTCTCTTTGACTTGAATCAGATCACTCACATGCAGAAATGTTTGCAGAACTGGAAGCTAAAATAGCATTTACATTGTTTCTTTGGCCATTTTTATTTCAGCTGTCAGAAAATTGTGTGAATTTGTGGGCAGCAAATCTCCCTTCCCACCAAAGTTGGAGACTGAGTAATGCCGGGGTGGTTATGCAAACTTTCCCCCACAGCTCCACTGAAGCACAGCATTCCTTGCCTAAAAATTCTTCTATAACATCATCTTAAGGTTCAATCCAGACCAGTTAGGGGTTGTGTCATCGCCTCCCTTGGAACTCTGGATACCTTAAACGCTAGGCTGCTGTGGGTCACAGCCTGAATGCCAACAGTCAGTCTACAAGCATGCAGGTTACACCCGGGCTTCCACAGCCCAGTTACTGTTTGCATAGTGATGCCAGTGACCCCCAAATGCCAAATTTCTTTAGCTGTCTCCCTGCGGCCCGCTCCTGGAACAGTCACAGAAGTTACCTTTGTTGCTCCTTTAAAGAGAATATGCTGCAGCTTGTTAATTTGACTGAGGTTTGACAAACGCTCTTACTTTAGTCACAGAACTGAATAAAGTTTTAGCGTTAGAAGGGTATTTTTACCTATGACTTTTTGTTTAATAAACTTGTTTTACTTTTACAGTTTATTAAACAAAAAGTCATAGGGTCAAATTATACACTATTCTATTTGTATACAAAATACAGATAGAAAGGGTTACAAGCAAACAAAAGTAAAAATACCCTTCTAAGACTAAAACTTAATTTCAGCACGATACAATCATTGCTGAAGTAGGTTTCTCACCTATATTCAGTTCCTCACGTCTTTAACTCCTATTGAACATTTGACATTGAAGGACCCAATGTTCTTTGATTTCAAAAGCTCTGGCCCCTTGAATCACGCAAGTAATGGATCACTGTCTTTTTGCCCCCTTATATCACTCCAAAGTTCATTGTCTCTGTTTCAAGAGTCAGAAAAGTTTCCTGTGGACTTCCTATCCCCATGCTGATTTGTATGTTAGTAGGGCTTCTGTTTTTTTGATTCTAGATTGCTTAATTAACATTGGAGACTGGTATAGAGCTCCTTCCCTCCTGGCTGAGAGAGAACTTTTTTGTCCCTGGGTTTGGTCACATACTTTAAAGCATAATATCAGTGAATATCCAAAATTCCTCATATAGTGTTAATGAATATATTTCACAATTATATTAATCACCAGCATGTCATAGGCTTTCATAAGACTTTATTCAATATACTTTTATAATACAGCAATATTGTTTACAATCAATTGATTCAATGGCTTATGATTTGAGGTTCAGACCCCCTGTCTTTATTGACCAATAAACTTTTGAAATGTATTCTCAGATAAAGTAACTTTTCTCCTATGGGGAAGAGATGCCATGCAGTCTGAGGAAGACTTCATACTGGTTCCTCCCCCTGTTAGCTTGATGGCTTTGTTTCCTTTTTACGTAAAGTACCTTCAGTATTTCTGCCTGAGGACCAGGCTTGTCAGACAAGCAAGTTCACATTCCTTCATCTAAGGCAGTCTAGGCTTACGCATTTCTTGCCAAACACATTTTAAGAACATAATTCTAGCACCTACTTATAACTCTTTGTACACATCCCATACATACACCACTCAGGAATTTTAATGATCAGTGAGTTATTAGTTTTCCAATGATAGATTACTTGCCACCTTTTGGGTATACATCATGATGTTAGGTGTAGCGAGTAGGGCAGGCCTGACGAGTTGCTGACAGAATAGCGAACCACTAATAGGCCTCAGTGTCACATCTCCTTTTCAGGCCTCAGCCGTCTCAGCATAGAAAACACACTGAACTAGTCTGGTGTCCTTGTGATGTGGACATTTTTCAACTAGAGACTAAAAGGAGACCATTGTGTTTGTTTTCACTTGTAGTTTAAATTGGTTTTGAACCAAAGTCTCCAGGAATAAAATATTAGTGCATCAATCCATGTTATTGCATGAATATATGTTGATGAATATGCTATGGGGCAGATTCTCAGCTGGTGTAAACTATAATAGCACAATTGATGAGTATCAAAAGTTTACATCAGTTGAGCCTCTGCCCCTGTATGTGCAAATGGCTATTAGGGAACTGATATTTATGTAACTATCCATAGCCATCAATGCATAGTTCCTTGTACTGCTTCAATTCAATTAACTTCATTGAATAGACCAGACATTCTCTTAAGAGGATTCATGATTTTTTTTAAGCTAGTTCATATTAGGAAATCTATTTCTTCATTATCTATTGCTGCCATATTCACATAAGACTGGATGAAAAACGGGAATCATCTTTTGTTCCATGTGTGCGTAGCATCAAGCACAATGGGATATTGGTCCATGATTGACTAATAAATAGTCCAAACCTAAATTTATCCAAAATTTGCAGAGGCACTTTGTCTGCTTAATCAAAGTTGTCTCGTTCAGAAACTCCAATCTAAGCCAAGCACTTCATAACTAAAGGATTTCTTACTTAAGTGGAATTGTTCATCATGTTTTCCACAACACTGTACAAAAACTAGATTGCAACCCATAAAAATGATCTAATATATTTAAGTTCTTACACTGAACCCGTTAAGAAGAAAGATGAGTGCTTTAATGAAGGCTTACAAAGCGAAGACTATCTTCATTTTCAAGAACAAAAATTGTCCCTTCACAATGAAAGGCCATCAGACAAATGTGTCTTGGATGCAATTTTACAGCCTGCTGCATTTTTTCAGCTTTGTCTATGTATTTTTATGCAGCCTTTATAATGGTGGCATCTGTTATAACACTGAAATGAAACAGTAGCTTGGTTTATTCCAGATTTTTCTACAATTTTAGGAGACTAAATAGTTAAATAGAATAGCTATTGTGTGTGTAAAAACAGAGCCTTTCATGTGTGGGTTAATTAATCATAACTGTTTAACTAGATAGGAACAAAATTGCTGAACATGGTTTTTTGAAAATTTGTGCAGGTTTTTGTTTTGTTTTGCCAATTTAATGTGATTTTTTGCACCCCTGGGATCTGACTGTGGGCGTGTAATTTCACAAGACAAAACTTTTTTTACTGTGAAGCATGTGAAAACTCAAAAAGCCCCTTTTGTTCAAAAATTCAAACTGTCAGGTTTTTGAGAAAGAACCCTTTAAGAGGCTATCTGGTTTAGAACATCCTTGAGTTCTTTTTCCACCTCTGCCACTAACAAACTTGCTAATATGTTGTCTTAAATACAAGGCCTAACACCACCTCTGTGACCATACAATTCATCCAACTTGCGGAAGGCACTTTCAGTCCAAATGCAGAAACGCCCAACATGGCCACCTGGAGTAAGTCTCAAAAGATTCAGCTTGTCTACATTGAGAGGAGTAATTCCTGGGATATTTCTAAAAGCCCTGATGATGCCATTGTCCTCATTATAGATAATGCAGGGTCCCCTGTGCTGAATGTGACGGCAATTCCTCATTTTACCCTTCCCAGCATGCATACACTGAGAGGCATAAACCTTTTTTATGTCATTCCATGCTTTAAGCTTCTGAAGTAGGCAAATATGCCTGCTTCAAAGATAACTGGGGCTGACAGAAGTTAAGTGACAGGCTCAAGATCACACAGAGAGTTAGTTTCAGAAGCCAGATAAGAAATCATCTTTATGATTCCCAGGTCCATGCAAAATATAGTAGACCTGGGCAGGCCATTTAACTTCTGGGGCTTGATTTTTTTTCCCATGGTAATCCTACATTGTACCACGCTGGTCCTATTGTCTGAGGCTGCAAACCCTGGCATAAGGAGGTCTGGTCTGCTGATCACCTCTCCTCCGTTTGTGCTATAGATCACACAGCGTACTCAGTGTTAGGAAAAGCTGAGCACTGCTGTCGTACTGACGCTACAGTTCCTACTCCTAACCCAAGACTCCTCACCTAAAGCTGACCCAGTGGATAAACTCTTGCATATGTCAATAGTTTGACAACGGGTCCATATGTTTGTCCACCCTTGCTTCCCCAAGTCAACAAATGAGTGCCAGTAAATTATTGTTTGTAGGTCACAGTCAAGTGACCCATTGTGTTAGGTACTGTACATACACATAGTAAGAGACTGCTGCCTCCTCTATTTAAGTTGCAGACACTAGCCTGAGAGGGGAAAAGGGTACAGGGATGTGAAGCAATTGCACAGGCTTATACAGCAGGTCAGTGGCTAAACTGGGAATACGACGACAGGTTTCAGAGTAGCAGCCGTGTTAGTCATGCATCCGATGAAGTGAGCTGTAGCTCACGAAAGCTTATGCTCCAATAAATTGGTTAGTCTCTAAGGTGCCACAAGTCCTCCTTTTCTTTTTTTGGGAATACAACCCAACTCTCCCGAGAGCAAGCCCAATACCTTATTCACTGGACTACACGGCCAGTCTTGCCATAAGCAGAATGACTGTGGGGCGTGGGTACCACTCTGAAGTGCTTTCTTTACCCCTACATTAGGAACATGTCAAGCTGATTGTAATAAATGTGAAATGCTTTTAACTTTTGCTAGTTAGGCCTCCCATCTGGTAAGGAAAAGAAAAGGCCTGGCTATCATTATCTTCAGTAAAATAGTTGTTTGGTAAGAAAGCATAGGAAGGAAAGTCAGGCCCTATAATGCACAATGGACAAATTTCAGATATAAGCTTTTCCTACAGAAAAGATAGTGTTGGTTGTTACTCTTTACATTGGATTTTACTCCCACTGAGTTTATATCGCACTTTGCAGCAATGTAAATTATTGGCCTGACATCAGCAGTGCAGAGCCCTGGTAACTCCCATGGAGTGAGTGAAGGTTTTGGGTGCTCAGCATGTCTGATAATCAGGGGCATATATTTCTTGTCGATTTTACTACTCTTCAGCAGCTTCAAACCAGTGAAATCTACGGTGCAGTCATTTCTTACAAGCTATATCTCTTTAGTAGCACATCCAGCTGCAAAGAAATACAGGGATCATAATTTATATGCTGTCCCTTTAAAGAAGCTGCCCACGTTTCCAATATAAAGAAGGAATATTTGTATGATGCTGTCATACATGGCCTTACTGTAAAACTGACATGCTCTTAAATAATTAAAAAGGGGGTACTTTAATTTTGAAAAAAGACCCCATAGGAAGGAGGTTGAAGGAAGCTTTTAGTCAGCTTTGAGGCTAGATTTATTGATCTGGTGATCAATCCCATCTTCTTTCCTGAATTTAAAGCTAATGGGAGATTGTGGTCAAAGATGAGTGGCTTTTAGTTAAGGTTTTTGACTCTGATAAATAATACAACAAATGTCTTAGTAAGTAATAAGAAATAAGGAATTCACTCATTCTTTTAAATAGAACAAATGTGGCAAACAAGACTCAACTGTAATTTTTGAAGTCATTTATTAGACAAATTGCTCTTCCTTACTTTTTTACAAGAGAGAGACATAAACCATTATATTATTTATTCATGAATCATAGCCATTAAGATGATAAATCAAATTATCAGCTTCCTGTCTCTTCAGTTTTAATCATTTTTTATAGTTCATGTAATATAAAGACAGCTTCCTTCCTATGAAACAAGAGACCTTCAGAGACCTATTTATTGTAAACGTACATTTCCTTCCCATTTCTAAGTATATCCTAGTGATTTTCTCTGTCAATTTTAGCTGTAATAAAAATCCAATAAAGAAGTTGTACGTTGGTCCGGTGTAGCAAAATTAACTGTGAAGAAAGTGTTTTTTTAATCCCTGAAGTACATTATAATAGAAAATGCTGTTGAGGTTTGTTTGTTTGTTTTATTTTTTTATGTGTATGGGATGTGATAAGTTGATGGCATAATGAGACACAAATCTTGACCACAGCTCATATACTGCTGATGGGAGCTTTCTCGGATGGTTTGGGATTTTAGGTTGATCTATACAATATTCTCACTTTCTTTGATACTGAGAGCCATCTTCTTTCTCGGTCCCAGCACTGCAGTCATATATCTATTATATTCTGCCTCTCGGCAGGGTGCACAAGAGCTAATGCCACTCCTAGTCTGGGAACCGGCTAGCACTGGAGAATGAATGATGTAAACACCATTTCAAACATCCTCTCCTCCTGGCTCCATCTGCACCAGCCTTCGTTTGCTTCAGAAACCAAACGTTTGATTTTAAGTTGTAGATTGTGATATGTGTAGAGTCATCTGCAGGCAGAGTATCTATTCTGACACAAGCTGGACTACAGTCGGGTGGCAATCGCTGTCTCCATTGCCCTGTGTGAGATTTGACCTCCTGTGTACATTGATTTCCATTTGAAAGAGAGGCTGTAGCTGTTAACTGATTTTTAAACTTGATTGTCCATATTAAATGCTACTCTCAGGAAGCAAGGGTGAGGGCATAGTTTCCAAGAGTGTCATGAAAGCCTTTAGAATGGTGGAAATATTCATCATGTGCTACACTATAAAAATCGATACAGGTTTACTCCCCTCTGCATGATTTGCTAGGGCTGCATATAAAATAAATAGTACGTGCATGGGGTGAATTGCAGTAACTTCACCCCCAATACTCGTCGTAATTATTGCCTCAATGAATGTCGCTGATGCATTATCTAAATGTTTCCCCTCTGATAATAAAGTCAAAGTGCTGAGGAGTGCGTGCATTTTTAAAGGTGTTTGCTGCACCTCAAAAGATTCTGGTAAACTTCCCCGGACTCCAGATCTGCTCCTACGGATGCTCAAAAGGAGTTTTGCTATAAGACCCCTTGGTCAGGTTGTCTGTAGAAAATGAACTAGGGACATCTAGATCTAGAAGCATGAACCTCTACTGCTAGAGCTAAAGAACCAACTCCATAGCTTGAAGGCTGTAGCAGGCTTATAAGCCTCTTTATGAGGTCTGGCCATGAGAAAGGACAAAAACACACTTGGCCAGCGTGTTAGACCATTGGCTTTAAAGGGAGCTGAATCAGGCCTTAGATGCAATCTCTCTTCTTTCTCCATCCACCCCCCTCACTCCATCCACACACAAACATTCTTGGCAAACTCAACCCTCCCTGATCTTTTGCCACATATTCTAAGAGTGGCAGTTCCACCCCTTTTGAAACTGTTTTGCTCATTTTATTTTCTCTACATTATGTAGGTAAGTGCCTGTCTCCAGTGGAAGCTGGAATTCATACCCCTAATAAAGCCTGAGTGCTTCTTTATTTTCATTAATTCTTCTGTGGGATCTCTGTCCCTGATTCTGTTCCCTGAGATGTCAGTGGCAAAATTTACGCTGACCTTTATGTATCTGTTACAGGTGCCAAGATTCATAGATTCCCAGGCCAGTGTTTCTCAACCTGGGGCTCACGGGACAGGTTTAGGGGGGTCTCAAACAGGGCTGGTGCTGGGGGACAGGAAGCATTGTGTCTGGGGCCCTGTGCCACAGGGGTAAGTCCAAAGGGGATCGCCCATACAAAAGGGTTAAGAAACACTGATTTAATCTGACCTTCTGTATAACAAAGGCCATGGAACCTTCCCCGCAAAATTCCTAGAGCACGTATTTTAGAAGAACATCCAGTCTTGATCTTTCAGACAGACTCGCCATTGATGTTAAGTGTATTTGATCAGCTAATCTATCTATGAAATTTATATCATCCTCATTGAGAATAGCCCTGCAAGGACTGAAATCCTCTCTGGATCTGCAGATCTGCTATAATGCAGACAGTGCCATTCCTGATCAATGTGATTCAAACTAATGGCACAAACACTTTGAAGGGGGTGAGCAGTTCAGCCTTTAAGTCCATGTGGCTTCTCTATTGTGATAGACTAGATGGGTGCCAGCTGTGCTGGTGGTTCTTGTATATGGAAATGGAGCCCAAAAGTCACCACGCTTGTTTCACATACTGTTGCCCGTGACGAAAGAGCAATCAATGAATCCATTTGGTAACAATTGCTGGAAACTGCCAACCTGATCAGGAGTTGAACAAATAACCTAGAGGTGCATGGCTTTGTATCTGCAGCCTAATCCACCTCGTCCTGCTTTATTTCTTTTTCTAACCTATCAGAGAGAAATGACTTCTTATTTACCTTTTTACTCTGTATATTTAGGCAATTTATTTAAAAGTGTCATTGTGAGCCAACAGCTAGAAAAAGCTCTGGATTTGCATCAGCTGAATAGGTCCTTTTTACAGTGTTTTTAAAAATACGTGTTAATCAGCACCAATTGCAACCTATTGCTTGCATTAACCATGTGATTTTTAAAGGAATAGACTGCAGTTTGTCCTCCTGCAGCAGCTGTGTAGTTATATTCCCAGGACAGGCCTTTGAAAAGTTACAAGATGGCCAAAAAGCCCTGTAAATGTCTCTTAATTTTTGATGCTGGTCTGACTAGAAAGTGGCCTTATCAAATTTTGTTTCCAATTAAAAAAAAAATTGGATTAGCTCTTGGGCTGAAACCTACTGTGTCATTTTTATTTTGCAGGTAAGGACCCTCTGAAAATAGAGCTGCATAATGTAAATATGCTGATTGGTGCTGCTGGGATGGTCAGGGAAATACATTAGCAGATCAAACAGGGTAATAAATCTTCTGCCACAACCTCCCTCATTAAACTAGATAAATTGAAATTGCCTCTGGGGTATTAAACAGTTCATTATTTTGTAGGGGAATAACACACAAGACAAATGGAGAGCGTTATTTTAATTGATATTCAGACCCTGACAAATTGATCAAGTAAACTTAGTTGGGTGAAAATTAATCTGAGCTATGTCACAGAGACTCCCAAAACTCATTGTCTCATTGGTTCTGGGTCCTCCCCCACCCCGAAAATAAATGTTCTTTAGCAAAATAAGCACAGAAGAATTGTATGTATGTGTGTTAGCAGTGTCTCAAAGCCTGACAGAGGTTGGTGACTAAATGCTTTTTTGTTGTTTTGAGCAGTTGTCAGCTGCTTGCATTTATAAAAGAATGGACCTGGTTTGCATTGTCAAAGTATTGATATAAATACCAGAGGCCACTGATGCTCAGTGCACACAAAGCGCTACTGGCCCAAAGTAAACAGAACAAGGGAAGACACAGCAGATATCTGAATGGAAAAGTTTCAGAGTAACAGCCGTGTTAGTCTATCTTTGCAAAAAGAAAAGGAGTACTTGTGGCATCTTAGAGACTAACCAATTTATTTGAGCATGAGCTTTCGTGAGCTGTACGAAAGCTCATGCTCAAATACATTGGTTAGTCTCTAAGGTGCCACAAGTACTCCTTTTCTTTCTGAATGGAAAACTGCAGCGATAAGAGAGAGGTGTAGATGGAAGGCTGAGTGTGGTGCAGGATCAAATTGCGGGAACCACTGAATGTTTCTTTGTAGCAGGGCATGCTCTGCTCCTGCCTTCTTGCACCACCTGCTCCACACTGTGCTTTTCGTATATGCTTCCTCCACCAACACCTTTCAAGGAATACGATTTACCACATCCCTTGTATCCTCAGCCCTTCTCCCAGGCCCCAAGAGAAGTCATCTCACTTCCAGGAGATCTCTCTGACCTACAACACAACCTCACCACTCTCCTTCTCTTTCTTGCACTGACATCCTGTGCTTTTATCAGTCTTGCACTGATGGGCTAACTGGCTCTTTAGCTCACCCAGCCTCCACTTACCTGATTAGATCATTAATTTCCATTACCCAATCAGCTCTCTCTTGTGGAGCTAATTAGTGCCAGAGTGATCAGAGTCCAGGCTCCACAGTTAGTTCCTTGCACTGTCACAGTATTTCATTCATAAAAGCAGGAAACCCCTCTCTCATATTTCCTGTGAGGGAACTCGATACTGCAGCTCTTGAATGCTGCTCAGAAATCCCCCATCTATCTCCTTCCAAAAACCTTACAGCTCCAACAGCTGTAGACTGAGGGTCAGGCTGATCCTGTTAAGATCTTTTGTTGAATGACAACATTTTTGTTTTGGAGCTTCGTTTAAATCCAACCTCAGTCACTCTCAGACGGGATTAATGAGGCCATCTACTGGCATTTTTAAACTCTGGGATGAAATTAATCCTTGGTGTAGCTCCAAAGGTTTCAGAACATTTACACTGTGGATGGATTTGACCCAGTGTTCGGTCAGGTGGAGTAGGTGTGATGGTGAATAGGAGATTAATTGAGTGGGTAGATACATGCCAGGGTGACATTGTGTGGGTTTGTGTGACTTTAAACATATAAACTGTATAAGGCACTAGGATTTCAAAGAAAATCTCACTCATGATTGTATTTATATAAACCGTAGTGAAAAGATATGGAAAGGAATAGGAACTGCTTAACGACACAGGTGCATTCCCTTGGTAGAGATTAGAGGTGTAGGTAGCAAACTCATGGCTAGACAAAGATTGGCTGATGAAATCAGAGGTTTCTTTCTTTTCTTCTTTTACATGGGTCAAGGCCATATATTCAATACTTTTATATTTTTCTTAATGTAATGACAAAAGCAGGAAATAAACTACCACCTTCTTGTACTCAGAACGCTCATTTCTTTGGAGTCAAAGTAGCCAGGAATAGTTGGGAGGTGGGGTTCGGGGGGAGGGGCGAAAGCACTTGACTCATCCATTTCCAGCCACTCATCAAGTCAACAACTGTGCCATTGTTATTTAACTATAATGCCTTCCGTCCCCAAAACTGCATCCTTAAGCAATTAAACTCCTACACTAACATGACCAAATAGCACTCTAGAAAGCATCTTTTAGAGCTCAGCCTTTCAACACTTTCCAAGGTTGCAATATAAATTATACTGTGGAAACTGGTGTAACCCTTTATGATTCAAGAAAGATGCATACCCCATTTCACACAAAAAGCATATTGTATTAATGAATAAAAATTACATGTAGTGGCAGTTAAGGTTGTGACAAGACACACTCTATCCACCCACAACCTTAAAAACATTAAAATAAGAAGTTAGGGGGAAAGACTTGTGCAGTCCTTTCCACCATCATCTGGCCTTCAGCCCTAACAATAACATGCTCCAATGTCCCATAAGGCTTTAACTTCTGTCTCCAACAGATACCCAAAAGCAGAAGCCTCAGCTTCCCCAGACTTGTACTCTTATGCAAAACCATAACCATGACCTCATCTGCCTTCATATCACTTCTCTGGCAGACATTCAGAAAGGACATTTGTATAGAGATGTGGTCCTACATGCTACATACTGATTTGAATGGAAGTTAGGTGCCTAAATACCTTTGAAGATCTAGGCCATAGTGCCTAGGAGCCCCAACCAGGGATCAGGACTCTAAGGTGCTAAGTGCAGTACAAACACACAGCAAAAAATGGTCTCTGCCCCCAAAGATGGATACAAACAGATGGATGGAGCACAAGGTAACAATGAGATAATTATGGACAGTCAAATAAGCAGTAGCGACAACACAAGAGCTGCCTAACCAACAGTGTAAACAGTAGCTTAGTAGAACTAAGCTCTGGGCTAGCTATATAAAATCTCTCTTTGCACTTCCTTGACCCACCTAGTATTTAATGTAATTTTAGAGGGATTAGCAGCAACCTGGAATAAGAATATTTTGGGTAGACCACATGATAGCTAGTTTAAATGCAGGAAGATAGTAGGTCTCATGTCTTTTGGCATTAATTTCCTTTCACATATGTTTCTGATTTTGCTCACCTTGTAAAATATCACTTTCCTATTAGCCAATACATTTTCTTCAACCACAAATTTGCAATAAAATATATTTTTATTTGGGAGTATAATATGAATCATTGAGACCTGACCATATTTCATAAGCTTTGGTTCAAATACCATAAAGTGCAAGGGGAATAGACTTTATGGTTCAGATACTGAATCTTTGTAGTAAATAATGATTTAAAATGATCCAAACCACTATTGCGTGGTCTAATTTCAAAATGAATCAGCAAAACTAAATTCTCTTCCTACATCCTGATTCAGCAAAGCACTGAAGTACTCGTTGAACTTTAAGCACATGCATAAGTCCATTGAGGCCAATGGGACTTAAGCACTTGCTTAAAGTTAAGCATGTGCTTAAATGCTGTGCAGATTTGAGGCCCTAATGTATAAGATTTGGTTTCTTGCCCTGCAACCTTTATTCACATAGTAGTCTTTCCATGAAGTTAGTCTTGTGAGTAAGGACTCTTCATAGGATTGCAGTATTGTGCCCTTTGCTCTTAACTCGCTGTTATTTGATTTAAACAACCACATAAATAGTAATATCACAAAATCTTGGGCTGCTCTTTGGAAGCACTAAAAATACTTGGTACTGAAGGGAGAAGAGTGCTTTGAAGCATCGGTAGATTTAGGGGAAGGTCTCCCTCCCAGTTAGGGAGTTGGTCCATTCTAGCTACTTTGGCAGCAAATCTTGTTTTCTCAAAATGTATTTAGCAAGATTAGTGGTGGGGAAGGGAGAGAGATTTCTTTGAACTGTTCCAGAATGTGACTAGTTTTCTCAGGTCAGCAACCAGCCCCGATGTTATGTTTTTCTGCAAGAGATCTCCTTTCTATATGTGATACTAGACAGAAAAGATGTAGACAGCTGAGTGTTATTTATATTAATTATTTGTATTGAGATAGCACCTACCTAGAGGATGGGGGCAGACAGCTGGAGGCTCAGGGTGGCTGGAGCCCCTCCAAAATTTAGGGATTGCACGAATAAAGAAAGAAAACTCTGAGCTTGGAATTTAAGCTAATTTATTTCACTTTATTAAAAGTGGACAAGTTTAGTCATGGTACAAAACTACTCATTAGAGTGATATTTAACAACTATTAGTTTATTGTTTCTTAACTTTATTACCCCCCAACCCCAAATAAAAAAAGTTGTCTTTGCCCCTCTAGAGGCTGCAGTCCCATTGTTCTAGGCACTGGAAACTCTAATAAGATGGTGTCCGTCCCAAAGAGTTTACAATCTAAGTATAAGCGCCAACTCTGTGGGTGCTCCAGGGCTGGAGCACCCATGGGGGAAAATTAGCGGGTGCTCCGCACCCACCGGCAGCCAAGCTCCCCCCCCCGCCTCCTTCTCTCTCCCATTCCAGAGTGCACCACATCTCCGCTCCTCCCCCCTCCCAGCGCTTCCTCCCCCCCGCCACCTAACAGGTGTTTGGCAGCGCTTAAGACTTTCCAGGAGGGAGGAGGAGGAGCGGGAACTTGGGGGAATGGGGGCGGGGTGAGGGCGGTGCAGGGGAAGGAAGAGGCAGGGCAGGGCCAGGGCCAGGGGTGTGGAGGGATCAAGCACCCACTGGGCAGAGGGGAAGTCGGCACCTATGAATCTAAGTATAATTCAAGGGAGAGGAGATGAATGCAGCAAACAGCTTGGGGAAAACCAGGTAACAATGAGACAGTTACTAGGCTAATATAATGCTGGAGTGTATTAAAAGGAGTGTTGTATGTAAGACTCAGGAGGTAAGTGACCTGCTCCACTAGACACTGGTGAGGCCTCATCTGAAGTGCTGTGCAGGGGCACCGGAACTAGGGTGGGCCAAGGGGACCGTGTCCCTCCTTTTTAACTTGGGCATAGTTTGAGGGGCTGTGTTGCTCCCCCAAACTGCAAGCTTCGGGCAGGTGCTGAACAGCCCTGACAGGGGCTGCGCTTCACGGCGGGGGAGATGATCAGCTCCCCCGCGGTGAAGCACAGCCTCTGCTGGCATCTCCAGCCTCTTCCCGGTGCGGGGGGACCGAGGTTGGCCGTAGCACCCCCTCGCCATGAGGTCCCCTCTCGCTCCTCTTTTTCCCCTGAGGCCCCGCCTGCTGGCCAGGCCAGAAGCCAGAGTCAGGGTTTGGTAAGAGCTGCCCAGGGAGCCTGGGCCACTGTGGAGAGCTCTGGACCCTTCACCTGCCCCGGGTGTTTGCCCCAGGAGGCAGGGACATGGGCTAGGGGCTGCTCTCAGGCTCCCCTAGCCCAGGACAGGGGGAGGGTCCAGAGCTTCCGCCTGGTCAGGGGGTGGGGCCTCAGGGGAAAGAGGAGAAGCGTGGCCATGGAGAGGGGCAGGGACATGGGGCCACCCACACACACTGTCTCCTGAGGTTCCAGCTAGGGTTGCCAGGCATCTGGTTTTTGACCAGAACGCCCAGTTGAAAATGGACCTTGGCGGCTCCAGACGGCACTGCCAACCGGGCTGTTAAAAGTCCAGTCGGCGGCACAGTGGGGGTCCAGGGCTAAGGCAGGTTCCCTACCTGCCCTGGCTCCACACGGGTCCCGGAAGCGGCTGTCAGGTCCCTGCGGCCCCTAGGTGCATGGGTGGCCAGGCAGGCTTGTTAGGGGGCTTATTCCTTCACTCATTTACTTCCCTGGTCCTTCTCGCATGAACAGAGAGCAACAATACCCGAAGTCCAAAGGTGCAAACAATTCGATGTTTATTGGGGTGAACTTCCAGCAAGCATGATTCCAGTTTCCTTCCTTAGTATCCTCCTTCCCAGCTCTGACACCACAGAGCCTTACACCTGTGTCCCTGTTCCCATTCCTACCCTTAGCCAAACATGATTCCAACTTCCTTACTCCCATTCCCTGTTCCCATTTCCCCCTTTAGCAAAACATGATTCCAATTTTCTTACCCCCATTCCCTGTTCCCATCTCCCTTACCCACATGCCCATGCCCACCCCCACCCCCACCCAGTCACTTCCTCATTGACTACAGATTATATAGTAAAACTTGAGTTCTGCTTAGCTATACCTTAACCAATCATTTTCCTGAAATTTAACTAACCAATCCTAACATATTGTAACATGATTATGTAACCAATTATATCCCACCACCTTAATTAGTTTACACCCAGCAAAATTAATTATACAACAGACAGGAACAATCACAAAACCAGACAGAGATTATATAGACAAACAACAGCAAAGTGGGAACTATAATGACAAGACAATACAGAAGTGAGGATTTCACATTCCAGCTATTGATAAATGAGTTCTTGCCAGACAGGATGCTATCAAACTAAGTTTCCTTTTACATTTTCTAGGCACTTCCCTTTCTCTGGAGGTGATAGGAACTATCAGGACAGGATTGTATTCCTAACAGCCGAATAGCACCTTATTTCAGTGTGACTAGTTTGGAATGTGAGGATGTGACTGGTCGCTTCCCAGCTTATGGCTGCCTCTGCTGCTTAGCCAAAGGCCTTAGCCTAAGAACAGGGCCTCAGACTGTCACAGTAAGAGAAGGACCTTACACCAGCAGACAGTGATTTTGATTCTTTCTTTTATACCTCTATCACTAGCCAAGTGATAAGAATACACCTAAATTCTTAGAGTATAGGCCTTTACAGACAGGCCTGAATATCTATATCCTAACAAGGCTCTGCACATTGCCCCCACCCCCAGCACCGGCTCCACAGCTCCCATTGGCCGGGAACCATGACCAATGGGAGCTGCGGGGGCAGCGCATTCAGGCCCCAACCTCCTTACCCAACCTGGATCCCTCTCCCACACCCCAAACCCCTTATTCCCAGCCCCGCCCCAGAGCTCGCACCCCCAGCCGGAGCTCTCGCACCCCCCCTGCACCTCAACCTCCTGCCCCAGCCTGGAGCCCTCTCCCGCACCCCAAACTTCTCATCCCTGGCCCCACCGTAAAGCCCGCACCCCCAGCTAGAGCCCTCTCCCCCCTCCTGCACAACCCCCTGCCCCAGCCTGGTGAAAGTGAGTGAGGGTGGGGAAGAGCAGGCGACTGGGTGGCGGGGGGGCCTCAGAGAAGGGGTGGATGAGGCAGTGCCTTGGGGAACGGGTGAGGAAGGGGGTGGGGCAGGGGTGTTCACTTTTGTGTGATTAGAAAGTTGGTATCCCTAGTTCCAGTGCACATAAGAACATAAGAACGGTGATACTGGGTCAGACCAAAGGTCCATCTAGCCCAGTATTCTGTCTTCCGACAGTGGCCAATGCCTGGTGCTGCCTATTAATTTCATTTGGTAACCCCTAGTTCTTGTGTTATGAGAAGGGGTAAATAACACTTCCTTATTTACTTTCTCCACACCAGTCATGATTTTATAGCCCTCTATCTTGTCCCCCTTAGTCGTCTTTTTTTCCAAGCTGAAAAGTCCCAGTCTTATTAATCTCTCCTCATAAGGCAGATGCTCCACACCCCTGATCATTTTTGTTGCCCTGTTCTGAACCTTTTCCAATTCCAATATATCTCTTTTGAGATGCGGTGACCTGGTGCTGTGTCCAATTTTGGGCGCCACACTTTAAGAAAGATGTGGACAAACTGGAAAAAGTCCTGGGGAGAGCTATAAAAATGATAAAAGGTTTAGAAACCCAGACTGTGACTGGGTGCTCTCAACAGCAGCCTGATCACTAACAGTGCTGCAGCCTGGAGGAGGCTGCAGGCCCAGGTGAGGGCAATTACACACTTTCTGGTGGGGAATTGTGAGCATCTGGCTGACAATCACGGGGCTAACACGGTAACTGTGGAGAATATAAGGGGTGGAAATGCAAGAGGAGCTCGAAAGGAAACTCAGAGGGGAAGCCTAGTCAGAGGGTGCGGGCTGTAGGAAAGCCTGTCCTTGCCGTAAACCTGTGTTGCATAGTATCGTTATGTCAGAGGGAAATAAATGCACACCCTGGTGAAAGATAAATGGCCTGGTGTGGGTTTGTTACTGTGAAATCATCTGAACAGGCCAGATAGTGAGGTTCACTGGGTAGTGATGGAGGCATCCTGTGACTCTGACCTATGAGGAAAGGTTATAAAAACAGAGGATGGTCAGTCTTGAGACAAGAAGGCTGAGGGGGGACTTGAGAAGAGGATTCTACTATGTTAAAGGCTGCTCTAAAAAGGACAGGGTTCAATTGTTCTCCACGTCCATTGAAGGTAGGACAAGAAGTCATGGGCTTAATCTGGCAGGGAGATTTAGGTTAGACTTTAGGAAAAACTTTCTAACAATAAGGATAGTAAAGATCGGGAGCAGGCTTCTAAGGCAGGTTGTAGATTCCCTGTCATTGGAGGTTTCTTAGAAAAAGTTAGACAAACATCTGTCCGGGATGGTCTAGCTGTTTCCTGCAGCTCCTGCCTCAGTGCAGGGGGCTGGATGAGATGATCTCTTGAGGTCCTTTCCAGCCCAATATTTCTATGATTCTATCATTACATCCTCTGATTCCTGTGACAGAGCTATCTATCAAACCAAATGTGTTTGCTATGTGCTTTGTCGAAATCTTCAATTCTCTTTCTTTCTATCATGATTGCTATAAATATTTATATTCATTAATTAGGCTCAATTCTCCCTTTGCAAAAAATTTCTGAGGGAATTTTGAATCAGTGCAGACAGACAAAGGAATGGGCCATGATTTTCAGCAGACAGATAAAAGAGCCAGGATAGCATCTGCTGTTCAGTATCATACCTCATAGTTAAAGGAAGACTATGCGGTCTAGTAGTTAAAACAATATTTTAGACACTAGTAAGATCTTGAGATCTTATCCTGGCTGAGCTTGAATGAGCATAGGGAGGCCATTTGATTTGACAACAGGTAGGTTGCTGGTGTGTTGAGACGATAGCCTACCTGGCTGACCACTATTGACTCATTGTTTCCTGGTACTCCCCCATCTGTCTGTTGTCTCTTGCCTTATACTTAAATTCTAAGCTCTTTGGGAGAGGGACTGTCTTTTTGTTCTGTGTTTATACAGTGCCTAGCACAGCAGGGTTCTGGTGCATGACTGGGACTTATACACAGGATGATAAAACAAATAATAATTCTCTGAGATCCCAGTCCAGCCAGCTAGAATGCTAGGTAAACTGTAAAAGCTGGGCCTTCTTAAAAGGTCTGTACTTGAGAGCAGAACTTTAAAATCAAGATAAAAAGGAGGCACAGACATGAAGACAGAAATCTCTCTATTCATACAGAGAAGAATATTGTTAGCACAAATTGACCATGTGCTATACTGTTATGAATTACACCTGGTAGGACACGCATGCAACTGCTGCGAATTATACCTTGTAGGACACGCACACAAATGCTACGAATTACACCTGGTAGGACACGCACACAAATGCTGCGAATTATACCTGATAGGACACGCGCACAAATGCTACGAATTACACCTGATAGGACACGCATACCAATGCTACGAATTATACCTGGTAGGTCACGCACAGTTCAAATCTAGGCTGAGGCACAGAAACAAAGTCCACAACTGCAGAATTCCCAAAAGACACTAAGTTTATTATGCTTGAGTGTGGTGCCCCCCTGCTAGCCAGGGGGGGACCCTGAATACAGATTATACAAAGGTTATATACTTTTTAGCAAAGCATGTTGCCCTCGTGCATCGGAAACCTTAGCCAATAAACAAACCCTTG
Source organism: Eretmochelys imbricata (assembly GCF_965152235.1). Classification (NCBI taxonomy): domain Eukaryota; kingdom Metazoa; phylum Chordata; order Testudines; family Cheloniidae; genus Eretmochelys; species Eretmochelys imbricata. The sequence goes on along the minus strand of NC_135577.1, from coordinate 124,142,281 downwards.
TCTTATCTACCACCTATCCCTGCTTGGTGCATTCCTCGTGCTATACCAGTATGTTAATTACACAGCATGGTCCTAAAGCCATGCATCAGTAACTTTTATTATCAGAATGGGAGGCCTCACATCAAGGCCAAGAGACTAACAAAAACCAGATACTGGGAGTCAAGGCAGGCTGGAGACAAGGAGGAGGATTTTCTCAGGGATTCAGTATCTAAGGATCACTCCTCCTGGTGTATAATGTGCTGGCATTTAAACAAAGGTGGGCCCCAAACCAAAATGGAGTCACATGTGCTAACTTTTCCTTAACAATACTCTACCTTTTTGAAGAAACTGATAAGATTAATGTCACAGATGAATTCAGTGATCCTGAAGGAGATGAACTGAGTGGCACGGCAAGCTCTCTCTTAGAAATCCATTAATTTCAGTGTATGCAATCTGACTTCCCAGAATATAGCCCAAGGTTGGTTTAATATTTCGGTAATCCCCACTGTGAAACCCAAGTTGTTGCGAGCTCTGCCCACAGAGAAAGCCTTGGCAGCATGGCTCCACCAGATGAGACCTGTTCATCGTGGACCTTATCCAGAGCCCTGAGATCAATATAAAGATTCCCAGTAACTTCAGTGGGCTTTGGATCAAGCCTATTAAGAATGTTCAATTACCCATCTTTTAATTTATCACTGAAATGTCTATAAAACTCCCCAGGGATGCGAGCTAGGGTTTAAAATACTCCTACCCTGCATAATTTCTTCCTCTTTTCATAAAAAGGAAGAGGAACTGGTGATTATGCTAATTGCCTCGAGAGTTGGAAGAACAGAGATTTTCATGGAATTTGTCTGAATTTATTATCGCTGCTGTATATTTGACTAAAGAGACCCCTAAGATTAAAATATGTTCAGGGTTTTATTATGGGTCTTTTGGCTTGAACTGATTGTGCTTTCAATTAATTGCAGTCTAATTTCTGGATTTTAATAGCTCTGTCAAACAGGTATTCAAAATATCTCAGTCTCTTATTTATTTACAGGAATCATTCATCCATTGATGGCTATTGATTTGGCAAATCCATTTGATCTAAAATGCTGCTGAACAAGTATCACCGTGGTGTTTTTATTAGTTGAGAAGAAAAGCCTTTCCCAGGCTATCCTCTTTTCTTGCTGAGCTTTTCCTGAGGGCTGATGTGGAAATAAAACCCAGCTATAGAAGCACGCATGTGGGTTTTCAGAAGCAATATTGTGAGAATGCTTTCCCCTGCCACCCCTACAGCACTTTCACATGGATTGAAGATGCAGGTTGGTATTATCAGCAGTAAGAGACTGATTCAACAAAGCACTCAAGCATGTGCTTAAGTGATTTGCCAAAGCAGGGCCTTAAATCTGAAAAGGGGAACCAAGGAAGAATAACATGGGTATTATTTATCCAGATTTGCTTTGAATGGTGGAATGCCCTTTAACTTTAGCTATGTGGGAAGAAATGTCCTTGTTAGTGTTGATTTGATGAGCTTTGAGAGCGATATGCCTGTTTTTACAATTTGCTCTTTAAGGGTTGGAAACTGACAGAGCAATGTAAAAAGTGGCTGAGGTACAGGGAGTGCTGTGGAGTTGGATCCTGCATTCCTGGCAGCATTGCAGAGCAGCCATCAAGTTACGAGCCAAAGTGGGGAGGATACAGCTAAACATCTCAGCTTTGCTCCCACTGTGCACTCTTCGGGTATGTCTACACTACGAAATTAGGTCGATCTTATAGAAGTCGATTTTTAGAAATAGATTTTATACAGTCGATTAAGTATGTCCACACTAACCACATTAAGTCGGGGGAGTGCATCCTCACTACCGTGGCTAGTGTCGACTTTCGGAGCGTTGCACTGTGGGTAGCTACCCCACAGTTCCCGCAATCTCCGCTGCCCATTGGAATTCTAGGTTGAGCTCCCAATGCCTCATGGGGCAAAAACATTGTCGCGGATGGTTTTGGGTACATGTCGTCAGTCGTCCCTCCCTCTGTGAAAGCAATGGCAGACAATTGTTTCACACCTTTTTTCCATGCAGATGCCATACTGCTGTCAGCAGACGGTGCAGTAGGACTGCTAAGCGCCGTCGTCATCCACCACTTCCACTGCAACTCTGCTCTCCTGCTTTCCTGGTGCCATGAATCCACCTCGCAGGTCCTCTCATTGTTCTGTATAAATATCTATTCTCGTGGCATCCCTCATCATCCACTGCTTCCGCTGCAACTCTGCTCTCCTGCAGATGCCATACCACAGCAAGCATGGAGCCCGCTCAGCTCACCACTGCTGTTGTGAGCATTGCAAACACCTTGCGCATTATCCTGCAGTATGTGCAGAACCTGCAAAAGCAGGCGAGGAGGCGACGATACCGTGATCACGATTGTGATGAGGACATGGACAGAGACTTCTCTCAAAGCACGGGCCCTGGCAATTTGGACATCATGGTGGTAATGGGGCAGCTGTGGAACACCAATTCTGGGCCCGGGAAACAAACACAGACTGGTGGAACCTCATAGTGTTACAGGTCTGGGATGATTCCTAGTGACTGCGAAAGTTTCGCATGCGTAAGGGCACTTTCATGGAACTTTGTGACTTGCTTTCCTCTGCTCTGAAGTGCAACAATACCAAGATGAGAGCAGCCCTCGCAGTTGAGAAGCGAGTGGCAATAGCCCTCTGGAAGCTTGCAATGCCAGACAGCTACCAGTCAGTCGGGAATCAATTTGGAGTGGGCAAATCTACTGTGGGGGCTGCTGTGATCCAAGTAGCCAACGCAATCACTGAGCTGCTGCTATCAAGGGTAGTGACTCCGGGAAATGTGCAGGTCATAGTGGATGGCTTTGCTGCAATGGGGTTCCCTAACTGTGGTGGGGCAATAGATGGAATGCATATCCCTATCTCGGGACTGGACCACCTTGGCAGCCAGTATGTAAACTGCAAGGGGTACTTTTCAATGATGCTGCAAGCACTGCTGGATCACAAGGGACGTTTCACCGACATCAACGTGGGATGGCTGGGAAAGATGCATGATGCTCGCATCTTCAAGAACTCTGGTCTGTTTGAACAGCTGCAGGAAGGAACTTACTTCCCAGACCAGAAAATTACCATTGGGGATGTTGAAATGCCTATAGTTATCCTTGGGGACCCAGCCTACCCCTTAATGCCATGGCTCATGAAGCCATACACAGGCACCCTGGACAGTAGTAAGGAGCAGTTCAACTATAGGTTGAGCAAGGGCAGAATGCTGGTAGAATGTGCATTTGGACGTTTAAAAGCTCACTGACAGGTTTCAGAGTAACAGCCGTGTTAGTCTGTATTCGCAAAAAGAAAAGGAGTACTGGTGGCACCTTAGAGACAGCATCTGATGAAGTGAGCTGTAGCTCACGAAAGCTCATGCTCAAATAAATTGGTTAGTCTCTAAGGTGCCACCAGTACTCCTTTTCTAAAAGCTCACTGGCGCAGTTTACTGACTAGGTTAGACCTCAGCAAAACCAATATTCCCATTAAGTAAAGGAGTACTTGTGGCACCTTAGAGACTAACAAATTTATTTGAGCATAAGCTTTCATGAGCTACAGCTCACTTCATCAGATGCATTCAGTGGAAAATACAGTGGGGAGATTTATATACACAGAGAACATGAAACAATGGGTGATACCATACACACTGTAACCAGAGTGATCGCTTAAGGTGAGCTATTACCAGCAGAAGAGAGGGGCGGGGGGGGGGAACCTTTTGTAGTGATAATCAAGGTGGGCCATTTCCAGCAGTTGACAAGAACGTCTGAGGAAGAGTGGGGGGTGAAGGGAGGAATAAACATGGGGAAATAGTTTACTTTGTGTAATGACCCATCCACTCCCAGTCTCTATTCAAGCCTAAGTTAATTGTATCCAGTTTGCAAATTAATTCCAATTCAGCAGTCTCTCGTTGGAGTCCGTTTTTGAAGTTTTTTTGTTGAAGTATTGCCACTTTTAGGTCTGTAATTGAGTGACCAAAGAGATTGAAGTGTTCTCCAACTGGTTTTTGAATGTTATAATTCTTGACATCTGATTTGTGTCCATTTATTCTTTTACTTAGAGACTGTCCAGTTTGACCAATGTACATGGCAGAGGGGCATTGCTGGCACATGATGGCATATATCACATTGGTAGAAGTGCAACTGAACGAGCCTCTGATAGTGTGACTGATGTGATTAGGCCCTGTGATGCTGTCCCCTGAATAGATATGTGGACACAGTTGGCAACGGGCTTTGTTGCAAGGATAGGTTCCTGGGTTAGTGGTTCTGTTGTGTTGTGTGTGGTTGCTGGTGAGTATTTGCTTCAGGTTGGGGGGCTGTCTGTAAGCAAGGACTGGCCTGTCTCCCAAGATCTGTGAGAGTGATGGGTCGTCCTTCAGGATAGGTTGTATATCCTTGATGATGCGTTGGAGAGGTTTTAGTTGGGGGCTGAAGGTGATGGCTAGTGGCGTTCTGTTATTTTCTTTGTTGGGCCTGTCCTGTAGTAGGTGACTTCTGGGTACTCTTCTGGCTCTATCAATCTGTTTCTTCACTTCCGCAGGTGGGTATTGTAGTTGTAAGAATGCTTGATAGAGATCTTGTAGGTGTTTGTCTCTGTCTTGGGGGTTGGAGAAAATGCGGTTGTATCTTAGAGCTTGGCTGTAGATAATGGATCATGTGGTGTGGTCTGGATGAAAGCTGGAGGCATGTAGGTAGGCATAGCGGTCAGTAAGTTTCCGGTATAGGATGGTGTTTATGTGACCATTGCTTATTAGCACCATAGTGTCCAGGAAGTGGATCTCTTGTGTGGACTGGTCCAGGCTGAGGTTGATGGTGGGATGGAAATTGTTGAAATCATGGTGGAATTCCTCAAGGGCTTTTTTTCCATGGGTCCAGATGATGAAGATGTCATCAATGTAGCGCAAGTAGAGTAGGGGCATTAGGTGACGAGAGCTGAGGAAGCGTTGTTCTAAGTCAGCCATAAAAATGTTGGCACACTGTGGGGCCATGCGGGTACCCATAGCAGTGCCGCTGATTTGAAGGTATACATTGTCCCCAAATGTGAAACAGTTATGGGTGAGGACAAAGTCACAAAGTTCAGCCTCCAGGTTTGCCGTGACATTATTGGGGATACTGTTCCTGACGGTATGTAGTCCATCTTTGTGTGGAATGTTGGTGTAGAGGGCTCCTACATCCATAGTGGCCAGGATGGTGTTTTCAGGAAGATCACCGATGGATTGTAGTTTCCTCAGGAAGTCAGTGGTGTCTCGAAGATAGCTGGGAGTGCTGGTAGCATAGGGCCTGAGGAGGGAGTCCACATAGCCAGACAATCCTGCTGTCAGGGTGCCAGTGCCTGAGATGATGGGGTGTCCAGGATTTCCAGGTTTATGGATCTTGGGTAGCAGATAGAATACCCCTGCTCGAGGTTCCAGGGGTATGTCTGTGCGGATTTGTTCGTGTGCTTTTTCAGGGAGTTTCTTGAGCAAATGCTGTAGTTTCTTTTGGTAACCCTCAGCGGGATCAGAGGGTAATGGCTTGTAGAAAGTGGTGTTGGAGAGTTGCCTGGCAGCCTCTTGTTCATATTCCGACCTATTCATGATGACGACAGCACCTCCTTTGTCAGCCTTTTTGATTATGATGTCAGAGTTGTTTCTGAGGCTGTGGATGGTGTTGTGTTCTGCCCGGCTGAGGTTATGGGGCAAGTGATGCTGCTTTTCCACAATTTCAGCCCGTGCACGTCAGCGGAAGCACTCTATGAAGAACTACAGTCTGTTGTTTCGACCTTCAGGAGGAGTCCACCCAGAATCCTTCTTTTTGTAGTCTTGGTAGGAAGGTCTCTGTGGGTTAGTATGTTGTTCAGAGATATGTTGGAAATATTCCTTGAGTTGGAGATGTCAAAAATAGGATTCTAGGTCACCACAGAACTGTATCATGTTCATGGGGGTGGAGGGGCAGAAGGAGAGGCCCAGAGATAGGACAGATTCTTCTGCTAGGCTAAGAGTATAGTTGGATAGATTAACAATATTGCTGGGTGTGTTAAGGGAACCACTGTTATGGCCCCTTGTGGCATGCAGTAGTTTAGAGAGTTTAGTGTCATTTTTCTTTTGTAGAGAAGCAAAGTGTGTGTTGTAAATGGCTTGTCTAGTTTTTGTAAAGTCCAGCCACGTGGAAGTTTGTGTGGAAGGTTGTTTTTTTATGAGAGTATCCAGTTTTGAGAGCTCATTCTTAATCTTTCCCTGTTTGCTGTAGAGGATGTTGATCAGGTGGTTCCGCAGTTTCTTTGAGAGCGTGTGGCACAAGCTGTCAGCATAGTCTGTGTGGTATGTAGATTGTAATGGATTTTTTACCTTCAGTCCTTTTGGTACGATGTCCATCTGTTTGCATTTGGAAAGGAAGATGACGTCTGTCTGTATCTGTACGAGTTTTTTCCTGAAGTTGAAAGATTTCCCCTCCATACGGCTAAATTCAGTGCCTTGCATAATGACAGGTTTCAGAGTAGCAGCCGTGTTAGTCTGTATTCGCAAAAAGAAAAGGAGTACTTGTGGCACCTTAGAGACGAACCAATTTATTTGAGCATGAGCTTTCGTGAGCTACAGCTCACTTCATCGGATGCATGTAGCTCACGAAAGCTTATGCTCAAATAAATTTGTTAGTCTCTAAGGTGCCACAAGTACTCCTTTTCCTTTTGCGAATACAGACTAATACGGCTGCTACTCTGAAACCTGTCAATATTCCCATTGTTATTGCTGCTTGCTGTGTGCTCCACAATATCTGTGAGAGTAAGGGGGGGACGTTTATGGCTGGGTGGGAGGTTGAGGCAAATTGCCTGGTGGCCGATTATACACAGCCAGACACCAGGGCAATTAGAAGAGCACAGATGAGTGCCCTGAGCATCAGAGAAGCTTTGAAAAACAGTTTCGTGACTGGCCAGGCTATGACGTGACAGTTCTGTTTGTTTCTCCTTGATGAAAACCCGCCCCCTTGGTTGACTACTTCCCTGTAAGCTAACCGACCTCCCCTCTTCGATCACCACTTTCAGAGGCAATAAAGTCATTATTGTTTCAAAATCATGCATTCTTTATTAATTCATCACACAAATAGGGGGAAAACTCACAAGGTAGCCCAGGAAGGGTGGGTGAGGAGGGAAGCACTGGGTGGGGTGGTGGATGAGGGAAGGCAGGAAGGACAAGGCCACACTACAGTTCAAAACTTATTGAATGCCTCCCTTCTGTTGCTTGGGCAATCCTCTGGGGTGGAGTGGCTGGGTACCCATAGCTTCCCCCTGCATTCTTGGGTGTCTGGATGAAGAGGATGTGGAACTTGGGGAGGAGGGCAGGCGATTATACAGGGGCTGCAGCGGCAGTGTGTGCTCCTGCTGCCTTTCCTGCAGCTCCACCAGATGCCTGAGCATGTCAGTTTACTCCCCCATTAGACTCAGCATTGCATCCTGCCTCCTTTCATCGTGCTCCTGCCTCCTCTCATCGCATTCATTTAATGCTTTCCTGGACTCTGCCACTGTCTGCCTCCACGCATTCTGCTGAGCTCTTTCAGCGTGGGAGGACTGCATGAGCTCTGAGAACATTTCGTCGTGAGTGTGTTTTTTTCACCTTCTAATCTGCGCTAGCCTCTGGGACGGAGATGATAGGGGGAGCGTAGAAACATTTTCAGCTGCGGGAGGGAAAAAAAGGGAGAGTAGTATTTAAAAAGATACATTTTAGAGAACAAAGGAAAGACTATTTCACACTGAATCAAGTGATGCACAGTTCATAGCACATGTGCTTTTGGTACAAGGTCGCATTTGTCTCTTGTATTGTGTGCCTGCCGGTTTGGTGTGAGACATCACACATGCTCAGCTGGGCAACAGAATTCGGCTTGCAGGCAGCCATGGTAAGACAAAGAGTTTCGGCTTCTTCAACCTTCATAACATGTGGGAATGGTTTCAAACAGCAGCACCCTCCTTTCCCATACCAAGCAAAGCCCATTGGGTTGGCCATTTAAAAGGAGGGGCTGTGGTTTTAGGGTGAATGTGCAGCACAACCCAATGCTCCCCAAATTCTCTGGGATGATCGCTTCAAACCCCCACACACACCCCGGCATGGCTAGTATCAGGGAAGATCCCTGTCAGCCAAACGCGAACAGCTCGGCATGCACGGGTCTCACCCCACCACGTGGCTAACAGCGGGGATGATTTCTTTTCAGCCAAAGGCATACAGCCCAGCAGGAACGGGCACCTCTGAATGTCCCCTTAAACAAATTTCTCCTGAGGCTAACACAGAGAGTACCTCCAGGAGAGCTTCATGGAGATCTCCGTGGCGGATTTCCGCTCCATCCCCAGACACATTAATAGATTTTTCCAGTAGCTATACTGGCCTTGAATGCATCCCAAGTTTTCAGGGCAAATTAATTATTAAACATGCTTGCTTCTAAATCCTGTATTATATTTACAAAGGTACACTCACCAGAGGTGCCTTCTCTGGCTTCATGGTCCGGGAGCCTGCTTTGGGAGGTCTGGGAGGATATTGGCTCCAGGGTGATGAACAGCTCCTGGCTGCTGGGGAGAAGAGATTCTCCACTTGCCTACTGTGAGCTATCCTCAACCTCCTCCTCCTCATCTTCCTCATCCACAAAATCCTCATCCCTGTTGTGTGAGACTCCCCCCTTGCAGGTGTCCACGGACAGTGGTGGGGAAGTGGTAGGTGCTCCCCTTAGAATTGTATGTAGCTAATCATAGAAGTGGCATGTATGGGGCTCTGACCCGGAGCGACCGTTTGCATCCTTTGTTTTTTGGTAGGCTTGCCTCAGCTCCTTAACTTTCACGCGGCACTGCTGTGTGTCCCTGTTGTAGCCTCTGTCCATCATGCCCTTGGAGATTTTGGCATATATACTGGCATTTCATCTTTTGGAACGGAGTTCTGCCTGCACGGATTCTTCTCCCCATACAGCGACAGGGGCAGCAGGTTTGTATAATTTTTGGTGGTGCCCAGAATGGGTCCAAGTCCTGCCTGCCGCCCCTCCCAACACCTGCCTAAGGCTCTGGGAGGGAGTTTGGGTGCAGAAGGGGTGCGGGCTCTGGGAGGGAGTTTGAGTGCAGGAGGGGGTTTGGGGTGCAGGCTCTGGGAGGGAGTTTGAGTGCAGGAGGGGGTTTGGGGTGCAGGCTCTGGGAGGGAGTTTGGGTACAGGAGGGGTGCGGGCTCTAAGAGGGTGTTTGGGCGCGTGAGGGGTGTGGGCTCTGGGCTAGGGCAGGGGGATGGGGTGCAGGAGGGGGTGCGGGCTCTGGGAGGGAGTTTGGGTGCGGGAGGGGTGAGGGGTCGGGCTCTGGTGGGAGGGAATTTGGTGCTGGATGGGGCTCTGGGCTGGGGCAGGTGGTTGGGGTGCAGGAAGAGGTCTGGGGGCAGGCTCTGGGAGGGAATTTGGGTGTGGGATGCAGGCTCTGGGCTGGGGCAGGGGGTTGGGGTGCGGGTGGGAGTGAGGGGTGAGGTGCTTTCCAAAGTGACCGGCACACACCCCGCTCTGGGTGGGGGGGCGCAGGAGGTCTCCACGCTCGCCGCTGCCTGCAGGCACCGCCCCCTTAGCTCCCATTGGCCACAGTTCCCAGCCAATGGGAGCTGCAGAGTCAGCGGCCAGGGCAGGGGCAGTGTGCAGAGACACACCCTCCCCAGGGGCCGCGGGGCCATGCTTTGCCGTGCCAGCCACTTCTGGGAGTGGTGAGGAGCGAGGATGGGCAGGAACTCGCCTTAGGCCCGCTATGCTGCCAGTGGTGGTGGCGGCGGCCAGGGCCCCCCAGGCCCTTTTAAATTGCTTGGGGGCGGCAGTCAGGGCCGAGAGACACTCCAGGCGGGGCGCGCAGGGGCAGCAGGCAGGTGCTGGGGAAAAGACCCGGCCCCGAACATTGGTGGAGACGGGCCTCTGTGCTCTGAATATTCCTGGAGCACAGGTACCATGGGCCCATATAACTCGCCGCCCCTGTACAGCGATCAGATCCAGTACCTCCCGTTCGGTCCATGCTGGAGCTCTTTTGCAATTCTGGGACTCCATGGTCACCTGTGCTGATCAGCTCGCCACGCTGGCCAAACAGGAAATGAAATTGAAAAGTTCCCAGGGCTTTTCCTGTCTACCTGGCCAGTGCATCTGAGTTGAGAGTGCTGTCCAGAGCAGTCACAATGGAGCACTCTGGGATAGCTCCCGGAGGCCATTACCATCGGATTGTGTCCACACTACCCCTGATTCGACCCAGCCAGGTTGATTTTAGCGCTACTCCCCTCGCCGGGGAGAAGTACAGAAATCGATTTTAAGAGCCCTTTAAGTCAACAAAACAGGCTTGGTCGTGTGGATGGGTGCAGGGTTAAATCAACCTAACGCTGCTAAATTTGACCTAAATTCGCAGTGTAGACCAGGGCTCGCTCTCTGTCCTGCCTCTGTCCCGTACTTTACTCCCATGAAATCCCATAGCCCAAAGTCACTGTCCCCCTGGCTGCATGATGCTTGTGTTCCCAAAACTAGCGCCAGCTCCACACTAGAAAAGGTTTGCCAGTATCCCAGCAAACCTGACTCATATAGACCCAGTTTATACCAGAAAAAACGTGTTTTTGGTGATATAGCTTATACTGGTTCATAGAATCATAGAATATCAGGGTTGGAAGGGACCTCAGGAGGTCATCTAGTCCAACCCCCTGCTCAAAGCAGGACCGATCCCCAATTAAATCATCCCAGCCAAGGCTTTGTCAAGCCTGACCTTAACAGTGAACAGGGTAAGCTATACAGTACTGGCAAAAGCACTTTCTGCCTGTATAACTGAGTCAGCACTGGGGCTTTTGCCAGTACAGAAATGCCTGGTCTGTCTCTCGCTCATGACTCTACCCCACCTCCCCAATTGACATTACGATCCAGGTAAAAGGTTCTAGTGTAGGCCTGTCCTTCCCTAGTCTAGGTTGGGCAATTAACCTAGCCTGGCTGTTAAAACTTCTTCTATGCTGCTGCTCTGAAACACAAAGGAACCTCAAAGAGGTTCAACTTAAACCAAATGTCCACAGGAGCCAACTCCTCCTATAGTCCCCATCCAGACAAAAGGGAAAGTTTAACCCACCCCCTTTGTCCAGGTGAGGTTCCTGTGTCTAGCTCTTGGGCCAGACCTTCTATGCCTAACCCTTTCCACAAACTGCTTCTGACTGAGTACTTATATCAGTAATTCATGATATGCCTTTCATTAGCATCTTTGCCATCAGAGTAACTTATAGACCCCTGACAAGTCCAAATGATCCATATATGCTTCATTCCAATCATTAATACAAGCCATTCAACTGAAAATGTGTTCTCTGGCACCAATCAGTGAATCATTGACCTTACCCATATGTGTGTCATTACTATACATTTTAACTAGATAAATGAGAAACCTTATATTGTGAACAATTAATTTCACATGTAGAAATACATGCATTAATGGCTCTACAAAGTTAGAGATCTCAAAGGAACTAAGAGGGATTGCTAGAGGAAATGCAGCATGCTTGATAAAGAGAGAAAAAAGTGTGAATGCACGTTTATCTTGAGACAGATGGATGGATCCTAGCAACATTGCACAGAAAGACAAAGTGAGACACAGATGCATTCACAAGCTGACTCACAAGTAAGCAGTCAAGTGGCAAACAATTGACTGATGTATCCATGTTGCTGAGTCTCTGAAATGACTGCAGTCGGTGTAATGTGCTATGTATGCAGACATGAATCCTTTTTCGTGTCCTAGGATACACAATATACTCCCTGCTCAGGGCTACTCACATGGCCATAGAGGCAATCTTTGGACATACTGCCTACAGAAAATGCTGTTCTTGCTTTGGACATATATTTGTGGGCCATGGGAGAATATGAATTGCTTTAGTGCTGTTCAAAACAGTATCCAAAATAAGAGCAGCTGCAGAAAAGATTTCACCTTGAACACAGGCCCAGACCCTCAAGCATATTTAGGCACCTCACTCCTATTGATTTCAGTGGAAATTAGAAGCCTAAATACCTTTGAGGATCTGGGTGACAAGGCATATAGCTTTTGACCAATCTATCACATGTATGTACCCAGCAGCTGCACCATCAGAGATACAGGAATACAACATTCTGTGGAGCTGAAAAGTAGTACCAGGCACCGTAATGGAGCTCTTATTATCCATTAGAGAATTGGGGGTCAACCAGGGAGTTTGAATCCACAGTATTGGTGGCCCCAAGCATTTAAGAATCCTGTCAGGCCCCCCACAATCATGAGATTAGCTTTAAAATCGTGAGTTTTTTTAAAAATTATAAATTTGGGGTTCTTTTTATTTGCCTTCTGCTTTGTGGACCCAGGGGTGTCACGTTTTCACGCTTTTTTCCACCACAGTGAGGGCTAGAATCACCTGGTTCCAGAACTGGAGCTTTAAGCAAAGCAGCTGAGGTTGTAAGACTTGACAGTTCGCATCACTGGAACAAGATCCAAAATGTGTGGTTAGTGCAGATGTAGGGGGGTTGATTTGGGTCCAGCTCCAATGTTTAGTACTTTTTAAAACATTTTTTTCCCTTTTAGAGAATGGAAAATGGTATGAGAAGCTCTGAGGAGGCCCAATTTCTGGGTGTCAACATCTACTGGAAATACCTAATTCCTACTCAGTGAACATCAATGGAAAGTAAACATCTTCCTCCATAGATGGGGTTGTCCTGGCAGCTGCTAAATACATTCAGGTGGCCACGTATGTGAGGACTGAAAAAAGTTCCAACAGTAGTTTGACATGTAATCAGGGTCTCATATATTCCCCAGTCCGACAGGCCCAGAATTTGCTGCAGAATTCACCCCTTGCTCCAGAGTCTAAGTGATTATCAAAGTGTCTCTAGTGACAGACCACCTGTATATAATTCCGGAAGAATCAAAGGTTCTACTATGTTAGCACTGCTTCTTTTCCAGTTAAACCCAGTCTAATCTCATTTTCTCAATAGGATGCATTTTCCATTTCATTGCAGATTAAACCAGCTTTCTGATTTTATCTTCGTGGCAGTAAGGATCTGCCTAGAGAAAGAGCAATTATTAACTAGAAGACAGCATCTTTTTCAACATGATTTATTTTATGAGGGTTTCTGAAATAAATTATCAGTCTGCGATTGGCCATAGGGGAGAAGCACATAAAAGCTTACCACATGCACTAAACATACCATCTGGTATCCTTTACAAACTAGATTCAGGGTGGGTCAGCTAATTCTTTAGAGTGCGTGATGTACACAGTGCACAATGATGGATATAAAAATGGAAGTAACTCAGTAAGACCCAGCTCTGCGTAACTGCAGATTAATTTCACATTCTAGTCCATTGTAAGCTTTTGGCAATTTCTTTCTGTCTTAACTACAAGTAATTTTGTATTCCAGAACTTTTATTGGGCTAAAATATAAAAATCCTTTTATTAGGCTGGGTGTAAAAGATGCTTCTTTTCTCCATTCTGTTATGGATTTCTTGGGTCCGAGTAGCTGGATTCACACAGCTGGTGCAAAAAAAGATTTTGTTGTTGTTCCTCTGGATAGCTTGTTTGTGATATGCACAGCCTGGAGGGTGTGATTGGATTTCCTGGCTCTGATGTTTGTCATCTCCACATCTCTGCTGTAGTCTCTGTAAAAGATTAAATCTGACTCGGTAGGAACAATGACAGCTCAATTCCTGCGAAATATAATTGAAGCACCATATGCAAATTTCACCCTCGTTTTTCACTCCTGCAACCCCAAGGAAGCCAATGTTTGTGTTCATGGACAATGGAATTGCTAACAGTTCTCACATGGAATAGCATTGCTGACACTTTGTTCATATTTTAAATTCTAGATTAAGTATTTCCTAACAATCTTTGCCATATACCAATCTACAATGAGTAGCTAAGGATGACAACTCTGCCACTAAAGAAAAATACAAGCTACTATACAGTGTACTTCTAATGTGGGCCTACGTTTAATCATAGCCTTGTGTCATCCTTTCTGAAGTCATCATTTGCATCATACATTCCCCATTCCCAAAATGAATGATGCAAAATAATGTAAAATAGGTTTTTTTAAGTTAAGGGCCAAATTCTACAATCAGATACTTTCACATAACTTCCATTGACGTCGAAGGGAGTTGCATGCCAGTAGTGAGGTTACAGTTACATATTTTAGAATAAACAAATAATATTGACTGGTAGATACAGCTTGGAACTGGAAGTCAGAACTCCTGAATTTTGTAGCTGGCTCTTACACACAGTTGTGTGGCCTTGGGCAAATCACAACCAAGGCTACATTTTCCAGCCTTCATGCCTTTTGCACCTGCAACATATGCATTTGCACACATACACAAAATATGCCTTCGCACAAAGAAATGGAAGACTGTATGTGCAAATAGGTATCTTTGGTAAAAATGCACAATCCTTTGTTTCCTGGGGGAAGAAGGAGGGCAATACATACCAGATCTCTCTTTCTTCATGCTTGCAGTATTATGGATGTGATGGATCTAGAACGGTGGTTCTCCACCTTTCCAGACTGCTGTACCCCTTTCAGGAATCTGATTTGTCTTGTGTATCCCAAGTTTCACCTCACTTAAAAACTATGTGCTTACAATATCAGATATAAAAATACAAAAGGGTCACAGCCCACTAGTACTGAAAAATGGCTCACTTTCTCATTTGTCTATATGAAATTTTAGTTTGTACTGACTTCGCTAGTGCTTGTTATATAGCCTGTTGTAAAACTAGGTAAATGTCTAGATGAGTTGATGTACCCCCGGAAGACCTCTGCGTACCCTCTAGGGGTACGCATACCCCTGCTTGAGAACCACTGATCCAGGGCAGCTTTAGCTCAACGTTTAAGGTTATACATTGTAACCATCATTAGCTGCACAAATGCTCTTTAATTAAGAGTCCTGGCTACCAGGTTATTCAGCACAGGGCAGGCATGCTATCTGAACCCCAGCTGCCACTACAGTGTTCACTACACAGTCTGGGGCACTGAGCAGCTGCCATGCTTGGACCCCTTAATTTGGAGTATGCTACTAAATGAACCATTGTGAATGGCACACTGTTGGCAAGAGGATACATTTTACTATTATGTTATTTCCTTATTTTTCCAACTTGGTCAGGATTGTTCTGATATAAGCATCAGTGGTGATGATACTGGCCAGACAATCTAAAAAGCCAAAGATAAAATTACAGTAGTAAAGAATTGCTGAAGCTGGCCTAAATGATCCATTGTATTTCATTAAATGCTTAGTGAGCTGATTAGCAGAGATACTATTAAATCATCATTTGCCTCATAAAAGGATTGGGGCTGTAGTTAATATATTTTGGCTTAGGCAATAATAATTTATGTAAATAAATTGCATCGGCAAAGCTATAGCATTCTCATTCCCATTTCAGCTATGGTAACATTTGTGGCCTGTTGCTGGTCCTATTGAAGAGAGTGGTACTTTTGTAAGTGATTTCAAAGGGGAGCAGGAGCAAGATCTTGGAAAGTGATAAAAGAGGTACATTTATGACAAAAGTAAAATGCATCAAATGAGGGGCCCAATTCTTCAGAGACGTGCATACTCGCATGAATACATTTCATTGAATTCAATGGGACTATTCAGATACAAAAATGTTTGCAGGATCGGTACTACAGTTTGGAGTGCCAGGCAGGAGTATGTCCCTAAATATATCACCAATGCTGTGATATAATTTTAAATAACACATTGCAGGGTTTATGCTCATTAAGATGAAGACTCAATAGCAAGGGCTACATGTGCTAGGTACCATATTTGGAGCTCATAGACAGATTCATAGATTCCAAAACCAAAAAGGCCCATTATGATCATCTAACTTGATGTCCTGGATAACACAAGCTATAGAACTTCCAAAAAATAATTCCTAGAACAGATCTTTTCGAAAAACACCTAATAGTGATTGAAAAATTGTCAGTGATGGAGAATCCACCATGATCCTTGGTAAATTGTTCCAATGGTTAATTACTCTCACTGTTCAAACTTTACACCTTATTTGCAGTCTGAATTTGTCTAGTTTCAATCATTGGATCGTGTTAGACCTTTCTCTGCTGGACTGAAGAACCCATTATTAAATATTTAATCCTCATGCAAGTACTTATAGGCTGTAATCAAGGCACCCCTTAACCTTCTCCTTGCTAAGATAAATAGATTGAGCTCCTTGAGTCCTAGATAGATCAATAGACAGGCTGACAGAGAGTGACACCTACCTCCTTTGTAACAGAGTAAGATCTTTGGATGGATGGTGCTATACAAGTGCAAAGGGTTGTTTGTATATTTATTATTTATATATATAAATGTATGTGGTTGCTACAGCTGTTTGACATTTTTCTGATAAAAAGTCTTTAAATAAAAATTAGAGTTTCATAAAAAATGAAGCAATTTATGGAAAAAAAATTCACCAAAATATCCAGGTTTTCTTCAAATAACCAACCCCCCACCCCATTGTATTCTTCTGTTATTAACCAAATCCCCAGCATTTGGGGATTTAAGTCAGAATTTTTCCATTTCGGATGACTGGGTTGTGTGTTTGTTTTCCTTCCCTGAGAGCTGCTGTTTCATTGTTTGTTTCACCTTAAACAGGCAACGCTCGTGTGACTTATTTCACATGAGGCGGTTGCTGTTTTATTTGTAAAAAGGAGGACTCGTGGCACCTTAGAGACTAACCAATTTATCTGAAAGAAGAAAAGGAGGACTTATGGCACCTTAGAGACTAACCAATTTATTTGAGCATAAGCTTTCGTGAACTACAGCTCACTTCATCGGATGCATACTGTGGCAAGTGTAGAAGATCTTTTTATACACACAAAGCATGAAAAAATACCTCCCCCCACCCCACTCTCCTGCTGGTAATAGCTTATCTAAAGTGATCACTCTCCTTACAATGTGTATGATAATTTGAGCATAAGCTTTTGCAAGCTACAGCTCACTCGAAAGCTTATGCTCAAGTAAATCGGTTAGTCTCTAAGGTGCCACAAGTCCTCCTTTTCTTTTTGCGAACACAGACTAACACGGCTGCTACTCTGAAACCTGTTTTAGTTGTTTTTCTTGGCTTCTCGCAGAGGGTTAATTCTATGAACAATAAGAAAAGGAGTACTTGTGGCACCTTAGAGACTAACCAATTTATTTGAGCATGAGCTTTGTGAGCTACAGCTCACTTCATCGGATGCATACCGTGGAAACTGCAGAAGACATTATATACACACAGAGACTATGAACAATGTTACTGGGCAGGGCGCTCTTGTTAATGGCCCGAGCACTAGATTCACAGCAGCACCTCTCTTGCCGTCCACTAGGGGCCGCTGTGGCGCCCTCCAAAATCGGCAGCGGCGCAGGGCGGGAGCCTGGACCCGGGAGGAGGCTGGAAGCTGTCCCGTCATCCACCTCGCGCCGGGAAAGGCCGCTCGCGCTTCGGGCCGCAGGGCGGGGTCTTTATCACGTGACCCACCGTGGCTGGGGCCGGGTTCGCTCGCCCCCGCGTCAGGAAGGGGCGGGCCCAGCGGGCGTGACCTTCCTGTCGGGGGAAGAGACGCACTTCCGCTTCCGAGTGGGAGGCTGGGTCGCGCTGCTGCTGGGCCGGCTGCCTCCCCCGCCGCCTGCGCCGAGCGAGTCCCCCTCGCAGGTAGGGCGGCCGCGGAGCCCGGGCCGCGCGCGCGCCTGGCTGGCTCCGCTCGGGCCGCGGCCTCCAGCGCGGGCGGGGGAAGGTGGCCTGGCCTGGCCTGGCCCGGGTGCGGCGGGGCCCGAGTCGGGGAGGGCCGTCGGGGGCGGGCTGGGCTCGGGGGCCCGAGGCCGGCCGGGGGGAGGCTCTGGCCCGGCCGGGGGGGAGGCTCTGGCAGATCCTAGCCGTGGCTTCGGTGGGTCTGGCCCGGTTCCCTCCCGGGGGCGGGGAGGGCGGCCGGTGCCCGGGGAGCAGACTCCGGTCTCTCTCCGCCCTGCGCGAGGCGCCCTGGCGGCTGGTTTCTTTCCGCGCCGCGGAAGGGTTTGTTCGCTTCTTGTTGGCCGCCGCCGCTGAGCCCTTGCGCGGCGGGGGATGTGTCCCTGCGAACCGCGGAGGCCAGCGCGCCCCTTGCGTAGGGGCGCAGCCCCGCACGTCCGCCCCCTGCTCTCCAGAGTGCTGCGCGAGCTCCTGCCGCCTGCGGGGTGCAGTGTCCCCCGCGGAAAGCGCTGTGGAAAGGAGGTGCCTGGGAGCGCGGCCACCGTGAGCGAGCTACCCCGAGTCATCCCGCAGAGCGGCGCTAAACGAGTGCCGCCTTTGGGGTGACAGGAAATGGTGCACAAAGGAATTCAGTAACTGCGGCAGCACGCCGCGTTACACCAGGGGGCACGTTGGTAACCCGTTGGTTGGTGCTTAGGAGCTGATCGTCAAGATGGCATTTATACTAGTTAGCGCTGTGCTCGTACACCACATGTAAAAAGCAAACAGGTTCAGTCTCAAGTTTGTTCAGCTGTGTATAGTGTAATAGTACGAAAAAAGCTTTGCTGTGTTTTTTGATTGTCTGAAAAAAGCATTTTGTCCATTAAGCTTATAAAATGCTTATTAAAATGTATATTAACTCGGGCAGAAGGACGCCTCATTGAAGAAAGCCTTTGGCCAGTCTGTTTCCTTTCAGTGTGACCTTAGTTCAGATCATGTGAGATGTAATACCTAAACATTTGTAAGCTGTTTGAGTTAGTATCACATGACATTCTGATTTTAGAATTAACGTGCAATATTATGTACAGGTTAAATAGGTTAATTGGCTAATTGACAGACTTCAAATTTGTCAGTGGGGAATCTTCATCATTGATTAGTGGGGTTCTTCAGGGTTTGGGACTAGGCCTGACACAGCAACATTTCCATCAATGATTTGGAAGTCGCACTGATAAAATTTGCAGATTGGCAGAGTGGTAAATAGTGAGCACTGAGTACTCATATGGTGTGATTTGTGTCACTTGGCAGCCTTGGCCTGTTCAAACAAAATGGGTTTCAGTACATCTGCATGCAGAGTGGTACATCTAGGAATAAGGAATGCAGGCCATACTTGTAGAATAGGGGGGTCTGAAGTCTGGAAAGCTGTGACTTTACAAAGGATTTAGGGTGTTTTAGTGGACAAGCACCTGTATGTGAGCTACCAGTGCAGTGGTGTGGCAAAAGAGGCTCGTGTGTGTGTGTGTATATATACACACACAAATAAAACAAGGGAGTAGTGAGAAGGAGTATGTAGGTGATTTTACCTCTGTATACATAGTCATCCTATTCCATGTGTTAATCATATCAAATGTGGGTGGCACTTCAAATCCTCTTCTGTGACAGACTTGCAGTCTTAATTGCAGCATCAGAGAATTTGAAGGAAGTCACAGATTCATGACTTCCCATGACCTCCGTGACTTCTGCAGCGGCTGGCCCCCGGGGCTGCCTGAGCAACTCAGGCAGCCCCTGGGCCAGCAGCAGCAAGAGTTTGGGTGTGGCAGGGGGTTGGGTTAGGATGCGGTGAGGGCTCTGGGCAGCACTTACCTGGGGGGGGCTCCCAGAAGCAGTGACATGTCCCTACCTCAGCTCCTAGGCAGAGGGGTGGCCAGGCGGTTCTACATGCTGCTTCTGCCCGCAGGCACTGCCCCCACAGTTCCCATTGGCTGTGGTTCCCAGCCAATGGGAGCTGCGGAGTGGGCACTCATGGCCCGCTGTGCCTCTGCCTAGGAACTGAGGGGCGTGGCATCGCTTTCAGGGAGCTGGGTAGGGAGCCCACCAACCCACCTCTCCCCCCGCCCCCCAGCACCCAAGTTTTAGTTAGGGGCATATAGTACAAGTCATGGATAGGTCACAGGCCCATGACCTGTCCATGACTTTTTCTAAAAATACCCGTGACTAAAATGTAGCCTTAGCCATAACCCTCTGTCACACCATATGCTAACATGTCTCTTCCCCACATAGTTATCAGGACTGTGCTTTACATGACCAAACTGTAACTTTTTCATTTATGGGTATTATTTCAAGCATCTCTCTAACATACATGTTCCTCACATGGTCTTTCCTGCTTACACCACTTATTCACCTTAGCATTTCCTTTTCTGAGGGACAGATCACTTGGTCATGTTTCTTCTTTGTTGCCTAAAACACAGGCTTAGTCTACACCAGAAAATTAGGTCGATTTAGCTATGTCGGTCCAGGGTGTGGAAAAATCCACACCCCTGAGTAGCATAGTTAAGATGACCTAAGTCCCTGTGTACAGACCACTAGGTTGACAGAAGAATTCTTCTACTGACCTGGCTACCACCTCTCAGGAGGTAGATTATCTATGCCAACCCTCCTGTTGGTGTAAGTGTTACCTACACTGTTGTGTTTTAAGTGTAGAAAAGCCCTCAGTACCATACACTAAAACTGGATGGACCACTGTTTTTATAGATATTTCCCTTTTAATTTTATTGGTATCTTCTTGTTACATAGTACAGGACCTGTCTGTCTGTGCCAGGCATTTATTATCTGAGCTCTAATTTCCCCATTTTCCCTGATTCTGAAACCCATATACTCAAAACATTGCATTTTCAGTAATGTCTGCCCATCTAGTTTCAAGGATAATTCTTCAGCGTTCATGTTATTGAAGTTATATACCATATACTTTCTTTCTGCTGTTTCTTTTGAACTCATCTCTCAATTTATCAGGATCATCTTCTAGACTTTCTGCAAACAACTTGCACCAAAGTTCTGTATTTCTTGTGAGGTATCCAGGATGAGCATAAAGAAGAAAGGGCTCACTAGTGGAATACAGTGTACACTTCTGGTATCCATATCTTAAAAGTATGTTGAAAATAAGAGAGGGCGCAGAAAACAGCCACAAAAATTATTTCAGGGTTGGAGAAAATGCCTTACAGTGAGAGACTTAAACAGTTCTATCTGTTTAGATGATTAAAAGATGACTTGACTAGAGTGTAAATATCTTCAAGGGGAGAAAATATCTGATACTACAGTGCTCTTTAACCTAGTGGAGAAAGGCATAACAAGAGCATAAGAAGCCAGAAATACCAAGAGGAAGTGATGGATTCTCTATCTCTTGATGTCTTTAAATCAAGAATGGGCACATTTCTGGAGAGAGTGTTTAACCTGTACCCAAGTTAGTAGGCTCAGTACAAAGGTAACAGTGAGAATGAATGGCTTGTGATGTACGGTTCAGACCTTTCTAATGGTCCCGTCTGTCCTTAAACCCTATGAATCTGAGAATAGAAGCTATATAATGCTAAAACAGTGGTTCTCAAACTAGGGCTGCCGCTTGTTCCAGGAAAGCCCCTGGAGTGCCGGGCCAGTTTGTTTACCTGCTGTGTCCGCAGGTTCGGCCGATCGCAGCTCCCATTGGCTGTGGTTCGCCGCTCCAGGCCAGTGGGGGCTGCGGGAAGGACGGCCAGCCCATCCCTCAGCCCACGCCGCTTCCTGCAGCCCCCATTGGCCTGGAGCCGTGAACCGCGGCCAGTGGGAGCTGCGATCGGCCGAACCTGTGGGCGCAGCAGGTAAACAAACCGGCCCGGCCCGCCAGGGGCTTTCCCGGAACAAGCGGCGGCCCTAGTTTGAGAACCACTGTGCTAAGAGAAAGTGAAAGAATAAAAATGTGGTGTGGCAACAAACAGGTATCCCAGCAGGAAGGAGAAGGGTGGGGTAGGTTTATGAAAAGAGAAGTTTTGAGAAACTTACATATCCAAATAGTTCAGCCTTCTACGGAAAACGCTCTTATTTTGTTTTTTAAGGTGAAGTAAACTTGGCTCTTGAGTTGTAAGTAATTGATACCAAGAACCATGTGTGTTTATGGCAGTTGCCGTGCCATTTGTTATGCCTGTCCTGGAAATAGCTGTCAGTTAGTTCCAGATAAAATTTAAAAATCCTACAGAGCCCTTTTTCCTGTTCAAGACCAGTTGTGGTGGCTCAAGGACAGAGATTATCAAATCTCAGCAGCTAGTTAATGACCTAATTATTAGCGCATCTCCTCAACATGTACAAGTTGTTTTTATAGTCCTGTAGTAAATAATTTATTGTGCAGGTCAGACTGAATGATATATTTGGTTTGGAAGGGAGCTGGAAAGACAGGGCTTTTTGTAAGGCATGAAGTATAGAAAAAGAATGGTTAATAGATCACCAGCACTTAATGTTAGTGTTAACTGAGTAGTGTTAGGGAAAGAGAGAGAGCAAGCAGCAGGAGGGGTGGACGTGATTTGAGCAGAGTTCATAATTCAGAAAAGTCACTGTAAATGTCACTTGTGACTTCAGGAGTATGTAGTCCAGTTGTTGGTTCTGCTGTGGAAGAGGGGCTGGTGGGTGGAACTGGAGGCTGCTGGAATGTTGTGCCCCATATCTCTGGATCAGAGTAGTGGGAGTATCTAGCAGGCCCTCTTCTTACCCTGAATGCTGGGGGAAGAGGGAGGTGGTTGGCATCTAGGATCAGAATCTTTTCACAGGCCATTCTGGCAGCTCTATCTCCCCTCCCCTGATTCACAGTCATGGCTGTATATATAGGTGGAGGCTGCTGAGGCTTGGTGTCTCAAAGCTGCTGGATCTGTTGGAGCAGGGCATGGAGCTGCCGTGGAGGGTATTTCCAGAGGCAGGGGTCTTTATAAGACAGAATTTCCTTTGTCTTGCCACAAATGGAGGGAAGCCTGACTTAGGTTTTATTTCTTTCTTTCAGTTCTGTAATCATTCCCACTCCCTTCCAAACTCTTAAACTTGAATAACTCCTTTCCCTCTCTCTAATATCTTGGATCCAACATGGGTACAGCTCCACTGCATCTAAGAGTATGTCTACACTGGAAACTTCGAAGCACTGGTGCGGGAACGCTCCTGCGGCAGCGCTTTGAAGTGTGAGTGTGGTCGCGCGCAAGCACTAGGAGAGAGCTCTCCCAGCGCTCCTAGTAATCCACCTCCACGAGGGGTGCTCTCCCAGCACTCGGAGCCTGTCTACACTAACATTTTATAGCGCTCTAACTTGCTGGCTCGGGGGTGTGAAAAATCACTCCCCTGAGTGCAGCAAGTCTGAGCACTTTAAAGCGCAAGTGTAGACATACCATAACTAGTTGTAAGCATATATGAAGAGTGTCAAGGAAAAAAAAACTTCAAATGAGGCATTTACCACTTGATCTGGCATTTTGCCTATTGAGACTTTAATTGAAGCATACGAATGACGATACTGGGTCAGACGAATGGTCCATCTATCCCAATATCCTGTCTCTGACAGTGGCCAGTGCCAAATGCTTCAGAAGGAATGAACAGAACAGGGAAATTCGGACTGATCCATCCAGTCCCAGCCTCTGACAGCTGGAGGCTTAGGGATACCTGGAGCATGTGGTTGCATCCCTGACCATCTTGCTAATAGCCATTGATGGACCTATCCTCTACAAACTTATCTAATTATTTTTTGAACCCAGTTATACTTCTGGCCTTTCCAAAATTCCATGGCAACAAGTTCCAGAGGTTGACTGTGCACTCCGTGAAGAAGTACTTTTTTGTTTGTTTGTTTTTTAAACCTCCTGTCTATTTCATTAGGTGACCCCTACTTCTTGTGTTTATATAAATGGGTAATAACACTTCCCTGTTCACTTTCTCATACTATTCATGATTGTATAGACCTCTATCATATCCCTCCTTTTTTAATCTCTTCTAAGATGAACAGACCCAGTTTTTGTAATCTTTCCTCAGATGAAAGCTATTCCATACCCCAAACATTTGTTGCCCTTCTCTTTACTCCAGTTCCAATATATCTTTTTAAGATGCAGCAGCCAGAACTGTACATAGTATTCAAGGTGTGGGCGTACCATTAATTTATAAAGTGACATTATATTTTCCGTTTTATTATCTATCCCTTTCCTAAAGGTTCCTCACATTAGCATTTTTTCCTGCCACTGCACATTGAGTGGATGTTTTCAGAGAGTTATCCAAAATGACTCGAAGACATTTCTTGAGTGGTAACAGCTAATTTAGACCTCATTATTTTGTATGTATTGTTGGGATTATGTTTTTCAATGTGCATTACTTTGCACTTATCAACATTGAATTTCATCTGCCATTTTGTTGCCCAGTCACGCAATTTAGTGAGATCCCTTTGTGACACTTCCCAGTCAGCTTTGGACTTAACTATCTTGAGTAATGACAGGTTTCAGAATAGCAGCCGTGTTAGTACTCCTGTTCTTTTTATCTTGAGTAAGTTTGTGTTGTCTGCACATTTTGCCACCTCACTGTTCACCTCCGTTTCCAGATCATTTATGAATATGTGGAACAGCACAGATCCCAGTCCAGATCCTTGGGGGACCTGTATTTTCCCTGCACTGAACAACTTGAATGGAATATTAATTTAAATATAATTTCTAAAACATTTTAGTGAAAAACTACATACGTTAAGGTGAATAAATAATATCTTATCTAATATGTTTTAAAGATTTACTTTTAGGGTTCTGAAAAGGGGATGGGTAAACTGGTATGGCAAGTCTACACTAAAAATATAACCATGGTCGGGGATACTAGAAATAAAATTACTGTCCTCTGACCTAGCACGAGATACATGCATGGGATTCGCTCATTTATGCACAGAGCATTTAAATTTTACTTGACGTCTATTAGTTTGAGGGTTAGGCCTACTTGCCAAAGTAAAAATTATCGTTAAACCCTCACACCAGGCTATATCCCTTTGTAATTTAATGGAATAAAACAGTTGTAAATTGTTTTTAATGGCAACGTTGTCAGTCACCACAGAAAAATGTTCATTGAATAAATGTGACTGATTTTACAGATATTCAGCTAGTATTTTTTAAATAGTGTTTTCGGTCAAATAGTGCAAAACATGTTGAATGTACAATTTGATAGATACTAATGACATTTGTCAATATAGTCGATGAACACTGTTCAGCCAGCCCTATTTATATTGGTTTTGCTTTTTGTTGTTCTCGTTCCCTTTCTGGATTCACTGCCCTTTGTCTTTTTTCTATAATAAATCATGGGTATCTATTCCTGAGTTGAATTTGAGGTCTGTTTGTTCTCTTTCCATTACGTTTTGTATTCTAACTCCTGCCCTAGAAAAGCTTTTCTCTTTCCCCACAAATATCTATTCAGGCCAGAATAGATGATAAAATGCTCCCTTCTGGCCTTAAGCTCTGTCCATCAGTCTCTCCAGCTCACTCCTGCTCACCTCACACCTCTCAATGCACCACAGGGCTTAGAAGTTAATCAGAGATCTAATAGCCTGAAGATTAAATCTGCTAGCCAGAGATTGATACGAAGGCCAGGTCTACACTACAGACTTTTGCACCTCCACTTCTTTACTCCTCCCTCTAGCCTTCCGGCAATAGTGATGAAGGGCTGTCCGCTACCCAGTTTATCCCTCGAGATTTCTGGTTGCTACAAACTATCTCCACTACTCTGCGTCTCCTTTGTTTGTGGGCACCTTCAATGAGTAGCCATCCCTCAATTTGCCCAAGCAGCAGACTGAAACTGGTTTGATTCAGCTCACTGCTGCCCCTGCTGTTCCAAATAGGAGTAGTAAAAACTGACAAGATGGGTCAGTTTTCACCCTGCTGCAGCTTGGGAAAGTTCTGAGCAGGAATAGACAATGGGATGGTTTGTCTTTAGATTCACGAAGACAGCATCTGTTCAGTCAGTTCACGTTTTGAAGGTTGTCTTCACAAATTTAATACTACTAAAAATAAGAGTTTAGATTATACAGAAACTGAGAGCAGTTGCCTGGGGCAGCTTTCAACTTGCCATAAGCACATGGAATTTTTAAGCTCTGGTTATGTGATCCAGTTTACAGCATAGGCAGGTCCCATCTACCATGTTATGACTAGTTCCCTGATGTGCTGGAACTGTAATGTTGACAGAGGTCCTACTAAAGAGAAAAGGAGTACTTGTGGCACCTTAGACTAACCAATTTATTTGAGCATAAGCTTTCGTGAGCTACAGCTCACTTCATCGGATGCATGCTCTGGAAAGTGTAGAAGATCTTTTTATATACACACAAAGCATGAAAAAATACCTCCTCCCACCCCACTCTCCTGCTGCTAATAGCTTATCTAAAGTGATCACTCTCCTTACAATGTGTATGATAATCAAGTTGGGCCATTTCCAGCACAAATCCAGGTTTTCTCACAGCAGGAGAGTGGGTTGGGGGGGGGGGGAAGAGAACCTGGATTTGTGCTGGAAATGGCCCAACTTGATTATCATACACATTGTAAGGAGAGTGATCACTTTAGATAAGCTATTAGCAGCAGGAGAGTGGGGTGGGAGGAGGTATTTTTTCATGCTTTGTGTGTATATAAAAAGATCTTCTACACTTTCCAGAGCATGCATCCGATGAAGTGAGCTGTAGCTCACGAAAGCTTATGCCCAAATAAATTGGTTAGTCTCTAAGGTGCCACAAGTACTCCTTTTCTCTTTGTGAATACAGACTAACATGGCTGTTACTCTGAAACCTACTAAAACTGTCTCTTCACCCATGAGAGAACTATCTTAGTCCGCCCTGGCAACAGATGGATATCTGTTCAGCTCTGAATCCTAAAAACAAAGCCATGGTTGGGGAAACTGACATCTAGTAGAATACAACTGCTGTGTGCACTGAACTTAGAAAAATAGGCAGGAATTAGCCTCCTTACAAGCTCTTGCCTGAAATACTTTGAGAATTACTTTCAACTAACTTCATTATTTTATTTTTTTCCCTAGTAAAATGTCTGGAGCTGATGACTTTTCGGTAAGTAATTACATTTCTTTCTTAAAAATCGCTTGGCCAAGCAACTTGATTCTGAATTTCAGACAGTTATTTAAGAAATAATGGGGAGGTGATTCTTCTGGTGCTGCAGTTGTGGTATTCGCTCTGGAGTGAGTAGAGCAATGCAGAGGGCTAAATGTACTAATCTGTCAGATGGTCTCCTTGGGACTTTCAGGTCTGAGATTAGCATTGAAATGTAATTCCAACATGCTGCCTTCAAGGTAGCTATGTAGAAGATGCTTAAGACCCTTCCCTCTAGATTTGCACTGAAAAGTTTGCTTATTGTCACAATGGTATCTCTCCTTTTGTCTTCAGTTCTATCGCTATAGCATGTCAGAATGTCTCTTAACTTCTATTCTAAAGAGAAGCTATTCTGAAGAGAGAAGCTATATGAAATTAAGCGCAACCATGCAGGAGCTAATATAGCTTTACCTAACAATATTGTATGTAATTTGTAAATGTACAGTTAGTGATTACAATAGTAGGCAGTTTGCAGTCTCACTGGTGCTCTGTTTTCTAGTTGGCAGATGCTTTACCGGATCATTCCCCTGCTAAAACCTCCAAAGTGAGCAATACAAAATCTGGTCAACAAACTGGTCAACCAACACAAGGCTGGCCAACTTCCAATCCTTGGAACACCCCAAGTGCTCCACCTACTGGGCCATCTGGATTGCCACCAAATACAACAGCCTCCAGTGTGCCCTTTGGACCTCCCCCAACAGGAATGTATCCTTCAATGCCACCTGGACCGCCTGCTCCATTTCCACCACCTCCTACTGGACCCTCTTGCCCTCCTCCTGGTGGTCCATATCCACCCCCATCTGTGCCAGGTCCTGTCCCGCCAGGGCAATATCCTCCACCAAATATGCCCTTTCCAGAGCTTCCAAGACCATATGGTGGTCCAACAGAGCCAGCTGCACCTCCTGCTCCTGTTGGGCCATGGGGATCCATGCCTTCTGGAGCATGGGGAGCAACAATGGGAGGGCAGTATCCTGCACCTAGTATGCCATATCCACCCCCAGGGCCATATGCCACTCCTACCCAGACACCCGGGGCTGCACCTACAGTACCGTGGGGTACTGTTCCACCTGGAACATGGGGACCTTCACCACCCGGTCCATTTCCTCCACCCACGGGATCATATCCAGCTCCAGGACTATATCCTACACCCCCTAATCCTTTTCAAGTGCCATCTGGTCCTGCTGGTACTCCATCCATGCCTGGTGGTCACCATGTGAGTATTTAAATTGTACTATGTTGAACAATTCCAAAATTCATCACACACAAGTACTGATGTTGGGCAGTGGAAAGACCACTTAATAAAATGGTATGGACTGTTAGAACTGCTATGTATTTTTTCCAGTCAACAGTTTAATGGGACATTATCTGCCTAGTGGAGTTAAAAGTATGGGAATGCTCAGTTTAGGCAGTTAACTCAGATTTGAAATACTATTAAGCCTGAGAAGTATGACAGTGGTCTTTAGGGTTGTATTTTATTGGCCTTCCAAAAATACTTTCATTTCAGGCATCACTTTGATTTGTCTTCTAAATATGAAAATGCAGCTAGAACTCCTTGCTTAAACGAGAGAATGGAAAGAATTATTCGTATAGAGACTAGAATCAAAGGCTGTCTACACTAGCACTTTTGTGGGTAAAACTTATGTCAATTGGGTGTGAAGAAAACACCCTCCTTACTGACATAGGTTTCACTGACAGAAGCACTGGTGTGGACCGTGCTATATTGGCGGGAGACACTCTCTTGCTGACATAGCCTTACTGCGGCTCGTTGCGGGGTGGTTTAATTATGCCAACTGGAGAGATCTCTCCTGTTGGCATAGAGCGGCTACACAGGAGACCTTGCAAGGGCACCGCTATACGGTCTCTAGTGTAGACATAGCCTTAGAATGTAGAACTACCGGTAAAAAACAAAACAAACCACCATAGTACCAATTGACTTGTACACTTAAATTTGTCCTTGCCTTTAGTTGAGACATTTACTTAGTGCTGATTTGAGGATGTATTGTCTTGCTAAAGCCATAAATTGACCTTGAATTTCACTTTTTAATTTTTTACAGCCTTACCGCTGAATTCATGCTGGGCAACAAAGTACTGTAGCTTTCCACCTTCATCCACTATTTGCAGAGATTTTTAAAAATTTTGTTTCAGTAACTTTTGGAATTGTGAAGAGCACTCACCTCTTGTACGTACTTCTGACGTATGAAGGAGCAATCTGCATAAATTTAACTTGCTCATATGCTGGCATCTTTTGGTTTATTAAAGTGAATTAGGATGAGCAGACAAAGTCAAGTCCTGTGGTTCTTACTCAAGGCAGAACTTCCTTTTTGAGGGGGGGAAGGGAGTTGCCAAGTGAGTAAGGATTACAGGATCAGGCCTAAAGTCTTACTAAAAAGTTAAACATTAAATGTCAGTGATTGCTTTAAGTTTTGATACCAGACTTGTGGGGGTCACTAAATGGATGGATAGTCATATTTTGTCTATTTTCTGTTTATTCTAGGATATCAGTAAGAACAATGTATTTTGAGATTTCTTTGTGAAATCTCTTTATTTTAAACATGCTACAGTAATTCAACACACTAAAGAGAAATGGAGCATGTGAATTTGAAGGTGGTCTCAGCATGTATTTATTATACACTCAAGCACAATTTCTCTCCGATTCTGGGACTACAGAGGAGCAGTCATAGGCCGAAGTACTTAGTCTAACTTGTATGCACACCTGTTCACATTCACAAACAGGCATTTATGTGCAACTCAAGTAGCACAAATCCACAAATGTGAGGTCTGTGCATGAAAAGGAGGGCATAATTTTGCCAGCCCAAAATTAGTCGTGGTGACTGGAAGTTTGGCTTGTTCTCTACATGAAGATAAACTGATTCCCACTAGGAGATAATCCTGTCTCTTAACTTGGGTTCTGTCCATCTGAAACTTAGCTTTGCTGCCAAGCTATGTGAACTCTGCAGAACTTTTATTCAGCATCCTTGGAAATTAAGCCTGAGTTAAATTAAAATAGTCCAGTGGCAAAAAGCTGCTTTTGGCATTCCACATAGTGCTGTGACCTAGGTAGATCCTTAAAATCCATCTCCCTCCTTCTGCCATATTTTTAAAATGAGCCAGTCTTATGTCAGAACTCCATTGAACATAGTAATTGGTAGTACCTTTGTTCATACCTAGATGTATGTTGTACCTCACTGAATGACATGATCTGATTTGGTTTTAATTGAATGACTAGAAATCTGTGTTCATCAGAAGTGTCACTGCTATCAATTTCATTCTCCTGACTGAGAATCTTTATGGAATTATCATAATGATGATTTTTTGCATTACCAAGACACATTCTTCACTGAGACTTGGGCTTTTTTAATTCATTATGGTACTTTGATTACCTAGACTTTTTGTGACCATGCAGAAGTTATTTTATCCCAACCTGGGAAATCTTAATTTAGCATCTGTTGGTGGAATTAAAAATCTGAATTAGTAATACTGACGGATTAGTAATACATCAGCTCATTAGGAAATCCATTTTCGTAGTGGAACTGTGAAATCAAGGTAACTTTCTCTTCCCTCCCTTACTATGGACGTCTGCATGCACAGAGTAGTGGGCTTTTAAAAATAAACTGACTGGCCTGGTAGTGATGATGGATACATAGCCATAGTCTCCATGGCAGTTGCAAGAACCCTGAAATAAATTTTACAGAATAGTGCAGTCTGTGAAGGAGCTGTGGCCACTCTAGCATATTGACATATTGATACTAAATAGCCAAGGTAGGTGTGTTTTGTACTAGGAAGACAATAGTGGAACTGAACAACACAAATTAAGACTTGTCCCTAATATTCAACATAAATCATAGTATCTATGAACACTGGAAATCAGAACCAGAAGAAATAGTTTAAATAGGATATTTCATAAATTTAGTGTAGAATTCTATTCCTATAGAATATAGACTTCAAAAATTCATTGCTGAATTGACTTAAATTTCTCCAAGACTGATACAGCTTCTACACGTGACTATAGCAAACATGCTTTGTTGCATCTGGTCAAGTGCATTTGACATGTGCGGCCTTAGTCTGTAAATTGATCTACGGAAAACATAAATTTATTTAAAGGAATTGATCCTGTAGTCACAATGTGGGTAGAACGTGCACTGGTCTGGATCTGTTTGCAGGGGAAGGGGCCAGATGTAGAAAATACAAAGTGAACATATCAAATTATTTTTTAAATGGCGATTTCCAAAAGTAAATAAAATAGATGTCTGGGTTCTTCCTGGAATAGGCAGGATTTATTACTGGAAAGGTTAGGCTAAAATTCAGATACATATGGGACACTTTTTCAGTGTATATTCATATTTCTTGAAGTCATGAAAACTGTTTCATATCCCCTTTGTTTTGTGAGCAAGGGTCCTTGCATAGCAGTGAAAGGGTTTATCTGTTAATGTATTGTGTAAAAACTCAAGTTGTCACTGTATGCTGTGTAGTAACTTTATCACATGTAATGTCAAGTGTGAGCAACTTCTGGCCTGAAGCTTTTGCAATGGAATCTGTACATTTCTATGCATCATTTAAGTTAAATTGCTGAGAAGTTTGTTTTGATTTGTGCTTTGAGATTGGCATACTGCATTTGTTTACAATATGAAATATAAGCAATCACATCTTTAAAAAGTATAGACTATCACCTGCTGCTGTATTTTCTTTAGATGAGACAAATATTGCTGTATGATAGCGAAAAGCTATAAATACAGGATTTGATATTTTTTGAAAATGCTGTCACTTTTGTATAAGATTGGACATTAAACGTATTTTCAGGACTGATGTTTTTCTGTCTTTCAATGCCTGCTTTTACCCACTTTTGCCACACTGTAAAGCACAAATTTTATATTGATTGTGAATGGCAAAAACAGGACTTCCCTGCATGAGGGAAGTAAGGAAAAGCTGAATATAAATTTGGAATTGTTTGGCCTCTAAAAAGGCTGCTTGTGACACTTGGATGAAGGATATACAGAAAGCACGGATGTAACACTGCAATGCTGTCCGTAGCACCTCTTATGTGGCACCTGTTTTTAAAAACTGCCTTGCTAGCTAGTGGAAATTGGACATCATGGATGTGATTTGTTCAGGATTAGAATGTCCTTTAGCCTTCTCTAAACTGGGGGAGGTACCATTTTATAAACTGAACACCTTTTCACCTAGTCTATACAAGGTCTATGCGTATGTACTCCTTCTATCCTAATTGCCTTCCAGGGAAAATACATACTGAGCTGACCAGTGCCTGAAAGGTCATGCTCCCACCAAATGACTGGAGGATAGCTAATGTGATGCCAGTTTTTAAAAAGGGCTCCAGAGGTGATCCAGGGAATTACAGGCCAGTAAGCCTGATTTCAGTACCAGGCAAACTGTTTGAAACTATAGTAAAGAACAAAATTGTCAGACACAGAGATGAACAGAATTTGTTGGGGAAGAGTCAACATGGTTTTTGTAAAGGAAAACCATGCCTCAGTAATCTGCTAGAATTCTTTGTGGGGGTCAACAAGCATGTGGACAAGGGGGATCCAGTGGATAATAGTGTACTTAGATTTTCAGAAAGCCTTTGACAAGGTCCCTCACCAAAGGCTCTTAAGCAAAGTAAGCTGTCATGGGATAAGAGGGAAGGTCCTCTCATGGATTGGTAACTGTTTAAAAGGTAGGAAACAATGGATAGGAATAAATGGTCAGTTTTCAGAATGGAGAGAGGTAAATAGTGGTGCCCCCAAGGATCTGTACTGGGACCAGTCCTATTCAACACATTCATAAATGATCTGGAAAAAGGGGTAAACAGTGAGATGGCAAAATTTGC
This sequence comes from Eretmochelys imbricata, assembly GCF_965152235.1. NCBI lineage: Eukaryota > Metazoa > Chordata > Testudines > Cheloniidae > Eretmochelys > Eretmochelys imbricata. The sequence continues at coordinate 124,109,745 of NC_135577.1, read as the reverse complement.
AGATGATACAAAACTGTTCAAGATAGTTAAGTCCCAGGCAGACTGCGAAGAGCTACAAAAGGATCTCTCACAACTGGGTGACTGGGCAACAAAATGCACATTGCAAAACATAATCTCAACCATACATATAAAATGATGGGGTATAAATTAGCTATCACCATGCGAAAAAGAGATCTTGAAGTCATTGTGGATAGTTCTCTGAAAACATCCACTCAATGTACAGCGGCAGTCAAAAAAAGCGAACAGAATGTTGGGAGTTATTAAGAAAGGGATAAGTAATACAGAAAATATTATATTGTCTCTATCTAAAGCCATGATACACCCACATCTTGAATACTGTGTACAGATGTGGTTGCATCTCAAAAAAGATATACTGGAATTGGAAAAGGTTCAGAAAAAGGCAACAAAATTATTAGGGGTGTGGAACGGCTTCCCTATAAGGAAAGATTAATAAGACTTGAACTTTGCAGCTTGGAAAAGAGAGGACTAAGGGGGAATGTGATAGAGGTCTATAAAATCATGACTAGTGTGGAGAAAGTAAATATGGAAGCGTTATTTACTCATAACACAAGAACTAGGGGTCACCAAATGAAATTAATAGGCTGCAGATTTAAAACAAACAAAAGGAAGTATTTCTTCACACAACGCAGTCAATGTGTGGAACTCTTTGCCAGAGAATGTTGTGAAGGCCAAGACTGTAACAGGGTTCAAAAAAGAATTAGATAAATTCATGGAGGATGCATCAATGGCTATTGGACAGGGATGGTGTCCCTAGCCTCTGTTTGCCAGAAGCTGGGAATGGGTGAGGGGATAGATCACTTGATGATTCCCTGTTCCTTCCCTCTGAGGCACCTGGCATTGACCACTGTTGGAAGACAGGATACTGGGCTGGATGGACCTTTGGTCTGACCCAGTATGGCCGTTCTTATGTTTGGCCAAAGTGAAAGTTTAGACAGAAGTTGTTATATCTTCCCTCCTAGCTTACAAGGTAGCTGAAGCAGTTAGGGGTGATAATTGTGTTTTCTATCATTGGAACCATGTATGCCTGCCTAATGCTGCTAGCCCTGTAGTATCTAGAGCCATCACACACTCTGACTGGCACTAGCTAGCTGCACCTTTCCTTTCTGGTCTGAGTGAATCCCCTCAAGTGATAGGCCGCCTACCTTTTCCTGGCTCAGGGTGGGATTTTGCAGTTTTTCCACTCTGACAATGGGTCCTGGGTACAGACCTATGTACAGGAACTCCACACCTAAAGTCATCCCGGTTAACATTGTTAGGTTGCTGATCAATTAGGGAACACGCTCGTTGAAAGTTGCGCAATGCTCCCTTCTAATGTCCTTTGGCAGCTGCCTACTTTGTCCACTGCTTGCAGGAAGAGCAGCCCGGGGGAGCTAGCTGGTGGGGGCTTGGAATCAGGGTGGGTCGGCAGCCCCCCTAGCAGCTCCCCGCTCCCCTAAGTTCCCTGTGTGGCAGCCACCCAGCAGGCTATCAATTGCTGGCAGTTCAGCTGTCCCTCCCCCCACTGCCATGTGCTGCTCCTGCCCTCTGCCTTGGAGCTGCTCCCTGAGCCTCCTGCTTGCTGTGTGGGTAGGGAGACGTGTGGGGGGAGGGGAGAGGGGGGCTAATGTCAGGGTGTGTCCCCCCTGCACCCTGCTTACCCCATCTTCCATAGAGTAGGGGGGACACAGGACAGTCCTGGAGGCATCAGCTGAGGTGGGTCTCGGCTTGCTGATCTAATTAACAAGGCAGTGTACTTAAGACAGGGATCAGCATACTTAAAGGGGAAATGCACATCTCACTCTCTCTCTCTCTCTGGGTGTGTGTCTCTACTATACTGTCTCTTCCCCCCCCCCCCCCTCATTCCTTCTGCCTTGTAGAGTGTGAGGCTACATTAAAAACAATGAGTTAACCCTTGAGGGCTCAGTCAATTGCTAATTCATCATTTAGCAGTAAGACATTCCCTGGGAAATATCCCCACCTGTCGCTCTTGCAGGTACAACTGCATCTACATGGGAGCTTTTGCTGGCATAGCTATGTCAGTCAGGGTGAGGAGGAAAATCATACCCTGACCAATATGTATACGCTGGCAAAACTGAAGCGTAGACCAGGGTGAAGTTGGAGACTACCTGTCTGATTTGTGTGGAAGTCACGTACCTTATGGCTTCTTTGCATTCTCCTACCACCATGTTTCCACTAAAGGCATTATACCCAGAGCTCTGATCAGCCGCTTGAAACTCTGGAAGTGTTTGCAGTTAACTGTAAATGAAATCTAATAGACTGTACAGAGTCACCTTACTGTTCTTCCTCTATCAGGATCTCTTTCCCATTACTGTATCGAGGCAGCACCTGACAGTGCTGCAAATATACATCCCTTTCCGTATCCGATTAAACACACACGGAATTAGCTCTTTCTCTAAGGAGCCTTTCTGAGAATCCAAAGTCAAAACATGAGAAATGACTCAAATTCCCTCTGAGTTGCTTTGGATGTACATAACTTGTGTGAGGATATTTAGTTTGTTTACGTGGCTCATAGATAGTAAAGTATCCCACAGGCTCACTTAAAGAAGTGGCAGATTATTCTTACTGTTTCTTGAGCAGGCTGGAGCTCTGACTTGAGGCGTTGTTAGGAAAATAGTGTATACAAATGGAAGACTGGGTTATTCGTGAGCTATTATTTGTATTTTACTGAGCTGTTCGTAGATGCTGAAAACTGAAACTTATTCCAGTATTGTTCTTACATAGAAATTTAACACTTAATCTTGGGTAACAGCCTCGTGCAAGTGTTCAAACTGTGGTAATGGAACATTATCTGCATGATTTTGAATTGTGTCATGGGTTGTTTTTTTTCAGCGGTAACTCAGACCCAAAGGCAGCTAGGATATGATAACTGTAAATGGGCTGAGATGCACCAAGAATGAATGCATGTAGCATAAATAGAAATAATGCTCATTCTCCTTGGGAATAGTCTATTATACAAAGGGGGGGTTGTTAGCCATGATTCAGAAGAGTGCCAGAGAGACAATATCATTAGGGCTGTCGACTAATCGTGTGAGTTAATTGCAATTAACTCAAAAATATTAATTGTGATTAATCACAATTTTAATCACACTGTTAAACAATAGAATACCAATTGAAATTTATTAAATACTTTTGGATGTTTTCTACATTTTCAAATATATTGATTTCAATTATAACACAGAGTGTACAGTGCTCACTTTATAGTATTATTTTGATTACAAATATTTGCACTGTAAAAATGTGAATTGAAAAATACTATTTTTTATCCTCATACAACTACTGTAATGCAATCTCTATTGTAAACGTGCAGTTTACAAATGTTGATTTTTTTGTTTGTTTTGTTTTTGAATGCAGTTATTTAACAATGTAAAACTTTAGTGCCTACAAGTCCATTCAGTCCAACTTCTTGTTCAGCCAATGGCTAAGACAAACAAGTTTGTTTACATATACGGGAGATAATGCTGCCCTCTTCTTATTTACAATGTCACCTGAAAATGAGAATAGGTGTTCGCATGGCACTTTTGTAGCCAGGTATTTAAGTGCCAGATCTGCTATACATTCAGATGCCCCTTCATGCTTTGGCCACCATTCCAGAGGACATGCTTCCATGTTGATGATGCTTATAAAAAAAAAATGCATTCATTAAATTTGTGACAGCTCCTTGGGGAAGAATTGTAGGTCTCCTGCTCTTTTTACGCGCATTCTGCCATGTATTTTATGTTATAGCAGTCTTGGATGATGACCCAGCACATGCTGTTCATTTGAAGAACACGTTCACTGCAGATTTGACAACGCAAAGAAGGTACCAATGTGAGATTTCTAAAGATAGCTACAGCGCTCGACCCAAGGTTTAAGTCTCTGAAGTGCCTTCCAAAAGGGACGAGGTGTGGTGCATGCTTTCTGAAGTCTTAAAAGAGCAACACTCTAATGTGGAAATTACAGGACCCAAACCACTAAAAAAGAAAATCAGCCTTCTGCTGGTGGCATCTGACTCAGATGATGAAAATGAACATGTCGGTCTGCACTGCTTTGGGTCGTTATCAAGCAGAACCCGTCATCAGTATGGATGCATGTCCTCTAGAATGGTGGTTGAAGCATGAAGGGACATATGAATCTTTACCGCATCTAGCACGTAAATATCTTGTGACACCAGCTACAACAGTGCCATGCAAATGCCTGTTCTCACTTTTAGGTGACATTGTAAACAAGAAGCGGGCAGCATTATCTCCTGCAAATGTCAACAAACTTGTATGAGCGATTGGCTGATCAAGAAGTAGCACTGAGTGGACTTGTAGGCTCTAAAGTTTCACATTGTTTTCTTTTTGAATGCAGTTATTTTTTGTACTTCTACATTTGTAGGTACATGATAAAGAGATTGCACGACAGTTCTTGTATGAGGTGAATGGAGAAGTATTTTTTTTTTTTACAGTGCAAATATTTGTAATCAAAAATATAAAGTGAGCACTGTACACTGTGTTCTGTGTTGAACTGAAATCAACGTATTTTAAAATGTAGAAAACATCCAAAAAGATTTAAATAAATGGTGTTCTATCGTTTAACAGCGCGATTAATCGTGATTAATTTTTTTAATCGCTTGACGGCCCTAAATATCATCCTCATTCTCTACCGCTGGCAGCCTCTGTGGCACAGAGGTTACTTTAAACTTCCATCTATTTCTCTAATCTTGCTTTACAGACACTAAGCTTCACTCCGTTCCTATGGCATTT